>NC_140360.1:8402133-9650133 GCF_963514085.1 Chelon labrosus
GTACACAACTTCTCATGTCTCATGTAACCACAAGTCTACACACGTTCCATTGGAAGGCAGCAATAATACCAAGGGCCTGTCTCACCTGAATGGAACAGGGCCATAATTTGTGTTGTCCGTGCGTTGACACGTCATAATGGCTGCTGTGAAAATTATCTAGGGTCTCCACTGCATTTGAAAAATGTATCGGCAATAATTCACGTGATTTAAATCCTCTGCCCTATTTTCCCATCTTTTAAATGATTAAAAGGCACAAAAATGTCTGGAGTTGGTCCAATATTAAGTGAGAACAGTATAATTGGCAGGAATGAAAAGGCTATAATGTAAATCAAAAGGTCCACTGTCTACTAAAAGTACTTTTTCTTTGCACCAGGCTCAGATTCTTGAGTGTCTTATAACACTATGGAGATGGTTTATGGATGTCAGCAGCTGAAAATGGATCTTTATAATTATTTTTTTACAATCATCATTTCTCCCCGGTTCTTTTTCCATACATATTGAGCGACTGATTTTGCTGTTATCCTGCTGTGTTTGCATCTATATTGGTGTCAGATGAGCAAAATAATTTTAGGTTATAACTTTACTTCTGCTCTGTCTGCAGAGGTTATCTCTGCTCCCAAGGAAACATCATTTTGCTGTGGTGTAGGATTTCCTACACCATCAATTGACCTCTAATTTTGCTGGCTTTGGTCACTGCAAACGCAGTGGTCTGCAAGGTGCAGTGTATGGACAGGAGTGCTGTCAACCAACTGCTAGCACAACTAGCCACAAGTTCAGCGTGTCCCTGTCCCCCATGGGCAGTCATTGAAAGCGTGGAGAATGTACGTGAGGGACTATGTTAGCAATCTGAACCTGTCACTGGCTAAGACGGACCCTCCACTTGATTACATAGCAGCTGTTTTGCAGTTGACATGTTTAGTATACTCAATAGGTGACCTATTCCTCATTATACATGGCCACTTTTTAAAAATACCAGAATTATGCTCTAACCATATTCCTGTCCCAGTCTTTGTCTATTCATCCGGGACACATTTGAAGCGTCTTATGTTCTATTCAAGAATTCTGACAAACACCATTATCCACTTAGTGTCTGAAATCTTGCTGGGAAAAAGTGTCCAGTTACTATGGTGATTGTATTTTTTTCCTGCTTTTTTTGATTGCAAAAGTTGAACCTGTGGCTAAAGGTTTTATTGCCGGCACTGTTTGAACATCTAAGCTGATCCAAAGTGCTTTAGAGACTGTAGAGAAAAATTGAGGGGACACAAACACACTCCCCTATGCACACACAGAGACACAAACAATCCTAGCAGATGTCACACTGTAGGTAATGCAGTTGGCTCCTTGTATGTCAAACATTTTCAATTTACAGATAGCTAATGAGTATGGGTTCAACGTGCAGATTCTCAACTTTAAATTTTGGGATATCCAAATTTTGGGATAGCTGGATAATTCACACAGTTCACGAGCGTTTTTCCAAGGAGCTCCAGTGGCAGGATGTGAGAAGTTTCACAAATAATAAAAAGAAAAAAGAAAAAAAAGCAACCAATACAAACTGCTCCTATTTGCTCCAGGTGCTAACTCCGTCTGTCCTCAGAGTTTATGTTGTGTTGACATGATTTCCCCTGGCTTAGACAGTCACTTAGGTGTTATGTCACCAGTAGATTTCTCATTTTTTGGGGGGGTCAGTCAAAAAACAATAAAAATGTAAGAAGTGAGTTTGGGGGCTAAGAAATGTGATTGAAAACATACAGCCTCTGGCTTGTGGACTGTATCTTTGGGTTTATTTTTGGTACTGTTTCTCTAGCAACTAAAAATAGACAATATTGCACAAATTGAAAAAACAAACGTGTTTAAAAACTGGGCACATCCGAAATTCTGTGGTAATTTCTTCTGCAAGTGAGGACTTCTGCATTATGTCATCGCTGAGCTCACTGAGTTAGCTAAGTGGTTTGGTGCAAGCAGATATTTGAGGTACTGCAGATACAAGCAATATATTTTCATTATAAGCCGTTTGGTGCTTTGTATACAAGTAGTAAAAGTTTTGATTTTACCCTTTAACACAGTGGAAGCCAAACTGGAAGCCAGTAGGTGTTACTGCCAAGTAAGTGTTAGCCATGGCTATGTTTACCTGGATATTGACTGAAATCATTCTGATTAGAGGTTTCCACTTAACTGTTTTTATGCACACAAAGTACAATGGTCAGATAACATATGTGTTTGCTTGCCCCAAAAATTTAGAATTGAAATGAAAAAACACAACGCAAGCCTCCCACAGTTTAACTAACTAAGGCCCAGTATACTAAACAGAAAATGATGAGCAAGACGGACCAAGATGGACGCATGTTTTGAACAGTGTTGCCCCTTTTGAATCTAACTTTCTCTGGATTTATGTGTGCTCTGAGTGGCCTATTACTCTGTTTATTCCCGGAATACTAGCGTCCGTGTAAACACAGAGCTTCGGATCTCTCCGACGGGACTGATGACACCTGACAGTGGAAAAATATCAAAGGTGGAATTTTCCTTTAAAGGGTCCATTTATACTTTCCTGTAAACTGTGAAGAGTACAACAGTGTTTACCTAATGCATAATGACCTTTCAATCGCGGGAAAAGACAAATAGGCAGAATAAACATTAAATTCACAGACAAGACTCGGAACATTAAACAGACTGAGGTGTGTTTACACGCGGCTTTTGGAGGTCCTGCCTTGTCTAGCCTGAACAGTCCACTGTCCCCGGGGCACAGATTGTCAGTCTCCTTTTGGCTCTGCAGCGCAAACAGATTTAGAGCAGGGCAGGTTTACAGTGCAAACATATCACCAGAGAGGAATGAAAAAACAACACAGAAGAGTAAAACTAGAGAAAAATAAAGTTTTATGGTCTATGCAGCGTGACGACGGCACAGACGACTCCTTCTCCGTTGATTCATTTATCAATCACAGAGTCTCATTTCAGCGGCACAGATAAGAAGCAGTACTGAGAGTTATAGAAGGGGTTAACACTGAAACATTAAAAACTATTTAGGAACTAATTTCGGCCGGCGTTAAATCAAGCAGTCATGAAGACCTTATTTTACCTTTTATTTTCCTAATGTGACTTGCTGTATTCCATCCCACACCTCATTTGCCACCTAATTTACTGTTTATTTGTTGTAACTTGAAGTTCTCAAGAGACCTATTAAAACTTCAAGAGGTCTCATTTTGATTAAAAACATGCATTGCCACATTAATAATTGGCTGAGGTCCAATATTGCAGAAATCTAATAGCAATTTTTATGGTTGAGACAACATATTCTAAAATACTTATCTCGTATTTTTGATAAATTATGTAATATTTATTGGGATTATACTAAACTATACATAGCCTAAAGATCCCAGCTGTATGCCAGCTACAGTAAACCACCAACGTCCTGTGTTCGTCCTAAGCACAGGTACAGAAAATTAAAATAACAATATTCCACTGAACAATAATGTGTATTATTTGAGAATATAAACGAGATGCTGTCCGTTGAAGTATCAAAGGAAAGTTCTGTCAGAACTCTTCTCATTACAGCCAAACAGCCAGAGGTACGAATAATGAGGAAAAAAAGGCCTAAAATTTCAAAAGCTTTACGCTGGATGAAAGAACATTTCAGGAAGAGAGAGATGGGAGCGCTGAAGGTGGGCGTGAAAGTGTGAAAGAAAGAACGCTGGTTTCATTCTAATTGATCGAGCACAATTTATACAATCCTGAACGATTTCTATGTCGTCTGGCGTAGTCATACTCTAGTAACATTAGTCTGGTAACCCTCCATTTGGATTTCGTTATGGGAAAATGACGTGTATGACCACGTCGCTGTTAATCTTCTCTCCATCACCACATAAAGCCCACCCAAATGACTTCACTGATCTGGCAGATCTTTGCTGGAGCATAATCAGCTCCCAACAGAGCGACTCCAGACCAACTTTCAATTGCAAAATTTTTGTCCTAGATCAGACTGGCTACCAGGCTAATTTCTATGTACTGTTAGCTCGAAAAACTCAGAAGATGATGCATGATTGATGGTTTTGTCTGAACCATAGACTGTACATAAATATGGACAACGTGTCGCCACTTCCTTGCGTTGGCCAAACTGACGCTATTTTCCCGGGGATACGGGCAGCGCAATCATTGGAGCCAGAATCTGCGTAGTACGGTCCGAGAGTGGAGGCACACGGAGCCGCGATATCGATGACCCGTCTACACTTCCACCAGACTCACTCGTATTTTCATTTAATTAATACTACACTCTGCTCTGCCTCCACCAGTAACGAGGAAATGTTGGATTATATACTGTACTTGTTTTTAAATCCTTTTTACAACTCTCACGATCCCATGGCACCACTTTACGGAGTGGTTAGCATGGCAACTGGTAGTCGCCATTATGTCACATCCTGTTCCTATATGTCAAATAACCAACTAAAATGAAACTTATCCATAAAATTGACACTTGAACATGCATCAACATTATATTAACTACCTAAAATGACAGAAACCATCATTAAAAAAGAAATATTTGATGTGTATTTTAGTGTTTTAGTTTGGCCCAAGTCCCATCCACTAACATGGAGGAGGTGGAGCTTGTGACCTATACTGCAGCCAGCCACCAGGGGGAGCTCTACTTGCTTTGGCTTCACTTTAGAGCAGCAGTTTCGCCGTCCATCTTTATACTGTCTATGGTCTTACGCTGAAACCTGGTGTTTCGATGGAAACTGGAGTTTTGATCAAATTAAATGCACAAGAGAAAGTAATAACACTGTTAGTTAGTCAGTAGACAGAGTACTAAAATCTCCCAAATAAAATAGCAGTTGTGGTCTGTGCTGTTACAGCCCCAGCTTAGTGCATACGACATGAAGCCTGGGAAAGGACTGGACACCATCACTCAGACAGTGTACTATATATCAAACAACTCTTCAGAAATGATAGTGCCAATTTTTCATGTTGGCTGACCTTCAGCGCTGCACAGATCTACTTGCTGCATAAATCAATTATTAATCATGGAGGTCTTTGAAAACCACCCGTCATTGAGGCTTATTTTCGAGCACACTTCAGCGGGCCTAACACATCTGTTCCATGGATAGTTTATCTGAGTGAGACTGGACTCGCTCCTGGCAGTGACATGTAAAAACACTCAGAGAGCCAGACAACACAAAAGAACAGACTTGGTTTCAGCGCATGGGCTTGGCTCGGCGAGCTGCAGCGGACGTGGATGGGCTCTTCCATTGTCATAAATCATCCTCTTATCAAGTCATTTACAGTTGTTCAGTCAGATTTTCATTATCACCTAGAAGCCATTTCTCAAATCTCTAAGCATGTAGGATCACAGATGATGATCATGTAATCTCACAACACCTTTCTGATAGAGGGGTGGGACTATGATTAACGATCAGTTTCTCTTATCACATCTAAAGGTCTATCACATCTCTCTGCAAGAGAGCTGCATTATGATCCAACATTAACATTTTGTTTTCAATTTAATTTGCTTGTATTGGAACCGTTTTCATCCAACTCATTCACCCTTCTGCTTTTACATTTTCCCGTTTAATGTGTATCTTTACCGAACCAGTGTCCAGTTCTAAATTTCTTAGCCTTAACCATTTCTCAGCAGCGTTTAATGAGCTTTACTGTCTTCTAAACTGCTGGCTTGAGGTTCATTTTCTAGCATGACTCTAAAACATTATTTCTGAAAAGAAAGGCTTCAGTCCAAATGAGAAAGTCAACGTTAAAGAAGATTTATGCTCACGGTTCAGGCTAACCATCAAGGAGAATGGAACCAAACCATGTTCACTCTCTTCTTTCCATGCGCAGCCATTTATTCCATCACCCTCTATTGTGGTGGCGAGTTTGCTTATGCTTTGCGCAGACATTTATTTTGCATAACAACAAACTCAGCTAGCTTGTCTTCCAAGCCTTTCGGGCACAAACAGCTCCATCACCAAGCGACAATAAAGTATGACTCTCGTGGAAAGTGTTCTTATAATGTCAGAGTGTTTTGCAGCATATACACAGATAAAAGCCTTTTTTTTTTTTTCTCCCTCTCCTGTGCACGTCTTCTATTATTTAGGACTTTGACTGTTTTAGAAGATCTCACTCACATACTCGTGATCAGTCTCAGGCTGCAGGGATAACACCTTCTCTCCTCGTCTCTATGGCAACAGCAGTAATAATACAGTACTGGCACATCAAAGTGAATAAAGAAACACATCCATGATGCCCGGTATTATTAGGTGACTGTTTTTTTCCCCCACCTCTCTCTCTCTCTCTCTGCAGTGACAAAGGGAGAAGAGCACTAATTTGTGATGAGTCAAAGGCGTGAGATGGAATAGATGTCGTGTTTCTAGTTGAAGTGGTTGTGGAAATGTGTCTAACTATGTTGTAACAAAACACACGCAACCCCGTTTTTACTTCTGCTTTGCCTTAGTACAAAAAGCAAACATTATTTTTAAACATCCTACTTGCTTGTGCTTTTATTTTACCCAGAGAAACTCCAAGAAGCCAGTGGCGCAACAGTGTGTTAAGCTCACGTTCATTGTTTCTGTAGTTGCTCAGTTGAATTATCAGCGCACATTGCTGGAAGTGCTGGTGTTCGCTCGGAAGTTCATTTATATGATTTAAAGCGTCAAACATTTTGCCGTGGGATAGCTGCAGTGCAGTTGTTCTATTTTTGGAAAACCTGATAAACCTCTTGCAACTTCCTTTAAAAACAAATCTGTGTAAAACTTGAAAGTCATGACAAAATACATTACCTATGGTTGGCTCACAGACCAAGTATAGCTTAATCAAACATTTCAGCATTTTGAAAGAATGTGTTGCTCTTGTTGAAATCTTATCAAATCAAGATGAATAATACATTTAGTTTCTTGCTTAATTGAAAATGTCCTATCCTCTTCTCTTCAGGCTCCGTCTTGACTGTGACGGGGCGGGTTACGTTTGTCAGCGCCAAGTCCATGGAGGTCGAAGTGATTGCAGATTCTTGCGCAGTGTTAGAGGGAGATAAAACAAGATATCGCACCGCCTCAGCTTTCTTCAACTACATCATATGGGACAATGGGCCCCTTCCTCTCCCTCCTCTGAAGGTTGGTACCAGCCAGTCTCTTTCTAAAGTCCGTCCCTTTAATAAAAAAGTGATTTTTGGGAATATGATCCACTGCAGCAACACCAGTGTGAAGCGGTTTCTTGATTTGGTAATGATACTAACAGCTTTGCTTGTTAGTTAACACTTGTGTTGTTTTTGTGCACCTTTTGTCCTCCTGGGTCAATTTGACCTGGTCTGTTTTAACTGCTTATAAAGCATGATGTATGCAATTATTTTATTTTTATTTTTTTTGTTTCACCTTCTTAGTAAACTTCAATACAGAACTGTGTATAGAGAATTTTACATTCACATCTCTAAATATTGTCTACATACATTTACACAGGTCTTATGCTGATTAATGTGTTGTTACTACTTTGGCATAAAAGTTTATCATGAAAGAAATAAGGCCATGGACTGAAAATAAAAACGCAGTTCCACAAATGGCCACTTGAGGTTGACTGAAAAAGTGAGTTAACCCTTGTGGACATTTGCGGGTAACCTCACAGATTGCTAGTGGTTTAACTGCTTCCACTTCACCACTTTGCCCATTACTCAATGAGCCGGGAGTTGCGCTGACTGACGACCAGAGCCACCCACACTGACCTTCACCACCACTCTTCAGAAGCTCTACTTGTCTGGGCTTCTGCCCTCCATCTTTATTTATGGGGAAAAGACAGTATTACTTTTTTTTTTCAACAAATATTAAAGTATTCTGGAAGCAGTTAATACTTTATATACAGGACGTGTATAATAATATTAAGATATATTAATCATGACAACACAATGCTTGTTGTTCAGTTAAATGAAATGTTGCCCTTCAAGGTCAGTAACACCTGCTCTAATGTCTCTTTTCATCTCATTCAGGTGACATTTCTTCTTCTGTTTCTTTGCTTTTCATCCTTATAGTACGACAGCATCCTTTATTTGGGAGTTTTGCGTGTCGGCTGCTTTTCAGTGCAGTAAATTCCTTGCTGTGCCAAGGTATTATCCTCAAGCGCGCTGAGGGCTGAATCCTAATATCCCCACAACATCCCCAGACGGCGGTGTCTGTCTGACTCAGCACTTATTGTCACGATGTAAAGTGTGTATGTTTACCTGCAGACAGGGGAGGGAAGGCGCCCGCTGTTTGTTCTGTCTCCGAAGCACATGGTGATCCAAACCCTGTTTATATGCAAACACTGTGTGCAGGCCATCTGTTTAACTCAGCACATTTAAATTATCTCCTGGCGCCGTTCCCTTATTGTCTCCGTGATGATCCGCTTAAAACTCGTCCAACTCTTCTGCGAGATGAGAAGTTATCTTGTCAGTGAGCGGGATTTACATGAGAGAGGAGATAATTTTATTTTTTGTTCATTTTTGGGAATATGATCCACTGCAGCAACACCAGTGTGAAGCGGTTTCTTGATTTGGTAATGATACTAACAGCTTTGCTTGTTAGTTAACACTTGTGTTGTTTTTGTGCACCTTTTGTCCTCCTGGGTCAATTTGACCTGGTCTGTTTTAACTGCTTATAAAGCATGATGTATGCAATTATTTTATTTTTATTTTTTTTGTTTCACCTTCTTAGTAAACTTGTTTCCAACACATTAACATAAATTTTACATTTATGTTTTTAATTTATGGTATGATACACCTAATTAACAAAAAAGTACAAATCGTTTTTGAGTTAAAAAAAAAAAAAAAGACGAAATTCTGAATAATTTTCACTATGGTTATGATCAGAGCATATGTGTTGATCCATTATCACGGGCTGGTATATGTCAATGTTCAGTCAAGATATTGTTTTGAAACCTTTTTAATTTTTTTAATGGCACCAAATAGTCACACCTGTTGTCCTCCCGGGTCAATTTGACCTGGTCTGTTTTAACTGGTTATAAAGAATAATGTGCAAAATGATCACACCAATCTGTGTTACATATTTTTAGCCAACTTCATTACTTGTATTAATGTTATTTGGGATAACTACTGATTGGTATATATCAAGCATTAGCCAGCATGCCCCCAGGTCAAAATAGACTGATACAATTGTCTTCATAAATAAGAAAGCAAACTAACATACTTTGCAAAGTGCAGCATTTATTTTAAAAACTCTTTCTCGTTCTCTCTTCCTGTGTTTATTATTCCTTATGGAAGAACTGTGCAAGCATGTGTGGCCCCTGGCAAGGAGCTGTAATCCGTTTACAGTTGTATACACTGGTGACCTGCAACAAAAGTAAACGTAAAAACAACAAATCATTAAAAAAAAAAAAAAAAAAAAAATATATATCTTATTTCACACAATAATGCAACATATTGACCTGAATGAATATCGATAAATATTACATAAAAAAAGTGCAGTACCTTGTCGAGGCTGTTGACTCCCCCTAGTTCTTGTTATAATCAAGGATGATCTTTTTGTCCTCCATGGCGCTACTAAAAGCAGTGTCCCAGTGCTCATCATAAGAAGCAATTTTTTTCTCTCTCTCTTTGGGCCAGTAGGAGACAAGAGAATGTGTCGTCTTCATTCTGCTGTCTGAGAATGAAACGGGAAAGTCCCAGAGGATGCTGTATTTATAATATCAGTTTTTTGTTTGTAGTTATCTTGTCCTGAATTGGGGAAAGGCACATGTTTACAAATGTTTAGCTTTGACATTTTTGTTGGAAGTTGCTCTGACGCGTGTGTGTATGGGTGTGTGTGCATGTGTGTCTGTGTGTGTGTGTGTGTGTGTATGTGTGTGTCTGTGTGTGTGTGTGTTCATTGTACCCATTGCACCACTAAATATAACTGGATCAGACTGACCCGGGAAGACGACAGGTGCTATAAATCTTGATAAAACACACATAATTTCACAAATATAGTCCTAATTAATTTATTTGACTTGTAAAGAGCATAGTAGGGGACCGTCCATGTAAGTTTCAGGCAATTATATGGAAGAAAACCAAATTTGAGTCAGTTTACATTTTGAAATTGGGTCAAATTGACCCAAAGACAGCAGGAGGGTTGTAAAGTCCATAACAATGGCAAAATTTGCCAGACCAACAGCAGGTCATTATTCTCTCAAGTGCACCCTCGTACAAATTTACAGAGTTTGCTCTTGGGCTAATCATTAAACTTTAAGTATGTGCAGAGTACGGAATAAGCCGATGAAATGCATTTAGAGTGAAGCCCAAGTGAGAGGACTGCTAACAATTGTTTTCTGGTTTAGCTTCCATCCTCTTGATTTAAACAAACTAAAAAATATAGTGGTAAAAAGACAGTATGCATTCAGCAAAATGGGGTGAACAACATCATCTTCTGCTGTGCTTCAAATGACTCGAGCATGTAATAAGAAATTTGCAGGAAGAAAGCCCAGCTCGGCAGCGTGGATGACAGTGAAGTTATAGGTGTGCTGCTGTCACGCCACCGGCGGCTGCAGCGGCTCCTTTGACCCGAAAACACCCAGACACGCTTGAAGGTCCAGCGTTTGCCTCAAAACGCCGCGACAAATGTATCTGAGAACAGACTTTCTCACAAACAGAAATATGCATCAAACGCATGTCTCCTCTGGTTTGCCTTTTCAAAAGCGGCCGTCGCTCCCCCACCGCCACCATTTCCATTTCACAAACCCCCCGTTTGGTTTCCTCATTGTCTGCCTCTCCCTCTGTGCATTCATTACCTGGTTTTCCATTTCACATGAGCTGCTTATTCCCTTTGTTTTAACGGCGGGGAACTGCACGGTGATCACTGTCATTGTAATTCCTCTGTTCACCTCAGTTTTATGAAAAGATAAAGGAAAAAAAAAAATCTCTTGCTGATTTTAATAATTCATCCTCAACGCTATAAATGGAAATCTAAATGGAGCCCAAGCTGCCACGGCTCTGATGTAGCTTGTCAGATAAACAAGGGCAGGAATAGAGTAAACGTGTGTGTGTTTGTGTGTGTGTGTGTGCATGTGTAATGAAGGAAATGCTGGATAGAGTTACAGTTTGGACAGACTTTATGTTTGTGTGCCCTGCATGTGTAGCTCTGTCTGCGTGTGAGAGTGGGCTTTGCGTGTGAATGTGCACGTGCTTGAACATTGAGCGCCAACGTGGTTATTTGTGAGCGAGAGAAGGAGGTCGAGGCTCAATCGTCTATTTCTGGTTTTATTGCTATATAAAGTAACGGGCTTCAACGTGGGATGAGATGGACTCAAAATGAAGGGAATGCCCAGTAAACCTATTCATTGGTGTTAAAAAGAGACTGGTCTGATGTGGGTTAAAAGGTTCAACACGTGAATCCAATCAACACCCAAATTGTCCTTGGCAGCGTAGACGGAACTGCGAGGAATGGAAATGCAATAATGACATTAATTAACCTCATAAGCCAGATGATAACGACCAGAACAAAGCCCGACAAACATTTGGCCTCCCTGTCCTTTCATTTAAGTTTTACCTTGGGCCACTACCACCGTCTAACAGTCTTTGTAGTGTTGCTTAATGAAATGTAGTTCTGACTCTTGTAATAAAACTTTTGGGATTAAAAAAAACATGAAAAAGTCATTAGCGGTGATTAAAGAATGCAAATGTTTTCCAATGTGCAAAGCGTCTGCATTTGAATGAAACAATAAAAGGACCATTAGTGCAACTAACTGTAGGATGACTTATGCCCTTCACTGTTTCTGTGACAGCAAAAAAATTATCTCTAAAAGAGAAAAAAATAAAAATGACACACCAAACTGATGGACGATCCATCCATCGCCCAGTGCAGATATTTTAACAGTGGCGAGATCATCTGGAATGAAAAACATGTAGGCAAACTGACCGGCAATGATTCAAGACATGGTTTTAGTTCTTCCTTATGGTTTTCCTTTTAAAATGATGAACACAGGCTACTGCCACCTACTGGTTTGGAGAGTTACTTCCTCTTACGCCGCTGCAGAAAGCACTAGTGTGTTCAGGTGCAACATTAGAGTCTAGACTCTGCTTCACAGTCTTCCTCTGTCGCCGCATGGTAGTTCGGCGTGGGCCAGGTCGTTAGCGAAGCCCATATGGTTGGTTATGCAAACTGTTTCTCACATCAGTCAGGCAGCTGGTTAGCTTCGCACAAAGACTGGGGACACGGCTGGCTCTGTGTAAACATCCCTCTACCACCTCTCAGCAGGGTTACGACAAGTTGAGGTTGTATGCAGGATTATGTACTGAATTATATTAAGAAGACAGCATCCAAAAGGTTACTGCTCCTAGTCAAGAAATACTCCAGCGCATGGCCACAACTTGACATTTTACCCTTGGGTTTTTGTGTAGATTAAACACCTGATATGACATTTTAATTAGTGACCTTTTGGAGGTGGGGTCATTTTCTTACCTTGATAAAGAACATGGCAGCTGTTACCTGAAAGCTATCTTTATATAGTCATTTTTAAGTATATCTTCCCCAAATTAGGTCTTGAAAAGCACTGACCTACAAGTCTGTTCTTGGCACGCAAGTAGATCGGAAGCCTTCGTTTATACAATTATTATTACCTGCAGTCTTATGAAAGGACCAAATAATGTGTTGTGAACTCTCTCTGACTGTATGTTTTCCATATTTTGCATTTGGATTAACAATGTTTCACACACAAGACAAGTAATTCCACTTTAAGACATACTGTGGATCCTGTTGTCAATGCATTGATTTGCCTCCCAACTCCTCTTTGTTACTTAGATCATCATTTAAAATCCTATCGCTAAATCCTTTTTAATTTGAACCTAAGCTAAAAACAAACGTTAAACCCTTGCTAATTAAGTTTCCCTGACACTGTGGCCGACCTTGCTCCAGTTGTGTTCTATAAATAACCCGATCGAAAGGGCTGCTTCTGCTATTTTTAACTGCAGGTGCTTCACCCCCATTTTCTCATCCTCGATTTCTCTCGAATGAGCTCCCCGCATTTGCTATTTTTAGCTTTTCCCGTTTTAGCTCAGCTGGGGGTTAGGGAGTAGGGAGTGTGTGCATGCAGGGGGGAGCCGTAGATGGGCTGTCACTAATGTAAGCATACTGTGGGTAGTGCTGAAGTGGGACATGGAGACAGAGCGAGCAGGGGGAGTATTGGGAAATGCCTTGCTCTCTGCAGCAGTACCCTTGAAAATAACGGAAATGATGTATGTGCACGCCGGGCGAGAATAGAAATAACTGAAAATGCCTGCGAGCACCTTTGACCAGTGTATGTCTGTGTTTCTCGTGATTTTAATGGGGCAGCGGTTTTCGAGCTCAAGGTTAGAAAAAAAAAAGGGCTGGATCTCAGCTGGTGGCAAAAGGCAGGGTATGAATGAAAAAGAGTGTGTCCACTCAGTCAGTCCCTGCAGCGGCAGAAAGGTCAGAATACACGCGTTGTTAAGTGCATTCATTCCTTGTGAACATATAGTATGTTTGATAATTTTTACATCCTGCCATCAGGTCATTGCTTCATCCTATCCCTCCTTCCTGCTTTCTTCTATTCCATCTGTCCCTTCATCTTCCACTCCTTCTGCCTCTCTTCACACTCCCCGGCTGCCCCCACCCTCTCTATTCCGCCCTTCCGTCCCCCCTTTACCCTCTTTTTCGCCGTCTCTCCTCGTTCCTTCTCCTCCATCTCCCTCCTTTCCTCCTCCTCCTCCTCCTCCTCTGTCGTTGGCAGAGACTCAGCTGGCCTCCCCTGACACGAAAACAAGCCCGGTTGTCATGGCAACCTCCTGTAGTCCACATGAAGAGAGATGCACATCTATTTTTAGATGCCTCCCATTCAAGACATCAGAAACTGGTTAACGGGTACACTCGTGCCAGAGCTGCGAATATTTCTGACTGGGTGGTAATCCGGAGCACGACACGAAGACCGTCCCGACATTTGGTCTCATCGCACCTCAGTCCACGACTCTGTAGGCGACGTTAAATAATGGATATCAGTATAACTTATTCATGAACCTGCCGAGAAACCAATAAATGTATACCACAGCCGAGGCTTCATTATATCCAGTTCTGGCATGCACATCCAAACTACACACACTTTATGTTTTATTCTTAGTATATATAGTATATAGTGTATTAATAAATCACTTTTTTGGTTCAGTTTTCATTCTCATCTCTTTTTTGAGCCTTTTTTCTCCCCCATAATGACCTTCAGCAGCACCAGAGAAGAAGCAGCAAAGCGTTCATTGTAGTTAAAGCTGGGCCGACAGTCAGAGCTCGCTTGTAATGATGTAAAGTTTAATAAAAGTGAATTTCTTCAGTTTCATTTGCAATTTTAAGATCTCTGGAAAGAAAACTTCTCTATATCCTTTAATATCCCATCCCATCTTATGTCCTTTAAAAGTTGCGCCTTAGTTTAGCAAATCTTTCCAACTTGAAAGTGGCAATCTCAGATATTTCCTCTAACTGCACACCTCTAACTGCTCAGCAAGGTACAGAACTCTTTTCATGCTGTGTGCAGCAATCAGATCACAGCAGAATGACAGAATGGTGCAAAAAAAAAAAGGCAGGTTATATCCTGTCTAAACTGCATTTGGTGGTGTTATCACCAGTGATCTCAGGTGTGACCAAATCCATTCATCCTTTCATCTCTGAAAATCACACATGTCAAACTTTCCTGATCATTTTCTGATATTGGTGCCATTAATTTACCGTTTTGCTACTTGTTGCGTCTTATCCAGTGCTGCTGCTGAAACTGTGATGAAGCCCAGATTATTTGAAATCTGAGAAGTCTGGCTTACAATATGAACACGAAAAGAAGTGACAGCGTAAAATATTAATCATGACTGAAGAGATGGATCCATGGACAGAGGTCCTTTCACCATTCAAAGCCAGAGTATTTGAAAGGACTCGTTTTATGTCTACAAATGAAACACCTTTCAGCATTGTTCAAAATGTCATCCTTTGTCTCTCTCCCCCTCTCTCTCTCTCTCTCCCTCTCTCTGTGTCTCACACACACACACACACACACACAGGTTAGCATCCAGACTCATGCCAGTCCAGATGGCTTTCATTTGTCTTGAGCCGGTTGCTTACAGCTTGGTTCCACTTTTGGGACGGTGACATTTGGCAGTGCCACCGATGCCCCGTGCCCACTCTAATAACAGCTCATGCCAACACAAAGGAACCCCTTTGGCATTTTGCTGGCATTGTCTGAGCACGTCCCTTTTACAAGCTTTGTCCCTGTTCCACATTTACACCAGTTGGTTTGTCCAATTCCATTCAGTCGTCCTGCTAATGGACCAACAGCACGCCAGGTGAAACAGCAGTTTTTTATTGGCCGTGTGATTGAGTGATCCAAGGCTCTGAGGTTTGTCTTTGTCTTGGTTCCCAGTGGAAGAAATTTAGATTGATATTTTAGTGATATCTATGTCCTATTATGTCAGTCAATCAGGTCATTTCACAATTTTGCTCCAAACTAAAATAGGTCAATAACTATTTAACAGATTTCTATAAAATTTTGCTAAGGCAACTATGGGGCCCCGAGAGCGAATCTTATTGAATTAATTGAGTCCCTGACCGTTCACCCATCACCAACATGAGATTGATGTTCATAGCACTATAACAAGACTGTGCTATTGCATTTTTTTTTTTTCTAATTTCTGTACTTTACTTTTTATCTCTGTTGTGCTGGTCTGCCGTCTTTAAAGGGGAATTGCTGTTTTTTACAACCTGAATCTTATTTCTGGCATAAAATACGATCATTTACTGACCCATATAACTTTGGTGTCATTTGGAGTCGTTCAGACAATATTTAGATCCGTGTATATCCATATAGTGGGAGTGACTGGGGCACCTAAACGCTATAAATAACGCATTATCTGCCGCGACACTCATTTCACCAATATTTTGTTATGATACGCTAGTGCTATTGCTCGTTGAGTCTGGAGTTACCTGTTATCATCATCCAGGGTCTGTAGATTGAGTATACAGATGAGGAGCTTGTTGAAAGGAGGAGGTGGAGGCAGAGAGAGGAACAGCTGGCCAAAGAACAACAAACCGCTGCACGTCCGTGAATAGATAACAGGTAAATCTGGACTCAACAGGGAATAACTCTAGCGTATCATAACAAGCGTATCATAGCGTATCATTATAAATATTGGTGAAATGAATGAGTTTCGCGGCAGATAATGCGTTATTTAGAGGCTGCGTTTCGGTGCCCCAGTCACTTCCACTATATGGATATACACGGATCTAAATATTGTCCAAATGACTCCAAATGACACCAAAGTTATATGGGTGAGTAAATGATCGTATTTTATGCCAGAAATAAGGTCCAGGTTGTAAAAAATAGTAGTTCCCCTTTAAACTGACTGCTGCTGCAGAGCTGCTGATTTCTCCACTGTGGAATAAATAAAGCGTTATTTCATCATATCTTTGTAGTTTTTAGTGAAATTCCATTAAATATTCCATTTGTAACACATATTATTCTTCTGCACAAGATATATTGTAATCACTTTGGTGAACAAATAACTTTTCGTCCACGTCCATCATGAAGTCCAAATGCTAATTTGTTCAGAGCTTATTTTATGGACAGAAAACTTCCTTATAGCCTCTGTGGTACATTTCACCATGCTAACATGCCAAGCAAACCATGGTAAACACTACAGCATCTAATAGAACATTTGACCATCACTGTTATTGTGAGCATATGACCATGAACATTTTAGCAGTTAGTTCAAAGCAGTTTCACAAAGCTGCTAGCGTGACTGTGGCCTTGGTCAAACCATTGTGTTTTATGTGGTATTCTTGATCTAATTGTCTAAATTTTTAATTAGAAATAGCACTACGCTGACTGGGTTTATGAGTGAAACAGACCTGGTCATGACGCGACACTATGTCAGAGACATGATTTCTGAACTATAACATCGTAATGTTTTTTTTTTTATTATTATTATTTTGTCTGAAATGGAGTGGAGATATTCAAGACACAATTTAACAAGCGTGAGCGCTTTCTGCAGTGTTGATGGGTTCTGCATCAGACAGTCACCAGTTGATGATTCTCTATAATCATAGTTATTAGACTGTAGCTTCTGTGGGAATACCAATTACATGGGGACACCAAAGGAACATTTTGAGCCTATGTTAAATTATCTCATTGAGTTATGCAAATGCAATCAGCATTAGCATTAGCACATGCGTGCACACATGCAGCCTAGAAGTAATGCACACACAAAGCATTGAGTCATATAATGATTCGGGATTTCTGCAAAATAAATAGTTTGCATGCCGTTTGGAACTGGCAGCTATCACGGCCCGAAACATTTACCAGAGAGGACTTGATGTTGTCCAAAGCAAGGCAAGAAGTACTGCATGCTACTGAACACACACTCCTACGCAGAGCTGTGGCCTGTACGTCACAGGCTGTGAAACAGCTCTTACCCAAGAGCACTATAATTGTACCATATCTGCCACCAAATTAGTTTGAAACAGAATGTGGCTGTATCTCAGAACTACACAGCATCATACACTTATCATCACATACAACCAAATCTAAAGCTTGTCCGAATGCTTAAGGGCTATGCAGTGAGACAAACAGATCTTTAGTGCATCGGGAAGTCATATCATTTATTCATTGTTTCTATGGACACAGTGGAAAAACAAAGCTGCAGAGATGCTTTGAAAATTCTATTATTTAACTTTTTCAACTCTTATTTGTTTCTTATTCCCAACGGAGAGTGAAACATGGGGGGAACATTAACTTAATGCTATTCATTGAACGTGTTTAGGGGAAAATAATAACCCCGCTCCTCTGTGCTTTAGTTACATGGCCGCAGCTCCCATGAACTACACAGCATTTGGACTTGTAATGAAATCTTGTAAACCAATCCGTGGGAAATGATGGATGTCTTTGATATATGCATTAGCTGGGCTGAGGCAGCATGATTTATAAACTTGTGTTTTGTATTAGGAGTCTGAATCACCTTGTCAGGGCTTACAGTATATTAATAATACTGTAATGGCCAGCTCCCTGCACATTTTCTTCCTGCAGTTCATTTGGCAGTCTTAACAAGCTAAATTTTCTTATTACTCCACTCCATTAACGAATAGAGATTGTAGATTATCCACTGACAACAGCAATATAACAATAAAAAAAAATGACAGAGGCGATTTTAGTGACTTACTGTGATTAGTTTCAGAGAGCTATCACTTAAGGGACAATGTGGAACTTTTACCTTCCCCTTACGGCAGTGACAATAATCACACGAACACTGGTGAGGTGTGCATAGGTCTACAGTCTACAGTCTGTCAGTCCCTTCTATCCTTTCAACCCTCTATAGGTAATGCGGATCTATCCTCATTGTCGTTCGCTTTTCTTTTTTCAGACTGTAATCTTTCCTCTGAATAGAAAGTTTCTTTTATATCTGAAGCATTCAAACCTTTTAATTTTAGACGTTTCTTTCTTCGTGGCGCTACGTTTGGATTTGTGGTTCTTAGGTGCTAGCCAAAAATTCAGAGACACACTGGGTTGCGTGGTTGTACAGCTCTGATCTTGTCATACATAAATGAAAGACGTGCACATGATCTAAGTGTTACTGCTGAGTTTAGAGCATAGACTGTAAAAAAAAGTGGACTCCATGACAGCTCCTCAAAAGTGAAGCCAAAATATGTGGAGCTCCCCCTGGTGGCCGGCTGCAGTATAGGTCACATCTAGAAACTAAAACACTAGAGTACGAAGTTTTGGTAGTTAATATAATGCTAAGGTATGTTCAAGTTTCCATTTTTCTGAGAAATTTGGCTATAAAAACAGGATGTGACATCATGATGATTGACAGTTACTGCTGACAGCTGCTCTGTGAAGAGATCTCATACGCCTGTGAGAGCAGAAAAAACACAAGTGCAATGTATAATCCAACATTTCTTTGTAAACGGTAGAGGTAGAGCAGAGCGCAGTATTAATCAAACATGACTGCGTCTAGCGGACGTGTGGGCAGGTCGTTGATAACGCGGCTGCACTCTCGGGCAGTACTGCACGGACTCTGGCTCCAAACTCGCAGTTTCGACCAATGGGAGGAAGTCGAGCACGTGTCGTCCTTTAATTTCAACAATCTGTGGTCGAGAGGCATTTGAGATGACATGGTCTCACTTGTATCTAAGCAACGCGGTTTGCCTTAAAGGCACATGTCACAGTTGCAACTATTGCACTGGCCACCAGAGAACCCAAGTTCCATTCACCAAACTCCTTAGCTGCTCTCACTCACTCCGGTCGCTCCCCTCTCTCACAATTACTCGGCTGCTAAATTGCTTAATCAACATTGTGTGGACGGGCTTTAAGGGCTTCAATGTAGCAGACGTTCATGTATAGGAATATGTTCTTCCCTCATTTAAATGCACTGTATTTCCAGTATTGTTTTAAATGTAAACCTGCAGTCCTATAGATATTTGACTTCATAATCAGAAACTTGCAATTTTATGCACCAGAACAAGATTTCTAGTGACGTATTTGATTTGGTCAGCAACAAGTAAATGAATTTTCTGACAAACATATTTTCAGCTCAGTATTTCTGTTTATGTACGTTTTTTAATGGCTGCACTGTGTTGGAACTTGGTCTTTCTCTCTCTCTCTCTCTCTCTCTCTCTCTCTCTCCCTCTCCCTTTTTTTTTGAAACTCATTGAACTGGAACTATGCATTACTTTCAGTTGAACGGCAAAAGCAAAACTGACTGAGCAGTATGCTGACTGTTATATAACCATCAAACAAACACACCAATACTACAGCTGTACGCTCTCAGACCTGCGCCATAAATAAGACATTCCCACTGGTGTTATTTTTAATATCATCATCACATTTGAGTCGTATGACCCCCACTGGGCTTGTCCCTGGCAGGATGTTTTGTCATATTTGTTACCACCCTGCTCTCTCCATAAACTTGAGGTGCCATCTGTCAGCTTTGCACCCTGTTCCTCTGAGTGGCAGGTGCTCTTGAATCTGCCAACCACCTGGTGTGCCCACCGCGAAGAGCCTCCGTCTGAACGTTTCATTAATGCTCGCATTCACTTGTACATGTTACATAGAGAAAAAAAAAAAAAAACACGTTACATGCTCGCACATCCAGCCGTGTGCAGTGCAGATGAGAGGGTGGGAAAGCGGGAAGCGCAGTAAAAGTGAGTGTTGACACCGTCACTGGTGGCGGCATTGTTGTTCAAGTCATGAGGTTTCCAGGCAGTCTAATTAAACTGTACAAAGTGTTTCCGCCCACGAACTCCGTGTGAGCGAAGGCAGAGAAGAAAAAAAGAAAAGAGTTGTTCTTCACAGGAATGAAAGTGCTGCACAGAATTAAAAAAAAAAGTGAAAAGTGATTCTTGGCAGCTGTAAATCCAGGGGGGGCTTTCCAGAATTCCTGTAATGTTGCTCTTGACATCAAAAATACTGCATGAAGCGGTCCTATGCCCTGATTAAGGTTGGTCAAGGGAGGGTTTGACATTTCCTGCAGTGTTCCTGTTCCTTTACTCGTTGCTCACATGTTGAACAGCCAGGTGGGGACATGTCTTTTAGTGTTGCAGTCAAAATATATTCCCTAACGTGTTACTGAAATGCCTTTAAAAGCATGCAGACTCAAACCAGCTTCAAATGTGTTGCCGCGCCGCAAAATGCCTCGCTTCTTTATCATCTTCCTGCATACATTATGCAGTAATGACGCAGGGCCTCTCCAAGTTTCGCCAAGAAGATGAACGGCGTCTACAGTGGCGCGGTCTGGTGAATTAGATCAGAGCTTCGCCCACAGTTAATACAATAAGGAGAAGGGAAACATCCCGGTGCACGATATGCGTGGATGATAAATTTATGCCTGAAAACGAATCTTTTGTGTTTTTGCTGTTTAGATTAAAGGGGAGGACGAGCAGAGGCGTTTCGAGGAGGGCAAAGCGCGCTACCTCCAGCAGAAAGAAAAGAGGCTCGCAGAAAAGGAGCGCCACTGAGGGCCATTGACCCCACCAGACATCAGAAACCCTCTCTTCTGTTTGTGTCCACTAATAGCTGTTTATCTATGTAAGAGTATAATTTATTTTGGGGGTGCCTCTATTTATGTATGAAATCTATCACTGAACACTGACACAATGCGAACGGATAGTCTGACTGTGTGTAGAAGGATTATTTTGTTTGCAGGAGATCTTCAAGCGTGAGGAGCTAATGATGGTGTCAGTGCAAAGTGATAGTCCAAGCACCGGCACCGTGATGAATAACTGAGTGAATAATAATGAATAAAAGGCCCAAGCGCGAGTCCGGGCTCTCGTCTCGTGTCCTTGCTAGTTTGACAGCGGTGATGTCATTGTCTTGGGCATGCCTTGGCAGCGAGGGCACACGCTAGCCATCTTTTCAGCACTGTGTCTTTCACAGAGGAATCAGGGGAGCTCGGGGGGGTTTTGACTCAACTTGCATCTCTCCCACGTCCCTACCCCCTCCTTCCTCCCTGCTCTCCTTCTCTGCCTGTCGACTCCAGTGTTCACTCTGCTTTATCGTGCTCTCCGTCCCCTGCTTACCAGCATCTCCTCATCCGTCTCCGTTGTCTTGCAATTCACGCTGTTTGTCCTTCTCTTTCCTCCTCTGTTCTGTGTCCTAACAGTCTTGCACGGATTTCTCAGCCTTATAAACTAGAAGGGGAAAAAATATGATTCTCTTTGCATGTGTCCCGGTTTTGTGATGAGATCAGAAATGGGCATCTGGCCAATGAGAAATCAATGTCCCCACTCAAGCCTCTGATTATTAACCTGCCATAAAAAGAAAACTGTTCAAATATTTGTTTTTTTATTCTGTTTGAGACTGTTTGTCTCAGAATAGAATCTGATTCGTCAGGGGAAGCAGGCAGGCTTCAGTCTGTGCAACAGATGGCTGAGACTAATTTGAGATCAAAACCCAAGTGGAAAAAAAAAAAAAAGATAAAAGCCGAGGGATCTCAGTGTTGAACAGAAAGCAAACGCAGGTCTAATCCTCAGTAAAATGCCTTTGTGTTTGGACCTCTCTTCCTCCTCGTACTATTTTTCTTACACGGAAAGAAGCTGATTTGTCATTGGAACTTGAAGGTTATTGTTTTTCCCTCCGACCCTGCAGCCAGAACAGTTTGTGTGCTTTTCATTTCCTTCATGAAAACAAAGTTAGGCCCAAGCTGCACCGGGGGGATGTATCTATTTTTAACCCCAGTGAAGCAGAGGCATCTTGTGGGAGAAGGAGAACACAGGGAGAGAGAACGCAGCACAGGGGGACAGGATGCATCTCCGATGGCAAGAAAACACTACTAGGGAAATATGACCTGAGTGAAAAGCATCCGCCTCGTGTACGACATTAGCACGAGCACGTCTGACGGTCTCCTCTCTGAAAACACATCATCTCTCGTCATTCACAACAATGTTCATTACTGTCTTCAGCCATTTCAGCTGGTAGCAGCTGGCTTTTACACACAGAGACACAATATGGTAACCATGGTTACTTATCTGGAAGAACAGACTTAAAATGGAAGAGGTGACATTATCAGAAATAGATGTTTCTCTTTCAGTGCCGTCAGAAATGTTTGAGGTCTTGCAAACCCCATGTGGAAAAATCGTCTTCTGCCTGAACTGGTGTACTTACTTAATGCATGCAAGACGCTGACACCGGAGGAGGCTTCATGTCAAACAGTTCCCCCCCCCAGGGAATAAGAATAATGGAATGAAGACAAAAAAAAGCTGATCCCGTATTTCCACTCATGTCTTTGCATCTAAATTAGGGGATATGAGCTCTGCTGTAACCCAGTGCAAAGACACTGACAGGGCTACTTAGATGAATGATCCTCTGGTGCTGCAGAAAAACCCTTAAGGACTTTGAGGGAAGGATAAATGATAAAGCGAGGTGCTGCTCAGAAAACTCTCGGCTTTCATTACCGAGTGACCTCCTTTGCATTTTCTCCGAGCTCCGTGCTCGCAGCTCCAGGACGTGTCGTCAGTCATTTTCTGGCAGTGGGGGCTTTTGCTTCCACACATGAGACAAAACACAGCAACCTGAGCCGTGCGCGCACATTATACTTCAAGGTCACTTGTGCAAAATAAGTCTGTCAATATTTCCGCGAGGCCTCCGTTAAGTTGGTTGGCGGATGCCGCGGATGCTTAAAGACGAAAGCATCACACAGAAAAGTCAATGATACCCTTGATTTCTTTTTGAAAAGTAGTTGTTTTTTCCTGGAACACCTTCACAGAGGCAGAGATACGAGCCCTACATTCAGACACCCTGTGTTTTCTGGGCTTGGAGCCAGCAGGGCTTTCCTTGCAGAGGAGTAGGTGATGGGCTGCACGTTGTCTGGCCTGGAACCTCCCTCCTTTTCAGTCACAGCGGACCTCACTGGGAGTACTACTAAATTTGGCTACCCCTGACTGTAAGGTACACAAACTCCTCCGCACAGGGGAGTGTCAGTCCTGAGAGGATGTGGAAAAATAGACTGTAAGAGAGCAAATCACATCGACAGGATATTCAAAACAGTTTTAAGTATTAAAGAGCCACCCATTCTATTCTTGTGTGTGTGATGTGAGATCGTGGAGCTGATGGTGAGCGCGGGGGCAGCCCGATGCCAGTGGAGCCAGTGGGCGGGAATGCCTTCTGTTGCTTTTTACTTCCAGGTCACCGAGCATTACACAAACTCCAGCTCTCTTGCCTTGTCTGCTTCTAATGATTGATTGATTTAAGTTTAAAATGCAACAATAAAGCATCTGTACTAGCAAGCTGCCCCCGCTCACGCCGTCATACCCGACAACAAATTACACAAGCCCTATCAGGGATACGTTTGATTTGTTTTCCGCGAGCCAGGAGGCCAGACTTAATTTATGCCTATTATAATTCTGTAAATGGATTGCTAATTCATGCAGCCTCCGATCTGCTGAAGCAGTCCTTTTACCCTGACATCTCACTAATGAACGTATTAATTAAAGACTCTCTGAGATGAAGATAGAATAAGGACGGATTCTGCGGAGTCATGCTGTTCAAAAGTAACCGACGCTTGAGACCCGTCTCCGAATCAAATTGCACAATTCGCTTTAAGGTTGCCAGAAAATGTGCATGTGCCGTCACAGACAGAGACGAGTTTTGTTCATCCTCACTGACAGCTGTCCTCTTGCGTTCTTTCTCTCTCACTCTCAGCTTCTGCTTTTTCATCTGGTTTCCATCGTCTCAGATTGTGTTTCCTCAAGAGGAGTCTTTTCTTCAGCTGCCGTTGTTTGGCAGTTTAAGAGACCCTATATATTTTTTAAAAACGAGCATGCTCTTCAGGTATGGACCTGAAAATGTGGCCATTTACCTGCACGGAGGTAACAGAGGTAAAACTCTGTTGAAGCACAACCCGAGACTCCACGTAGCTCTGATGTGCACCACGTACCACCGTGACATGATCGGTGGGGTGTAAGGGTTGCTATTTTCTATTTGGAACCTGCTGTTAAATGAAAAAAAAACAGTCTTTTTATAACATGGGTTGTTCTTAAATGACCTCTATTTCCAATTTTGCTGCTGAGGTCACGGGATACAGTGACATCTTTAGAAACGGTTGGTGGAATCCAACAGGGAGAGCAGCAAGAGACTTTAAATAAATCTCCAGTTTACGCCGGTTATTTAAGCCGCTCCTATGTTAGAATTAAGATTAAACATGGGTTTGTGATGATCTCCCAAACGTGGTTTAAAACAGGACTAAATCCTCGAGTGAAAAATAGTGTTTGTACTGCTCTAATACTGTAGCTAGCCATGGAAAAAAAGCATGCAGTGGCTGCCTTGCTGGTCATTCTGCTCTCGGGAAGATTCAGCCAGCCAAGAGACAGACCACAAATCTAACAGGTCTGGCTTTCTCTGCAATGCACCTCTCTCCGCTGTGGCCAAACAGGATACATTTACACGCGGTAGTTGACGGGATAATTCAGTTTCACTCCCTTATGATTGAATAATTAGAATGAAATGATTGAGACTCTAGTGCAGATTTAGATACTGCAGGCATTGACAGGATCAGCTGCAAAACAGAGGGAAATTTCTAATCCTGCCTCAGTATCTGAGAACCTTTTTGATTTGGTGCTGCACGGCCAGCTCTCAGGTGTGTTTGTGTGTATCCTTTTTTAATGAATGGGAAGCAGGGAGCCTGCGCGCTGCTGCTGCTGCTGCTGCTGCTGCTGCTGCTCATCAGACCATCCTCCAAATAAACCAAAATGGAAATAAAACATTATTACAGTGCAAAAACCAAGGCGCCGTGGACCTCTCTGTGCCTCTCCTCTCATGTAGGGCCTATTAGATTTCTCACTGGGTACAATCTAAGCCCTGCGGGATGAAAGCCGCTCTTACAGAATCATCCAGGGAAGGAGTCTTATATAACAAGTCGTATAATGTCAATGAAAAGACCCATGTAAAGGAGCATGAATAACACCAGGAAATAGGGAGTATCAATGATTGGTTCTTACAGCAGATTCAATTCACTGGTTATAAAAACTAATAATAATAATAAAAAAGTTTTGAGGATAATTAAGATTAAATTATAACTAACTGCAAAAAGCTAACATCCTGGTTTCCTTCTGTGTCCAAGTACACGAAGTGTGTTTAAGATCAACTTATTCAAATTAGACCTTTAACAAAAAAAATATGTTCATTCATAATTGGTTCTGGGACATTTTTATTTATTTATTTTTCATTTATTCAAATGAAACATGCAACACGCAAGAGCAGCCCCTTGCTTTGTCAAAACGCCGACCTCTTTTCCATGAATTATTTCTTATTGCGGTTCACTCCCACGGCCACGGAGCGTCTGACTCGCGGACGAGCCCGAGCAGCCGGGAGCGCGCAGCAGTCATGCCTCATCCGTCGCTCGCCTCGCCAGCGCCGGAGAACGGAGGAAGAAATTCGTGCTTTGCCTAAAATCACCAGCTCTCTCTCTCTCTTTCTTTCTCTCTCTCTCTGCTTCTTTGCGCTCTTGCTGCCGTGCGAGCCGCCGCTTCGTTGGGGGGGAACAAACTGACATTTATCACCAAAACCGCTCGATAATTTGCCATTTATCCCCCCCCCCCCCCACACACACACATCCTCGCCGCCAATGAGACAAAAGGGGGCAACAAGATACGAGAGAGGAGTACAGCTGTGTGCGGTGTAGTTGTGTTTCTCCCTTCATTTCGCAGGTCGTCGCTTTAACTTGGCGCCGGTCGGTTTGGACATGGACATGCCGGGGAGACACTTGGACGCGGCTGGACTGGTGTGACTGTGTTGGTCATTCCGCGGAACAATGCGCCCGAGCGTCTTGTGAAAGGTAAGGATCACACTCGCACAGCTGATCGGGATGATGCCACGCTCCCTGGCGATCAACTCATTCATAGTGGGATGTTAAAAAAAAAAACAATGAGCAGCCGTCACCCAAACAGGTGGTGCCCTGCAGCACCAGCAGGTGATGTGCAAAAAAAATATGCTTTAAATATACTTAATAAAATTCATTTTAATGCAGTGCAGATCTGACCTATATTGAGGATGACATTATTCTCAAATGGTATGCAAGATGAACCGAGAGTGGCCTGACTGAAAGGTTGAGAGACTGTAAGCCACGTTATAAGTTAACTGAGTGAGGAGCGTTGTTTAAATGATAGGCCTGAGTGCTGTAAAACAGGGACAAATAACCTACAGAGTGTGCTGTAATCACACATCATCACTCGTACACGTTCAAACTTATGCAGGCAAGTCCTGCAAATGTGGTACACCTCCTCTTTCGGTTTGATCCGTGCCACTTTGTGCCTTCCTGTCTCGTGTTGTTATATGTACATGTCAAGATATAGGAGTCCTACTTGTTTATTCCAACTCCAAAAATGTGCCATTTACTAATTTCAATACAAGACTGAGGCATAAAAATGAATACCGGTGAGGTTCTCGACTGTATTCAAGTCACAAGTTTGGTTTATATGTTACTGTGGACGTGTAGTAATGCATGGTGGCATAATTAGACACAAATAATACTGATTAGACATTTAACTCTGTGATATTTTGCACTGTTTTGTGCACAGTTTTCATAATGAGCAGTTGATCTACACTTTTGAGTGCCATTTTTTTTGTTTAACACGGTTCCCGTCAGTGAAGAAACAGAGGAGGGAAAGGATTTCACGTAGTCACAAGTGCGAAAGTGGCCATGCAAGCCGGCGATCACTTTCACCGCTCGGACAAACTGCTGGAAGTCTCAGCGTGACAGTTGTTGCTACACCACAAAGCCTCACAACAGATCTCAGTGTTTTGCAGGGCATGTGTGACATTTTGTTTGTCACACGTTTGCCTCTGTCATTTTGTGACCGCGTTAGCCTGCGTTCACACTGTTGTTGTTGTTGTTTTTTTTTTTTTTTCACCCACGTCACAATGACCGTCTTCCTTTGGACGGCATGTGTTGGTGATGACAATGAGAGGATTTACGTTCCTCTCCGGATGCCTCCTGCTAGTTGTGATCTACTGTATGGCGCTGATCTATGACCTGAGTCACTTAAACTGCAAGCCTGTTTACAAGACAAACCCTTCTGCCATATGGTTTCCAGTTATCCGGGCCGCACAGTCGTAGCTGGAGGTAGCTTAACATAAACAGGGAGAAAAGGAGGAAAGGCTCAAGGGTTGGGTTTGTGATGGAAAATTCAGCCGCTTAGTCTGTTACAAGCCGGACACTCGGCTAGGACGAGCACTCACAAGCTCTCCAGGAAGCTCCAACAGCATGCTGGAGTCTGGCTTGTAATCTCTCGTACCTTTGACCTGATTATTAAATTCGTGTTTAGCCCTCCTCTTGAGGCTGATTGCACCATCATGACTGGTAATGTTAGGTATTTATTGCTGCTTTGTGTTGCTGGAAAATCAAGTGCAGAGAGGGGACTTTTTGGAAGTCACGGTGGATGACACATTAGTGCTGGAAGCTTGCATTTTTTTCTGTTCCCTGAGCACAGTATTTAATATTAAATAGTAGTTTGTTAATGCATTTTCATGAAAGCAACAAACTGAGAAGTAGTCTGAACTTGCTTGGCTCTTTAACAGATTATCTATCTGTTTGGGAGTTTCTCTGATCAGTTGCAATGTATGTTTTAGATTTTAACTGTGGAAGAAAATACACTTAAGCTTGTCTTGTTAGGCAGAGAAGAACCCAACACACTCAGTTTAGCAGCACTGCAAAAGCCAGTTCTATTTATGGTTATGGCTGCTACCTTGTTGTTACACTATCTTGGATATTGACGGGAAATGTGGAAACGAGGCTAATGACGTGCAGCAAAGGTGCAGCCAAATGGGTTATTGTTTTTTCATGTAATGTCGGAATAATTGAATAAATTAGTTCCTGGATGGGAAAACACGTAAAGTTGGCAATAGTTTTGGTACAGGACTTGCCGAGTTGTTGACGTCCTACGTGCGGAAAAATGGCGGACGTAGTGTCCCAGACCCAAACTGGGTAAATGTTCCAGTTTAGTTTTGTCACTTGAGAAGCTGCATATGGATGCATCTCTTGCTTTAGAGCATACAGGCAATTTATGATCGTCATGAAAATGTTTGGAATTAATCGTGGCTCCGTCGGTTTGTTTCCTT
Source organism: Chelon labrosus (assembly GCF_963514085.1). NCBI lineage: Eukaryota > Metazoa > Chordata > Actinopteri > Mugiliformes > Mugilidae > Chelon > Chelon labrosus. The sequence goes on from NC_140360.1 coordinate 8,430,658, forward strand.
CCCTCTCCGTTGTCACACAAACACTGGAAACAGATACCACGATGTTGTTTAAACGCTCAGAGCGAGACACATACCAGACATCTTGTTTGTAGAGTCCATGTTGTTTCCACATTCTGATGTAAAACCACAAGGGTACGAATTTGATTTAAGTAGGAAATGAGGCCATATGAGGAACATGTGAATGGACCAGACTGTTGACTTTGTATTATTTGAGTATCTCGATATTTTACGGCAGTTCTGAAACTTTGACGTTATCTTCTAATCACACCTCGTCCATGTACTCAATTCGGTATTCATATAGCGGCACATTGACCAGGGAGGTTGCTTAGGATTCATCCTGATTTGATGCAGAGACTACAGCAGGAAGGTATTGATTCTATGGAGAAATTGTCTAAGCTTACCTCTCTTGAAGGGAAGCTCAAAGGTCGAGGTCACGCAGCACCCCTAGGGCTTTCATTTTTCTGATGACTGGCGCTGGCAGACTTTCCCTGGCTATTTAGAGTAACACAAGACCAAAGTTTAGTGTGCATTAGCCGTTATGTTGTTCAAGTGTGAATGAGCATTCTTCTAAGGAGCGCGGTGCTCTTTATTTATGCGAGGTGACAAGATTTCATATACTGTAAGATGATCTTTCAATAGAGCAACTATCCGGGCGCGCTTCATCGTAGAGTGCCCACTCGCAGCCGATGACAAAAGACAAATATGAAAGTGCACGTACTCGAGGACTGAAACAACAACAATAACATGTTGTGAGTGCAAGCCCTTTCCATTTAATCACAGCGTTTCACTAATGCTCAGCAGGGTGGCAGGAGGAGTTGGCAGCCCCCGTTCTCTAACCACACTCAAGCCCCGGCTCCGCTGAAGTCTCTAAACCAAGGCTGAAGGTATAAAGGATTCCAGTAGCTTTAATCCCCTACTCTGGTGTTTTTAACCAATTCACCAAGGTTTGAAAGTTTGAAAGACTAGACACAGGCAATTTACAGGCCATTTACTTAAAAATGTTTACACAAGCGAGCAAAATGATCAATTTATTCTGGAACGCAAATGACGTTGACCCAACCAGCTTCACAAACTGCATCAAATATTAATTTAAATTGATTGCGTTCCGCTTAATTGCTTCCTTGTCCATTTATCTTGGAGAAATTTATGCCGGGACTGTCCCAGGATACAAAGTGCTGCACTCGATATGCAGCACTTGTCAGCAAAGACCTTACATGATGATGATTCATAGAGTACTGGAGTATTATTTAGGGAATTGTGATTGTGAGTCAGGGAGTTATTACAAGCTAATGATGGTCTCACAAATGTAAACCAACTGACTGTGGAAAATTCCAGTAAATGCAGAGAAATTCTGCGTGCCATTGACCGGTTTGCCCCAATTGGGGATTGATTATTCTCTGGGAAAGATCTGCTGGGCCGATTCAACGATTTGGGCGAGCTAACAGCGATGTAGTCGTACACGTCACCTGAGCTCCATGGAGTTGAAATAGTTTACAATAAAATGGCTCTGATTGGTTGTAGTACTGTCCAACTGTGTATGGAGTTATTTATAACACGGCACATAATGAAATTCCAATGGAGTGTTACCATTCATGTAAAGTTGAACATTTTAACATCAGCCTCAAGTGGATATTTGAGGAACTGCAGTTTGTGCCTCTTGCGCTTTGGCTTCCTTTTCAGCCCTAGAGTTTAAAAATGTGTGTAATACTGCAATGAAGGTGTGTTACTAGAGCAATAACATTTTTAAAAATACATAGATAAGGGAATCATGCAGTTTCTGTGATCCTGAGTTTTTTTTTTTTTCCTGCTGAATGTTTCCTGCAAGACTGATGCAGTTGCTATGCAACGTACACAATAAGAGATTCAGTCCGGTTACAGTGCAGTGAAGCAGAGTGCCTAATGTTATAGCAGTTTACCAATAGCTTATCCCATATAGCGATGATAAGGGCGTGACACACAAAGCTCTCTGGATGTCATGTAAATGAAAGCAACCGGGAGTGTTGGTCTAGAAGTGAGAGGACGTGTGCTTGTTTGAAAGTTTCTAACTTTCCTTCCTCCTTTGAGTTTATAGCCCAGTGTGAACACACAGAGAGAGGATAGAGAGAGGGCATGAGCAAGGAATTTTGAATGGAGCCACATACCATACAATAAAATAAGAAGTAATGAGGTCATACAGTAGATACCATAGGGGCTTCTGGTATTAACTCACAGCCGGTCAGGACTGGGAAGGACGAACTGCCATAGGGATGAAAGACAATATTTTTTGCTTTATTCATTTTTAATTTTAATTTTTTCTCCTTCCTTTGACTTTATTCACTGTGCAGAGAGCAGCAGGAAGCCGGACCGCATAAAAAGACGTCTTAAAAATGTAAACCAATATGTCCCGAGAGATTACAAACATTGCCTCCTACAGAGGTCGATCACCTGTATGGAAGTATCTTATGCGGGACAGTGGGTTTAAGTCGGTCCTGCTGATGATTTGTCATCTCTCCAGGACTCGCACTGATAACTAGATAATGAGCCCTCAGTGGAGATTAGTAAGATTGATAATGTACCGGACTCGGAGAGCCAGCCTAATCTTTCATGGAGTAAAGGAGAACTCTTCACCTGCAGTGTGTGGGTGATGGCATGCAACATGTAAACTGCAGGAGACTGTGCAAAAACATAATATTTTCATGAGTGGAACCCATTTGCAGATGAGAAAAAAAAGTCAACACCAAAAAAAAAAGGTCACATACTCTAATATTTCATTGGACCGCCTTTAGCTTTCATTGCAGCATACACTCACTGTGGCATTGTTCCGATAAGCTTCTGCAATGTCACCAGATTTATTTCCATCCAGTGTTGCATTAATTTTCCACCAAGATCTTGTTTTGATGATGGGAGAGTCTGACCACTGAACAAAGCCTTCTCCAGCACATCCCAAAGATTCTCAATGGGGTTAAGGTCTGGACTCTGTGGTGGCCAATCCATGTGTGAAAATGATGTCTCATGCTCCCTGAACCACTCTTTCACAATTTGAGCCCCATGAATCCTGGCATTGTCATCTTGGAATATGCCCGTGAACATCAGGGAAGAAAAAATCCATTGATGGAATAACCTGGTCATTCAGTATATTCAGGTAGTCAGCTGACCTCATTCTTTGGACACATAATGTTGCTGAACCTAGACCTGAGCAACTGCAGCAACCCCAGATCATAGCACTGCCCTCACAGGCTTGTACAGTAGACACCAGGCATGATGGGTGCATCACTTCATCTGCCTCTCTTCTTACCCTGATGCCCCCATCACTCTGGAACAGGGTAAATCTGGACTCATCAGACCACATGACCTTCTTCCACTGAGTCCAATCTTAGCCTCACTGATTAGTGGTTTTCTTAAGGCTGCACAGCTGTTCAGTCCAAATCCCTTGAGTTCCCTTGCCTTGTATGTTTGGAAATGCTCTTACTTTCACTATTAAACATAGCCCTGAGTTCTACTGTTGTTTTTCTTCGATTTGTTAAATACCTTGTTGCCAGCTGAAAGATAATCGCCCAAAAGGAGGCTCATACCTGTTTGCTTAGTTAAATCCAGGTGGCGACTTTGTTTTGGACAGGCAGTGTATTTTACCCCCTCCCACCCGTATTGCGTTGATGTCAGTGGCATCAACGCAATATAACTCACATTTCACTGATACATTCAACCCTGTGAACCATCTTCCACCTGACTTCTCCAATTCAGTTGGACTTCCCATCAACCTTGTTGCTTCTTATAAACAGCCCACTGCGTGTGCATTCCTCTGAGCCCTGACGACCACCTTCAAGTCCCTTCTTGGCACGAAGGTCTGGCTCTGAAAATGGGAAAACATCAGAGTTAGCGTTGTTGTTAGCAACAGTTTTGTGATCCATGTTTCAATATTGTCAGGAAGGGTATGTCAGTTAGGTGGACTGTTAGAAATCACTTCATGCCTCTGTAGTCCATCGACACTGGCAAAGTAAGCAGTCGGTGTCTTTTTATCACGTAGCCTTTCGTTGGCGTGTGCACATTCCCGGATCTTTTCATTCTTTTGTTTTTTTCTGGCTTTTTTTAAATGAACTTTCGAGTGACCTACCTGGGACGTCTCCAACCAAGAACCACTGGAGGACATTAATACAGTTGTAGGGTATTCAGTGTCTGTTATGTAGGCTCTCAGTCATGCAGGTCTCAGTATTTCCAAAACAAATCCCAAACAAAGAAAACTGTCTTGCTTTGTTTTAGCTTTGTATTACATGTAGTCATAGTTTTCACTTTCCTCCTCCTCAATAACTCATGTGTGGTTGCTGCGCTGTATTAGGGATCACTGTCACATTGGAAACTCTCTGTAATGACAAACTTCCTGAGACCGGGATCCTGGCTCGGTTATGCAAACTTGCAATTATAGTGCATCCATTCCCCTACACGTCTTTCACTCATGCCGCCCCCATCTCGGCGCTCCCACCTTCATGTTTCTCCCGTTGGTGCCGTCACTGTGGTAGTCCTGGCCACGTCCACACGCTAGACTCCATTGAATTCCTGTTCTTTGGCAAATTAAAATTAGTCGTGTTGTGATCACTGGTTTTCTTCTCGGACATCCTCCGTAGTCACTGGCCTCACGCAGCGTCCTTCACGCTGTCTGAGCCATCAATGACACAACAGTTTCCACAGATAATCCTTGTGCCAAGTCAGAAGAGCTTGCCATCTGTTTTTCAGTTGTAGGCTATTTAAATAGTGTGCACCTTGTGTTTTTGGTAGTATGGTTCTTCCTTTATCTCTTAGCTGCTGTTGTAGATCTTTGGTGGATGCCTGCTGGTACCTTTGTGATCTCTCCCATCTTATGATACTTCACAGTCAGGTCTTACTTGTTCAGGCTGTTTCTTGTCATGTGAATCCATGTTGTATGCAACACAACCCAGACCAAAACCGAGAAAGTTGTGGCGTCTCCAGATCATCTGCTCTCTCAGCAGGAGTCTGATCCTCATGTATTAACGGCTCCATCAAAACCAGGAAGAACTTCTGGTAAATAATTTTTCCTGGATTGATGTTGCAAATACAAGACTCTGGATTATTCTAACTCAAATTGAATATGTTAATTCCATGTCGGGGTGATCTTGGATCGGAAAATGGGAAACACCACAGTGGCAAGTTTCAGAGGTTCGGCTGCTTGGGCAGTTTAAAGTTTCCACGTCATGCTAAGTTGTGAGGGTGGGAGTTGAGAATTGGTTCTTGTCTGATCTTTCTCAATTCACTCTGTCATTGCTGGCATGTTTCATTGGCAGTTTTGTATTCCAAGGCAATCACAGCAAACTCGCAATTGTACATAGTCCAAAGTTTGGCCTCATTTCACCCATAAATACAGCAGTACTAGCTGTGATGTTTGTACAATGAGAATTCCGAGTAAGGTTGGAAACGCTGGCAATATGCACGGAAACACTGTTTTTTTTTTTTTTGTTTTTTTTGACACTGAAAAGCTGCACAAGCCAACCTTCTTTCCACACACACATCAGAAAGCAGTAAGGGAAAATGATTAAGGATGGGATCGTTAAGCAGAATCCATAACAGCATTTGTTTCAATATATTTTCATCAATTCCCATCCCAATAAAATTACTTATCTGAAATCAAATTCTGCTGTAACGTTGTTCTGAACAGTAAAGGTCAAACCTCCAAGTGAAAAAAAAAAAGCAGTTCAGTAGAAATACACAGATAAGCCACAACATTAAAACCACTGGCAGGAGAAGTAAATAACATTGACCATCGTGTGACAATACAATGTTCTGGTGGAAAACTTTTGGACGTGGATGTTACTTAGACATGTAGCACCCATCTAGACCAGACCAGGCACCCCCACCCCATAGCAATGACACTCCCCTCAACCCATGGCACCCAGACACCACAGGACACCCTCAGAAGGCCCATGTCCATTCTCTGATGAGTCACAACTGTTTAGGAGGCACAAGGGAGACCTACACAATACTAGGAAGGTGGTCATAATGTTATGTCTGATCGGTGTATACATGAGGCTACAGCTGGTCATGATGGGCATCCATGAGGATCACACAATGAACATTTTGACATGAGATGAGAGTGACACAGATATGATCTAACCACGGACAAAACATTGCCTGTTATAATCCATGGCTCAGGTTTTATTCATTTATATTGTATTAGGTTCCCTTTTAGCGGCAGAGCACAAATGTCCAGGATTAGGAACATGAACACTAATATGAAAGATCGGTCAACATAACTAAATAAGGGGAACTGACCCCAGCCAGAGAGAAATAACAGGATGTTTACAGACAAGAGATATGATTTAAATAACTATAAATCAGACAGCAGCGCAGTGAGCTTAGATGTTTTTTTTGCTTTTAAGTGGGGTGGAGAATTGTATGTCTGGCCCTGACATTCTCTCTACAAGAGCTGTAGAGTACTGCACCGAGAGCGCTTGTAACTGTAAAGCTAAAGCAGGGTGCTGCAAATAAAAGCATACCTGCTGAATTTGAAAACTAATGCATGTGTCATGTGTGAGCATCAGAGATGTAGTGTTAAATACGGAGCCTGTGCCCTGGGGACGGCACCACTACTACCTCCCACGGCCAAGCATTTTCCTCCCCGACTGCTCCAGGGATGAAGTGGCTGGTCGGGCATAAAACCCCATGCATCACACCTGTCAGCAGGGAGCTCATAAAAGCGGTCCACTCTGTGTTTTACTCCAGTGCCTGCCGACGCGTGGCTTAGAGATGTGTGTCAGTGCTGCGCTCTGCACCCAGCACACTGACCAACATTGTGCTGACGTACGCGGTTGGAAAGAGCCTCGGAAATCATCATTTTCCTTGACGCGGGTTTCTACGTAGCTACTGCTCTGATCTCATTCAGGCTCGCTGTCGTCCATTTTGGCCTTTGTTTTAACACAGAAATCCAGCTTTACCCTTTATGCCAAAATGTGTCCGGGCACACTTGTCTCTTCTTCTGTGTCTCGTCCGATAATAGTTGGAGATGAAGGAGGAAATTGTGTTTTGTCTCTTTCTTCGATAAAAAAAAAAAAAAAAAAAAGACTAATGTGCAAAGTGATAAGTCAGTCATCCAGGAGAAGCACGATTTCGCTACACAGCACAGTTCCCTACGCAGCAGTTTTCACAAGGCCTCCTCAACGCTGCTGATGTTCCTGTAAGTGTTTTCCGTCTGTCTTTATGTTGCGTTGACAGATACATTGCGGCTTTTAATGACTTTTGTCGTGCTGAGAAAGAAAAAATCTTTGTAGCTTTGTAGTCTGCACTGCAAACACACATCATGAACAATAGGGTAGAAAGCACCATTTAGCTACATGCAAACTTAAAAAGCCAGTTTGTTGCTCTCTAATATTTTATTAAAAGCTTAATGAAGATATAAATTTGATGAAGTCTTGTACTTGTTGCTGATATTTCTAAGATAACCACAACCCTATAAACCATTATTCTTTCAAACAGGTTTGTTTATTTAACTTTTTATTACCAGACCTATTTCATCAGAAGTTTATTGGACAAGTTTGTTTCATTATAATGCAAATTAAAACATCATTGGTGCACAATATCAGAAAGGAGGGAGTAGTTTCCTTTGTCGCATATTTGCCGAATTAGAATAGACGCTAAGTTGATTAAGTTGATAATGGTCGTGTGGTTAAGTCAATAATTGTGGTGTGGTTATTTGGGACAAAGTGTTTATCTCTGTGTGGTGTGCAGTTTAATCACCGTAAGTGAAGAAACGGTCGTTGTGTGATGGCAATTTTCATCAGCTCAAAATTTCAATAATTCACCTGTTGCGCACTTGTGAAGTGGTCCTTAATGTTTGCCACAGTTCATGTTGGCAAAGTGTGAAATGAGTTATTATTAAAATGCGTGACATATTTCTGTCGTCTTATCTTCCTCGTATCAGTGCCACAGTGAATCTGTGCCACTCATTTAACATGCAGTATCTTGATGTCAGAGAGAGCAAGGCTCTCTGTGTGTGTGTGTGTGTGTGTTTCTGCGTGTGTATGTGTGTGTGTAATTGTCAGTGTTGATTTCCCCTGTGTAGAGGACAGATTTGGCTCGGAGGCCCAGGGGATTGTGGGTGATCGAGCTGTTAGCTCCACTGTGGTTAGGAAGCCCGTCAGTCAAGTGTTTAAATAAAACCAGTGCTACAACTACTACCCCTGCTATTCCTGTTATACCACTAATAATCCAACGACAACCTCTAAACCTCTACTTCTCCTAGTACTACTTTAACTACTATTATAGCAAATATTACTTCTTCAAAGCAACTAATTTCTAGCATCATGTATAGTTTTCTGTTTGTAGTGTTCCAAAAATACATAGGAGGTTGGTTAACCCGATTTCCACCCAGACTTTGCATTTTACATGTATCCACATTTAAAAACAAGAAATGATTAAACAACAGAGCACATGTGCATATTCTTCCCAGGGCTAGTAATGAATTGCAGAGTTGCTGCTGAGTGTTCGCTTAATAAACCTGCTTAACCAGGGTGGGAGAAACTAAAATAAGATAGAAGTACACAGCATGTAATTGTCAAAGATATTGGGTCGCCAAGTTCAAGAGAATTATCACCCACTTTCTCTGTCACTTCTCATATAGTACTTCTGACCACTTTTTTGTGCAAAAAAAATAAAAATTGGCACTGTTAAGCAGAAGATAAAAATCCTTAGTGTATGTCCACCAAAAAGAGTAGTTGTTGCTAATAGTACCAGCTAATAGATGGATGGATGCGTGGATAGATACTCTATTTATATCTTTGGAAATTCAGAGGATTTACAATCAGAGATATGAAAGACGGATAAAGATAAATCAGAATTACATGGTCTGGAAACCAGCCTAAATGTTCCGCTCGTACAAAATATTTGTGACGTGGAACATTGGACTGGAGTCGCTCCGTCGCTCGATCATGCCCTGGCAAAGATCTGCTGGGCCACTCTTATGAGAACTGAGTCTGGCAACACCAGTCTAGGAGTCTAGGTGCCATTCTGCACCATTCTGCAGTTTATAATGTCCAATGTCAGTTTTTCAATGCTGATACTGGAATAAGGTGATACTGGAATAAGTAAGTATTCATTTAGCAGGATAGCGGATTCATGAGCAGCCTGCAGCCTGCACGCAATCAGGGAACATTGGTGAACATTTAAAATGTGGAATTAATGCCATAAAATTCAGTTTTCTGGAGTGTATTGGAGTTTTGATTGTGTGTTAATTTCCTCATCTTTGAGTATGCACAGTGAAAATTATTTTGAAGGTAGTAGAGCATGAACACAATGGTTAGTTGCCTTTTAATTGATTTGCCGTCCTTTTTTGACCTTGTTGTGTGCTTTTGGCAAGACCATCTATAATTGTTTTTTAGAAAATAAAGAACTGGTAAGGAAGTAGAGACTGTAACTCATCCTCATGCTCTTCATCAATGTTGGCATTATTGAAATCTTTCACCACATATACCTAACAGACCTTTACTGCCAGTGTGTAACCTGGCAGTAAAGGTTAATTTGCTCAATGCTGCACAAATGCTAAATGGATGAAAATGAGAAAAATGCACATGCAAATGCAACCTTGTGTTACATCGTCACAGTATCTTCAGCTGTTCCCAAAGGTTAGAAAGCTACACTTGCTGATAAACATCCCGGAATAACCCTGTTAGACTTTACCACAATTTCTTGCATTTAATTGAAAGCTGCCGTTGTCTCTCTTGAGCCTCGTGAGTCACCCGAGCAGAAGAGCTTGGAGTTCATTTTCTGCTGCCCTCTTCCTACACTGGTTAATTACAAGCGCAGCTGGATAGAAAGAAAAAGGAATTGTTTTGGAATATTGGTACCTACGTTGTAACACAATCTTCATTATGGAGCGCATTGTTAGTTGACTAGTCATCGTCTTCATTTCTCAGGGGCCGCAGTCTCCCGGAATACCAGGTGTTTCATTTTTCTGTTCGTGGTGACTCAAACACGCGGGAAGAAAGTGTCTACAAAAGACAGAAAGCAAATGTTTGCGTTAAACTGTAGAACATTTAGGATCTGAGGAAGCAGGGCATTCAGTTTGTACTTCACAGATGTGTCCAAAACTGTTAGAACCAAATGAATTAAACAGAACAGAAAGGATGTATCTCATTGCTTAAATTTATCTTGGTGCATAGTTCCTAGTTCCTGTCATTAATCATCTCCAGTCAAAGAAGCTGAGGGATGCAGATGACTTAAAGAGCTGGGATGGGATGCATGCTTATCGAGCAGATATTCCTGCAGCTTCCAAATAAATGATTCATTAACCACGTCCACTAGAGATACGAGATTTCTTTTCAGCTAAATAACTGCCCCCCAGTTTCATTTATATACAACTTAACTGCTGGCTGGAGTAGTTCTTATTCCACTTGGTGCCCGTCCATCCGTGGAAAGAAACTCCCTTCTCTAAATGAATGAGACAATCTGCAACTCACAAGTCAGATCTGTTCAAATCTGCTTAAAGATTTTGGTGATTTTTGCCCTAAAATATGGTCTTCTTGCAGACATGGGCGAGATTTGATGGAACTTCATTCGGTGCTCACAGCCAGAACCGGCGACATGCTAATTCACGTCATGGATAGGGTGAACCGAGAATAATTATTATGTTTTGTTGCCCCTTATGATTCTACTAAAACTGAACTCTGACTGACTTTTGCGCCGACTTTGACCTTTTCATGTCATTAATAGCATCATCTCTAAGTGTACCAAGTATCTCAGTGAGTGAGCATGCACGGTGGCAGATTCCTGGAGTTTCCTGGAGAGCTGACACACACACATTTAAAGGGACGGGTCAAGGCGACACAATGTCTACGAGGAAGATCTAGAGGAAGTTTAAGTGAATCAATAGGGAAAAGTCAGTTGCTGCAATAGCGGAGGTAGCCACCATGAGGGATTTAGAGATTTAGAGATGCAGTATGTTTTATCAAATCATACCACAGGCTGTGAGGGAGGCTGTGATTTACTCCCAAAAAACGGAACTACTGAAACAAACTGAAATACTTTAGGGCTGCAAAAGAGTTTGCTAGTTGAGTTCTCACTGCCTTCAAATGTAAATCTCTCAGTTGTTCTGCTGCGTCATTGGCAGATGGCACAAGCTGACTCGTGTATACTCTTTGTGAGTCTGTTGCCTTTCAGGTATCTGTTGCTTCTAGAAACAAAACTGATTGAGTGTATTTTCCTTGTGGAGTCAGTCGGAAGCCTGCAGTGGATTGTATTTCACTCAGCTGTGGTTTCTGTGGCTCAGTCCACCCCGACCGCGTAGGGATTCCTGGATCAAATGCATCTTTTTATATTCCAACCTGATTTTCTGAGAGTATGAACAGTGTGTTTTCCATGATTGTATCCTGAGTGAAATCTTAGTTAAAGATCTTTTTTTTGGCATTTTAGAGTAATGACGGAAACAAAGTGCACGAACAAAGAGCAAGGGAGCGACATGCAGCAAAGGTGCAGCCGGCCGGCCGGGAGTCAAGCGGCCGAGTCAGCTGGTAAAGGGCATTTTTTAGCCACGTGCTGTGCACTCTAACCACTTGGGCCATCGGGCCATCGCCTGAAATGTTGTTGCGTTATCCTTTTTCCAGTTTTGCTCTGCCAGGATTCACCCTGTGATATTACAACCGAGGCACTTGTAAACAAAAGTCACATGGACACAATGTGTTGCTTGTGTTGTTAGATCGGAGCTATTTTAGGTGGCAGACATAATAACAGTTTGAATGTAACTTGAGATAAATATGATGGATACTCACTGGCTGTTTACCTTCTGTTTTGCCTCGTGCCGTGGTAGTTAGGAGAACGGAGGAATATGCACTAAATAATTGTCAGTACAGATTGTGGTTTGTCCTTGATTCATTTTGTTATTCTTCACTTTCCAACACACTGTTTGAATTGTTTTTAGCGCTAGGTGTGTTGATGTAGTCTCGTACTTTCTGTCATACCACCAGGGTTACATTTGCACTTTAGGTGTTTCCTTATCAGTTAATTGCATTCACGCGATTGCGCTGCTTCTTGATCAGATATTCCTGCAGAATACTTTATGAAACGTCTACAGGACCATCTCCTGTTTCATATGGTAACCCAGGTCCTGAGGTGTGCCTACTGTTAGACACTCCCTTATAATTTCTTGCGTTAGCCGGACCGACGTAGCCGGCTAACAGATTTAGGATGCCGTTGTAGGCGAGAGGGAAAGAGGACGATTAGATCAGTGCAAGAGAGAGAGCCGGGCTGACGATGACGTGGTTCTTGTCATTTCCAGTGTCCCCTCTCAGGGCTCTTGCCTACAGCACATCAGTGTTTGGACAAGCCAAAAGTAACAGGAAATAGATGTGACAACACGCTCCAGCTGTGCCAAGCATTTTTCACTGCACAGTGGGGGAACCGGAGTTATCCTCTCCTGATAATTATCTTGCTGGAGCTCTGTTATGCTGAGAAATGACCCGATTAAAAAAAAAAATAAAAGATAAAAAATAAAATAAATGGATCAAACAGTTTGTTTGTTTGATAGCTGGTTGTGCCGACACTTCGCGAGAGCTGGATCGACACCTCTCTGACAGCATCAACAAAAAAAGATCATTTTAAATAGCATTGTCGTTTGATAACTTGACTAATTGTGAGTATTGTTGAATTAATTGTTGATTATTTTTTTCCTTTCTTGTCTTACTTTTTCTTATAGGAATTAGATTTATATGATTTACTGCTGTCGTATGTGTGCGTGTGGCCATCATGTCTGCATTCAGAGTTTATACCTTCCTGAATAACTGCGACCTTTACACATGCTTGCGTGCTCTTCTGCTGTAGCTTTATGCTATTCTGTGATTTGACCTGCAGCGTTTTTTTTTTTTAAATAATCCCTGCTGACTGAATATTGTTCCCTGCAACGTATGACTTTCAGTATTAACAGTAACAGTTAAGCCGTTATGTAATTAACATAACCCTGTTAATTCCTTGATGAGGGATTAAGTGTGGCGAGGGATTATTTTGAACTGGACTGACTAATATAATTTTCTTTATGTCGTCATCATCTTACCGCTGTGCCTCTTTTCTTTCTCCTCCTCTCCGTCTTCAGGCCTGTAAAGGGAACTGGCCTCGCTGCTGCCGTCCTCCCGCTCTCGCATCCCGCTGTGTTGCATCACATCCATGAGTTCCGATCTCCACTGTGCCCGACCCATGGAGAGTGCACGCCCACCCAGATAGGATGCCTGCCTCGCTTGACGCCCTGCACCCCCTCCTGCCCATCACCACTTCCTCCTTCTCCTCGAGTGTTCCTGCTCTTGCCAACAGTTCCCTGCGGCCCCCCAGGCTCCGTCCTGCCCCACTACAACATGGTGGATGAGGTAACCACCATGAACGATGATGTCATCAACGCCAACACGCTGGCTTGGCTGGTCTGCTCGGGCGTGTCCATCCTGGCCAACACTTGGAGCATCCTTAGCGTCAGCGCCAAACAGAAAAAGTGGAAGCCGCTGGAGTTCCTCATCTGCACCCTGGCGGGAACGCACATCCTCAACATGGCCATCCCCATCACAATGTACTGTGTCATAACGCTGAGGCGCCAGCACTCCAACTACGAGTGGAATGAGGGTCTCTGCAAGGTGTTTGTCTCCACCTTCTATACTCTCACACTGGTCACCTGCTTCTCTGTCACCTCGCTGTCCTATCACCGCATGTGGATGGTACGCTGGCCTGTAAACTACAGGTAAGACATCTTAGACTTAGTTTGACTTTAATTGTCCACAAGGGAAATTGCTTGGTCACAGTTCCTTAGTTTCACATAAAAAAAACACTCTTGGGAACCACAAGTAAAAATAAAATAAAACTAGATGATCGCAAGTGATCATAAAGGGGTCCATGCCGTGGTGAAGTCGTCCCCGAGTGGGACGCAGAAGCGTAAGTCACCAGTAGCGCCCCCTATAGACCGTTGTAGCGCCCCCTACAACCCGAATGTCACGAAACTTGGCATGATTGTAGGCAAGCATATTATAATGTTGGTTGCTAGGTTTCATAAGGATTGGGTGAATACTTCAAAAGTTATAGGCCTTAAAGTCATATGAAATGTTTCTGTGTCACCTGTAGCGCCCCCTGTAGATGTAACTTGATGGGCGTCTGCACAATATGTTACAGAATGTGTATGCCAAATTTCATGAAGTTAGCTATTGCAGTTTTTAAGATATTGCAATGTTGCCTTTGTAGCGCCCCCTAGAGACCAAGGGTCACAAAAGTAGGGGTGCTTGTACAGAATCATATTACTATCAATGATCTGAAGTTTGATTAAGTTTGGGTATATACTTCACAAAATATTAGCTTTTGAGTTATACTGTTGCACGCCGTAAAAATTAAGTAGCCATTAACTTTGTAATCAATAACCCTGCTAAAGTGCTTTTGAGAACTTTTCATTATCTTTGTCCATAAATGATACATGCCAAGTTTGGTGAGAATTGGATGAACAGGCTAGGAGGAGTTGATTTTGCTTTGAGGTGCAATTTTTTCAAAATGGCGGAAATGGGCATGGCCTAGTCCACTAGAACCAGGGCTATCTAGGGAATCAGAGGGAGAAAGAATTTTGTTTCTAGGGCACACGGTTCTCGAGATATGAGGCAAAACGTACATTGGCTTATTATAGCGCCACCTAGCTGCAGGCATGTGTATTGACACCTTGGCAAAGTGACATGCAAGGACTTCTACCAAGTTACCAGGTTTGATGCCTTTCGGCCTTGCAGTTTGTCCTGGGCAGACGCTTTAGCTACGCAGAGGCAGAAAAAGAGAAATCATTATTATAATAATAAGAAGAAGAATAAAAATCGCAAGAAAATCAATAGGGATCCTGCAACTTCGTTTGCATGGACCCCTAATGAATAACATGGAGTTATCTGTTGCAGAAAGGTGAGTTGTTGGATGTTGATGGATCTGAAGTTGTGGTCAAGGCTCCTAATTTAGGTATTTCCGCTTTCAAAGGAGATCATTTCATCCTAATTACAAACGTAGAGTGAAATGTCTTTCAGGTTTGTCACGTTTTAGATAACGTAACCTCTAGTTCCAGTGGCTCTCACTCGTCTGCTTCTAGATTTCTGCTTTCATCCCACAACAACGGGATTTTGTTTGTGGTGCTCAGACCGTTACTGTTGGAAGTACTTTCTACCGAAGAAGTGGTTGCCATGATAACAGCAGTGTGTCCTGTGGACTGTAATTAACACCGACCAACCAGTTTTTCCTAGAAATATAGACTCTCGCTGCTTTTCTGAGCAGATTCTTCTTATAGGACGAGGACATGTTCAGATTTGTGTCACCTGTCAGCCTGTTTACCTCGGTTTCTGAGTGGGATGCTCCCTCTCTCTCTCTCTGCTGCCAACACATCTGCTGGTTGCAGCTATTTGGGGTAACACTATGTTGAAACCGTCTAGTCTGAGCATCTGCCCGCTCCAGCCTCTTCCCTCATTTGGTTCCTCTTAACATGGACTGTAATATTGTAAGTAACACTGAATAATAAAGATAAAGTTCACCTCACATTAACTGCACTAACACCATTTTGGTCTTGTTAGACTCTCAAGGCATCTGCTGTTCACACGTAATCAGATGTTCTGAGCAACATTGTCACTTCCTGCTATATCTGTAAACGCCACTGCTGCTTCAATGTGACACGTGCAGATGATTATTAAGAAGCAGCTATTGTTTTGTTGTTTCAAAAAGTAATGATAATTGCACAGCGGAGCGTATTGATGACATCTAATGAGTAACGTGAAGGTTTGTCATTTGTGCATCTCACACTGACACCACCTCTTGGCTTTTGGTGGAAGTCTGCTGTTATTCATGGCTATGCAGATCTCTGTTTTCTGGCCATCAGGCACAGAACCATCATTTTCAGCTGAATGCACTTCTGGAGCTAATAACGTGGCAAATACAGCCAGAGTGAAACGCATAAAATCAGCATTCATATCTGCAGAATGCATACAAGCTACTCTGTGGGATGCGGATCTGTTGCAGAGATCGGAGTCGTGGCTCATGTGGCGAAGATCAGTATTCTGTTGCTTGGCTCTTCTTCCCCTGCTGAAAAACAAATTGTGATTGTGCTTCCTGTGGCATGGGGTCTGCAGATGCACAGCGTACAGTCAACGCGGGCCAATTTAGCAGATAAGCACACTTTCAAATATATATTAATATCTCTATTGGCTGATGCCCGCGAAACGATAACAGGCTTTACGCGCATGCTTTTATCTTGTGAGCTCGTGCGTCCCCTCATCCAGCTGACATTCTGCTCTCTCAAAATCCTGTCTGGAAACATTCAGTTCCTCCTCGGCAGCTCGCCTTCTTGTTTTCAGGTCATTTTAAACAATGATATGGTGGAGTGATGTCGCGCGTAATTGCTGTTCATCTTTCATTTAAATCGCTCCACGTTTGCCCTGCTGAGCTAGCATGGCTGCCTCCTCGCCTTTGACATTAACATGCACTGAAGGCCTGAATTATGAATTCCAGCCTTGTACTTCGGCAGCTGTTCTCATCATCCTGTGCTCACTATCTCTTAGGAGGGTTTTTTCCCTCTCAATGCTCCAACTCTGGTAATAGATTCATGCAGCTTGGTGACGTAACCTCCCCACGTACCTCAGGCACATTCAGGAAAGGCTAGCGTTATTACTCACTGTGACAACAAGACTTACTTGTCTGTGCACAAAGGCATAGTGCAAAGACAGAGGCTACTGCTCCCCCTTCTGTAACGTTCTGACTGTGTCAGTGCATTGCAGCTAATGCTTTACTAGTTACAAACAAATTTAATTAAATTTTTAACAAATTTTGTATGTGAAGGCATAAACTCTGTGTAGCCTGTGCTCCTTGCATATATTGTCGTGATAGGAAGAGGAAGACAGGCGACACGCGCTCCAGTTCTTTTGGGGTGGGAGGTGGATTGGGTTTCCAGCTAAAGCTGCTTTAGGACAGCTGACACTTTACAGTGAATTAGCAGTAGAAGCAGTAGAAGTGTATTAATTTCAACCTATGATTGCCTTGTTGTAATTAAAACGTGTACAGAAGTAATTTAGAGATGCTGGACTGAAGAAACCATAAAACATGTTCTAGAAGTTAAAAAAACAAATTGCTCTTTATTTATAATCCGTCACTGACGCAACCATTTCTCATTCAAATCTCATGTTAGGTTTGCGGAATGAGAACGTTAGTCGCCGCTCTGTATTTTTAGACGTACAAGAGTTGTCGCTGCAAACCTTAAAAAGGCGCCACACCGCCGAGGTTGAGGACGCGAAAGGAAAATTGCTCGACTGTAACAATTACACGGAGGTGAGAGGAAATAGAAATACCTTCGCACTGAAATGGACCTAGATGACAAATAGACCGAGTGACGTGAAAAGCAATCTCTTGCCATCAGCAAAAAATCTATTTCCCTCCACATTCATCTCCAGTTCGTCTAAGTGATGGCTCTGTGGGATAGGGGCTTTTTTTGTGACCCAGGTTCAGATCTTCCACTTTGTAGTGTTGTTTAGATATTGTACTATTGTAGTTGTAGGATATTGCTGTCACGTTTCCTCACTATCAGTCTCATAAAATAAATCCACTCAGTCAGGCCTTCTTATTTATGCTGCATTTCATCTTCTCCTAACTCTGGAGAAGTTTATCTTGGTTGAGAGAGTCAGTTCTCAAGTTCTAGCAGACATGGTATTGTGATTTTGCAGATAAAAGAAGTCATGGTCCATGAGTTTCGGATTCTACAGAACCCACAGCTCGGCAGAACATACATTTCGCTCAATGGCCTGACAGCAACTCAACTGACTTCATGCTAAAATCTGATTCCAGGTTGAGTAACACCAAGAAGCAGGCGGTGCACACGGTGATGGGCATCTGGATGGTCTCCTTCATCCTGTCCACACTCCCAGCGGTGGGCTGGCACGACACCAACGACCGCTTCTACACCTCCGACTGCCGGTTCATTGTGACGGAGATCGGCCTGGGCTTCGGCGTGTGCTTTCTGCTGCTGATCGGCGGCAGCGTGGCCATGGGGGTCATCTGCATCGGCATCGCCCTCTTCCAGACCTTCTCGATTCAGGCGGGCCACAACGCCAACAAGAACAAGTTCAACGTCCCCACCATCGTGGTGGAAGACGCTCAGGGGAAGCGCCGGTCGTCCATCGACGGATCAGAGCCTCTCAAGACGTCGCTGCAGATCACCTACCTGATCAGTGGTATTGTCTTCATCTACGACTTCTTGACTGGCTTCCCCATACTGGTGAGTCCACTGCTTAAACCTGAGTGTAGATACTGATGAGCCAGGTCTAAAAACCAAGGTCCTGACTTATAAGTAAGAAAAAATAAAATGTCCAGAAGAGGACATGAGAGCTCAGGCATATTAACAAGTCACAGTTTAGTGGGTTAGTTGTGCCTGAGAGTGTTGGGTTTCAGCCATGTTTTGTAAAATCTGAGCCTCTCATGTCTTACGTGACTTCACAGAGCTAAACATCTAAAAGATTAATGCTTAGTGAGGTTTCAAAAACCCAGTAGACTTAACAACACACTGCAAGTTTAGACTCTTATGCTAATTTGAGCAACAAAAACAGTTCCACAGTTGACAAGTAAATGTGATAGCTGCCAGCAATGCATCTTATTACTTGCCCTGTAAGATGCAATAAATAATAAAGAACTATATCGCTGTCATTACTTATACATTGTTATTATAAATTCAAATGGGAAAAAGTATTGCTGCAAGGAAAATATACTTAACAATAAATCATTCTGTTCTGTTGATGCACTGACAAAATAATTATGGCCTCACCTAACCCTTTGGTGTGCGGGTTTGATCCCTAAGCCGCCAAATAAATGCAAATTGTGAATTAAGGTTTGCACACATGTACAGTACGCGTAAATATTATAAGAACAAGGAAGTTCCGGCCTGTGTCTATTCCCCTCGCTGTCTATTTGCTGTATTTAGTGTGTCACAAATCTTTACACAGCCACACACACTAACACACACAGTGAAGTCAGGCCGATGACAACCATTTTGTGACTTCTTTGAAGATGAGCAAGGTCGGTTATGTCACTGGCCCGTGCAGAAATGTAAAATTCCAACGAACAGACTGGTATGGGGGTGGATTTTATCGTCTGCAGCTCCTGCGACCGTAGCATGGTGTTTTATTATTTACATGAACTTAAAAGTTTCTTGCATCTGCTCATCTGTGGCTGCAAGTAGGTCAGGTTAAATGTGGATGGGTTAAGTGTGTCTCGTGCACGCACACGGTCATTTATACTTTGCATCATTGTTCGAGGGGTCGAGTGCTGATTGGATTCTGGTTAAAAGGAAGGAATTATATCGGTAGCAATGATCATAATAAAAAAGAAGGATGTGTCGTCCAATCTGCTAAATGTAAAACATTGTAAATCGTCTTTCATCTGATGTCTTTTGGGGAAGTCTAGACTTTCAAAGCAGAGTGTAACTTCCTTGTACCACCTTTGGGGAAACTGATCCTTCAGGCGCTTTATCAGTGAGCGAAGGAGTGAGCTCTGTTTCACTGTGTTGCCATTTGGTTTGCAAATTCCACCCTCAGGTTCTCATTTATTTTTTAACACGTTAATTCACTGCTGTTCTGTGCACACTTGAAAGCCTGCAGAAAGCTCCAGGATTTTTGTTTATGAGGCAGCCGAAGCTGCCAGCCGCTTTTTCCATTGGGTAAATGTGTTTGGACAGTTAGTCCAAAGGACCCTGTGCTGGTGTTGGGGCCAGCTGATTACAATGGAGCTGGATGTTTTGTTAAATGAGGTTTGTTTTGTGTATGGTGTCACGCTCTTACTCTTAAGTGGAAGAACATTATTTTAATCGAAGTGTCTCACTGTTTGAATTTAATGCATCGCTGCAGTTAAGTTATTATTTGCGCAAGCCATCTGCTGGAATTTTTACATTAAACAAACCTTTTTAATTAAGTATTGTACACCGGAGGCAAACCCAAGGAAAAAACGTCTGCACAAAGCAGCGCTATCTGCACAAGCCTTTAATGATGAATCCAAATCACAGAGCAAGAAAACATATTTTTTTTAGTGTGTAACCACTGGAGAAATATGCTTTATTATTATTAGTTTACTGATTTTTGGAAGATTTGTGACTCGTGAGGATGAAATTAGCAGTATGTGATATTTTAAGTGGTTTCTGCTCCCGGAGGCGAGCCATGCATTTTCCACCTAGGCCTTCAGTGCACTTCAACCTTATTCAAAACATCTCTTAATACGATACGGCTGTTGTGACGCCACTGCTATGGAAACCATCAACAACATAGGATACGCAGTAAAACAGGATGTTGCATTGTACCTCATATAGCAAGATTATTATTTATATGTGATTACTAAAGCAAGAAACTCACTTAAAACAATTCAAAAAGCCTCCTATCACTCCCTGCAGCCATGCACCAGCGCCACCTTAGTCAAATCCAGCAGTAACATCAAAGTCGACCCAATAAAATGGCAAAAATATGTAAATATAATTAATTTTATTCATCAGAACTTAAGAAACAATTTAGAGTTCTCCTCGGAGCCTGTCAACCATGGGTAGCGCTTATTGTCGCTGCCCTGAAAGTTTTCCCGGCTAGGTCTGGCTAGCTAGCTCCAGGGTTGGATGGCCTTTCCTCACAATATCCCACTTTTCCTTCAAACTCTGCCGTGAAAACAACTTTCTAAGAAGATCTGCAACCAAATCGATAGCCTCTCCTCCTTCCGCCATCGTGTGTTCAAAATAGCTCAAAAACGTTAACGGGAGCTGCTCGCAAGAGATGAACGTGAACCGCTAGCTTAAACAGAGCAACGCACTGACCCTCCAATCAGAGGACGCGAAAACACCGATGCTACCGTAGGCCATACAAACTTGAAATGTGATTGATTAAAGGAACATTACAATGTATATCAAGCTTCAGCCGGCAGATTTCTTTGACTCCGGCAACACATGAGAGACAGACATAAAATGTTTTAAAGTGTTCTTATATTAGCTTATATAAGTCATGCAGCTGGCTACAAGGCTGTACGTAACGTTTCCAGCCTCTGCCCACCATGAGCTGAACAATAACAAACTGTCTCTGTCTCACTCAAAGAGTTTCTCATTTAACAAGCTGATGATTTAACTTCTTTTGGATGCTTTTGTGTCTTCCTTCGTCTGCTCTGCTTTAAAAATTATCATGTCATGTTATATGGAATGCCGTTTGCTCACATAACAACTTGGATATTTAGTGTTTGGATGATATTAACACACATTTTGACCGGTAAAGTTTAGACAGGCGCAATGTTTGCGCAGGTTTACACCACAAACGTCCATGTGCTAAAGTGCTTTTTCTAGCTGTTGCCAAAGAGGGACCATTATTCAAGGCACTTAACACTTGTGAGGAGCGTTGCATGAGTGATGTGGAAAAACTGTGTAAGGCAGCACGTGCATAAATTGCTGTTGACTATGTATACACACTCATCATATGAAAGTATGACATGTATGGAAGTAAGTCAAGGGACAGTAAAATATTTAAGAAGCTGAAGAAAGCAAGTTTGGTCATTTAGGGATTGTTTGAGTCCAGCGTCGCTCTACAAAACAAAACATTAGTTATTGAGCTGAGAGTACTTCAGAAAAAAAATCCTGCCTGTCGTAATTTACTTAATCAATGACATTTTTATGAGTCCACCAAATAAGGGATGGTAGAAACCATGAAGAAAAATCCAAAATTATTTTCCTCTGGAGAAATGTTTTAGCCTACTGCTAAGTAGACATCACATCGTCATCAGTTTGAAGTAGAGTTCCCTGTTGGGGATCAGGCATCAGTGACTACTGATACTTTTATCATCCATTCATTCATTATCTATTACTGTTTATCCTCTTGAGGGCCCGCAGGGGGCTGGAGCCTATCCCAGCTGTCATTGGGCCAAAGGCGGGGTACATCCTGTGCAGGTCGCCAGTCTATCACGGGGCAGGGCTGACACAGAGAGACTCTTCACACTTTCATCCACACCTACGGCCAATTTAGAATCACCAATTAACCTGAATGTCTTTGGATTATGGGAGGAAGCGGGGGCACCTGGAGAAACCCTACACAGGCACAGGGAGAACTCCAAACTCCACTACACTACCCGCAGCCTCTGCTTATCCTTGCTGGTCACTTATTTCTATTCACTGATGGGACAAACATGCAAATGTGCGTAGTGACACCTAGCAGTAGGACTGGTTACAAGCAGACACACATTTGCAAATGATTAATGTTGACATCGAGGTTGTTGATGGTACATAAATTGGGATAATTGTGATTGCTGGCATAAAGGTGAGCCACAGCTCAGCCTAATATTTCAGGTGGTGAGGAACCACAAGAGGCAACAATCTCAGACCCTATTAGTCAGGATTACACCAACCCATTATGTCAAAGTGTTACCTCTTAAAGGTGAACTGTTTTTTACAACCTGGCATAAAATATGTTTGTTTACTC
Source organism: Chelon labrosus (assembly GCF_963514085.1). Classification (NCBI taxonomy): domain Eukaryota; kingdom Metazoa; phylum Chordata; class Actinopteri; order Mugiliformes; family Mugilidae; genus Chelon; species Chelon labrosus. The sequence continues at coordinate 8,453,082 of NC_140360.1, forward strand.
ACCCATATAACTTTTGTGTAATTTGTAGTCGTTCGGGAGATATTTAGATCTGCATATATCCATATAGTGGGAGTGACTGGGGCACCGAAACGCAGCCTCTAAATAACGCACCCTGTAGGTCAATTTACAGACCCCGGATGATGATAACAGGTAACTCCGGACTCAACAGGGAATAGCACTAGCTTCCCATAACAAAATATTGGTGAAATGAATGAGTTTCGCGGCAGATAATGCGTTATTTAGACGATGCGTTTCGGTGCCCCAGTCACTTCCACTATATGGATATACGCGGATCTAAATATCTCCCAAACTACTACAAATTACACAAAAGTTATATGGGTGAGTAAACAACCAGAAATAAGGTCCAGGTTGTAAAAAACAGTAATTCCCCTTTAAGGTGTACAAAATCTGCCACAGCTGTTTATTTGTGCCAGTGGCGTTGCATTGCATGTCAAACCCCCTGTTTCCTGTCTGCGTCTTCTCTCTCAACTGTCCATTAAATGCAAAATATCCCAAAACAAATGTTTTAAATTAAAGCTACGTGACAGAATACTGTCCTCCCTACATCAACAAACATGTAAGGTCAGTGTTGAGACGATGGGATGTTGTTAGCATATTACAGTTTGTGCCAAAAGTGAATCTGAATAAAACTGTGGAGACTTAATGAACTCCATTATTAAAACTCCTCGCTGGACAGAGAAATTACTCACCGCTGATGAGCTCACGAGTCTTCAGGCACAAACACCTGCTGTTTGTCGTTCAGAAAGGTCATTGGCAAATTCTATTTTATGAATGAGTCAATTTCAGAATAAGGTGAAATATGAATCCGAATAGCCACTGCTTCTTCATAAAGCTTCTGACGCGTTTGATGGTCGTCAACAAGGTGTAAGTTGTTGAAAGACTTTTACACTGTTTCTTTGTGTTCAGAACAGAGAGGGTAGTTTAATTCTGTTGAAAGATATGTTCTGACAGAAAGGTCTGCTAGCCGTTTTATGGCCTAATGTAATGAGCTATTTAAATGCATGGAATGCTGGAACACATACAAATGAACTTGATGTTTATATGTTTGTTTTGAGAACTGCATGGCGTTGCATGTAGTATCACCAACATTACACACACTGCCGCTTAAAAAAAAGGTTTCTGCACCCTTTAGAATATTTAAAGTATTTCTGTTTCGTTTGTTTGACTGGGTTCTCTTTGTCTGCTGTCAGGAAAATCTGATGATGTTTGAATTATGTTCACACAGAAATGTTGAAAATTCGAAAGGGCACAAAAACCTTTGTGTAGCAGTGTATGGTTAAAAAAAGAACATGATTAAATTAACCCAAATACTGTATACTAGATATAAATAATCGACCTTTGATAATTCCTTAATCATTACCCTGTCAAATAGACCGTAAAGTTTGAAACATCTCCATCAGGGCTTAGAAAAATAAAATAAAAATTAGCATTGTAGTGTTTTTTTTTTTTTTTTCCGGAAACGTGTTTTGTAATACGATGAAAAGTGATTTTTTATTTTTTTTTTTATTTCTATGCAGGGCCTGCACTCAGATAAGTTTGCTCTCTGGTGGGTGGTTGAAAGTGAGCTACAATCATCAGGTCTCCGCTGTCTTCGGGTCTCCAGCCATGCAGCTTAGATTTGGTCGACTTAGCGGGCAAACCATGTCAATACCAGATTGAGACTTAGCAACCTCATCAAGGCTCATTGTAACGCTGACATAAGATAGGGGTAATGAGTCTGAGTTCATCAATGTGATTGGTGTCTGGGCCCGGAACGTTAGAGATGAGGATGAGAGCTGTCTTTGAATGGCGGCACAAGTGAGGGCTGAAATAACCACAATTAGTCCCTTAAATGATATAATTCATATTCATACAAAAATGCAGTTTGCTGCTTGTCTTTGTTTAATGTCGGTATAAATATATTACTTCGTGATACTTTTTAATTTACTTTAATACTTTGACTACATGCCAAATTACAAAAGTAAAAGCCTGCGCCGGTGCGAGCCATTTATACTGGTGAGTTCGTCAGTCTGGCTCGCTCTGTAACAACGCCACCCAAACACTAGTCGGCGCTGTGTCTTTTGACGCAGATGGACGCAGAAGTCTAAACCACCTGTGAGAGCGATGACGGTGACGAATCATTAATGCTGTATTTGTCCTGGCTCTACTGGCTGCTTGTAAAGGTGGCTAATACCAGAGCTCCTGCTGGTACGCAGCAGCACATTTGCTAATATCCAGGTCTGGATTTGAGGGATAATGCTCGGCAGGCACTCTACTAACTTGTGTGAGTGTCTGCTGAGAGCACTTAAGCTTGAATATCATAAATAGATTTTCTCACCTGAAATAAATTTTTGGCTCCTGCTCACGTGTCTGTGGAAGAGTTTAATTGTTTTGGTCCCCGTTTTAAATTCTTGTGACTTAAATGAGTAATTTTAATAGCCTAAAATCGAATCGAATCAGCATTATTTGCCGTGTGCACCGATCAGACATAACATTATGACCACCTTCCTAATATTGTGTAGGTCTCCCTTGTGCCTCCAAAACAGTTGTGACTCATCAGAGAATGGACATGGGCCTTCTGCTTCTGAGGGTGTGGTGTCTGGCAACAGAATGTTGTTAGTGGGGGGTCTTTGGGTCCTATGGGTTAAGGGGAGGGGCCTCTGTGGTTCATCCCACAGATACTTGATCAGTTTGAGATGTAGTGAATTTAGAGGCCAGGTCAACACCTTGTGCTGCACTTCATGTTTTTTCAGTTGTTCCTAAATGGTTTGTGTGTGTGTGTGTGTGTGTGTGTGTGTGTGTGTGTGTGTGTGTGTGTGTGTGTGTGTGTGTGTGTGTGTGTGTGTGTGTGTCTGTGTGTCTGTGTGTCTGTGTCAAGCTGCATCCTGCTGGGGATGGCTGCTGCCATCAAGGAGTGTCATTGCTGTGGGGTGGGGGTGTCTGGTCTAGGTGGGTGGTACATGTCTAAGTAACATCCACACGAATGAATGCCAGGTCCAAAAGTTTCACAATTGTCACAAGATGGTCAATGTTGTTTACTTCTCCTGTCAGTGGTCATAATGTTATGCCTGATCGGTGTATATATGTCCACACATATGAGGATTTTCTTCATCCAAGTGAGCACACTTGGATGTTGGTTAAATGCAATTTGATACCATAAATACAGTATCAGGAGTAGCAGTTCCACCAAGTTTAGGTCTTATCATTGTGGTAAATTTACTTGTTAATGTTGAGCCCAGGAACATGTGATACCCGTCTAATGACCTAAGTGCTGTATCTGCTCTCACTCACTTTGCTTACTTAACCCAGTAAATAGTACTATCTGGTGAGCTTATAAAAGAAGCCTAATGTCATCTCTGGCTTGTTGACAAGGCAACTTTCAAAGAAAATAATCTGCATGGCAATGCTGCTATAAACATGTGCGTCCCGTCTCAGAGCATATTTCATTGTAATCATTCTTATTGTGCTTCCTAACCCTCTCCTCGCTGCGCAGGTGGTGAGCTTTGCCAGTCTAAAGTTCGACCGCTCCTACAACTGGATGGTGTTATGTGTGCTGTGGTGCTCCATCGCCCAGTCCATCCTGTTACCCATGTTCCTCTGGGCCTGCGACCGCTATCGGGCCGACATCCGCATGGTGTGGGAGAAGTGCGTCGCCATCATGTCCAATGACGACGTGGATGAGGGTAAGCTACTGTCGGGCGTCTCCCTCCCGTCCTGCCTCCTCTTTCCCTCCTCTTCACCCGATGATGTGTGAATATGGATGTTGATTCCTATTTCCTAAGACAGCTCTGAGTGCATTAGTAAGGGAAGAGGTCGAGGGCTCTGTGAGGACATGCCAAAACTCAACAGGTCAAGATGGTTGCAAAAATTATTTAGAATTTGGATTTATCCAAAAAAACAAAAAACAAAGCTGAAACAAAAGCAACTGGAATTGTTTGGTTTCTTGGCGACAGTGGTGTAAACTAATTTTATTTTGCGGGCCACGCAAAGCCCAATTTGATCTCAAGCGGGCCGGACCACTAACATAATAGCATAATAACCTAAAATAACAACAACTTACTTTTATTTTAGTGCAAAGAATATGCTAGCATTTAATGAACTGTCCTTTTACAAAACTTTTTATCAACAATTTCTTAAGAAAAAAAGGTGCAATTGTGGCGCATTGCTGCCATCTGCTGTTTAGTTCTGGATCTTGTGGCGTCGTGTTATTCCACAACTTAAACAGTGCGGCCCCTGGTGGACAAATAAGGAATAGCAGTTACGTTTTTTTTGAAAAATTGCAGTTAATATCTTCTGGGCCAGACTGGACCCTCTGGTGGGCCAGTTTTGGCCCACAGGCCTTATGTTTGACACCCCTGGTCTACAGCAACCGCAGCAAGTCCAGTTGCCCTCGTTTCAGCTCTATTCTTTGGATGTAGCCTGCCTTGACCTGGATGACTGAGAACCCTCACAGATGTCGATGCCTGATAATTAGTTTACGAAGTCCCTTGTGACAATTAAAGATTTTGGAATCATTTCTGTCTTTGGTCATAGGAACCGCGGTAACAGATGTGATTTATCATCCCGGAGAATTTTATCTTTTAGACGAGGGAATAGCTGTACTGGTGAAATAGAGCGAAGCAGTTCTGCAGGAAGGGAACCGAGGTCAGTGTCAAACAAACAGTGCCTCTATTTTATGGCCTAATGGTTGAGTTACAGTATGTCTGTCCACCACTGGTCCTTGAGGTACAGGACAGCCAGATCTCTGCAATTTGTCAGGACTGAATTTATTTGTATTCGTGGATTAGTAGCTGAGGCACATTGTAGTTTATCATAATTTTAGGATTACATTAGAATATATTTTCCAGCGTTTGTGATACAACAATGAAAAAAATAACTTCATACAATCATAAAAAAATACTATTTAATAATAATGAGTAATAATCAGAAAATATTACGATTTGAATATAATAAATAAAAAAAGACTGCTTCTTGTGAGTGGACATTATTGCGGTATTCTGTTGCAGCTGGAGGTCTGAAGTCAGTGGTCAAATGTTATCATGTGACCTATCATGTGACCTTTGTTGTCAGGAGAAACTGAAGGGACAAGTGTCTGTGTAACTTTATCTTCCTATACTAAAATAGATCTTCTGTGTTTCTATACAGGCTGTGTACTCTATCAAATGCTTTGCTTTACCATGCTATGAGACTGATGCCATAAAAGAAACGTTGCTGGACAAAGGACACATTTCCCTTGCAGCACTTTTGTCTTTTTTTTCACTCTAATGCATTTAAACTGGGCAATCTTCGTCTAGAATGCTCTGGCATGGAGAGGACGATAAAATAAATGGTTCCCCGTTTATCTGGTACAAACCAGAACTGGAACAGTTGCCTTAGAGCTGGAAAGCACTTTCTATGTCGCGATGATGGTCATATTTCCTTCAGGTCACAAAAGGATACACAAAAGCGTATGTTTTTTTTAAAACAAAATAAATGCAAAATGAATGCTTTTTCTGTATTAATTTTGTTTGTTTTAGTTTATTCTTATTTGTGTTACATCAACTCCCACCTACTGCTCAGATTGTAGTGGCTAAAAGGCTTCCCTGAGCAGCGCTTGTCTGACTGATAGATAAAAGAGAAGGGAAGACTTCTAGGTGCATTTTAAAGGGGGGGCTGAAAGAAAGGGAAACGTTGCACTAAGGAAATCACAGACACAAAATCTGGTCCCAAAATTAGGTCACATGATAATCACAGATAGGCTCGTGGAGTGGGTCCCTGATCTCTACGGTTACTGCAAACTGTTGACAGCGTGAACTATCTGTCTTTCCTACTATTGGCACTGTTTAAACTCAACCCGATCTGAACCCCTTCTCTCCTGTTTCTAACCCTCCACACCTTTTGATCCTCTCCCCCCTTTTACCTGATAACTGCTCGTGGTCCAGCAGGAGACCACAAGACGCCACAAGGCAGTCTCCATTCTGTGTGATAATTAACACTGCCAGTTCTCTGCTTTTTTTTTTTCTCCAGAGGGCTTGCCATGTATAACCCATCTCAGTTGTATGTATAAGGATTGTTTCCTGTGTTTTTTATTTATTTTTTTCCCCCCGAAGCTACTGACTTGCATGCCAGGCTGCCTGTGCAACTAGCCACTTTCATCTTTCATCCTTTTGGCCAACATTTTCCTCAAGCATTTTACACCCATCTCCAATTGATCTGTAATGAACATAAATGCAGTAATTGGGGAAATATACTTGGTAGATGGGTATTTGTACACATTTTTTTGTGTATGAGATTGTTGTGCAGAATGTAAGCCCTGTATATTCCTAATTCCAATCTGGCTTTTTTTGGTAAATCCCTTTGCTAATTTATTAGTAATGCATTTAAATCAGTTACATTTTTGTAGCATTTATATATATATATATATTTTTTTAATCTGAACCTCATATTCCTGAGCAGACCCGTAGGAAAAGTAAACAAACCAGAGAACAATTGAACTTGTCTCTCTTATCTATTCGTCTGTCTGTCTGTCTGTCTTGTGTAATGAGTCCGTTGCTCTCTAATCCTGACGCCCGTGCTTTTCTGCGCTTTGCAGAAAACAGCCAAGATGGAGGAATTCGTGCCGACTTAATATATGACAGACCATATGACTATAGCTCGGCGCCTGAAATCGTGACGATAGACCGTAATGCCAAGTATGAGTTCTCAACCTTAGAAAGGGGGGTTCTGCAAGGGTATCCATTGAGGGAACAACAGGAAGATAAAATGCAGTATTTGCAGGTATATGTTTATTGATTTTCCTTCATTTCTTTTACCTGATCAGTTGAACTATTTTTACTTTATTGCTAATGTGCATGGTGAAATGCCTCACGGGGCCTATACAAGATCTTGCTTGAATTTTCTGGAATCATTGGATATTTTGTGATTTTTACTAATTTTTTTTTGACTAATGTTTGGTAAATATGACCATCAGCAGTCCCATCGACACAGCAGATGTGTTTTTAATCATCAATTAGTGTGTCCTAGCCATGGACCGAGAAACATTTGACTACATTTTATTTTTAAAGAGGGTAAGAGAGTTAGTAACTGACTTACCTTCTACATTTCAGGAATCCCTCAAGGCTTCAGGAAAGCACTATAAACATCTACTCACGTTCTACCCAAAAGCATTGTGTCCATTGGATCCAGCATCCATCCCAGTCAAATGCAGTACAGTGAAATGCTCATTTTCAGCCCGCATTAACAACAAAGCTTCTAACATGCAGCCTTCCTGGGCAACTCACTAAAACATCATGTTCCTGTTTTGATTCAAACACTAACTTAACCCCAAATTCTGCCCCGGTGTGAGATACTGGGTCAATACTGCTAAACATGATTGATTGAAGTATTCAAGAATTACTGGACTTGGCCTGGAAGACTGTGGTGAGGCTACGTAGCAGTAGAATCAGCCGATGCAATCCACACAGTATTAACTCTTGACGTAGCATCTTAACACTGTGTCATCTTTGTATTGAACAATTCGACGGGGGCTTCGGGTTTCTCAGAAGAGCCTGTCACATTTACCTTTTTACCGAAACAAAAATCATCTTAAATTGGCACAGTGGCCCAGACAGATGTCCGGCATCTTAACGGACATTTCTCTATTCGGTTTGGCTTCTTAAGAACTCCCGAAACAGAGATGTATACAGTAGCTGTCACTTCATGACCACTAATCATTACTCCATCCATCGTTCTTCTGTGTTAGATCCTCCTTCACATTAGCTTCATTTTAGTGTTAGTTGAGCTCTAGATGTGTTACCTCTTGCTTTACATGTGTGACTGTGAAAAGAAACTAGTTTAATTCAGCTGCAAGATGACTGATACAATCACGTTATTTAACTCTTAAAGGGTCAAACCCCAAAATAGAACAACAAAACCCTTGTATCACATCCATTTGAGAACTGCTGCGGCACCTCTCAACTGGTCTGATTGCAGAATAAAGCCTCTTTGGGCTTTATTGGCCTGCGTGCTTTGTCCTCTCTGTTCGTCCTGCAAAGTCTGTCCCCCCCCTCCTCGCATCTGAAGCCATTCTAACGCTTGTGCTGCCCCCTGCTGCTCAGCTCTCCCCACCTAACCTCGACATCCAGTGCTACTGTATCGTCTGCTGTTTTAATTTCTCTGCATTTACTAAAAGCCACCACAGGGCGGCAGGCTGGTATCAGTCTTGAAGCTCTTGACGCCACCTTGACAAACCCTCTCTCTCTTGCATAGTTGTCAGAACAGAATGGAATGTGAGTATAACACGTAGAGAATATCAACCTTTGCAGTTTCCATCTCTAGATAACGGAGGTGAATGGAGTTGTGTTGTATGTTAAAATCCCCTGAGGGACTTAATGCAAACACTTCCACTTAAACATCTTGGACAAACAGTTCATGTGTGCTACATGTAGGATTTTACACAAAATAGTTATGAATTAATTCCTTTTATTGTCTTTTTCTGCTGCAAGTCATTCTTCCAAAACTGTTGCAGTGGCACGGACAGCCACATAACAATATTATCCTACATGTACTACTTTATAGTTCATTTAGGTGAATGAAAACCTGTAATGTTAAACAGCATGTAACTTTTTTTAGTGTGCAGTGCCTCAGTGCTTAATGATTCTGTGTTGCTCTTTAATTCTTAATGACGTCATGTCAGAGCTGCAACCTAAAGGCTTTGCTCTGTGTCTTCCGTCCAGGTGCCCCCTACAAGAAGATACTCCCACGACGAAACAGACATGTGGACCAGCGACCGGATCCCCTCCTACCTGCAGCGATGGGGCTCCACAGAGGACATGATAGTGAGTGCCCACTACAGCTCCACCTTGCCGCGCCACGAGAGGCGCAGGAGCAGCCTGGTCTCCTACCACGAGGAGAGCCACCATCACCACCATCCTCACCGCAAGCGGCGACGCTCTGAGGACAGCATGCACTCCCTCAAGCACCTGCCGCGCGTGGTTTGCGGCGGGGAGCGCTACGAGGACGAGCTGCGGTGTTTCAGCCGGGACGAAGTGATCAACTTCATAGACGAGACGCCCCTGCCGAGCCCCAGGAAGAGCCCTCGGCGCACATCCACCATCTCACTTATCCCCAATGTGTATGAACAGCACACAGTCATCCTTCCTCACTTCCCCCTCACAGACTTTGAGCGTGAGCCTCAGGCACTCAGGCGGCTCTCAGAACACAAAAGGAGCAGTAGTAGGGGTAACTCACCTGAGGGCTCCCCCAAACCAGACAGACCTGCCGGAAAGAAGAGCCCCGGAGCTTGCGGCTCCGGTAAAGGCTGCCGAGAGCGTCCTCGGGATGAGAAGCGGCAGGGTGACGTGGGCTCACCTGGACGCAGCCAGCAGACTCACAGGCACTCCGGCTATAGGCATATGACAGGCGGTGCTGCCGGAGGTGGTGCTGGAGCCGACTGGGGACACCAGAAGCACCTGAGCAAGGCTGAGAGCAAAGGAAGCACAAACAGTTTTGTAAGCACACCTTCAGCATCCTCCTCGGGATACATCACCTTTCACTCTGATTCTGTCGGCTCCACCACCTAAAGTCGTTAATATTAACATTATTCCTGAAGATATTATCATAATGGAAAAACCACAGTGGTTTCAGAGAAGCGACATGCTGGAATATATCAGCCTTTTTACTTGTGCCACCCCTCGGTTTTACTCTGCACCACCAACACGCTTCTGTTTTACTAAATGGCCTTAGGAGTTTTGGGATGAGCATTCGTGAACGGGCCTACTTCTGATTTAGTACATGGGCTGGTGAAAAGGTTGAGTGGTCCTGTCGTTCAGCTTTCACATCACAAACTATCCTCCGAGGACATTTCTTTTCTTTTTTTTTTCCCAGCACTGACGCAAAGAAACTTTTTAAATAGCGTGCACATTCCTAAACCTTGTTTCTGTTGTTTGATATTGTTTCTTATTTGAGGCTCAAAGATTTAGAGCAAGCAGTTACTTTTTTTATTTCCTTTTCTTTTCACTTAAAAACTTGAATTGTGTTTTATTTGGCCTGTAATGACTGTGTTTTCTGTTTTGTTTTTTTTGTTGTATGGACACAAACTTTCCTTGTATGTACCTTGAGCTTGACTTTGACACAGTTTTCATATTTAGTTTGTTTTGATCATGATGTACAACTTTTCTATTATTATCGTTCACAACACAAGAAAAGCTTTTTTTTTTAATCATTATTTTTTTAAGCACCCTCTGTTGGAGTAATTTGAGAGTGGTAATCCCAAACTTTGAAATAGTTTTACAGCTACTATGTGAGATATCGATCTATAACGTGAAGACCCTTAAATCCTTAATGAAAATGTGAAGTCATTTAAAAAAAGAAAAGAAATAAAAAAAGAAGAAATCAACATGTCATGTATATATGAAGGATATAGGATTTATGGTTTTGGTGTTTTCTGTTTAATGAGACATTTGCTTATAGAATATTTTCCTCCCAATTCTTCTTATTCACTTGGTTTTTTTTTTTTTTTACTTTTGGAGACTGTTGAACACAACAGTGTGTCGCATACACACACACATCATCATCAGACCAAATGGTGCTTTATCCTCGTTACCTGAGCACGTCCGCTTGACCTCTCCACTTATTTGTTTCCTGTTGGAAAGCATCGACAGCGATGCATTTAAGGTAGCCATCTAAGAGGGAACCCCTAACATAAGCCACGTGGTCTGGAGGTTTAATCGCAGCCTTCAGGATGTGATCTATATGTAGCATAACTTACAGGCTTGTGTTCTGTCTTAAATCCACAACTACACAAATTAGGAACATTATACTACTAGTACTACTACTATTACTACAGATCTGCTTCAGAAATACAACTATTTCATATGTTATATCTTATAATATGCACAATATGGACCTAATCTCTGAGTATTTGTTTTTCATTGTTTTTCAAATTAAACGTGAACATTCCCAAAACTTCACCAAAGGTTTACGTTTATTTATTTTGTTTGTATCCACTTCTTAAACCAGTAAGTGATCATTTTGAGACATTCTCACTTTGTCCTCTCACTCAGAACAGAGTGATCTTCAGAGTGCAGCTGACTACATACGAAGCCCGCAGTTAAATTACTAGAGAACATCTTTTTTTTTTTTTTTTTATCAGCAGACTAAAAACTCTTCAACTGACAGATAAGTAGCAAGCAAGCATGGACGGTAACTTCTAACGTGAATGTATTTGCATTAATTCATTTCAGAGACATAAGAGGACGATATGAGATCTTATCCCCTTTTGACAAACTTATTAGTTGTGAAGCTACTATTTTACTATTACCATACCAAGTAATACATTTGCACGTGTTTGACTCATTTAAATGTTCTTGTGTACTAATCACTCATTGCAGCCTATTCAGTTGGACAAGGTAGCTACCGTGTGTCTGTTTGGAAGCCCATATCACATCCCCCCCCTGTCTAACTTTGCTATGTCATAGATTTTTTTTGTTTTGTTTTTTTGGCATTCAGTTGTGTTGACAATATCTAATTTTGTAACATATTCAAAGATTTATGAGTCAAATATGAATGATGTTAAATGTTTTGATTTTCTTGTTCCGTTGATGACTTTGTTAAAACGATTTGACCGATTAAATTCACAAGATGACGCTTCAGAGTGTGTGTGTTTTAGAGTTTTGCAGCGGACGCACTTTGTTAAATTTGTTCTATATATGTTGTGGTGCTGTGTGTGTGTGTGTGTCTATTACTTCTTTCAGTGTGAAATAATGGACATAAGGCGGAAACGTCCTTAACATTTTCCATCCTTCCTTAATTTGTCACCAAGGCTACATAAGTCTGAAGTCCAACAGATGTCCAGATGAAGACTAAGATGGTGTGACTGATCAAGTCTGCATCTTGTTCTTCTTTGAGCAAAATATGAATATAATATAAATTGACTGGAACTATTTAACAGAGCCTTTAAAGCTGTGTTTGCTTTAAAACGTGCAGATTAGATAAGTATGGTGAGTCAAGTGAGTCAACTTAAAAGTGCAGTTTGCACTTTACAAACTCCCATTCACTTTCTGCAGATTGTTTTCAGAATAAGGGGTTCCTCTGGTTTTAAAAGCTACAGAGAAAGACCGTCAAAGCGCTCACACTGTCCATTTATTCTCATTGCAATGCCAAGTTCAAACATTTGGTTGACACTGAGTGGGTTAATTTAAACTAAAGGAAGTGTTGTCTTTTGACAGAGATGTCTCCAATCAGCTGGTTGCACACTGCAGACCTTGGCTAACACTCCTTGGAGAGGCCAGCGCTACAATGACCATGGACACGGCTCTGTGCTAGCCAAAAGGTAATTCCACGGTGTGCCGTAGGTCCAACTGGAAAACAGCCTGGAACCAAAGGCCATCCCCATTGTGCATGGTTCCGACTTAATTATGCGTCTTTTGGTGAGTCACGTGGTCCACTGTATGTTTTAATTGCACCAAGTGATGAGGCTGTGTGACTGGTTGAATTTGGCCGGGCAAGGACATGTTGACCAGCGAAATGAGCAGGGACCAGATTAGTCTGCAGCGCACTTCAACCACGTCTGCTCTGTTAAGAGCGCATGACTGAGCCCAGTCTAATGCTAATGTAGCTGCCTCTCATTGTCAGTTTAGTTTTAGTTCGTTGCCATATTATTTAGCCTGTTTAGTCTACCTGTGAGGGGGAGGTGGAACTAATTGCCCGCATTGCGTTCCGTACGGAATGATTTAATTGACGTACCTTGCAGAAAGTTTGAATCTTGGCGTGGCGTAAGACGAGGTCCTGCCTTGATACGTTTTGATTTTGAGAATATTTAAATGTGGTAAAGATATAAAAAAGGAGACAACACCTGTACATAAGCAAGATTCAACCCTTCCTTGGGTTAAGGGGCTCAGCCTGCGAGGTATGTTTTTGGTTTTGAGCTAATATTTTACATGAAGAAGTGTAATTAGTGCAATGTTGTGTTTTGATACTGTCCAAGTGGGTAATTTATATGTGCAGTTTGTTTTATTTTATTTCTTTGTCTTTCCACTTCTTTTAACCAGTTTTAATGGGTTGGCGTGGCATCAAAAATAAACCCCGTTTGTTTTTTTTGTTTTTTTTTAAACTAACATCTAGCCTCGTGTCTGTTCTTGGAGGGTAACAATAAAGTATGCTATCCTTCCCTTCTGCGCTCTAACTCTATTCTAGTGAAGTAAACTTGGTCACGGAAACAATGTTCAGAAATGTTCATAGAAATTCTTAGAAGTTGAAGTGCATTCACTGCAGAGGTCACGTGTTTTTTCTTGTATTAAACAAGCTTTTCTCGTGCCTCTGTTGACGTCGACTATGTGTGAAAGGGAGTTTAAACATTTACATGCAGGGTTTAAGAGAAACTAGAAGTTGGAATAAAAGACACACTCCGTAGTATTTGGGGTTAGTCCTTTCTTCTAAAACAACTTGAACCAAGCTGCATTTTTTTTTTTTTGGGTCCGTGTTGTACAGGATCAGCAGTGTCTTTTCAAAAAGTATAGCCCACCATCTGAAAGAGCTGTGGGCGTTTCTGCGATTCTCCTCGCTGCAAGGTGCCATCCTTTCCAGCGCTGCTCCTTATGAATGGAGAGACACTTTATGACATCCCTGCCCAAAGCAGCGGAAGAAAACTATAGGGCACTTTAAAAGAGCTGGCTGATGGACAGATTTGCTGTCTTGAGCAGCAGGTCTACAGAAGCGCGATCAGTGTGGTGCAACAAGTTGACGTTTAAATTTTTTACTAATATACGAAGGACTTTAGACTCATAGTCTACATCTGTTGTTTCTATTGTACTAAAAAAACATAAAAGATGTGGTTTAGCCAATAAAACTTGTACTGCTCTTTCAAATTTGTCATTTAAATTTCTATTGGTTCAAACGAAATTGAGCTTTTTTTGTGCGTCTTAATTAGGAAAAATACTTGACATTAAACGTGCTCATGAGGAGGTGAGATTGTATTTATTCTATTCATTTAGATAAGATTAATTGGGATTTTTGGTAAACTTCATAGAGTCAGGTGATGGCCTGGTGGTGAGCTGTGGGCCTAAATGCTTGTAGCCAAATTGTAAACTGCGTCAATTCGTAGTTTTTCTTTATTCAACCCGTCGTCTATAAGTCCAGGGGACATCGACGAGAGAACATGGTGTGTAATTAGTTGCCAGTAGCAGAAAATCGCTCGTCTGTCGGACAAGCGTCTGATTTTCCCCGCCACTGTTTCGGTACTTACGCGTGAAACCAGAGAAGAATGGAAAAAGGGGCTCTCCTGGAACAGCTTTTCTCCCCCCCCCCCCCCCCTCAAAATGCCAGCTCCAATATATTCATTCTTAATTGTGCACAAACGAATGAAATGTTTAAGATAATTGAAAATATAATTCTTAGTGGTTTGAAGCACTTAGGCCATTTGAGTTTTTTTTTTTTTTTTTTTTTTTATTAAGAATGACTGATTGTTAAACAATCATGTTTTCACTGCCTCTCCCTTTCTTTATCAAATGTATTGTCGTAAAGTTAACCTTGGACTGATTTGAACTTCTAAAACCGTACATTTAATCGAAGGGGAAGGTTCAGATCTCGTCAAGACGACACACATCTTTTTCTAAGTCACTTTTATTAAGAAAATAATACATTTACAGTATAAGAAATAGCATTTTGTGGTCACTATAGTACAATTATAAACATTCAGGTGAACAATTATATTTACATCAGCATTACATTTTCATCAGCTCTACCAAGGCCGCCAGACACTGTGATCTGTGTTTGCAGCTTCAATCCTGTGGCTGACCGAGTGGACCTTGTTGGGACTGGAACATGTTTCTTTAGTGTTCCGTGAGGGCAAAGCAAGAAGAACGGCCTGCTTGCTTTCGGATGACTGGCGAGCGTCTTCGCTGTGCAGACAAGGTGCCACGCTTGCGCTGTGGTGGCCGTGAGGTTTAAATTTGGCAGCCTTTTCCTCCTCAGGTGCAGCAGGCGATGGGGGAAGTTTCCGCGCCTCATCCTGCGTCTCGGCTTGGTCCCGGTTGCTGTCCGTGGTGCTGGAGACGTCTCCTCTTCTTCGAGAGCGACAGAGTTTGTTGGAGAGCTGCGACAGCGTCCAGCGGTCGCTGCCGCTCGAGTGGTCTGCCATGAGCAGGTATTGGTTGACGTTTGCCAGGCAACTGCGGAAGCCAGATTGGTAATCTGAGAACTCGGATGCAGCGGCAGTGCCTGAAAGCGACGAGAAGACATTTCAAGGTGAGAAACACGGAGGAGCGTGTGCGTAAAACTGCGTTAGAATAATCGACCACAACCATTTGAAAATGTAGGTTATAACTCACAGCTCTGGATCTTTTGGAGGTTCCTCAGATGTTTCACAGTAAGCTCTAGGATGTCGGCCTTTTCCAGTTTTCGCTTTCGAATCTGTGTAAAGAAATGGCATTTTTTTAGACATTTTCCCGGAGTAGTCTTCATGATTACTCGTCTCAGAGTTGTGGTCTAAAAGTTGCAGTCTGAATACTTACACTGCTGCTGTAGTAGCTCTCCAGAAGAGACTTTAACTGATCCAAACACTGGTTTATCCGAGCTCTTCGTTTCTTTTCCATGAGTGGTTTGGATACCTGTAAAAAGCGCGTTTGATTAATATGTTTAAAACACACACACACATCAGCATTTTTGTTGTGGTGCTCATCGCATTTCTACACACCTTGTTTCCAGCAATAGGTTTGGATTTCTCTACGCAGTCTGTCGTCGCCACCATTCTCTTAGTCCTTTCTCTTTTTTTGTTTCCTTTTAGTTAATCGCTTTCTCCCTCTGGCCCACGAATGCAGAAGTTGATCCTGAGTGGGTTTATATAGAGACACCCACTTAACATCTCAATGCGAACAGTCCCGCCTGTCTCTTGCGCTCAAATGAGCAGCACTCGAGTCACTTGGCAGATTTAGAAACCAAACAAGGGCATATGTTTATCACAATAATAATAAAAAAAAGAAGTATGTTTTAGATGTCCACATTGTTTGTGTTTCATATTCACATCACCCGAACTACACTGCTGTATATTTTAATACTGTGCTAAGCCAATGCAACGGAATTTCGTTCTGTGTGCATTTGTTATATCTCTGAATGCGATAAAGTCTGTCTGTTTATGAAATTAATGTTACAGACTGCAGAGGAATAGACTAAGGTTTCACATGGAGCCAGAAGAAATGGATCGTAAAGGCGTTTGGCCTCAATGCAGCACCTTCTGCAGGTGCCGAACATAAACACATGCACATACCACACATTGAGATTCAGTATACAGTCACTGGATACGCTGAGTGCAAATGGCCAAGAATGGCAACGTGTGGGGCAAAAACTAAAATGAAGCGTAAAAAAATAATAAATATTATCATAATGGTTGCGCTTGGTGTGCAGCATGGCCACCATTGACTCCTGTATTCACTCTTTTATATGCGAGTTTCACGCCACCAGGTCGAAGGCAGCACCGTGGTAATTCCCTCCGTGTCCCCACAACATTTTGATTTTCTGGTCGTCACAGATAGTAAAACTTTTTCCACACCTGCAACATTTACATTAGCCAAATTATTTGTATTAAGACAAAGCGTGCAACAATATATATATATATATATATATTTTTTTTTACATACACCACACACAATTTGGTAAGAAATATTAACGTATGCTGAATAGCTTTAGGACACTTTTACACATTTGGGATTTTTCTTGACTATTGTGCGTCTCCAGTTTTTGTCTTCATACCAGGCTCAGTGAGGCACCGAGGAGAATCGTGGGCCGCCCCTTGTCCCTGGTCCCTCGCCTCCCGATTTTCCACACTGCTCCCTGAAAGGGGCTAAGGCTTGGGAAAGTCATACCAGCTGAAACAATGTGTTGACTAAAGGCTCACTGCAGCCCACTGCGCATCTTGCGCCCACACAGATAATCTAAAAATACTATAAACAGACGAGAAAAAAATCCTTAAATCCGTCTCCTTGAGGAATACTAGCCTTTAGTGCTGTTATTCTAAGGTAAAGGTGTATCCAATTAACTCTATGGATAGGTTTTAGGGATGCTCGAGCATTGCAAGTGATAAAGAAAGTTGATTTTGTTTTCAAAGACACGCGACATTACCGAGAAACCCTTTCTCACATTGTCCATGACTTCTTGCCTCATTCTGTACACAATACGTGTTTTAAAACGACCGAAGGCCCGGGTAAAGGAGGGGGATATTTGTATTCAGTCTGAGGAGTGCGCGCATAAAAAGAGGCCAATTTATTGTAGCGTGCCACTGATCCTTTCTTTTCGCCTGCTTTGTGTCCACAGTTGGTTCACTTCTAAAGGAAACCCCGCTCTTCTCTTCATTCTCTTTTGACAAGATGGAATAGACTTCCTGTACGATCTGTCGTTTAATGTGAACTTTATTGAATAGCTTAAAATGTGCATTATTAAAAGTAAATTGCCACCTGCAGGCCAGTCTGTTTAGTTTTGTTTTTCCAACGTGGTCAAACACAATTGGCAAGATATTTCAGATCATTAAATAGCGCAGGCAATATCTGAAATAGATGTATTTTCTATTGTTGGGACTAAATTGATTGGCCTCGCAGAACTAAATCAGACATGATACATCGAATAGGCTTCATTTGAGGTCGTTGTCAGGCTTGTCAGGAGACACTAATTGCGTAAAAACCGAAAAATTGCGCGCTGTGGTGAAACCCCGAAGCATTTAATCGCTATGAAATTTGGCCGAGATGCTCTGGTGTAAGCGGGCTTTCTGGCGCCCTTTGTCCCATCTGCGCGCCGCATTATCTACGTTTTTTCACGCTTGGTTTTAACACAGGACCGTGGAGGGTTGATTTCAGCGTGGAGCCGTGGCATCACAACGGTCGCCTGTCTTGTTATTCTGCGCCACACAGGAGAGATTTCACCGCTGATTACTCGGTATAATTCCAATTAGTGTTCGCTCTGCTCTCGGGGATCAAAAGAATCAAAATGAATTTGCAAAATGAAAGGACGCGTTAGTGGTCCTATTAACATACTGCTCTGCAGTGAAGGAATGCAGCCGGGCTTTAAAACCGTTTCCCTCCAGCACCACATCACCTCACTCATACCCGTCGTTATGCCATCATCTATCCATTAGAATAGCGCAGCGAGAAACTTGTGTCCCGAACGGGAATAATAATGCAAGTGCCATTAAATGACAAGTTAAGTGTATGTTTATAAAAGGGACCAGGGCCATTGCTTCACTTTCACTTTTCAGCCCCGGGTCATTCATTAACCCTCTCGGACCTTTGTCATGGATTCCTGCCGGAGGGGACCCGACAATGCTGCTGTAATAATTGGACTATTGGGGAACTTGTTAACAACAATTAGTGAAGCAATTATGCAATTACTGCAATAAACTATTTTCTTCCTCGAGAGAAAGTGAGGCATTTGCAATCCAATGGTTGGGCTTATGCCAAAAAGTATAATAAAGGCACAAATGCAGAGGTTGTCTTCCATGTAGGAGACTTCAGAGGGAAACATTTTGTTTGTGAATAAAGAATAATATGTTTTAGCTATGCACGCAGTCTTACAGCTTTTGATATAAAACATCAACTTTATGCATTCTGAACGCATCTGAGTCTTTATCGGGCCTAATTAAAATTTTAAGCTGCAGTTTTTTGTGCTTTGCAAAAACGTAATTACAAATATATATATATATATATATATATATATATATTCTGCTGTTGTAAGGAATCCGACTTCTTTCCTATCTCAGAAATGGCCTGGTTAGCTTTGCTGCGTCTGAGTGCCACTGCAGAGCGCTGTTAAAATATGCAAACACTGGCCCATAATTTAGCTCACCGTGAGCGGAGCAAATCGATGTACCGCCTTCCATTCACACGGACCCGAGGCAGCACTGGTGTGACCAAAACGGTCATTGTGAGCAACAAGGCCGCAGTAAAAAAAGAGGCAGGTACACGAACAGGTGCACTGGGGAAAAAATAAATATTAGAAATATCTGCAGGATTTTCTGAAAAGACACGCGACGGACCTGTTGGCGAAGCTCTGATCAAACATCAAATAGAAACGGCATCATGAATTTCTATAGACTGGTCATCGGGTTATTTAAAGACTTCTTACTTTGGTTTGGGAGCACAATGGCCGCTGTTCGCCTGTGTGTGCCGGGGTTACCGCATGAAAGGACCAGAGGTGCACATTAACATCGCTTAAGGTTTTCTCAAGGACCGAAATGAACTGACTGGAAAGTAACTTTATAACTCGCTGGAGGATGAAGCCTTTGTGGAGCTCTGAACTGAAAGACACAAGTGCCTAACAAAAGGCGAGCGCCTTTGTTAAACACTAAAGCGCATGGGTATTGATGCGCCTTGAATTGCAAAACATCTGCCATTTACTCTGAGCGACTAGAGCGAGATTTGAATGAGAATAAGTGCGCAGTATTTAGCGCAGTGCTTTTTTTTTTTTTTTTTTTTTTTAGTCGTGCGTAAAACAACAGTCATATGAGCAACGTGGAAATTTAGTGTTTGAGATGAAAAACATATTAGATAGGCCTACAAACCAAAGAGGAAACTCATCCGTGCTTTCTCTGTTTGATAATCCTACCACAGTCCTAATGAATCGACTCTGCTGTCTTCCTAAAATACTTGTTTATTTTATTTTATTTTTTTATTTAATGCCCAAGTTATCTTTTCCACCTCATGGCGTCTTAGTTGGCTTGACGGTTTTATGACTATCAGACCTACTTGTCAGATCCTACAGTTCATTTCTAACAAGAGAGCATCGACTAAAAATTAACTGCAACCATCTCATTGCTGAAAGAGGCCCTGTTATATTGACAGAGGAGATGTAAGGCTATTCAAGTCCTCTCAACACTTCATTTAGTCATTAACTTTAGGTTTGTTGTTACTCAGGTTATCAAAGACACTGGGCCAACTATATATGTTTCGGCTGTTTAAAATGAATTGCCCCTCACATAAGCACAATATGAAATGCTATAATGCGTAAAGTTAGTTGTAAGTTGAGGGGAGACACGAGCATCCTGACCGGCGAGGGATACCCTCTATTCATTCGAAGGGAGATCATTTTAAGGCAAACCCCATATGGCCACAAACGCAAATGGCCTCCGTTTGAAAGTTGGTTTTGTTTTTGCTTTGGGCCGCAGAAGGATGGATCAGTTGCTGGCCAAGTTTTTCCCAGGGTTTTCCCTTTATCTGACCACAAGTGGAAAATTGGAAGGTACAAGTGAAAAGCCATGGGGCGTTCCTCCGATTTTCCTCGCTCCATATTTTGTTTAACAGAAATATGTGTCGACCTCGACAGAACAGACTTAAACAAAATAACTTTTCTTCTTGGAAAATACAGCTAAACAAAATGTTGACTATTAGAGCACTGAGAATGATTGATTTCATGTGGAATCAAAAATCTATTTAGACTTGCACACGACTTCTCACCTTGTAACTTTAAAACTTATTTTAATCAACCCGTCGATTTAAATCTTATTTTAATCGACAAGTCGATTTAAATCTTATTTTATTAGACCCGTCGATTTAAGTCTTATTTTAATCGATCCGTTCTGATATTATATCAGAGTGGTGACAGAGTTCACTTAAAGTCTCACTGACGTCGTGTGTGGCGAATGTAACTCCGAAATTGGTATGAAATTGTCAATTTGTTGGTGTCAGCGTTCAGCTCTCCAACGCGCCATATGCCATGCTAAGTGGCACTATTTACCAATTCGTTCCTAGTTTCACGGTCCGTCCTCCTCTTTTCCCTGCCAGGAAACTCAATGGCCACAACAAAATGGCAATTTACCCTCTGGAATTGGCGCATACCCCCTGCGGCAGGGGTCTTTCCGTTTCACTTGGCGGGGCACCCCCAGTCCCACTGAGCGTCACTGCGTGAAACTTTGACTTTCAAATGGAGAAAGAAGAGATCGAGCGCAAGCTCTGTCTCAAGTCAGCTGTTTTTATGTCTGTCAGGGCAACGTAAACCTGTCATCCGAGGGAACGTGGTGCCGTCAAGGGGCATGGTTGCATTATTGTAGCGTATCACAATAAACAGCTAACTAAATGATTGAATTTGAGGCAATTACTTGATTACTTGATCATATGATCTATGATCAAGTAATCAACTGATCAGAGCAAGGCATCTGCATGGGAAGTAGCAGTAAGGTCACCCATATGCACACAAACTAACTGCTCTGCCATTGTACTGCCTTTAAATGAAATGTAGTGCAACAGAGATGTAGATAAGTGCAACTGAACAGCAAGACTGTGTTTCTGTTGGGCAATGAGAAAGGAAATCTGTAACTTCAGGGGACTAGTATGGTCAGTGGTTTGAATCCCTGGATGAACAGAAATGAAACTTCCTTGCAAGTGGACATAGTGTCCATAACTGACAAAAGCAATAATATGAATTAATGAACATGATGGTCCATCTGCATGCACTCACCACCTGTTCTTCAATCTCAATAGAATACTTCTCAAAATATTATTCATAGGCTGTATATAGTACATAATCCAGTTTCTACTTGTTTTTTATAATGGGTATTGCCTCCATTCAGAAGATGCTTTAATCCTGGTAGTGCAAGAATAAAAAAATTAAACAATGTATGTTGCAAAGCGCTGGTTTGAGAAAGACATTAGAGGAATCAAAGTTCCTGTAAATGGTGGGACCATGTCTGGCTTGTTGATAGCATCACTGTGAAATGGTGCCACCATGTGGTGAGATTACAGAACGGCAACATCACAAATGTTGAACAGACATTGTTTAATATGCTTTATTGAATCATTTCTTCTATATATGCAAGAAAATATCACAAATGGTACAGAATGATTATGAGATGTCTCTAGGTCATTAAATAACATGTAACTTCGATAAAGATCTAAATAATTCTCCAGCAACCACATGCACAGTGATAATTCAATGATAAAGCAATGCTATCAAATGTATGATAATGTCACCTGTATGGCACTGTCGCTACAAGCAAAACCAAAAATAAGAACGTCATTCAATTTCTGTAACCGCTTGTCTTCTGGAGGGTCGCTGGAGCCTATCCCGGCTGTCACTGGCCAAGATGCGGGGTACACCCTGGACAGGTCACCAGTCTATCGCAGGGCTAACACGCACATGCACATGCATTTTCTGGCAGAGACATAAAACTAGCATCATATTCAGTCAGTTTGCAAGAATAAACAGAATAAGGAGCTGGATGCAAGATGTTACACTCACTTTACATCCACTCTAAAATAAGATTTGCACAACTGAGCTACACCAACAACCCAAACTTATCCGGTACTCGTTTGTACTATGAAAGGCAAACCTTCTGCAAAGCTGGCTGCAAAAAAATGTGCAAAGAATATCCAGGAAAAGGCTTCTCCTAAGAATCATGTTGCATTGAACAATCTCTGATATACAGAATTCAGCATGCAGCATGGATTAATAATCCAAAGTGATTTGTCTTTTCAAAGAACTCATGTCAGTTTTTCTAAGACATGTTATAAGTGGAGGCAGCTACTGGCTAATAGTTTTGGTATAATTCTGAATGAGTCCTTGGAAGTACTGCTGTGTGTTTTTGTGGGGTTGAAAAATAATTAAATAGCACTTTGGGAGAAAGTACCAAAACAGAAAGGAGTAGAGACTGGAGAGTACTGCCAGAGCGCTAAGAACCTGGATGTACTTTCCACGGTAAAGTGTGCACTCGGTGGCAAAGAAAATCCAGGTGAGGATCAGTAGGAGGAGGCAGAAGGTGATTGTTTTGGCCTCATTGTAATTTTTTGGAAGGTCTTTTCCCATGTAGGAGAAAACGAAGCAAAGGCTGCACAAAAACGCGAGTAAGAGTATAGAAAACGAGGCTGTTTTGAGATTGATGTCACAGCAAAGAATGGTTCTATCATGGTACCACGTCGTTTCGTTGTAAGGTTTAGGAGGTGTGTGGCAGTAGCTAACCAGCAGGATGAGTGCCTGAGTGGCAAATGCTGCAGAGATGATCAGCCATTGTCCGTGATATTTCTTCCACCAAGTCTGGAGCTTGGGGATCTTAGCAGCTATCTTGAAGATGCAAACAATTTGAAAGGAGCGCACGACAAAACACGCTAGACAAACGGTGTAGAACAAAAGAAATGGCAAGTACCTTAAGACACAAACAGAAGTGGTTGGTTTACCAAAATGAAAGAACACACTGATGCCAGAAAGGTTGAGGCAGCCTAAAATCAGGAAGCACATTGGTCCCCCAGCAGATCTGACAACAGGTGTGTTGTAGTTGACGGCAAAGAGAAGAGACATGGCTACTGTGATGCCCACCAAGGCCCAGGCCCCCACCATGAGCACTATAGCATTAGCGTCCGTGTATGGTATGTAATCCAGCACCCGTAGATTGCATGACGTACTGCCAACTTCAGACCATTCTGTCTCCTTGCAGCTGATGCATGTGTAGGGATCCGCTGTTTTGCACAAGAGACACATTATCAGTTTCTAAAATACCACTTGACTTGTCACAGTAGGGAAAGCACAAGCGTAATAATGATGGCACATTTCCATGAGGTTAACCAGACTGCCCAAAAGAAACAAACATATTGGCACATTGTCTTCAGTGGTGTACCTAGCTGCGTCTAATGGGTAAGAATAGGCTGTTAAACTTTCTCAGCCTTGAAAAAAACCATAGTCTCAAATTAACTGCCATTAAGGAAAGGATAGCAGAACTGTTTTTTTTTGTTGTTGTTGTTGTTGCTGTTGTTGTTTTTTATCCCATTCTCCATTCTTTTAAATGGAAATAATGATTTACCTGTGCTGTTGACATAAGTTCCGTTTGGACAGATTTCACATTTGAAGCAGCATTTGTGAATCCCGTTTTGCTTCTTTGCATATCCCACAGCACATTCTTGGGAGCACAGTGAAGTTGGCACCTGTAAAAGACAGTTATTCAGCCACAAATCAAATAAGTTAAGCAAAAACAACATTGGTGTGACGTCTAAGTGCCAGTAATAGGGTTTAAAGTGTATGGTATTGAAATGCTGACATCTCAAAAGACAGATATTTTAATCTGACATTCATGCAAAATACCGTGACCAACCACAATTAGTTGATGTTCCTGATCTAGTTTTTTGACCGTATTACTGGTATCAACTGATAAACAGATGTATGTCTTAGTGCCAAAATGTACCATGAAATATACTGTAAAATAATAAAACAACAACATACTGTACAAAATAACGACTTACTTCTCCGTTTGTGAACCACCGAATTTTGCTGCTGTTGATGAAGAAATGGAACGATGGGTAGAACCAATTCAAGCCGATCTCCTGTGCATCGCCACTCTCGTTCCAGAAAACTATCGAGTAGAATCCGAACTTGGGGTCACCGTTCTCGTTAAACTGGATAGTCTTGTTTAAAAGTGTGAAGTTTGACTTCTTCAGCTCTGCTAGAACCTGTGAATACGCAAAATGTACGCATTACTTGAAAATCGTATGCTGAAGATGCAGATGTGTGTTAGAAGACTTCAGACTTCAGACACACCGATCAGCCACAATATTATGACGGGAGAAGTGAACAACTTTGACCATCTTGTGACAATTCAATGCTCTGCTGGGTAACTAGCGGACCTGGCATTTGTGTGGATGTTACTTAGACATGTACCACCCACCTAGACCAGACCAGGCAGCCCCACCCCATAGCAAATGACACTCCTTGATGGCAGCTGCCATTCCCAGCAGGATACAGCCTGACACAGACACAACTCAAAACATGAAGAACAGCACAAGGTGTTGACCTGGCCTCCAACTTCACTAGATCCCAAACTGATCAAGTATCTGTGGGATGCACTTGAACAAGCCTGATCCACAGAGGCCCCTCCCCTCAACCCATAGGACCCAAAGGCCCCCACTAACAGCATCCTGTTGTCAGACACCACAGGACACCCTCAGAAGGCACATGTCCATTCTCTGATGAGTCACAACTGTTTTGGAGGCACAAGGGAGACCTACACAATATTAGGAAGGTTGTCATAATGTTATGTCTGATCGGTGTATGACTCAGATAGCATCTTGATCTTAATAAGTCCTGACAAATATATCTGAGTGACATGTTGAAACTGTTAAATGCATGTTATCCCATCCAAATGTCCAAAGAACATCAATGATGAGATAAAAAGACCAGTATATCATTTTCAAATTACAGACAAATCAAAGGTGTCAGAAACAAAATGAAGTAAAAGGTGAATCGAATAAAAAAAAAAAATAGCTGTTAGTGCACTTACCATGTATGGGTACACCGTGATATTGTTATCACATCCACTAGCTCCACATTTTAAAGTCTTGTGTAAGGCATGAGCGATGGCATATACAGCGGTATAAACGGGGAAAGAGAAAGATGGGTCCGTAGCAATGATCTGCTCAGCTCTCAGGCTGCTGCAGTTGCAGTCCTGATTACAAAACACACCTTGTTCTGTACTTTCACAAAGAGGCTGGATTTTGGTCGAATAGATAAAATCATTGAAGCCAGGTATTGTATCCACTGGCTGAGACACCCCAAGTACAGTTCCAATATTTTTGATTCCCCTCATCTTGGGGAGCTTTTTGTTTAAGGACCAAGTGTCCCCTGCTATCCACACTTTGTTGGTGACATTAAGTTGTATCGCTGACTCAATGAGACCCTCGGCAATCACTTTTGGAGCAAAAACAATAATGACATTTATCCTCTGTGTCTCTATCTGTTTGAACATTAGGGAGTAATGTGTGTTGTTATCGAGGCTTTCAGTGTATGCCAGGCAGATGTCTGTATCCTTAATCCTGTTCATGAACAACTCCAGGCCATCAATGCCATAATCACTGTCACTGTAAAGGAAAGCAACCCAGCGCCAGTTGAAGTGCAGTATGATCTTGACAATCACATCTATGGTGTCTGTGTTGGGATGCACCGTACGTAGAAAAGAGGGAAACTTTGCTGTTTGGGAAAAAACAGAACTGGAGGAACCGTAATTGACCTGTTAGAAGAGCAACAGAGAAATTCATCATTTTCAGTGAGGATTTACAAAAAAAAGCTGCCACAAATAAAATAATTAACAAAAACATATATTGTACTCCGTTGATTTTTATCATGCGATCTGTTAAAAGGTTACCATAGGAATGAGATCCACCATGAAGAAGGGGGCTACAGTCAGGGTATGAGTGCTTGTAATAGGACCGGCCACTGCAATTACTTTGGACAGATTCTTGTGTGGTCCATCCCAAGGTTGAATTATGTTGTTGACAGAGATTAATTTAAACATGCTCGGGAAATTTTCTGCATCTGAGCAGTGGTCAAATATTTTATACCCGAGAGACACGTTTGGCAGCAGGTCGGTAGAGTTGTTTATTTGCTCTACAGTGAATCTCATCAACTGAAATTTCCGGTAATCTGTAAGACTGAAGGATTGACTGAGGGCAAGAAGACAAGAGAGCAGGGTTAACGCGAGAGTTTAAAAAGTTGCTTGATAATGTCTTATTTGCAGTATTTGTAAAGGCTATAAGCACACTGTAAATATGGATTGACTAAGGACTGAAGTCAGACTGAATGACATCTAGAAACTTTCATCATGTAGCAATAAACTACACTGTTTTTTGCAAACTCTAAAAATATGTTTGTGCTTTTAGCTAGTTTCATCTTGAGAAAGATTTATTTGTTTAATCAAACTTACCTCCGGCAGTCCATAGCTTCTGGCCTTTTATGATAAACGGGGCCACTGACGTGATGTATTTCAAAAAGTCCACCTATTAGATAATCTCCTTCCAGGTGAAACTCTGAGGCTGGGATGGTGCATTGAGTAATGGCCAGTAGGAAAGTCCTCAGCAAACACAGAACATTAAGAAAATATTTCATTGTTGTAGCTCACGTTTCACCAGTCTAATTCTAATGTGAACTCTAATGGGATTTGTCATTGCTTTTGATATATTACACCACACCGCCACACCGGTGATGGTTCAGCCTCATCATTTCCATGCATGTGGGACTGCATTACGTGTGATTAAAAAAAATGGTTTTTCACAAATCAGTATGCAAAAGCATCGATACTGGCGCTGCAGGTTTAATGTCTGTATCAGGAAACATTCAGGTACTTATGTTACATAATATTCCTTGTTCACTTGATATGATGAAAATACTTAGTTTTTAAGTCATTTTGTGTGACAAATGTGTGACAAAAAACGACGAATAAAGCAAGAAAAAGTGTTTAAATCTAGGAAATGACTCCTTTTTTTTTTTTACAGTCCTTTTTATTTTATCTAGGATTTATTTGCAATAACTGCTCATTGACTCCTAGCGCGTAAACCAAATTAGGCTCCATCTAATTTAAAATCTTGGCACCAGGAACAACATTTTGAATTTTGAAATTTTGGTCGGAAGTACAGTCAATGTCACTGGCCCTTTAATCAGCTTTTTTAAATAC
The DNA here is from genome assembly GCF_963514085.1 of Chelon labrosus. Classification (NCBI taxonomy): domain Eukaryota; kingdom Metazoa; phylum Chordata; class Actinopteri; order Mugiliformes; family Mugilidae; genus Chelon; species Chelon labrosus. Next base: position 8,480,440 of record NC_140360.1, read on the forward strand.
TGTCTGGTTCTTTCTCCCTCAGTCTGTGGCTCTTGGGCTGTAATTCCTAACAGTTGTCTTATTTCTATATGTCATGGTATGGTCTTTTGAGTATTTTGTGTGACCTTTGGTCTCGCCTTGGTTTTGGTCCTCATCTGTTTTTGTAGTTGTTTTTTGGATACCCTGCCTTTCTTGCGGCATCCTTTGTTCCCTGGAATTTTGAGTTTTCACTAAAGTCATTTTGGCTTCCTACTCTTGCTCCCTCCCTCGCTATTAATAATGACAGATAGGAAGTGAAATTTAAATCCAACAAGAACAAAACATTACAAAATAAAAACAAGTTCAAAGGCAATACTGAAAAGATCTTATAGGCTTGGATATTGTGGCCTTTTTCTGACAAAGACAAGCAAACGTTAAAAAGGTGCCTACAGACAAAGATGATGAACATCAACACAGCCTCCTGATGTGATAGAGTCAGAGTAAAATTCGCATTTGAATTTTGGAATATCAAATGCAGTGTCTTCATTTTAGACAATTATATTAGGACTAACATATAAATGATTCAGTTGTGGCAAAAACCTGTTTTGTATGGACACAGTGACCTCACCAAAATCTAATCAGGTCATCTTTGAGTCCAAATGACTTGCCTTTGATTTACCTTTCATTTAATATATACCACAACCTGGATAACTGAACTTTTTCACAGACATTTTATATCAGTTTTGAAAAATTTCCCTCAAAGCGTTCTCTGCTGGATGGTATTCAAGAACCTCTTTGAGGGCAACAGAATTGTTTAGCATGACCTCTCCAAACTTCACCCATGTTCTGGATTTTGCTTCTGCAGCCGCTGCTGCCTCTGCCTTTTTTGCCTGCTAGTACTTCTATCTATTGAGGAGTCAGGAGTACTCAGAGCATGACCTCCTGCTAGTCCTGTCTCTTTTTAAAATTAAGGATTCCAGTGGGGTCTTTTTCAACTGCATGTCCCATTCACCCCCCCAGAATATGAGAGTTCCTACAAGGGTGAAGTGAAAGACATTCGGAACAGCGACTTCTGCCAATCTTTCCCAGTATGAGTGATTGGGTCTACTGATGGAGTTTGGTACTCTGCTCATATTGGTTTGTAGAAAATTGGGTATGAAGAGTTCCTACACACCTTATCTTTGTCTTGAAAAGATATTTATTGAGTAATTCATTCTGAGTTTAACCCCAACTCATCATTGAATATAGCCTTATCATACAGCTGTTACACCATCTGCCGTACCACCCAAATCACTGTCAATTTTCTTTTGCATCTGTTTTTTTTTTTTTTTTCAATTCCCACCAACACTAGTGGGTTCAAGTGGCTGGTTAGTTTCCTCTGTATGGGGCCTGGGCTCAGACTTAGAGATGGGATGAGTGAGGTTGGCGTAGAACTGTTGCTCCCTTGCGTTGAAAGGCGCCAGTTAACATTTGGGCATCTGATGAGTTGGAGCTTGGGAGTTTACTAGAAAGACCAGCTGGGAGTAGACCCAAAGGTAGACCCAGAATTAGTTGGAGGACTGGTTGGGTAAAAACTTGGGGTTCTTCACAAGGAACTAGGATGTGTTGCAAGGGAGAGGGACGTCTGGATTTCTATGCTTAGCTGGCTTTAGATAAGCGGAGGAAAATGGCTGGATGGATGGACAGGTGGGCTGTCAACAAACCATGTTCCTTCAACACCTCATGCACATGATAGGTACTTAGTACGTATAAACGTGTTTTTTATGAGATCGAACGTGATAAAGTGACAAGCAAACAAATGCAAATGAAGTTAACCCAGAATGATTGGTTTGTGGTGAAAGGCCATCTCCTTTCACAAATGATCCCTGCACAATTTAACATTGGACCACAAAGGCTATTTGAAAGAATAGAATTTGCAATCAGCAAATGAAAGTGATAAACGTCATAGACTGTCACCTGTATTTGAATTCAGGTAACCACCTGGTGGAAGGGCGGTACTCCTTGTTTGGCTTGGTAGGAAGGGATAGGCACGCACCGAGTGAGACAGTGAACTCAATAAAAACCTTATAGTCATTGATAAAAATATAAAATAATATGCACATTAATAAAATGTACATACATATTAAAGGATAAGTATGAAAGACTGAGTTACTATAAAAGAGTAATGTACAATAAGTTGACTAATGCAGCTTACAACTGTGTTTAGGCAGTCATGGCTATGATATGTTCACACTATAACCTCAGTTACTGTGATATTTCATTATCCTATGATATGATTTCATTTCATTTTCTTTAACTTCCTAGCTCATAGTCTGTTTTCATCGGTTGATTTTCTCCCACTTATCCACCTGAAGGCTGTGATAGCTGTAGGTCCTACAAGGCATTGCCGATTGACAAGCAGCTACCCACTCGATATTTAGAAGCATTTTCAAGCCAGTTCAGATAAATAATCTCTTCCCTGTGTGTCCTTCCAAAATTGATGCAGCCAGTATCTGGCCTTAACTGGCTCTAGTACAATCCATCACTGGAACATAAGTCGAATTATAAAGGACTACTCAGATTCAGGACTAGGTTATTCCTAGATTAAATCCCTCCATGTAGCCCCATTTTTGCCCACCTGTTCATTTCACCCAGGAAATTATGTAGTTGTGTTGTAGAACACTTTTTCAGGACCAATGCACTCCAAGAAGGAGTTTCATCTGAGCCAACCTGTCCAGGTTGTACCCCACCCCTTGCCCAATGACAGCTGGGATAGGCTGCCCTCCGGAGGACAAGTGGTTACAGAAAATGAATGAATGAATCTGTAACAAAGCTGTGTGTTTCAACCTACATTTCGATGTGTACTCTTTTGCATTGCAGTATCAGACTCTGTTGATAATGCTAAACACTGATATTAAGTAAACTTAAGTCATGCAAGTACACAATTTTGGGTGCTCATGTTAGATCAGTTTTATAAGTCTAAACATCATGTTTCATGTTTTTATTGATTGCTTACAGTTATATATATTTAAACATTTGCCACAGAACTCTTAACTATATGCTTTATTATTTTTGATTCAGCAAGATTACAAACGAAATATAACACAAGATATTAACATGCCCTTTCAAAGTATAGTTTACAGTCATTTGTATTTTAACTATGTACTTAAAGCATTACATGCACAAATTCTCCATTCATAAGCCGATATATTTTCCATAGTACAAAAAAAGACATGTTTTTAATGAACATTTTGTCATGTCAGTGTTTACATGGTTGGGTGACACTGTGGATCAATAGTTTATAAAGATGTATTAACCCTCCATGACATTTTCCATAAGCTTTCTGAAGAGCGGCTTTGATTGTCAGTGTGGTGGTCAATGAATTAGCTGTAGAGACCTAAACTTTATTTTGGTGCAGGCTTTAAACTGTTTATTTCGTATTCACGTATTTAGCCTCAAGTGGCAGTTTCAGGAACTGTGGTTTTGGTACTGGCATGTTGGCTTCATTTGTCAGTACTTTGTAATAGAAACCCTGAGTGCTTTTATAAACTCAACACTCACCTTACTCCTTAGTCTACACTTATTCCTTAAGTTACGTTCACACTACAAGTGACGGAAGTTACAATACAGCTAAGCACGGCTAGCTGCACTGCTGGTGAGTTGCTAAGTTGATGAGCACTTGCTGGTGTGTCAAGTGAGATCTTCCGTTTAGACTCTGGGCTCAGTCAATAGAGAAATATAACTAGTGAAGGCAGCTACTGGCTAATTGTTTTGGTATAACTCTGAATGAGACCTTGGAAGTACTGCTGTGTGTTTTTGTGGGGTTGAAAGGCGATAATGTAACATTTTGGTAGGAAATACCACAAGAGGAAGGAGTAGAGACTGGATAGTACTGCCAGAGCATTAAGAATCTGGATGTACTTTCCACGGTAAAGGATGTACTCTGTGGCAAAGACAATCCAGGTGAAAATCAGCAGGAGGAGGCAGAAGGTTATTGTTTTAGCCTCATTGTAATTTTTTGGAAGATCTTTTCCCATGTAGGAGAAAACAAAGCATAGTGAGCACAGCAATAAAAGTAAAATGACAGAACAAGATGCTGATTTAAGATTGAAGTCACAACCAAGAATGATTTTGTCTGGGTACCACAGAGTTTCATTGTAGGGCTTGGGGGGTCCACAAGAATAGCTAATAAGAAGTAGAAAGCCCTGAATGACAAATGCAGCAGAGATGATCAGCCATTGTCCGTGATATTTCATCCACCAAATGTGGAGCTTGGGGATCTTGGCAGCTATTTTGAAAATGCAAACAATTTGAAAAGAGCGCACAACAAAACATGCTAGGCAAACAGTGTAGAACAAAAGAAAGGGAAAGTACCTTAAGACACAAAAAGCATCTGTTGGTGTACCAAAGTAAAAGAACACACTAAGACTACACAGACTGAGGCAGCCTAAAATCAGGAAGCACATTGGTCCCCCAGCAGATCTGACAACAGGTGTCTTGTAGTTGATGGCAAAAAGAAAGGATACAGCTGCTGTGAGGCCCACCAAGGCCCAGGCCCCCACCATGATCACTATGGCCTCAATGTCTGTGAACTGTATGTACTCCACCACCCGAAGATTGCATGATGTACTTCCTTCTGTGGCCCACTCTGTCTCCTTGCAGTTGATGCATGTGTAGGGATCCACTGTTGAGAGAAGGACACATCATCAGATGGTTATCTTTGATTGATAAAGCTTTTATATTGTATGTTCTCTGAAGCTCAATTTTGTTCATTTAAAACTTGCTTTAATTCCTCATAAGATTAACTACCTTAGACGCAATTGAACCAAGATGGCAGTAGTATTGCATGATGTAGATAAACGTGTATAATGTGCAGTTGAAGATAAGAAAATATTTAACAACAGACTGATTTCATTGTATTTTTATTCAGTAAGCTACATATTTCCTTAGTATGTATTTCGGTTATGGTGGAAACCATAAAAGCTTAATAAGTCTCTTCCCTTCAGCTTCTTTTCATGAGTAATAATTTACCTGTGGTGTTGACGTAGGTTCCGTTCGGACAGACTTCACAAATGAAGCAGCATTTGTGGCTTCCAGTTTGCTTTTTAGCATATCCTGCAGAACATTCTGGGGAACACAGTGAAGCCGGCGCCTGCACGAAAACAATTATTCAGCAACACATCATATATCTGTGACTGAAAAATAATATTTTGGAGGATGGAATAAAAGAGGGAACTGGTTGCATTTAAGATTGTGCCACTCGCCTGAGAAATTACACCGACTGAACGGAAACTTGATTTTGTGTCTGCCACTCTTACTAAACACACATGCATGCACCAAAACATAACAAGTCACGTATTTATCACACAGACATAAAGTAGAGTAATATTAGGTGGAAAAAAAATACTTACATCTCCATTTGTGAACCATTTAATTTTGCTGCTGTTGATGAAGGCATTGACTGCTGGGTGAAATTCATAAAAGCCAATTTCTTCTGCGTCACCACTATGATTCCAGAAAACTATAGAAAAGGATCCAAACTTGGGGTCGCCATTCTCATCAAACTGAATACTCTGGTTTAAAAGCGTAAAGTTTGACTTCATGAGTTCTTCTAGAACCTGATGTGGGTACACAAAATTGAAATGACCATTTTCAGCATTACTATTTGTGATGCCCCCCCTAAGAGGTTTAAGGTTGTGGTTTATCAGACTGTAGACTTGAAGCATCCCTTGCAACCAAGGCAAAATGTTATCACGGTATTCACTCCATAAACTTAACTGAAATGTCTAATGCAAACCCTGATTTAAAAAAATTATCACAATGCATACTTACCATGTATGGGTGCACTGTAATATTATTATTACATCTGCCTGTTCCACATTGTAAGGTTTTATGTAAGGCATGAGCGATGGCGTAAACGGCAGAATAAACCGAAAAAGAGAAAGATGGGTCCGCAGCATTGATTTGCTCAGCTCTCAGGCTGCTGCAGTTGCAGTCCTGATTGCAAAACATCTGCTGTGCTACTTCTCCACAACGAGGCTGGCTTTTGATCGAATGGATAAAATCATTGAAGCCAGGTATTGTATTCACTGGCTGAGACACCCCAAGTATAGTTCCAATATTTCTGATTCCTTTCATCTTGGGGAGCTTTTTGTTTAAAGACCATCCGTCATCTGCTATCCACACCTTGTTGGTGACATTCAGCCTTATCGCTGACTCAATGAGAGCCTCGGCATTTATGTTTAGAGCAAAAACAATAACAGCATTTATCCTCTGTGCCTCTATCTGTTTGAGCAATAAAGAGTAATTTGTTTTGTTATTGAGGCCTTTGGTGTACGCCAGGCAGATCTCTGTATTCTTAATCCTATTCCTGAACAACTCCAGGCCATCACTGCCAAAATCATTATCACTGTAAAGGAAAGCAACCCAGCGCCAGTTGAAGTTTTGCACAATGTAAAAAATTACATCTATGGTGTCTTTGTTCTGAGGGACTGTACGTAGGAAACTGGGATATTTAAATTTATTTGATAAGACAGAACTAGTTGCTCCATAATTGACCTGTTAAAAGAGCAACAGAGATATTCATTAATTTCAGTGTCAAATGTAACATTAAAAAACAAAAAACTGTTTAAATAAGGCAGTCACATTGCTAATAGCGCATACAGTAAGAGATTGGTATGTTTGGTTAAATAAAAAGGATTAACACAGCATTGGTAAATTTACCATTGGAATGAGATCCACTGTGAACAGTGGGGCCACTGTCAGAGACTGAGTGCTTGTTATAGGACCAACCACTGCTATCATTGTGGAATTACTGGATGTTTTTTCTTGTAGTTTATGTGATTCACTCCAAGGCTGAATCAAGCCATTGACTGAGAAGATTTTGAAAATTCCAGGTAAGTTATCTGTATCTGAGCAGTGGTCAAATATTTCATAGCCGAGAGACACATTTGGCAGCAGGTCGGTGGAGTTGTTGATTTGCTCTACAGAGAATCTCATCAACTGAAACATCCGATAGTTTGGGAGAAGGAATGGTTTACTGAGGATGGAGAAAAGACAGCAAGGAAGTGAGTTTAGTTCTTGTAATATATTGTAATAATTAACAACGTGACTTCAGAAACATCTATTTGCAACAACGATTTAATCCTTTAAGTGTTACTATTTGTGAAAACTCAGCTAGAAATACCATTCATCCCCAGATACAGATGTTTCACAACAATCAAAATTCAACATCACATGCAACATATTTGATAATGAAGCACTCACCTGGAGCAGTCAATGGCTTCGGGTCTGTCATGATAAAAAGGCTCACTGACATAATGGATACTGAAAAATCCTCCTATCAAATAATCTCCTTTCAGATGAAATTCTGAGGCTGGGATGGTGCATTGAGTTAAAGCATGTAGAAAGGTTCTCAGCAGACACAGAAAAACAAGAAAATGTTTCATTTTTTTGTGATTAGCATTTACCAATCTGACATCAACTCTTATGGGCTTTGCCTTACATAAGTTGTGAGACACTTATGACTATCGAGCCTCATCATTTCCATTCACAAATCAGTATGCAAAAAGCACAAAAGCAGCCGGGGTCCACGGTCCGTGAGATGCAAGGCTTCACCGTGCATAAACCCTATTAACCTATTCGTCGCGGGAGATTCCTAAATTAATCCAGTTCATATCTGTTATAAAAACTCAAATGGTGCCGTTTTTTGAAGGTTATTTGTCACATACTGTAGATCATTGCACAAACAGTGTGTAGTGAAACAATGTCACTGCTATGGACTAAGACTGTGCAGGTTATTTATTTATTTAAACATCTTATGTAAAAGGCTGATATAATAAAGAATGCACAAAATGCAGAAAAACAAAACTAAACAAAAACATTAATTTATCGCTGTGAAATGTTTGTATTGTACAGAAACAGAGCCTAAATTTGATTTATTCATCAGGTAACATTTTACCAGTACACTGAGATTACATCTGCATTTTTAAGGATAGCCCACCTAACAATGATTTTTTGTATTTACCAGTCTGATGTGAGCTCTAGTGACAACAAACCCTGCTTTTACTGAGTGATGCAATCCACCAATGTTCATTTCCATCCATTTGGGCATGCATGACTTCAGACAGTAAATGATATTCTTGTAAATGGTTGAAGGACAATTCACAAATCAGTATGCAAAAAGCAACTGAGCTGCACAACACTCTCTTTGCTGACTTCACAAGTATATCGAGTCCTTCAGTCAAAAATGTATCTGCCGTTCTTATTTTTAAGATCAATTAGTGTTTTTGACCAGTACAGATGTACAAGCTTAAGGTGCGGACACATCAAACTGGCGTCTTGTAACACAGTGTGCATAGGAAAGAGGAGAATACATGATCTCTGTCAGTTTATGTACAATGCAGGCTTCAGTTTTCCATGTCACATTTAGTGAATATAAGTTATTTGTTAGCTTCCAAACTATTCGCGATCGAGTGTAGTGGTATCAAAGATTCTGCAAATTGATCCTTCTAAGAAGAGCTTTGGCCAGAACATAATTTTGAGTTTAGGAGGACTTTAAGCCATATACATTCAAAGTCTTTCATTCAAATCAACTGTGTATGTTGAGATCATTGTGACAACACAAAACACACACACACACATTTCATTTTATTCTTTATTTAATGAGATCTTTCTGAAATTACTATGAGATTTGCAATGTAATCTTATACATTCATTAATACACAAGATTAGATGTTACAATCCCTTGTGCCAAAATCCCAGGCAAAACACATTTAGAGGCCCTGTCCAACTGAGAAACCCTAACAAACCTACAGTCATGCAATATGACGCTTAACCTACAATCTAAATAAATGTAAGTAAATGCTGCTGGCTTGTATGGCCCGCTCAGCAGCAGAGATTTTTTGTTTTTTTATATATATATAAGATTACAATGTAATCTTATATAAAAATATATCAGTGAAAGTGTCCATTTATGGTTTACATTTGATTATACGGTTATATGTTTAATCAACAACAGGAAAAAAAAAAATACACACTGTAGCTTAATATTTGGCAGACAAACATTGTCATTGCATATATCATTGCATATCATATCAAAATGCAAACTCATTACCAAATATCCCAAACACAGATTTAAATTACAAAGGACTCAAAAAGTTTGCAGAACACCTGAAACACATCAGTGTCTCTACAGAGTCTGTCTGTAGAGACATTATTAGTGGAGGCAGCTACTGGCTAATTGTTTTGGTATAACTCTGAATGAGACCTTGGAAGTACTGCTGTGTGTTTTTGTGTGGTTGAAAGACAATAATGTAACATTTTGGTAGGAAATACCACAACAGGAAAGAGTAGAGGCTGGAGAGTACTGCCATAGCATTGAGAATTTGGATGTACTTTCCACGATAAAGCATGTACACAGTGGCAAAGACAATCCAGGTGAAAATCAGCAGGAGGAGGCAAAAGGTTATTGCTTTGGCCTCATTGTAATTTTTTGGGAGATCTTTCCCCATGTAGGAGAAAACAAAGCATAGTGAGCACAGCAATAAAAGTAAAACCACAGAACCCAAGGTTGCCTTCAGATTGAAGTCACAACTAAGAATGATTTTGTCTGGGTACCACAGAGTTTCATTGTAGGGTGTGGGAGGTTCACAAGAATAGCCAATTACAAGTAGAAGGCCCTGAATGACAAATGCTGCAGTGATGATTAGCCATTGTCCGTGATATTTCATCCACCAACTATGGAGCTTGGGGATCTTGGCAGCTATTTTAAAAATGCAAACAATTTGAAAAGAGCGCACAACAAAACATGCTAGACAAACAGTGTAGAACAAAAGAAATGGAAGGAACCTTAAGACACAAAAAGCATCTGTTGGTGTACCAAAGTAAAAGAACACACTGAGACTACACAGACTGAGGCAGCCTAAAATCAGGAAACACATTGGCCCTCCAGCAGATCTGACAATAGGTGTGTTGTAGTTAATGGCAAAAAGAACAGATACAGCTACTGTGAGTCCCACAAAGGCCCAGGTCATGACCATGATCACTATGGCCCCACTGTCTGTGAATGGTATGTACTCCACCACCTGCAGATTGCATGATGTGCTGCCATCTTCAGACCATTCTGTCTCCTTGCAGTTGATGCATGTGTAGGGATCCTCTGTTTCACACAACACAGAGATAGATTGTCATAAAATGAACTTTAAAAGATTTTTTAGTTCCAGCTGGCGACTATAATGGCAGTACTGTTTTCATTCATTCCCTCCCTCTCACACATACGTACTCACCTGTGCTGTTGACATATGTTCCTTTTTGACAGATTTCACATTTGAAGCAACATCTTTGGATTCCATCTTGTTTTTTCTTGTATCCTGTGGGACATTCTGGGGAACATCGTGAAATAGGCACCTGCAAGACAATTATTCAGCAACGAAGTACTGGAAAGACGGAAACAGGCCTCAAAAAGTTGGACAGGTTTTATAAAATGCTAACATATTTATTTAACATTATAGAATCAGTGTCGCAATGCCATATCTTTTAGCACACCGCATAACATTCTTAGAAAAAGCTACTTACCTCTCCCTCTGTGAACCATTTGATTTTGCTGCTGCTGATGTTGAAATAGGCTGATGGGTGAAATTTATAAAAGCCAACCTCTTCTGCATCACCACTCTGGTTCCAGAAAACTATGGAAAAGGATCCAAACTTGGGGTCGCCATTCTCATCAAACTGAATTCTTTGGTTTAAAAGTGTAAAGTTCGACTTCTTCACCTCTGCTAGAACCTGATGTGGAGATACAAAGTCAAGATGACAAGCGAAAAGAGAGAAATTGATCCTTTTAAGCCAGTTATTTCTCTTTCACTAGACTTTTGCTGACTGGAATACTGGATCTGTATTCAGCAACATATATAAGCTTCACTTGTATAAGATGAAAGATGCAGAAGATGCGAAGTTTTATATAATATGCTGTGCTGTGTTCTATATGTTATCTGCAGTATGTGATTAGAAAACACCTACTGAACAAGTATTTGGACAAGTTGAATCTGCCAGAAAATTCACAGTTAAATGAAATGATTTGTGTATTTGTATACTTACTAAGTGTGGGTGTGCTGTAATGTCGCCATTGCATTTAACAACTCCGCACTGCAAGACATTGTGCAAGGCATGCGCAGTAGCATATACAGCAGAATACACGGGGAAGGAGAACGATGACTCTATAGAAATGACATCCTCAGCACTCAGGCTACTGCAGTTGCAAACCTGATTACAAAACATATTCTCTTCTGCACTTTCACAAAGTGTCTGGCTCTTGGTAGAATAGATAAAATCACTGAAGCCAGGTATTTTTATCACTGTCTGAGACACTCCAAGCACAGTTCCAATGTTTCTGATTCCTTCCATCTTGGAGAGCTTTTTGTTTAAGGACCAGGTGTCCCCTGCTATCCACACCTTGTTGCTGATATTCAGTTGTATTGCCAACTCAATGAGAGTTTCTGCAATCACTTTTGGAGCAAAAACAATAATGACATTTATCCTCTGTGCCTTTATGTCTTGGAACATTAGGAAGTAATTTGTGTTATATCTGAGGCCTTTGGTGTATGCCAGGCAGATCTCTGTATCCTCAATCCTTCTTTGGAATAATTCCAGTCCATCAATGCCATAATCGTTATCGCTGTAAAGGAAAGCAACCCAGCGCCAGTTGAAATGCTTTATGATCTTATAAATCACATATATGATCCCTTGATTGGGAAGCACTGTCCGTAGGAAAGAGGGAAAGCTTGCTTTCTTTGAAAGGACAGAGCTCGCAGCTCCATAACCGACCTGTTGAAATAGAAACAGAGACATTGCCACTAATTTCAGTCACAATAAACTTCATTTATAATTTTTTCACTTTTTGTAAAAATAAAACACTAGTTAATATTTAAAACATATTTTCTTGTCTATCAGGGAAAAAGGTAAAATGGTGAACTTACCACAGGAATGAGATCCATCATGAATAGTGGGGCTATGGTCAGGGTGTCAGTGCTGGAGAAAGGGCCCACCACTGCTATCAGTTTGTTCACTTGGTTGATTTTAGTCCGATTTTTGTTTGGATCCCCCCAAGGTTGGATCAAGCCGTTGACTGAGATGAGATTCAAAACTCCTGGAAAACTATGTATATCTGAGCACTGGTCAAATATGTCATAGCCAAGAGAGACATTTGGCAGCAGGTTGGTAGAGTTATTGATTTGCTCTACAGCGAATCTCATCAACTGAAATCTCTGATAGCTTGACAGACTGAAGGGTTGACTGTGAATGGAGAACATCAGAAGGATTAAAATAAATTCATACTATCAATATAATTATTAATTAAATCTCAAGGTCTCTATGGAGATGTAAATTTTGCATGAGGATTAATATGCATTTTGCAAAATTGCAACTTTTGATAATGGAGCAGTTCCATGAACTTTCAGACAAGTCAAAAGTCAAAATAGACAAAAAGAACCTAATCAAAAACATAAAAGAGACTTATTATACTTGTGCATTTATTTATTCAAGAAAATTAATCATATGTACGTATCTGTGAGTTGATAAAGTGAACCCTTGTTTTCGGTATGTGGTGTAACCTCCTAGGACAGCAATAACAGCAATTAAACATTTTTGGTAACTTCTGATCAGTTGTCTACAGCAGCTTGGAGAACTTTTAGCCCATTTCTCAGTTCAGTACTGGCTCTGTTGGTGGGTTTCCTCACATGATGTGCTAGCTTATCGTCTTTCCACAACATTTCTATTGGATGAAGATCAGGTCTTTGACTTGGTCATTCCAAAACATCAAATTTATTCTCCTTTAACCGTTCTGTTGTAGAACGACTTGTGTGCTTGGTGGTTATGTTTGTGTGTGTGGTTTATATATGCATGTGTGTGTGTCTATATGTATATAAACTAACCTGGAGCAGTCGATGGCTTCTGGTCTGTTGAGATGAAAAGGTTCGCTAACATAATGAATATCGAAAAGTCCTCCCATCAGATAATCTCCTTCCAGATGAAATTCTGAGCCTGGGACGCTACATGTAGCCAAGAGATGTAAAAAAGTTTCCAGAAGAAACAGTGAAGCAGGAAAATGCCTCATTGTTGTAGTTACCATTAACCAGTCTATTGTGAGCTCTGATGACAACAACCTGTGTTTTTATTTAAGTGATGTGACCCACCAGTGTTCATTTCCATACATTCGGGGATGCATGACTTCAGATAATAAATGGTGTCCCTGTAAATGGTTGGAGGACCATTCACAAATCAGTATGCAAAAATCAACTAAGCTGTCAAACACTCAATGTTTGATGACTTCACAGGTAAATGGAGTGCTTCAGTCAAATTTGAATCTGCTGTTCTTATTTTAAGATCAGTTGCAGGGTTTTTGGTCAATACAAACATATAAGTTTAAAGTATTGACACACCAAGCCACCATCAAAGAAAATGCCAGCAATGAAGGTTGGCCGTAACATTGCCTCATATCACTTTTGTGTGGACTATTAAATCTATTAAGTCTTGAACACACTGAAGGCAATGGCCAACTGGCAGATATTACATGTTTTGCACCTGTGTAAAAGGAAATAACCCTTGATAGCAGTGTTTGGCAGTAGTCTTTTGTATTTGAATGGAGAGAGCCGATAAAGATGTGCAAACTAAACAGCCTCCTGTGTGTGCGCTTTGAACTTCTTGTTGTAGTTTGCTTTCTCTTGTTCTGGTTTGCAAAGCTGGACTGCCAGTCAGAACGATCTCTCAGACGGACTTGTTCCACTGCTGATTGCTCATGCTGAACCAACAAGAGCCGACTGTGCAGGACACACCACCAAACCTAGGGTCTAAACCTCTCCGACATAGGTCAATGGCCAACCGACTTGGTGCTTGGTGTGTCACTGCCTTTAGATAGAAAGCCATTGCCATTACTGCACAGAACTGCAAGATTGGCAGCACATACTTTGATCAGATGAAACAATAATCAGTCAGATGGTGACCACCTTGTTTTGCATGAACTTTGCTATAGTACTACCTAACCAGACCCACCATCCGTTTTTTAGGTACGTTTTACTTGGAAGCTACGAACCCAGTTGGTAGTTTTTTACCTAATAACTATCTCTCAAACATGAAACAAAGCAATTCACAGAGCTTTCAATACTAGTTAATTTGCCAAAAAAAGTTACCTCATCAGACATGACCACACAATGAAGTCAATAAAAATAATAAATCATCTATTAAATTTAAGAATTCTGCATTAAGAGGAAATCAAGTCGATCTTTGTCACATTCTGCAGATCGTTTTATGTTGTGTGCAGTGATACACTGCCATTGCTATGGACTTGGATTAAAAGTTATTTACAAAATGAAGGCATATATCCTGAGTAAAAGGCTCATTTAACACCGAAAAGAATACATTTTAAATAAAAGCATATTAATTTATGGATGTGAACTGTTTACACTCTTAATTCTAGGATTTAAATGTTCTGAACGTATTTCAACTCTATATAGAAACACAGAAAACAGCTGACTTAGAATTAATTTACATCCCACAGATACTTGATCAGTTTGGGATATAGTGAATTTGGAGGCCAGGTCAACACCTTGTGCTGTTCTTCATGTTTCTTTGAGTTGTTCCTAAAGCATTTTTGTGTGTGTGCCTTTGTCAGGCTGCATCCTGCTGGGGATGGCTGCTGCCATCAAGGAGTGGTGGGGGTGCCTGCTCTACTCCAGGTGTGTGGTACATGTCTAAGTAACATCCACATGAATGCCATGTCCAAAAGTTTCCCAGCAGAACATTGAATTGTCACAAGATAGTCAATGTTAGTTACTTCTTCTGTCAGTGGTTTTAATGTTGTGGCTGATCGGTGTATATTCTAGACAGTACCACAGGAAAGTGTTGCCCTCATGTGGTGAGATGAGCGTTACAACAAAAAAAAAAATATTGAATGTGCTTTTTTCCCATCGACTAAGTTCTTAACAATTTAATCTTATGAGCATGCAAACAGTGTATAAGATTTCCAAGTGTACATTTAAACCATAGTGTACATATATAGATATAGATTTATGTTTTAATCACCAACAGTGAACATACAAGCTGTAGCTTAATGTTTAACACATAGTTATTGTCTCATTCATCATCTAAACATCTGAAAGGTATAGCATGAAAAAAAAAAAAAAGCATAAGAGGTATTAGTCCCAAAATGCAGACTAATTTCTAAACATCCTAAAAATAGATTTGTATGACAATGTCCCAAACCTGAAACACATCAGTTCTGCTGTCTATGTAATTAGTAAAAGCAGCTACTGGCTAATTGTTTTGGTATAACTCTGAATGAGCCCTTGGAAGTACTGCTGTGTATTTTTGTGGGGTTGAAAAATAATGATGTAACATTTTGGTAGGAAATACCACAACAGGAAAGAGTAGAGGCTGGAGAGTACTGCCATAGCATTGAGAATTTGGATGTACTTTCCGCGATAAAGCATGTACACAGTGGCAAAGACAATCCAGGTGAGGATCAGCAGGAGGAGGCAGAAAGTTATTGCTTTGGCCTCATTGTAATTTTTTGGGAGATCTTTCCCCATGTAGGAGAAAACAAAGCATAGTGAGCACAGCAATAAAAGTAAAACCATAGAACTCAAGGTTGCTTTAAGATTGAAGTCACAACTAAGAACAATTTTGTCTGGGTACCAGAGAGTTTCATTGTAGGGTGTGGGAGGTCCACAAGAATAGCCAATTACAAGTAGAAGGCTTTGAATGACAAATGCTACAGTGATGATCAGCCATTGTCCGTGATATTTCATCCACCAAATGTGGAGCTTGGGGATCTTGGCAGCTATTTTGAAAATGCAAACAATTTGGAAAGAGCGCACAACAAAACATGCTAGACAAACAGTGTAGAACAAAAGAAATGGAAGGAACCTTAAGACACAAAAAGCAACTGTTGGTGTACCAAAGTAAAAGAACACACTAAGACTACACAGATTGAGGCAGACAAAAATCAGGAAGCACATTGGTCCCCCAGCAGATCTGACAATAGGTGTGTTGTAGTTGACGGCAAAGAGAACAGACATGGCTACTGTGAGGCCCACCAAGACAGAGGCCATGACCATGATCACTATGGCCCCACTGTCTGTGAATGGTACGTACTCCACCACCCGCAGATTGCATGATGTGCTGCCATCTTCAGACCATTCTGTCTTTTTGCAGTTGATGCATGTGTAGGGATCCTCTGTTTTACACAACGCAGAAATAGATTGTCATAAAATGCACTTTAAAAGATTTGCTGTCGAGCTAATTCATTTTTTAGTTCCAGCTTGCAGCTGTAATGACAGCACTGTTTTCATTCATTCCCTACCCCTACGCAAGTACTCACCTGTGCTGTTGACGTACGTTCCGTTCGGACAGATTTCACATTTGAAGCAACATTTGTGGATTCCATCTTGTTTTTTCTTATATCCTAAAGGACATTCTGGGGAACACAGAGAAGTAGGCACCTGTACAAGACAATTATTCAGCAACAAAGTAAGAGATTAGAAAGAAACAACTGAGAGACCACAGCTTTGGACAGCTAAATTCTATATATTAGTATATACTGAGTGTATTTTCAAATATGATGAAGCGCGAAGAAGCTAAATATTTTGAACCATAGAGAGTGTTTGATATACAGCATAACATGATTACAAAAAGCTACTTACGTCTCCATTTGTGAACCATTTAATTTTGCTGCTGTTGATGTTGAAATCGACTGCGGGGTGAAATTTATAAAAGCCGATATCTTCTGCATCACCACTCTGGTTCCAGAAAACTATGGCAAACGATCCAAACTTGGGGTCGCCATTCTCATCAAACTGAATTCTTTGGTTTAAAAGCGTAAAGTTTGACTTCTTCACCTCTGCTAGTACCTGATGTGGTGATACAAAGTCAATTATTACTTTTTATTTTACACTGATTAAAATATTGCTGTGATCACAGTTATAACTCCTGTTAGGCACTTTTTCTCTAAAAAAAATTTAAATAATTTTACTTACTAAGTGTGGGTGTGCTGTAATGTTGCCATTGCATTTAACAACTCCGCACTGCAAGACATTGTGCAAGGCATGCGCAGTAGCATATACAGCAGAATACACAGAAAAGGAAAACAGTGACTCTATAGAAATGATGTCCTCAGCACTCAGGCTACTGCAGTTGCAAACCTGATTACAAAACATATTCTCTTCTGCACTTTCACAAAGTGGCTGGCTCTTGGTAGAATAGATAAAATCACTGAAGCCAGGTATTTTCATCACTGTCTGAGACACCCCAAGCACAGTTCCAATGTTTCTGATTCCTTCCATCTTGGAGAGCTTTTTGTTTAAGGACCAGGTGTCCCCTGCTATCCACACCTTGTTGCTGATATTCAGTTGTATTGCCGACTCAATGAGAGCTTCTGCCATCACTTTTAGACCAATAACAATAATGACATTTATCCTCTGTGCCTCTATCTCGCGGAATGTTAGGAAGTAATTTGTGTCATATCTGAGGCCTTTGGTGTAAGCCAGGCAGATCTCTGTATCCTTTATCCTATTTTGGAATAATTCCAGTCCATCAATGCCAAAATCATTATCGCTGTAAAGGAAAGAAACCCAGTGCCAGTTGAAGTGCTGTAAGATGTTAAAAATCACATCTATGATCCTTTTATTGGGAAGCACTGTACGTAGAAAAGAGGGAAAGGTCTTTTTCTCCGAAAGCAGAGAGCTAGCAGCTCCATAACTGATCTGTTGAAACATTAACAGAGAATTTGTTCAGTCACAGTTTCACTCAAAGATGATCTAAACGTTTAAATGATTATTTATTAATATAATTCAATACTTAGGAATTGGTTTCGTAATTTTTGTCTTTCCAGACGGAAAAGTTAAAACAGAGGGTGGTGAACTTACCACAGGAATGAGATCCATCATGAATAGTGGGGCCACGGTCAGAGCGTCAGTGCTAGTGTAAGGGCCCACCACTGCTATCACTTTGATAGCATTGCCATTGACTGAGATGAGATTCAAAATTCCTGGAAAACTATGTATATCGGAGCACTGGTCAAATATTTCATAACCAAGAGAGACATTTGGTAGCAGGTTGGTAGAGTTATTGATTTGCTCTACAGCGAATCTCATCACCTGAAATCTGTGATAGCTTGACAGACTGAAGGGTTGACTGAGAATAGAGATGGAAAAGCAGAAAGATTTAATTAAACCGTAGTCTTTAGATCTCTGTGCAGACGTGAAACAATGTTAACTGAATAGGGGTAAATGTGAGATGAGGACGAATTCTTCAAAATTACATAAAAGAGTAAAGCTCTTACATTACAGGTTTCAATTAGTCACCAACCCATTATTAAAAACTCACCTGGAGCAGTTGATGGCTTCGGGTCTGTTGAGATGAAAAGGTTCATTGACATAATGAATATCAAAAAGTCCACCCATCAGATAATCTCCTTCCAGATGAAATTCTGAGCCTGGGACACCACATGTAGACAAGGCATGTAAAAAAGTTTCGAGAAGAAACAGTGAGGAAAGAAAATGCCTCATTGTTGTAGCTACCATTAACCAGTCTGTTGTGAGCGCTTAAGAGAGTAAATGCTTGCAATAAGAATTGCCTGTTGCCAGTAAAGGCAACCATCCAGTGTTCATTTCAATCTGTCTGAGGATGCATGACTTTAGATAATACATTATGGTCTTGTAAATGGTTGGAGGACAATTCACAAATCAGTATGCAAAAAGCATCGAAACTGTCCAACACTCCAACACTGCTTGATGACTTCACATGTAAAACTCTTAGTCAAAGTAATAATCCTTTCACTCAAAAAGAAATCCGCCGTTCTTATTTTAAGATTAGTTGCAGGGTTTTGGGGCATACATACAATAAGTACGAATGCACTAGTTTGGACAGAAACCCATTGCCGTATTGAAGAAAATTGTAACCATAGCAGCACATACTTTGGTCTGATAAAACCAAAATAAAGATGGTGACCACCATGTTTTGCATGGACCTGGCTACAGCAACCTAACCACACCTGCCACATTATTGGTTTTGTTACACAAAACATTCTGGGAAGACTTTCCTGGAAATCATTTGTATCGTGCAGGCACATTCAAAACAACACTTGACACCATTTGTCGCTGTCTATCACTGGCCACAATCAGCAAGCCACAGTCTGAGGAGCTTTGAGAGTTACCAGTCAGTTAGTGGGCATGTCGGTGGTTAATTGTTGACTTCTGTGTAAGGCAGACTGCTGTCAATGCCTAAAACACATGTGTAGCTTCTAATAGTTCTTCATAGGATGCTGAATTGTCGGACCATTGTGGTGTAGCCGCAAGGGCATACCGTAAAGCCTGGCAAGATGTACTGTCGTGTGATCTTGTGAAAAAACCATAAACTCAGAGCATGCAGAGAAAAAGTATTGTGTGATGTTTGTGTAGCACTGGGATTTCAGTGTAGGGTTTTGCTGTTCACGGTACTTACTTCATGTGATTAGGTCCCTTGTCTCTTGCACAGAATACCTCAGTAGACAACACGTGTCAAGGTTCTCCTGGCTAAATGGAGAAGATGCCAAGAGCCAACTTGTCGCCCTCTAATGCCCGGTTTATACCTGTGACTCAGACCCTAATGCCATAGGTGATGCAGACCACAAGCACTGTGATTGGTGCGCTTGGTAGTATCATATTTCCTCTTAAGTATTTCCAGTTGCTTTTCTATCTCTGCAATTTTCAAATTGATTGCTTTAGATCAACAAACATGGAACACATCGAGGAAAGGTTAACTGAGGAGGTTCAGAGATACAAACATTAATATGACTCGTCTTCGGCAAACATTTCCATTTCCATTTTTGAAAGTGAAGCAGGAAGTAGAAACAAATATTAACCAGACTGGCAAAAAAGACACAGCGCCGACTAATGTTTGGGTGGCATTTTTACAGAGCGAGCCAGACTGACTATCGCACAAGCATAAATGGCTCGCACCAGTGTAGGCTACGTTCATAGGTTACGCTGTCTATAAACTGCGCTTAAGGGTCTGCATTGTAATGTTTTTGTCTGCGTTCTTTCTGCCTTGAGTGTGCGGAATAGAGCAGCGGCTGTTTATTAGGCTGGGTCTGGGCTGCTGTGTCACCTGCATCTCATCATCTCACGACTTAAAGACTTTCTACTCTTTCACTCATCGCCAGTTCTTCAGTTAACTCTGTGGTAGTTTCCTGTGAATTAGCTATTGACATTTTTTCAATTTTTCAATTCTTCTGGTCTAAAGTGATGAACGCTGCTACTACAATGATGAATATCAAAAGTCCACCTATCAGATCTCCTTCCAGCCGAAACTCTCAGTGAGTCATGGCGAAAAGAAAAAAAATCCCATGAAACACACAATTAAACTTGTCACTGCCTTTTTGTAAGTTGTGAGACACTGGTAGTGCCCAAGCCTCAGTGATAATATCCAGGCAACTGGAAATTTGAGGTGTGATAATGGCTGGATGAGAATTTACAAATCCGCATGCAAAACTCCCGGAAGTTCGTAGGATGTAAACAGACAATCCATGAATTAAATACCCAATTATTGTGCTTTCAAGCCACTTCCACACTGGTTTCACTTTTCCCAAAACAAAATCGAAGACCCAATTTATCCATTTGCTTTAGTAAAATCCCTCAGTCTCTCAATTTGCTGACTAAAATGCTACACCATTTTACAAATGAGCGCTGCATGACATAATCCTTGGCCACATAGGTAATTTGAAATACGAAAATGTACAACCACTCTGTGGATGACCGTGACAGATGGCTGTGTCACCACCGTATCTGAGGTTTAGGGGCCTTCAGCTTCCTGTGATATAGTGGTTACTAAAGGGCAGCCAGGATGTAGATAACCTACTTTACAAGATGTTGGATGGTGCTGTGAAATATTTCTGTTAAAAAAACATGTGCTCACAGGCAAACTTTAAAAGAGATTACTTGCTAATAGGTAGTGTGGGTTGTACTGTGGCATCTGATGCCTTTTGTATGTTAGTTTGACTTTCAAGAAGTAGGCATCTTTTCTCTACGGTTTTAGACCATCTCAGTCTTAGATTTCACTCCACCAATGGAACATTTTTCTGAAGTTCAAGTTCATGCTCAGAGAAGTCAAATAAATGTGGTTGATGCTTTTGTGAAAGCATAATTACAGTCTCTTCAGCATCACTAGTTGTTATGTTGACTACTACTCAAGAAATTCAGGTCACGGACCCATGTGTAGGAGTTCAGCCTTAAAAAACTTGAGTTTAATTTATTAAGTGGCACGGACCATCAATAGAAAGGGAAGCAAACTGCTGAAACTGGCTGGCAAACACTGGTTGGAGCAAGGGTAGCAAAGAGGAAAGACAGAAGAAGGAATCTGCTACCCCAAGATAGACAAAAGATTAATGGCTGGCTCACAAGTAGGTACCACAGAGGTAAACTACAGAACCGGCAACGAGTGGGAAAATAGCAGGTCCTTAAAAACAACTTCGGGCTTGATTGAATGATTGAACACAAGTGACTCATCAACTCAACCCCAGTGTAATACCCAGCAGCCGCATCTCCAAACACAGAGAAGACAAAGAACACAACAAAGCAGGTCAGCAGAGGGCGACAAGTCTCCTCTTGACAAAAATAGCCCCTGTATACCGATCAGCCACAGCATTATGACCACTACCAGGAGAAGTAAATGACATTTACCATCTTGTGACAATTCAGTGTTCTGCTGGGAAACTTTTGGACCTGGCATTCATGTGGATGTTACTTAGACATGTACCATGCACCTAGACGAAACCAGGCACCCCCACACCACAGCAATGACACTCCTTGATGGCCTATATGTTCGAAAAGAATGCTCATTTGAGATGTGAAAGTTAACCAGTTAGTGTGGAATGGCAAATTGAACCTGTTCTATTGGGTTCAAAAATCTATCTATCTATCTATCTATCTATCTGTCTATCTGTCTGTCTAAATATCTATCCTGGACATCCATCCACTAGTTCCAGTGTTAACACATCAACTTACAGTTTACAGCGATGTATCAACCTAAAATACTGAACAGAAAGCAAAACACACACAGTTCATTTTATGATTTAATCATTTTTATGGTTCTAAAAACTTAGTGCAGGTTAACTATACATGCATATTACTAAATGTTCTGAGGCTGCTAAATAACATATCATCTAGTAACATTTATGACTGTATGTTTAAAGCATAATTTATGTTGAATTTTACTGTTTTCAATCAAAATGAATTTTTATTAATTTAGTTATGCAAGTGCAAAAATACAAGTCAACACAACAAATAAAAACAACTTTCGAAGCGTACTTTTGAGAGGTTGTAGTGTTCATAAAATGATGAGATCAGCATTGTAGAAGCTATAATCTACCCCAAAAGTTAATATTAACTAGCTTGTATGTACACAGTTTTAAAATCAATTTACTGAACTTCACAAATGAATGTAAATCCCTTCAAGTTTATTTTGCCACCATCCCAAATCTGATTATAAAGGAAGAAACAAAGGTCACTGAGTCCATGAAATGAAGTTACTTTCTACAATAATCAGTACATCAGCTACATGTATAAATGTTACTTAAAAATATTACATTTATTATCTGAGTTTAAGTTGAAGATTTTTTCCAAAGAGAAAAATCACACAGGAACTGGATCCACCTAATGAAGGCAGCTACTGGCAAATTGTTTTGGTATAATTCTGAATGAGACCTTGGAAGTATTGCTGTGTGTTTTTTTGGGGTTGGAAAATAATGATGTAACATTTTGGAAGAAAATACCAAAACAGGAAAGAGTAGAGACTGGAGAGTACTGCCAGAGCGTTAATAGTTTGGATGTACTTTCCACGGTAAAGGATGTGCACTGTGGCAAAGACAATCCAGGTGAGGATCAGCAGGAGGAGGCAGAAGGTGATTGCTTTGGCTTCATTGTAATTTTTGGGAAGGTCTTTTGCCATGTAGGAGAAAACAAAGCAAAGGCTGCACAAAAACGTGAGTAACACCACAGCACCTGAGAAGGCTTTGAGACTGATGTCACAGTTGAGAATAATTCTGTCTGGGTATAGAGCTGTGTCATTATAAGGTTTGGTTGGAGTACTGGAATAGCCAATAAGAAGTAAGAGTGCCTGGATGACTAATGCTGCAGTGATGATTAGCCATTGTCCATAGTATTTCCTCCACCAAGTCTGGAGCTTTGGGATTGCGGCAGCTATTTTGAAGATGCAAACAATTTGAAAAGAGCGCACAACAAAACATGCTAGACAAACAGCGTAGAACAAAAGAAATGGCAAATATCTCAGGATACAAGAGGCAACTGTTGGTGTACCAAAGTAGAAGAACACACTAACACTACACAGAATGAGGCAGCCTAATATCAGGAAGCACATTGGTCCTCCAGCAGATTTAACAACAGGCGTGTTGTAGTTGATGGCAAAGAGAACAGATACAGCTGCTGTGAGGCCCACCAAAAGCAAGGTCGCGACCATGATCACTA
This sequence comes from Chelon labrosus, assembly GCF_963514085.1. Taxonomy (NCBI): domain Eukaryota; kingdom Metazoa; phylum Chordata; class Actinopteri; order Mugiliformes; family Mugilidae; genus Chelon; species Chelon labrosus. Next base: position 8,503,884 of record NC_140360.1, read on the forward strand.
TAGCATCAGCTCCTGTGTATGGTATGTAATCCACCACCCGCTGGCTGCATGACGTACTTCCATCTTTAGACCATTCTGTCTCCTTGCAGTCGATGCATGTGTAGGGATCCGCTGTTTTACAGACAGTCAACAAAGTTAGTCAGACAGGGTTTAATCTGTGCTACTCTATGGTATCCTATGGGAGCTTTAAATCCTTTTTAAACATTAGACTAATTAACTGCTCTGGTGTGTGCAATGGTCAAAATGAAAATGCTTTATGCACATAAAAGTTGCAGATAAAACACAGATTTTAGCAACTAGTTTTGGAATTCCTTCCAAAACTAGTTGCATTTTTCACTATGTAGTGTGAGACATAGTGAAAAATGTAAGAGGTAAGTTCAGTACACAAACTAAACAGCACATCAGCAAAAAATAAATACTATATATCAAGGCTTTGGAAAGGTCCAGTCATGAATGAAGAGGACTGTGCACGGGAGAGGCCCTTGCAATTTGACTGATTTGGAATGTTTATGGAATGAAGAGTGGGAAAATATTCCCAATTCCTGATGTGCCTAACTGAGAGAATCTTATCCAGTCAGACTGAGTGCTGGAATGAAGATTTATGCAGCTGGGTTATCCCAAGTTTCACACTTTTTTTTCTGAAATATGTTGATTTGGTTTTCAGTGGATTTACACCCCACAGCACCTCCACTGGCCTTGCAGTGGTAGTGCATGTGTGTTTGGCTTGTGCATGTGCTTACTAATCAGCCACACAGAGACTTCAATTTACATTGCGACCCTCGAGCAACATCATAACAAGCATCATTACATATAATTATTACATTCAGTTGGCAAAGCTTCCGATATGATTTACTTTATCTATTTATCTTTCATTTTCTTTCTTCACAAATACCTGCTGTTTAACAGGGATGTGTCCAGTCAATGTGAAATTTGGGTGAAATTGTCTTTGCTCAATAACATTATGACATTACCTACCATGAAGTCAAGAATGACATTTTACCCTTTTTCTTCCTCTCATATACTGTGTAATTATTTACCTGTGCTGTTGATATAAGTTCCGTTTGAACAGATGTGACAAGTGAAGCAGCATCTGTGGATTCCATCTGGTTTCTTCTTGTGTCCTTCAAGACATTCTGGGGAACAGCGCGAAGTAGGCACCTGTACAGAGCGGTTATTTAGCAGAAAAAAACTCATTGGTTTGCACAGTTATTACTAAACAAATGTATCGTTGTGTGGATCTGTGCAGAATTGGGAAAACCAAAGTCTTTCAATCAACATGTATCGACCAAAAAAAAAAATAAATAAATCTACTTACTTTACCATCTAAGAACCATTTAATGTCGCTGTCATTGATGGAGAAACGAAACGATGGGTGAAAATGATAAACACCAACCTCCTGAGCATCACCACAGTCATTCCAAAAAACTATCGAGTAGGATCCAAAATTGGGGTCACCGTTCTCATCAAACTGAATGCTGTGGTTTAAAAGTGTGAAGTTTGACTTCTTCAGCTCTGCCAGAACCTGGTATTGACACACAAAGTTCAGATTACTTGCATGTGTTCCCAACTGGGGCGTAAGAGACATTGATTAAACAGGTTAACACTCTAGGTGGCCTTATTGAGCACACTTAACCTTCGTGATGCTGGAAGAAAAAGTAAACAGACCCATGTATTTAATAATGTGACAAACTTTCTTTGGCAGTAATGATGTCAAACGGGAAGTTTGGGCTGTTGCATTTTAGCCAACGAGGCAAAACTAAAGTAACTCAGGGCTGATTGAAAACATCTCAGATGGTGTTTCATTGATTCAATTGCAGGCTTGCTAACCCTAACCCTAATCCTAACTCCTTACAACAATTAGCCTGGGATCTGATATGCCTTTTCCAAACTACACCATGAATGTCTGATTGCTTTATTCAGAATTTCAAACAGTGTTAAATAATAAGATTAATCATTTGCATACTTACCATGTGTGGGTGTACTGTAATACTGGTATTACACCTGCCACCTCCACATTGCAAGGCATTGTGTAAGGCATGAGCGATGGCGTATACAGCAGAATAAACGGGGAAAGAGAAAGATGGGTCCGCAGCAAGGATTTTGTCAGCAGTCTGGCTACTGCAGTTGCAGATCTGATTGCAAAACATCTTTTCTTCTACATTTTCACAATGAGCCTGTGTTTTGGTTGAATAGATAAAATCACTGAAACCAGGTATGGTCATTGTTGGCTCAGAAACCCCAAGTACAGTTCCTATATTTTTGATTCCTTCCGTCTTAGGGAGCTTTTTGTTTAAAGACCATGCATCCCCTGCTATCCACACCTTGTTGGTGATATTTTGTTCAATTGCAGAACCAATGAGAGCTTCAGCAATCCATTCAGCTGCAAACACAATAATAATGCCTATCTTCTGTGTCTCTATTTGTTTTAATACAGGCCTGTAATATGTGAAAGTATTAAGGCCTTTGGTGTATGCTAGGCAGATCTCTGTGTCCTTTATCTTCCTTATAAACAATTCCAGTCCATCTTTGCCATAATCATCATCACTGTAAAGGAAAGAAACCCAGCGCCAATCAAAGTGCTTCAACATACTAACAATCACGTCTATGACGTCTTTATTTGGGTGCACCGTACGCAGGAAAGATGGAAACTGCTGTTTTCTTGAAAAGACGGAACTAGCAGCCCCATAACTGACCTGTTAAGGATAACAAAGAAAATGTTTTTCTTTCAGCAGAAATATGTTCTCAAATTTCAAGTTTAAAGTTGTATTGAAATATGCAGTACATATGTGGTAAAAATGTACCAAACAAACAGGCAGATTTACCATAGGAATGAGATCCTTCATGAAGAGTGGGGCTACAGTCAGTGTTGCAGTGCTTGTATAAATGCCCACCACTGCTACCAGTTTGGACAGATTCCTGGTTTGTTCACTCCAAGGTTGGATCAAGCCATTAACAGAAATGAGTTTCAAAACACCTGGGAAACTCTCCGTGTCTGAGCAGTGGTCAAATATTTCATAGCCGAGTGACACACCTGGCAGCAGGTCGGTCGAGTTGTTGATTTGCGCGACAGAGAATCTCATCATCTGAAATCTCCGGTAGCTTGATTCAGTTAAGTTTTGACTGTGGAGGAAGAACAGCAATACAGAATTCACACTGATCAAATGTAACTTTATATTACAAGGAATGAGATCAGTAATGTGGAAAAAGTTTTGAATGAATAATAATTCTATTTTGTTTCATGCAACAAGATTTATTTAAATGGAACTTACTCTGCGCAGTCAACGGCTTCTGGTCTAACATGATTAACGCGGTCACTGAAATGATGAATATCAAAAAGTCCACCTATCAGATAATCTCCTTCCAGCCGAAACTCTGAGACCGGGACAGTGCATTGAGTCAAAGCACGTAGAAAAGTCCCTAGCAGACAACAAAAAGCAAGAACGCGTTCCATGGCTGTAGTCAGTGTGAACTCTAATGGAGTCTTCTTCTGCCTTTTGTAACTTGTGAGACACTGGTGATGCCTGGGCCTCTGTGATCATTTCCATGCAATGGGAATGTGAGGTGTGATAATATATGGCTGTAAATGGTTGGAAGAGAATTCGCAAATCAGTATGCAAAAACCATCTAAACTGCTGATGCAGAGTTCCTGTGATGTAAACACACAATGCGTGCAAGCAAGTTTAGTGCCCTTACTGTGAACTAAAATGGAAATCCTGGAGAACTCAATGCCCTGTTTTTGCTAAATCAAGCCCTCAAGCTTTTGCTTTATAATGTGCAGCAGGTATGATAAAAACTACCAATAAAGGGGAATAATTATATATGTCTCCTTCATGGCATCCAACAGTGTGTTGTGTTTGAAAGAAACAATAAGAAGGAATAATAGCGTGTACTGACTAGACTTACAGTATAAAAGATGGACATAGACACAATGATGATTAGTTTGTGGAGTGCTGTTTTGTAGCCTCTTTTTGCCATCTTGTTTTTAAATGAAGCCAGAAGTGACCATATTTGGATCTTCAACTGTGGTAAAGTCAGAGGTTATGATCATGCATCACTCCAAAACCGATATCAACCCAGACACACTTGGGCATGTTATCTACTTAATGATAGCATAATTTCCATAAGGTTAAACAGCACCACTGAAGAGAATTTAGCTAAAGACCTTGCAGTGACAGAGTATTTCACGAGGGAAGTTGACAGTTCTTAAAGTCTACTAGAGCCACAGAGTTTTTGGAGCGAGCAACTGTTGACCATCACCTGCTGCTATATTTACATGGAAAGTAATTATTAGTATTCCATTAATAATCAGAATAATACCCACCACAATCACAATAAAAAGGGCCTGTGTCACCCCCTAAGTAGGAAGAGTGGTGGTGTACACCTTTGAAATCTGTTCCGAATGTGTTCCAATAGGAAAATATTGGTGCTTAATAACCATGAATAGATGGAACAACGAGGTGTTGCATTAAGATCTGATTTGGGCTATGCGACTGCAAGTGACCAGCTTTAGGTACATGTGTTCAGACCTAGCCTTAAACATGCGTCTCCAAATGCGTCTCCAGATCCGACCTCAGTTTCGCACATTGTGTACAAACAAACCCCGGCATCATCTGGGGTCCAGTAGAATATTTTAACAGCCAATGTCTCTAATGGATCGCTACCCCTGTCCTGGACGTGTTCACACCTGTCTTTTACATGATCAGATCTCCCCAATCGAATCTTAATGCAAAGTCTGAACAGGCCCTTGGTCAATTCTTCTATTGAGTGAACTCAATATTGTCAACATAAATTCATATTGTGCCGTTACCTTAGACTTAGACTTAATCATCCACAAGGGAAATTGCTTGGTCACAATTGCTTGGTTTCACATAAAAGAAACTTGAGAAACCCCCTCTGTAGTCTTTTTTTTTTATTATTATTATTTTTTTATTTAGAAAAACAAGCTAGGTGCTTACAAGACAAGGACAAAAACAGTGTAGAACATTGAACAAAATAAACTGTGCTAGTTGTACGTGTTGTGTTGTGTGGGTGGGTGGGTGAAGAGAAAAAAAAAATAAATAAAAATATTTAAAAAAAAAAAGAAAGAAAGAGGAAAAACAAACTAAATAAATAAATTGCAATACTAGTAAACAAAGAGTGGAGAGGGTGACAAGAATTCAATGCTATCTGTTACATTATGTTTTGCTTAATTATAATAAGATGAATAATATCTTCCATGATAAGAATTATACAGAACCTTTATCTATTAAATAGAAAGAAAAAAAAGGGGGAATAAATTAATCAATAAATAACAGTTTAGGAAAAAAACCCACAAAAAAAAAAAAAAAAGAACACGCAACAGAAGTAACAACAAATGGCTCAGTTATTCATATGTGGGGTGCTGGCGGGGTTTTGGGGAACATCCGGGACACTATAGACCCCTAAGCACATGGTTTGGAGTTGTGACCAGTATGTATAAAATGAGTCAGTCTGATTGTGTTTTATTGCTATTTGTTTTTCTGTTTCGATGTGGTCGGATAATAGGAGTAGCCACTGAGATATTGTGATTTTTGTTCTGTCCTTCCAGTTTAGGAGGATAGTCTTTTTAGCGACTGTTAAAGCGATCAATATTGGTTGTTCATACTTCAGTGGCGGTTCAACTACAGAGAGGTCTCCTAGCAGACATATAGTTGGGGAGGCTGGAATACTGCGACCTATAGCTATTGAAAGTGTATTAATAACGTTTGTCCAAAGTTTCTGAATTGGTGGGCAGAGCCAGATGGCGTGAAAGTAATCATCTATAGTGTTTGTTGTACAGTGTAAACAGATGTTATTTTCTACCATTCCCATTTTGTATAACATGTTTTGGGTGAAGTGTACTCTGTGCAAAATTTTGTATTGTATAAATTGTAGTTTGGAATTTTGTGACATTGAGAAGGTGTTATTGTAAATGCGTATCAGGTTGTGATATCATTGGTGGTTCCAAGGTCCCTTTCCCAGTCTTTTATGGTTGGCGGGAGGTTATTGTCTATGTGTATTAGGTGTTTGTATATTTTTGAAAATGTTTTCTTCTGGGTGGATAGTAATTTTATTTGATTTAACAATGGGGGTATTTGCAAAGTGTTGTTTATTATATTAATTTTCTCTTTTAGACAGCATTTTAGTTGTGAATATTGTAAAAAACGGTTACTGCCAATGTTATAATGTTGTTTTAGTATGTCATGGGGTATGAGTGTGTTGTGATCAAATATATGCTCCAAATGTGTTATTCCTGCGGTTATCCATGATTGAAAACGTAATGGCTTGTTTGTAATTTGAAAATCCGGATTGTGCCACAGTGGAGTGAGTTTATTGGGGGATATGGGATTTCCACCAAGCTGTCAGAGTCACTGCTATATATGGGTTTTTGAAACAGTTGTGTTTTTTGACTGATTGTGTAAGAAAGGGGAGATCTGATATTGATATTTCTTGACAGTCGTATTGTTCTATGTCTACCCAGGGTTGATGTGATAGCTGTGGATATTGTAACCATTTGGGTATATATTGTAGATGATTTGATAGGTGATATAATTTGAAATTTGGGGCAGCCAGTCCTCCATGGTCTCTTTGGTTTCTGCAGAGTGGAGAGTTTGATTCGTGTTTTTTTGTATTTCCAGTAGAATTTATTTATGACAGAGTCTATTGCATTAAACCATTGAGATGTGGGTTGGACTGGGGTCATTGCAAAAAGGTAGTTTATTTTAGGTAAAATGGACATTTTTACTGCTGCTATTCTTCCTATTAATGAGATGGGTAGATTGTTCCAGCGAGCAATGTCTTCTTCTATACTTTTAAGTAGTGGTGTGAAATTCAGGGAGAACAACTCTGACAGCTTGGTGGAAACGTTGATGCCAAGATACCTGATGTTACCTGTATCTGTAGTCTGGTGTAGTGGATGTGACAGATTGTCCATGATGGAGAACGGTTTGTTCAGTGTCCTCCTGTCCCTCACTGAGACAAAATGTCTCCAACTCTGTGCCGATCACATGTCAAGTCCAATTTGTCAATCCTACTGATGTCCTTTTTGCTGGTGCTGCTCCCCCAACCAACCACAGCAAAGTACAAGGCACTCGCAACAGCAGACTGGTAAAAAGTCTCCAGCAACATGCTGCAAACATTGAAAGACCTGAGCTTCCTCAGGGAGAGTCTACTCAGGCCCTTCTTGTACACAGAATCGCTGTTGTCCCTCCAGTCCAATCTGTTGTTCACATGGACAACAGACAGAGCAGTTATAAAATTAATTTACTGAACTTCACAAATGAATGTAAATCCCTCCAGGTTTATTTTGCCACCATCCCAAATCTGATTACAAGAGAAGAAACGAAGGCCACTGACTCCATGAAATGAAGTTACTTTCTACAATAATCAGTACATTAGCTACATGTCTAAATATTACTTAATTAAAAGTATTGCATTTTTCCAAAGAGACAAGTCATTATTAAAGCTTGAGTCCACAGCAACTGTATCCATCTAATGAAGGCAGCTACTGGCTAAGTGTTATGGTATAATTCTGAATGAGACCTTGGAAGTATTGCTGTGTGTTTTTATGGGGTTGGAAAATAATGATGTAACATTTTGGCAGAAAATACCAAAACAGAAAAGAGTAGATACTGGAGAGTACTGCCAGAGCGTTAATAATTTGGATGTACTTTCTACGGTAAAGGATGTGCACTGTGGCAAAGACAATCCAGGTGAGGATCAGCAGGAGGAGGCAGAAGGTGATTGCTTTGGCTTCATTGTAATTTTTGGGAAGGTCTTTTCCCATGTAGGAGAAAACGAAGCAAAGGCTGCACAAAAACGTGAATAACACCACAACACCTGAGAAGGCTTTGAGACTGATGTCACAGTTGAGAATGATTCTGTCTGGGTATAGAACTGTTTCATTATAAGGTTTGGTTGGAGTACTGGAATAGCCAATAAGAAGCAAGAGTGCCTGGATGACAAATGCTGCAGAGATGATTAGCCATTGTCCATAGTATTTCCTCCACCAAGTCTGGAGCTTTGGGATCTTGGCAGCTATTTTGAAGATGCAAACAATTTGAAAAGAGCGCACAAGAAAACATGCTAGACAAACAGCATAAAACAAAGGAAATGGAAAATATCTCAGGATACAAGAGGCAACTGTTGGTGTACCAAAGTAGAAGAACACACTAACACTACACAGAATGAGGCAGCCTAAAATCAGGAAGCACATTGGTCCTCCAGCAGATCTGACAACAGGCGTGTTGTAGTTGATGGCGAAGAGAATAGATACAGCTGCTGTGAGGCCCATCAAGAGCAAGGTCACGACCATGATCACTATAGCAGCAGCGTCTGTGTATGGTATGTAATCCACCACCCGTGGTCTGCATGACGTATTTCCACCTTCAGACCATTCTGTCTTCTTGCAGCTGATGCATGAGTAGGGATCCGCTGTTTTACAGACAGTCAACAAAGTTAGTCAGACAGGGTTTAATCTGTGCTACTCTATGGTATCCTATAGGAGCTTTAAATCCTTTTTAAACATTAGACTAATTAACTGCTCTGGTGTGTGCACTGGTCAAAATCAAAAGGCTTTATGCACATACAAGTTGCAGATAAAACACAGATTTTCACAACTAGTTTTGGAATTCCTTCCAAAACTGACGACATTTTTCACTATGCAGTGTCAGACATAGTGAAAAATGTAAGAGGTAAGTTCGGTACACAAACTAAACAGCACATCAGCAAAAAAATACTATATATGAAGGTTTTGGAAAAGTCCAGTCATGAATCAAGAGGACTGTGCACGGGAGATGCCCTTGCAATTTGACTGATTTCGAACGATTTTGAGAGTGGGAAAATATTCCCAATTGCTGATGTGCCTAACTGAGAGAATCTTATCCAGTCAGACTGAGTGCTGTTAGAAGATCCATTTAATATAGTTTCGGTGGTATGAACTTTTATGCAGCTAGGTTTTCCCAAGTTTCACACTTTTTCACTCTTTTTTTCTGAAATATGTTGATTTGGTTTTCAGCGGATTCACACCCCACAGCACCTCCACTGGCCTGCAGTGGTAGTGCACGTGTGTTTGGCTTGTGCATGTGCTTACTTAGCCTAATCAGCCACCCAGACTACAATTTACATTGCGACCCTCGAGCAACGTCATAAGAATGGCTTCTGCATATAATTATTACATTTAGTGTGCAAAGCTTCCTTTCTTTCATTTTCTTTACATCGCAAATATCTGCTGTTTAACAGGGATGTGTCCAGTCAATGTGAAATATGGGTGAAATTGACATTGGCTACCATGAAGTCCAAACTGATATTTTACCCCTTTTCTTCCTCTCATATACTGTGTAATTATTTACCTGTGCTGTTGATATAAGTTCCATTTTCACAGATGTGACAAGTGAAGCAGCATCTGTGGATTCCCTGTTGTTCCTTCTTGTATCCTTCAGGACATTCTGGGGAACAGCGTGAAGTAGGCACCTGTATAGGGCATTTATTTAGCAAAACCAAAGTCTTTCAATCACCATGTATCGACCAAAAAAAATAAAAAAATCTACTTACTTTACCATCTGGGGACCATTTAATGTCGCTATCATTGATGGAGAAACGGAACGATGGGTGAAAATCATAAACGCCGACCACCTGAGCATCACCACTGTCGTTCCAAAAAACTATTGAGTAGGATCCATAATTGGGGTCACCATTTTCATCAAACTGAATGCTGTGGTTTAAAAGGGTAAAGTTTGACTTCTTCAGCTCTGCCAGAACCTGGTATTGACACACAAAGTTCAGATTATTTGCATGTGTTCCCAACTGGGGCGTAAGAGGCATTGATTAAATAGGTCAACACTGGCGTTATTGAGCACACTCATCCTTCATGATGCTGGAAGAAAAAGTAAACAGACCCTTGTATTTAATAATGTGACAAACTTTCTTTGGCAGTAATGATGTCAAACGGGAAGTTTGGGCTGTTGCATTTTAGCCAGCGAGGCAAAAATAACTCCAGTGTTTCGTATGGCAAAATGTATGTTTCTGTCAATGGAGTATTGTGGCTTTGGACACAGACAAAATGGTTCTAAATGTAGCGTACTCTTAAACTATTTTGTGCCTTAGGCTAGCTGGATAAAAATGAATTCACTGTTTTGCTTTTTATGCCCATGTTTGGGTCTTCAAAGCACAGGCCTGCCCTATACCATCTACTGTACAGAGGTTCCGGAAGAACTTTCTGAAAGATACCTTGAATATCTTAAATTTAATTTCAACATTGGTCATTTTATTGTTTTATTTATTAAATTATTGATGGTGGGGAACTATCTGGGCCCAGAGGCAACACAACTTTTTTGTTTTCCTACTTTTTATCCTGCTATTGACATTGTGCTCCATTAAACCAAGCACTACAACTGGCATATTTTTTGATTAATGAAAAGAGACTCTCTGGGGTTATTCAGTTGCAGTTTTACTAACCCTAACCCTAACCCTAACTCCTGACAACAATTAGCCTGGGATCTGATATACCTTTTCCCAACTACACCATGAATGTCTGAATGGTTTATTCAGAATTTCAAACAGTGTTAAATGATAAGATTAATCATTTGCATACTTACCATGTGTGGGTGTACTGTAATACTGGTATTACACCTGCCACCTCCACATTGCAAGGCATTGTGTAAGGCATGAGCGATGGCGTATACAGCAGAATAAACTGGGAAAGAGAAAGATGGGTCCGCAGCAAGGATTTTGTCAGCAGTCTGGTTACTGCAGTTGCAAATCTGATTGCAAAACATCTTTTCTTCTGCATTTTCACAATGAGCCTGTGTTTTGGTTGAATAAATAAAATCACTGAAACCAGGTATGGTCATTGTTGGCTCAGAAACCCCAAGTACAGTTCCTATATTTTTGATTCCTTCCATCTTGGGTAGCTTTTTGTTTAAGGACCATGCATCCACTGCTATCCACACCTTGTTGGTGATATTTTGTTCAATTGCAGAACCAATGAGATCTTCAGCAATCCATTCAGCTGCAAACACAATAATAATGTGTATCCCCTGTGTCTGTATTTGTTTGAATACAGGCCTGTAATATGTGAAAGTATTAAGGCCTTTGGAGTATGCTAGGCAGATCTCTGTGTCCTCTATCTTCCTCATAAACAATTCCAGTCCATCTTTGCCATAATCATCATCACTGTGAAGGAAAGAAACCCAGCGCCAATCAAAATGCTTCAACATACTAACAATCACATCTATGACGTCTTTATTTGGGTGCGCCGTACGCAGGAAAGATGGAAAATTCTGTTTTCTTGAAAAGACGGAACTGGAAGCCCCATAACTGACCTGTTAAGGATAACAAAGAAAATGTTTTTCTTTCAGCAGTAAAATGTTCAAATTTCAAGTTTAAAGTTGTATTGAAATATGCAGTACATATGTGGTAACAATGTACCAAACAGGCAGATTTACCATAGGAATGAGATCCTTCATGAAGAGTGGGGCTACAGTCATTGTTGCAGTGCTTGTATAAATGCCCACCACTGCTACCAGTTTGGACAGATTCCTGGTTTGTTCACTCCAAGGTTGGATCAAGCCATTAACAGAAATGAGTTTCAAAACACCTGGGAAATTCTCCGTGTCTGAGCAGTGGTCAAATATTTCATAGCCGAGTGACACACCTGGCAGCAGGTCGGTCGAGTTGTTGATTTGCGCGACAGAGAATCTCATCATCTGAAATCTCCGGTAGCTTGATTCAGTTAAGTTTTGACTATGGAGGAAGAACAGCAATACAGAATTCACACTGATCAAATGTAACTTTATGTTACAAGGAATGAGATTAGTCATGTGGAAAAAGTTTTGAATGAATAATAATTCTATTTTCTTTCATGCAATAAGATTTATTTAAATGGAACTTACTCTGCGCAGTCAATGGCTTCTGGTCTAACACGATCAACGCGGCCACTGAAATGATGAATATCAAAAAGTCCACCTATCAGATAATCTCCTTCCAGCCGAAACTCTGAGACCGGGACAGTGAATTGAGTCAAAGCACGTAGAAAAGTCCCTAGTAGACACCAAAAAGCAAGAACGCGTTCCATGGCTGTAGTCAGTGTGAACTCTAATGGAGTCTTCTTCTGCCTTTTGTAACTTGTGAGACACTGGTGATACCTGGGCCTCTGTGATCATTTCCACACAACTGTAATGTGAGGCGTAATAATACATGGCTGTAAATGGTTGGAAGAGAATTCGCAAATCAGTATGCAAAAACCATCTATACTGCTGTTTAATGATTAATGTTTAATGCCCCTACTGTGAACTAAAATGGAAATCCTGGAGAACTCAATGCCCTGTTTTTGCTAAATCAAGCCCTCAAGCTTTTGATTTATAATGTGTAGCAGGTATGATTAAAAACTACCAATAAAGGGGAATAATTATATATGTCTCCTTCATGGCATCCAACAGTGTGTTTGAAAGAAACAATAAGAAGGACTACTACTGACTAGACTTACAGTATAAAAGATGGACATAGACACAGTGATGATTAGTTTGTGGAGTGCTGTTTTGTAGCCTCTTGTTGCCATCTTGTTTTTAATGAAGCCAGAAGTGACCATATTTGGATCTTCAACTGTTGTAAAGTCAGAGATTATGATCATGCATCACTCCAAAACAGATATCAACCCAGACAAACTCATGCATGTTATTTACTTAATGATAGCATAATTTCCATAAGGAACAACAGCACCACTGAAGAGAATTTAGCCAATGACCTTGCAGTGATGAGGGAAGTTGACCATTTTTAAATGGGAGTCTCTAACTCTGCAGATCACATGTCCAGCCTTTCGGATCAATTTGTCAATCCTACTGATGTTCTTTTTGCTGGTGCTGCTCCCCCAACAAACCACAGTTTGTCCAGGGTCTACCCTGCCTCTCACTCTCTGGACAGGTTGCCAGTCTATCGCAGGGCTAACACAGAGAGAAAGACAACCATTCACACTCACATGCACACCTACGGCCAATTTATAATCACCAATTCGAACCTGGGACCTTCGCACTGTGAGGCATCAGTGCTAACCACCTCGCCACTGTGCTGCCCACTGAACATCTCAACAGATTGTTTTCTGCTGGGTCCAAGAAAACCAATTCGCAGGGATCTGATTAGAATCATTTTAACTGGGTTTAAGAAATTGTGTTATTGTGCTTTTAAGCCTCATTCAGATTGGCATCTGTTTTCACACCCAGTGGCTGCATTCATCTTTCATAATGTAGTGTATATGGTCTAACTGGAGTAAATAGAAACATATAGGACACCATATTTTTTTATTTATTTATTCATTTTAATTTTTATTTTCAGTCAGATTCAGATTCTCCCCCATGAATAACTACAAAACATGAAGCCAACACACGGATGTACTGTTCGAAGGGACGAGCCTCTTTAATAGCATTTGGAGTGAAAAAATTACACTTAAGTTATTAAAATCAAGTTTTTGTTTATAACTGTAGCACAAGAAAATAATGACATGCAACGTAAAACATATATTTCATCAGATCTAGAACCCAATTAACCAGGTTTGCTTTCATTAAATTTCAAATGAAATGAATTTAAATACTTGGAAACAGTATGGTGGTTGGATGAAAACAAAATAATCTAAAAAAAAAAAAATTATATTTAAAATATATATATATAATATATACACACAAATCTAGACAACCCTTTGAGACTCACTTTTTTTTTCTTTACAGGACAATGGTTTGATCCCTTACTACAGAGCTGATCAATTTAGTAACGACAGATTCCCAGCATTCTGATAGAAAACAAAAATCAACAGGTTCATAGAAAAGAATGTGTGATCTCCACCCACTTCATCCATTTGTTATAATAAAAGCTCTCAATCTCTGTTTTTCTTATGTTTCCTCTGCAAAAGAAAGAGAACAACAGTTTGCGTGGAATGACTATATTTATCAGAACTTTTTTCAAAGCAAACACAGATCATAAAAGGACGACAACAGCTAGTCTACACAAATCAAACGGACCTTAAGTCTCTGAAACACGGATGGGTAGATGTTTCAAAGAGAAAAGGCGGTCGGGGTAAACTCGCTCTGCCTGACCGTTATCTCAGATAATGTTGTGAGCTGAAACTTGAATACTGGCTGTGCTCTTTAAAGACACAATATGTCCACGTTAAATGATGAAAAACAAAATCTGAGGTAAAGAAAATCCTGTCACTTTGAGCTAAATACCCAACCCTCCCCCCACACCCAACATGATTTTAAAAATTTCGTCTATAGAGGTGGTCAGCAACACAGAACCCCATTTGTTAAACCCTTTTAGACATCAGACTACAGGAGTAGACTAAATTAGTTGAGGTAAGCGGCATCCTCCTTGATTTATGCATTCAATTAGGTTGGTTCAAATGATAATCAGATAATACAAATACATTAGTAGCCAATTTAAGAGAAACAATCAAACATCATTTCTGATGAGAGTAGCCATTTAATTCTGACAGGATGTTTTTCTGCCCGTCATGAATGCATCTTCAAGTGAAATGTGACCAGTTTCTCGTCTAGTACAGAGGACAACTGCCTGAGACACTTCTAAGTCGGCACATTTTTATCACAACAAATGATTCAACTTGAAGACGTTCGTCAGATTTCCCCTTCCGTCTAATCATGTCCTTTCGTTACTAACTTTCCTGTCTTACAATATGTAACTGGTTACAAATAAGAGCAAACAATATATTAATCAAAAGTAGGCAGACATGGGAGAGGAAGATGTCGTGGAATCACATTCATTGAAAAAAAATAATAAAAAAAAAAATCACAATTTTCACTTCCATGTGGTTCTTGGATGACTTTATACTTACCCAATGGCGTTAAAAAGGCAAAACTGAGTCTAATACTAAATAAACACAAACCAATCCTCGAAGAAAAAAGAAAAAAAAAAAAAAAAAAAAAAGGACAAAGGCAATATTCCCAGACTAATTTGATCCGTGCTGCTTAAGCCCTCATCCAACACCGTGAACCATGGATCAAAACTTGTATTTTTTTCTTTCATGTTACGTTTTAATGTTACTGTCCAGCTTACAAAAAAAGAAAAATAAATCTCTAACCCTCGTCACTCCCCATTAGCTGTGACCAATCAATTTTCAATGAGACGGAGAGGAAGGGCAAGTGTGAGTTTTTAACTAGCAAAAGGTTTCCCTGTGTCTTCCTTGCCTTTGTATGTCCTCTTCCCGTGTGTGAAGGGTAGGTATCTGTACTTGATCATATGCTAGAGGAGGTGGGGAAGAAAAAGAAAAAGAAAATTAGGAACAGGTTTTTCTTGAGTTTGTGCAAACTATATAAAAAAAAAGAACCCATACGATTAAGTTCTACAGCGAAAGATTATCAGTGTGCTCTTAGAACAAGGTATTTGGCATTTGGATTTCAAAATAAAACGTGTACAACAGATAAAGGCAGAACACAATTACAGTAAATATGTAAATACATGCAGAGAGGAACAGGAACTTTTTAAAGGGTTTTGTGTGACAAAACGCTTTTGGATGGAGTGCAGTGTTTGCGAGATAACAAGCACAGCTACAGTGTCAATGAATGCAGTGCACGTGTAGATCTGTCCGGGTTTACCTTAATCTGCCTCTTCATGGTGATGCAAAAGAGCATGATGAAGTACATTACAAGTATAGGCCAGAACACTGGCACGTTGAAGGCATCGAAAAATGTGCAAATCATGGCGATGACGATGCCTTTTGTCGCCGAGTGCCTGAAAAGAAAAAAAATAACACAACCTCAGTTATGACACTGTAGAATAATTCACATCTCTAACTCTGTCATTTCCTCAGTTTGTCATGTACAATATTCTCTGGCTGTATTATATACTCAGTAGACAGCTCATTAGGTACAGTTATGAAAACTAAGGCACTGTAATATAACCGTCATGCACTGACAGAGATGTTGCTCCAACTGTGGTTTCCTTTTGTACGCTGTGGTTTATAGTACTACTAAATCTTCTTGTGCTGTTTCAACATAAACTGAACATTAGAACAGTCATGAAGGGGGATGTAGTGCAGGACTGTTATTTTAGAATGAATTCATTTCCATCAGTTTACCTAATGTTTTGTCGGTGGAGTGCAAGATCATGTCGGGTAACAAACAAATGCACAAGGATTAATTTAACCCAATGTCTTTGTTTTATGCTAAAACGCATCATCCTTTTTCCAAATAAGCGCTGCATGACTGCATTAATCTTTGGCCACACGGGTCGCATGAAAGAACAGCATTTGCAATCACTCTATGGATGTGGGTGACACAAGGTGAGACCATGAGCTAGACTCTCACCAGAATTTGAATTCAGGCAACCTCCTGATGAAAGGGCGGAACTCCTCGTTCTGCTTGGTTGGAAGGGATGGGCCCTCATCTGCAGAAACAGGTCAAAGCGTGATATTTACGTTTTTCATATTCACATAAGGAAGACTTATTTAGGTCACATGTAAAAACCTATTCTATCTCAGTGTAAAGTTGCACACTTTCAACCACATGGCTTTTTTTAAAGGTCAACTCCATTTTGAAATACATAAATGTACAGCATTGTTCAGATAACTTGACAAAGAGATAACAAGTTGATGACTACCAGTGTTGTAAAAGCCTGCTTCATGACAACCAGTTTTACTTTGAGCTTTGATGGAGTTGATATTGAACACAGTTGTAATTAATCAAAAGCCTAAAGGACCAGGGCGAGTGCATCGACATAAAGAAAACAAACAAAAATAAAACACTGTTCTGAGTCAACTTGCCTTCGTCAAGCAGTGAGGGATCCACTTTTGGCGATAGAAAAGCAATGAACAGGTTGAGATGGTAGATTCCCAAAGCATATGTTACTATATACCAACCCTAAAAAGCAGCAAATAAAAAATAATAATGTTAAAAGACATTCTCGAAAGCCAGAAAACACGAGTTAATCTTTGTTAGTGCATAAACGTTCAGTGCATGCATAAATTAGACAAAAGTAATCACACAAAAGACAGATAAGCCACATATATGAACCATGTTATTCAAACACCTAAACCACGGAGTATCACCCCCTTCAAAACCAATCAACAAAGATGTACAGTCCTCTTGGGGTGTCCACTAAGCCAATCTTTCACCTTGGATAAAAAAAATCAGCAAAATCCAAAAACAACGATGCATAAATATAATACAATCCAGTTCATCAACAGTATTACTTGTGTTATAGCCATTTAAAAACTCTTGCTGGTTATAATTTTTTGGACCTGGCTGAGGAATATAATGAAAAAGAAAGCTGAATTAAACAATTACCTGTAGTATGTACACTCTGATCATGTAGATAGCAGTAAGTAGTAGAGTGGCCGCCCATCGCACTGCATAGAATGGTGTCGACTTGTCTAGCCATGACTGATAGACCTGTTTGGGAAAATACAAAAGAGACGAGGCCATCAGAGGAAGAGACCGTCGCTCATAAGCAAACAAGACGAACTGCAGAGATTGTTTCACTTTCAGTCCATGCCTACTACTAAGATTACTGGAAAGCTTTACCTGTCCGATCCTCGTGAAAAAGGCAGCAACTACAGATGGTTTCCCATGGATTGAATCCCCAACACTGTCCCCTTCTGACATTCTGAAAATTGAGACAAGAAGTGTAGTTAAGCATGACTAAAACTGACTTTATCAGGAAGCATAAGATGGGACGCATCGTCCAATCTAGCATCCCCCACCCTCCCACTACTACAAAAGGAGTATTACAATAGTCTGCTCCAGCTTTTTATTTATTTATTTATTTTTAACGAAGGTACTAAAAAATAACCCACCTAATAAGATTAATTGTGTGAGACTGTGACTAATTGTGGAATGTGCCCTGTACAAGAAACTAGCCATACCTAAGGGTTAAGAGCTGATTCCGGGTTCATTTTCTGTGTTATGTACTCTTTAAACAGCGATGAAGTAAGTCTAGATAAATAGCTGCCCAACGATAACCGCGTTAGGCTGGTAAAATAAGGAAATCTGTGCAAGAAACGGCTCTGAATGAAATCCACGTAGCTGGATAACCGATGTGGTGGAAATGGTCTTAATAACAAAAAATCAACAATGCTTCTCATATAATAAGCTACCCAGGTATTTTGGTGATCTAAATCTAGAAACGGGTCCAGGATAAGTCTATTTATTCTTAGGCCGGTTGCCCACCCAAACTAAAATGCTGCCGATTGAAGCTTAGGGGGTCCAGTTTTTGATCGCCGATCACCAAGCCGTGTCGCCGCAGCGAACAACAGCACGTTTAACGATGACTTTTGATGTGTGATCGTTGCTTTAAAAAACGAAAGATCGCATAGAACTGTTAGTGGTTGTAACTAGCTAACATTAGCTGAACAACTAAGACTGAGGCAGTCAGGAAGGCATCCAGCGCGTCATATATATAAGAAAACGGGTAGATTTGTAAACTAGAACATGGCTACAATCTAATGATAATACGTTGCCAGCTATCATTAACGTTTTATCTGCGATATTATTTTAAATTCTTCGCACTAGCTTACATATTAGCCCGAGAAACGTAACATTACCCTTTGGCCCGTGTTTCCGCTTTTGTGGGTTATGTAGTTTTTGAAGTGATTCACTTAACTCTTATCGGCCATTAATTGAATTTAGGTAACTACATTTCCCACAACGCCAACGAAACTCGCGTTAAAGCGTGGGGAATGCGTTTGTAGTTCATCAAGCTCTCTCTTTTTATTGTACGCTTAGTCTATCATGGCACAACGAAACTACAAAACCCGGCAGTGATGTCGAGGACTTGACAACTCACTTCCGGTGATACGGTACTACGTTGCCAACGGCTCCACAGCTAACGAGCTAGCACGGTTGGAAATCCAAACTATTCACTATCTGACACGCTCATATTTACTGAATAATACCATTCCTTTCAAGTGTTTTCCTTATTTACAAGACACGTCTGTGTTTCTCGGTTGTATTTGCAGTTGCAGCGAAAATAATCAATGACAGTTCTTTCTTACCTGATATGGCCGCTGTGTCACTACCCGGCTCTACCTAGCTAGCTAAACTAGCCACTTCTCGTGCAAACTGGTGTGAACACGTCAGTACTTCCGCGAGGTTTCGGGTTTACGCCAGGCAGTGTAGTAGAGCCCCGAGCGCACGATGCAAGACATTACTATAACAAAAATAAATTATATTTCTATACACGTCCCATTAAATGTGACCTTATATCATTTTAAAAAATGAAACCTAACCCTATCCGAAAGTCAAAAAACCTTCTTTTACTTTCATTAAGAGAGACAATGAGGAAGTCAAATGTTTTAGTCCGTTTAATCCATGATTTTAACAAAAACACTGAACAACTAGTTAACATCGATGAACAGCAATACATAGGTACACGTCTTAATCTTTACAAAAATGATAACAAAAAAAAAAAAACTCACCAGAATATTAAAACAAAGCACAATCTTTTTATTTACACCGTGGCAATGCATAATACTGATAATCCTAATATATTTAACCTTTAAAGCATTAAAGTGCTCTTTCTCTGACCAGTTAGTGGGTGGTACGTGAAATGTGTGTTTCTTTGTGAGAGGGCGTTAGAAAATGGCTTCAAGTCAGGGTACGGTTATTGTCATGGTACAAAGTCAAGTACATACTACGAACAAATCTTGACACCATATACTAGAATCGAACCATGATCAATCGTGCTGGATGGCAAGCTAGAAAGAAAACTGGAATGTTGCTAATAAATATCTACAAACAAGTGCCATGGAGATACGGTACACAGTTAACTATGATCAGTATATGAGGACCTTGCCCTGCAAGGTTTATCAAAATACACAGAGAAGGACAAAAATGCTACTGTCTCATCTAGTGTCTTGATAAACAGGGACTTGTTCTTAATTTATTATTCCAAATCTAAGATATCCCTGCTATTATGATATAATACTGCTTGTGACATTTTGTTTCTCACCTTTGTTTTGCAATGTGTACCTATACAAGAATTAACACCGTTTTTTTCTACGACTTCATAAAAAGTAGAAGTAATGCCTAATATTTGATAATACGTGTCGATGCACACACTATAAATGCCAAAGCCCAATAAACAATTTGCTACAGTCAAATGAGCTGATAAAGGTATACTGAACTAGAGGTCATCACATTATCACGGCCGTCAAAAATACACATGACTGTGTCCCCGAAAGCCTTGCGTTTGATTTCCTATTGAATTCTCTATACGTGGTTTAAACAAGAGATACATAATTTTGAATCTAAATACTAATTTTTCAACCACGTCTAGTCCAAAACATTTACAAGATGCGGTATGTACATTTGTACAAGGGAAGGAAAACGGAAAGAAAAAAATAAATAAGCTGAGATCTAATGTTTTGTATCCAAATACAAAATGGATGCTAGCAAGCTGATAGTGGTCTGTTTTTTGTTTTTTTTTCATTTGTGCGATTGTGCACATTATCTTGTAAATTAATATAAAAAGAAAAATAAGTCATGTATTATTGCACAGTGCACCCAGACAACATTTCTCTGCGCTTGTCAGAGACCCAGAAAGTATAGTCCAGACCATGTGTGCGAAGCATTGCCTTGACAATGCTGTTGTCACTGTGGTATTTGCTACCTGAGACATGATTTGTGTCATGCCATGTTCAGTCTGCTAGGTGGAACAACTGTTCAAGAAAAATTATACACACTGCAAAGCACTGACTAAATTATGACAGCACGTTTAAAGACCCCATCCACATGGTTTGACTCTGCACTCGGCTGATGCTGACAATATCTCGGAGAGCATCCTAAGATTCTTTTCTCTCTCAGTGAACGTCACTGTCCATGAATTCCTCCTTGATGGAGTGCTTGTTACACGACACCTTGCAGTCAGGCATGTCGAAACCAAAGTCAGACCACTCATCAGCGCCTGCTGCCATCCCTGACGGTCCGACAACACCGGACCTGTTGGGGATGGTGATGGTGTGGCGGACACGGAAGTGCACAGCCTCCATGACGCGCTGGCGTTGCAGCTCCCCGCCCGCCGCCCCGATGGCTGCGATGGCGGAGGCGGCCATGTTGCTGCTGGAGCGGAGCAGCTGCTGGCCGTGGTAGTCGTGGTGATGAGACGAGGTGGGCAGCTGCAGCTGAGCACCCTGTTTCATGTCCTGCAGACCTCGCCAGATGACATGGCGGGACTGCTCTGGTATCTTCAGTGCACCTAAATCCTGGTGAAGGCATTGGAGTTTAAGAACATAATAAGAAACTCTCATCAGACTTCACGTGCATCCTTATGCAATTACATATAGATTTTAAAAAAAAAGTTTTGGAGCATGCTCATCGAGGATTCATTATTATTATTATTATTTGCTCTTTCTCCTTTCTTTCCTTTTTATGAAGCTGTAAGTGCAGAGTGGTTACCTCCATGGTGAGAGTTTGGAGATGGTAGACAGACTGGAGGCCTTGGGAGGTGAAGTACTCAATGAAGTTCTGACAGCCCAGACTGGTGAGAAAACTGTATGGGGAGAAAAGCAGGGCTGCTTAGACCACAGCTACAAAGCTACGAGACTAAAATACAAACTTCTTTGTGCTTGAGTAGAATAAATAATACTATTATAATATTGTCAGCATGCAGAACTGTCATGTGTCGTTATCTCACTATGTACCCAAGCGTTTACGGTTTATCCCACAGCTGAGTGAGTGATTTAGAGCACAGGTCTAGCCTTGTGTGTATAGAAACTCTACATCTTGGTAGTTCAGTGGAAGTAAAATCGTAAGCATGCATTTATATTAATTAATGATTCATAAGGCCATTCTTGCTTTGGTGAAGAACCTTTATTATAAATACATGAAATGTTTAAGTTTTGGTAACATACAATGTAACTGGAAAAAATAAGCTAACTGTACAAGTTCTAGAAAACAGTCTAGAAAACAAAAGGACCGACAAAGTTTGCTGTATCAAAAAAATGTTAAATTTGGACTGCACGATATCTTGTAAAAGCTTTTTTTTAAAAAACAAAAAAACAAAAGAAATAAACAAGGACACAGTTTTTAAATTAAATAGAGACATTTGTTCTGACGAAAATTTGCAGCAGATGGCTGTAAACACAGTTAAGGATTTGAGATTTACACACACTTTTGGCTTTTTTGGGGGTGGGGGTGGATTAAACAAATCCTCTGGCAGCCATAGTGGAGGTCCACAACGCTTCAGTAGCTTAGCTGTACTGGCAGGGCAAAAGGACACGACTCATGTCCTGTTTTAATAGGAGCTGATCAACGCATCGGATTTAGACTCTTTGCATATACAGCCAGTAGATAGCTCATTCGAGAACACTACTTGCTTTGTCTTTGTTAGTGATGCAGTAATACTGAGGACAGGACTGTTTTTATATTTTAGTGGCCACACTTTCTTCGTTTTTCTTTTCTGACTTAAAGGACTCCTACAACACATCCTTTCCGCCTATTGCGCTTTTTTCCAGTTCAGATTTGTGCAGACGTTATTTCCACGCTGCCCATTCTCCAGTGGACCTTCATTATGGCACCACCTAAGCGTGCTCAGAAATCTGTGATGCATTTGCAAGCCTTTACAAAGCAGCCGTAATCAAGCTGTCCTGTGTAAAACAGTTCAGTCTACACACAAGTTGCGGCAAAAGTGACAATTAAACCAAACAAACGAGGAAATAAAAAATAACAAATTGACAGAATTTACGCGAACACGGCCGAACAAAGTGGCTGATTTGGATTCAGCGTGCCACTAATTTGCGTTTAACCCAACGAGTGCATCTGAGTGTCTGCTGGCCTTTTACAAGAAGATAAAGAAGGAGTGTCATTGGAGGGTGAGGTACCTGACGAGGCTGGGGTCAGGGTTATACGGAGGGGGTGGGCTGCAGTGGGAAGCAGATACTATATTCTGACTGCTGTGGCCGCCGTTCATTTCGCCATTGGCCTGCATGTGGTTGCTGTTGAGCATGTTTGAACCTGCGAGAGATGGAGACGAATAAAGCAATGAGCTGCAGGCTAAGAAGGAAAAAGAAGAACTGCCGTGGCCTACTTTCAAATGGGTTTGAAACGTGGGGCGTTGTGAGTGAACATATTACTCACCCATATGAGCCATGGAGGGAGGGGCAGAGGGATGTTGGTGTTGGTGGTTCTGCTGCCCCAACAGCTGGTTGACTGGTTTGTTGAGGCCTCCGTGCTGATGCAGCTTGTTCATGTTGGGCAGTGGAGAATATGAGGTGGGGGAGGCTATGTGGCTTCTAGTGACGACAAAAGAATGAGGCAGAGATTAGAGAAAAGTGTGTGTCTGAGTGTTACAGATGAGGTTTAATGAAGTGAAGGAAGACGCTAAATTCTCAGAGAAGAGAAATTAACTTGTTTGTGTGTATGTGAACAGACTGATCAGAGTTTTTCATTCAAAATTTATTTAGAGCATTTATGCGCCCAAGTATCCGTGTGTTTGTGCATACACCAATCGGGCATAACATTATGACCACCTTCCTAGTATTGTGTAGGTCTCCCTTGTGCCTCCAAAACAGTTGTGACTGATCAGAGAATGGACTTGGGCCTTCTGAGGGTGTCTGGTAACGGGATGTTGTTAGTGGGGGGGCTTTGGGTCTTATTGGTTGAGGGGAGGGGCCTCTGCAGACCATCCCACAGATACTTGATCAGTTTGGGATCTAGTGAATTTGGAGGCCAGGTCAACACCTTGTGCTGTTTCTCATGTTTTTTTGTTAAGCTGGATCGGTGTATATGTGTGTGTGTGTGTGTGTACCCGAGTGACTCACGGTCTCTGCAGCAGCTGCTGCTGTGTTTGTTGTCTGTAGGAGTCCACCAGGGGCTGTGGCACCAGTTCCATCAGCTCCAGGCTGTCTTTAATCTTCATCAGCAGCTCAAAGTTCTCACGACCACGAACCTACAAAACAAACGCAACACATGCAGTCAGTCAGGGAGGAGAGGTTGGTGAGTCTTTCTTTGTTTTTACGTTCATTTTTGATAGTTTAAAGTGATGCAACACATGCCTTAAGTATATTGCTATTGAATTTAAATGTATGAGTATGTGAAAGGCTCTTACAGGAATATAGTAAATCTCTTCTTCTCCATGCCGCCTCTTCCTCATGTTCATATTTGGACTGGGAATATTTGGTGGACTCTGTTTGAAGTCTGCGGACAACAAAAATACAATTCACAATCTCATTCTCTCAGACAACAAACCGTGACGCACCATACTACCACAACTAAAAATGTGTTAGCCCCGTGCCACTGTGTCATGTGTCATCCGGTTTCATTCTACTCACTGCGCTTGTTGGCACTGCCATTCTTGGCCACGCTCTCATTCAGGGCCTGCTGTTCCCTAAAGTGGTCCTCATCAGCTTTGCGGTCTCGACCGGGACATGCACATATCCGACCTTCGAACGACCTCCTGCCCAACACCTGGCCACTGCACAGATCATTTAAGATAGAAAATTTACCAACCAAGAAAATAAGGAAAAAAAATCTAATAATATCTGTGCGTAACATCTGTGGAAGCTGTGAATATCTCATAAGTAGATTTCCCAGGACGTAGTTTGCAAGAGTTGCTAGTGAGAGGGAGGAATGCTTCTCCTCCTCCGATGGAATCTCTCCAAAATGAATATCACCTGGAGCGGAATGTAAAGGTTGGCATTTTTCAGAATAATTGTCCTGCTGCAGGCGGTGTGGCCTGAGAAAATAACGTTTGTGCGAGTTGTGTTCTTATTATTAGAGTATGAGTCTGGTAACACGACATTTGCATTTCATTATGGCGCGTGTTCAAACTCATACAGAGAAAAAAAACTGGATCGTCCTACAACCGATCACAGCCATTTTGTTGTGAACAAATTCAACTCGGTTCCCACTGGAGCTGTTCCAGACCAAATATCTACCAATTTGTGGGCGGGGAACTAAAACAAAGCAAGTGTCAAAGAGCTAAGAACGTCTAAGTGGGTGTGTGTATGACTTATGAATAACTGACTTACTCTCTGGTTTCCAAAGTGATGATGATGAGGATGGGTCGCCTGTTCATGCCGCCCACACAGCTGCTGTTGCACATAAAATTATACAGGATGGTGGTGAACTCGGTCCCCACCTGGAAAGCAAAACAATGGAGGACTTAAACGTTGTTGGTTTAGCCTACCTGACGATTATCAAGGAATGTCAGGACTTCTGTTGCTGTTATATTTTTGTTTTTTATTCCCCCCCCAAGACACCAATTCACCACCAGAGAGCAGTGTTGCAGTGCACTTCGATGCAAGGCGAGCCAGCTGTGCGTTTCATTACCCTCATCAGGTGCAATCGCAGACGTGGTGATTCTTGTGCCTGTTTGGACTTGCCCGGCATCTTTATTTATAGATAGCTGCTCTGATGTACTTCACTGAAATTGACAGATTCTGTGGAATTGTCTCAGGTGATCAATAGTGTGTCTTGTTTTCACTCTCTCTTACAGATATCTGTCAGATACTGAGAATCGCACAACCATTAACATTTATGCCATGGCTTTCTCCACGCCTGGGTTTATTTAACATCAGCTTGACTTTCTTTTTTTATATACTGGTGTAGGTTTAAAAAAAAAATGCAAATCAACAAGGATTCAGTTGATTGACTTCTCTGTGGAAATTGTAATTGCCACATTCACTGTAGACCTTTATTTCTGGTCCCTAGGGTGGCTAACCCAATGCACGGTGTGCCTCTATGATGCACAGATGAACAACCAACCTGCGGAGACTCATACGGCACAAAGACACTCTGCCGGCCTGTGACAGCATCATCAACATACTGGCAGAGGTTATTCCCCTCCACTCGGATCAGGTGACTGGCAGGGGCTGCTTGACCTGAGGAGGTAATGATGAAAAGCAAGGTGAGCTTTGTTTGTGCTTAAAGGGCAACATAAAAAGTAAAGTAAAAATCATTCCGGCTCGTCGGTCGTACCATCATTGAAGTCGCGCCCCAGTTCGTGGTTGGGGCATCGCTTGACCACCTCCGTGACGTGCTCCGCCTTCTTGTAGACGGGCATGGCTCTGATGATGCTGCCATGCGGAGGAGAGGAGGACAGCTTGATCTGGATCGGACATGTTTTGGCAATCTGACAGTAGAGCTTCTTCAGCAAGGGAGAGTACTGTGTAGGAAAAGAATACAGGCGGCCAATTAAAAGGAGTCATTAGAACTTGAACATGAAAAATTTATTGAAATTATAGGAGCATCACAGTCGATGATTCTTTAAAGTTCTGGCTTAAAAAAATGCTGTTGTGTTTACATTTCCACGCCCAGTTTCAAGGAATTCATCCCTCTCCTTGCATGCTAATCATTAAATGTATGCATTCTGCAGATTTTTCCGTCCAGAGAATCTGCAAAATCCATAATGACTGTAACATGATCTCAGTTAGTTAGCCAGCATGTCAGAATTTCTTCTCAGGAAGTGTTTTGATCTCAAACACTGTTCTCAAAAGCAAAAATAATGTTGCAGGTGGTGGGTTTATTGTTTCAGAATCATGTAATTTTGAGCCAATAAATCCTCTATCGACGAGGCATACTGAAAGAAAAGAATAGAGTACAAGGTGGACAAATGAAGAGCTGGGTGATGGCATGATGACGGAAGAGTCAGGTGTGACCAGAGGAAGCCGTGATAACATGAGAGTAAATTGGGTCACATTAAGAAGAGGAGAGGGTGAATGGAAAGGGAAAACACACGAGGACCGTAAAACAGTCAGCGTCTGCGTTGTAAAGGTAATTACTGTGTTATCAGATGGAATAAATGATTATAATCCAGCAGACTGGGTGTGAGGGTTGTGATGTGAGATGTTGCAGATAAAAAGTGGAAGTTCAAAAGGACAGACTGGAAACTAAAATGATTGTGTCTATGTGTATCCACCAGCTGACAAAAAAAAAGTAAATGCAAACGTAAATTAACTACAATAAAAATGTTTGGTGCAGCAATCTAACAAGTCAGTCATTTAGGTCTAATTAAATTAAATGAAAATCTGCTGATAAGTGTGTGTGTGTGTGTATGGGTGTGTGTGAGAGAGACAGAGCTAATACAGACGCTTTCGAGGACATGACGGGAAATGGAGCGGCCTTAACATGCCCCGACACAACCGCAAAATTTTAAAAATATTTCCTTTGGAAATCAAAATCTAAGTCTGTTCAGTCCTGTGTGGACTTGTTATAATGGTGCCGCAATACAAAGGTAACAGCGCACCCTATATGGCAGACATACAGAGCAGACAGCTCAGCATTTATGATGCAGCGATGGAAAAAAAAAAAAACAAATGAGAGGAATTTTTCCTTTTTTGTATTTTTTTATAGATGGGAGAAATCAACACAACAGCAGAGAGAGAGAGAGAGAGAGACTGATGAATGGCTTCAATCGTACCCAGGTTGTATTTGGAGAAGTTAATCAAATGTCACGCTTTTGAGATCCGTGCATACTTTGTATACTTTGGTATACTTTGAGTTTAATCCTGAACCCCGTTATTAGCTAAACGTGCCAAATATCACTCTGTATTGATCATTTCAGTTTCAAGAATTTTAGAAGCGTATGTGCACGTCTGCTTTTGCCCATTTCTGCAAAGTGCCATCTCACTAATCTTAAGCAGCTTTTACTCAGCCTGTAAAAGCAGCAGGAAAATCTCACGTTTAACTGGAGAAACTTTCCAAAGATTCCAAGAGGTGGGCATTTTGGAGCCAGAGAAGGTCTGAAATAAGATGCTATTTGAGTTGCATTATGAGAAATACACTGAATATCATTGCCGGGACCTTAAAGCATTTGCTACTGAGTCGTGAGGAGAAAATATAATTTGGCAAAATCCCTGAATAATGTGGCAGCTACACTGAACCATGCACAGTCTGTCTGTGCTGCATCTTTCTTCAAGGGGAGATGACATGGCATTCAAGGCCAAACTGGAACTGTTGGGGCAGCGAGTGGACGGGAGCATGTTAGCGGAGATTTTGGAAAAGACTGAGGCTAGACCATCTTCAGCTGGTACACGGTCACTGGCTTTGTCGGATGGTCAGGATTTGACCATTATTTCAAGCAGCAGGTTACCCAAAAAATTAAAATCAATTGATCTGTGACGCTATTTGTGAATGACCAGGCAACATCCATGACAGTGCAGGAACGAAATCAACTGATGCTTAAAATGTGCGTTTGTCTCTGCAATATACGGTACTTGGTTGGACGTAAGGAACACGGGATATCTCCCATAACCCCATGACGCGACCGTCTTGTTGGAGGGGAAACAAGCCCAGAGATACTGGTGAGTTGTAAGGTTTTTACATGTTTATGAAAGGAAAATGAGTCCTGTGTGTTTCCAAACACGATTGTATAATGCTAGTGACTAAAACAAGCAGCAACCCCTGGGGCTGAAAACACTGGGGAGCCAAAAACTGCAGTACCTGGAATTGCCACCCACACTGAGCTTTAAAACCCTTCTTTATAATCCTTTGGGCGAGGTCACGGAGGGTTCTCTGTGTACGGTCAATGGACTAAATTAACAACACATCGTCTTATATTAAACTGGTCTGCAGTGCAAGAAAGACGGACCCTGGTCTGTGCGAGTTGACTTTCAGGCGATCCTTTTGGAATATCTATGCGAGTTAATACTTCCATCCATCCAATCAGCCATCCATGCATCATTCAACCCTTCCTTCCATGCCTCTACATGGTGGACCAGTGGAGGCAGGTTCTGACAGGCTCCTGGAGACAAGGTGATAATTGCCAGTCCGTCATTCACGCGCACAAGCAGCAACTTGCCCGCTGCAAATTCGCTTAACAAATATCAAATAAGTTTATGCAGATTCACACACACACACACACACACCCACACACACACAAGCGCATAGAGCTGACATGCACTATTCATCCTGCACATAGTCCACACAGTCTAATCTGGCTTTCTATACAGTCTGTAATTATACTGGATTTCAAATCAGAGCAGAAACGAGAATCTCCCACTTTCTTAGGTAATTGCTGTTTTGTCGATTTTCACAAACTTAAAGTGTTTGGGGTTGGTGGAACCATTTGAGACTCTCAAGATGTGACTGCCAGTCACCGCACACTCAGTGACTCTGATTTACAGCACTGGCACTGTCCGTGGAGATAAAGCTTCACTCTTTTAGACAGCGTGGTGTACACAGTGTTACTGTACGCAGAGTGTTACGGGACACACAGCAGAATAGAGCGTGTTTAACTTATTAGCTCCTGGATTGATAGCACCCCAGTCTGGAACACTTCCTGACCAGCGTTGTTATGGACAATGTACACTGTTGTACAAGGATAAAATTAGTTACGGTATCCGTTTTGAAGGCTGTTTATTAACCTCTTAATCGCCTGGGTGACTATAAATGCCCTTGTGTATTCGGTCTGAATCTCAGTCATGCAAGGTGATTTCAACAGGAATGAATTCATATATTTCTCTTGTGCACTGTCACTGATAAAACACATCTGCGTGCGTGAAAAACCTTCCTCATCAAGTGCGTTTTCCCAGATTCGAAGCTTGGCAGGAGGACTGGAGGTGATGTGGCCGTGGATGATG
Source organism: Chelon labrosus (assembly GCF_963514085.1). NCBI lineage: Eukaryota > Metazoa > Chordata > Actinopteri > Mugiliformes > Mugilidae > Chelon > Chelon labrosus. Next base: position 8,533,396 of record NC_140360.1, read on the forward strand.
CGCGGTGAAAGGAAGGGAGGGATGCAACGTGCGGGACGTGTTGGGACCTGTGTCCTAACGGAGAGAGGCTAATAGCTGGGAAGAGCAGCTTCTGACGAGCTGCCGTGCGGTGCATGCTCGAGCCTGCAGCCCCAGCGCATCACACTCCTGACACGTAGTGTACGCACACACACACACACACACAGATACACACACATGCGCGCGCACATACACACATCAGCTAAAGTCTGAGTGTATGGAAAGAGGTCTTATTATTTGACAATGCTGAGGTGTTAGATCTCATTTCCAGCCATGGTGACGCTTGCCTGCATCCAAGCCAAGGAATCATCTTCAAGGGGCAAGAGAGCGACAGAGTTTCAGAGCTATTATCACTAATGCGCTGTGTCTTGATTAGACAAGAAAGGGTTACCAGACTAGCTTAACGTGGGCTTGGGTGGACTTATCTATGTGGAAACTGAGTGTCTTGTCTTCTCTTCTCTATGTATTTCTTTCGTAAGTCATTAGTTGCCAACTGCAGAAGATGGGATTTAATGAGGAGTGACTGATGCAACAGGCAGCTACCTTTCTCGTAATCTCTCAAAGCACAATGCATGCCACCCGCTCTTAGTGGGAGACAGATGGATGGGAAGCGGGGCGGCTACACAACTGATTATAGTCAATATGCCCCTATGGCACTCGGCATTCCCCGTTGCCTGAGGCCGCAAAGAATCAGCAAGAAACCAAGGTGAGTCAGTCTGGTCCACACAGTCATCCCTTTTCTTCCCCCCAGCATGTTCAAACCTGGATATTTAACTGAATCCAGCATAAATACACACACCCATATGTACATGCACATTAGACACACACACACAAATCCTCGTGCAGCCCTAATGTAATCTTTGGGCAATTCCCTTCCCCATCAGAAGAAACGCGTTCATTCCGAGTGGCATGGCCATGATCTCCTTTCTTTTCACATCTAACGCCCTGCTGACATGATCTGAGCCCTCAAAAGACATTTTGCCTCAGAGCTCAAGCGTAGCCTGGCCAGCATTTATGCACACTGCTGCTTTTCGTCCCTTACTTTTACCTGCATTTAAAAAAAAAAAAAAAAAACATTAGAAACATCTGTTAGACTTATAATAGTACAAGATCCTATTCATAAATCACTTAAACGTACTTGTGGCCTCTTAGACTCAGGCGTGCAAGAAAAAACAAAGCATTACCGCAAACTCCATAAATGCTCTGAGCAATCACCCGGTCTCTCTCTCTCTCCTTCGCTCTCCTTCTAATCCATCCGGTTTAATGGTAGCAGAGGCATCTAAATAATCACAGGTTTCCTCGCAATCCCTTTTCTGCTGCCTCATTATCTGTATTATGAGTCGTGTGACAGTCAAGCACTACTTCGCCTCTTCTCTGGCAAAAAAAACTCAAACAAATCGTTATCGTGAAAAGTCACGCATGCAAACCAAAGCCAAAAATAAGGAAAAATAAAAAAAGTGAAGATCTGTTAGCTGGCTCGTTTAAATTCAAAGTATTTGGGCACAATCAGACTAAACTAAAGGGACATCAGGGAGAATATATCAGTCAGTTTAACTGGAATTGCAGCTGTAAGTATAAATAAAATAACTTTTTCTTGTCATATTTTGGGAATTTCATTTTGTTGCCGTAACTACTTTGAGGAACAGCAGCTGATATCCGATCTGTGCTTTCCTGAGCGAGAGAGCGGAAGTGAGACAAAGGAGATGATAGACACATTTCAGGAGAGGACAGGGAGAAACTTTAGGCGCCAGAGGTGACAGCCGTGAGTGTGTCCTAAGAAGGAGAAGGAAGACAGACACAGAGGGAAAGAAAAGCTGCAGGTCAAAGACCACCGCTCTAACGTCCAGGGAGGGGATCTCCTTACATCACAGAGGGCTGAGTAAAGGAGCTCACCACGCATGGTTACTCCCGGCAAACACAGCCGCCCGCGGAGGAGCTTATTCTATCACAGACGCGCAGTGAGCGAAGAGCAGTTTGTCTCTCGTTTCTCTTGTTTCAGGGAGGTCAACTGTGTGACAGTCGGAGGCGACACCTCTCCAGCGGGAGGCTTCTCATCGGGTCATGACAAATTATGCGGCTCCCGTTTCACCTGTCTCTCAACGCCCACGCATCTCAAGGTGCTCGTGTGTGGCGCATTCACTCCTTGAGTAAATTCCCTTAATATTACACACAGCCGCCATTACTGTAGATGTCATGAAGCATGTTCCCGATTGTTGAAATATAGTTGCCAGTAATCAAGACAACATCGGTGTTTGACAAGCGGGTTTTGAGTTTTTGTTACATTTTCATCCGAATTGCTAGATTACACATTAATCGGAATAACACCTGACACTAATATTGAATCGTGTGCTTGAAAGGTAATGTTTTCGTCGGGAAGGCTCGTGGGATTGCTTAGACAAAAAGTCTCCAAAAAGCTGGCACAGATCAAACCTTCTTTGTTGCATTCATCACGCACATTTGACTAAAAGGGATGAAACATGATGAATCACTAAATCTTGCGCTACTTTCGCTTGTACGCTGCACGCCTGCACATGTGCTGGCTTGAGTCAGTGTGTGTGAAAGAGTGTCTTTCTGTGTGTGTGTGTGTGCTTTTATGTGTGCAAGGTAGCAGCTTAGAAACATGGATAGCTTGAAAGATAACAAATGAAAAGACAGAGATACACACTTGCACACACAAACACAGTCATTGCTGGCCAGAGCCGCAAAAGTGAGTGTACTCACGGTCCATGTGGCAGATTTGGCGGTGCTGGACTGCTGGAAGGACACCTGGAAGGCGTGCGGCCCGGGGTAGTCGGTGTTGGAAGGGATGGCCGGGGCTGGCGACAGGCCCTCAAAGGTGGAATTGGGCTGGGAGTAGGGCGAGGGGGTGGGCACGGCCGACGAAGAGGCGTTCTCTGAGCTGTAGGGGCTGGCGGACGTCGCACGGCTCCCCAGGCTCTCCATGCTGCTGCTCAGCAAGTTGTACTGGGACTGGGGAGAGGAGAAGAGGGAGGAAAATGAGCAAGGTGAAGACGGAGGGAGGAGAGAGGAGGAGGGAGGACACAGGTAGAGGTGCCAGAGAGACAGGGGCTCGGAGGCTTAAACGTAGGTCGGGTTACACTGAGAAGGGAGTGCTGTGTGAGCGTGTGTGTGATGCTGCGCGAGTGTGGCCGCCTGTGTAACTGTCTCGTCCGCAATCGATGCTGGACACATTTCGTGTGATTTACTTGACAATCTTCACAAGTTGCAGGAATACAAGTTGACTGTGTGTTTGAGTGAAGGAGTGTGAGTGAGTGAGTGAGTGAGTGAGTGAGTGAGTGAGTGGCAGCTGAAGTGAAGTCCCCCCCTGCACAGAAGCTTCCTTGGGGCTGTTTGGGGCAAGATGTCAAACAGACATAATCTGTGCTCTGCCTAATTGCCTGCCATTCCTTTCTTTTCCTCGGTTTGAGAAGAGGGAAGATTTGAAGCGCCGGTGTTGAGTGTGATGACACGCTTGTCAAAGTTAATGTTTTCTGTGATGCCGATACACATAGCTGCAAACAAACTCAAGAGCTGCTGCAGCTGCTGCAGAAGGAAATGCTTATTTTCTGTGATTAACTGTTACACTATGTGAACAAAAACACACAAAAAAAGGCAGAAAACACAAAGCAGCAACTGCAGTCATCCATCTGACCACCCTCAGCTCATTAACATCCAACATTTACTTTCTTTGTAACCAGCTTCCAACCAATAAAACACCAGTTGATTCAGACATGACATGACAAGACAAACTGACCAATATGTAAAATGTAAAATAGTCTCCATTAATAATGTCAAAAATGTTTTCTCAGATTTATGCCGGCTGCAAACGACTAAATAAATCCAATCAGTGTCAAGTAATTTACTCTGATGCAAGTTTCACATTGAAATAGCCACTTCACACACACCCAGTAACACAGCGGAGCAGACAAAAACAAAGTCTTTACCTTCTTCTTCACGTAGTACATCCTCTAGTGTTTAGGTCTCATTTGTCTAATCCTCAGTCAGTCAGACGTCCAAACACAGCAAAGCAAAGAGAGCGCAGGACCATAGCCAAAACCACAGAGTTCAAGCAAGGTGTGCATCAGTGGACGCGGCGCACACTCACACGCGGGCAGACGCATGTACCGCCAGGACCGTGGGGGGAAAGAAAAGGTGAGGACTGGCGTGGAGGGAGAGAAGCGATAGACTGACACGGAGGGAGCAGAAGCGGAGAGGGAAAGAGGGATGGGAACCCAAAAAATGGTACGACATTCTAATTATGGCATGCCCGGACATAGACGGCAATGCCGGGGCGCATGTACACACACGCTCCAAAACACCTTGTGAAGGCCTGCACTAAGTAAACACTGTCTGGTCTGACTGAAGAGTGAGACAGACAGATAGAGAGAAAGAGAGAAAGAGGCAAGAAGGAAAACACATGAAAGAACAAGAGAGCAAGGGTCAGTCCCTCCTCACCACTCCGTTAGGGTTTATCAATAGAGCAATAAATCAGCAGCTGGGGCCAAACATCCTTAAGGACACAGAATATTAGATAGAAAACAGCATCCATTGGGTGAATATAGCTGTTGTTTTTTTTTTTTAAACTTGCTCAAAATTCAAATTTCACCCAAGAACATACAGACTACTCCAACTCACTTACACTCGGTTAGGCTTATTTTCTCTTCTTATATTCACATTCAACGTACAAAACATTATTAAACCTGCAACAGACTCATTTTAACACCTCAGCTCTGCTTTGTGTTTTAAATTTCAGATGCTAACATCTAAAGAGATGAAAAAAAAATTAATTTACTAAAATCACATAGAAAAATAGTAGGAGGCACTGATGCATACATTTAATGATACAGGGAGTCAAGAAAGGCAGTCAGGATCCCTCGTAAGGGTCCAATTTCAAACTAAATTGTTTTAAATAAAGACAAATAAAAACTGAAACCGGTAAACCCACTCCAGAAATCACTGAAATGAAAACAAAACAAGCGAGAAACATGCAAAACTAGAAAAGCTCTGAAAGTTGCACAAGGACGTGTAAACCCCATGTGTGCAGTTTAAAGCAAACGTAAAGGTCAACGTCCAAGACTTCATGCAAACTGTGTAGGTGAAATGAGGATGCACGCATGCGTGGGTGTGTGTGGATCCATACGCTGACTCTACCTCAGATGCACCGCTGCATGTTACTGAGGTTACAACTGGGTTCAGGACGACTAACGTCACACAACAGCTATGCTCTGGACATGCTTGAAACATTCCCGCCAAAATGCACGTATCACGTCCGTTGGAAGCACTCCTGAGATAAATTCACCCCAATGATTCACCAAAAATTAATATGCCAATCACTGTGGAGGCTGCTGTGCTCTGATACTCGTTTTCTCGTGGTCGGCGCATGAAAGAGTTGTGACCTCTCCCTAATATCTGGCAGTTTGCTACCTTTAAATCTTCCATTTAACAGGTATTATCAAAGGGGCTTTTCAGACACAAGAGAAGCCCAGGTGTATGCATCTACAAGAGAAAGCACTTGACACACACACACACACACGCTGTGACACTCACAGGTGTGCTCGGTCTCAATGCCTAAACTCAATCCGCAACAAGTTGAAACAGAGCTAAAACCTCTGCTGCCAGTGTGTGAGCAAACATGTGTGTGAGTGTGTGCCTGCATGTATGTGTTTACGCTTCCTATCCCGGTATCATTTGATGTCCCCTATGGGCAGCCATCCTGGTAGCTGCCACTCACAGCCAAGCGTTTAAAGCCATTTAGAAGCCTAGATAAGCCAGCCGCAGCAACCTTCACTTGTCAAGATGAGTGATAACAGACTCGGGATGTGGAGAGAGTATCAACCTCTTGATGTTTCCTCGCGGCCACTTTATTACGACAAACTCCGCGGCAGTGTCGCTTCCTTTAAACACAAACCGCACTTTATCGCACGGCCCTGTTGAAGTAAGACACAGGCATGTCAGAATCTAAAATGTGTCCCGGGCGAATGAATGGTATCGTATGAAGAGTGGAGCATGTCTAAACGACTTCAGCTATGTTAAATAGAGGTGAGGACGAGGGGAGGTAATGGGTGGAGTGGTGTGTACGGAGGCTGCCCCCTGTTGGGAATACTTGGCAAAGTGCATTCGCTGGATATGCAGTGCAGCTCATTTTCAAGTCAAGATAAACATGAAGAATAATTATTGTTTATGGATTTAAAGGTAAAAGAAAATCATAGTGATTCCTGAATATTTAATGATTAAAGTCAGAGGACAGTTAAGCAAGTCTGAAACAGCATTTTGTGGTATGATTAGTCAGTGTGCATCATCTGAGAGTCCCGCTTCTGCTTCCTCATCCGAATGAATGAAGCTGTTAATTTGATAAAACTGCAAAATAAATCGTTTTGAATCACGAGCACACAAGTTCAGATCGACAATACCATGGTGGCAGCATGCACAACTCTCAAATGGCACAATCAGTCACAAGCATCTTCACCCATTAAAATTTTTTTAAACTTATTCATCCACTACCAGACCACAATATGTTCAAACAATCTGAATGTGCAACACCATTAAAAACCCACAGTTGCTCACTTACCACATCACACAGCATCTTAAGGCTCCTGAATTATAAGAGGTAATTTCTACGCTGTTACTGCCCCTCATCGGACTTACACTCCCCCGTGGTCACTTAAGAGGCGAGCTCTCCGCGGCCAGGTGATCCCACTGTGGAGGTGGACATGACAGAGGGCTTGGGAGACGTCCTGCCTCTATTCTCCTCCACTTGGTCCCCTTGCTTGACTGGGCCTTCCCTACTTGCCCTGCATCTAACAACAAACCCTAACTCCGCCTCCTTTTTTTTTTTTATACTGATATGACTATTCATTAACCAGCCAGGCAGGCCCAGGCATGCCCAATTAAAGATTAGATTTGACCCATACTCCAGACAGGAAAGGGAAGGAAGCATAGGTGTGGTTGAGAGAGAGACTTCCAAGAAAAACAAAGATAGATTGCGAGAGAAAATGAGAGCAAGATGAACTATATTGGTGACGTCGTGGTTGTGAGATGAGACGAGAAACTGTTGCTCAATTATACAAATTATTATGAATATTTTTATTTAAAAACTTTCCGTGGATGTGGAGTTCAGCAGGTGCCTACACCTGTTAACATATGTGCATGCTTGTTAATGCACGGGTACGGGCCCAGATGGCTCTGCAGCGGAGCAGCAAGGGGTCTAGGCTTGGGATTTAATGAGTCCTCCCCCAACACACACACACAAACACACCACTTCACAGTCCCCACAGGCCGCTCAGCAGGGATATAGAGCGAGGGAAAGAGCTGCAGAGGAGAGGGAAACTACGAGAGGGAATCTCCTCTACAACTGGAGGGAAAAAGTAAGATGCAAAAAAAGACCGAAAAGATGCCTGAGTGTGTGTGTGAGTGTTGTGTGTGTTCACAGATAATCTAGCAGATCTCATCACAAGCAATCATACGGCACAAATGACAATGGAACTATATCCAGGGGACCCCCCAAAAATGAGGAAAAGGCTTGGAATAAATGTTTAAATATTATTAATGCTGTCAATATGCAAATTAATTGTTTGTGCTGTCAGATTATTTGAACTGACAAACAGAATTTCTCACTGGATTAATAATCTATCTATCTATCTATCTATCTATCTATCTATCTATCTATCTATCTATCTATCCATCTATCTATCTATCTGTCTATCCGTCTATCTGTCTATCTATCCAATCAACTCCAAAAATGACAAGCGTGTCCCAGGTTCCTCATCCTTTCCCTTGTTGTCTGCACTTCTTGCAGCACTTTTGTGCATTTGCTGTTTTCTCATTTTGCTTCTGTTCTTTACTATTTGCGTGTGTGTTTTCTCGCGGTGAAGAAACACTCCTCCAGGTTTCCGAAACGTGTTGCAGCTTCTCAGAAGAAAACCAAACAAAAAAAACTTGACCACAGCTTGAAACGCGAGCTTGTGTCCTTACCATCACATTGTCGTTCATGTCTCTCATGTGGTAGACGTCCATGGAGACCTCCGCAGTGTTGCAGTGGTTCCCCGGGGTGCTGGTGGAAGGCCCCGGGTGTTCACCTGGCTGGCTGCCCGGGGGGAGCTCGAAATAGGTGCTGTCTGGCTCCCTGTGAACACACAGTAACATGGATGCAAGTTGATCAGAGAGGGGTGAGTGTGTCTTTGTGTCACGTAGCACAGAGCCAGATGACAGATATCTGAATAGTTTAAAATAAAAGCAAATAGACGTTATAGTGAAAACCTTTAAATTAAGGATGCTTTATTTCAGAATAAACTGATATTTACAAAATGAAAGAACCCCCCCCAATATGACCACCAGAACAAAACACCTTGCTAAAGAATTGCTTAGTTCCTTATGCATGAACCATCAAATGAAAAGTCTTGCATCCGCACACAAGAAAATCTAGTATATTATACATATTTTATATTTTTATTATATTTTAATCCCAAATTTTATCCAGTATAAAAAAAAGACTTTTACTTCTGTGCCAAGCAGACTACTGGTATTAAAATTAAGCTGACTTTATTCTAAGTTGCTCATGATAACAACACTCACAGGGAGCTCCACAGGTGCTCGAAGGTGCCTCCTTCAGTGGACTGGGACATCTTAGAGGATGGGTAGTCTGGTGAAGGACAGATCACTCTGCAGCGCAAACACAAAGCAGATTTCTAAATCTTTGTCATTTAAAACGAGAGACGAGAACTGATCAGATAATTAAATACAGGCCAACGCTCGACATGCTTTAAAAAAATGAAATAAAATCCAAACAACTACTACATAAGATAACAGATAAGCCTTTATTGCAACTGTATAAGGATAAGATAATGTTTTATTGAACCCGGAGGATAAATGTAGTTGTTAGAGAGAGCAAAAGTTAGATAAGAAAAAATAATTATCCAAGAATAACTATATTATGGGTGCAAACATATTTACAGTCGCTGTACGAGGCTTAAGTAACTAACTAACTACTGTATGGTTAAATAAGGTGGTTAAAAAAAAGTGGCGGAGGCTGAATATGCATAAGGACATATCAGGAATAATGACAAACTCCAATAGGAGAATTGCTTTTAAAAACAAATATTGGAGAGAGATGTGCAGTATTTGAGTATGAATATACTGCACTTGAGAAAAGCTCACAATAATTGCACGGAATGAAATGTTAAAATGATAAATAAATACCATTCCTCAGATATAAACAGATATATTGTCCAGAGGATTTCAGTACAACTAGATTAAGAGTGCTACATCTGAAATGACAGCCAAATATTCAGTCAATAAGAACAAAAAAAGACAGACCACATGTATAAGAAGTCAATAAATAATATTAAACGTCAATAAATAATGCAAATTGTGAATAATGTAGGTTAAGGAGATAATAAGTAAGTGAAATATTGCACTAAGGCTGCAGAGAAAGATTTTGATCTGTCGTGATAGCCTTCGAGCCAGAGGGAAGCAGAAAGAACAGGTAATGTCCTGGATTAATTAGTCCATACATAGTCACTTTATCTGCTCCCCCTAAAAAATAGGATAAGAAGTTCCAAACACACACAAACACACACATTCAGCCAGGTGTGATCACACTAATGTAGTCCCAGCGAGGTGGCGCAGTATCAGGGGGCCTGCGTGCCCGGGCCTGCCCGACTCATCACCGTCTCACTCCGAGGGGAAGCTTCTCCTCCTCCTCCTCCTCCTCCTCCTCCTCATATTCTGAACACATCGTCCGCCTCTGTAAAAAGCACCTGCACTACAATTCTAAGATGGGTTCAGACATTACGGAGTTGCCGCAGCAAATAGCGAGCATCACTGCAGATAAACCCGAGTAGATGCGGACTATTTAACCTCTGCAGAACTGTCACAGCTTCATCCAGCTGCAGTAAACTCGGTGTCTTGTTTTGGCACAGCAGACCATGATGCTGGGGGATGAAGACACGGTCTTCAAATTTTAGAAAATGTGCTCTCCAAGGCCACATCCGCGCATATTTGTAGGCCTTAAGTGTAAAACATTCCGAGCCGTCAAATAAATCCGCGTTTGTAACAACTGGACTGCAGACCTACCGCATAAGTGGACAAAGGGATGACTTGAGTTTCCATTTTTATCTCCACTTTGATAATGCTGAGGATCGCATCCAATGCACAATTCTCTCGGGCATATTTGTTCCTACTCAAGTTTGTTGTATAAACAGTTGCGCACCACAGAAGCGTCTCATCTCCTTAGTAACCCCTCTGCAGGACTGCGCAAGAAAAAAAAAAAAACTGTGGCAAAGGTGCATGCTGAAAGATGCATGCTGCACCAAATGAACAGATGCAAGCCCTTTAATGGTTACAGTGTGGCTGCAGATTGATGGATTTCAAAATCTAACATCGAACTTGCGCAAAGTGAGTCAGGTTAAGTTCAATCTGTACTGTAACCTTATCTCGACATGACACGGGTTTCACTTTGGTCTGAATCGATTGAAGATATGCAGCTCAGTAAACATCTCAAGCGATGTTACTGCTACTCAACAGAAGCTGTTTTCTCTTATTTAAATCGATCATTTGGTCGTAGATAAGCATTTAATCTTGCTTAATAAACTTTTGTTTCAAGTCACATGATCCATTTTACTTGACATCAACGCAGTGGCCTGCAGCACTCACAGGCGCATTTGGAGCTGCTGAGCGCGCATCAGGTGTGTGGCTGCAGGTTCGCGCTGCTCCTGAGGTGCCTGCCGCCGCAGAAAGCAGCTCCCACTCCCGACTAGTCCCTCAGCGCCGCCTCGTCAGATCCCAGATCAGCTTTGTGTGTTTGCACAGGGGACCTGACAAAGTGTCACTGCAGGGCGAGCAGCAGAAAATATGGTGCTGGAAGAGCTCTCCTCCGCACTTTGTGCAGCTTAATTGGGATTCCACCTGGAGACAGACCTCTTTATCACTTAGCCCGCACCACAGGGAAGAAGCTCACACTTTTTATTTAATAGAAACGGAACTTTTGGGTTCATTTCTCATATTTTGGGTGTTAGATGTTCAGGTATTGTTAGACACAACGGTAAAAGCCGTATAACTGTGTTCTCAAATCAAATCAAACAATCAAGACGCGCTGAATAGTGACTTCAAATTGGAACAAAAATGTGATGTGATGTGATCTTTGATAAGCGTTTGGGGGAAAATATTGATTGAAACCAGAGCTCTGGCTTAAACATGTTTATTTCTAGACTATTTAAATATAAAAGCATTAACAATGACTATCCCTAAGAAGAACGGCCTCTGCTGGTTCATCGTCACACCTTCCATTCACATTTACCATCGTGCGTCTGTGATATTCACCTGTCTCTATTTGGTGTCTCCACTCCCCGGTTACAGCACCATGACAACACACATACATGCACACTGGCTTCCCAGGGGCCACTTTATGCAATAAATACACGGTCCCAGCTGAGGAGAAATTAATTTTAAAATTGTTTATAGATTCTATCCTCCTCATAGGCCCGAGTGAAATGGTTCATTTGAGAAATCAGAGAGTGGTCGACGCCGGTTGATCCGGGTCTCGCTCGATATTTCTTCTTAAATTCTCCACAGAGAAATGTATTAAAATAATACCAATATGTACTAAAAAATAAGTGGCTAAGTATATTTTTTATATACACGACTGAGCCATTTATAAATGTTAATGAAAAAATGAAAACAAGAATGAAACTGAGCTATATTAAAATAATAAGAAAATAATAATAATGACCAAATAAACTGGACTAAATAAGATAAATAGATACTACAGTGCATATGTCTGCAAGGATTATTTATAGGGCCTATATTTAAATGTATTGTTTTATTATTATTATTATAAGGCCTGCATTAACTATACACTCAAAAATATAAAATAAAACAGATAACAAATCATTTCTAGGTAATAATAATAAAGATAACCACAGAGATTTCAAAAGACTGACATTTTTTTTTTTATATTTAAAACGTAACCTAACCTTTGTTTTTTTTTGCTAGTAGTCTTGCTTTATAATATTGTTTACTATAGCCTATATTTTACAAAATAAATACTGACAAAACAGGCCTGGGGATGACTGAAAAATCATACTACATCAGTTAATAACCAAATAATTTATCTCATTAAACATAGACGTACCTGAAGGTTACTCTTATTCCAATCCAAACACCCAGGAATTATGTTGCGCCGAGCACCTGTCTGTTTGTTATCGAACATGCCAAGAGAGTGACCCTCCATACAAAAACAAAACAGTAGAAACCAGAAAAAAAATAATAAATCGACCGACTTTAGGTATGATAACAGTTGCCGGAGGTGATTGACTTTTCGGAGAAGCAAAATTGACCGCGAGGAAACAAGGGGAAATCTGCATTTGCATGCAGTTCAGAGAAGTGTGAGCCTTGCTGAGGGAGACCGACAGAGGAGGAGGTGAAGCGTTTTTTGCGCTGGGAGAAGCAGGGAGGCGGTAGCGCGGTTTGGCCGCACACAAGCGGGAAACCGTCTCCAGAAAAAAAAAAAAAAAAAAAAAAAAAAATGTTGGGGGATGTAAAAACTTAAATTGTTGCGTATTTAAACTTCAAGTCGGATTTGTTTGAGTAGGCTACAAATTCCATTTAACGATTAAGAATTAAATAAACATACAATGGGAATTGGAATTTCACTTTGAAACATACATATAAACATATATATCACGAATATAAACTAAACTTAAAGATTATTTCTCTATAATAAAGAAATACATCGTTGCCTATTGGTCTGTATTGATTTTGTACGCGCGTATACATTGACACGCAGGGAAAAACAAGCGAAACAAAGTAATGAACTACATTTCCCAGAAGGCTAAAAAACGCCGTAGGCAGACGCTGATTGGACAGCACCGTTATGTCGTCATCCGTTCATACAAACACACTAGCAACAGTTATCAACAGAGTGTGTCCTGCAGGCAGTCATGTAGAAGGGGGGAAAAAACTTTTGTATTAATTGCATGTGGGACTTTTCACTCTTCTAAATTTAATCGACAGTACTGACTGAAGAAGTAAGTGTTTCCTCTGATAGTAAGGATTTTAGCTAACGTTACCTGCTTGTAGCGTCCTATGCTAGCGGTGAGCGAGCTCACTAACAACTAGTTTGACAGCTAACTCAACCGTTAGCATGTAACGCTTACTTCGTTTATCTCTTTCGGTTAAATGTATTGTTGAAAAAGAGGAGATTATGGCAATGGGCAATTGATACAAGTGGTTTTTAAGTTGTTTATTGCGTCGCTTTATTTTGCTCCTGTTGCTTCTTGTAATAGCGAGTCAGTTAGCTAGGCTAAGTTAGCCACCTGTAGCTCATTCTTCCTGTTATAAGGTTGTGTTCTGAAACGGACTAAATACGTTTTTAAGTTGTAACGACTCCTTCTTTTATGAAAGAATACATCTTTATGTGTATGCAGTAAGTCTATCATGTAAAGGGTATTTATTTGTTGGACTTCTGGTGCCATCACGTGTTAGTACTTGGATACTACATCTGTTGAGATCCGTAAGCTTTGGGCCCTAACTGCACATTACATGCAGTTAAATAGCTATCATAATACATTTTTGAATTTGGACGTTTTCTTGCACAGGAACAGCAGTCAAGATAAGTTAAAATGAATTTCTCCGAGGTCTTCAAGCAATCCAATCAACTTTGCAAAGTTTCCCCAGATGGAAAGTACTTGGTGAGTATGTGAGTTGCATGATTCTTGATTTAATCTTTAAGGTTTAGTGTAACACATCAGAATTAATGCTTTTTTTTTTAAATTCCCACTGTTAAATTACTACTTTCATGTGAAGTAGGTCTTTTAATTCCTGGTGATTTTTCTCTGGCGGCACTCCTCAGGCCACCTGCGTGCAGTACAGGCTGGTGGTGCGAGATGTGAGCACCTTGCAGATCCTGCAGCTCTACACCTGCCTGGATCAAATATCCCACATGGACTGGTCGTCTGACTCTCTCTTTATCCTCTGTGCTATGTACAAGAGAGGGCTAGTACAGGTGAGTTACGAGAAGGGGGACGACCTGTAGTGTGCATGAATGTGAACAAGCTGCTAGTTTTGTACTTTTAGTAGTTATATCATTAATTATTAATTACTTTTGAACTGATTCTTGCCTTCCTTCATGGAGTATCAGCATATATTAACTACTTAGTGAAGTGCAGGATAACACTGAATAACCTTTATAATGCCAATCATTCAACAACCTGCCCTAAATTTAGAAATGAATCAGTCATTGATTAATTAAATGCAAATTTCTCTGTAAAAACAAATGTTCTTTATCTTGTAGTGTTTTGTATTTTAGGAAATTAAATAAAATTTTACTTAAATATTGTGCTTTAGATATGTCCTGATTAAAGAGACAATCGCGTTTGTTTCTTATTTCACACCTGTGTGAAACAAGTGTTAGTTGGTGTTATTCCTTCAATACTTTAAACAGTATTTTACAACTTAATAGATATTTAAATACCTAAATATGAATGTGTTCACAAGCGTTTTCATTTTGTCCTTACCAATGAATCACACAGGGTACATCAATGTGGGTACTAACGAAATAGCTTTATGTATGTATTGTGAAACTGCCGAAACCCAGGGGCTGCTATTTGAAATTAAATTCACTATTCACCACAAAAGAAGTATATAAGAAGAAGAACAGCCTTTTCAGCATTAACAACAAAAATGACCTACTTTTGGATTTGTTTTCATGCTTTTATTATTCAAAGTAACAAACAGAAATGACCATAAATAATGTTAGTACTGTACTGTATTTGTCAAGTCAGTTTCATGGGCATCATAGCACAAGTAGCTTACCTTTGAAGTGGTATCCAGCGCCAGTCTTTCATGGTTTCTGATGGTTAAGCGTTGCTCTTCAAAATCAAGTCGAGGAAGATAAAAGGTGTGTGCGCCAAGATGTCATCAGTAACGGTGAATTCTATCAATCTCTTGTCTTCTCTCTGTCTCTTTCTTCAGGTGTGGTCTCTTGAACAACCGGACTGGCACTGTAAGATTGACGAGGGCTCAATAGGACTAGTCTCCTCGCGCTGGAGTCCAGACGGACGTCACATTCTCAACACCACTGAGTTCCATGTAAGTGTGAAGTCGGTCCGTGCATGTGTGCGTGCATTCATGCACATGGAAGTGTGTTTATACATATGCTTGTCTGGTTTCAACTGTTGCTGGCTCGCAGGGAAGGGGGGACCTGAAAATAGCCAGACACCAGAGCCTTTCTTGACCGCCCCTACACCATCCCACCTGCTGCATGTATTCAGCCTGATTTCATAGCTCCCCTCCTGTTAGCGTCCTGTCATACATGGGTCTCAAGTGCCTCTGGAGCATGGTCGCAATGTGTATGTGCCCTTCTGATCTAGGTCTGGTATTTTCTTTGGCAGCAAGTCCTTTTAATAATGTTCAGTTAGTCATAAAAAAAAATATAACAATAGTAAAGTTAACTGCAGTGAAGGAAAATATGGTACACCCGAACCAGAACCAGAGCAGTGATGTAACAAAGTTTTATATGAAGCTCCTGGAATGGTGCTGTTAATGGACCTCGTGATTTTTGAGGCTGTTGCAGGTATATTAATCAGTAGTATTTACTGTTACTGTATATCAGACAGTAAAAAAAAATCCGATAACCTGAACATTTAACATAAATTGTTATTTAAAATAAACCAAGGTATACTCTTTCCTAAGTGGTTGTACTTTTTACAGCTTGTAAAACCTTCGGGGTAAATTTACGTGATCGGGATACTGTTTCTGAATTTATTCTCACTTAGCTTGACGTAACATCTGTCTGTAATAAACTATTCCTCATAAACTATACATATATCTATGTGTGTTAGAATAGGCCTGGACTGCAATAGTGAGTTCTTCTGAGTTGTGACTTTAAGAAATATACAGTACACACAGAAAGCAGTGAATAAACTTTGATCAAAGCTTCGGATGCATCAGATACAACGGTGGATCAAATCTGGCATTACTGTAATTATGTTGAGTTTTTTTCCAGCTTAATTTTAGAAAAATAGAATTATAATTCAGTAATTAATTATAATAAATTAGTGGAAATAGTGGACACCACACTATTGTTCCTTATACATAAGAATGGTGCATGCAGCAGATAGATGTCATGACATTAATTTAAATAATGTTTGTGCAATTCCTAGGAGAGTTGGGAGATGTTGTAGTTTAACGCAAGTCTGCAAAGCTAAACCCAGACCAGTACAAGATGTCTTTGGATGTGTTCTGTGCCTCACAATTCCTGTTTCATATTCACTACATGCTAAGCATGTGTTGTAATGGGTTAGGAGATATTGTATAGCAGCTATCCTCAAGCCATGTGGAGTATGACAGAGGCACCGTGGTGGGTTCAGTCCGTCATGTTGAACCTGATTCCAGGAATCACTTGACAGGTGCTGTGGTCAAACTCACGACTGTGTCTGGTCTGGAGAAGGGTGCAGGGAGTGCAAGCGTCTGTAGCATGACCGCTTTGTGTCTGTCTGCGTCTTTAAAAAAATAAAAAAAATAAAAAAAAACTTGGCAAAGAATGCAGTTTGTTTCCCTGAGGAGATGAGGCATTTGTATAGAGCAGTGCTGCTTAGGTCTGAGTGCAGACTGCCTTGGAATCTTATGTTCGAGCACATGCAGGGGAAATTCCCAGTGATCAGTATTAATATATACACTCACCAGACAGTTCATCAGGTACACGAGTGACAACACACCCATTATTATGTAACTTAACGTGTCTGGCATGAAATCTTACTTTCATGAAGGGTATGGTATTCAGAATTTATCATCTATCTGTTTAATTGCATGTTTGCTTATTTTTTTTTGATGTACGTCATAGCGAAATGGAGGTTTGAGACTTGGTCCGACAAAGCAAGCTGTTTGATGACTTTGGTCATGAATAATACATAAAAAGTGCATTTTATTGACATTTATTTATGTAGTAATGAGCAGATTTATTTATATGCAGAGTTTGTGTGTCTTCTCTTTGAAGCAACATTTATTTTCAGTTATTTTCAATTTAATCACAATAGAAAGACTTTTGAGAACAGTAGTGCTTTACTGTTGCAGTCTCTGAAAAATTATATACAGGCTCTAGACTGCGTGCACAAGTGTCTTTTTTTTTCTTAGCAATGTGAACAGCACAGACCACATGGATACTGATCTTTTCGATTCAGAGTGAAGCCACTTCTAAAAGTGTAAATGCTGATGTTAGTGGGCTCCGTTTGCTGTTTGGGACATCTTGTACTTTTTCATGCACGGTTCAATTCATGAATGTCATCAGTTCACACTTAAATTTGATATTGGATGCATTTAAAAATTGATGAATAACAAAACAAAATCTGGATCTGAGCAATAAAATCTAAATAGAGTGCACAATAATGACACTCTACTTCATTTAATAGGTCTAACATTGAAGTTGCACTGAAAATGGATTGAATAAACACACAAAGAACTGACTTCTGTTCATGTAAATCACTTCTAATCAGTCTTTCTTGTAAACAGCACTGAGAATTCACTGGACCTACCAGGCAATAGTTTGCAAGTCTTGATATCATATCTTAATATACAGCACAGGACATTACTTTTCATTCATACGTAGCCCAGGGAATGGCTTGTATTGTCTAGCAAACAGTTTTGCATTCCTTCTGAACATTTGCTATGTTGGTTCACTCCAGTTATAAAACACTAGTACTTCAGGGAAGACTCTCCAGTAGAAAGGAGACGATACATTTATTGCTCATTACTCATTTTAAAAGGCTGATATCAGACAGTGTTTAGCTACGCCTTGTGACCACAGCAGCAGCTGCTCTGTCTGGCTTGTAACAGGCGAAACTGTGGATGGATATGGTTATTGTTTGGATGCTGTGGTCACTCAGTAATGTCATTGTCTCGGTCAGACTTGTGCATTAAAAAAACACTGCAATTACTCCCTTCTCTCATCACTGGCTAAATATAAGCAGGAGGTTCGAGTAGTGTTTTCTGAGCATCCTTCCGTAGAGGTTGCAAAACCAATTTAACAAAAGGAAAAGTAGGCACTTGTTATAACATTGCCAAGGAGCCCACTGAACTTACCTTCACCCCAACCCAAGATTTCATTAAGGCAGTGCCAGTCGGGTGTTCGTGTCAGGCTTGAATTTCAGCCTCACTCATAAACAGCCTGCTATATTAACTTGTTTAAGGACAGCTGCTTGTGGTGTGGATCATGCCTCTGTGTATGTGTTTGTCTGTAAATCTGCTTAGTTGGCTGGCTGTGTATGTGTCTAGCTGTCTTTGTTTTTTTTTTGTCCTTCTTAAACCCAACCAGAAACATCCAACTCACTCAGCATCTTTAAGTGTCTTTAATTTGTAGGAATACAATTATTTTAATATCTCTCAGCTGACTCTGTGGAAGTAGGAAAGTGACAGTGAGTGTATTGGTCTCTGGTGCTAACCTTTTATGTGCAGTCAGTGGTGCTAACAGAGCTTTAATGGGCAACCCTAGACTGAAAAGTAATGCGCACCGCTATTCCAGTCGGCTAGGAATTCTGTGATATGTGAAATGCGGTTCTTTAAACGCTTCCAGGTATGTCAGTTTTTAGCTACTTTGTTTTTGCAGAAGTTACAAGACAACTGTCACAGATTTAATGGACAGTCACGTTGCTGAAACCTAGCCTGTGTATTACGAGACTTCATGCAAGTCGTCTCCTATCTGAATTCCAATCATTTATCTTAGGACCTCACAAAATGCCACTCACACATCCACATTAATCCTCCTTTACCAACAGAGGGGGGGATGAACCGGGGGAGGGTGGAAAAACTCCAGCCAAGGCCATTGCTGAGCTTGACTTCTCTAATGGTTTTTACATTGTTGGGATCAGATTAGCAGTAGCATTCTTGGCTGGTGCAGCCGGAGCCCGCTAAAGTGTAGCATTGTTGGCGACAATGCTACTGGGCTGAACTGTAAATGTAGGCAGCTGATTGAGTGCAACATGGGACAATAGCGCAACCATACCATATGTGGGATGTGAGAGGCTCCAGTTCCTTGGTAGAATCATGAGGCTGTAACAGGAGAAATAGGCTATATTGGTGTAGAGATAGCTTTCTATGTGGAATGCCCAACGTCTAATCCTCTGCTGACAGACAGGCCTACATGGCATCAAAAGCACTTTCCCATTCTCTTGCACTCGCTTCGGCATGCAGAAAGAATTGCTGATGGATAGGTTTTATTCCAGGTTGCTGTCAGTATATAGTCTACATCTGATCACAGTTATCGTATCATGTTGCCCACAAGCGGTCCTATTGGGAATGTTCCCTAATTCTGTGGTTTTCTTGTTGTGGTTACTTGCTAATAGATACTACTGTAAATTGATGTTGTGGTAAAAACATGCCTCAATTGCTTTGATTTGCAGCATCTTAAGAAGATTGGCTTGTCATAACATGGAGAGTGAGGTCTCAAAGGCTTTTTACAACCACCATATTGTGAAGTTTAATTTGGAGATTCCCACTCATTTGTTTTGTATGAAGGGACTATAGGTTACTTACCCTGTAATGGACATGACCAAAACCAAAAATGGATATACTGATCATCATTTACAGCTATGCTAACCCAGCACCAAACCATGATGGATAAACAGCAGCTGTTGTAGTACAGTTTTGCCTTTTCACACCACCCTCAAGTCATTCCCTAGCTGCTGCTCACCTTTGGTGAGGATACTTCATCTAAAGGGTAGCTTTACCAACTAAGGATCTAGTTGCGAGGCACCCCACATGGAAAAGCATTTCCCACCTATTTTCCTCATGCTACTCTTCCTCCAGCCAGTTTAAAGTTACACTGCCTTCGGGTCGTGATCTCCCCGCATCCCCTATGTGGTGGGTTCAAGGCATCTAAGCAGTGTAAGTGTGTTTGTGTTTGAGCAGTGTTGATATTGGTTACCATGGAGCCATGGCTGAGGGGATGTCCAAGAAGCGTGCACTGAGGTGTTATTACAGGACCTGCACAGCTGGATGTCTTGACCAAACAGGAGGATAGACACTTCAGCCCAGTTAGGTGACAGACTTCGCCCAGTTCAAATGTCTGTCTGGACGCTATGATGAAAGCCTCATCGCTTCAGTGGCTTTAGCCCGGCACATTCTCAAATGCAAAGCAAAAATACAGCATTATCGGTGCGCTCGAACTTTACTGCCAGAAATATTGTTTGAAGATTAATATATTGCTGTTGTTTTCTCCATTCAGAATATCTGGCTATGATGGTGCTCAGAATTCCTCTAAATTTTACTTAAAAGACTTTGGAAGTGAAAAGAAATAATGGTGCAATGCCATTTTACACCAAAACCATGGTTTCAAACAACCACATTTTTTGTTCAACCTGTAATTTGTTTCTTTAACAGTCCAAGTTGACCAGTGCAGTATTGTTCAAAAAATACATTTTGCTTTAAGGCTTAATGAGACACATTCTTACTTAATACAAAAATGTTCTTTATTTTCTTTATTAAAACTATGTCATCAGTAACTACGACTGTGTTTTCAACATACAGTGCTAGCAAGATGGATGAACACTTGAAGCAGCTCTGAAACATGATGTTTTTCAGCTTATACTTATGTGAGCAACTTTATTTGGACTAAGTCAGACGTCATCTTTGAAAACATCAACCTGCTGCACATGGTCTTCTATATAGTGTGAAAAGCTTTACTGATATGAAACCTCCCTTCACGCTTAAGTCTTACTTTAAAAGTGTGAAAACTAACCATGCTTGCAGTTTGAAGTCCTTCTAGCAATTTTCACATTGTCCAAAAACACTAGTTCATTTTAATTGAAATAATTTGCTTTTTTCTCCTAAGCCCTAGCAATCACATGGCAGGGCTGCACCCATATTATACTGTATTATTACAGTCATTACAGATATATTATTAGCCATATTATAGTTTTATATAGGCTGTTTAATGCAGCTCTCTACTGGTGAACTATAAACTACAAAACTATTGAACGTGAATATTAATATAACGTAATATAATGTAATATACTATAATATAATATAATATAAACCACATTCTAAGAAGGTCATCCATTGAATTTGAATCATTTTTGATAAGTTACTCAGTGGAACTGGAGCACCGACTCACACTGTGAATACATTAACACCCTTGCGGTTGTATAGCAGTACAACACTATCTAACACTGTCCCAAAGACTGTCTGGAGCTCCTTTATCTTGAAGAGTTACATACAACATATCAAGCTGTTCCTTAGGTCAACATATGCTGCAGTGCTGGCAGAGTGCCTTTGTTGGCACGACTCTCGCTGAAGTGACACTGGAGGGTATTTAAGTATCAACACATGTGCTGTCTTTGTCATTCCACCTTGTGGTCAGATAGTTATTCTTTGGCGCTGCTTCTCATTTGTGTGAATACATACAGCATGCTGGCTGCACAACTTGCTGTTAATTTGTCACACTTGTAGCAGACGCGTCTAACATTACACCTCGGCTAATAAACGGACCGGTTCCATTTTCCTGCCATGTGTTGAGATGTTGTTTTGTTTTTTGTTTTTTTTTTTCATATGTGCTCACATCTCAATTTAATCAGTATAACCTCTTTCAGTGCCTGTCAGTGACTGCAACGCTTCGGCTTTCATTCCCTGTGGAAGTACACTTATAGACAACACTCCACACTTGGCCATACCGTGCCGTCATTCTAACGACGGATGGATTTTTTTGTCACTGTCTCGTATGCCTCACAGAGATTTACCTCTTCAGAAACATAAGGCGGTCTGTCCACAGTCATTAAAGTGCACAGGGTGCTTGCTAGCGTGCTCTGTACTCTTGATCTTCATAGCTGATAGACACATCTTTAGGTGTAGAGGGGTGCTTAGAGACCGCTGTTATAGGTTTCTGTCAACATCCAGAACCATATCTGTCATGGTTTTCTTATAGATCACCATTTCATTATTTTGCATGGCTATAATTCATTGTTTCATTCCCTTCTGTGCTCTGTTGTCTTAACAGCTGAGAGTCACCGTCTGGTCGCTGTGCACCAAAGCCGTTTCTTACATTAAGTATCCCAAAGCATGTCAGAAGGGTAAGTAGGAGAATAACACTATGAGCGTATATGTAGATCATACCAGAGTACCTGAGGACACGGCCAGCAGAGTGCCTTGGCGTGCCTCATGAATCACATGCCGTTCTTTACCTTGTGGCACAGCCCGGGATAGGTGGCCAAACTATGGTCCTCTCTGCTGACAGCTGTGCCCCTCTTCAGTAAATGGGGCATGCTCCTCATAACAGACCTGTCAGCAACTAGTGGAAAAATGATTGTCTGTGACTCTCCCCATTTTCCACATGCAATTCTATGCCCCTCGGCGACCTGCGCATCTACAGAGCTGTCATATAAATAATATGGCCATGATAGTTGCATACCACAGACTTGATGGTGCCAAAGAATCGAATAATTACACTGAATGGAATGCATAGCAAGCCCCGAGGTTATATATACAGTTATGAACAGGCAATTGCCTGTTCTACCAGCCAATACATAAGGATGTTTTGAAGATGAATATTTTTCATTGTGTTTGGATTAAATAGCTTGATTGTTGATTACATTAGAAACTTAATAAATTATTATGTGCACCTTATTTCTGTAACTTTTAAAGAATGATCTAGTTGTGCTCCGAAAAGCATTTTTGCAGCTGATGGATTGCTTGTTTTTCTACTTGAGTTTCTCAGGAACACTGACAGCCGATAGTTGATACTCACGCGCAACACACAAAAGCAGAAGAAATATAGTCCTGGCTACCTGTGGAATAAAATAAATATTGTGTCCAGAACACCAAATTTGAAAATAAATTAAAATATCACCTGTAATTTGTTCAAATTATAACTTTTTCTTCTTAAACCACTTTAAGAAGGAATCTGCCAGCTGCCCTGCTTTCTGGATTATTTTTTTTTTTATATAGTCTGCCTTAACTGTTAGTTTCCTATAATACTGTAACTCTCTCCCGTCATCTTTCACCCACAGGTATAGATTTCAGCAGAGACGGATGCTACATGGCTTTGGCTGAACGCCGTGACTGCAAAGACTACGTTAGCATATTTGTGTGTGACGACTGGCATCTACTCAGGGTAAGTGCCGCATGTCGTCTAATTTATGTTTTGGTACTTACGCCATTTAGATTTAGAAACCTTCATTTAGATAAACACCGATAGACCAAATGATAATGGCCACCATCCTTTTACACTATTCTCTGCCCTCTGTTGGGTGGATTGCACAGGGAAACTGCTGTATAGTATCTGGCACCCTTTAAGTCCTGAAAGTTGCAAGGTGGCACTTTTACAGATTCAGTTTGTCATCTGGGAAAGTTTTAGGTCAGGACAAGCAGTATAACATGATGTCTCACCATTTTTGTCTAGGTAGGTGGCAGACAGCAGCTGGATTCTCAGAGCCAAGAGCGTGGAATAGATTATATGGTTTACAGAGCGGAGAGAGTTATAAAATTTACTTTAAAAGAATTCACAGCATGGCATATGCCTCATCTATAGTACTACTACATCTCCAGATATTACTTATAGACACATTAAGAGAAAAGAATGTGTTTTTTCTGTTAACGTAAAGTCTTAATTATTTTATTTTCAAATGTAATGTCACTTTTGTTTTTTAACAGCATTTTGAGACTGAGACACAAGACCTGGCTGGATTGGAGTGGTCTCCCAATGGCTGTGTGCTGGCAGTGTGGGACAGCTGTCTGGAGGTTAGTACGTCGCCTTAAATATGTAGGATACGGCAGTAGAATGAGATGCATCATAGATCACCACGCAAGGCACACACATAGAGACTGAAACACCTGGCTAAGAATAATCAGTTCACTATGGGACCACAGCCACATGTCATTATTAAAGCAGACTTTAAAGCCTGTTGATATCTTGGACGTGTGTGAGAAGACGGTGCTTTATAGATGTCCTGAAGGTAAATTCACAAGTTATAAATGTACATGAGAAAGTGACAAATACTGCATAACATGCTTTATACTGTAAATAGCACTGATTTATGTGTGTTTATCCTCTCCGCAGTACAAGGTGTTGCTGTATTCTTTGGACGGTCGCTTGCTCTCAACTTACAGTGCCTATGAATGGTCACTGGGCATCAAGTCTGTGTCCTGGAGTCCTAGCAGTCAGTTCCTGGCCATTGGCAGCTTTGATGAGAAAGTATGGACAGTCTCTCTCTCTCAAAAAAAAAAGAAGATTTTTGCTTGTCAAACTCCTTAGCTTTAGATTATTTTCCATTTTTAAATTTAAAGTTTTCAGTACAACATATTAGCTTAGCATAGCCAGATACAAATCAGAAGATGAGTCTGATTTGGATTTCATTATGGGGCATGTTTAAACCAATGCAAAGGGGAAAAAAACTTGGATAGTCCTAACAAATTCAGCTCCACGGCGCTCAGATGAGGTGCATGACTATGTCACTGTTACTTCTCTGTCCATCACCACATAAAGCCCTCCCCAAATGATTCGATTGGCCCGGCACATTTTTCATGTCTTTTTTGTCAGCATAGTGAGTTCCCAACTGAGCAACCCCAGACCCACTTTCCATTTAAAAAAAATAAAATAAAATTGCAGGCTAGGGAAGTCAGGCTGGTTTTTATATCAACGTGTTTTATCCAATCCCCTCTAGAGCCTCACACAATTTGTTTCACATACGTAGTAACGCCTCCCAATGCCTGTAAACAGACTGATGTGTCAAATTATTCCCCTTTAAGAAATCGTTTTTTTCATTTCTGCAGATCCAAAGTATTAGAAAATTTGATTTGTGTCCTGAATAGAATTAGTTTTTGTTTAACGGGTGCATCATTACAAAGTGACTTTCATACCTTCCTGTCAGGTTCGCATCCTCAATCACATCACATGGAAGAAAATCACGCAGTTTGAGCACCCTGCAACCATCGACAACACTAAAGCTGTGAGTGTTATTCAGCCTTCACAACATTGTAGTTATGCCGTTTATTGTTTATTCACTCTGTGTTGTCTTTCCAGACTGTGTATAAGGAAGTGGAGAGAAGGCCAACGGTCGGCAGTGACGAACTGTCGCTGCACAACGTCACAATTGGCAGCTCCCTCTTCAACACCCAGAGCAAATGTACGTCAGCTTTCTTTGACTGAATTTTGACTGGTTACCTTCAGTTTTGTCTAATTACAAACTTGTTGCCTCGTCCAGATGAGATCTGCCCACTGCCCGTTCAAATTCCTGTGGTTAAACCAGACCCAGACCGAGCCAACCCCAAGATTGGCGTCTCTGTTTTGGCATTCAGCTCAGACAGTCGTTATCTAGCCACCAAAAATGGTGAGACTCTTATCGTTTGTCTTAATGGTATTGTTTATCTATAGCAACACCTATAGCAGCACCTATTTTTGCTCCAGTTCTAGTATTTCATGTCTTAACAGGATGAGAGAAGCTTAGATCGTGTATGAGCTCTTCTCTCTCCATAGACAACATGGCCACTGCTGTGTGGGTGTGGGACATGCAGAAGATGAGCCTGGAGGCTGTGCTGGAGCAGACATCAGGTGTACGCTGCTTTCAGTGGGACCCCAGGCACCCCCGGTTGGCACTGTGCACAGGCAACACCAAACTCTATCTCTGGTCCCCAGGAGGATGTGTTTCTGTTCAAGTCCCCACTGAAGGTAACGTGTTTGAGACTGTAAAGTAGCCGGAGTACACATATCATTTTTATGTAAGCAGCACAAGGTAGCTCTTGCGTCGCTGGCAGCAAGACATCAGTATTTCGGATTTAAAGATTATTAAGACATTAAACACTAAAATTATGTAATATGATATTAGATTGATCCCAATGAAGTGCTTACTGTTTATTTTTTCTTAATTTCTTCTTTGAGTTTGACTGCTACGAAGGAAGATATACTATACATCAGTAGGCACTAAAATAGAGCAAGCATGCATTCAAAAATAAGTGTAGTAAAAGAAAACACAAAATTAAACCAATGAACAGCGTTGGATTGAACAAAACAATGCAAATTTTCCTGGGTACACCTGCACCGTTTTCCACTGTAGTTGATTTTATCTCTTCATTGATTGATGCATCTGCTCCATGCGTCCTTGTCATATTTATCACTGAAGATATTTCCGTACATTTGGAGTCGAAGTTTGGTGCAGATCAGATGCCTGCTGGTGGTTGTGCTTGAGAGATATGAATTTAACTGTAGTAGTCAAGTGTAGTAACAAGTACTGTTTGTTTGTAAATTGCAAATAACAAGAACTTTTTGTAGGGTTACAATACACACAGTGTGTACATGCGCTGCCTTAACAGTCCCCCTCTTTTTCTCCAGGTGGTTTCCAGGTCCAGTCCCTAAACTGGCACTGCAGTGGAGAGTCTCTGATCCTGCTCGGAAAGGATCAGCTGTGTTTGTGCTACATGGACACGGAGCAGGAAGACAAGTAGCACACACAGAAACACATTCCTCGACAACAGCTGGATTATTGTACAATCTTGTTTAGCTAGACACACTCGTGCTAAGGTGATGGACCAATGTAAACACTCCGTTAAGGTTGCTTAGCAGGCGTTTAATGTGCTCAGTGCAGGTAACTGGGACGTGCTTTTCCTTGTCAAACTAAACATGACGTTCTTCCTGTGGGACTCATTTTTTTTTTATAAATATAAGTTCTCAGTAATACAACCTGAAGCACTAGTTGCAAACACTGTGAGAATGTAAAGGTTTACAAAACTTTAGAGATGTCAATGTACTTTTAGTGTCACTATTTTGTATGAAACTATAATTATTTTGAATAAATATTTGTCATAAATAACGCTCCTTGAGATGAGTTACTACAATATTTCGGTTCATCCAAAAGCATTTGTGTGTCAGACTGTTGTGGTGCTGAAAACAGTCTTCACAAAAACTTGTGTTTGTGGCGTTTAATGAGCAAAGACGTGAGACAGTTTTTTTTTTTCTTCAAAGTGTAATTTTAAAGCGGTTCTTCATGACACAAGTTGCATTACCTTCAACCTGCATGTGCTGCATCATTACTCATAGAAATAATAGCTGTTACCCGCTATGACCAAACTGAAACGTAGTAGGAATCCAAACAATAAATCAACAGGCCGTACTAAATATATTAGGACTGTGTTAGCTGGCCTCAAGGCATCGTCTGTCTGTGTGCTAGCCCATTTATATCAGCTTCAATCACTTAGCTGCGGTCCTTGACATTATAGATGTCACCCAAACGCACGTCTGTATCAACAACCAGAGCTGCAGCCCCGAACAAAACATGTAGGCATTCGTTATTTTCCACTGCGGCTGCTCTGCTGCAAATATCAGGAAGCCTTCACACGTCCCTAAAGTTCAACTCCCTAAATAAAACACTCCAGAACTGGCAATGAGATATTCATTTTCTAGAAGCATTTATGAGTAAACTGCATTAAAATCACTAAATAAATAAAACAACCAAATATGTACAAATTCACTCAGGATATACTTTAAAAAAAAAAAAAAACATCTGTCATGCAAACTCGGCGTGCAGGGAACATGCTCAAGACAGACCAGAAAAAGTCATTTTGGGACGCAATTTGTCAGCATTGTTGAGCGTGGACATATTGTCTGTAACCTTTGGTTGGACGATAAAGAAATGACCTAAATCTCTTTCGTTGTTGTAAACATACAGTATGTGGTTAATGAAAAGCTTCGTCTGCATGTATTTCATTTCGTGTCATGTTGTCTGCCGTTTAATGCAGATGAGTGCAAATGTACGCCTAAAACGAACGCAAGTTGCAGGCAATTAAGGCAATTTACAAACAAACATGAAGACATGGTTTACAGGTTCACATTGCATAAAACATCTGTGACATATAAGAGCGCGTCTGCAATAGTAGCTAATGCAGCTCTGCAAGCGGTACAGCCCATAGACAGGATAAAGATGGACGGCTGAACGGCTCCTCAAAAGTGAAGCAGAAGCAAGTAGAGCTCCCCCTGGTGGCTGGCTGCAGTATAGGTCATAAGCTCCACCCCCTTAATGTTAGTGGATGGGACTTGGGCCAAAATAAAACACTAAAATACACGTAAAATAATTTTTTTTCAAGAATGGTTTCTGTCATTTTACGTAGTTAATACAGGATAAGTTTTGTTTTAGTTAGCAGTGTATAATCCAACATTTCAGCGCCAGTGTCCCTGGGAAAATAGCGTCAGTTTGGCCAATGCAAGGACGTGTTCACGTTGTCCATATTTATACAGTCTATGGTACAGCCCCTCCATACACTTGAGCAAAAATATCATTTAAGTAAATATAAACATGGGGAATAAAACATGGCAGCACTGATCAAGCATTAGGGATGATGAAAAGTGAACTCCTCCTATAATTTGTGACAGTAGCTGAGCCCAGAGCTTTTCAGCGCAGCAGTCCAGTCCAATCCTGTCCTGCTGCAGTTTCCCTACTATAACATACACTACAGTAATCATGTGACGTTACCATTAAGCTCAATCCATCAGCTGCTCTTCCATACCAAGAAGCTACGCTATGGCTCTGTGTTCTGAACAAAGCAATTCTTCGTTTCTAACCATATCGTGTATCAAATATGGAACATGTTCATGGCTAATGTTATGCTTTCACTGCTCTCAAAGCACATATATAATCATTTAACCTTAAATGTCACATTAGTTTAGACAATATGCCATTAAGCTGTTAAACAGGAAGCATGAGACTACAAGATGGTCAGTGTAAAGTAAGTTCTCTGTCCTCTATCTCCTGCCTATGTCACACGGTTATACCCTCCTGAAGGGAGGCCTAAGTCCTGTCAGATCTCTGTTTGATGACAAGCAACTGGGGACACAAAAAAAACAAACAACAGTCCATGCAGCTCATCATTTACCTACAGAAGGCTGACCACTCGCCTGTGACACCAACCTAACGAGGTGCGTACATCTCACGGGCTCAACTTACACACACAGTTTGCACATAACGCCGTAGCTTCCTTCAGACAGTGCAGTGTAACACAGACACATGGGTTGAACTCTTGTAATTGAGAGGAACTGAGTGGATTTAGAAGCCGATCTTGCCCCGTGTCATGGAGTAGCCCAACTTGGCTTCATTGTTGATGAAAGACATAATCCCCAGATAGGTTTCGATGAGCAGGGGTCTTTCCAGGATCAGGACGCCGTTGGCGCGGCCGGGGATGGGGTGCTCCTTGTGGGCCTTCTTCACTGCCTGCACCAGCTGGGTCCGGAAGTTGTCCAACTTGGGAATAAGAGAAGAAGAACATGAAACCAGAACAGAACAAGCCTTCAAACATTTCTTTACATAATACAGAATTAGTGTCTAGAATGAAGTCTCCTAATGTTGGTCTCAACTGTGAAATAATGGATACAGCTGAATTAGTTCCATTTAGCTCTGAATGAGAAAATACTCCCAGTAAATTGCCCCGGGTGGTGTTGTTGCCTTGCCAATAAGAAAAAAAAAAGCCACACAACTTTGAAAAGAACTTTTCAACCTCTTATCTACACTGATTTAATTTGTATGAATAACCATCATTCTCTCAAGGGATGAATTACGTCTTTAAGGCAGCAGCAGCAATCAGCCTGTTGTTTTCAGCTGGCCTCTGACTGCAGTGGTCAACACAAAACACGCCTCTCATTTCAAGCTTTAAATGCTCATTTGTTTTCGTTTTTAACAAAGTCAAGTGATATAATAGGTGAATTGCTCAAAACTAACGTCTAGCCTGTTTTTGTTGTTGAAGGGATCGTACCTGGCAGAGAGTGGCCACCTTCTCATCAGCGTGGGCCATGGGATGTTCTGTGAAGGTGGAGTAGGGCAAGTCTGTGGACCAGGGGTTCCAGCGGTTTAAGAACGAAGCCCGCGGACGTTTGTCCCACTGGACACGGATCCCGTAGCCCTCTCTTCTGTAAGACGGCACAGCAGCGTAAGAACAGGGTCACGTCTTCACTCTGGTCAAGCTGAGCTTTCATGTTTTTGTTTTTTTTTAGTTCTTCCCTTACTTTATTTGTATTTCACAGCTCTCAGTCCTTTTGGAAACATTTCTATTTACGCAGTTAAGTCAATGTACACTCACCTGCCAATTCATTAGGTACAATTATGAAAGTAACTGCATTCTTATATAACAGTCCTGCAGTAAATGCTCCTTCATGACTGTTCTAATGTGCAGCTATTGAAACTGTAAGAAATGTGGTAATTCAACTGATTTTTTTTTTTTTTTTTTTTAAAGGATATAGCCTATTAAGATGGGGTGGACAAAATAATAGAAACATGTGCTGATACACCCCTATATTACCACAAACCACAGCCTCCATAACTTCCATCAAGATAAGATTTAGTGCAGGATTGTTATATTAGAACTACTGTACCTAATGAACTGGCAAGTGTGTATTTTTTTTGATGAGACGCACTATGTCTGTCATTTTAGCAGTTTGCTTGAACACATTCATGTTATAGTTACACAATGATTATGGCCTCAAAGGACACGGACTCCAGACATTTTACCTGCTTAACTGATAAAGAATTAATTAATACATATCCATATTAAACAGCTTTTGAAACAATTGCTCAATTTCCTTTGGCCCCTTAAAGAAGGGACGTCCAATAATAGGATCTGACTATTAATCAACATTTTATTAATCATATATTAACATTAAATAACAATATTATTATTAATGATGTAGGTTTTACAACTAAAACTATAAATTCCTTGCTGCAATGTTTTACTGATTACTTCACATGCACTACTGGACTGGATACATGTTTCTAACACTTCAATAAGCATAAATAACCATTTGCTGTTCAGGACTAAAAGGCGTTGACGTACTTGTTGAGGGACTTGGGTGGGAACTCAAACTCTCCCACTGAGATGGTGTCCACGGCGTTGAGGGAGATCCTGATCACTTGCTGACACAGCAGGTTAATGAAGTCGTACTTGCACACCAGCAGGGACCTGATCACACAAAATAAAAGACCGTGTCAGCGGACAAGTGTCAGACGTCCAAAGCTACGGGCAGGCAGCAGAACATTTCCTCAGGTCAGAAAAACACACTTTTTAAACTCACCTGTCAGTTATAAGCACAAGCCTCTCCTTCTCATTGTTCCAGTGGTCAATTCTGTGGAAGCACCAAATAAAATAAATAACTTTTAGACTGTTGCAAAGCAGATGATGATACACAGCTTTAATAAAGAGCTGGCTAAATGCAAGTAAATATAATCCCAGCTAGTATGCAGCCTGCAGCTGAGGTGCATGCATAGAGTTAACCCCGCAGTGCATGCAGCATATTTATGCCATGATCAAACACAGCTACATGTTGGTGGTCTACTCACTCGGTTAGCAGCCAGACGCTCTGCACCTCTCCATCCTCAGATGGAAGCGCCACGCTCCGGATGTCGCTCACAGCCTGCTCAATGGCACCTGGCTGAGATCAGCATCACACGACTGTCAGTCATCAGCGTTATCTGACAGAGGCCAGCGGATGTGCAGCTGTCTTAACAATAACAACGCACCGCACTGACTACTAGCGTTTGCGCGTATCCTTAGAGCCTGAGCGTTTACACGGAACAACTTACCCTGAACACGAAGTAGTCCTTGACTTTCGCCTGCATCGTGGGGTTGTGCACATGAAAGGGCGTCAGCGTTTGTAACGGGGGGCAGCAGGCCACGGAGGCTGCGTGTCCGAGGCTTCGCTCGGCCTCCGGGGGCGTGAAGGCAACCTCGACCCCCTCCTCGGCATCTGCGGGGTGGAGAACCGCAGCGCCCGGGCTCTCCGGCTCCATGGTGTCGTTCAGCTGAAGCATGGCGGAGGCAACGCTGTTCCAGGAGCTTCCCGACTTACTGCGCCGACTGTTAGATTAGAAAATGTCCTTCCGAGGATGCAGACTCACCCATTGCGCACGACGAATAATGTTTTGATTGTGGGGGGCATCGAGGAAGTAGTTCCCTCTTGCTTCACTTCCCCCCTTTGATTTCCTTCCTCTTAAAGGGACACAGTGTCTTTAACCTAGCTCATAATAGAAACAGGTGTTTGGCGTGGATGAGCTCATTTTATAGTCACCAGTAAAATAATCTCAGTCAGGATATTAATCTGACTATATAATCATGTAATCATAATGTCTCCACACATCATTAGCCTGCTCCAGTGTTTTATTGGCCCAGATTAAAATAAGGTTAATCCACTATCTGTCTGTTTGTTTTGTTCAGCCTAGCTTCAACATAGTCTATCCTTGAAGGTCAAGCCTTTGTATATTACATAATCAGAGCTAGTGTGGAATCTCTTAAATTTTCAGGGATGAAGACTGTATAGCCTTAGAGGTGCACAGTCAGGACGGTTAAACCAAGCAATTGTTTGGGGCCTCTTGGGAAAAACAAAATGAGAAAGGTGGGCCCAGATAGATAACCTTTGGCACAGTCAGCTGTGAGTCTGGTAACACATTTATCGTTACAGGGTGTGTTTCTACCAAGAGAAGGAAGTTGCATATGTGCAATTGCATAGTCCTTCAACCAATCAGTGCCATTCATTTAGTTGGAAACTAGTTCATCTCCACACACACACACACACACACACAGATGAAAAAAGCCCACCTGAACAATTCAACAGGCCCAGCAGATCTTTGCCAGCACATAATCCGTGACTCCAGAAAAGTTGGGCAGAGGAAGTCAGGCAACCTTTCAGGCCGAAGACAAACCTATGAAAACCCTACAGTCACCCCAACCGTCAGGACAAATAAATGTTTTATGCCTTTAGTGCCGTCCACTCTATCTACTAATCTCTATATATACTCTATAAACTCTATCAAGGAAGGTGATGATTAGCCATTAAATATTCAGGTGCGCAATACATCATAAACCTTTTGAGTGTCTTGACATACTTTCACTTTATGATTATGATGACAAAGTAGGTCAATAACAATTGACCAAAGATCACCAGCAGATCTTTGCCAGAGCATAATCCGTGAATCAGAAAAGCAGGCCCCGATTGTGTCAACCCCCGGGTCCTGAGGACTTGCGCTTCACAGCTGTCTGGCATCCTGCACTTCATCTTCAACCTGAGTCTGAAGCTGGAAAGGATGCCGGTGCTATGGAAAACATCCTGTGTAGTGCCGGTGCCCAAGAAGCCCGTCCCATCTGGCCTCAACGACTTCAGACCGGTTGCACTGACGTCATGTTATGAAGGTCCTGGAGAGACTCATCCTGGCTCAGCTGAGACCCCTGGTGGCCCCTGTCTTGGACCCTCTTCAGTTTGCGTATCAGCCTCATGTTGGTGTGGATGATGCTGTCATCTACCTGCTGCACCGTCCTCACTCTCACCCTGTCATGGTGGGAAGGGCTCTGTGAGGATCATGTTCTTTGATTTCTCCAGTGCTTTTAACACCATTCAGCCCTCTCTGATGAGTGAGAAGCTGCTCAGGATGGGTGTCAGCTCCTCCATTGTCTCCTGGATTGCTGATTACTTGTCTGACAGGCCCCGGTTTGTGCGGCTGGGTGGCTCCCTGTCTGATACTGTTGTCAGTAATATGTTCACCCTTTACACCTCTGATTTCCAGTACAGCTCTGGGTCCCTCCACCTGCAGAAGTTCTCTGATGACTCTGCAGTGGTTGGGTGTATTAGTGATGGACATGAGGATGAGTACAGGACACTGATCGGAGACTTTGTGGAGTGGTCCCAGGCAAACCACCTACTCCTGAATGTGGACAAGACCAAGAAGCTGGTCATTGACTTCAGGAGGAAGAGGACACCAGCAGTGCCCATCACCATCTAGGGCCTGGTTGTGGAAGTAGTGGACCAATATAAGTACCTGGGAGTCCACATGAATAGCAGACTGGACTGGAGGGACAGCAGTGATGCTGGGTACAATAAGGGACTGAGTAGACTCTACTTCCTGAAGAAGCTTAGGTCTTTTAACGTATGCAGCAAGTTGCTGGAGATTTTCTACCAGTCTGTTGTTGCAAGCACCCTGTACTTTACTGTGGTTTGTTGTGGGAGCAGCACCAGCAAAAAGGACATAAGTGGGATCGACAAATTGATCCGAAAGGCTGGTCATGTGATTGGCAGTTAGTTGGAGACGTTTGTCTCAGTGAGGGACAAGAGGACTCACCTTTCTGTAACAGATAACTCTGTGTTATTCATGTTAATGGACACTACTGCGCCTTACACCTTACCCTGTGTATATAATATATATTCTTTTGTCTCTATTTCTTGTACATTTGTCCATATGCTAATATGCTAATTTGTATAGTTTTTCTAATACTATTTTTATTTTATTTTACTAGATTTTATTTTGATTATTTTATTTTATTTAATCTTTCTTTTATCTGTGGTTCTTAAGAGTGCTTTTTTTTTTTTTTTATGTTCAACTAAGCTACTGTGACCAAGCAATTTCCCTTGTGGATGAATAAAGTTTATCTAAGTCTAAGTTGGGCTGACGAAGTCAGGCCATCTTTAAGGCCGAAGACAAACCTATGAAAACTCTACAGTCCATCAACAATAATCCACAACCCCCTCTAATTGCCCCCCT
The DNA here is from genome assembly GCF_963514085.1 of Chelon labrosus. Lineage (NCBI taxonomy): Eukaryota > Metazoa > Chordata > Actinopteri > Mugiliformes > Mugilidae > Chelon > Chelon labrosus. The sequence goes on from NC_140360.1 coordinate 8,567,892, forward strand.
TAAATCTACCCAGTGACATTTAGCTAGTTTGGACTGGGGAAATCTCACATGTCTGTATTTGTCTGGGGCCCCACAGCAGCTAGGATCACCACTGTCTAAACTAAACATATTAGTATTAGTGTCAGAACAGTTGAATGTGTTTTTAATTATGCCTCTAGTGTCATCCACTCTATCCACTAATCTCTATCTTTATCTCTATCTATACTCTATAAACTCTTTTGACTATAATTGTATTATAATATTTTTTCTGCTTGTTAATTTTTTAAATTCTCATTATTCTCAAGTGCATAGTACGTTTACTGCACCACTTAATAATGTCTCTCTGAGCCTCTGAAGCAGAAGCCACAAGTAAAGCACAGATTAGATTTGCAAGCAAAAATAAAAGACAGATGTACTCATTACCTCCTTGAATTTAAACATCATTAAAAACATTCTTCATCAATACATTTCCATGCAAACATGTTAATTCTGGCCAACATAATCAGAGTATCTCAGTTATGTAAGGCTGAAATATCCTCCTGACTACCAGTAGTTGTAAACCTGAATATCTCCCATCCACTGCGTTCTACTGAATTAACTCCTATTGCTATCTACAGAGGACATTTAGGGCAGTGATACCAAATATGAAAGGGTGGGGCTTTGGTAACTTTCTCTTTCTCATTAAGGAAAATATCATCCAGTTATATGATATCTTAAAAATCAAAACTTTTTTTCAGTATTCTAATTACCTTACAAAGACTGAGGAATTTAAAAAAAGTGTGATTTGACTGGTTTCATGGTAGTCTGGAGGATATAACTAAATAACGTAACAGTCGCCTCTAGTGGAGGCTCTTGGTAGCAACAAGCCATAGATGCAGATCATTACAAACTGTTCAAGAGGTTGTGGTGCAAGACTGTGCTAAAAATAAGATGATAAACCAACTTCATCTGTAAACAAAGACATCTCTCTGCGAGATGATGTGGTCAGTGTTGGTCTTCAGTCTATCCATGATTTGATGCTGTGAAAGCAAACATTTCTACACATTTTCTGTAGTTCTGGTACCACGTCCTCCACTGTTGAATGTTTCTTCACCATGCTACCAAGTAAGCAATGTCCCACTGGAATCTTGAGACTCAGCCATAGTTGGACAATAGCTGGAAGTTGATTTACTAAATAGTATCTGATCAATAGATTACAGTGTCACCTAAGCACTGCTTCGATGGAAAGATTCAAGCTTAAATAGCTTAAACTGAAACACTGATACTTTATTTTAGTTGGACTTCCCCTGGATGCTCTGACTGAGGAGGTAGCTTTAATATGACAAGTCTGAAATAACAACTGTTATCATCTGCACTTGCTTCAGATAAGAAAAACAACTTCTGGTAATAATTGATCACCTACAGTTAAGACACTATTTAAGGCTGGGCTCAACACAAACTAGAAAATTCATCTTCATAGGCAGACACTTTGTGAACAAGATGGCAAAGTTTTACCCATTGTTCCTGCTGATCTGCTGTGTCTCTTCAACTCAGCTTCAAACAGAGTCTGACAGTGACATTACTCCACAATTACGGCAAACTGATAATAGCTCTGAAAACCGACAAACCTGTACAAGTGACATCCATGCTCTGCTGAGAGAGATGAGCGCCTTGTTGGGAGGACTGAAGGTGGAGGTGACGCACTTACAGAAAGAGAACGAAGGTACAATAGTCTGTAATTTAGAAGTATGATACTGAAATGTTTGCAAAGAATGTGTCTTACCATGTGTTCATTTTTTAGCTCAAGCAGCTAAATTGAGAGAACTGGAGCTGCAAAAGACTGAGTTGGACAAGCTGAAGCAACAGTACCAAGGTAAATCAGCTATACTCATTCATTCATTATCTGTGTGTAATAATACATAATGTTTGTCTTTTAGAGGGGGCATATCCCGGCAGTCATTGGGTTAGAGACAGGGTACACTCCGGTCAGGTCGCCAGTCACAGAAAAGATCTAACACTGAAAGACAGAACAATCATTCACACTCACCTATGGCTAATTTCAAAACACCAATTAACCTAAAATTAATGTCTTTGGACTGTGGCTGGAAGTCGGAGCACCCAGCAGAGGGAGAACATGCAAACTCCAAACAGAAAAGCGCCAGCTGGTGGGTTCAAACCCAGAACCACCTTGTGTCACATCAGAATTACACATTATTCGACCACTTACACATTGAAATTGTCAATATGTCTGTGAAGATTCTCATTCATAGAGTTTATGGTATTGTTCAAACACTTGTTGGGTTTCTTGAAGACGTGTCGGCACTCATCCATATACCTTCTTCTGTTCTAAATGACTGACGGAGAATTGGACCCTACCAGTCATTTAGATCTGAAGAAGCCACTTGGATAAGCAGTTAAACATCTTCAAGAAAGTCCAACAAGTCCAGTCTTCTGAGGTGTCAGTGCTAACCACTACACAACTGTACCGTAGCAACAGTTGTGTCACATCAAAATCAAGGAACACACAGAAGTTATCATTCTATACAGTAATAGCACAGAATTGGATGACTAGTAGTGGATAGGAAATTAGAGGGCAAGAGCTCTGAGCCAGAGAAAAGAAAGTGGAGGATGCGAGAGAGGAGAGAGAAGAAATAAGGAGGACATGTGTTTGGTGCATCGTCCCCCAGCAGCCTAGGCCTATAGCAGCATAACTAAGGGATGGTTTAGTCCAGCCCTAACTATAAGCTTGATCAAAAAGGAAAGTCTTAAGCCTGACCTCATTTATTCATTATCTGTACATGTTTGTCTGTTAGATGGGGGCCTACCAGTCATTAGGTTAGAGACAGGGTACATTCCAGACAGGTCGCCAGTCACAGAATAGGACTAACACAGAAAAACAGAACAATCATTCACACTCACCTATGGCTAATTTCAAAACACCAATTAACCTAACATTAATGTCTTTGGACTGTGGCTGGAAGTTGGAGCACACGGCAGAGGGAGAACACTCCAAACAGAAAAGCACCAGCTGGTGGGTTCAAACCCAGAACCACCTTGTGTCACATCAGAATTACACATTATTCGACCACTTACACATTGAAATTGTCAATATGTCTGTGAAGATTCTCATTCATAGAGTTTATGGTATTGTTCAAACACTTGTTGGGTTTCTTGAAGACGTGTCGGCACTCATCCATATACCTTCTTCTGTTCTAAATGACTGACGGAGAATTGGACCCTACCAGTCATTTAGATCTGAAGAAGCCACTTGGATAAGCAGTTAAACATCTTCAAGAAAGTCCAACAAGTCCAGTCTCCTTTGTTTAGGCTCTAAATGTATTTGCAAATGTATTTACTGTTCCTTCTGGACAGTACTGAAACAATATCCAGGTTTTCAGTTACTAAAGCAAACCTTCAGGTGAAAATAATTGATGATGAAATACTTCAAACAATGATTACTTACACAAGAGACCATAGTTTATTTCATGCTGCTACTTTTTGGATTAATTTTAGGACAGGAAGGAGAACTGATAAACCTTAAAGCCAGAACCAACATCACAGAAAACCATGTGGAGCTGCAAAAGACTGAGCTGGACAAGCTGAAGCAACAGTACCAAGGTAAATGAGCAACACTCATTCATTATCTGTAAATGTTTGTCTTCTAGAGGGAAGCCTATCCCAACAGTCACTGGGTTAGAGACGGGGTACAGTCTGGAGAGGTCGCCAGTCTATCACAGGGCTAATACACAAAGACAAAAACAACCATTCATACTCACATGCACACCTATGGCTAATATAGAAACACCAATTAACATTAATGTCTGTGGACTGTGGCAGGAAGTCAGAGCACATGGCAAAGGGAGACCATGCAAATTCCAAACAGAAAAGAGCCAGCTGGCGGGTTCAAACTACACAACGATGCTGTAGCAACAGTCATGTTACATCGCATTATTTGACCCATTACAAACTGTCTGTCTCTGAAGATTCTCAGTCATAGAGCTCATGGTATTGTTCAAACACTTGTTGGGTTTCTTGAAGACGTGTCACCACTCACCCATATATCATGTTCAGTTCTAAATGGCTGGCGGAGAATTGGGGAACCCAAACTCCCTACCAGTCATTGAGATCTGAAGAAGCCACTTGGTGGTGAAACGTCTTCAAGAAAGTCCAACAGTCCAGTTTCCTTTGTTTAGACTCTCAATGTATTTACAAGGGATATGGCATAGTTCTTCTGGACAGTACTGAAACTATATCCAGGCTTTCAGTTACTAAAGCAAACCTCCTTCCTGACCTTCTTAGGACAGGAAGGAGAACTGATGAACCTTAAAGCCAGGACCAACATCACAGAAAACCATGTGGAGGCTCTGAAGAAAGCAGGGGAAGGTTTGTGAATTTAGAAACAAGCTCTTTATAGCAACAATCCACTCACTGTCACATCAGTCACTGACTGTGATATGAGTATGTTTGTCTCTCTCTCAGTGAAACAAGTGGCTTTCTCAGCCTCTCTGCTGGATTCAGGTGAAGGAACCACTGGACCATTCAACGCATTCACAACTCTGGTTTTCAGACACGTTGTTACAAATATTGGAAATGCCTACAGCCCTAATACAGGTTCTTCAAATACATAGATTTAAGCAATATGATTATTTTCTTTTTGCAATATTGACAGCAATTCTTCTTTTACATTTACTGAAGAAAACAAAAATGTGTCTTTCAGGTTTTTTCATTGCACCAGTGAGAGGCGCCTACCACTTTGAGTTCTACATTGGTGCACATGGACATAATTCACATGGTTCCGCTGCAGTGCTGGTCAGGAATGGAGAACATGTTTTTTCGGCATATGAAAATCAGCCTTCTGGTTTTGGGAGTAGTTCTAATGGTGTCACGTTGCTATTAGAGGTTGGAGATGTTGTGTTTGTGCGCTTGTGGGTAAACTCAAGGATTTTTGACAATGAAAATCACCACAGTACCTTCAGTGGTCATCTGCTTTTCGCCATGTGAGCAGAACAACCCATTTTGTCTTCATCTACTTCATACGATAGCTGTACATGCAGTGTATATTGTGGAGGAAATTTCTCTTGAAATCAAAGAAATCAGAAGACTGTGGTCACAGCACAGACAAGGAACAAAGCAGAGAGAGTGACTAATGAGCAAAGAATACACAATGTACATCTGTTTTATACTTCATATCTACTGGGTGTCACATTACTCCCTCCCTGACACCGACCACTGAAAGAACACAATACAGAAATGTGCAGAACATAAAACATGACTCAACCAATGGTAAAGCAGCATCTAAGCGATGTCTGTTGATTTTATGAAACATTTCCATTACAATATCTTTTTACTTACTGATACTGCGTGTAAGAACATTTTTTTTCCATCTGCATCAGTCTCTGGGTTTGCAGAGTGTTTTTGTTAACATTTGATTAGGTAAGTGCAGTAATTCATGAGAAAACTGTAGAAATGTTTGACCTCCTTCTACCCTTGAACACTCTTTTGTATCTGTGTCTGGACACTACAGGAACACTGTACCAGTACTTCACTAAGTCTCCTTTGTCCTGTTAATGAAACCTGGATGACAAAACTTTGCAGTAACCAGAATTTGTACATATTCTGCTGTATATTATATTGTTTGTATTATTGTTCACTTACATTATCATGTGGACATTTATCTAACACATGGTAAACTTTGGTTCTAAATATAAATATCTCCTTATAATAATAACAATAATAATAATAATAATAATAATAATACCTTTATTTATATAGCATCTTTAAAAACAGCGTTTACAAAGTGCTTTGACAGTCAAGCATGAATAAAATACTCAGGCAAAATAAGAAAAACCAACAAAATTTAGAAGACAATAAAAAGCAATTTAAAAATTAACATAAACAACCACATCACAAAAATAAAATAAAATAAAACACAGTGAAATAGAAAGACTTCATTAAAATTAAAAGTTAAAAAAAAGAAAGTTAAAAAGACAAACCTCACAAACCTCCGCAAGTCTATAAAAATGAGTTTTAAGAAGTGATATAAAGGAATTCACTGATTGTGCAAGCCTTATGTCCTCAGGCAGGGCGTCGGTCACCTTTAGTTTTGAGCCTCGACCTTGGAACAGCCAGAAGGGAACCGCCTGAGGATCTAAGGCTGCGGGCTGGCTTGTAAGGTGTCAATAACGCTGATATGTAACTTGGAGCCAGCCCCTGACGTGCTTTAAAAGTGATCAGTAAAATCTTAAAATTAATTCTAAAACGAACAGGGAGCCAGTGAAGAGAAGCTAAAATCGGTGTAATGTGCTGTCGTCTTTTAAAACCAGTAAGAAGCCTAGCTGCTGCATTTTGCACAAGTTGGAGGCGAGAGAGTGATTTCTGATTAATGCTAGAGAGAAGTGAGTTACAGTAGTCTAATCTGGAGAATATTAGTGCATGTATAACTTTTTCTAAATCGGAGCGGGAAATTATTTTTTTGATTCTGGAGATGGTTTTGAATTGAAGGAAACAAGACTGAACTACTTTATTGAAATGTTTTTCGAAGCTGAGGTTTGAATCAAAAATGACTCCTAAATTACGGGCAGTGGGCATTACGCAGTTGGCATAGGGACCAAGAGAGGTTAGAATGGAGCTGGTGTGGATGGGAGGATTAAACAATATGATTTCTGATTTTGAGTTGATGAGTTTCAGGAGATTTTGTGCCATCCAGCAGTTCACATCACTAAGACAGTCTAAAACAACAGCTAGGCTTCCAGGATCAGCAGGTCTCGGAGGGAGGTATATCTGTGTGTCATCTGCATAGCAATGAAAAGAAACATTGTGGTGTTCAATTATATGGCCAAGACGGAGCATATAAATAGAAAATAAAATTGGACCTAAAATTGAACCTTGCGGTACACCACAGGTGATGTGAGCTGACGAAGAAGAATAATTACCTGTGGTGACCGAGAACGTTCTTTCTAAAAGATATCTCAGCCCCCACACCACTTCCATCCTTGTTCACAGCCTTGTCACCTCCCGCCTTGACTACTGTAACTCTCTCCTCTTCGGCCTCCCCCACACATCCCTCCATAAGCTTCAAATGGTCCAGAATTCAGCTGCTCGCATCATCACCAAAACCCCTTCGTTTCACCACATTATCCCCGTACTCCAGCATCTCCACTGGCTCCCAGTCAAATCCAGGATTGACTTCAAGATTCTTCTCCACACCTTCAAGGCCATACATAACCTCGCCCCTCCTTATCTCTCTGATCTCCTCCACATTGTCACCCCCTCCCGCTCCCTCAGATCCTCCTCCTCCTCTATCCACCTCTCTGTGCCCTCAGCCCGCCTCAGTACCATGGGGAGCAGAGCCTTCAGCTGCTCTGCTCCCCAACTCTGGAACTCACTCCCACTGGACATCCGAAACATCGACTCTTTCCCTATCTTCAAATCCAGACTCAAAACCCACCTGTTCCAGAAAGCTTACTCCCCGTGACTGCACTGTTCCATTTTTTATTTATTTTTTCTGCTCTGTCTTGTTTTGTGTCCTTGTGTCTTGTAAAGTGTCCTTGTGTGTCTTGAAAGGCGCTTATAAATTAAATGTATTAATAACCTATAAATAACGACAAGTCCAAATGTTTCCCTTTGTTTTAGTGCAAAGAAGAACAAGTACATTATGAAAATGTCTACATTTAATGAGATATCCTTTTACAATACATTTTATGAACAACCTAGGATTTCTTTAAAAAAATTAAAGTGCAATTTTATTGCTGTCTGACATTTAGTTCTGGATGTTGTGTTCTGTTCTCTACTCTGACTAAAACAGTAGATAAATCAGGAATAGCAAGTTACTTCTGTAGCACTCTGTTTTTTTGGCACAAATTCAGGCTGCAGGCCAGATTAGATCCTCTGGCGGGACGGTTTTGGCCCGTGGACCATATGTTTGACACCCCTGGTATAGTCCTTCAACCAATCAGAGCCATTCATTTAGTTGGAAACTAATTCATCTCCACACACACAGATGAATAAAGCCTATCTAAACAATGTGACAGGCCATCAACAATAATCCACAACCCCCTCTAATTGTCCCCCTTCAATCTACCCAACGACATTTAGCAAGTTTGGACTAGGAAAAATTGATGTCTTTTACATTGTTATATAATCATTCAGAATATCTTTAATCCAGATCAGTGCTACAAACTATTTCCTGTCTTTTGACTATAATTGTATTTCAATATTTTTTCTGCGTGTTCATTTTTTAAATTCTCATGATTCTCAAGTGCATAGTACGTTTACTGCACCACTTAATAATGTCTGTCTGAGCTTCTGAAGCAGAAGCCACAAGTAAAGCACAGATTAGATTTGTAAGCAAAAATAAAAGACAGATGTACTCATTACCTCCTGGAATTTAAACATCATTAAAAACATTCTTCATCAATACATTTCCATGATAATGTGTTAATTTCGGCCAACATAATCAGAGTATCTCAGTTCAGTAAGGCTGAAATATCCTCCTGACTACCAGTAGCTCAAATTTGTCCTCTGTGGAGGACATTTGTAAACCTGAATATCTCCCACCCACTGCACACTACTGAATTAATTCCTATTGCTATCTACAGAGGACATTCAGGGGAGTGATACCAAATGTGAAGGGGTGGGGCTTTGGTAACTTTATCTTTCACATTAAGGAAAATGTCATGCAGTTATATGATATCTTAAAAATAAGTATTCCAATTACCTTACAAAGATTGAGGAATTAAAAAAAAAAAAGTGATTGGACAAGATTTTGTTTTCCTGGTAGTCTGGAGGATATAACTAAATAACGTAACAGTCCCCTCTAGTGGAGACTCTTGGTAGCAACAAGCTATACATGCAGATCATGACAAACTGTTCAAAAAGTTGTGGTGCAAGACTGTGCTAAACATAAGATGGAAAAAAAAAAACAACATCAGCTGTAAACAAAGACCTCTCTAAAGGAAATGCTTTGTTACCATGCTACAGTGTTGATGAATGCTGCGAATACTTATTCCTTTACTTTCAGTACTTACTTACATAGATTATGACCCAGTGTATAATTTACCTGAGACTGGTTGTCATGACTGTTTCTCTTGCACAGTGCTTGTGCAGTTTAGCTGCACCTGCACTCTTGATTTCTTACAATTATTAACTAGTTTGCCTGTTAAAGTATGATTGGTTATCACTCATTTTTATGGCATTTGTTACAAATTACAAGTACAGAGTTTCAGTTTTTTATGTTCCTCCCACCTCTCTTTGCTTTGGAGGAACATGAAAGCACTAAATACCTGGGAATGCATAACGATAACGATGACCTCACTAAAAGAACACCTTAATCACCTTAATAAAGAAGGCCTGTCAAAGACTATATTTTCTGATGAGGTTTAAGTAGGTTTGCCTGGGTACTGCAGTCCTCACAGCATGTGCCACTTTGTTGTATGGAAATTGCTCAGATGCAGACAAGAAGCGTCTGCAGCGGGTATGTAAGTCCACAGAGAAATCTAGGACAGAGAGAGAGAAGGTGGCTGCAAATCAACAATTTGCTGGGGAATTTCATTGTCAAAGTTATGAGACCTTTAGCTGCGGTAAACAGAAAAGGCTTCGGAGAAATACCACATTTCTAAACTATGCTAAACTATCCTTTAACAGCTGTGTAGTACTATTAAACTGTGTCAGTTTATATAGGCTAATCATATCTGTAATGCACACAATTGATAAGCACATGTTTTTATGTTCAGTTCTGTTGTATTCTATTAGTTGACATTGTTGCTGTGGTTGTAGAGCGTATTTTTTTGTCCTTGATGTCAGTGAATGTACCATGCAAGAGATGGAAGTTATGGTAGAGCTGAGAGTTTGCTGAGCGTGAGCCGCATATTAGAAGATGAGATGAATGAATATCTTTTTACTTACTGATACTGCGTGTAAGAACATTTTTTTCCCCATCTGCATCAGTCTCTGGATTTGCAGTGTTTATGTTAACATTTGATTAGGTAAGTGCCGTAATTCATGAGAAAACTGTAGAAATAACAGTGGACCTCCTTCTAACTTTGAACACTCTTTTGTGTCTGTATGTGGACACTACAGGAACACTGTACCAGTACTTCACCGACTCTCCTTTGTCCTGTTAATGAAACTTGGATGACAAAGCTTTGCAGTAACCAGAATTTGTACATATTCTGCCATATATTATATTGTTTGCAATGTCATGTGGACATTTATCTAACACATGGTAAACTTTGGTTCTAAATATAAATATCTGCTTATTGTTAGCAAAGCCGTCACAAAAACTGGATTCAAATATTCCGTGGGAAGAAAAAATCAAGGAGATGGCTTTGGTTGCAAAATTAAGCGAGGTTTTATTTACAAAAAACGTGAAAAATAACTGAAACTTGTTTCGGCAAACATTACATGAGACCATCATCCCTTGAGCATCATCCTCCAACTCCCCTCCTATGGCCTTGGTGGCCAGAGGTTTTATACCTTCAGTCCCTCCCTCTGGACCAACCATTAGCTACAATAATCAATTTACTTCTCCTGAACTCAATATGATAACATAACAAACATTATTTCTACAGACGACCATGATGATTCTGCTACTCTGTAGGAAAAAACACGAATATGACAAAAGTGAAAATATATTGTATACTCTAAACTAAGTGTGGTAATGTGTGTTATTTAATTGACCTGTAAGTGGTGTGTGCACTTCAACGAAATTATTGGATGTGAGTGTGAATTTTATTCTTCAACATCATGTGCTAATGTCATCATGAGTTTCTTACAAAGACAGATAGATAGTGTGGAGGTACAGTAGTGTGTAAAGGTAGTACAAGGAAGACTGTTGTGTTTACAGTGTTTCAATATAATGTAACGTACCATCTTACAGCATTATTTACAGATAATGTAACTTAGCTTAGTATTTACTCTTCAAGATGGAAAAACACATTTAAATTACAGAGATGATGCTCATTATTTCTTTTTTACTGCCCTACATTACTTTATATGAATTCTACAATACAAACACAACAAAGGTAGTTTGGGGTATTGCAGTGCTCACACACATTGTATTAACTTACTAGAGTACTGGACTCTTTAAGACCAGATGACAGATGGTGGTCCAAGAGGAAAAGCTAAGGAGTCATGAATGTCTTGTGTCAAATCATCGTTCAACAGCTGTTGAAACATTATAGTTAAAAATACAATTAAAACCACTAAAGAGTCTGTCTTTATGAACTCTCTAACAGCTGATCACAATATTTGCAGAACAGTGAGGTGGAGAAACTGAAGGGAAAGGAACTGTGCGGTGATATCGGTGCCTCTGATCATGTATTGTGTCCAGTAAATCATAAAAATTAAGCTAATAAATTAATTTAAAAGCTTAGTATATTTTTCTAAGCTTGATGTATTGATCTAGAGATGGTCAGTGCTGGTCTTCAGTCTATCCATGATTTGATGCTGTGAAAGCAAATCTTTCTACACATTTCCTGTAGTTCTGGTACCATGTCTTTCACTTTTTAATGTTTCATCACTGTGCTACCAAGTAAGCAATGTCCCACTGGAGCCTTGAGTTCCATAGGAAGTTGATTTACTTAAACAAGCATCTGATCAGTAGATCACAGAGTCATCTGTGCACTGCTTCAGTGGAAAGATTCAACTAAAGGAAATCTGACCTTTGGTACAGAAGAGTTGTTACAATTAGGAATAACTTATAAACATGACTAATCTAAAATAACAACTGTTATCTCCTGTACATATTTCAGATAAGAAGAAAGTAATAATTAATCACCTACAGTCAAGACACTATTTAGGGCTGGGCTCAACACAAACACACTAGAAAATTCATCTTCATAGACGGACACTTAGCGAGCAAGGATGGCAGAGTTTTTCCCATTGTTCCTGCTGATCTGCTGTGTCTCTTCAGCTCAGCTTCTAACACAGTCCGACAACGACATTATTCCACAATTACAGGAAACTGAATCCCAAGGTAGTAGCTTTGAAAACCAACAAACCTCTACAAATGACATCCATGCCGTGCTGAGAGAGATGAGCGCCTTGTTGGGAGGACTGAAGGTGGAGGTGACGCACTTACAGAAAGAGAATGAAGGTAAAGTAGTCTGTAATTTAGAAGTAAGACAGCTTTGAAGCACTGAAATGTTTGCAAAGAATGTGTTTTACCGTGTGTTCATTTTTTAACTCAAGCAGCTAAATTGACAAGCTGAAGCAATAGTACCAAGGTAAACTAGATGATCGCAAGGGGTCCATGCACTGGCAAAGTCGTCCCCGAGCGGGATGCAGAGGCATAAGTCACTAGTAGTGCCCCCTATAGACCATATTGCATGAAGCTTGGTGGGTTTGTAAGGAGTCATCCACAGATTATTATTGTCAAATTTGAAGCAGATGACCGTGGTGGTTTGTGAGATATAAACATGTAGTCGTTGTAGCGGCTCCTACAGCCCGAATTTCACGAAACTTGGCATGATTGTACGTAACCGTAAAAATGAATTAGCCATTAACTTTGTAATCAATAACCTTAATTCTAACCATTATTATTAATAATAAATCGCAACAAAATCAATAGGGATCCTGCAACTTCGTTTGCACGGACCCTATACTCATTCAATCATTCATTATCTGTAGATGTTGGTCTTTTAGAGGGGGCCTATCCCGGCAGTCATTGGGTTAGAGTTAGGTGAGTATGAATGATTTTTCTATCTTTCTGTGTTAGCCCTTTTCTGTGACTGGCGACCTGCTTGGAGTGTTCCCTGTCTCTCACCCATTGACTTCTAGGATAGTCCACGAACCAGAGGGTTAGCGGTTCGATCCTCAAAATGTGTCACGTGCCAAAGTGTCCTTGAGCAAGACACTGAACCCCCAGCACTGGTGTGTGAATGTTTGTGTGCTTGTGTGACCGAACGGGTAGATGCGTCTGTGACTGTAAAAAGAGCTTTGAGTACAAACAGGTAAAAAAGCGCTACAATAATGGCCCCATAATATAAAAGCAAGGCCTTTCATCCAAATAGCTTCTTCTGTTCTTTGGGGAACCCAGAAGCAGTTAAACATCTTCTCAATATGTATTTACAAGGGAATAGTATCTTCTGGACAGTACTGAAACAATGTCCAGGTTTTCAGTTACTAAACCAAACCTTCAGGTGAAAATAATTGATGAAGAAATACTTCAATCAATGATTATTTACACCAGAGACCATGGTTTATTACATGCTGCTACTTTTTGGATTCATTTTAGAACAGAAAGAAGAACTGATGAACCTTAAAGCCAGAACCGTCATCACAGAAAACCATGTAGAGGCTCTGAAGACAGCAGGGGAAGGTTTGTAGATTTAGAAACAAGCCCTTTATAGCAACAGTCCACTCGCTGTAACATCAGTCACTGTAATATGAATATGTTTGTCTCTCTCTCTCAGTGAAACAAGTGGCTTTCTCAGCCTCTCTGCTGGATTCAGGTTCTGGAACGACTGGACCATTCAACTCATTCACAACTCTGGTTTTCAGACATGTGGTTACAAATATTGGAAATGCCTACAGCCCTAATACAGGTACTTCAAATACACAGATTTAAACAATATGATTATTTTCTTTTTGCAGTATTGACAGCAATTCTTCTTTTACTTTACTTTAAAACAAAAATGTGTCTTCCAGGTTTTTTCATTGCACCAGTGAGAGGCGCCTACCACTTTGAGTTCTACATTGGTGCACATGGACATAATTCACATCCTTCAGCTGCAACGCTGGTCAGGAATGGAGAGCATTTTTTTTCGGCATATGAACATCAGCCTTCTGGTTATGGCAGTAGTTCTAATGGTGCCACATTGCTATTAGAGGTTGGAGATGTTGTGTTTTTGCACTCAGGGATAAACACAAGGATTTATGACAATGGAAATCACCATAGTACCTTCAGTGGTCATCTGCTTTTCGCCATGTGAGCAGAACAACCCATTTTGTTTTCATCTACTTCATACGATAGTTGCACATGCAGTGTATATTGTGGAGGAAATTTCTCTTGAAATCAAAGAAATCAGAAGACTGTGGTCACAGCACAGAAAGAGTGGCTAATGAGAACAGAATACGCAATGTACATCTGTTTTATACTTCATATCTACTTGGTGTCACATTATTCCCTCCCTGACACCGACCACTGAAAGAACACAATACAGAAATGTGCAGAACATAAAACATGACTCAACCAATGGTAAAGCAGCGTCTTAGCAATGTCTGTGATTTCATGAAACATTTCCATTACAATATCTTTTTTCTTACTGATGCTATTTGTAAAAACATTTATTTTTTTTCCATCTGCATCAGTCTCTGGATTTGCAGAGTGTTTTTGTTGAACACTCTTTTGTGTCTCTATCTGAACACTACAGGAACACTGTACCAGTACTTCACCAACTCTCCTTTATCCTGTTAATGAAACCTGGATGACAAAGCTTTACAGTAACCAGAATTTGTACATATTCTGCTGTATATTATATTGTTTGTATTATTGTTCTCCTACATTATCATGTGGACATTTATCTAACACATGGTAAACTTTGGTTCTAAATATAAATATCTCCTTATTGTTAGCAGAGCACTAAATACATTTATCGTAGTTGTTTGGCACTAATAAAAATGATCTGAGTGTCTTTTTTATGGTTAAACAAATGTCACTAGTTTTGTGTGTGTGTGGCTTTGTATTGTTTTATTTTTAACTTTCAGTTTGAAACGCATTTGTCATCATGAGGCTCTTACAAAGAGAGCGAGATAGTGTGAAGGTACAGTAGTGTGTAAAGGCAGTAGAACGAAAACTGTTGTGTTTACAGTGTTTCTATATGATGTAGCATACTATCTTACAGCATTACTTACAGATAATGATAATGATAACTTAGTAAAACACACTTAAATTATAGAGATGATGTTCATTATTTCTTATTTACTGCCCTATACTTCCAATGAATTAGACAATACAGTCATTCATTAATCTTCTAATTATACAATACAAACACAAGAAATGTAGATTGGAGTATTACTGTGCTAACAAACAGTATACTAATGCACTACAGTACTGGACCCTTTCAGACCAGATGACAGATGATGGTTGGTCTGGAGATGATAATAATAATAATAACTTTATTTATATAGCACTTTTAAAAACAGGGTTTACAAAGTGCTTTGACAAACAAAGCAGAACAAATAAAAGGAACACAGTTAAATTAAAACTCAAAACTTAAAACTTAAAGAGTAAAACGAAGACGACATCACAAAAAGGCGAGTCTATAAAATTGAGTTTTAAGAAGTGATTTAAAAGAGGTTACTGATTCTGCAAGCCTTATCTCCTCAGGTAGGTCGTTCCAAAGCCGAGGGGCAATAACAGAAAAAGCTCGGTCACCTTTAGATTTAAGCCTTGACTTTGGAACCACCAGGAGGCCCCCACCCGAGGATCTAAGGCTGCGAACTGGCTCATATGGGGTCAACATTTCTGTTATATAGCGTGGAGCCAGGCCAAGACGAGCTTTAAAAGTGATCAGTAAAATCTTAAAATCAATTCTAAAACGAACGGGAGCCAATGGAGAGAAGCTAAAACTGGGGTGATGTGATGTCGTCTGTTAAAACCTGTGAGAAGCCTGGCTGCTGCGTTCTGGACCAGTTGGAGGCGGGAGAGAGACTTTTGATTTATGCCGGAAAGGAGGGAGTTACAGTAGTCTAGTCTAGAGAAAATTAATGCATGAATAACTTTTTCCAAGTCAGAATGAGACAGTATAGGTTTAATTTTGGAGATGATTCTGAGTTGGAGGTAGCAGGACTGGACAACTGTTTTAATCTGTTTGTCGAAGGTGAGATCTGAATCAAATATGACTCCCAGATTTCTGGTAGCGGGTTTAATGTTAGTGGAGAGTGGACCAAGGCTATTTGTAATGAGGTTGGTGTCTGTGTTTGGGGGACTGAACAAGATGATTTCTGATTTTGACTTGTTAAGTTGAAGAAAGTTTTGTGCCATCCAACAGTTAATATCATTGAGGCAGTCTAAGACAGCAGCTAGGCTTCTCGGGTCATGCGGTCTCAGCGGAAGGTATATCTGTGTGTCGTCTGCATAGCAATGGAAAGAGACGTTGTGTTGTTGGATGATGTGGCCTAGTGGAAGCATGTAAATAGAAAATAAAATTGGACCTAAAACTGAACCCTGCGGTACACCACAGGTTATTTGAGCTGTAGATGATGTATAATTACCTATGGTGACCGCAAAGGTTCTCTCTAAAAGGTAAAAATGAAACCAACTAAGCGCAGTATCCTTGATGCCAACCCAGGTTCTGAGGCGGTCAATTAAAATGTCATGATCTACAGTGTCAAATGCGGCACTGAGGTCTAAAAGTATTAAAATTGCACTTTCTCCTCTGTCGACTGTTAAAAGCAGGTCATTTGTTACCTTAAGGAGGGCAGTTTCTGGACTATGTAAAGCTCTGAAACCTGATTGAAACTTCTCAAAGATGTTATTATGACACATAAATGCAAAAAGCTGCGATGAAACCACCTTTTCTAAAACTTTGGATAAAAACTGAAGTCTGGAAATTGGTCTAAAATTGCTAAGAGCAGACGGATCAAGGTTTGGTTTCTTTAAAAGAGGTGGTCAGTGTTGGTCTTCAGTCTATCCATGATTTAATGCTGTGAAAGCAAATCTTTCTACACATTTTCTGTAGTTCTGGTACCACGTCCTCCACTATTTAATGTTTCTTCACCATGCTACCAAGTAAGCAATGTCCCACTGGAATCTTGAGACTCAGCCATAGTTAGACAATAGCTGGAAGTTGATTTACTAAAAAGTATCTGATCAATAGATTACAGTGTCACCTGAGCACTGCTTCGATGGAAAGACTCAAGCTTAAATAGCTAAACTGAAACACTGATACTTTATTTTAGTTGGACTTCCCCTGGATGCTCTGACTAAGGATGTAGCTTTAATATGACAAGTCTGAAATAACAACTGTTATCATCTGCACTTGCTTCAGATAAGAAAAACAACTTCTGGCAATAATTGATCACCTACAGTCAAGACACTATTTAAGGCTGGGCTCAACACAAACTGGAAAATTCATCTTCATAGACGGACACTTTGCGAACAAGGATGGCAAAGTTTTACCCATTGTTCCTGCTGATCTGCTGTGTCTCTTCAACTCAGCTTCAAACAGAATCTGACAAGGACATTATTCCACAATTACGGCAAACTGATAATAGCTCTGAAAACCAACAGACCTGTACAAGTGACATCCATACTGTGCTGAGAGAGATGAGCGCCTTGCTGGGAGGACTGAAAGTGGAGGTGACGCACTTACAGAAAGAGAACGAAGGTACAGTAGTCTGTAATTCAGAAGCATGATACTGAAATGTTTGCAAAGAATGTGTCTTACCATGTGTTAATTTTTTAGCTCAAGCAGCTAAATTGAGATAACTGGAGCTGCAAAAGACTGAGTTGGACAAGCTGAAGCAACAGTACCAAGGTAAATGAGATATACTCATTCATTCATTATCTGTAGATGTTTGTCTGTTAGAGGGGGGCCTACCAGTCATTAGATTAGAGACAGGGTACACTCCGGACAGGTTGCCAGTCACAGAATAGGACTAACACAGAAAAACAGAACAATCATTCACACTCACCTATGGCTAATTTCAAAACACCAATTAACCTAACTTTAATGTCTTTGGACTGTGGAAGTCGGAGCACCTGGCAGAGGGAGAACATGCAAACTCCAAAGAGAAAAGCGCCAGCTGGTGGGTTCAAACCCAGAACCACCTTATTCGACCCATTACACATTGAAATTGTCAATATGTCTGTGAAGATTCTCATTCATAGAGTTTATGGTATTGTTCAAACACTTGTTGGATTTCTTGAAGATGTGTCACCACTCATCCATATATCTTCTTCTGTTCTAAATGACTGGCGGAGAATTGGACCCTACAGTCATTTAGATCTGAAGAAGCCACTTGGATAAGCAGTTAAACATCTTCAAGAAAGTCCAACAAGTCCAGTCTCCTTTGTTTAGACTCTAAAAGTATTTACAAGGGATATGACATAGTTCTTCTGGACAGTACTGAAACAATATCCAGGTTTTCAGTTACAAAAGCAAACCTTCAGATGAAAATAACTGATGACGAAATACTTAAATCAATGATTATTTACACCAGAGACCATGTTTTATTTCATGCTGCTACTTTTTGGATTCATTTCAGGACAGGAAGGAGAGCTGATGAACCTTAAAGCCAGGACCAACATCACAGAAAACCGTGTGGAGGCTCTGAATAAAGCAGGGGAAGGTTTGTGAATTTAGAAACAAGCTCTTTATAGCGACAATCCACTCACTGTCACATCAGTCACTGACTGTGATATGAGTATGTTTGTCTCTCTCTCAGTGAAACAAGTGGCTTTCTGAGCTTCTCTGCTGGACTCAGGTGAAGGAACCACTGGACCTATACATATACATCTGGATCACATGGTATTGGCACGCGAAATACACATTCATTTTTGCACAGTTGAACATGTTCATCTTCAACAGAGGAAAGGAAGTCTCTGGTCCCATAGAGTTGAGGTAATGCATACATCACATTAGGCCGACCGCTGGGGACGTTGGTGTTTTTTGATGGTCTGATGGTGTGTGCATTCCAGACCTGTGCAGTATCATCCAACTCATCCTGTTAAAAAGAATAAAAAGGAAAATACAAATACGATTAGGAAGAACAGTACATACATACACACTTAAATATAGCACTAAATTATGACATCCACCTTCCTGTTCCTCCTCATTTTTCCTTCCTCTCCTCTCCCTCCCCTGACCTCCTTCCTGTCGCCTTCTCTCTTCCTCACTCCTATTCATACTCCTCCCATTTCACTCACATACCCACCTCCCGCACATATGAAAACACGGTTATGCATAAACTCACCTGAATGAGTCCCATGCAACAAAACTGAAGGATGGCCTTGTCAGAAGCCCACCGTCAGAGAAGTCATTATCTCTGAGGTCTGCAAACAAGGACAACCAGAACTCCACACACTGGCTGCGAAGAAAATTCCACCAATATTCTATTCTTTGGTTGGCGGTGCTTGGCCCCTCCAAGTAACTGTCAGCGGTGCCGTCTGGAGGAATGGGGACGACGAACCTCTGGAAATCTCACACAGCCATTTTCAGTGCCAAGATCGCCCCTAACAACTCTGGGGCAGCCCCCAAAACGTTGCACTGCTTCAGTGTAATAGCCTCCAATCAGCTTCGGGTCACTGTTTGTCGTGTACGCTTTAAGCCAGATTATTTTTCTAGAGAAACCATCAATGCTTCCATTGATGCAGAAGCCATATGGCTTCAGTTTATCATACGAGTCCACATGCCAGATGAAGTTCGGCCCTTTTGAGAAGTAGGCTACCTCCGTCTTCTTAGGCGTCCTGCTTTTCTCAATGCGACTCCAGTCGTCGGATACTGCGGTAAAGCCAGCCTCCACTTCGGCGAACACGGTCAAGCCAGCCCCCACGTTGTTTTGCGCTTTGTCCTTATTAGAAGCGTTACGGTAAACGCGTGCAAAAACAGCCCTTCAAAATAAAAGGATCATTCATGCAAGCTGTCAATCAGTAAATGGTGAACTAATTGTGTCAAATTAATTTATAATGTTTAAATGAAATATAACATTTAAAGAAAACTGCTCGTTTCCACAAGCTAATTCCTCTTCCCCCTGATAGTAGACACCCTCAGGATGTCACCCAGGAAATATCAGGCCATTCTGATTTGGAATTTCAAAATAAAGGCCTCTTAAATTGTTTTATATTTAACATATTTGCCAGACCATGTCAGATTGCAATTAAAACAAAACTGCCTGTTTCCACAGACTCATTCTACCTCCCCCTGATATTGGACACCCTCAGGATGTCACCCAGGAAATATCAGGCCATTCTGATTTGGAATTTCAAAATAAAGGCCTGTTAAATTATCTAATATTTTTCAACTTTTTACATAATTTTAAATAGAAATAAAAACAAAACTGCCTGTTTCCACAGACTAATTCCACTTCCCCCTGATAGCAGACACCCTCAGAATGTCACCCAGGAAATATCAGGCCATTCTGATTTGGAATTTCAAAATAATGGCCTCTTAAATTGTTTTATATTTTACATATTTGCCAAACCATTTCAGATTGAAATTAAAACAAAACTGTCTGTTTCCACAGACTCATTCCACTTCCCCCTGATGTTGGACACCCTCAGGATGTCACCCAGGAAATATCAGGTCATTTTGATTTGGAATTTCGCAATAAAGGCCCATTAAACTTCTTTATATTTTAAATATTTGCCAAACCATTTCAGATTGCAATAAAAATAAAACTGCCTGTTTCCACAGACTAATTACACTTCAAACACACTTCAAACTGATAGTATCCCACCTCAGGATGTCAAATAGGAAATTTGGTCATTATACACAGTACAATGAGATTTAACAAGCAGCTCAATAAAAGTCCACACATAATTAGCACAATATAAAAGACTATACACTAAAAATATATAAATACACAGTAAAAAACACAGACCGACAGACAGAATATTTGGGTACAGACTTGACTCCAAAGAGCGACTGAATGAGTATTGAGCGATGGAGGTAGTTTATGTCTGATGGTGCAGTGGCCAGTGCAGAGATATGAACGCCGAGGAATTTGAAGGACTCCACATGCTCTACACATTCACCGTTGATGTACAGGGGGGAGGGGGCGGCTCTGTTCCGCCTGAAGTCCAGGATGAGTTCCTTAGTCTTGGTGATGTTTAGTGCCAAGTTGTTTGATGCACACCACTCCTCCAGTTTCAGGACCTCATCTCTGTAGGCCGCCTCATTTCCCCCCCATGATCATCCCCACTACCGTTGTGTCATCAGCAAATTTGACAATGATGTTATCTGGGTCGGATGTGTAGAGGGAGTAGTGGACTCAGCACACAGCCCTGGGGAGAGGCAGTGCTGAGAGTGCGGGGGGAGGAGACGAAGTGAGGACCCAGTTTCACCTGCACCCAGCAAAGAAAGTTATCTTGAACAAATGCCAAGAACAAGTGGTTATTCACTGAAATATATAACCTACATTTATCAGTTGTAGTTCTTGGAAAAAAATATATCTAATGAGATATAAAAGTAAAAGTGTCTCTTAAAGCTCTGACCCTTGAATTAGTGCAATAATTTAACTTTAGCCTACTACTTTTACAACATTATTTACCAACAACATAAAGTGAAGCATAGTCTCCATAGGCTGCAGAAGCATAGGTGTCCTAACTTCTTCTAATTCCAACAAGCTTTTCATTTATTGGGCAATGTCTTCTTTCTTGCAGTGCCAGAATCTCACCTCTTTTTAACCTCAGACTGTCACAATGATGTATCATTCTTTCAGTTTTAACCTGAATATACAAGACATTTTTGATTTTCCCAATGATCAACGCATACCGAACTGAACCGAAAACTGTAACCACAAAACCGTGAACCGAACCGAACCGTGGATTTTGTGAACCGTTCCACCCCTAGTTATTATTAATACATGAAAAATCAAAATTGCTGGTTCCACTGCACTTCATGTCAATATAAACAATCTCAACATTTCAACACCACACATTTTCCTAACAGTCAATGCCAGTTTGAAATAACCTCTGATGAAGCAAATGAGGGTGCAGTACTTGCTCCGTCCATTCTAAAGTCTTCATCATCTCAGGATCTACTTCATGTCTGGAGCCGTCAATGAAACAGCGGAAGATTAATCAACTTAAGTCTCACTATCATTGTATCTTTTTGCGGAAGGACCCCCTCGAAAATGAGATGATTCATCTCAAGGGGCTATCCTGAATAAATAAATAAAATAAATAAATTTTCAAGGTAAGAATACCAACTCCTCATGTATATTACCATGTCTACGACTTAAGCATGATAATTTCGATAAACATCACATATTTCTCTAAAATTAGGCTTAAAATATTCAGTCTGCATAACCATCACCATCAAATTATGTGCAGCAGGAAATAAAAGAGCTCCTAATCATACTAAAAAAAGGAAGAAGAAACAAAAAAAAGAGGTTCATTCGGATATTTTTGTCAGTTTGTAGACCTAATGCCCAATCTGTCTGTTTTATCTGTGATGTGTGATCCCATTATTCTTACCTTCAAACACAATTGTACATGATCTTTCAGCGTTTGGATGCTACTGATGCAACTGGACACACCTATTCATGGGTTTCATCAGGTCCCTTTCCACAGGTGTTTTAATCAAGCACCATGCAGTCTACATTCATAATCTAGGTGCTTGATTTTAAACACCTGTGGAAAGGGACCTGGTGAAACCCATGAATAGCTGAATTTAATTTGACTGGGTCAGCTATCATAACGGTTGTCATGGTGGCAGGCACGAGCGAATTTTTACCACCGTTTCCAGGGCAACGCCAAACTTTTTCCATTTGCAGGGCTGCTTTCAGTTCTCTCCCCTCTCTCTCATACTCCTTACACTCCATCATAACATGCTGTACTGACTCATGTCGGTCACAGGTTCTACATCTGCCCGTAGGATGTTTCCCTGTTATGTGTAGTGTGCCATGGGCTCTATGCACAGCTCCACTACTTCCTGAACTTAATGCTCTGACTGTTGTGACTACTCAGACACACCTGGACTAATCAATTTGTCCAATGCTGCTCCTTTATTTCCTGCAAAACAGGAAATAAAGGAGCAGCATTAAGTTCAGGAAGTAGTGGAGCTGTGCATAGAACCCATTACGACCTGTGCGCTAGCCTAAGGCGGGTGATGATGCAGGCTTCCTCTAATTACTGCTCAGTGTAAACCCATTTAATCCCAAATTTTTCATGTGCCATTAGCAAATAATAAATCTTTTTTTTTTTTTTTTTAATTATTATGTAAACATAGGTGAAAGTGTGTTTTACAGTCAGCCACAATTGTGACTGGTGGGATAATATGCATACTAATTTTAAATATCTATCAAAGCTATCAAATTCTTTATATTCCAACTTTTTTTTTTTTTTTTTTTTTTTTACTGTTACCAGTGCCAGCATACATAACAAAAACAAAAAGACACCTATAAACATTACCATTGTCACTCTTGTGCAACATTTAAGACATGCATATTGTAATTTTGTTGTCGGATTTACATTTTAATGCAACATAGCTTTAGTGTAATTTTCATTTTACCATTGTAAATGACATTTTTTAGAGCAATATTGACCCTGTTCGCTAAACATAGGGGTCACTCAGAGTAGAGGTATCCTGCATAACCTCAGTCTTACTTTTGTTCAGGTTCAAATGTAATTTCAAAAGACATAAAACCAACATGACTACAAAATGTACATTTTAACAAATTTGATGCAAGCTTTTAAAACAAATTTTTAAGAAAATTCATGAATTGCTCATCTTGCCAACCCTTATTTGTCACTGAGCCATGTATGTATGAAACTTCCTTTCAACAATTTGTGTGTAGAAGAGGTGGTGGCTGCTTATGAGTGCATTGTTCAGGGACCATGCAAAGATGGGCCCACACCACTTCTTGGACCTGACTGAGATTTGGTACCTTGAAACCTGCAGATTGATTGAATGTTTAGATTTTATATTTGACCACCTGGGACAAAGAACCTTGGTTCATCTGTCTGGACCCTGCATGGGCAAACTCTTCCACAAAGGGCCGTGTTACTGTAGGTTTTTGTTCCAACCAGTCAAGAGCACACAGTTCTATCTACAACCTACTGTCTGAAGACTGAGATCAGTTAATGAAATGATGAAAGTCTGGTGTGCTGCTGCTTGGTTGGAACAAAAACCTGCAGCCACACGGCCCTTTGTGGAAGAGTTTGCCCATGGCTGCTGAGGAGAGGGATTTGCCTCTTCACCAACAGTGGGTGAAAGTGGAGTAGTGATGAGAGGGAAGTTGTTATCCCTGATAACATTGTTTCTTACATAATTTTTTTTGCCTGTCATTCAACAGCCTGGCTGGCAATTAGCCTGTCTCACCCTTGTAGTCCACATCACAGTCAATGGGGACAGTCTCTATTTCACTTTGAGAAATAACTGAAATGCTTTAGGGTCAGTAAGGTCCAACATATATTGTATTTGATTCCATTTAAAAAAAAAAAAAAGAACAGAGTAGAAAGTTAGCTACTTAGACTGTTATCCCACCGGTTACTATTGTTGCCATCAACAGTTTTACTCATTCTGTGATCACACTAAACACAGTTGAGTGATTGTAGATGCATATGTCAATACTAGACACCTTAAAGATGATGCGTCCCAAAAATTTTGTCTCATCTTTGTCAACCTTCTTTACCGACCTTCCTTGTCGGGGCTTTGATGCAGCCATCTTGCTCGGATGGTGCAACCAGGAAATAATCAACTCTGATCATGTAACAATTTACACTAAACATATGAAACCGCACATATGTGATCAGGAGGGTGTCTTGCTTCAGCATTTTTTGGAAATATGTTGATATTCCATTTACTAACATTTTTAGGGCCTTTCAACTGGAAATATTTTTTATGGTCACTTTTGTGACCAATGGGATTAAATGGGTTAAAGGCTGCATAGTGCTGCAGTCAACACAAAGGCACAGCATGTTATATAGCTAATAATAATAATAATAATAATAATAATAATATCTATATAGCACTTTTTATACAAAACGTCCATCTCAAGGTGCTTTGCCAAGGAGTGGCTAGATGGTGTTTTTGCATGGTGGCCACCGTACAACAATAAAGCTGCGCTTCTCAGGAGCATAAAGGCCAGGGAGGCCCCACAGCCAGAGAAAGGATGGACACGGCACGAAGTTCGAGTCTTATACGAATCAGGTAATCTGAAAAACTAAATATACAGTTTGTAGAACACATAAAATCCAAATCTATAAGCATAATTTATTAACATTACAGAAGCACTTCTTCAAAAAAACGCTTATTTATTTTGCTAACCCTAACCTTAACCCCTAACTACACATTTAGAACATTTTCAAATCTCTCAATCAAAAATACTGACTGGGCCGTCTTATCTCAGTCTGTGGGTTAGTAGGCAGTCCAATTACCAAACAGTGGAAATATGACTTTTTCATAGTATGTCCCCTCTAATATCCCCCACAGACATACTGGACAAGATTGTTCAGAAATGGACAACCTCTTGTGAGACGTCTGATTTAAATTCAGATATGGAGGGAGAGAAAAGAACGAGGTAGGTTGTCATTCTTACTTAAGAGTGAGAATTAAGTACCAGGGAAGCTTGCAGTCCACAACAGGATAGTTCTGTTTGACATTGATAGCCCTCCAAGATATGTGACTTTGTTCTCAGTACCACCAAATTCCATAATCATAGGGCACACATTCAAACACAAATACAGGGATGTATATAATAATGTTTAAGTAGTAAGTAGTCATTAGACTAATCTGTAAAACAGTTACATAGTGGTTTTATTTCAGATTTATCTAATTTGCAAAATAAATGTTGTACACATACTAGAAATGTGCTGCCACTGAATTATAACATGTATTTTCATATAATACCATGTAACAGTATATAAATTAGGGTATTTGCCATGCAACTGAAATGCTTTTCATATTGTCTGCTCAGTCCTCCTATTGTTTAAATTTGCAGAAAAAGGACAAGGCCACATTGGTGGAAAGACGATGGGGATCAGGACAGTGATGACAATTTTTCAATGAAGAAAAAGGCTTTGATTCAGTTGCCATCACCTCCTACACCCCCAACCCCTCCAACACTGACAGCTATGGCCAAAAATAACAGTAAGTGGTATCTACTGCAATAGTTCCTAGTTCTTGACCACAAAACCAAAACAAAACCAACGTTTCGACCGCGATGGTCTTCGTCAGGGACGACGAATGTGTCACACCCTGACGAAGACCATCACGGTCGAAACATTGGTTTTGTTCATACAATCTTATTAAATCATTTTGCATCTAAGGCTACGAGCGTGCTACATACATTCTCCTCTCTTAATTTGTCTCACGTTTTGTGAGCACCTCATCTATGCCGGTGTGCACTCTCCTCCCCCCTAAGGACTGGCTGTTTCACACTGACCTGCAACCTTAGGCCTGTAAGACACGCATAAAAAAATATTTTTGATTGGGGTATTAATTGTCAATGTAGCAGAGACTCTAGAGGGACAAATTTCCCTTCGTCAGACAGTAGTAAGGACCAAAAAAGAGAGAGAAGTCAAGACATGACAAAAATGAACTGCTATCCATGCACTGATATCACAACCAACAACCATGTCTTTTGTAAAGTGATTTATGATTTGTTATTTGTTCTTCACCTGTGATTAGTTCCAACATTAGTTTCAAAGCCACAGCTGACCAAGAAGAGAAGGCCTGCAGGAATGCAAAGCTCCAGTAAGTTTAAGTACACTCAAATCATCACACATATTGAATTTTATATTTTAAATACTCATAACAACATGGCATTTAATCATGTCACAGAAACAGCTGAAACTTCATAGTGACTCTTGAGCCAGAAAGTAAAACATTAAGAGCAACTCTACTATGTCTATTAGCAGGTTCAACTCTACCTGGGAAGAGGCAGGCTGTTGTCAGGACGACCCACAAAAGTAAGACGCTTTGTGATTTTCGTGGCGTGGATTCCCATTTTAAGTGATCTGGGGTCTCATTTATAAAATTGTGCGTAGGATCATTACTAAAAATGTACGCACGCCCAAAAGCCAAGTTTTGTGTGCGCCAAAAAATATTCAGGTTTATAAAACCGTGCGCACGCACACGGTTTCTACAAGTGTGCACAGCTGAATCGGCTTCACGTCGCGCCCCGACTAGGGCTTCAACTAACGACTATTTTAATAGTCGACTAGTCACCGACTATTGAAACGATTAGTCGGCTAATCGGATAATTATTAAACTTTTCTTAAATTTAGCATGAGGTTGCTGTAATTATGTGGCAAATGATAATAAACACAAGAAAGATGGGTACTTCAATAAGTTTTGGTACACAAGGTACATTTGGTAGACAAGACAAATAAACATAAGTTTGTCTTTTGTTTATTAAAGGTGCAGAAGGTAACATTAATAAAAGTAACTTCTTGTGATATTTCCTAAAACTGTCTCTATGCCCAGGCAGTAAGACATGAGACTTGTAATCTGTGAAAAAAAGCAGCTCCATTGGTCCCACCTACTGCCTCTACTGCGATTTGCAAGAATCCACCGCGCCCGAGACAAAACAACCAATCAGAGCCAGAGCAGCGTCTGACGGAGTGTCTGCCATCTGTCAATCACTCCTCACATACACGTTGTGACCCGCCCCTCCCTCCGCTCATGCTGCCGGCTGCCGCTCTGTCAGAACAGCTCTGTGAGCAGCGACGGAGCAACAGCCACCCGCAAAGGAGAAACTGCAGATACTGCCGCTGCCAACAACAGCATATACGGCTAGGACAACAAAAAGTGCAACATAAAATCGTCACGGTTTTATCCACTAACCTCTTTCCTTCATCATTATACTTGACAGGGAAGCCAAAATGCTCCCATACAGGGGATTTAAATGATGCGGTGCGTTCAAGCTCCTCCGTTCCTTCGCTCGCCATGACCATGTGATCTGAGTAGTCACAACGGTCAGACACACCTGGATTAATCAGTTTGTCCAACAATAGGCGCGTTCGACTTCATGCAGATCTGTGCAGATCTGACTTGACGTGATGCATGCTGGGTTGTTATGGCCATAGACCTCGAATATGATTGGTTAAAATTAACTTGTTCAACCCAGCATGCATCACGTCAAGTCAGATCTGCACAGATCTGCATGAAGTCGAACACGCCTAATGTAAGACAGGAAATAAAGGAGCTGCCTTAAGTTCAGGAAGTAGTGGAGCTGTGCATAGAGCCCATTCCCCTTTTCCTCCAAACCATGCGTACGCATGGGTCAGAGTTAGGGCTGCGCATATTCTCCTGTCAAGTCTGTTTTTTATAGATCACAACGTTGGCGTGGGAAGTCACATACGCCACTTTCAGGCCCCATTTGGTGCGTACGCAACGGTTATAAATGAGACCCTGGCCCCCAGAACCTTTTAAAAGATGCTGCTTCACACCAATTATTTAATTGTATCTGTTGTACTTGAAAATAACAGATTCAGTAAAAATAATAGAAAATGTTAAGATTAAAACGAATAATAATTCAAATAACCACACATACAAGACCTATTCCAAGGTGACACAATTGTTAATTTTACGTAACAGATATAAAACAGGGTTTTTGTGTGAGGGGCTTGTTATAACGAAACTGATTTACACATCACTACCTGTATTAACAGCCCCTAGTCCACCTCGAAACAGGCAGACAGGGTTGACAACCAGGCCAACCTGCCAGGGTGAGACCACAATCAGTTCATAGTAGAAAAACTACATCCTTTTTGGTCAAATGATGCACAACTGCAATAATGGCAATAATTTGTGACAACTTTTCTCTTACAGATCTGAGTCAAACCCAAGACATCTTCCAAGGTGAGACGAGTTATTACAGAAAACAGAAAGGGTTATGGGTGAGGGATTTAACTGCTATGCTTCACTGCTTGACTTGTTATGACAAGCGTAATTTCAAACATCATTACCTGTATTAACAGCCGCTAGTCCACCTCGAGC
Organism: Chelon labrosus; assembly: GCF_963514085.1. Classification (NCBI taxonomy): domain Eukaryota; kingdom Metazoa; phylum Chordata; class Actinopteri; order Mugiliformes; family Mugilidae; genus Chelon; species Chelon labrosus. The sequence continues at coordinate 8,596,460 of NC_140360.1, forward strand.
CCGGCAGGAAGGGCCTGCACACAGGCCAACCTACCAGGGTGAGATCACAATGAGTTAATAGTAGAGGTTATGTCCTTTTTTTTGTCAACTGATGCACAGCTCTTTTGGCAATAATGGATGACACGTTTGCCTTTACAGATCTGAGTCAATCTCAAGACCTCTTCCAAGGTGACACAAGAGTTATTACAGAAATTAACAAGGGTTATGTGTGAGGAGTTCAACTGCTTTAATTGCTAGTCTTGCTATGGCAAAACTGATTTACACATCATTACCTGTATTAACAGCCGCTAGTCCACCCCGAGCCCGGCAGGAAGGGTCTACACACAGGCCAACCTACCAGGGTGAGATCACAATGAGTTAATAGTAGAGATTATGTCCTTTTTTTTGTCAAATGATGCACAGCTCTTTTGGCAATAATTTGTGACACCTTTTCTCTTACAGATCTGAGTCAAACCCAAGACCTCTTCCAAGGTGACACAAGAGTTATTACAGAAATTAACAAGGGTTATGTGTGAGGAAATAAACTGCTATAATTGTTAGGCTTGCTATGGCAAAACTGGTTTACACATCATTACCTGTATTAACAGCCGCTAGTCTAACTCCAGCCCGGCAGGAAGGGTCTGCACACAGGCCAACCTACCACAGTAAGACCACAATGACTTCATAGTAGAAATTAAATCCTCCATGGTCAAATGATGCACAACTCTTTTGGCAATAATGTGACAAGTTTTCCCTTATAGTTAAGTCAAATCATAGACCTTTTCAAAGGTGACACATCAAAAAGGGTTTTGTGTGCTGAACTCAACTGCTTTAATTGTGCGTAATTTTTCATCATTACCTTTTTTAATAGCCACCACTCCACCTCAAGACATGCAGGCAAAGTCCACACCCAGGCCACAATCAAGCTATCAGGGTAAGCTCACAATGACTTCATTTAAATTAGGTAACATTGCCCCCTATCTATGCAAATGAACATCATTGCAAACCAGTTGCACACAAAGTCCAATTCACAAATGCCAACGCTAATATACCCACACACAATTATAGTGACAATATTTGCCTCTACAGAGAGGTGGTGCAAACTGAAGTGCATTTATAAGGGCTGTCACGCCAAACTTTGACATTAGCGCCTATCAACATTTTAATGAATACATACAGTAATGTTGTGAGAGAAAGTTTCAGACCCATACTTAGAAGTATGGGCTTAGCCTCATCTTAGATTAACCATGGACAGCAGTAAAAATAAAATAAAATAAAATGGCGAAGGCAAAGGATCTTGAAGGATGTGGTCTGAAGCCTAAACATACCTTCAAAGTTCTGTAAAAGGGTTTGCTGCACATTTTACTTCATTGCTATTTAAAGGCTGTTCTTGAGATGGGCCCTTCGGTGCTTTTCAGTGTTTCCTTTTTCTCCCCCTCTTCAAATTATTTCACAGTCTGAAGGTTTGTGTCTTAAAAACCAACAAGACTGACAGACTGGGGTATTAAATACCAAATATGTTTAGGAATGCACAATACAATGCATGCGTACATGCTCCCATCGGTCAAGACTTGTATCTTGTACATATGTATCTTACAATTAAGTTTTTTTTCCTCTCTGCTATTTGTCCTGCTTGTGGGGTCTTGGCAGAAAAGGCAGCAACTTTGTCACATGGATAAATGCAGTCAAACGTAAAAAGGTCCAATTACTTATTCACTGTATGGGCATGTTTGCACTGGAATATCAGTAGCACAATATCTTTTGTGAATTGGACCTTAAAACAGGGTAATAGCAGGGGCAAATGATGCACAATTCCTGATTCCTGAATTGATGGATGCATTTCACTCTTTGTGAATTCACCCCTTTGTCAAAGGGTGCACAGCTCTTTTAGCAAAATTGTGTCGCACATTAGCCCATACAAATCTAAGTCAATCTCAGGACCCTTGTGTCCTCTAAGGTGACACAAGGGTTATTTTTTTGCAACAGAAATTAAAAAGGGTTATGACTCAACCGTTATGTTTGATTGCTTGACTTGTTTGTGACTAAACTGATTTACACATAATTACCTGTATTACCAGCTCCTAGTCCACCTCGAGACAGGCAGGCAGGGTCGACATCCAGGCCAACCTGCCAGGGTAAGACCACAATCAGTTCATAGTAGAAATGAACTCATTTTTTTAATCAAATGATGTACAACTGTTTTGGCAATAATGTGTGACACGCTTGACTGTAACAGGGATGCTGTTACAGTCTGTTCATTCTTCGGTTGTTTTTTTTTTATTTTGCCATTGAAATAGGCCATCACCTTCCAAAATAATTTGCCTAGCCACAGAAAATTAATTTTGTCCTGTATTATTAACGCTACTCCTGTTTCTGGGCTTGGTATTGGCAAAGTGACTTTAAAGAGACACTGGCAGAGTTACTTAAGTTTTTTTTTTTTTGTTTTAGTTTCCTTAAGTTTGGTTTAGTTTCTAACCTTAGGAGCCTACAACGAGTCACAGTAAAACATGCTTTTTTTTTTTTTTTTTTGCCATAACTAGAACATTTTTAACATTTTTTGTATAAACGGTTTTAACTTGAGAAAATTAAAAATCTAAATGGATTATTATTTTATTATTTTTTTTAGTGTGACAGTGAAGAAACATTTACATCCTGCTCTGTAAACGAGGGCGCGATCAGCGGCAGCTTTGCGCAAGCGCCATTTGTTTGCAGTGCCGTGGGTCTCCTCTCTGCTCTGACTGCTGCTACGCGGGGCTGCTGTGAGACTGACCGCCTGTGAGTGCTTTGGCACGGGGGAGGGGCTCACGGCAGCACCCGCTGCTTGTTGAGGACAGTAACTGAACCGATATATGCCAAGAGGATTTGAAAGTGCTGGATTTAGGCAATTTAGGCAGCGTTGGCAACGGTGCAGACAGTGCAAACTGCGCATGCGCGCCCGCTTCTGAGAGAGTGCCGTTCAGGTGCCCCTGCTTCAGGAAATGAGCAGTATCACTGAGTTTTTCGGTAATCAGTTGCGGTAATCAATCACGGTTTTAACGATAATTAAAATTTGAAACGGTAGTACTAACCGTCGGGAATTTTACCGCGGTTTATCGTCATACCGGTAATCGTTACATCCCTAATATATATATATATTAATATTAATTTACCTTAATCACTCCATTACTGCTTTTGTTCAAACAGCTGTTGAAAGAGCTGTACTGGAAGCCCTCAGCGAGGTGCAGCTCCAGCTCCAGCACCTCACTGCCCTGGTCCAAAGCCTGCAGGCGGAGGGGAGGCCGCAGTTTGCCCCTGAAGGACCCCTGCCCCATGAGGACATTGACATTCAGCTTCCCCTCCAGTCCCTTGGAGAACTGGATGAACTTGAGGGGAAGCTGAATAACGCTGAAAACAAAAACAAGCTGGTAATGAAACTAACATGCGTCCTGTGTGTGTGTGTATATATAGTACTTGGTCAATCACAGACACACCTTACCATTCATCTGTAGGGAAGCACTGAGGCACAGAAGTATTTCTGGGAATCCATTCTGAAGGACAAAAATATCATTAATTGGATGTATAAGAATGTGATTAAATCTACACAACTTGCACACATTATTAATGCTGCGGCTTTGAGTAACAGACATCTAAGTACACCAGCTCTCATTCTGATCACCAAACTTTTTTTTTCTCTCACAGGTGTCAATGCTGTCTCTGAGCGGGGGGCAAACACTTAAAAAAATGATATGGAGGGTATGCCAGAAAGTGTTTGCCCCCCATCTGGCTGTCCAGCTGAACTGGTGCGGCCGTGGACAGAAGAGAGGAGTGAAGAACTCCAGAGTCAGAGACCTCATAATATGTAAGTAGGACTGCCTACAAACACAATAAAAGACACAAGGCAACACATAAGTCATATTAAATCCTTATGTAGCTACATGTCTAATCAAGTTAAAGATTTTTACACTTTTAACACTGGCAGGCAGTTTGAGGTGACATGAAACCTGGGAGTCTTTTTTTGGTGCTGAGATCAAAATAAAGTTACTTGACAGCCAACTAACACACTAGCAAGTGATTCATATTGTTATAAAATGGAGCATGGCGTTAGTTATTAAGCGGGATGCGTCCGATTGTAACGTTTATCTATTTTATCCCAAATGTTTCCCAGACATGAACATATCCAAATCATGTGTCATTAGTAAAAATCAATAATTTTTTTTTTTGTTTTTGTTTTTTAAATTTTCATGGAAAAGTGGTTGAAAAAGTGTGTGACCGCTGGGATAATGTGTTGTGCAGTGAATTAAAGTATTTCTCCCATGTAGGCTAATCATCAAAATTATTTTATATTCCAGCAGAGTTATTAACATATATGCATGTGTATTAATAAAAATATTATAAGGACAATTGGGACAAACTGACACAATTTTCTACTAAATTTAAAATAATTACCTGTCTCTAGCAACGCAAGTAACCGTTAGAAAACAGTCCTCAGTCTTGACCAAGTAGCCTAGCCTACCTACCACGTGTTGTCAATCAGCAGGAAATTGCTTGTTCCGTATAATTACAGCATAAAACGAGGTTTAAAATACTAACATTTTGAAACTGTGCTCATCTGTGGGTTGCTGATGCATTACATTGCAATAAAAACTTACCTTAATATCCTTATATTTCCAGCATCAGCACTGCGCAACGGAGCCCATCGTTGCTCTGAGGCAGAGGTCGAGAAGATCCTGCAGGAGTGGCTCCGTCTGGCCAATGACCGGCTCCACCCAAGGAGGCGTTAGTTTTTTTTTTTTTTTTTTGCTGTTGTTATAAATAAAAATAAATCGATGCACCTATCTATGTGTATTTGTCAGTTCTTTATATTATATATTATGAATAATAATAATAATAAAAATAGCAATAATAATATAGGCTATATAGGCCTATTATTCATATTACCATATTGGCAAAGGTTATATAAGGGCTCTGTAAAGCACAAATTAAGTAGGCAATGTGTAGGATAGGCGGCGTAGACCCGTAGCATGAAGATCGCGCAGAGAGCGCTGGAACGTCGGCGGAGCAGCGGTAAGCGACGTCGTCGCGACGTCCTGTCAATGGGCAAACTACAGGGCTCTCAAGTTTTGAACTGAGTTCAGAGTGAGATTTTGGCGGCGATGTCAGGTTGGGGGCGGGGGGTGGGTTCATCTGATAAATGACATAAATTGCTTATCAATTATATGGTATTACACAATTTAGCCCCCTAGGAAAGATATTTCTGCAACTAAGTGCAGCACTGAGCACTCATCATGGAGGGAGGTGAATGCTAGCTAGCTCCTGCATGAGCCTTCAAGCAAAGCTCCAAAGCTCAGTTTTTTTCTTCTATCTTACGTTGATAATGCCCTTCCTTAGAAGTTGATTTTCCATCCCACCACTCCAACCAAGCTCCACTATACAGGTTCCAACACTTTTTTCACTTGCGGGCTACTTTTACAATGACCAAGTCAAAGTGATCTATCCGTATATATATATATATATATATATATATATATATATATGTGTACATATATTTATTTATTTTTGTCATATTAATTGTTGCTACAGTGTTAAAATCTCTATCCATCTTTGTTTTTAATTTTATCAAGAAAAACTTGTGCACTGTGCCTTTACAAAAGCGCTGTCTCTTTAAGAAAGACGGTAGTCTCTTGAGCTGTTGAAGTTGTGCGTGGCTGTGGATGTGTGCCGCTAAACTGAGGGTATTGCAAATGTAAAGTAAAAATAAATAAAGAAAAACCGTTGTCTTGCTGTTTGTTTTGGAGTTGAAATGGATAAATGTTTCAGACTAAAATCTTAAATAAATAAATAAATAAATAAATAAATAAATAAATGGCACGCGATCTACCCGTACTGTCATCGCGATCTACCAGTCGATCGCAATCGACGTAATGAGCACCCTGCCTTACATTTTAGGCCAAGTGTACAAGAGGTGTACAGTTATCGCGAGGCTAGAGACAGAGCTCAGATTGGGAATATTTTTTTTTTTTTGTGACTCGAGCGATGTGACGGTCCTTTTCTCAGCGAGCGTCTGAAGCAGGAAAATCTAAATCTTGCCAGGATACAGCAATTCTATTATGTTATATTTTATCTTTTATTTAGTTTAGGAGCTATATTCTTTTTATTTGATTGGCTGGTGCGTTAAGGCGCCTCTGAACTCTACGGGAACGCGTTTGATTAAGACATATTCTATTGTTTCAAAAAATAGCGGCGCAGCTTGGTGCGCGTTATCCTGGTAATTTATCTGCGTGAGAAATACAAAGTGTGGCGTGTGAGCGTGTGAACGGGTTGAAATGCGTGTGTCTCACGCCCAATGCGTGAGACTTGAGAGCCCTGAACTATCTCTGTGCTACACAGCATCTACGTTTCCCCATGCGTCGCACTTACGGCGGCGCTACGTCGCTGTGCTGTGTGGCTTGTTGTAACACGGGTATAAATTCCGGTAACTCCAAAGCTTCTATTTCGTCGGCAACAACGAATGCAAACACCGCGAGATCCGCCATTGTTTACAGGAAGTTGACCGTGTCCGACTTGTCTGCAGCATTGACTGTATATACTAGGTCTGCAGCCGTTTTATGCTCCACCCCTACAGTCGGCGTAAGATCACGCTGACGTAAGCAAGTCAGACTCAGACAGGCGCAGACAAGTCGAACGCGCCTAGTTTTGCGAGATACCGAGAAAAAGTTTTGCGAGATCTTATCATCTGCACTTGCTTCAGATAAGAAAAACAACTTCTGGTAATAACTGATCTCCTACAGTTAAGACACTATTTAAGGCTGGGCTCAACACAAACTGGAAAATTCATCTTCATAGATGAACACTTTGTGAACAAGGATGGCAAAGTTTTACCCATTGTTCCTGCTGATCTGCTGTGTCTCTTCAACTCAGCTTCAAACAGAATCTGACAAGGACATTATTCCACAATTACGGCAAACTGATAATAGCTCTGAAAACCAACAAACCTGTACAAGTGACATCCATGCTGTGCTGAGAGAGATGAGCGCCTTGTTTGGAGGACTGAAGGTGGAGGTGACATACTTACAGAAAGAGAACGAAGGTACAGTAGGCTGTAATTTAGAAGCATGATACTGAAATGTTTGCAAAGAATGTGTCTCACCATGTGTTAATTTTTTAGCTCAAGCAGCTAAATTGAGAGAACTGGAGCTGCAAAAGACTGAGTTGGACAAGCTGAAGCAACAGTACCAAGGTAAATGAGATATACTCATTCATTATCTGTACATGTTTGTCTTTTAGAGTGGCCTATCCTGGGAGTCATTAGGTTAGAGCAGGGGTCGGCAACCCGCGGCTCCATAGCACTCGCCTAGTGGCTCCCTGGAGCTTTTTCAAAAATGTGTGAAAATGGAAAAAGAATTAATTTTTGGGGCTTTTTTTGATTTTACACAATCTTTCCAACAAAAAAAAATACTACGCTAATAAATAATAATTTAACTCATAATTTTTTTAATAAATGTTAGTTCGTTTCCATTTCTCTTTTCCATGTAAAGTGCCAATGGAAGATAAATTTTATTTTTTGGTACGCCATCTTTTTGGAATAAATTGTTTAGGGGGAAAACCTGACACAAACATTCTTATGCTGTAAAAATTTATGTAATAAATACCGAATTTCAGAATTGCCAAATAGCAGAATTGCGTCATAGCCTGCAACACACAGTGCAGCACGGTGACAGGCGGGTGTATGGAATTAGAACGCTGCCATAAATCGTGCGCGCGCAATGAGACTCGCGCGAGCGCAAATCAAACATCCACGAGCGCAAATCAAACATCCGCGAGAGCAATGAGACTCGCGCGAGCGTATGGAATTAGAACGCTGCCATAAATCGTGCGCGCGCAATGAGACTCGCGCGAGCGCAAATCAAACATCCGCGAGCGCAAATCAAACATCCGCGAGCGCAAATCAAACATCCGCGAGCACAATGAGACTCGCGCGAGTGCAAATCAAACATCCCCCCCGAGCGCTTTTCCAAGCACTCGCGAGCTATTTTGTATCCTGTATCCTAGTAGTGTTGCCGTACCCTGCTGTTCAACTGGCCAATACGCTCAACCAATTATATTCGGGGATACAATGGTGATTGGCATGCCCCCAGGCCCGTCCCCCTCACTGACAAAAACGCCCACTAAAAGAAATAACTCGCACGCGAGCAGGGGACAGTTTTCCGCGCGAGGAGAGGAGAGTTTCGCGAGCGAGCAGGGGAAAGTTTTGCGAGCGGACTCTGCACGCGCGCGAGCTGTTTTTCTCCTCGCAGGCTACAATATTGCTCCAGGGGGCATAGATACAGGATACAAAATAGCTCGCGAGTGCTTGGAAAAGCGCTCGGGGGGGAAAAATGCGCGCGCGGATGTTTGATTTGCGCTCGCGGATGTTTGATTTGCGCTCGCGCGAGTCTCATTTATCTCGCACGATTTATGGCAGCGTTCTAATTCCATACGGGTGGCTGTTGTAAATAAACGGGGGTGATAGGCCATGGATCCCAAAGGCAAAAAGAGAAAGACTGCTGATCTGTATCTGTATTTCTATTTCTTGTATTTCTATAATTTAATCAATGCAACAAAACATAAAACATCAATATTGTAATGGAAGTTAAACTTGAAGCACCAAATATCGTACAGCAGCGTAGTCACGTGGTGCGTCATTCTCTCCAGGATGCGCTCCAGGGAAAATAAACATTTAATCATTAATGCTCATTTTGTATTTGTACCTTACTTAGTCATTTTAATAGTAGGCTTATATAGCTAATATACTGACAGCCTATGTTGCCTTCATATTAGGCTTATACAGGGGTGTAGATCCGATGTCAGGGATGGGGGGGACACAAAAGTGATTTTTGTTTTTTGTCGGTATGCAACTCATACCATGGCACCATACAAATAATTTCTTTTTAGATGTGAATCTAAAATGTGAAGAATGTGAAGTCTGAAAATACATTTGTTCAATTTCGAATAATTTTTATTGGGGGGGACAATTCATGTTTTTCACAAATTGGGGGGGGACATGTCCCCCCCCCGGATCTGCACCCATGGGCTTATATAAGGCTTTTAATTTTTTCCGGCTCCAGACAGGTATGGTTTCTGTTTTTTTGGGCCAATATGCCTCTTTGAACATTTTGGGTTGCCGACCCCTGGGTTAGAGACAGGGTACACTCCAGACGGGTCGCCAGTCACAGAAAAGGACTAACACAGAAAAACAGAACAATCATTCACACTCACCTATGGCTAATTTCAAAACACCAATTAACCTAACTTTAATGTCTTTGGACTGTGGCTGGAAGTTGGAGCACCTGGCAGAGGGAGAACATGCAAACTACAGAGAAGAGAAAAGCGCCAGCTGGTGGGTTCAAACCCAGAACCACCTTATTTGACCCATTACACATTGAAATTGTCAATATGTCTGTGAAAATTCTCAGTCATAGAGTTTATGGTATTGTTCAAACACTTGTTTGGTTTCTTGAAGACGTGTCGCCACTCATACATATATCTTCTTCTGTTCTAAATGACTGGCGGAGAATTGGACCCTACAGTCATTTAGATCTGAAGAAGCCACTTGGATAAGCAGTTAAACATCTAAAAGAAAGTCCAACAAGTTCAATTTCCTTTGTTTAGGCTCTAAATGTATTTACAAATGTATTTACTGTTCTTCTGGACAGTACTGAAACAATATCCACGTTTTCAATTACTAAAGCAAACCTTCAGGTGAAAATAATTGATGAAGAAATACTTCAATCAAAGATTATTTACACAAGAGACCATAGTTTATTTCATGCTGCTACTTTTTGGATTCATTTTAGGACAGGAAGAAGAACTGATAAACCTTAAAGCCAGAACCAACATCACAGAAAACCATGTGGAGGCTCTGAAGAGAGCAGGGGAAGGTTTGTGAATTTAGAAACAAGCTCTTTATAGCAACAGTCCACTCGCTGTAACATCAGTAACTGTAATATGAGTATGTTTGTCTCTCTCTCAGTGAAACAAGTGGCTTTCTCAGCCTCTCTGCTGGATTCAGGTGAAGGACACACTGGACCATTCAATGCACACACAACTCTGGTTTTCAGACACGTTGTTACAAATATTGGAAATGCCTACAGCCCTAATACAGGTACTTCAAATACACAGATTTAAACAATATGATTATTTTCTTTTTGCAATATTGACAGCAATTCTTCTTTTACATTTACTGAAGAAAATAAAAATGTGTCTTCCAGGTTTTTTCAATGCACCAGTGAGAGGCGCCTACCACTTTGAGTTCTACATTGGTGCATATGGACATAATTCACATGGTTCAGCTGCAGTGCTGGTCAGGAATGGAGAGCATGTTTTTGCGGCCAATGAAAATCAGCCTTCTGGTTATGGGAGTAGTTCTAATGGTGCCACGTTGTTATTAGAGGTTGGAGATGTTGTGTTTTTGCGCTTGTGGACAAACTCAAGGATTTATGACAATGAAAATCACCATAGTACCTTCAGTGGTCATCTGCTTTTCACCATGTAAGCAGAACAATTCATTTTGTCTTCATCTACTTCATACGATAGCTGTACATGCAGTGTATATTGTGGTGGAAATTTCTCTTGAAATCATAAGACTGTGTGTTAGAGAATAATTTCTCTTCCCTATGGATAGTTTGTGTGGTAAATGTGTGATTACTTCTGGCGTCAGTTATCTGCCCTATTTTCTCTCTGAGGAACATACCGAGACCAAGGTCCCTCTTTTGGCGTCTTCAATCGCACTCTCTGGGGGATACTTTGCATTACAGGCATAGCTGTAGAATTAGATGATAATGCCCTCCGCCACTGTCAATTTGTATTTCCTAGCTGGTGTGAATCCTTATCTTCATGTTTCCAATTGGATGCCAACACATCATCCATTTGCTGCCTGGGCTTTGCTTGCTAGTATAAAAATCTGAGCTTTACTGTTTGTCCCTTAGAATTGAGGTGGAACTCATGCACTTATATTGTGATGACGAAGCTTCTGTTCTCCTCGCATACGAGCCCAAATAAACTCCTTCAGGCATAAGACATACAGGACTCTGGTGCTTCTTCTTCTTCATCGGCATCACCGCAAATTCCTCCCTAACACTGTGGTCACAGCACAGACAAGGAACAAAGCAGACAGAGTGGCTAATGAGAACAGAATACACAATGTACATCTGTTTTATACTTCATATCTACTGGAGGTCACATTATTCCCTCCCTGACACCGACCACTGAAAGAACACAATACAGAAATGTGCAGAACATAAAACATGACTCAACCAATGGTAAAGCAGCATCTAAGCTGAGCATCTAGAAGAGTTGAGCACCTGAAAGAGTGGCAGCAGGTCACAGTAGCTCCGTGATTCTTACTTTTTAAGCTATTTTTGTGTGTTCCTTCGATCTTTTTTTTTTTTTTTTTTCAAACTTATTCTTGAATCCTATGCCAAAAAACAATCACCATGTTTTTTGGCCGCTTTTGTCTTTTTAAGCTGCTTTTTTTTCGTTTTTTCTGGACTTTCAGTGTTGAGCTGTAGCGCAAGAGTGACCGTCCTTTCGTGTAGGCTATACACGAGAGCAACTGCTAGCGCTGTCCAGACCCCCTGCGTTGTCCAGAGTGAGGCCTGAGATTCCCGAGGAACTTAGGAAGAAGTGCCGGGGATGCCGTGCTGGAGCGAAAGTGAAAGAGCGGAGACGGAAGTTCAAACCAGCGGTACCATCTGTCCTTATGGGGAACGTGAGGTCTCTGGTGAATAAGATGGACGAACTGTGTGAGCTTGTTAGGACCCAGAGGGAGTAGCTACGCTGTGAGCAGTATTTTGTGTATTACGGAGACCTGGCTGCACGCGAACTTCCCGGACCACAGTGCGTCTACCCTTAGGAAAAAGTAGTATACTTGAAGTTTATTTTATTAAGTATACTTGAGTATAAGTATAAGTATAGTAAGTATACTACAGACCATGTACTTGTAGTGTACTAGAAAGTATACTTATTTAATACTTCTTCCGGCTAAATTGGAACGTTTTAAGTATACTTTAAGTATACTTTTATAAACTAAAATGTAGACTAGAAGTACATACCTAGTACACTAGCAGTATATAGGCGAGTGTACTTGTAGTGTACTAGAAAGTATACTAATTTAATACTTCTTCCGGCTAAATTGGAACGTTTTAAGTATACTTTAAGTATACTTTTATAAACTAAAATGTAGACTAGAAGTACATACCTAGTACACTAGCAGTATATAAATGAGTGTACTTGTGGTATACTTAGAGTATACGTTTATAAACTAAAAAATGAACTAGAAGTATATAACTAGTACAGTAGTAGTATATTGAAGAGTGTATTTGTGGTATACATAAAGTATACTTTTATAAACTAAAATGTGGACTAGAAGTATATACCTAGTACACTAGTAGTATATAGATGAGTGTACTTGTGGTATACTTGAAAGAGTACTTTTGTAAACTTAAAATTACCTTATAAAGTATACCTAAAGTATACTTTTATAAACTTTAAAATGTTCCCATTTAGTCCGTAGAAGTATTAAATTAGTATAATTTCTAGTACACTACAAGTACATGGTCTGTAGTATACTTCCTATACCTATACTTATACTCAAGCATACTTAATAAAATGAACTTCAAGCATACTACTTTTTACTAAGGGTAAGTATGAACTATGAAAAACAGAATTTTTTGGCATTTTACTAGTTTACTTGTCGTTATACTACAAGTATACTTGTAGCATACTATTTATATACTTGAAATATACTTCTTAAAGTATTCTTAAAGTTTACCCATACTGTGTGTACACTAGACTGCAATGTATTTACAAAATCACAAGACAGAATGTTGAGAACAAGTTATATATTTATAGAACATACCATACAGTGTATTTACAAATACCTGCTTAAATATGCGCATTTCAAAAACAAAGAGCTTCTATAAAATCAAGTCCTTCTTTGCTGTTCACATTTACATGTAAAAATGTGTAAACAAAATGTCTCCAACTTAGAACTGAAATCCTTCCTTGTCAAAAGAAAAAGGTAAAAGAAAAGTGTTATTTATTATTTTTGGTTCCAAAGACGTGCACTTTGGAACCAAAAATAATAAATACCTTGACAGAAACGAAAACGTTACTTTTATAACTTCTCTTCAGCTACTTGCTTGGCATAGCTTATATTGTTGCATTTCTTCTTCTGATTGGTCTCACATCGTGCATGGTGGTGTCGGGGAACTTGGCCTGGACATGGACTGTGAGGGAAAAAACACAAAACATTACTTCAGTGTTATTTTTATTCACCATCCACAATTAACACACTTGTTAAAGAGGCATGAAGGATGGTTTATCAGGTACATTTCTGAACTTAAATGCGATCAGGAAAAAAAACTCTATAGAGGGAATGCACATACATCACACCTAAATCAGCTAGACCAGGGATGGGCAACTTAAATGATGGAGGGGGCCACAATTTTTCATCAACACTACCAGAGGGCCACATTGGACCGCACACTTAACCATATATGATAAAACTGCCATTTTAAATATGTTTGTGTATGTATGTATGTATGTATGTATTTAGTTTATAAAAGTATACTTTAAGTATACCACAAATACACTCTTCAATATGCTACTACTGTACTAGTTATATACTTCTAGTTCGTTTTTTAGTTTATAAAAGTATACTTAAAGTATACTTTAAACGTTCCAATTTAGCCGGAAGAAGTATTAAATTAGTATGCCTTCTAGTACACTACAAGTACATGGTCTGTAGTATACTTACTATACTTATACTTATACTCAAGTATACTTAATAAAATGAACTTCAAGTATACTACTTTCTGCTAAGGGTAGCCTAGCTAGCACAAAGCCTCAATCTCCCAGCTGGACAGTCAATCAACTAGAAACCCAGCACAGACAGGATGGAAAGGGAGAGAGACACTAGCAGGCAGCGAGTCTTCAACAGCAGTGCAGTAAGTTTTTCCACTGTCTATTAGGCTAGTGAGTAGCTTCAACAGTGTAGACCAGTCTGATCTCTCGATGATGTATATATATGATAAATGATAAAACTGCCATTTTAAATATGTTTGTGTATGTATGTATGTATGTATGTATGTATGTATGTATGTATGTATGTATGTGTGTGTGTGTGTGTGTGTGTGTGTATACACACACACATATATATATACACGCACACATGTGTTTATTGAAGCAAACAAAAATAACCACTTAGTTATTTTTTTTAGTGCAAAGGGCTCTTGAAAATAAAACATACAAATTACCATCCTCTTCAAGGATGGCAGAAACCTGCAGAACATCAAACATTAATTGCAAGAACTTATTTGTGATTTTTTACACTAAGAAAGAGTTGAACATTTTCCCAGTATACCCACTCTACCTCACCACTATCAGTCGTGGGCACTGGTAAAAAGTCGCTGTTGTTTGTGTACTTTTGATTTAAGGTCCGCTACAATAGCAGCCCTTGCAGCTTCAGTATACTTCTCGTATTTAACTTTGTGCAACGTGTTGTAGCGGCAACTTAAATTGAAATCTTTCATGGCAGATAACGTCTCTAAGCAGAAGCACATAGGTTTGCTTTTAAATTCTGTGAACAGATAATCTTCTTCCCATTTCACCTGAAACACACACGATTTTCTCCGCTCTTAGCCACGGCTCAACGCCTCTTCTTCACTGGTAGAGAAGACCCGGTGGAAGCACGAGGCGGCGTCTGCATTAGAGGCGCCATCTAGTGGCCAACTGTGTCATTACAACTGATTCAGTGCCGCAGAGGACACATTTTTATAATTATCAAAAATTAATCTAAAGGCCACTTCGAGTGAGGTCGCGGGCCGTGTGCGGTCCCCGGGCCGCCAGTTGTCCATCCCTGATCTAGACTGAATATGACAGAGTGGTAACTGATGGAAAACAATGGGCAGCATGCCGGCGGTGACGTCACGTGCAAACAACTGGGCTATGACAAAGTGACAGATTAAATCAATGCTAGGTTAACTGGGAAGAAATAAAAGGCAACAACTTACCACCAAACATTAAAACCTTTGCTGGGAAAAAGGCTGGACCGTCTGACTTTTCTCTGCCTTTAATGTTCCACTTCACCTCCATGTCGTTTTCTCCTTCTTTCCTTGTTGAGAACGGGACCGTTGTTTTTTCTTTGGAGAACAAGATCGTTACCTGCAGCGGTGGACGCCAGTTTGAAACTAGGCTCCCATTGGCTGCCAGGTAGGGAGGCGGGAACATGGACCGGAAGTGCAAGGCGCGACCGTACAGTTTATGTGCGCGACACTGTGACAGCGAGAGCTGGAGAAGCTTCTGAATTAGCTCATTAGAGCTAACATGGAGAAACGTCGTAGACCTTATAAAAGACATTTGGATGATTACACAGCAGAGACTTCAAGGACTACCAAGTACAGATGGAAAGTAAAAGTAAGTAACAGATAATGATCATGATGTCTAAGATCAGAACACAGCAGCTTGCTGCTTACAGTACAGCAGAGCTTTATGTTCAACACAGTTGGTTGAATATTCCATTCCATTACTTTCCACAGGCTGCTGGTGATGTGAGGTTAGCTCCAAGATTATCTTGTGTCTAGCTTTACATTAAATGACCGTTTCCAGTTGCATATTTATGTTCAACTGGTTTGATATGTAAGAAAAATCATCATCAGTTGAAAATGTCAGACTAAAATATGTTTTATTTTAGTTTATTTGGGGACTATATAAATTACTAGTTGCATTAATTTATAATACGTTTAGTTGAGCAACTTTGATTGAATTCATCAATTTGTAGCCTAGTTTTATATATATATATATATAGTACAAATATTTATAGTAATTTAAGGCGAAATGTTGAATCTGGTTTTATTTTCAAAGGTAATTGCTACCCATGCACTATGTACAATCTCATTTGGAGGCATCTTCCCAAAACATGTTGGGATGATTTTATGTTAAAAATGCACTCAGTATTAGCAGAGAACGTCTAATATGGGGAGAAGTTCCACTCTCACTGAACTTCCGGGTTCTGAACTGTTGCAGTTCCACTCTGATTCCATATGAGGGCGCTCTCAGGACGAGTGCAGAATGAATGGCGGTCTATGGAGCAGTACCAGGGGCGGATGGTGTATAGGGGCGATTTGGGCGACGCCCTACCAGCTGGGAGAAAGAGGATTTTTTTTTTACAAATTCTATCACAGAAAAAGTAGTTTTCAGTGGTCTAGACATATTATCTGTCATCAGAATCGTCAGGTTCAAGTCGCGTTTCAAATGGTCCCGCCTCTCTGGGCGAATTCATCAACGTGGAAAATCGCCCCAGCTTCTCCCATTGACTCTCATGTTAAAACTTTTTTTTTCGGAAAATGAGCCTTCAATGCATTTTCAATGAGGATTTGGGGCTCGCCCTGACGCGCTTGAGTCATACGTAACTGAGCAAAGAGATGGCTGCTTGATTGGACAATTCATCAATCAATCACGTCCATCAGGAAGCATTCGCGCAATTTTCGTCGGTCGGCTGAATTGACTGTATATACTAGGTCGGCTGTGGAGAAGAAAAGGATGAAGGAGTTGGGACCCGACTGTCCGGACTTAAACATTTCGCAGCAGGCTACTGATCGTGGGAGGAGGACATACACAAGGAGCTTCACCTCAAACGTGTATGCTAAACGGCTTTTTTTGTTTCCCCTGCGTGCTGTTTCAAAGTCCCGGGACAGAGATGTTATGGACTACAACGGGGATGAAGGACTTAAAACTAGGGCCGGGACTTTAACTTGTTAATTAAGATTAATTAATTACACAAAAATAACGGGTTAATCATTTTTTACGCATTTTAATCACACTTATTTTTGCACCGCGGAACGTTTCTCACTGGATGAGTTCGGCGGACCGATTATACTGTAGCACCAACTAGCG
Organism: Chelon labrosus; assembly: GCF_963514085.1. Lineage (NCBI taxonomy): Eukaryota > Metazoa > Chordata > Actinopteri > Mugiliformes > Mugilidae > Chelon > Chelon labrosus. The sequence continues at coordinate 8,613,350 of NC_140360.1, forward strand.
TCATTACTTCAGACTACAAACCACAGTGAACATGAACGAAGAAGCTGATGAGACCGCTTTGGTTGGCCCCTTGGATGGGAAATTTCAGTCATTATTCAATGGTATACTAAAAATCCATATGAAAAAATAACTGTTCTCAGGTCAAATATTTATATGCGATTAAAATGTTTGATGTATTAGCATTTTTAAACTTGCTGGATTTTACAAGGCAAATAAATTAAGTTAAAACTTAGTTCCATGGCCCCATTTGTCTTTGTAAGGAGATGTTCTATTTTGTCTTTATTATTTTGTCAGAATGCACCAGAATGCTTAGTTTGTACGTGAAAATCACAAAAATCTACTGGGGGAGGATGCCCCCAGAGCCCCCTACAGGGGTTTGATTTACAAACTTTGCGCCCCCCCTAATACAAAATTCACCAGCCGCCACTGAGCAGTACCCCTCAAAATCCACTTTTCTCAGGATATAATTTTTTGTGCAGTAATTTGAATATTGAATTTGAAAGGAGATGCAAAGAAATTACACACTGCTGGGTGTTAGATTTTTTAGAGTCACTTATTTTGCTTTAAAAAGTATTTTAAAATGTCAATGACGTCATACACATCGTACGACCAGATACTGCTTTACGGCAATCCTTCAGCCACTGCTTTGGTGCTTTCGCGCTCTGCACTTTCTTTTCTCTCGAGGCATGGACAACACAGCTGACACGGGTAAGTAATCGTGCTAGAAGAGTTTCTGTTTCGTTGTTTTAAAAGACCGGGCCGAAAAAAAAAAAACTTGGGCGAAAAAGTCCGTCTTAACATTCTGGTCCCGCTTCGGATGCCACGATGCCGTCAAGCGGGATCTGGTCGTAATTAGTCATTCACTGACCAATCAGCGTTCATTAGCACAATGCTAGCGTGTTATGGGCAACAACAACTCAACCTGTAAGAAAACGAAAGGACATAAGTTCTCGTTCATTCAACTTTTGACCTATAACCCATGTTGAACTTGCAAAACCTACAATCAAATCTGAGATTTCTCAACGACAATCGGGTGAAAGAGACACATTTAGCCGTTTAGCTCCATAGAGTCCCATTCATGTTGCACTCATGGCGATCGCCCCCAGTGGAAATCTGGTGGAACTGCAACCACAATTCGTTACAATGGGACTTAATAGAGAGTGGGAAGGCTCTCCGTAGACGGGCTCTGGTATTAGCCTGGGTGTTCCCATACTGCTTTGCGCGCGATTTCATTCTCGCTGCAAAAGCAGTCTCAGAGAACGTCTAATATGGGATCCGTAGATGGGCTCTGGCAGTCTGGAAACCATCGCCCATATTTTCTCCTGAGATAGGGAACCAATCACAGAACGGGGGGGCAGCAAGACGATGACGACGTCTATGCGCGACACCGAAGCTTGTAGTGTGTTAATCCAACATGGCAGCGGACCTAACGTTACCGTTCGATGCAGCCTTAGACAGTGTTTTAAGTAGCTTAGAACGCAAGTTTATTTAAAAAAAAAGAGCAACGTTTGGCGTTGAAAGACTTCATTGCCAAGAAGCATAGAAATAAACACTAGAAGTCGCGTTGAGCCTCTTGGAATGGGTCGATACGGCCGCCATCTTGGTACAGGGGTTCAGTCGTTTGACTACGCATTTTCACAGTGTGAAAGCGAGGGAAGATGCCGGACTTTTGTGCTGCATATGGCTATACACTATAACAACTTTCAGTCATACTGATACTACGGCACCAGGCCGGTATTTAGTTATATGCTACTACTACATTGTGTGATTTTTACAAACTTGTGCAAGCAGCCTCACCATACCTGCCAACATTGAACTATGAAAAAGAGGGAGATTTTCTGGGGAAGCGGAAATGTGCTACAACGTACGTCCCGAAATGACTCTACAGCTTCTTGGAGGCAAATATGTGTAATTTTATTCGCAATAAAATACAATATATTATACATACAATAATAACAGAAAACCTTGCTGTCAAAAATTTATGTTTAAACCACACACATACTAATATAAATGTGCATTATTAATTGTAACTGAAGAAAACCAAACATATTTCGTTTGTGAATTAAAATTGAAAATAGCAATTTCCAGTCTGTAGAGCACTTGCGTTAAGTTAAATTAATGGAATAGGTTGTTTTGTAACATTTTTGTAAGGCCTGACTAGGACTTTGAATGGTAACGCATTGTGTTATTCTGTATTGTATGTATTTACATTGTTCCGCACAATCGGAGTTTGTGTTTATTTGAGTTTATTTGAGTGGAAAAATTGAATTATGTCCATTAGATTTTGAACGTAAAACAGGTTATGTTAACAAAAACCTATTATTTTATTTTATTCTGACATTCGTAACGAAACAAGAAAAAAGAAAATAAACTCGCCGATTTAAGGTATTTTAATTACGTGTACATGCCTTGTCCCCGATTGACGTTCGTCATATAGAAGCTGCATTCCCCTGTACCAAGATGGCGGTTCTGTTGACGCATTCGTTCCAATAGACCGTGGTAGTCAACGCGACTTCTAGTGTTTATTTCTATGGCCAAGAAGGATGTGTTTGCTCTGCTACCAACAGGCTTTGGCTATGAATCGCGCGCAAGGCAGCATGGGAATTACCAGGCGCATTTGATAGACATTCGTAGCGCCCAATAAACGGCTCTAGGCATTTGTAAAACCACGCCTCAAATACGAGAAAATGAACACGTAGTTTCCAGACCAGCATCTCATTGAGATGTGCAGTCGCGTCAGCCAGGCTAACTCAGTATACTCATGGGGAATGAAATGACTTGAGTAATTATTGACATTCATTTTTGAACACCCCACCTTTCCGGGACAGGACAGAACTACAGGACAACACACAAGATGACATGAGTCGGCCTATTGTTTCCCACAGAGAAGTTAGAGATGATGTCAACAGTAGGCGCTCCTCCACACCTAGGCTTTTGGATACTGCCTTTCAACAGGTAAATACACAATGACACAGTTTGTCCATGTTATTACAGACATCCAATCTTGAAATATGTCAGGACATCTTCTGTTGCCAGGATACATTCCACCATGTATCTGGGTAACTTTCTTATCCTGCTTGATTGAATTTTAAGAATCTTCACTAAACTGTGCTGTCAGCTCCTCTGGTAGCTATAATCATTACCACATGTCATATGCCACGTCACTGATTTATATAATATTCATCAGAGGGCTTCCAGTGACACCCTCAAAAAGTGTCAACAGTGCACACATGTAGTTTACTGTACATGTAGTTAGAGGTTTGCTGTAATAGTTGAGTGCATTCATACCATCTAACAGACAGTTTATCTTAATTGTGGTACATTTTGATCTATCCTCTAGTCTAACCCAAGTGTAGACGAATGACAACATTGTCAGCACAAGGCAAAAGCTACAGTAAACCACCTGCACAATTTCAGTCATCGTTTTATTAACTACATTTTTCATTCTCTTTCCTTGGTTCACATGTAGAATGATAATAAAGATAACCAAATCAACACAGAAGAACACTGGAGTAACGATTCCAACAGTGAAGAAGATGATGATGAAGTCAACGCTGAGAACCCTACCACAAGCAAACTGGATGTGGACATTTCAGACTAAAAAAGAGATACAACAGTGCTGTATCCTTGAAAGATGATATGTTTAGTTTAGTTAATGACTTGGTTATTTTTAAACAAATGTCTTGACATCAAATTTCTGCTTTTTGTTCATGTGCCAAACTATGTTGCGTTTTAGTTGAGGTTCATACTGAATGAGACAGGCCTGTATGTAAAGATTCACAGTACAAAGTACTTTATATATGAGAATAAAACAAAACAAAACTGTTAATGCTGTGTGGCCTGACATGATTAAAACTAAATGTGTTCTTGTTGAAACAGATGATGATGTGTACTTAACACCATTGCCAAACTCTTATGAAAGGGACTAGAACTTGATCAATAAAGTCAAGTCAACGTTTCTGTTGTTGTGTATGTTTTTAAGGTACATAAAGATAATGCTAGTGAACACACATACCATTTACTGTAAACTTTTGAAGTCCAGCACTATATGATCTTGAACATGTAAGTTTCTAACAGGGGTAATACCTCAAATTGTGTAGTGGAAAAAAATGTTATTCTGCTAAATTAAATATATGATCAAGTCAATGACTTGATCTTATTCTGTACTTGGACTAAGATATACTAAGATATACTAAGTATTAGTACTTTGCGGCAGAAAGTAGTAAAAAGTATACCAAAGTACAAGTATAAGCTTTAGTCTTAAAGTATAAGTGTAAGTCTTAGTATATATATACTTAGACTTAGACTTTTCTTTATACTTTTCAGTATAAGCCAAGTATACTTCACTATACTATTCTTAAGTATATGAAATATAGTATATAAAAAGTAAACTTCAAGTATACTACCTCAATTTTAGTATAAAATAAGTATACTTGTAGTACACTTGAATAAACTTCATTTTGCTAAGGGATGTTTAGGAACTAATTGGGTTTACATGAACCACGTGACAGCCATAGCGGTGACATCAAAGAGTGTCGCAACTCTGTCTCTCTAAGAGGTGGAAGGCTGCTCGAGGGGTGTGGCGATGGTGGCGATGACATCATCGTATGCGTTTCTCTCCGTTTTTGTCTGTCCACACAGAAACGCAAGAGGTGCGTTTTCGAATTTTTCCACCCTGGGACCGGGTTTCAAAAAAGTGCGTTTTAGGGCTATGCGTTTACAGGATTCGTGTGGACGATCGGCCAAAACGATGCAAAACATGTGCGTTTACACCAAAAAGCGTTTCTATGTGGACGGCCCCTTACAGTGCTCGCAGAGCAGTGAAGGAGGCAAATCACCGCTACGGACAAAGACTGGAGAAACTGATGGGACAGTCTGATTCCAGGGGACTGTGGCAGGGACTACGTACAATCACGGACTACAAAGCAGCACCAACCCCCCGGTGAGTGCCGACGCCTCTCTGGCTGACGAACTGAACAACTTTTTTGCACGCTTTGAGTCGGGAAACCGACTGCCTGCTGCGTTCCCAGCCGGAGGGGAGGACACAATTACTGTGACGGAGCGCGACGTGAGGAGGGTGTTTAAAAGTGTTAACACTAGGAAAGCGGCTGGACCAGACGGGATTAGTGGGCGTGTCCTCAAAACCTGCGCTGATCAGCTGGCACCTCTGTTCACAGTGATATTCAACCTCTCACTCAGACAGTGTGTGATCCCAACCTGCTTCAAGAAGTCCACAATAGTCCCTGTCCCAAAGAAACCACACCCCAGCAACTCCAATGACTTGTGGCCCATAGCCCTTACATCTGTGGTGATGAAATGTTTTGAAAGACTGATCAAGACATTCATCACTTCCACACTGCCCGCCACTCTGGATCCACTACAGTTTGCATACCGGCCGGACAGATCCACAGATGATGCCATAAACCTCCTCCTCCACAAGACCCTCTCCCACGTGGACACTGGTAAGGGAAACTATGCGAGAGTACTGTTTGTTGATTACAGCTCAGCATTCAATACCATAGTCCCCTCCAGACTGGCTGCTAAGCTGCATGACCTGGGCCTGGACTCCTCCCTGTGCAGGTGGGTCACCACACTTCAGCCCCCCTGACTCTCAACACTGGATCCCCCCAGGGCTGTGTGCTCAGCCCTCTGCTGTACTCGCTGTACACACACGACTGCGAGGCCACTTCAGACTCCAACATCATCATCAAGTTTGCTGACGACACCGCTGTTGTAGGACTAATCTCCCACAACGACGAGACAGCCTACAGGAGGGATGTGTCCCACCTGGAGGACTGGTGCAGGGAGAACCACCTCCTGCTGAACGTCAGCAAAACAAAGGAACTGATTGTGGACTTCAGCAGGAGACAGCAGAGGGACTTCCATCCACTTATTATCTGTGGCTCTGAGGTGGAAAGAGTGGACACTTTCAGATACCTGGGAGTGACCATCTCACAGGACCTGTCATGGACTCATCTGAACATCATCGTGAAGAAGGCCAGACAGCTTCTCTACCTTCTCAGACGCCTCAGAGACTTTAAGCTCCCTCTCAAGGCGCTCAGAAACTTTTACACCTGCACCATCGAAAGCATCTTGTGTGGGAGCATCACCACCTGGATGGGAAATTGTACCAGGCAGGACTTCCTGGCCCTCAAGAGGGTGGTCTGTTCAGCGGAGCGGACCATCAGAACCCCCCTCCCCAACCTGCAGGACATTTACACCAAACGTTGCAGGTTAAGGGCCACAAAGATCCTGAAACAGCCCAGTCAACCCAGACACTCTCTCTTCTCTCTACTGCCATCAGGACGGCGTTTCCGATGCCTGAGGACAAAGACTGAGAGGCTGAAGAAGAGTTTTTATCCCCATGCCATCCGCCTGCTCAACTCTGAGCCTTAACTGGACTTAAATATCACTGCACTTTATTCATGTAGCTGCTTAATACTGTAAATTTATGTACATATACAACTACCCCCCCCCCCCCCCCCAAGTTTACCAGTCTATATTGTTATTCAGTCTATATTATTATTATTATTATTTATTTATTTATTTATTTTTTGATATATATATATTTAAATTCTCTATCGGTGTACATTACACTTATATAGCTTACCTTGTTTGCAAACTACTGTTTACTGTAGTACTTATATATATATATATATATTTTACTACTGGCTGCACAACAATACATTTCACTGTGCATTGTAGGACAGTTAGGAGGTGGAGTGAGGAGGCTAGCGACGCTCTGCAGGACTGCTTTGATACCACCAACTGGGACGTGCTCTGCCAGCCCCATGGGAATGACATTGACAGCATGACAGACTGCATCATGGACTATATAAACTTCTGTGAGGATACAGTAATCCCTACAAGGACTGTCCGCTGTTATCCAAACAACAAGCCCTGGATCACCAGCCAGCTGAAGGATCTGCTGAACAAGAAGAAGCAGGCCTTCAGATCTGGAGATAAGGATGAGTTGAAGAGGATACAGTGGCAACTCAAGGTCCAGCTGAGGGAGTGTAACCTCTGGACCCCCTGCTGGCCCTCCACCCCCCACCACTCCAGTCTTTACACCCCCCCAGAGGGCCAGTCAACAACTCACCACTGATCCCTTCCTGCCTATCACCTCTGCTCTCCCCCGTACTCCCACCCCCACTGAGAAGACCAGCCCTATGACTGTGACGCCTGGCCAGGTGAGAAGACAGCTGGATAGAGTCAAACAAGGCAAGACAGCAGGCCCCGATCGTGTCAACCCCCGGGTCCTGAGGACTTGCGCTTCACAGCTGTCTGGCATCCTGCACTTCATCTTCAACCTGAGTCTGAAGCTGGAAAAGATACCGGTGCTATGGAAAACATCCTGTGTAGTGCCGGTGCCCAAGAAGCCCATCCCATCTGGCCTCAACGACTTCAGACCGGTTGCACTGACGTAACATGTCATGAAGGTCCTGGAGAGACTCGTCCTGGCTCAGCTCAGACCCCTGGTGACCCCTGTCTTGGACCCTCTTCAGTTTGCGCATCAGCCTCATGTTGGTGTGGATGATGCTGTCATCTACCTGCTGCACCGTGCTCATTCTCACCTGGATGGTGGGAAGGGCTCTGTGAGGATCATGTTCTTTGATTTCTCCAGTGCTTCTAACACCTTTCAGCCCTTTCTGATGAGTGAGAAGCTGCTCAGGATGGGTGTCAGCTCTTCCATTGTTTCCTGGATTACTGATTACTTGTCTGACAGGCCCCAGTTTGTGCAGCTGGGGGGCTCCCTGTCTGATACTGTTGTCAGTAGTGTGGGGGCACCACAGGGGACTGTCCTGTCTACATTTCTGTTCACCCTTTACACCTCTGATTTCCAGTACAGCTCTGGGTCCTGCCACCTGCAGAAGTTCTCTGATGACTCTGCAGTGGTTGGGTGTATTAGAGATGGACGGGAGGTGGAGTACAGGACACTGATCGCGGACTTTGTGGAGTGGTCCCAGACAAACCACCTACTCCTGAATGTGGACAACACCAAGGAGCTGGTCATTGACTTCAGGAAGAAGAGGACACCAGTGGAGCCCATCACCATCCAGGGTCTGGAGGTGGAAGTAGTGGACCATTATAAGTACCTGGGAGTCCACATGAACAGCAGACTGGACTGGAGGGACAACAGTGATGCTGTGTACAAGAAGGGACTGAGTAGACTCTACTTCCTGAAGAAGCTTAGGTCTTTTAACGTATGCAGCAAGTTGCTGGAGATTTTCTACCAGTCTGTTGTTGCGAGTGCCCTGTACTTTGCTGTGGTTTGTTGGGGGAGCAGCACCAGCAAAAAGGACATAAGTAGGATCGACAAATTGATCCGAAAGGCTGGTCATGTGATTGGCAGTAAGTTGGAGACGTTTGTCTCAGTGATAGACAGGAGGACACTGGACAAACTGCTTTCCATCATGGACAATCCGTCACATCCACTTCACCAGACTATAGAGGGGCAGTGGAGCTCATTCTCCAACAGGCTGATCCAGCTCCGCTCCCACACTGAACGCTACAGGATGTCATTCATACCATTCTCTGTCCAGCTGTACAACAACTCACCTTTCTGTGACGGATAACTCCATGTTATTAATGGTAATGGACACTATTGTGGGCGGCACAGTGGCCTCACAGCAAGGTCACCGGTTCGAATCCATGGGCCGGCTGGCCTTTCTGTGTGGAGTTTGCATGTTCTCCCTGTGTCTGCGTGGGTTCTCTCCGGGTACTCCGGCTTCCTCCCACCATCCAAAGACATGCTCATTAGGTTAATTGGTGATTCTAAATTGGCCGTAGGTGTGCATGTGAGTGTGAATGGTTGTCTGTCTCTGTGTGTGGCACTGCGATGGACTGGCGACCTGTCCAGGGTGTACCCTTGCCTCTCGCCCGATGACAGCTGGGATAGGCTCCAGCAGACCCCCGTGACCCTTAACAATACTAAACGGGTATAGAAGATGAATGAATGAATGAATGACACTATTGCACCTTACACCTTACCCTGTATATATAATTTATATTCTTCCTTCTCTATTTCTTGTACATTTGTTCATATGCTAATATGATAATTTGTACGTTTTTGCTTATACTATTTCTATTTTATCTTACTAGATTTTAATCTACTTATTTTTTATTTCTATTTTATTTTATTTAATCTTTTCTTTTTATCTGAGTGTGTTTTTTTATGTACAACTAAGCTACTGTGACCAAGCAATTTCCCTTGTGGATCAATAAAGTTAATCTAGGTCTAAGTCTAAGCGATGTCTGTTGATTTTTTGAAACATTTCCATTACAATATCTTTTTACTTATATAGAATAGAAATAGAAAATAAAATTGGACCTAAAATTGAACCTTGCGGTACACCACTGGTGATGTGAGCTGACGAAGAAGAAGAATTACCTGTGGTGACCGAGAAGGTTCTTTCTAAAATAAAAATGTAAATGTAAATGTAAATGTACTTTATTTATATAGCACCTTACATCGACCGATAGGTGAACCAAGGTGCTTTACAACAGATTAAACAACGATTTAAAACAACACACCGGAAAACAAGTACAGTAGTAAAACAAAGCTAAAAAAAGAAAATAAAAACAATAAATGAGAGGATAAAAAAGTAAAATAAAAATAGAATAAAAATAAATAAAATAAATATAAAAGTGTCACCACACTACTGGGTATTAAAAGCCATTTTAAAAAGATGCGTTTTAAGTCTTGATTTAAAAAGGCCCAGGTCAGTAATAATACGCATCTCACTGGGGAGCTTATTCCAGAGCTTAGGTCCAGAAACTGAAAAGGCTCGGTCTCCCCAGTGTTTAAGTTTTGACCTGGGCACTTCCAACATAAGTTGATTGGACGACCTCAAAGTTCTACTGTTATCGCGAATGGTCAGCATCTCAGATAGGTAAGATGGGGCGAGGCCGTTAAGAGCTTTAAAAACAAACATTAAAAGTTTAAAATGAATTCTAAAATGGACCGGGAGCCAGTGGAGGGAATAGAGAATCGGAGTTATGTGCTCTCGTTTTTTAGTGCTCGTTAACAGACGGGCAGCTGCATTTTGGACAAGTTGAAGACAGCCAACAGAAGACTGGGAGACACAAGTATACAAGGCATTGCAGTAGTCCAGTCTGGAGCTTATTAGAGCGTGAATAGCCTTCTCGAGGTCATGACGGTTTAAAAAGGATTTTATCTTTGCCAGAAGGCGCAGTTGAAAAAAACTCAACTTGACAACATTGCCAATTTGTTTGTCGAATTTCAAAGAACTATCAAAAATCACTCCTAAGTTTCTTACCGTCTGACTGGCAGTTGAAGGCCAGGTACCAAATCCATTAGACACAGATTCTCCAAACACAATATATTCAGTTTTATCTTCATTTAAGTGCAGAAAATTTTGGGCGAACCACTGTTTAATGTCCGCAATGCAGTCTTCACAAGACCAGGCCCTACAGCGTTAAAAACCAGTTTCAGCACTCTAGCAGGAACAATATCCAGTGGGCAATTTGTAGGCTTCAAGGATTTCACTATGTCACCAAGGGAGGAGAAAGAAACTAACTCAAGCTCCTCAAACATAGCAGAATGAGCTGGGGCAACAGAAAAATCCCTATTAAAACCTTTCCTGGTACTCTGTCTGACAGAATCAACCTTGTCAACAAAGAAGTGGAGAAAATTTTCACAGGTGGTAGTTGAGACATTAGCCAGAGCAGAACTAGGTGGGTTTACAAAAGAATTAATTGTAGTGAATAGGACCCTGGGACAGTGACTGCTGCTAGAAATTATATCAGAGAGATACTGAGATTTTGCCTCCCGTAGGGCCCTCTGGCAATCAGCAAGACAGGCACGCAACATTTCTAGAGAGACATGCAGTTTGTCCTTTTTCCATCTCCTTTCAGCCTGCCTGCAATGTTGCCTAATGGCACGAGTATTGTCATTGATCCAGGGATCCGTTCTTGGTTTGGCCGATTTATGCCGAAAATCTCAGAGCAGGTGGAGTGGAAGGAAGAAAGAATATTGTCTGGACAGATAGGAGAAACCATGCCGTTCAAGGCAAAAAACTGCGAGTCCCTGAATGCAGCAGTGAATTCATCTGCTGTGGTGGAAGTGATGATGCGACGCTGGCACGATGGAGCAAAAGACTTTCTGGCTGGCGGGGGGGGGGGGGGGGGCTGGGGCTGGGGCTGGGGCTGTAGTATATTCAAAAACAATAGGAAAATGATCTGAGATGGCAGTCTCAGAGATTTCTTTAAGGGAAATTGAAAGCCCAAGAGAAATGATGAGATCCAAGGTGTGCCCGAGATGGTGTGTAGGTTTATCCACTGATTGAAATAAGTTAAAAGTTTCTAAAAGTCTTTTAAAATCAGTGGCTAATTGGTCGGACGGACAACAAACATGAACATTAATATCCCCACAAATCAAGAGTTTGTCATATTTTGGAAGAATGTCTGCCTATCTTTTTGTTATGGCAGCCCTCAGTAGATTAGTCAGGTATTCATCACACAGGATGTGGAGTTTTATTGTGAAGGGGTGACCGGAAGCGTTGTGGTGGTTGCCGAGAAAACTTGACAGATGTGGAGAGAAATAAAGTTCGGCACTGTTGCCGCTGAAGACGGCCATTCGTGTCCGTTTGTTGTTTTATTATTCACCCAGTATAGGCGTCCTGAATACTCGGTCACATTGGTGGCAGCGGTGGGATTTTCCCTACGTGGATAACAAGAATTAACGACCGCCGAAACAGTTCGCCGAAGTTTAGCTAAGTGGCTAGCTACCGTCAGCATCATTAGCTTAGCTGCTCAAGTGTAATTAGCACAAAGTGTATGCCGTGTCGTCAGACTTCGCGGTAATTAATTCAAGTATGTGGAAGTTTGACCAGGACCCACTGTGTGACAGAGAGCGACGCGGTGAGAGGCCATTAACCAGCGGAGTGAGGATTGAACTCCCGCCGCCCTTCACCGGAGAAGAATCAGCTTTAATCGCCAAGTATGTACACATACAAGGAATTTGACTCCGGTAACTTTTCTCTCTAGTAAAGTACAGCTTAAATAGGTGAAATGGACTCTGTGACTACTCAAGAGTTCATCAGAGCGACAGCCCGGGGGAAGAAACTGTCCTTGTGACGGGTGGTTTTGGCATACAGTGCTCTGTAGCGCCGGCCTGAGGGGAGGAGTCTAAACAGATTGTGACCAGGGTGTGAGGGGTCTGAGGAGATTTTCCTGGCCCGCTTCTTGACCCGGGACCGGTACAGGTCCTGGATGGAGGGCAGATCGGTGCCAATGATCCTCTCTGCAGCCCTGACTGTTCTCTGCAGTCTGTCCCTGTCATGCCTGGTGGAGGATCCAAACCAGACAGTGATGGACGTGGTCAGGACAGACTGGACTATTGCAGTGTAGAAGATGGTCAGCAGCTCCTGAGGCAGGTTGAACTTCCTGAGCTGGCGCAGAAAGTACAGCCTCTGCTGGGCCTTCTTCCTCACAGAGTCTATGTGGGCGGTCCACTTCAGGTCCCGTGAGATTGTGGATCCTAGGAACCTGAATGACTCAACTGTTGGGACTGGCCTGTTGAGGATTGTGAGAGGAGGGGGTGATGGGGGTCTCTTCCTGAAGTCCACTGTCATCTCCACAGTTTTGAGCGGGTTTAGCTCCAGGTGGTTCTGACTGCACCAGAGGACCAGCTGTTCCACTTCCCTTCTGTATGCAGACTCGTCTCCGTCCCGGATGAGTCCAATGACGGTGATGTCATCTGCAAACTTCAGGATTTTCACAGAAGGGTCCCTTGAGGTGCAGTCAGTGGTGTAAAGGGAGAAGAGCAGTGGGGAGAGAACGCATCCTTGGGGGGTGCCAGTGCTGAGGGACCGGGTGCTGGATGTGAAGTTACCCAGTTTCACCTGCTGCCTCCTGTCAGTCAGGAAGCTGGTAATCCACTGACAGGTGGAGGGGGGCACGGTGAGCTGGGACAGTTTCTGGTGGAGGAGCTCTGGGATGATGGTGTTGAACGCAGAGCTGAAATACACAAATAGGACCCGTGCGTAGGTCCCTGCAGAGTCTAGGTGGTGCAGGATGTAGTGGAGAGCCATGTTGATTGCATCATCCACTGACCGGTTTGCTCTATAGGCAAACTGCAGGGGGTCTAGCAGGGGATCCGTGATGTCCTTCAGATGGGCCAGCACCAGTCGTTCAAAGGATTTCATGACTACAGATGTCAGGGCGACTGGTCTGTAGTCGTTTAATCCTGTGACAGGGGACTTCTTGGGAACCGGGATGATGGTGGAGCGTTTGAGGCAGGAGGGAACCTCGCACAGCTCCAGGGAGTTGTTGAAGATCTGAGTGAAGATGGGAGCCAGCTGGTCAGCACAGACTTTCAAGCAGGACGGAGACACTCCATCGGGTCCCGGGGCCTTCCTAATCCTCTGTCTCTGAAAGAGCTGACGCACATCCTGTTCGCAGATCCTCAGCGCAGGCAGGGGGTTGGGTGTGGTTTGTGGTGCTGCTAGTCCTTTTGTGATGGAGATGGTGGGGGAAGTGAAAGGTGTGAAAGTCCTTTCAAACCTGGAGTAGAAGTCACCGAGGTCCTCTGCCAGGCGGAGGCTCCCCACAGGGTGGGGGGATGGTCTCCTGTAGTTGGTAATGGTCTGCAGGCCTTTCCAAACTGTAGAGGTGTTGTTGGCAGAAAAACGGTCCTTCAGCTTTTCAGTGTAGTTCCTCTTTGCTGCCTTGATCTCCTTCGTCAGCTTGTTCCTGGCCTGCTTGTACAGGTCCCGATCCCCACTCCTGTAGGCCTCCTCCTTGTCCTGGCGTAGTCGTCTCAGTTCTGCAGTGAACCATGGTTTGTTGTTGTTGAACGTGCAGAAGGTTTTAGTCTGCACGCACATGCCCTCACAAAAACCGATGTAAGATGTCACAGTGTCAGTCAGTTCGTCCAAGTCTGAGGCTGCTGCTTCAAAGACGCTCCAATCAGTGCAGTCAAAGCAGGCCTGTAACTGCATCTTTGACTCGTCGGTCCATCCACAAGCAAAGTTTCCCCTGTTGGGCCAGACAGTATGAAGTGGCTGTGAGAGCGTTCGTGGGAGGCACCAGGGATGACTATGATTATGAACTGGTGAGACTGTTGCCAACACGGCTGACCAAGACTGCTTTTCTCCTTAGGGACAGCCTGCCAGCGGCCGTTCAGGCTGATTATCCTGCAGTTAAAGAGAAGCTGCTCGAGGCTTTTGGACAGAGACATTTTCTAGATTGTTTCAGAGCTAACCTCTCTGCTCGCTTGGACGTTTATGCAGCAGACATAAGAAGCTTTCCCAGGTTATGGTGACATAGCCCAAAAAGAGGAAAAATTTCGGAGGTTCCTGGCGGGACTCGACCCAACTCTGCGAGCTAAATGTCACGAGCAGGGGGCTGCTGACCTGGAGGAGGCCCTGGTCATTGCTGCCCGATGTGAAATGGCCAGAGAGACTTTGAAACTGGACTACGTCAATATCCAAGCACGCCACGCTCCCCCTGGGGGGAGTGCAACCACCATGGTGCACTCCATTTCGGATGGAGGAGGTGCTTACAAAGCTATAGAGAGGCTTACTGAGGACATGAGAGAAATGAGACTGGAGATGAGACGTATGATGGAAGAGAATAAGCGCCTGAGAGGCAATAGCTGGAGGAATGAGTGGAGAACCTCTTCCCCAGGGTGTCAGTGTGTATGTGGGGAACAGGGCTGTCAGTCACGTCGCCTTCGGGTCGAGCCGAGAGGGCGGTCACCGGACCGTCGCTGGCCTGAGCAGAGAGCAGAGGGGGGTCCCGCGGACAGACCACCTCCCCGTGCTACTTATGGTGATAGAGCGCCCTCGCCAACCTGGCGTGGTCCTCGACCTTCCAGGGGCCCCTTTAATGATGACACACAGAGACGCCGAGGAGTACGGTTCCTCTCGCCCAGAAGGGAGGACACCTCCAATCAGTCGGGAAAAGAGGTGTAGCTGGTGTCGCGGCCCAGACATCAGCTACATTCCCCATGGGCCCCCTGGAAGAAGAAACAGGTACTTCCCCCACAGTTGACACACTGACACCGGACACTGAAGGGCAGCAGTACACCTCCTATGTGAGGGGGAGCATTGAGGGGACTGAAGTCAACATCCTGGTGGACTCAGGTGCGACAGAGTCGTTTATAAGTGCTGACTTCCGCAAATCAGTTCCAACACTGCACAAGCGCCCCCTAAAGGCTGACTTTGTTGCTGCCCGGGCTGTGAATGGACAGATGCTGGACACTTTGGGGACCATAACAAAAAGATAGGTTACACTTGTAAGCTCCATCAGAAACAATTGCAGCTCAAAGCAGGAGTAGGTATTTGTGGGAAGAAGCCGGCATTTAAACCTGTCATTAAAAACAGCAGCAAGACCCCCTCCACGACCAGATAATCGTGTGGAGTTGAAGTAAGAACAGCCGGGTGGGAGGAGCTCTGAAAATGCGCTGTTTTCTTACTTTAAAAAAGTCATTAAGGATGAAAGTCTTATTCACAACGTACCGAGTGTTGATCAAAGCCGTGCGAATTAAACTCTGGTCCGTCCGTTCGGAGGCACGAGCAACCGGGCGGAGATTCTCCGGTACGCAGTCCCGTCTGCAGATCCTCATGGGCCGGCAACACGGACGTGGGTACCCGGCCTCCGGAATAGCCGGTATCAGCCATCGGTAGCAGGGATCGGTCGATCCTCGTATGTAATAGCTGGCGCACTCCCTGGAAAGCCCAAACGATGGACGACGAGTGGAGGACGAGGCCAGGTGAGCTCTCAATCTGCAAATTACTCCACCTCTCCTTCCTCGTCTTCTGCGGCGGCTGTTGCGCAACGACCCGCTAGGAGAACGCCACAGGTGGGGAGGTATGGACGCCAGCAGAGGCGGCGGTGTGTTTGGTCGTCCACTGAAGCCCTGGATCGGCAGTTTTTCCACAAAATCACGTATATTTAAAAGGGTGAGGCGATCATAGACCAGTAGCGGCGAAACATCACGAATCAAAAACAATAAAAACAACAATACACAGCAAAGGTAGCAGAGGCAGACGGCTGGCCGCACACAGGGGCGCCATCTTTCGTCTATCTCTAAAAGATATTGTTAGCAGAGCTCAGGAAAAACAAAATGAGAAAGGTGGCCCCCAGATAGATAACCTTTGGCATTTTGCAATGACAACCCAGCCTGGCGTAGTCAGAATATGAGTCTGGTACCACAGTTATCATTACAGGTTGTGTTTCTACCAAGAGAATGAAGTTGCATATGTGCAATTGCATAGTCCTTCAACCAATCAGTGCCGTTCATTTAGTTGGAAACTAGTTCATCTCCACACACACACACAGATGAATGAAGCCAACCCAAACAATTCAACAGGCCCAGCAAGATCTTTGCCAGAGCATAAACTGTGACTCCAGAAAAGTTGGGCAGAGGAAGTCAGGCAACCTTTCAGGCCGTAGACAAACCTATGAAAACCCTACAGTCACCCAAGCTGTCAGAACAGTTAAATGTTTTTGAATTATGCCTTTAGTGCCGTCCACTCGGACAGATAGGAGAAACCATGCCGTTCAAGGCAAAAAACTGCGAGTCCCTGAATGCAGCAGAGCGGGGCGGAGCGGATGGAATTTTGGTGGAGCGCGGAGCGCTTGTTAATTTAGAGGCCGGAGCGGGCGCTCTGTTCCGCTCCGATACCGCTCACACCACCAGCCTGACGCGTGCCCAAATCCACCCAGAATTCATTTCTTCCTAATAAAACCAAAACCGTTCATTTTCAAAAAAATTGCCATGGCAAGATGGAGTTCGTGAAATATTTTAGAAAGGAAACTGATAGGGTTATTTCTCCCTCTTTTAAATTGGAGCGAGCGTGGAGCGATTTCGCTGCAGCGGGGGAGGACTTTTAGGTGGAGCGGGGAGCGAAATTGAGCGGAGCGGCCTGACGTGAATTTGAGCGGAGGAGCGGCCTACTGAACAGCCACCTGAGCGAGGAGCAGGACATTCGCACCGCTCAGCTCCGCTCACTAGCTCTGCACACACATCAAATACACAGGAATAATTATCGGCCTGTTCACATCGGCTCTATTTTTACACCTGACCGATACCGATGTGTAAAAAAATGACCATATCGGCCGATATTATATCGGCGGCCGATATATCGTGCATCACTATCCGTGACTCCAGAAAAGTTGGGCAGAGGAAGTCAGGCAACCTTTCAGGCCGAAGACAAACCTATGAAAACCCTACAGTCCATCAACAATAATCCACAACCCCCTCTAATTGCCCTCCTTCAATCTAGCCAATGACATTTAGCTAGTTTTGACTGGGTAAATCTCGCATTCTGTATTTGTCTGGGGCCCCACAGCAGCTAGGATCACCACTGTCTAAACTAATTAGTATTAGTGTCAGAACAGATGAATGTTTTTTAATTATACCTCTAGTGTCATCCACTCTATCCACTAATCTCTATCTATATCTCAATCTCTAGATACACTCTATAAACTCTATCAAGGATGGTGAAATATTCAAGTGTGCAATACATCGTAAACCTTCTGAGTGTCTTGACATACTTTCACTTTATAATTATGATGACAAAGTAGGTCAATAACAATTTGTTTCTTCCTTCACCAGCAGATCTGATGAATCTAAATGCATCTGAATTCACACAATAATACACAGATATGTTAAATTCATGTGTCATTTTCTAAAGTTAATGAGAAAATTGATGTCTTTTACATCGTTATGTAATCATTCAGAATATATTTAACCCAAATCAGTGCTACAAACTATTTCCTGTCTTTTGACTATAATTGTATTTTAATATTTTTTTCTGCGTGTTCATTTTTTAAATTCCGATGATTCTCAAGTGCATAGTACGTTTACTGCACCACTTAATAATGTCTGTCTGAGCCTCTGAAGCAGAAGCCACAAGTAAAGCACAGATTAGATTTGCAAGCAAAAATAAAAGACAGATGTACTCATTACCTCCTGAAATTTAAACATCATTAAAAACATTCTTCATCAATATATTTCCATGCAAACGTGTTAATTCTGGCCAACATAATCAGAGTTTCTCAGTTATTTAAGGCTGAAATATCCTCCTGACTACCAGTAGTTGTAAACCTGAATATCTCCCATCCACTGCATTCTACTAAATTAACTCTTGCTATCTACCCCACCCCTTCCAAATGTGAAGGGGTGGGGCTTTGGTACCTTTCTCTTTCTCATTAAGGAAAATGTCATCCAGTTATATGATATCTTAAAAATCAAAACTTTTTTTCAGTAATCTAAATACCTTACAAAGACTGGGGAATTCAAAAAAGTGTGATTTGACAATATGTTTTTTCCTGGCAATGGAGGATATAACTAAATAACGTAACAGTCGCCTCTAGTGGAGACTCTTGGTAGCAACAAGCCATAGATGCAGATCATTACAAACTGTTCAAGAGGTTATGGTGCAAGACTGTGCTAAAAATAAGATGATAAACTAACATCAGCTGTAAACAAAGACTCTCTGCGAAATGATGTGGACAGTGTTGGTCTTCAGTCTATCCATGATTTGATGCTGTGAAAGCAAATCTTTCTACATATTTTCTGTAGTTCTGGTACCATGTCTTTCACTTTTTAATGTTTCTTCACTGTGCTACCAAGTAAGCAATGTCCCACTGAAACCTTGAGACTCAGCCATAGTTGGACAATAGCTGGAAGTTGATTTACTTAAACAAGCATCTGATCAGTAAATCACAGTCATCTGTGCACCGCTTCAATGGAAAATTCAACTAAAGGAAAACTGACCTTTGGTACAGAAGAGTTGTTACAATTAGGAATAATTTATAAATATGACTAATCCAAAGCAACAACTGTTATCTAATGCACGTGTTTCAGATAAGAAGAAAGTAAAACTTGATAATAATTGATCACCTACAATCAAGACCCTATTTAAGGCCGGGCTCAACACAAACACACTAGAAAATTCGTCTTCATAGACAGACACTTTGTGAGCAAGGATGGCAGAGTTTTTCCCATTGTTCCTGCTGATCTGCTGTGTCTCTTCAGCTCAGCTTCAAACACAGTCCGACAATGACATTACTCCAACTGAATCCCAAGGTAGTAGCTTGGAAAACCAACAAACTTGTACAAATGACATCCATGCTGTGCTGAGAGAGATGAGCGCCTTGTTGGGAGGACTGAAAGTGGAGGTGACGTACTTACAGAAAGAGAACGAAGGTACAGTAGTCTGTAATTTAGAAGTAAGAAAGCTTTGAAGCGCTGAAATGTTTGCAAAGAATGTGTCTTACCATGTGTTCATTTTTTTAGCTCAAGCAACTAAATTGAGAGAACTGGAGCTGCAAAAGACTGAGTTGAAGCAACAGTACCAAGGTAAACTAGATGATCACAAGCGATCATTAAGGGGTCCAAGCAGTGGCAAAGTCGTCCCTGAGCAGGACGCAGAGGCATAAGTCACCAGTAGCGCCCCCTATAGACCATATTGCACGAAACTTGGTGGGTTTAGTAAGGAGTCATCCACAGATTATTATTGTCAAATTTGAAGCAGGTGACTGTGGTGGTTTGTGAGATATAAACATGTAGTCCTTGTAGTGCCCCCTACAGCCTGCAGCCTACAGCATGATTGTATGCAAGCATATTATAATAACGGTTGCTAAGTTTCACAAGGATTAGGTGAATACTTCAAATGTTATAGGCCTTAAAGTCATATAAAATGTTTCCATGTCACATGTAGCGCCCCCTGTAGACGTAATGTCACGTGACGTCTACACAATATGTTAAGGACTGTGTATGTCAAATTTCATGAAGTCAGCTATTGCAGTTTTTGAGATATTGAGATATTTTGTAGCGCCCCCTAGGGTCACAAACGTTGGGGTGCTTGTACAGAATCATGTTATTATCAATGATCTGAAGTTTGATTAAACTTGGGTATATACTTCACAAATTATTAGCTTTGGAGTTATACTGTGCCATGCCGTTGTCTTCAATAACCCTGCTAAAGTTCTTTTGAGAACTTTTCATTGTCCATAAATGATACATGCCAAGTTTGGTGAGAATTTGATGAACAGGCTAGGAGGAGTTGATTTTGCTTTGAGGTGCAATGTTTTCAAAATGGCGAAAAAAATGGCGGGCAGAAATGGGCATGGCCTGGTCATGGGCTATATTGTCTTTTAGAGGGGGCCTATCCCGGCAGTCATTGGGTTAGAGACAGAGTACCCTCCGAACAGGTCGCCAGTCACAGAAAAGGGCTAACACTGAAAGACAGAACAATCATTCACACTCACCTATGGCGTATTTCGAAAAATCAAGTAACCTAACATTAATGTCTTTGGACTGTGGCTGGAAGTCGGAGCACCCAGCAGAGGGAGAACATGTAAACTCCAAACAGAAAAGAGCCAGCTGGTGGGTTCAAACCCAGAACCACCTTGTGTCACATCATACACATTGAAATTGTCAGTATATCTGAGAAGGTTCTCAGTCATAGAGCACATGGTATTGTTCAAACACTTGTTGGGTTTCTTGAAGATGTGTCACCACTCATCCAAATAGCTTCTGGAAGTGATGCACTTACAGAAAGATTACCAAGTGTACAGTAGTCTGTAATTTAGATAAAGTAGGACAGCTTTGTACCACTGAAATGTTTGTAAAGTGTATTTCTTACTGTGTGTTCATTTTTTAGCTCAAGCAGATAAAGTGGAGCTGCAAAAGACTGAGTTGGACAAGCTGAAGCAACAGTACCAAGGTAAATGAGCAACACTCATTCATTATCTGTAAATGTTTGTCTTCTAGAGGGGAACCTATCTCAGCAGTCACTGGGTTAAAGACAGGGTACAGTCTGGACAGGTCGCCAGTCTAACACAGGGCTCACACACAAAGACAAAAACAATTATTCACACTAACATGCACTTTCTGTGGCTGGCGACCTGTTCGGAGTGTACCCTGTCTCTCACCCATCGATTTCTAGGATAGGCCCCTTTCTAAAAGATAAGTGTTTACAGATAATGAATGAATGAACGAATGAATGGGGTGGCTGTGGCTCAGTAGGTAGAGGGGGTTGTTCACGGACCGAAGGGTTAGCGGTTACAGAATGTGTATGCTAAATTTCATGAAGTCAGCTATTGCAGTTTTTGAGATATTGAAATGTTGGTTTTGTAGCGCCCCCTAGGGACACAAAAGTTGGGGTGCTTGTACAGAATCATGTTATTATCAATGATCTGAAGTTTGATTAAATTTGGGTATACTTTACAAAATAGCCACGCCGTGAACTGAATTAGCCATTAACTATATAATCAATAACCCTGCTAAAGTTCTTTTGAGAACTTTTCATTGTCTTTGTCCATAGATGATACATGCCAAGTTTGGTGAGAATTGGATGAACAGGCTAGGAGGAGTTGATTTTGCTTTGAGGTGCAATTTTTTCAAAATGGCGAAAAAAAATGGCAGGCAGAAATGGGCATGGCCTGGTCATGGGCTATATAAGGAATCAGAGGGAGAAAGAATTTGTTTCTAGGGCACACAGTTCTCAAGCTATGGGGCAAAACGTACATTGGCTTATTATAGTGCCACCTAGCTGCAGGCATGTGTATTGACACCTTGGCAAAGTGACATGCTAGGACTACCAAGTTACCATGATTGATGCCTTTCGCCCTTGCAGTTTGTCTTGGGCAGACATTTTAGCTACGCAGAAAAAAAAGATAAATCATTATTGTTATAATACAAATCGCAACAAAATCAATAGGGATCCTGCAACTTCGTTTGCATGGACCCCTAATGAGCTATACTCATTCATTCATTCATTATCTGTAGATGTTTGTCTTTTAGAGGGGGCCTATCCCGGCAGTCATTCAGTTAGAGACAGGGTACCCTCCGAACAGGTCGCCAGTCACAAAAAAGGGCTAACACTGAAAGACAGAACAATCATTCACACTCACCTATGACTTATTTCAAAAAACCAAGTAACCTAACATTAATGTCTTTGGACTGTGGCTGGAAGTCGGAGCACCCAGCAGAGGGAGAACATGTAAACTCCAAACAGAAAAGAACCAGCTGGTGGGTTCAAACCCAGAACCACCTTGTGTCACATCAATATTACACACTGAAATTGTCAGTATGTCTGAGAAGGTTCTCAGTCATAGAGCTCATGGTATTGTTCAAACACTTGTTGGGTTTCTTGAAGACGTGTCACCACTCATCCAAATAGCTTCTGGAAGTGATGCACTTACAGAAAGATTACCAAGTGTACAGTAGTCTGTAATTTATATAGAGAAGTATGATAGCTTTGTACCACTGACATGTTTGTAAAGTATATTTCTTTCTGTGTGTTCATTTTTTAGCTCAAGCAGATAAAGTGAGAGAACTGGAGCTGCAAAAGACTGAGTTGGACAAGCTGAAGCAACAGTACCAAGGTAAATGAGCAACACTCATTCATTATCTGTAAATGTTTGTCTTCTAGAGGGGAGCCTATCTCAGCAGTCACTGGGTTAGAGACGGGGTACAGTCTGGACAGGTCGCCAGTCTAACACAGGGCTAACACACAAAGACAAAAACAATCATTCACACTAACATGCACTTTCTGTGACTGGCGACCTGTTCGAAGTGTACTCTGTCTCTCACCCATCGACTTCCAGGATAGGCCCCTTTCTAAAAGATAAGTGTTTACAGATAATGAATGAATGAATGAATGAATGAATGAATGGGGTGGCTGTGGCTCAGTAGGTAGAGCATGTTGTTCACGAACCAAAGGGTTAGCAGTTCGATCCCTGTGCCAAAGTGTAAATGCGTATGTCACTGGAAAAGCGCTTTGAGTACCAATAGGTAGAAAAGTGCTATATAAAAGCAAGGCCATTCATCCAAATAGCTTCTTCTGTTCTTTGGGGAACCCCAATTCCCTACCAGTCATTGAGATCTGAAGAAGCCACTTGGATAAGCAGTTAAATATCTTCTCTATATCTACTTACAAGGGAATAGTTCTTCTGGACAGTACTGAAACAATATCCAGGTTTTCAGTTACTAAAGCAAACCTTCAGGTGAAAATAATTGATGATGAAATACTTCAATGATTATTGACACCAGAGACCATAGTTTATTTCATGCTGCCACTTTTTGGGTTAATTTTAGAACAGAAAGAAGAACTGACGAACCTTAAATCCAGAACCAACATCACAGAAAACCACGTGGAGGCTCTGAAGAAAGCAGGGGAAGGTTTGTGAATTTAGAAACAAGCTCTTTATAGCAACAGTCCACTCGCTGTAACATCAGTCACTGTAATATGAATATGTTTGTCTCTTTGTCAGTAAAACAAGTGGCTTTCTCAGCCTCTCTGCTGGATTCAGGTTCTGGATACACTGGACCATTCAATGCATTCACAACTCTGGTTTTCAGACGTGTTGTTACAAATATTGGAAATGCCTACAGCCCTAATACAGGTACTTCAAATATACAGATTTAAACAATATGATTATTTTCTTTTTGCAATATTGACAGCAATTATTCTTTTACTGAAGAAAACAAAAATGTGTCTTCCAGGTTTTTTCATTTCACCAGTGAGAGGCGCCTACCACTTTGAGTTCCACATTTCTGGACATGGAGATAATTCACATGCTTCAGGTGCAGTGCTGGTCAAGAATGGAGAGCATATTTTTATTGCATATGAATATCAGCCTTCTGGTTTTAGCAGTAGTTCTAATGGTGTCACGTTGCTGTTAGAGGTTGGAGATGTTGTGTTTTTGCGCTTGTGGACAAACGCAAGGATTTTTGATAATGAAAATCACCATACTACCTTCAGTGGTCATCTGCTTTTCGCCATGTGAGCAGAAAAAAATCTTTTTGTCTTCATCTCCTTTATACGATAGCCGTACATGCAGTGGAAATTGCGGTGGAAATTTCTCTTGAAATCAAAGAAATCAGAAGACTGTGACTGTGTGTCACAGCACAGACAAGGAACAAAGCAGAGAGAATGGCTAATGAGAACAGAATACACAATGTACATCTCTTTTATACTTCATATCTACTGGAGGTCACATTATTCCCTCCCTGACACCGACCACTGAAAGAACACAATACAGAAATGTGCAGAACATAAAACATATGACTCAAACTATGGTAAAGCAGCATCTTAGCGATGTCTGTTGATTTCATGAAACATTTCCATTACAATATCTTTTTACTTACCGATACTATATGTAAAAACATTTTTTTTTCCCCCATCTGCATCAGTCTCTGGATTTGCAGAGTGTTTTTGTTGAACACTCTTTTGTGTCTGTATCTGGACACTACAGGAACACTGTACCAGTACTTCACAAATTTTCCTTTGTCCTGTTAATGAAACCTGGATGACAAAGCTTTGCAGTAACCAGAATTTGTACACATTCTGCTGTATATTATATTGTTTGTATTATTGTTCTCCTACATTATCATGTGGACATTTATCTAACACATGGTAAACTTTGGTTCTAAATATAAATATCTCCTTATTGTTAGCAGAGTACTAAATACATTTATCGTAGTTGTTTGGCACTAATAAAAATGATCTGAGTATCTTTTTTATGGTTAAACAAATGTCACGAGTTTTGTGTGTGTGTGGCTTTGTATTGTTTTATTTTTAACTTTCAGTTTGAAACACATTTGTCATCATGAGGCCCTACAAAGAGAGAGAGATAGTGTGAAGGTACAGTAGTGTGTAAAGGCAGTACAACGAAAACTGTTGTTTACAGTGTTTCTATATGATGTAGCATACTATCTTACAGCATTACTTACAGATAATGATAACTTAGTAAAACACACTTAAATTATAGAGATGATGTTCATTATTTCTTATTTACTGCCCTATATTACTTCAAATGAATTAGACAATACAGTCATTCATTCATCTTCTAATTATACAATACAAACACAAGAAATGTAGATTGGAGTATTACCGTGCTAACAAACAGTATACTAACTCACTACAGTACTGGACTCTTTAAGACCAGATGACAGATGATGGTTGGTCTGGAGATGATGTGGTCAGTGTTGGTCTTCAGTCTATCCATGATTTAATGCTGTGAAAGCAAATCTTTCTACACATTTTCTGTAGTTCTGGTACCATGTCCTCCACTATTTAATGTTTCTTCACCATGCTACCAAGTAAGCAATGTCCCACTGGAATCTTGAGACTCAGCCATAGTTGGACAATAGCTGGAAGTTGATTTACTAAAAAGTATCTGATCAATAGATTACAGTGTCACCTGAGCACTGCTTCAATGGAAAGATTCAAGCTTAAATATCTTAAACTGAAACACTGATACTTTATTTTAGTTGGACTTCCCCTGGATGCTCTGACTGAGGAGGTAGCTTTAATATGACAAGTCTGAAATAACAACTGTTATCATCTGCACTTGCTTCAGATAAGAAAAACAACTTCTGGCAATAATTGATCACCTACAGTTAAGACACTATTTAAAGCTGGGCTCAACACAAACTGGAAAATTCATCTTCATAGACGGACACTTTGCAAACAAGGATGGCATTGTTCCTGCTGTGTGTCTTCAACTCAGCTTCATACAGAATCTGACGACATTATTCCACAATTACGGCAAACTGATAATAGCTCTGAAAACCGACAAACCTGTACAAGTGACATCCATGCTGTGCTGAGAGAGATGAGTGCCTTGCTGGGAGGACTGAAGGTGGAGGTGACGCACTTACAGAAAGAGAACGAAGATACAGTAGTCTGTAATTTAGAAGCATGATACTGAAATGTTTGCAAAGAATGTGTCTTACCATGTGTTCATTTTTTAGCTCAAGCAGCTAAAGTGAGAGAACTGGAGCTGCAAAAGACTGAGTTGGACAAGCTGAAGCAACAGTACCAAGGTAAATGAGATATACTCATTCATTCATTATCTGTAGATGTTTGTCTGTTAGAGGGGGGCCTACCAGTCATTAGGTTAGAGACAGTAACTTTAATGTCTTTGGACTGTGGCTGGAAGTCGGAGCACCTGGCAGAGGGAGAACATGCAAACTCCAAAGAGAAAAGCGCCAGCTGGTGGGTTCAAACCCAGAACCACCTTATTCGACCCATTACACATTGAAATTGTCAATATGTCTGTGAAGATTCTCAGTCATAGAGTTTATGGTATTGTTCAAACACTTGTTGGATTTCTTGAAGATGTGTCACCACTCATCCATATATCTTCTTCTGTTCTAAATGACTGGCGGAGAATTGGACCCTACAGTCATTTAGATCTGAAGAAGCCACTTGGATAAGCAGTTAAACATCTTCAAGAAAGTCCAACAAGTCCAGTCTCCTTTGTTTAGGCTCTAAATGTATTTACAAGGGATATGACATAGTTCTTCTGGACAGTACTGAAACAATATCCAGGTTTTCAGTTACAAAAGCAAACCTTCAGATGAAAATAACTGATGATGAAATACTTCAATCAATGATTATTTACACCAGAGACCATGGTTTATTTCATGCTGCTACTTTTTGGATTCATTTTAGGACAGGAAGAAGAACTGATGAACCTTAAAGCCAGGACCAACATCACAGAAAACCGTGTGGAGGCTCTGAATAAAGCAGGGGAAGGTTTGTGAATTTAGAAACAAGCTCTTTATAGCAACAATCCACTCACTGTCACATCAGTCACTGACTGTGATATGAGTATGTTTGTCTCTCTCTCAGTGAAACAAGTGGCTTTCTGAGCTTCTCTGCTGGATTCAGGTGAAGGAACCACTGGACCTATACATATACATCTGGATCACATGGTATTGGCACGCGAAATACACATTCATTTTTGCACAGTTGAACATGTTCATCTTCAACAGAGGAAAGGAAGTCTCTGGTCCCATAGAGTTGAGGTAATGCATACATCACATTAGGCCGACCGCTGGGGACGTTGGTGTTTTTTGATGGTGTGTGCATTCCAGACCTGTGCAGTATCATCCAACTCATCCTGTTAAAAAGAATAAAAAGGAAAATACAAATACGATTAGGAAGAACAGTACATACATACACACTTAAATATAGCACTAAATTATGACATCCACCTTCCTCTTCCTCCTCATTTTTCCTTCCTCTCCTCTCCCTCCCCTGACCTCCTTCCTGTCGCCTTCTCTCTTCCTCACTCCTATTCATATTCCTCCCATTTCACTCACATACCCACCTCCCGCACATATGAAAACACGGTTATGCATAAACTCACCTGAATGAGTCCCATGCAACAAAACTGAAGGATGGCCTTGTCCAGGAACCCACCGTCAAAGAAGCCATTATCTCTGAGGTCTGCAAACAAGGACAACCAGAACTCCACACACTGGCTGCGAAGAAAATTCCACCAATATTCTATTCTTTGGTTGGCGGTGCTTGCCCCCTCCAAGTAACTGTCAGCGGTGCCGTCTGGAGGAATGGGGACGAGGAACCTCTGGAAATCTCACACAGCCATTTTCAGTGCCAAGATCGCCCCTAACAACTCTGGGGCAGCCCCCAAAACGTTTCACTGCTTCAGTGTAATAGCCTCCAATCAGCTTCGGGTCACTATTTGTCGTGTACGCATTAAGCCAGATTATTTTTCTAGAGAAACCATCAATGCTTCCATTGATGCAGAAGCCATATGGCTTCAGTTTATCATATGAGTCCATATGCCAGATGAAGTTCGGCCCTTTTGAGAAGTACCTCCGTCTTCTTAGGCGTCCTGCTTTTCTCAATGCCACTCCCCTCGGATCCAGTTCCTTTAGTGCCAGCCTCACATCCTCTTTCCTCACCCGTAGTCCACATTCTCTGCACTTGGTATACATCCAGCGATACCCATGTAACAGCCCGGAGTGTTGCAATTGGTTTCGAATGAAATCCACCAAGACCGCAAGATCCGAATAGTCTTTACGTCGAGAAAGTCCTCTCTCGCTCAGGAATCTTTTGAGGTGTCTCTCGCTGATTTCAAAGCCGTGTCTACTACTGAGCACAGTTTTTTATCTCACTGTATTTTAGGCCCATTTCAAAATAAAATTCAATAAATGTCTCCCACTCCATGTTTGTGTCTGTGTTTGTTTTCGTTAGCTAACCCGGATGAATATTAAATACGACCTCGTGAGATCTCATATGATCTCGCGAAACTTCGCGAGAAAGTTCCCGAGAAAGTTTTGCGAGATACCGAGAAAAGGTTTTGCGAGATCTTATCATCTGCACTTGCTTCAGATAAGAAAAACAACTTCTGGTAGGCCTAATAACTGATCACCTACAGTTAAGACACTATTTAAGGCTGGGCTCAACACAAATTGGAAAATTCATCTTCATAGACGGACACTTTGTGAACAAGGATGGCAAAGTTTTACCCATTGTTCCTGCTGATCTGCTGTGTCTCTTCAACTCAGCTTCAAACAGAGTCTGACGACATTATTCCACAATTACGGCAAACTGATAATAGCTCTGAAAACCGACAAACCTGTACAAGTGACATCCATGCTGTGCTGAGAGAGATGAGCGCCTTGCTGGGAGGACTGAAGGTGGAGGTGACGTACTTACAGAAAGAGAACGAAGGTACAGTAGTCTGTAATTTAGAAGCATGATACTGAAATGTTTGCAAAGAATGTGTCTTACCATGTGTTATTTTTTTAGCTCAAGCAGCTAAATTGAGAGAGCTGGAGCTGCAAAAGACTGACTTGGACAAGCTGAAGCAACAGTACCAAGGTAAATGAGATATACTCATTCATTATCTGTACATGTTTGTCTTTTAGAGGGGGGGCCTATCCTGGGAGTCATTAG
Source organism: Chelon labrosus (assembly GCF_963514085.1). Lineage (NCBI taxonomy): Eukaryota > Metazoa > Chordata > Actinopteri > Mugiliformes > Mugilidae > Chelon > Chelon labrosus. The sequence continues at coordinate 8,642,050 of NC_140360.1, forward strand.
GTTAGACTAGAGACAGGGTACACTCCAGACAGGTCGCCAGTCACAGAAGAGGACTAACACAGAAAAACAGAACAATCATTCACACTCACCTATGGCTAATTTCAAAACACCAATTAACCTAACTTTAATGTCTTTGGACTGTGGCTGGAAGTCGGAGCACCTGGCAGAGGGAGAACATGCAAACTACAGAGAAGAGAAAAGCGCCAGCTGGTGGGTTCAAACCCAGAACCACCTTATTCGACCCATTACACATTGAAATTGTCAATATGTCTGTGAAAATTCTCATTCATAGAGTTTATGGTATTGTTCAAACACTTGTTTGGTTTCTTGAAGACGTGTCGCCACTCATCCATATATCTTCTTCTGTTCTAAATGACTGGCGGAGAATTGGACCCTACAGTCATTTAGATCTGAAGAAGCCACTTGGATAAGCAGTTAAACATCTAAAAGAAAGTCCAACAAGTCCAGTCTCCTTTGTTTAGGCTCTAAATGTATTTACAAATGTATTTACTGTTCTTCTGGACAGTACTGAAACTATATCCAGGTTTTCAATTACTAAAGCAAACCTTCAGGTGAAAATAATTGATGAAGAAATACTTCAATCAAAGATTATTTACACAAGAGACCATGGTTTATTTCATGCTGCTACTTTTTGGATTCATTTTAGGACAGGAAGGAGAACTGATAAACCTTAAAGCCAGAACCAACATCACAGAAAACCATGTGGAGGCTCTGAAGAGAGCAGGGGAAGGTTTGTGAATTTAGAAACAAGCTCTTTATAGCGACAGTCCACTCGCTGTAACATCAGTAACTGTAATATCAGTATGTTTGTCTCTCTCTCAGTGAAACAAGTGGCTTTCTCAGCCTCTCTGCTGGATTCAGGTGAAGGAACCACTGGACCATTCAATGCACACACAACTCTGGTTTTCAGACACGTTGTTACAAATATTGGAAATGCCTACAGCCCTAATACAGGTACTTCAAATATACAGATTTAAACAATATGATTATTTTCTTTTTGCAATATTGACAGCAATTCTTCTTTTACATTTACTGAAGAAAATAAAAATGTGTCTTCCAGGTTTTTTCATTGCACCAGTGAGAGGCGCCTACCACTTTGAGTTCTACATTGGTGCACATGGCCATAATTCACATGGTTCAGCTGCAGTGCTGGTCAGGAATGGAGAACATGTTTTTGCGGCATATGAAAATCAGCCTTCTGGTTATGGGAGTAGTTCTAATGGTGCCACGTTGCTATTAGAGGTTGGAGATGTTGTGTTTTTGCGCTTGTGGACAAACTCAAGGATTTATGACAATGAAAATCACCATAGTACCTTCAGTGGTCATCTGCTTTTCGCCATGTAAGCAGAACAATTCATTTTGTCTTCATCTACTTCATACGATAGCTGTACATGCAGTGTATATTGTGGTGGAAATTTCTCTTGAAATCATAAGACTGTGTGTTAGAGAATAATTTCTCTTCCCTATGGATAGTTTGTGTGGTAAATGTGTGATTACTTCTGGCGTCAGTTATCTGCCCTATTTTCTCTCTGAGGAACATACCGAGACCAAGGTCCCTCTTTTGGCGTCTTCAATCGCACTCTCTGGGGGATACTTTGCATTACAGGCATAGCTGTAGAATTAGATGATAATGCCCTCCGCCACTGTCCGACAATTTGTATTTCCTAGCTGGCGTGAATCCTTATCTTCATGTTTCCAATTGGATGCCAACACATCATCCATTTGCTGCCTCGGCTTTGCTTGCTAGTATAAAAATCTGAGCTTTACTGTTTGTCCCTTAGAATTGAGGTGGAACTCATGCACTTATATTGTGATGACGAAGCTTCTGTTCTCCTCGTATACGAGCCCAAATAAACTCCTTCAGGCATAAGACATACAGGACTCTGGTGCTTCTTCTTCTTCATCGGCATCACCGTAATTTTCCTCCCTAACACTGTGGTCACAGCACAGACAAGGAACAAAGCAGACAGAGTGGCTAATGAGAACAGAATACACAATGTACATCTGTTTTATACTTCATATCTACTTGAAGTCACATTATTCCCTCCCTGACACCGACCACTGAAAGAACACAATACAGAAATGTGCAGAACATAAAACATGACTCAACCAATGGTAAAGCAGCATCTAAGCTGAGCATCTAGAAGAGTTGAGCACCTGAAAGAGTGGCAGCAGGTCACAGTAGCTCCGTGATTCTTACTTTTTAAGCTATTTTTGTGTGTTCCTTCGATCTTTTTTTTTTTTTTTCAAACTTATTCTTGAATCCTATGCCAAAAAACAATCACCATGTTTTTTGGCCGCTTTTGTCTTTTTAAGCTGCTTTTTTTTCGTTTTTTCTGGACTTTCAGTGTTGAGCTGTAGCGCTCAGAAGAGTGACCGTCCTTTCGTGTAGGCTATACACGAGAGCAACTGCTAGCGCTGTCCAGACCCCCTGCGTTGTCCGGAGTGAGGCCTGAGATTCCCGAGGAACTTAGGAAGAAGTGCCGGGGATGCCGTGCTGGAGCGAAAGTGAAAGAGCGGAGACGGAAATTCAAACCAGCGGTACCATCTGTCCTTATGGGGAACGTGAGGTCTCTGGTGAATAAGATGGACGAACTGTGTGAGCTTGTTAGGACCCAGAGGGAGTAGCTACGCTGTGAGCAGTATTTTGTGTTTTACGGAGACCTGGCTGCACGCAAACTTCCCGGACCACAGTGCGTCTATACCGTCTATACCCGGCTTCAAGACTCTACGGGCGGATAGAGACACGGTCCTGAGCGGAACGGCGGCGGGATTGCTGTTTTTGTGAATGAGAGATGGTGCAACCCCGCTCATTTGACTGTGAAGGAGCGTGTCTGTACACCGGACATTGAACTTTTAGCTGTGGGAATGCGTCCATATTACTTACCGAGGGAATTCACGTCTGTCATCTTTGTGGGAGTTTACATCCCTCCCTCAGCGGACAAGGCAGCAACGAGTGACATCATCCACGCCACTGTTGCCAGGCAACAGTCCAAACACCCGGAGGCCCTTGTTGTCATTTCTGGGGATTTTAATCACATCACCTTGGACACTGTTTTACCCACTTTCCACAAGTTTGTTCTACGACTAACCATCGTGAAGCGGCCCTTATTTTGACCGCGGTTACCGCTGTATACACTTTGACTCCTAAAGAAGTCTAATTATGTCGAGTTTTCTTTTCTTTGACATCCTGATGGGTGTTTCACATACAGTTCAACCCCAGAGGTTACATGTGAAATTAGAAACATTCAAGTTTGTAGTTTGCACTGATTTGAAGTTTAAATAAAGAGTCTATGGCTTGAGGCACATCGTGGGCTATTTTATTTCTTCCCTTAGGGGAGAAGAATATTTGTTGCACAGTTTGACCACGGTGTTTTTAGATGTCCATATTAAGCAAAGTACATCTATACAAACTATATGTATTATTAACAACTTAACAGAGGAGAAAAGAAGGTATCGGATTGATATTGGTATCGGATATTGGATTACCTTAAATTTAAGTTTAGAAAATGTATTAAATCCACCTCTGGATTTGCAGAGAAAGGGTGTTTTTGTTAACATTTAATTAGGTAAGTGCAGTAATTCATGAGAAAACTACATGTTGCCATCCACTGTTGGACATTTCTACAAACAAAATCTCATTGTGTTCATCATTTGATTCTGTATAAACGTCCTTCTACCTTCGAATGTTGTCTTGTATCTGTATGTGGACACTATAGGAACACTGTACCAGAACTTTACTAACTCTCCTTTTTCCTGTTAATGAAACCCAGATGACAAAGCTTTGCAGTAACCAGAATTTGTACACATTCTGCTATATATTATATCGTTTGCATTATTGTTCTCTTACATTATCATGTGGACATTTATCTAACACATGGCAAACTTTGGTTCTAAATGAAATTAATAAATAATCTCCTTATTGTTAGCAGAGCACTAAATACACTTGTCAGGGTTGTTTGGCACTAATAAAAATGAAATGAGTATCTTTTTTATGGTGAAAAAAACGTCACTAGTTTTGTGCGTGTGTGTGGTGGGGGCTTGGGGCTATCTACAATTGAAACACATTTGTCTTCATGAGGCTCTTACAAAGAGAGAGAGAAGTTACAGTAGTGTGTAAAGGCAGTACAAGGAAGAAAGTGTTTCTATGTTATGTAACACCATCTTGTAGCATTACTTACAGATGTCTGTGAAGGTTCTCAGTCATCCAGGTCATGGTATATCCAACAACGGTTCAAAAAAGGCAACTGGACTTGTAGAGTTTTTTTGAGAAGACGTTTCACCATTCATCCGAGTAGCTTCTTCAGTTCTAGGGGACTGGTGGGAAGTCTGAGGTTTAAATAGGAACTCCTCCTGAAAACCTGCTTGTTATGTTAACACTCCTCACTGCACTGAACAGCGTACACTACATTACTCTGTTTTTGCCTGGGTGTTTTGTCTTTTGGGTGGACCAGTCTTTGCTTACGTGTATTCCCTGGTTTGAAATAAACTGGAATACGGTGATTTCTGAAAATTCTCCTGAGCTTCTCGGACACTCCAGCCACGTAGGGGATGACGATGTTTTTCCTTTCAGATTCATTCAGATTCAGATTGTTGCTCCCCTCCTCGCTGTGCCTTTTGGGGTATCTTTTTGAGCCTTTTACAAAGGCCCAGTTGGGATATCCACATGTCTTGAGTGCCAGTTTAATGTGTTTTTGCTCCTTCTCCTTGCCATCCAGTCTAGTGGGTACAGTCTGTGCTCTGTGCTGAAGAGTTCTGATGACCCCTAGTTTGTGTTCCAGGGGGTGGTGGGAATCAAATAATAAGTGCTGATCAGTGTGGGTGGGTTTTCTATACACTTCAATGTTGAGGCTTCGGTCTTCTTCCACATGCACATGACAGTCCAGGAAAACCAAACTGCCTCTGCTGAGGTCCTCCCGAGTGAAGGAAGGAGTAAAGGAAGCCATCTATGTCAGACTGGAAAAACCTTCACTAAACAGAGGAGGTGGACTGAGATTTAATCTGCCATCTATTTACAATACATTTTTAACTTCTATCCCCAAGAAGTTTCAGTCTCATTCACACTTTGACACTGGAGCCTCTGACGGACAAGGGTCGTTAGAGCACCATTCATAGGGAAGAGGAGGGGGACAAAAAACAGTCCCCCCTCAACAACAGGTAAGTACCCAGTCGTTAATGGAAATTAGCTGCACCAGTTTCTGGTTGTTAGCATAACAAGCAAGTTTTCAGGAGGAGTTCCTATTTAAACCTCAGACTTCCCACCAGTCCCCTAGAACTGAAGAAGCTACTCGGATGAATGGTGAAACGTCTTCTCAAAAAAACTCTACAAGTCCAATTGCCTTTTTTGAACCTTTGTTGGATATTACTTACAGATAATGATAATGTAACATAGCTTAGTATTTACTCTTTAAAATGAAAAAAAAAAACATGTTTAAATTATAGAGATGATGTTCATTATTCCCTTATTACTGCCATATAATATCACACAAACATTTAAATGAATTATACAACACAAACACTACAAAAGTAGTTTGGGCTATTGCCGCGCTAACAAACAGTGTACTAACTCACTACAGTACGGGACTCCTTAAGACCAGATGATGGTGCTAGAGGAAAAGCTAATGAGTCCTGCAGAATACTGAGGTGGACAAACAGAAACTAGAGCCCCCAGGGTCCTGTGTGGTGATAACTGTGCTTCTGATCATTTGTGTCCAGTAAATAATTAAAAATTAAGGTTATTTGCAATTAATTTAAAAGCTAAAACAATACAAGCTTCTTGTGTTGAGTTTGGATATCTCAAGTTTATGTAAATGCAGTTATCCCATAAAGCACAGTGTTTCTTAAGTGCAGTTTATCAGATCAGTGCGAGTTTCTCCACTTATATAAACTTTCAATAACCTTCAGTAACACCACTGGGGGGCAGTAAAGACATCCACTTCACCAAGACCAAGTCAAACTTATCTAGAAAACAAGTCATTCTAAGTTGTATCTATAGGTTACAAACAATGGTTTAGAAAATATATATTCAGAAAATTGCGAACTATCACCATCACCATGCTGTTCTTGATTGGGAAATCTTCTCCTGCTTATCACTACAACCTCTGAGAAGGTCTTAGGCTGCTTAATGCACAATGCATGTTTGTGTTTACCCACAGATAGGACTGTGGAGGACAGCCTCCATATCTTGATGTGGTTCATGATGGATTTCGAGGCCTGCTTTGGCTGAATCTCTAGAACTCATGTCCTTGCTGGTATTTAGTGGAATCAGTTATTCCCTCTATCATTGCAGTACCTCCAGGTATCATTATTTTCATCAAATGCTATTTTTCCTAAAGCTTTTTGCAGCTCTTTTGTGGTCATATGATGGTGTTTGCTTTTCCTCTCGGTCCAACCGATGCAGCAGTTTCATCTTAGCCTTACACAGTTCCCTCTAACTGCCTTTACTTACATGATTACAAGCCGGAATCACTCTTCTCATAGCCTTTCTTCGGAAAGTGCTCAAACTCTTTCATATGTCACAATAAGGGCTGTTGTTTTTTTTTTGTTTTTTTTTTTTTAGTGTATTGACACCAACATCTGAAGATAAGGTGAAGAAGTTGTACTTGAGGTGCCCAAATAGTTATAGTTCGTTCAGTTGGGCCGTATGTTTGACATCCCTGGCATAGTCCTTCAACCAATCAGAGCCATTCATTTAGCTGGAAACTAATTCATCTCCACACACACAGATGAATAAAGCCCACCAAAACAATTTCACAGACCATCAACAACAATCCACAACCCCCTCTAATTTTCCCCCTTCGCTAGTTTGGACTGGGTAAAACTGATGTCTTTTACATAGTGCATAGTACATTTACTGCACCACTTAATAATGTCTGTCTGAGCTTCTGAAGCAGAAGCCACAAGTAAAGCACAGATTAGATTTGTAAGCAAAAACGAAAGACAGATGTACTCATTACCTCCTGGAATTTAAACATCATTAAAACATTCTTCATCAATACATTTCCATGATAATTCTGGCCAACATAATCAGAGTATCTCAGTTCAGTAAGGCTGAAATATCCTCCTGACTACCAGTAGCTCAAATATGTCCTCTGTGGAGGACATTTGTAAAGCTGTATATCTCCCATCCACTGCATACTACTGAATTAACTCCTATTGCTATCTACAGAGGACATTTAGGGTAGTGATGCCAAATGTGAAGGGGAGGGGCTTTGGTACCTTTCTCTTTCACATCAAGGAAAATGTAAAAACTTTTTTTTTTTGTCAGTATTCCAATTACTTTACAAAGATTGGGGAATTTAAAAAAAAAGTGATTTGACAAGTTTTATTTTTTTATTTTTTCCTGGTACGTACGTAACAGTCCCCTCTAGTGTAGGCTCTTGGTAGCAACAAACCATAGATGCAGATCATTACAAACTTTTCAAGAGGTTGTGGTGGAAGACTATAAGATGATAAACCAGCATCAGCTGTAAACAACACATCTCTTAAGGAAATGCTTTGTTGCCATGCTACAGTGTTGATGAATACTGCAAATACTTATTCCTTTACTTTCAGTGCTTTCTTACATAGATTAGCGTATTATTTACCAGAGACTGTTTGTCATGACTGTCTTTCTTACACAGTGCTTGTGCAGTTTAGCTGCACATGTACTCTTGATTTCTTACAATTATTAACTAGTTTTTACAGTTTGCCTGTTAAAGTATGATTGGTTATCACTCATTTTTTATGGCATTTGTTACAAATTACAAGTACAGAGTTTCAGTGAAATAGTTCAAGGCCTGGTGCAGAGCCTAGAACCTCTGCATCCATGTAAAGAAAAGAAGAGAGTCCTCCCACCCCTCTTTGCTTTGGAGGAACCTGAAAGCACTAAATACATGGGAATGCATATTGACAAAGGCCTGTCAAAGACTGTATTTTCTGATGAGGCTTAAATACGTCAGTCCTCACAGCACCAGCGCCACTATGTAAACTGCTCAGATATAGACAAGAAGCTTCTGCAGCGGGTATTCAAGTCCACGCAGAAAGACCCTTCCCACCCCACTCATAGACCGCTTACACTTGTCTCCTCAGGACGAAGGCTACGGCATTAGGCTACGGCATTAGGTCTAGAACAACCAGAATCAGCAACAGCCTCTGTCCAGATGACGACAGACTCACTCACTCTGCCACACACTGAACGCTTTACATGTGCAGCTATTTGTAAATGGTAAATGGCCTTGCTTTTATATAGCGCTTTTCTACCTATTGGTACTCAAAGCGCTTTACAGTCATAGACACATCTACCCATTCGCTCACACAAGCACACACACATTCACACACTGGGGGTTCAGTGTCTTGCTCAAGGACACTTCGGCATGTGGCACATTCCGGGGATCGAACCGCTAACCCTCTGGTTCGTGGACAACCCGCTCTACCTACTGAGCCACAGCCGTATGTGCAGTACTCTACTGAATGTACTGAATGTATGCATTAGGGGTTGTACCGACTAGTCGACTAGCCGAATAGTTGTCTTCACTGCTGTGCTGCTAATGCTAGCAGAGGAACAGTCCAGATCATCTCCACAGCAGTCAATTAACAACTTCACCAAATGCTCTGCAGTAACAGAGAGAAGGAGGCTGCAAATCAACAATTTGCTGGTGAATTTTCCTTGTCCAAGTTATTAGACCTTTAGCTGCGGTACACGGAAAAGGCTTTGGAGAAATACCACTTTTTTATCTCGGTTAAACTATCCTTTAACAGCTGTGTCGTACTATTAACACTATTGTCTGTGTCGATTTATCGAGGCTAAACATGTCTGCAACGCACACGATTGATAAGCACATGTGTTTATATTTCAAACATGTTATTCCAGCTTGATCTCAATGTTCCAAAGAGCTTCTTTTGATGTCAGGAATATTTGTTTTCCTCAGTGCCCCATGTTTAATTGGGCTGTGGTCAGGTGATAATGGAGGAAAGTCCATGAAACTAAGTACTCTGAGGGCCTGTTCAGATCTTGCATTATCCGATCGCAAGTTGAATGCACTGCATGCAAATAACCCCGTCTTCTGGGGCTCAGTAGAATATTTTAACAGCTGATGTCTCTAATGGATCTCTGCCACTGCTCCAGAGCCGACAACAGAGCTGTTTTACGTGTATGTGTCCTAACTTTGGCACGCATGTGAAGTTATTATTTGTTGATCTCCATCTGCACGTGCACTGAAGTTTCCATATCCACTGCATAATCTCTGGTAATAAAAGGTAAATAAAGATATTGGTGATTGAGGAAATACATAACTTAAATACACGCCGCTCTTCATACATCAACATGACCTGCATCAATAATTAACACACAATCACACTTGTGTGCTCATATTAAATATTTTCTCTGGTGCGTTCTCCTTTTCAGGCAATTGTTTATAATAGCGAGTGTGTGTTTCGCTCAGATTGGATCGGATCGCGATGTCTTCAATCCAATCCAATCCAATTTTATTTATATAGCACAATTTAAATAAACACAAGGTTTCCAAAGTGCTTCACAATAAAATACAATAAATAACACAACAGAAGTACAATAGAACAACGAACACAATGAGGTAAAAGTACGGTAAAACAAAAATAAAGCCAATGAGATAAAAGAGATAACAGATAAAACACAGTAAAAATCCTTAAAATAAAATAAATGAAGTCAACTTAAAAGCCAAGGAGAAGAGGTGGGTCTTTAGGTGGGATTTAAAAACAGACAGAGAGGAGGCCTGTCTGATGTGCTGAGGCAGATTGTTCCAGAGTTTTGGAGCTGCCACAGCGAAGGCACGATCCCCTCTGAGCTTCCGCTTTGTTTTAGGCTCTCTCAGGAGCAGCTGATCAGCTGACCTGAGAGACCGGGAAGGAGTGTAAAAGTGTAGAAGCTCAGAGAGGTACGGCGGGGCAAGACCATTGAGGGATTTAAAAGCAAATAAAAGAATTTTAAAGTGAACCCTAAAATGTATGGGCAGCCAGTGGAGTGAGGCTAAAATGGGGGTAATGTGCTCATGTTTTCTTGTGCCAGTTAAAAGACGAGCTGTCTTGATGGAAAGTCCCAACAGGCCCCCAGGTTTATCAGTAACATACTAAGACGACAACAGCCTTGGTTTGACAAGACTTTTGCTACTAATCTTCAGGTTAATATTTCTGCTAAGCTTGATGTATTGATCTGGAGATGATGTGATCAGTGTTGGTCTTCAGTCTATCCATGATTTGATGTGAAAGCAAATCTTTCTACACATTTTCTGTAGTTCTGGTACCACGTCCTCCACTATTTAATGTTTCTTCACCATGCGACCAAGTAAGCAATGTCCCGCTGGAATCTTGAGACTCAGCCATAGTTGGACAATAGCTGGAAGTTGATTTACTAAAAAGTATCTGATCAATAGATTACAGTGTCATCTGAGCACTGCTTCGATGGAGAGATTCAAGCTTAAATAGCTTAAACTGAAACACTGATACTTTATTTCACACGCAGTCATGTGTCATGTATTTTCAAATCTTCCCAACATCAAACGTTATAATTATGTTGCAGGTTTACACTGAGAGTTGGACTTCCCCATGATGCTCTGACTCAGGAGCTTCTGTTGCCAGCATAAAAGTAGCAATAATTTATTTTTTATGTGACAAGTCCAATATAACAACTGTTATCTCCTGCACGTGCTTCAGATAAGAAAAAAACAACAACTTGGTAATAATTGATCACCTACAGTCAAGACACTATTTAAGGCTGGACTCAACACAAACACACTAGAAAATTCATCTTCATAGACAGACACTTTGCGAACAAAGATGGCAAGGTTTTACCCATTGTTCCTGCTGATCTGCTGTGTCTCTTCAACTCAGCTTCAAACAGAGTCTGACAACGACATTATTCCACAATTACGGCAAAGTGATAATAGCTCTGAAAACCAACAAACCTGTACAAGTGACATCCATGCTGTGCTGAGAGAGATGAGTGCCTTGCTGGGAGGACTGAAAGTGGAGGTGACACACTTACAGAGAGAGAACGACGGTACAGTAGTCTGTAATTTAGAAGTATGATACTGAAATGTTTTCAAAGAATGTGTCTTACCAAGTGTTAATTTTTTTAGCTCAAGCAGCTAAACTGAGAGAACTGGAGCTGCAAAAGACTGAGTTGGACAAGCTGAAGCAACAGTACCAAGGTAAATGAGCAACACTCATTCATTCATTCATTATCTGTAGATGTTTGTCTTTTGGAGGGGGTCTATCCTGGCAGTCACTGTGTTAGAGACAGGGTACACTCCAAACAGGTCGCCAGTCACAGAAAAGGGCTGACGCAGAAGGACAGAACAGTCATTCACACTCATCTATGGCTTATTTCAAAACACCAATTAGCCTAACATTAATGTCTTTGGACTGTGGCTGGAAGTTGGAGCACCCAGCAGAGGGAGAACATGCAAACTCCAAAGAGAAAAGCGCCAGCTGGTGGGCAAAACCACCTGGTGAGCAAAAACCTTCTTCTGAAGTGTCAGTGCTAAACACTACACAACTGTGCCGTAGCAACAGTCGTGTCACATGTCTGTGAAGGTTCTCAGTCATAGAGCTTATGGTATTGTTCAGACACTTGTTGGGTTTCTTGAAGACATGTCACCATCTCATCCATGGAGAATTGGGGAACCCAAACTCCCTACCAGTCATTTAGATCTGAAGAAGCCACTTGGAAAAGCAGTTAAACATCTTCAAGAAAGTCAAGAAGTCCAGTTTCATTTGTTTAGGCTCTAAGTTGTTCTGGACAGCAATGAAACAATATCCAGGTTTTCACTTACTAAAGCAATTATTTACACAAGAGACCATGGTTTATTTCTTGCTGCTACTTTTTGGATTTGTTTTAGGACAGGAAGGAGAACTGATAAACCTTAAAGCCAGAACCAACATCACAGAAAACCACGTGGAGGCTCTGAAGACAGCAGGGGAAGGTTTGTGAATTTAGAAACAAGCTCTTTACAACAACAATCCACTCGCTGTAACATCAGTAACTGTAATATGAGTATGTTTGTCTCGCTTTCAGTGAAACAAGTGGCTTTCTCAGCCTCTCTGCTGGATTCAGGTGAAGGAACGACTGGACCATTCAACGCACTCACAACTCTGGTTTTCAGACGTGTTGTTACAAATATTGGAAATGCCTACAGCCCTAATACAGGTACTTCAAATACACAGATTTAAACAATATGATTATTTTCTTTTTGCAATATTGACAGCAATTCTTCTTTAACTGAAGAAAATAAAAATGTGTCTTCCAGGTTTTTTCATTGCACCAGTGAGAGGCGCCTACCACTTTGAGTTCTACATTGGTGCACATGGACATAATTCACATGCTTCAGGTGCAGTGCTGGTCAGGAATGGAGAACATATTTTTATTGCATATGAACATCAGCCTTCTCATTTTGGCAGTAGTTCTAATGGTGCCACGTTGCTATTAGAGGTTGGAGATGTTGTGTTTTTGCGCTTGTGGACAAACGCAAGGATTTTTGACAATGTGAATCACCATAGTACCTTCAGTGGTCATCTGCTTTTCACCATGTGAGCAGAACAACCCTTTTTGTCTTCATCTACTTCATACGATAGCTGTACATGCAGTGTATATTGTGGTGGAAATTTCTCTTGAAATCAAAAAAATCAGAAGACTGTGTTCACAGCACAGACAAGGAACAAAGCAGAGAGAGTGGCTAATGAGTGAAGAATACACAGTGTACATCAGTTTTATACTTCATATCTACTGGAGGTCACATTATTCCCTCCCTGACACCGACCACTGAAAGAACACAATACAGAAATGTGCAGAACATAAAACATGACTCAACCAATGGTAAAGCAGCAACTTAGTGATGTCTGTTGATTTTATGAAACATTTCCATTACAATATCTTTTTACTTACTGATACTGTGTATAGGAACAATTATTTTTTTCATCTGCATTAGTCTCTGGATTTGCAGTGTTTTTGTTAACATTTGATTAGGTAAGTGCAGTAATTCATGAGAAAACTGTAGAAATGTTTGACAGTGGACCTCCTTCTACCCTTGAACACTCTTTTGTGTCTGTATCTGGATACTACAGGAACACTGTACCAGTACTTCACTAAGTCTCCTTTATCCTGTTAATGAAACCTGGATGACAAAGCTTTGCAGAAACCACAATTTGTACATATTCTGCTGTATATTATATTGTTTGTATTGTTGTTTTCTTACATTATCATGTGGACATTTATCTAATACATGGTAAACTTTGGTTCTAAATATAAATATCTGCTTATTGTTAGCAGAGCACTAAATACATTTGTCATAGTTGTTTGGCACAAATAAAAATGTTCTAAGTGTCTTTTTTGTGGTTAAACAAACGTCACTAGTTTTGTGTGTGTGGCTCTGGTTTATATTTAACTTTCAGTGTAAAAAGTATTTGTCTTCACGAGGCTCTTACGAAGAGAGAGAGATAGTGTGAAGGTACAGTAGTGTGTAAAGGCAGTACAAAGAAGATTGCTGTGTTTACAGCATTTCTATATAATGTAACGTACCATCTTACAGCATTCCTTACAGATAATGATGATGTAACTTAGCTTAGTATTTACTCAAGATAGAAAAACACATTTAAAATATAGACATGATGTTCATTATTCCCTTATTACTGCCAAAAAATATCACACAACTTTAAATGAATTATACAACATAAGCACAACAAAAGTAGTTTGGGATACTGCTGTGCTAACAAACAGTGTACTAACTCACTAGACTCTTCAAGACCAGATGACAGATGATGGTGCTAGACGAAAAGCTAATGAGTCCTGCAGAATACTGAGGTAGACAAACAGAAACAAGAGCCCCCAGGGTCCTGTGTGGTGATAACTGTGCTTCTGATCATGTATTAGGTCCAGTAAATAATTAAAAAATTAAGCTAATGTTCAATTAATTTAAAAGCTGAAACAATACAAGCGTCTTGTGTTGAGTTTGGATATCTCAAGTTTATGTAACTGCAGATATCTCTGTAGCGACTAGTATCCAAAAGCAAAGCAGTAGCTGAGAGGCTAAGGTATGGGTGTTAGCTGATTGTCTGACGCGCTGTACAAACAAAGTATTCGCTGAGATCCAAGAATGCGTTTGACGGGTTTATTGAAGAAGTAGGATTTTACAACTTAATCATAACGTGCTCAAAGTGAAGAAAAAAAAAAAAAAGGATCCAGAGCACTCAAAGCAAACTCAGCGAAAACAAACTTAAACAGCGGTCAACAAGAAATACGGCCTCCCAGTAACTCACCCTCTCTCTCTCTCACTACTTCCGCCCGTGCACCTGTCGTTAAATTAACTAAATGTTACCGCCCCCAATTACTGTGATATGAAAATAAACAACAAAAAAGTAACAAAATATAAAACCCAAGTAACCCAAGTATAAACTATTAAATCATATTACTTAACATCTCATAATAATCAATGATATATGATACTAATAATAATAAACACCTTCATGGCTCCTACAATCTCATAAAGCACAGTGTTTCTTAAGTGCAGTTAATCAGATCAGTGTGAGTTTCTCCACTTATATAAACTTTCAAAAAACCTGCAGTAACACCAGTGGGGGGCAATAAAGACATCCACTTCACCAAGTATCTAGAAACCAGTATCTAGAATACAAGTCATTTTAATTTGTATCTTAACTCTAGGTTACAAACAATGGTTTAGAAAATATATATTCAGAAAAGAGCTAACTATCTAACCATCACCATGCTGTTCTTAATCTTTTCCTGCTTATCACTATGACTTCTGAGAAGGTCTTAGGCTGCCTAATGCATGTTTGTGTTTACCCACAGATTGGACTGTGTGATTTCAAAAGCTTCAGCCTATATCTTGACATGGTTCATGGTGGATTTTGAGGCCTGCTTTAGCTGAATCTCCAGGACTAATGTCCTTGCTGGTATTTAGTGGAATCACTTATTCCCTCTATCATTGTAGTACCTCCAGGTAGCATTATTTTCATCAAATGCTATTTTTTCCTGTGTCAAAGCTAAAGCTTTTTGCAGCTCTTTTGTGGTCATATGATGGATTTCCCTCTCTGTTCAACAGATGCAGCAGTATCATCTTAGCCTTAAACAGTTCCCTCTAACTGCCTTTACTTACATGATTACAAGCTGGAATCACTCTTTTCATAGCCTTACTTTGGAAAGTGCCTAAAATCTTCAGATGTCATTTCACTGACATCTGAAGATGAGATGAAGAAGTTGTACTTGAGGTGCCCGAATTTTCGTATTTGAAGATTTTGTGTTTCTAATCTGATTACTATTGGCCAGTACCTTTAAAGGGGACATTTGTAAACCTGAATATCTCCCATCCACTGCATACTACTACATTAACTCCTATTGCTATCTACAGAGGACATTTAGGGCAGTGATTCCAAATGTGAAGGGGTGGGGCTTTGGTACCTTTCTCTTTCACATTAAGGAAAATGTCATCCAGTTAAATGATGACTACAACGTCAACTGCTCCTTGTACCAGAAGATTGGTGGATAAGTTAAACAGCAACCTGCAGTTGGCTAGGATGAAAGTGAAGCCTATTAAATCTAGGAGTATTTCTATTGTTAAAGGAAAGGTAGTAGATACGAAGTTTGTTATAAATGATGAGGTGGTTCCCACAGCGCTGGAGAAGCCAGTGAAGTGTTTGGGAAGATGGTATGATGCAAGTGTCAGTGATAAGGCGCAGTTTGAAGGGTTAAGGCAGGAAATGATTCAAGGCATTTCAAGCATAGACCGGTCAGGGCTACCAGGGAAGTTAAAATTATGGTGCTTGCAATTTGGTTTACCGCCCCGGCTAATGTGGCCGCTAACAGTTTATGAGGTTGCCCTGTCAAAGGCAGAAAAGTTAGAAAGGATGATTAATTCATCTATCAGAAAATGGCTGTGTCCCACGCTGCTTAAGCAGCACAGCCTTGTATGGGAAAGGCTTATTGGAGCTCCCAGTTACCAGCCTAACAGAGGAGTTTAAGTGTGCTAAAGTTAGACTGGAAATGACTCTTACTCAGTCAAAGGATCCAGTGGTTAGGAGTGCAGCGCCCACTGTTAAGACAGGGAGGAAGTGGAACCCAAAAGAGGCAATACAGCAAGCACAGGCAGCTCTTAGGCATAGGGATATCATAGGCAATGTTCAGCAAGGGCGTGGAGGCCTAGGGCTGTGTGCAGGGAAACCTCTGTGGAGCAAGGCATCAGCAGTAGAAAGGAGAAAGATGGTAGTGGAAGAGGTACAGAAACAAGAGGAAGCAGTAAGATGCACTAAGGCAGTGCCGCAGGCTAAGCAGGGTCAATGGGTGAACTGGGAGAGTGTGGAGAAAAGGAAGTTGAAGTGGAGAGAGCTTTGGAGCATGGAGGCCAGCAGGATTAGATTTATGATAGGGGCTACTTGTGATGTGCTGCCAACTCCCCAGAACCTAAAACAGTGGGTAGGTGAGGATGCTGCCTGCCCACTGTGCACTTGTGTATGCACGCTTAGCCATATTCTGACAGGTTGTAAGGTTAGTCTTTCCCAAGGACTTTACACCTGGCGTCACAACCAGGTACTGAAATGTTTAGCAGTTGCAACTGAGGAAAAACGGGTGAATGTAAATTCCATGGTCGTTAACAGAAGGAATAGATGCATTAATTTTGTACGGAAGGGAGAAAAGGCTAGACTAGCAGGCATCAGGCATAACACGGGACAGCTAAGAGTAGGAGGAGCCTGGAAGATGAGGGCGGATTTGAATGGACAGCTGGTTATTCACGGCCAGATCTGCTGTTGTGGCTAACGAGCGTAAGAGAGCTAAGTATGCAGAGTTAGCAGCAGACGCAGAGCAGAATGGTTGGAGAGCTTTTGTCTGCCCGGTAGAAGTGGGATGCTCTGAGTGAGCTGCACATATGGGGAAAAAGCCAAAGGACTGCGGTATGTACATGTCTTGGGCAGCAGAGAGAGCGAGCGAGTGGCTATGGGTACATAGGAAGCACGTTAGCTGGGGAGCTAGCTAAAGGTAAGAATGGCTGCGTGACGTTAGTGTGCTTGTAAATCATTATAGATGTGGTCGATTGGTTCGTGTTTCATTTGTTTGTTTTCATGTTTCAGCCCTCATCAATGGGGCAATTCACGGTAGATTTGTTTGTTTGGTTCATGGTTTAGTCCACATCAAAGGGGCGAACCACGGTAGATTTGTTTGTGTCGTGATTCATAAAAGGACTAGGCTAATTATTGAAATATTAGTTGTTGTCTAATATTAATGGTGAGAAATGGTGAGAAAAACGGGTTTTGCAGTGGCAGTGTCAAGGGGGGTGACTCCAGGACGCAGGAATTCACTCTTAAGCCTTCTTGAGGTGTTGTGGGCCTAATTTAACGAAACATCGGTGAAGGGAGGTGCCCACTTGAAAACCCCAATGACATGCTGCATACTGCTGTTGTTTAGGCCAGGTTCCTGATGTCTTCATATTGCTTGGTAGCTATGGTTAGCTGCTGAGCGGGCCATACAAGCCAGCAGCGTTAGGTTAGCTTATGTTTCACAATGTCTGAATTATCCTCTGCTGCTCTGTGGGCCTACAAGCCAGCAGCATTTAC
This sequence comes from Chelon labrosus, assembly GCF_963514085.1. Taxonomy (NCBI): domain Eukaryota; kingdom Metazoa; phylum Chordata; class Actinopteri; order Mugiliformes; family Mugilidae; genus Chelon; species Chelon labrosus. Next base: position 8,659,645 of record NC_140360.1, read on the forward strand.
AGTCCCTGACAAAAGTCTTGTCACTTATCCATTTTGTAGAAACAACAGTTTATAACCTGACTTTTAATTAATCCATTGGTTTTAGAAATGGCTCATATGAAAGCTAAAACCCTCCCAAATTATGTTTGATATACTAAAATAAATTTGCTTCACTGAAGAAAGATTGATCATTTAATGAACACAGAAAGGTCAGATTTTGGCAAGACAAAAGTTTTGTCGCCTACAGAAAGTAATGTGAAAATTGAACAAATCATTTACTTCAAATACAAAAATATGATGCATAACATCAGTGAATTAAGTACTGGTGCTGTGAGATCCATATTTAATATCTTGTATGACTTCCATGAGCTTGAAGGACTGCATCCATGCGGTTCGACAATGATTCATAAAATTTATTGATGAAGTCATCAGGAATAGCAAAGAAAGCAGTCTTACAAGAATAAGAAAAAGATTTGAAGAGACTGGAGATGTTTTTGACAAGCCCAGGTCCGGCAGACCCCGCAAGACAACTGCTCGGGAGGACCGTTTGTTGGCTCGAAAATCCAAGGCCAGCCCCTTTTCCACTGCAGCAGAGCTCCACCAGGCCTGGTCACCTCAAGTCCCCGTGTCAACCAGAACAGTTTGTAGAATTCTGTCTCGAAATGGCCCAGAAACCAGCACTAAACAAAAGGCAATTAAAAAAACGTGTGGCATTTGCCAAGGCCCACAGCCTGCTAAAAGGATGGACGCTGGAAAAGTGGCAGAAGGTGGATTTCTCAGATGAATCTTCGGTTGAATTACATCACAGCCGCCGCAAATATTGCAGGAGACCTACTGGAGCTCGCATGGATCCGAGATTCACCCAGAAAACAGTTAAATTTGGTGGTGGAAAAATCATGGTCTGGGGTTACATCCAGTATGGGGGTGTGCGAGAGATTTGCAGGGTGGAAGGCAATATCAATAGCGTAAAATATCAAGAAGTATTAGCTACCGCTTACATTCCCAACCATAAAAGGGGTCAAATTTTGCAGCAGGATGGTGCTCCATCGCATACTTCCATCTCTACATCAAAGTTCCTCAAGGCGAAGAAGATCAAGGTGCTCCAGGACTGGCCAGCCCAGTCACCAGACATGAACATCATTGAGCATGTCTGGGGAAGAATGAAAGAGGAAGCATGGAAGACGAAACCAAAGCATCTTGATGAACTCTGGGAGGCATGTAAGACTGCTTTCTTTGCTATTCCTGATGACTTCATCAATAAATTGTATGAATCATTGTCGAACCGCATGGATGCAGTCCTTCAAGCTCATGGAAGTCATACAAGATATTAAATATGGATCTCACAGCACCAGTACTTAATTCACTGATGTTATGCATCATATTTTTGTATTTGAAGTAAATGATTTGTTCAATTTTCACATTACTTTCTGTAGGCGACAAAACTTTTGTCTTGCCAAAATCTGACCTTTCTGTGTTCATTAAATGATCAATCTTTCTTCAGTGAAGCAAATTTATTTTAGTATATCAAACATAATTTGGGAGGGTTTTGGCTTTCATATGAGCCATTTCTAAAACCAATGGATTAATTACAAGTCAGATTATAAACTGTTGTTTCTACAAAATGGATAAGTGACAAGACTTTTGTCAGGGACTGTACTTAGTTTATTTAGATTTTAGGTTAAGATAGCCAGTAGCATTTAGTTAGCTTATATTTCACAAGGTTTGAGTTACCGTCTGCTGCTGAGCAGACCATACAAGCCAGCAGCATATACTTAGTTTATTTAGATTGTAGGTTAAGCGTCATATCACATGACTGTAGGTTTGGTTAGAGCTTCTCAGCTGGACAGGGCCTCTAAATGTGTTTTGCCTGGGATTTTGGCAAAAGGGATTGTTACATCTAATCCTGTGTATTAATGAATATCTTAAAAATAAAAACTTTTTTTTTTTTTTCAGTATTCCAATTACTTTACAAAGATTGGGAATTAAAAAAAAAAGTGATTTGACAAGATTTATTTATTTTTTCCTGGTAGTCTGGAGGATATAACTAAATAACGCAACAGTCCCCTATAGTGGAGATTCTTGGTAGCAACAAGCCATAGATGCAGGTCATTACAAACTGTTCAAGAGGTTGTGGTGGAAGACCGTAATAAAAATAACATGATAAACCAACATCAGCTGTAAACAAAGACATATTTTAAGGAAATGCTTTGTTACCATGCTACAGTGTTGATGAATACTGTGAATACTTATTCCTTTACTTTCAGTGTTTTCTTACATAGATTAGTGTATCATTTACCTGAGACTGTTTGTCATGACTGTCTTTCTTACACAATGTCTGTGCAGTTTAGCTGCACATGTACTCTTGATTTCTTACAATTATTAACTAGTTTTTATAGTTTGCCTGTTAAAGTATGACTGGCTATCACTCATTTTTTAGGGCAGTCCTCACAGCACCAGCGCCACTATGTAAACTGCTCAGATATAGACAAGAAGCTTCTGCAGCGGGTATTCAAGTCCACGCAGAAAGACTCTTCCCATCCCAGTCATAGACCGCTTACACTTGTCTCCTCAGGACGAAGGCTATGCAGCATTAGGTCCAGAACAACCAGAATCAGGAACAGCCTCTGTCCAGATGACGACAGACTCACTCACTCTACCACACACAAAACCCTTTACATGTGCAGCTATTTGTATGTGCAGTACTCTACTGAATGTATGCATTAGGGGTTGTACCGACTAGTCGACTAGTCGAATAGTTGTCTTCACTGCTGTGCTGCTAATGCTAGGAACAGTCCAGATCATCTCCACAGCAGTCAATTAACAACTTCACCAAATGCTCTGCAGTAACAGAGAGAAGGAGGCTGCAAATCAACAATTTGCTGGTGAAATTTCCTTGTCCAACTTATTAGACCTTTAGCTGCGGTACACAGAAAAGGCCTCGGAGAAATACCACTTTTTTTTAAAAATCTCGGCTAAACTATCCTTTAACAGCTGTGTCGTACTATTAAACACTATTTTCTGTGTCGATTTATCTAGGCTAAATATGTCTGTAATGCACACGATTGATAAGCACGTGTTTATATTTCAAACATGTTATTCCAGCTTGATCTAACAATGTTCCAAAGAGCTTCTTTTGATGTCAGGAATATTTGTTTTCCTCAGTGCCCCAGAAATGTTTAATTGGGCTGAGGTCAGGCGATAATGGAGGAAAATCCATTCATTTTAAAGGAACAGTATGTAAGATTGTGGCCAAAACTGGTACTGCAATCACTTTCAAAATACTGTAGAACGGTGTATCCCCTCCAACCTCCCCCCTGACTCGAGGTTGCCAGGTTACAGAGGTAACGTTAGGCTACTCAATACGTCTCAATTACGTTTCACATTGCCATAATCGACGTGCTAATGTTGTTTTCCTCGACGTTTCAGCATAATGACAGAGAAACAGGCTCATAATGCATTGCTAATGTTAGCAATGAAGACTCGCCGTTTTTATTTCCCAAACAATTCCTTACCTTTTCAATTCGATGACCCACCTCCTCTGTATGCACTAACGTAACGTTACTTTGCACGAACATGCATAACTTTGTTCGACTGTCGTGAATATTTGAAATGTCCATTTACATTATGTACAAGTAAGTTAGCCAGATGAATCTTACCTGTCCAGGAGAAAATTAGCAACGTTGGCGTCTGTCTTCAAATTCTTCTCCGTTTTCAGCCGTCTCCATATTTCAAAGGCATCTCCTATACAAATCCTTGTTTTATTTCGGACTTTGTCACGACGTAGTTCGGATTCATAACGAGGTCTTAGGTTTCGTAACGTTATACATGTTTTATCCGACACGTTCGTAGCTGCAGCTGCGGTAACTAGAGCAGAGCTGGCAACCCGGAAGACGAAACTCTACTGACTTCGTGATTGGTAGATAGGTGGAGGGTGGCGCCTCAGACCAAAACACAACATGACAACAATAACATCAGTTGAGGGCTGCAACTCTCACTTTTAAATGACAATATCCTGGCCGGACCACTGTTGTCAGTGATATAAGTATTTGAAATGAACATGATTTCTTCATGTCTAGTGACATATCAGGGCCATTTTATGATTAATTGAAATACATTTCTTACGTACTGTTCCTTTAAGTACTCTGAGGGCCTGTTCAGATCTTGCATTATCTGATCACATGTTGAATGCGCTGCACGCAAATAACCCCGTCTTCTGGGGCTCGGTAGAATATTTTAACAGCTGATGTCTCTAATGGATCTCTGCCACTGCTCCAGAACCGACAACAGAGCTGTTTTATGTGTGTGTCCTAACTTTGGCACACATGTGAAGTTATTATTTGTTGATCTCCATCTGCACGTGCACTGAAGTTTCCATATCCACTGCATAATCTCTGGTAATAAAAGGTAAATGAAGATATTGGTGATTGAGGAAATACATAACTTAAATACACGCCGCTCTTCATACATCAACATGACCTGCATCAATAATTAACACACAATCCAGGAAGACTAGCTGTCGCCTTGGCGTCAGCTAATGGGGATCCTTTTTAAATAAACAAATGAACAAATAAACACAATCACACTTGTGTGCTCATATTAAATATTTTCTCTGATGCTTTCTCCTTTTTAGGCAATCGTTTATAATAGCGACTGTGTGTTTCGCTCAGATCGGATCGGATCGCGATGTCTTGATGGAAGGTCTCAACAGGCCCTCAGGTTTATCAGTGAAATTTTTTTTCCAGCCGCCCACTGTGAAATACAGCATAATCTAGGCTCAACCCAAGTATCTGGCTTTGTTTCCCCTCCTGGTATGTGGTTTTGAGTGACTACATAACTGCTGAGACGACAACAGCCTTGGTTTGACAAGACTTTTGCTACTAACCTTGCGGGTTAGTATTTTTGCTAAGCTTGATGTATTGGTCTGGAGATGATGTGGTCAGTGCTGGTCTTCAGTCTATCCATGATTTGATGTGAAAGCAAATCTTTCTACACATTTTCTGTAGTTCTGGCACCACGTCCTCCACTATTTAATGTTTCTTCACCATGCGACCAAGTAAGCAATGTCCCGCTGGAATCTTGAGAATCAGCCATAGTTGGACAATAGCTGGAAGTTGATTTACTAAAAAGTATTTGATCAATAGATTACAGTGTCATCTGAGCACTGCTTCGATTGAAAGATTCAGCTAAAGGAAATCTGACCTTTAGTACAGAAGAGTTAACATAGTCTAATTTGCTTAAATAGCTTAATTCGACCTTTATTCGTCCCCCATTGTGGGACGAATAAAGGTTTTTCTTATCTTTTACACGTTATCACGTGTCATGTATTTTCAAATCTTCCCAACGTCAAACTTTATGATTGTGTTGCAGGTTTACACCGAGAGTTGGACTTCCCCTGGATGCTCTGACTTAGGAGCTACTGTTTCCAGCATAAAAGTAGCAATAACTTATTTTTAATAGGACACATTTAAGTCCAAAATAACAACTGTTATCTCCTGCACGTGTTTCAGATAAGAAGAAAATAAAACTTGATAATAATTGATCACCTGCAGTTAAGACACTATTTAAGGCTGGGCTCAGCACAAACTGGAAAATTCATCTTCATAGACAGACAGTTTGTGAGCAAGGATGGCAAAGTTTTACCCATTGTTCCTGCTGATCTGCTGTGTCTCTTCAACTCCGCTTCAAACAGAGTCTGACAACGACATTATTCCACAATTGCGGCAAATTGATAATAGCTCTGAAAACCGACAAACCTGTACAGGTGACATCCATGCTGTGCTGAGAGAGATGAGCGCTTTGTTGGGAGGACTGAAAGTGGAGGTGACATACTTACAGAGAGAGAACGAAGGTACAGTAGTCTGTAATTTAGAAGTATGATATTGAAATATTTTCAAAGAATGCGTTACCATGTGTTAATTTTTTAGCTCAAGCAGCTAAACTGAGAGAACTGGAGCTGCAAAAGACTGAGTTGGACAAGCTGAAGCAACAGTACCAAGGTAAATGAGCTATACTTGTTCATTCATTCATTATCTGTAGATGTTTGTCTTTTGAAGGGGGCCTATCCTGGCAGTCATTGGGTTAGAGACAGGGTACACTCTGGACATGTCGCCAGTCACAGAAAAGGGCTGACACAGAAAGAGAGAACAATCATTCACATTCACCTATGGCTAATTTCAAAACACCAATTAACCTAACTTTAATGTCTTTGGACTGTGGCTGGAATTCAGAGCACCCAGCAGAGGGAGAACATGCAAACTCCAAAGAGAAAAGCGTCAGCTGGTGGGTTCAAACCCAAAACCACCTTGTGTCACATCAGAATTACACATTATTCGACCCATTACACATTGAAATTGTTAATATGTCTGTGAAGGTTCTCAGTCATAGAGCTTATGGTATTGTTCAAACACTTGTTGGGTTTCTTGGGTTTCCACCACTCATCCAAATAGCTTCTTCGGTTCTAAATGACTGGCGGAGAATTGGACCCTACCAGTCATTTAGATCTGAAGCAGTTAAACATCTTCAAGAAAGTCCAACAAGTCCAGTCTCCTTTGTTTAGGCTCTCAATGTATTTACAAATGTATTTACTGTTCTTGTGGACAGTACTGAAACAATATCCAGGTTTTCAGTTACTAAAGCAAACCTTCAGGTGAAAATAATTGATGATGAAATACTTCAATCAATGATTATTTACACCAGAGACCATGGTTTATTTCATGCTCCTACTTTTTGGATTCATTTTAGGACAGGAAGGAGAACTGATGAACCTTAAATCCAGAACCAACATCACAGAAAACCATGTGGAGGCTCTGAATAAAGCAGGGGAAGGTTTGTGAATTTAGAAAAAAGCTCTTTATAGCAACAATCCACTCGCTGTAACATTAGTAACTGTAATATGAATATGTTTGTCTCTCTCTCAGTGAAACAAGTGGCTTTCTCAGCCTCTCTGCTGGATTCAGGTGAAGGAACGACTGGACCATTCAATGCACTCACAACTCTGGTTTTCAGACGTGTTGTTACAAATATTGGAAATGCCTACAGCCCACATTCAGGTACTTCAAATATACAGATTTAAACAATATGATTATTTTCTTTTTGCAATATTGACAGCAATTCTTCTTTAACTGAAGAAAACAAAAATGTGTCTTCCAGGTTTTTTCATTGCACCAGTGAAAGGCGCCTACCACTTTGAGTTCTACATTGGTGCACATGGACATAATTCACATCCTTCAGGTGCAGTGCTGGTCAGGAATGGAGAGCATATTGTTATTGCATATGAACATCAGCCTTCTCATTTTGGCAGTAGTTCTAATGGTGTCACGTTGCTATTAGAGGTTGGAGATGTTGTGTTTTTGCGCTTGTGGACAAACGCAAGGATTTTTGACAATGTGAATCACCATAGTACCTTCAGTGGTCATCTGCTTTTTGCAATGTGAGCAGAACAAATCTTTTTGTCTTCATCTACTTCATACGATAGCTGTACATGCAGTGTATATTGTGGTGGAAATTTCTCTTGAAATCAAAGAAATCAGAAGACTGTGGTCACAGCACAGACAAGGAACAAAGCAGAGAGAGTGGCTAATGAGTGAAGAATACACAATGTACATCAGTTTTATACTTCATATCTACTGGAGGTCACATTATTCCCTCCCTGACAGCAACCACTGAAAGAACACAATACAGAAATGTGCAGACCATAAAACATATGACTCAACCGATGGTAAAGCAACATCTAAGCGATGTCTGTGATTTTATGAAACATTTCCATTACAATATCTTTTTACTTACTGATACTGTATGTAAGAACATTTTTTTCCCCATCTGCGTCAGTCTCTGGATTTGCAGAGTGTTTTTGTTGAACACTCTTTTGTGTCTGTATGTGAACACTACAGGATCACTGTACCAGTACTTCAGTAATTCTCCTTTGTCCTGTTAATGAAACCTGGATGACAAAGCTTTACAGTAACCAGAATTTGTACACATTCTGCTGTATATTATATAGTTTGTATTATTGTTCTCCTACATTATCATGTGGATATTTATCGAACACATGGCAAATTTTGGTTCTAAATATAAATATCTGCTTATTGTTAGCAGAGCACTAAATACATTTGTCATAGTTGTTTGGCACTAATAAAAATAAACAAACGTCACTAGTTTTGTGTGTGTGTGTGTGTGTGTGTGTGTGGTGGCTGGGGAGTATCTATAATAACTTTTTTATTTAAACTTTCACTTTAAAGCACATTTGTCTTCATGAGGCTCTTACAAAGAGAGAGAGAGAAGTTACACTAGTGTGTAAAGGCAGTACAAGGAAGAAAGTTATAGATGTTCATTATTCCCCAATTACTGCCATATAATATCACACAACTTTAAATGAATTACACAACACAAACACAACAAAAGTAGTTTGGGGCATTGCCATGCTAACAAACAGTGTACTAACCCCATAGGGTACTGGACTCTTTAAGACCACTGGTGCTAGAGGAAAAGCTAATGAGTCCTGCAGAATACTGAGGTGGACAAACAGAAACAAGAGCCCCCAGGGTCCTGTGTGGTGATAATTGTGCTTCTGATCATGTATTGGGTCCAGTAAATAATTAAAAATGAAGCTAATTTGAAATGAATTTACAAGCTAAACAATACAAGCTTCTTGTGTTGAATTTGGATATCTCAGGTTTCATGTAAATGCAGATATCTCATAAAGCACAGTGTTTCTTAAGTGCAGTTTATCAGATCAGTGTGAGTTTCTCCACTTACATTAACTTTCAATAACCTGCAGTAACATCACTGGGGAGCAGTAAAGACATTCATTTCACCAAGACCAAGTCAAACTTATGTAGAAAACAAGTCATTTTAAGTTATATCTTAACTCTAGTTTACAAACAATTCATTCATTCATTCATCTTCTGTACCCGCTTATTCCTGTTAAGGGTCGCGGGGTCTGCTGGAGCCTATCCCAGCTGTCATCGGGCGAGAGGCGGGGTACACCCCGGAGAGAACCCACGCAGACACAGGGAGAACATGCAAACTCCACACAGAAAGGCCCCAGTCGGCCCATGGATTCGAATCCGGGACCTTCTTGCTGTGAGGCATCAGTGCTAACCACTGTGCCGCCTGTTTACAAACAATGGTTTAGAAAATATATATTCAGAAAATAGCTAACTATCTAACCATCACCATGCTGTCCTTGATTGGGAAATCTTCTCCTGCTTATCACTATGACCTCTGAGAAGGTCTTAGGCTGCCTAATGCACAATGCATGTTTGTGTATACCCATATGCCACCATAAGGGCTGTTTTATTTTATTTATTTTTTCTTTCAGTGTATTGACACTGACATCTGAAGATGAGATGAAGAAGTTGTACTTGATGTGCCCAAATTTTCGTATTTGAAGATTTTACGTTTGACACCCATCATTTATTTATTTTTTTCCCAGAAGATGAGTCTTCAAATAGTTATAGTTAGTTCGGTTCAATGAAAAATCCAATTATTTTTTTATTCAGTTTCCTATGATACAACATTGAGAAGCTTTGCTTAATAAATTGACTTATGGATTCATCAAATATATGTAAATAAAACACAACATCCTCAACCTCTATAATATATAATCTATGTTTGTAATCTGATTACTATTGGCCAGTACCTTTAAAGGGGGCTTTAGTTTCATGCAGGCAGACAATTAGTGTGGAGATCATAGACCAGGGGTGTCAAACCTCCTTTAGTTCAGGGGCCACATCAGAATCAGAATCAGAATTAGAATCAGAATCAGAAAAGACTTCATTGCCAAGCATGTTTGTACATACAAGGGATTTGCTTTAGTGTTGTTGCACCCATTACGCATAAAGAAATAATAATAAAATATAGAAACATACAATATACAAAAATATAAACACAGTATGTTGGAGCCTATTGATTCTTTATATTTTGGAAATGCTAAGGATAATGATGACTATGGTAGATGAACTATTATTTATTATAATTGTTTTTTGCTGCTCAAGCTCCTCCTCCTAGTCAGGCCATCCTCCTCCTGTGATTAAGGAGTGAGGACAGCTGGTTTGTTTGGAGTATGTTTTTTGTTGAAGGAATGAAAGGAGTGAGGAGTGAAATAGTTTATCAACCACTAAATTAAGTCAACCCGGAGAATATTTCTGTTTTTTGTAAATAAATCCAAAACCTTTTTGTTGGAACCGAAACCTCTCCGTGAGTGCTTATTATTTAGTGAGTCGTAGACCTCCTCCTCACAAACTACTCTGTTTTTTGCACTATTTTTTTGAAAGCAAGAGTAGCCATAACACAGTATATACAACAACCAGAACATTTACACTGGGATGGTGGTGGGTTTGATGTGTTCGTGGGGGGACGAACAAACGTTAATAACCTATAAATAATGACAACTCCAAGTGTTTCCCTTTGTTTTAGTGCAAAGAAGAACAAATACATTATTATGAAAATGTCTACATTTAATGAGATATCCTTTTACAAAACTTTTTATGAACAACCTGGAATTTCTTTAAAAAAAATAAAGTGCAATTTTATTGCTGTCTGACATTTAGTTCTGGATGTTGTGTTCTGTTCTCTACTCTGACTAAAACAGTGGATAAATTAGGAATAGCAGTTACTTTTTCATGCTGCAGGCCAGATTAGATCCTCTGGCGGCCGGTTTTGCCCCACGGTCCATATGTTTAACACCCCTGGCATAGTCCTTCAACCAATCAGAGCCATTCATTTAGTTGGAAACTAATTCATCTCCACACACAGATGAATAAAGCCCACCAAAACAATTAGACGGGCCCAGCAGATCTTTGCCAGAGCATAATCTGTGACTCCAGGAAACTTGGGCAGAGGAAGTCAGGCAACCTTGCAGGCCTCAGACAAACCTATGAAAACCCTGCAGTCCATCAACAATAATCCACAACCCTGGGAAAATTGATGTCTTTTACATCGTTATGTAATCTTTCAGAATATATTTAACCCAAATCAGTGCCACAAACTATTTCCTGTCTTTTGACTATAATTGTATTTTTATATTTTTTCTGCGTGTTCATTTTTTAAATTCTCATGATTCTCAAGTGCATAGTACGTTTACTGCACCACTTAATGTCTGTCTGAGCCTCTGAAGCAGAAGCCACAAGTAAAGCACAGATTCGATTTGTAAGCAAAAATAAAAGACAGATGTACTCATTATATCCGGGAATTTATCATTCTTCATCAATACATTTCCATGCAAACGTGTTAATTCTGGCCAACATAATCAGAGTATCTCAGTTCAGTAAGGCTGAAATATCCTCCTGACTACCAGTAGCTCAAATTTGTCCTCTGTGGAGGACATTTGTAAACCTGAATATCTCCCACCCACTGCATACTACTGAATTAACTCCTATTGCTTTGTCCTCTACAGATGACATTTAGGGCAGTGATTTCAAATGTGAAGGGGTGGGGCTTTGGTACCTTTCTCTTTCTCGGGAGAAGGCAAATGTCATCCAGTTATATATCTTAAAAATAAAATAACGTAACAGTCCCCTCTAGTGGAGACTCTTGGTAGCAACAAGTCATACATGCAGATCATTAGAAACTGTTAAAGAGGTTGTGGTGGAAGGCTGTAATAAAAATAACATGATAAACCAATTAGTCGTCTTCACTACTGTGCTGCTAATGCTAGCAAAGGAAAGTTGCAGATCATCTCCACAGCAGTCAATTAACAACTTCACCAAATGCTCTGCGGTAACAGAGAAGGAGGCTGCAAATCAACAATTTGCTGGTGAATTTCATTGTCAAAGTTATTAGATCTGATCTGACAATGTTCCTAGGGCTTCTTTTGATGTCAGTTATATTTGTCTTTCTCAGTGCCACAGAAATGTTTAATGGGACTGTGGTCATATGATAGTGGAGGAAAGTCCATGATGCTAAGTAATCTTAGGGCCTGATCAGATCTTGCATTATCCAAACGCAAGTTTAACGCGCTGCATGCAAATAATCCCGTCTTCTGGGGCTCAGTAGAATATTTTAACAGCTGATGTCTCTAATGGATCTCTGCCACTGCTCCAGAACCGAGAACAGATCTGTTTCATGTGTTTGCGTCATAACTTTGGCACACATGTTATTATTTATTGATCTCCGTCTTGATGTTAGTTAGACATGCTGGAAGTTTCCATATCCACTGCATAATCTTTGGTAATAAAAGGTAAATAAAGATATTGGTGATTGAGGAAATACATAACTTAAATACACACCACTCTTCATACATCAACATGAACTGCGTCAATAATTAACACACAATCACACTTGTGTGCTTATATTAAATACTTTCTGTGGTGCTTTCTCCTTTTCAGACAATCGTTTATAATAGCGACTCTGTGTTTCGCTCAGACCAGCTCGGATTGAGATCAGATCTTGATGCAAGGTCTCAACAGGCCCTCAGGTTTATCACTGATTTTTTTAGTAGTATTTTTGCAAAGCTTGATGTATTGGTCTGGAGATAATGTGGTCAGTGCTAGTCTTCAGTCTATCCATGATTTAATGCTGTGAAAGCAAATCTTTCTACACATTTTCTGTAGTTCTGGTACCACGTCCTTTATTTTAGAACCTTGTCACGTGTGATGTATTTTCAAATCTTCCCAACGTCACACTTTATGATTATGTTGCAGGTTTACACCGAGAGTTGGACTTCCCCTGCATGCTCTGACTTAGGAGCTACTGCTTCCTGCATAAAAGTAGCAATAACTTTTTTTTTAATATGACAAGTCCAATATAACAACTGTTATCACCTGCACATGCTTCAGATAAGAAAAAAAAAAAAAACTTCTGGTAATAATTGATCACCTACAGTCAAGACACTATTTAAGGCTGGGCTCACAAACTAGAAAATTGATCTTCATAGACGGACACTTAGCGAGCAAGAATGGCAAAGTTTTACCCATTGTTCCTGCTAATCTGCTGTGTCTCTTCAACTCCGCTTCAAACAGAGTCTGAAAACGACATTATTCCGCAATTACAGCAAACTGAATCCCAAGGAGGGGAACCAGGTAATAGCTCTGTAAACCAACAAACCTGTACAAAGGACATCCATGCTGTGCTGCGAGAGATGAGCGCCTTGTTGGGAGGACTGAAGGTGGAGGTGACGTACTTAGAGAAAGAGAACGAAGGTACAGTAGTCTGTAATTTAGAAGTACGACAGTTCTAAAGCACTGAAATGTTTGTAAAGAATGCATCTCACCATGTGTTATTTTTTTAGCTCAAGCAGCTAAATTGAGAGAACTGGAGCTGCAAAACACTGAATTGGACAAGCTGAACCAACAATACCAAGGTAAATGAGCAATACTCATTCATTCATTATCTGTAAACACTTATCTTTTAGAAAGGGGCCTATCCTAGAAGTTGATGGGTGAGAGACGGGGTACACTCTGGTCAGATCACCAGTCTAACACAGGGCTAACACAGAAAGACAAAACAATCATTCACACTGACATGTACAACTATGGCTAATTTTGAAACACCAAATAACCTAACTTTAATGTCTTTGGATTGTGGTTGGAAGTCAGAGCACACGGCACAGGGAGAACCTGCTAAGTCCAAAGAGAAAAGTAGCAGCTGGTGGATTTAAACCAGAACCACCTTGTGAGCCAGAACCTTCTTCTGAGGTGTCAGTTCTAACCACTTCACAACTGCGCCATAGCAACAGTCATGTCAAACAAAAATTACACAGTATTTGACACACATTGAAATATACAATATGTCTATGAAGGTTCTCTTAGAGTTTATGGTATTGTACAAACACTTGATGGGTTTCTTGAAGACGTATCACCACGTATCACCACTCATCCAAATCCACCAAGGAGATGGTGGTGGATTTGGATGTTCTGCCCCCCCCCCCCCCCCCCCCCCCCCCCCGTGAACATCCAGGGAATGGACATTGAGCAAGTGGACTCTTATAAGTACCTGGATGTTCACCTTAACACCAAACTGGACTGGTCTCACCACACGGACGCACTCTACAGGAAGGGACAGAGCAGACTCTACCTTCTGAGGAGACTGAGGTCTTTTGGAGTGAAAGGGGCACTCCTGAAGACCTTCTATGACTCTGTAGTGGCATCAGCCATCCTGTACGGAGTGGTCTGCTGGAACAGTGGCATCACAGAGAGGGAGAGGTACAAGCTGGATAAGATCATCAGGAAGTCTAGATCTGTACTGGGCCGCCCCTTGGACTCAGTGAGAGAGGTGGGTGACAGGAGAGTTCTGGCTAAACTGTCCTCCATGCTGGACAATGAGTCCCACCCCCTGCATGGTGACCTGACAGGACTGAGGAGCAGCTTCAGTGACAGACTGCTTCACCCTCGATGTGTGAAGGAAAGATACAGAAGGTCTTTCCTTCCTGCTGCTGTTAGGCTTCAAAACGAGCACTCCTGATATGTGCAATATTATTACACCTTATGGTGTCTGTGCAATATCTGACTTTTCTATCTCTGCCATTTCTGCATGCTGTTGCAAAGTGCAATTTCTCCATTGTGGGACAAATAAAGGTTTTCTTATTCTTATTATTATGGAAGTGACGCACTTACAGAAAGAGAATGAAGGTACAGTAGTCTGTAATTTAGATGGAGAAGTATGATAGCTTTGTACTGCTGAAATGTTTGTAAAGTACATTTCTTACTATGTGTTCATTTTTAGCTCAAGCAGATAAAGTGAGAGAACTGGAGCTGCAAAAAACTGAGTTGGACAAGCTGAAGGAACAGTACCAAGGTAAATGAGCAACACTCATTAATCATCTGTAAATGTTTGTCTTCTAGAGGGGGACCTGTCCCAGCAGTCACTGGGTTAGAGACGGGGTACAGTCTGGACGTTGCCAGTCTAACAAAGAAAAGGGCTAACACACAAAGACAAAAACAATCATTCACACTCACACACCTATGGCTATTATTCAAATCACCAATTAATATTAATGTCTTTGGACTGTGGCTGGAAGCCAGAGCACCAGTAACAGGAAGAACATGCAAACTCACATCACATCAAAATTACACATTGTTTGGCCCATTACATATTGAAATTGTCAAAATGTCCGTGAAGATTCTCAGTCATAGAGCTAATGGTATTATACAAACACTTGTTGGGTTTCTTGAAGATGTTTCACCACCTTCTTTGGTTCTAAATGACTGGTGGAGAACTGGGGAACCCTAACTCCCTACCAGTCATTGAGATCTGAAGAAGCCACTTGGATAAGCAGTTAACATCTTCAAGAAAGTCCAAGAAGTCCAGCTTCCTTTGTTTAGGCTCTAAATGTATTTACAAGGGATATGACATAGTTCTTCTGGACAGTACTGAAACTATATCCAGGTTTTCAGTTACTAAAGCAAACCTTCAGGTGAAAATGATGGATGATGAAATACTTCAATCAATGATTATTTATAGAAGAGACCATGGTTTATTTCATGCTGATTCATGCTGATTTCATGTTAATTTTAGGACAGGAAGGAGAACTGATGAACCTTAAAGCCAGGACCAATGTCACAGAAAATCTCGTGGAGGCTCTGAAGAAAGCAGGGGAAGGTTTGTGAATTTAGAAACAAGCTCTTTATAGCAACAATCCACTCGCTGTAACATCAGTAACTGTAATCTGAGTGTGTTTGTCTCTCCTTCAGTGAAACAAGTGGCTTTCTCAGCTGCTCTCCTGGATACACGGCCACAAATGACTGGACCATTCAGCACATACACAACTCTGGTTTTCAAATACGTTGTTACAAATATTGGAAATGCCTACACCCCACATTCAGGTACTTCAAATACACAGACTTAAACAATATGATTATTTTTCTTTTGGCAATATTGACAGCAACAAATGTGTCTTCCAGGTATTTTCCATGCACCAGTGAGAGGCGCCTACCACTTTGAGTTCCACATTGGTGCACAAGGATATAATTCAAATCCTTCAGCTGCAGTGCTGGTCAGGAATACAGAAGACATTTTTACTGCATATGAACATCAGCCTTCTGGTTATGGGAGTAGTTCTAATGGTGTCACATTGCTGTTAGAGGCCGGAGATGATGTGTTTTTACAATTGCCAGATGCCTCAAGGATTTATGACAATGGAAATCACCAAAGTACCTTCAGTGGTCATCTGATTTTTGCCATGTGAGCAGAACAACCCTTTTTTGTCTTCATCTACTTTATATGATAGCTGTGCATGCAGTGTATATTGTGGTGGAACTTTTTCTTGAAATGAGAAGACTGCGGTCACAGTACAGACAAGGATCAAAGCAGGGAGGATCTATTGAAGCGTCCTTCTACCTTTGAATGTTGTCTTGTATCTGTATCTGGACACTACAGGAACACTGTACCCAGGGACGTGCACAGACATTTGGAGGGGCTATTGCTCTAACCTGGAAAAAGGGCACCACATCCCCCACTCCAAAAAATAAACTAAAAAGGACATTTCGTCACAGAACTGTGCACTGTTCTGGGCATTAACATTTGGCTCACCTATACAAAACAATTAAGAGTGTAAGTGTTAAAATAAAAAAGTGTTATTGTTGTGATCAATGCAAGATCTATATTTATTTTTCCTTATCACACTATGAAGGTATGTGCAAGCTTTTGGAGATGGAGCTGTCTCCAATTTAATAATTAATATAATTCTGCATAAGTTCTATAATGTACCTTTAAATTAGGTTACTATTGTCCACAGCATCTATGTTTCTCCTCATCACGCTCTTGATATGTCCCTTTTATAGTAACTCTCTAACAGTCAGCTCATCCCCCTGATTATGTAGGCTACCTGTCTGATGTGTTGCGTGATGCTCCGCATGTTCTCCCTCACTCTCAGGTCTGGAGCCTTGTGGTTGGGCCCCATCTTAAATAGAATGATTAGAATCTGAATTAAGTAACTTATACAGTATACTGTACTTTTCACTGATAAAAAATGCACTGACAACTGAAACCGCTGTTGCAGTCAGTTGAATTTCCATATAATGTGGATACATTCAATGATTTTGGTGAAGCCCAGGAATTACACTGGAGAATATCTACTTATTTATTTTAAAAAATATATAAAAGTATGTTGCCTACTTGTATAAAGAAAAATCACAATATTTGTGAACCTGTTATCTGGCCTTACCATCCCATATTTCACTACAGCTATTTTACTTGATCACTAGGCTCTCAAATGCTCTCATGGACAGGTGCTTTCAGGGTTAGCCCTCTACAGAACATATTTATACATTCACAATACTATGAATAGCACATACTGTATACTGTATAGTGCAGTGTTTGTAACTTACAGACAAAGCTTATGATAAGATATGGGCCTATTTTACATTAAATAAATTATGTAGGATGGTGTCTTATCGTTATCAAAATGCTTCACCTCCTGCAGCTGGCCTGCTGGCAGTTTTTACCCAGCTCTGCAATGATGTATTTCTTTATTTCTTTTAGCTGCCTTCTTGAGGTCTTTCTTCTTAATCCGTCTCTGCTGTGAAGGCATACTTAAGCACACAAAATTAACATTAGTGAGTCTATATATATATATATATATATATATATATATATAAATATATATACACACACATATATATATATATATATATATATATATATATAAAGTATGTGTTTAGTATGCCAACATTAACCAATTCACGTAGCATATTGACTTTAAGCAACATGTAATGCATGATTAAAAAGTTAAAAAAAAAACAGTGTTGGTGAAGCTACTTTGAAAGAATAGCTTTCCAAACTACCATTACTTTATTACTGGAAGAAGTTAAACTACAGCAAAGCTGCTCTAGGGATAAATCTAGTTTGGTTAACTAAAGCCACTTAGAATAAAATGTTCAAACTACTGAAAAAGTGACAGTGAACATATGATATAAAATTATAGCAAAAGAAATGGCCCATTCATTGCAATTAAACTATAAGTGAAAATTCTTTCCTCACAGTTCAGACATAAATAATATAAAAATATCTAAAAATTGAAATAAAAAAGGGGCCTGTTATCTCGTCAGTTTTGAAACAACTGCAAAATGTATTTAAGCTAGTAGCTGAACTAGCCTACATGTAGTTCACGACTCCCCAACACTGGATATACTATATCACATCACATCCAATGGAGCAGATTCATTGTTTTATTCTGTCATGGGATTGGGACGGGACCAAGTGAAAATCCACTAGCGTGTTTCCCGGTAGCTCGATATAGGCTAACGTTAATAAAAGGCAATGTTGCATGACGTGAGGCAAACAGAACTGCACATTATTCGAGGCCAGGTGGAGACTTTTTTGTATTATTCACAGAGCATTAATCTCCATAACTTCTAAAACTCACCTGACTGTACCAGTACAGTCATGGACAGCACCAACTCCTTTATCCTGTTAATGAAACCTCGATGGTGAAGCTTTACAGTAACCAGAATTTGTAAACATTCTGCTGTATATTATACTGTTTGTATTATTGTTCTCTTACATTATCATGTGGACATTTATCTAAAACATGGTAAACTTTGGTTCTAAATTAAATATCTGCTTATTGTTAGCAGAGCACTAAATACATTTGTCATAGTTGTCTGGCACTAATAATAGTGATCCGAGTGTCTTTTTTTATGGTTAAACAAACGTAACTAGGTTTGTGTGTGTGTGTGTGTGTGTGTGTGTGCACATGCACTCAGCCAGCATATGGTCTGAGTGTCCCTACTCCATCAGCCATCTTGTTTTCTAGGCCTCAAGGCCTCAGAAGCCATTTTGACACACCCACACACCCACACCACTGTATAGAGTACACTGTAGTTAGATTGTATGTTTTACTTTTACTTTTCGTTAATAAATGTCTTTTTAACATACCTGTTGTCTGTTTAATGGTTTTATATAGTGCTTTTCTACCTATTGGTACTCAGTCACAGACACATCTACCCATTCGCTCACACAAGCACACACACATTCACACACCAGTTCCACGCACTGGGAGCAACTGGAGGTTCAGTGTCTTGCTCAAGGACACTGCGGCATGTGGCACATTCCGGGGATTGAGCCGCTAACCCTCTGGTTCGTGGACAACCCGCTCTATCTACTGAGCCACAGCCGCTCCACTAATGTTGCACAATAGTGAATATTGCCATCCTCTACACTGTCAACAAGTCCATATTCCTTCAACTTTTACAAGTTGTTAATGTGGTCATTTTGGTTATAGTTATTAAGTTAATTATTAATCAGAAATCCAAATTGACAATTTAGTATATTTTATGAGACTGATTTGATTAATTGGCTATCTTTTCCCTTCTCAGAAGGGTGGAACCCTGAGGTGATCTAGTAATTTAGATCCAATTACTTAATAATAAATAATTATTTTTGATAATTATTAATTATTTATGATAGGGCCCATAAAAGAGGTCAAATTAATAGAACTCAGCTTGTAACTAAAAAAAAAAATGACTAAAACAGAACAGACTGCAACAAACTCAACAAACAGACCTAACAGAATGAACACAATGGGGCACATATATAGTGGCTGATCAGACCATGTTGACACACTAGGGAAAATTGAGAAACACTACACTAACATCACTGAGACATACTACACTAACAATTAACATCTAACAAAAACAGTAAATTCTCTAAACAAAGCCATTAACAAAGAAATACCAAATTTTTATATACACTAAGAAAACAAAGAGCCAAACTAAGCTAAATCCTCCTCCCGGAGTTGGTGCAGCCCATTCGGCCCAGGAGTCTATTTAGTAGGCCCGACCCTTTCGCTCAGCCTTTGCTCCCGGCCTCCCGTGTCAGACTGACAGTGTTGATGTTGAGGGTGTTGTCGCAGGGCAGGCTATGGTTGACAATAGCCTGTGTTCAAGCTTCAATTAACTTGCAGAAAATCCTATGCAGGTTGCTTTGTGGGAGACGCTACAATATGTATTCAGGTCAAGAATATAGATTTCATTGTTGTATAGCATTACTTTCTATTGTGTTTTTATGAGTGACGTCATCAGCGACCAGTCGACGTCGACTCCACTCTCACCCCAGTATGCATTACTGCTTTATCCTTGCTTGGTTTTTGACTCAGTCTCGTTTCCTGTCATGTACCTCATATTTTAGCATGACAATAAACCTTGAACCTAGAAGTTCAGTCAAGATAGCCCATTTGATCCATTTTCATTTGAGAAGCTCTTCTCTTTATTATTTTAACAATTTATGAACTAGCACTTGTCTTTGGTTTAGGGGGAGATTTCCTAATAAGGAAAAATTAGGCTATGGTGAAGATGACTGCTTTAACCTCTCACTGGAGGTGTTACCATTCCTCTAACTTTGATTCCCGTTAAGTCTCATCTTATCAGTTCAGTTTATGACCAGATTAAGGTCTGAGGGAGGAGATACATACTTCTGCTGCCTGTTGATGGACAACTAGATTCATCTTCTGTAACCACTTGTTCCTGTTAAGGGTCGCAGGGTCGCAGGGCGAGAGGAAGCCAGAGTAACCCACACAGACACAGGGAGAACATGCAAACTCCACCCAGTCGGCTCATGGATTCGAACCCGGGACCTTCTTGCTGTGAGGCATCAGTGCTAACCACTCGCCACTGTGCCGCCCTGGACACACGTTATCATTTATTGATCTCCGTCCTGACGTTAGTTAGACGTGCTGGAAGTTTCCATATCCACCACGTAATCTCTGGTAATAAAAGTAAATAAAGATATCGGTGATTGAGGAAACACATGCATATATCAACATGACCTGCATCAATAATTAACACACTCATATTACATACTTTCATCTGTAATTTCTTACTTGGATTTATTTATTTTTTAGTTAATAAGTACAAGGACAGAATATATTAAAAGGTTCTCATAATGAACAAACATCACTTATGTTGTTTCTCCTTTTCAGGCAATTGTTTATAATAGCAACTGTGTGTTTTTTTTTACAAATGAATGAGGCTGCATATAGGTGATCTTTATTGTGATCTAGGACACACTGCGTTCCCTCAGGTTTATCAGTGAAAAATACTTTTTTTCCAGCCGCCCACTGTGAAATTAATCTCTAGGCTCAACCCTGGCTTTGTTTCTCCTCCTGGCATGTGGTTTTGAGTGACTACATAACTGCTGAAACGACAGCAGTTAGCTTGGTTTGACAGGACTTTTGCTACGCAAGGTTAGTATTTTTGCTAAGCTTGATGTATTGGTCTGGAGATGATGTGGTCAGTGCTGGTCTTCAGTCTATCCATGATTTGATGTGAAAGCAAATCTTTCTACACATTTTCTGTAGTTCTGGTACCATGTCCTCCACTATTTAATGTTTCTTCACCATGCTACCAAGTAAGCAATGTCCCGCTGGAATCTTGAGAATCAGCCATAGTTGGACAATAACTGGAAGTTGATTTACCTAAACAAGCATCTAATCAACAGATTACAGTGTCATCTGAGCACTGCTTCGATGGAAAGATTCAACTAAAGGAAATCTAACCTTTTGTACAGAAGAGCCAACGTTTAATTTGCTTAAATAGCTTAAACTGAAACACTGATACTTTATTTTACACGTTGTCACGGGTCATGTATTTTCAAATCTTCCCAACGTCAAACTTTATGATTATGTTGCAGGTTTACACTGAGAGTTGGACTTCCCCTGCATGCTCTGACTTAGGAGCTACTGTTTCTTGTATAAAAGTAGCAATAACTTATTTTTTATATGACAAGTCCAATATAACAACTGTTATCACCTGCACGTGCTTCAGATAAGAAAAAAAACAAAACAACTTCTGGTAATAATTGATCACCTGCAGTCAAGACACTATTTAAGGCTGGGCTCACAAACTAGAAAATTCATCTTCATAGACAGACACTTAGTGAGCAAGGATGGCAAAGTTTTACCCATTGTTCTTGCTGATCTGCTGTGTCTCTTCAACTCCGCTTCAAACTGAGTCTGACAACGACATTATTCCACAATTACAGCAAACTGAATCCCAAGGAAGGGAACCGGGTAATAGCTCTGAAAACCAACAAACTTGTACAAATGACATTAATGCTGTGCTGCGAGAGATGAGCACCTTGTTGGGAGCACTGAAACTGAAGGTGACGCACTTACAGAAAGAGAACGAAGGTACAGTAGTCTGTAATTTAGAAGTATGACAGCTTTGAAGCACTGAAATGTTTACAAGGAATGTATCTTACCATGTGTTCATTTTTTAGCTCAAGCAGCTAAAGTGAGAGAACTAGAGCTGCAAAAGACTAAGTTGGAAAAGCTGAGGCAACAATACCAAGGTAAATGAGCAACATTCATTCACTCATTCGTCTTCTGGAAACACTTATCTTTTAGAGGCGGGCGTATCCCAGGACAGGTGGACAGCTTGAGTCTAACACAGGGCTAACACAGAAAGACAAAACAACCATTCACACTCACATGCACAACTATGGCTAATTTTGAAATACCAGTTAACCTAACATTGATGTCTTTGGACTGTGGCTGGAAGTCAGAGCACACGGCACAGGGAGGTCATGCAAACTCCAAACAGAAAAGTACCAGCTGGTGGATTCAAGCCCAGAACCTTCTTCGGAGGTGTCAGTTCTAACCACTACACAACTGTTCCATAGCAACAGTCATGTCAAATACAAATTACACATTATTCGACACATCACATATTGAAATTGTCAATACGTCTGTGAAGGTTCTCTTAGAGATTATGGTATTGTACAAACACTTGATGGGTATCTTGAAGACGTATCACCACTCATCCAAATAGCTTCTGGAGGTGACACACTTACAGGAAGAGAACGAAGGCAGAGTAGTCTGTAATTTAGATAGAGAAGTATGACAGCTTTGTACCACTAAAATGTTTGCAAAGAACGTGTCTTACAGTTTGTTTATTTTTTAGCTCAAGCAGATAAAGTGAGAGAACTGGAGCTACAAAAGACTGAGTTGGACAAGCTGAAGCAACAGTACCAAGGTAAATGAGCAACACTCATTCATTATCTGTAAATGTTTGTCTTCTAGAGGGGGACCTGTCCCAGCAGTCACTGGGTTAGAGACGGGGTACGGTCTGGACAGGTTTCCAGAACACAGAAAAGGGCTAACACACAAAGACAAAAACAATCATTCACACTCACACACCTATGGCTATTATTCAAATCACCAATTAACATTAATGTCCTTGGACTGTGGCTGGAAGCCAGAGCACCAGTAACAGGAAGAACATGCAAACTCACATCACATCAAAATTACACATTGTTCGGCCCATTACACATTGAAATTGTCAATATGTCCGTGAAGATTCTCATTCATAGAGCTTATGTTATTATACAAACACTTGTTGGGTTTTTTGAAGATGTTTCACCACCTTCTTTGGTTCTAAATGACTGGTGGAGAACTGGGGAACCCTAACTCCCTACCAGTCATTTAGATACATACATTTATATCCAGGTTTTCAGCCATTTGTTCTTTCCATTTTAAGTGACTGGTTATTTTGTTATTTGTTTTTAATTCTAACAAAAAAAAACGAAAAAAATGCCAGGTTTTTATTTCAATTTTAGGCTCAGATCAAAAATACGAAATGGAAAAACGAGCCACCTGGAAGTTTTGTAATGAGCATTAACAAACAAACGTTAGCTTGCTAGCCGCCACGATCGATCGATCTGGACTAGCAGCCAGGAGCCATCAGCCCCATCAGCCATGGAGAGTTACGTCTTGTTTATGTGACTCTACTGAATTTAACTAATTCAATAAGAGTATGTATTCAAAACATAATGCAAGACAGAAAAGTTACGACAATAATAATGGCAGTTGTGAATATATTCACCTGTATACGTCCTCCGCAAGGTTGTTTTTCACTGGCATTGTCGAATGTGCCACAATTTGCTGCTGTAGCCGTCAACAGCCAGAACATGAGAAATACCAAACATCCCAAGCTTTTTCATTTTGGTCTTAATGAAGGTTATGACCCATATATTCAGCATGGTAGGGAGTTGGATTTAAATTACTTGCACCCTGGGGAGGAAAAAATTAAGTAATTAGCACACCATCTTTATAAAATGTTTTTATAACAGGAAATTTCTACGTTTACAGTTTAACCTGTAAAATCGAGCACATAACACAGTTGTATTGCCATAGATTCTATCATTAAAACGATAACTGTTAAGGTTTGATTGACAATGACAGACAGTTTTCCTCACTCATATAAACCTGTCAGTAGGTGTCACTGTTGTCAAAACATTTGCTTTCTCACGATAACAATCTCAGGAGAATATTTAATGTTGCTTGTCTGTTTCTCAGCAGTTAATTTAGGCCCCGTTTACACATACATGGTTATTTTGAAAAACGGAGACATATACCTTCGTTTGAGCACTTCGTTTACACGCAAACGGAGAATTCGCCTCTGAAAACGATGCTTTCTAAAAACTCCGGCCAGAGTGGATATTTTGGAAAACGTCGGTTGCACGTTTGCATGTAAACTGACAAAAACGAAGGTTTAGGCAGCCGATGTCACAGTATGCGCCAGAATGTGCACCTGCATGCT
This sequence comes from Chelon labrosus, assembly GCF_963514085.1. Classification (NCBI taxonomy): domain Eukaryota; kingdom Metazoa; phylum Chordata; class Actinopteri; order Mugiliformes; family Mugilidae; genus Chelon; species Chelon labrosus. The sequence continues at coordinate 8,684,097 of NC_140360.1, forward strand.
CCAAAAGTGCGACCTATGTTTATGTTTATTCGTCGCTTGCTTTCTATTTTCAGGATTCTGAGTGGCTAACGTGGGCTTGAGCTTCTCGTTACACTGCCACCTACAGGGTTGGCATGCTCTTGACGGCATATACACGGGTTCGTGTAAACGAAAACTTTTCTGAAAACTGATAGGTGTGCACGATGTTATTTTTGAAAACGGAGAGGGTGGAATGTCCGTTTATGAAAATAACCTGCCACGTGTAAACGTAGTCTCAGTCCCACGCGTGAGGTACCCACGTGGTTATCATTATCGGCTTAATTTGCACTTTTTAAAGCACGAGCATCACCTGATGCCGGGAGGTCATGACCAGCTGTCTGTCTACACTGGGGCTGCATGCGGGAGAACGTCGGGTTGGAAGAACACTGAGAGAGCTCCATCAGCCGCACCATGAATTCCGGCGTTCGTTAGGGTGCTCGTAACTTAAATCCAACTCCCTACCATTCTGAATATATGGGTCATACACTTCATTTAGACCAAAATGAAAAGCTCGGGATGTTTGGTGTTACTGTTGTAATGTTTTGGCTGTTGACGACTACAGCAGCAAAGTGGCACATTCGATCGATGGATTGTGGCGGCTACATTGACTACATATACTTGGGCGGCTAGCAAGCTAACATATGTTTGTTAACGCTCCTTACAAAACGTCCGGGTCGCGTAAACCCAACTAATTAAATATTAAAATCAAATTCGGTCCCGTGGCCCGGTTTTCCATTTCGCATTTTTGATCTGAGCCTATTAAATTTAAATATGAAAAACCAGGCATGTTTTCGTTTTTTGTGTTAGATTAAAAAAGAAATAACAAAATAACCAGTCACTTTTTCATTTTGTGATTTTTGATTGGAAAGAATACATTAATCCAATCAATGATTATTTACTGAAGAGACCATGGTTTATTTCATGCTGATACTTTTTGGATTCATTTTAGGACAGGAAGGAGAACTGATGAACCTTAAAGCCAGGACCAACATCACAGAAAACCAAGTGGAGGCTCTGAAGACAGCAGGGGAAGGTTTGTGAATTTAGAAACAAGCTCTTTATAGCAACAGTCCACTCACTGTAACATCAGTAACTGTAATATGAATATGTTTGTCTCTCTCTCAGTGAAACAAGTGGCTTTCTCAGCCTCTCTGTTGGATTCAGGTGAAGGAACCATTGGACCAGTCTACGAACACACAACTTTGGTTTTCAGACATGTTGTTACAAATATTGGAAATGCCTACAGCCCTAATTCAGGTACTTGAAATAAACAATATTATTATTTTCGTTTTGGCAATATTGACAGCAATTCACAACAATTCTTCATTTACATTTACTGAAGAAAACAAAAATGTCTCTTCCAGGTATTTTCCATGCACCAGTGAGAGGCGCCTACCACTTTGAGTTCCACATTGGTGCAGAAGGACATGAGTCATATCCTTCAAGTGTAATGCTGGTCAGGAATTTAAACCATATTTTTACTGCATATGAACATCAGCGTTCCCATTATGGGAGTAGTTCTAATGGTGTCACGTTGCTGTTAGAGGCCGGAGATGATGTATTTTTACAATTGCGGTATTCCTCAAGGATTTATGACAATGGAAATCACAGAAGTACCTTCAGCGGTCACCTGCTTTTCACCATGTGAGCAGAACAACCCTTTTTTGTCTTCATCTACTTCATACGATAGCTGTGCATGCACTGTATATTGTGGTGGAAATTTTTCTTGAAATGAGAAGACTGCGGTCACACTACAGGAACACTGTACCAGTACTTCACCAACTCTCCTTTGTCCTGTTAATGAAACCTGGATGGCAAAACTTTACAGTAACCAGAATTTGTACATATTCTGTTGTATATTATATTGTTTGTATTATTGTTCTCTTACATTATCACGTGGACATCCATTTCACCAAGACCAAGTCAAACTTATCTAGAAAACAAGTCATTTTATCACACAGATTGGACTGTGTGATTTCAAAAGCTTCAGTCTGTATCTTGAGGTGGTTCATGGTGGATTTTCAGGTCTGCTTTGGCTGAATCTCTAGAACTCATGTCCTTGCTGGCATTTAGTGGAATCAGTTATTCCCTCTATCATTGTAGTACCTCCAGGTAGCATTATTTTCATCAAATGCTATTTTTCTTGGGTCAAAGCTAAAGCTTTTTGCAGCGCTTCTGCAGTCATATGATGGTGTTAGCTCTTTTCATAGCCTTACACTGGAAAGTGCTCAAACTCTTTCATATGCCACCATAAGGGCTGTTGTTTTATTTTTATTTTATTTTTTTCAGTGTATTGACACTGACATCTGAAGATGAGATGAAGAAGTTGTACTTGAGGCGAACAAATTTTCGTATTTGAAGATTTTGCGTTTGATACCCATCTTTTTTGTTGTTGTTGTTTTCCAGAGGCTAAGATAAGTATTCAGTTTCCTATGATACAACACTGAGAAGCATGCTTAATAAATTGACTTCATCAGATATATGTAAATAAAACACAACATCTTCAACTATAATAATAGTAATATATAATCTGTGTTTGTAATCTGATTACTATTGGCCAGTACCTGTAAGGGGGGCTTTAGTTTCATGCAGGCAGACAATTAGTGTGGAGATCATAGACCAGGGGTGTCAAACCTCCTTTAGTTCAGGGGCCACATACAGCCCAATTTGATCTCAAGTGGGCCAGACCAGTAACATTATAGAATAATAAGCTATCAATAATGACAACTCCAAATGTTTCCCTTTGTTTTAGTGCAAAGAAGAACAAGTACATTATGAAAATGTCTACATTTAATGAGCTATTCTTTTACAATACATTTTATGAACAACCGGGAATTTCTTTAAAAAAATAAAGTGCAATTTTATTGCTGTCTGACGTGTAGTTCTGGATGTTGTGTTCTGTTCTCTACTCTGACTAAAACAGTAGATAAATCAGGATAGCAGTTACTTCTGTAGCACTCTGTTCTCTTATTTTACAGGAGGCTGGAGGGTAACCCGCCTCAAAACTATTCTGAGTAATCACTCTTTGTATGGGAAGTGAACGGATGACGGGTCTTCTAAAGTATTCAATTTGGGATGTGTGTATAGCAGCAGTCAGAATGACTCTTTCTAGGGTTCAGAGAGACCTGATTATGTTTATATCCAGCTATGCTGCCCATGAGAGCTCAGCCTCCCATACATTAACAAAACCACTGTATCTCCAAAGGTCCCTATCATTACCAGGAAATATATTATCACAAAGGTACTTCCAGAAGCACACATAACATTTATTTTTGACCAGGTGTTGAATTTAATATCAAAACCCCAAAAAGTGTTTTGAATAAATTCTTAGGTAATTAGTCACTGGTGTGCATGTTGGAGCCCATTTGAATCCAGTTCACAGTGTCTTAACAGTACTCACAGTTCCTGGGATGTAGGATGCTGTTCGATATAGTCTCGCAAACCCCTCCTTCAGCAGCGTCCCGTCACTGTGGTGAAGAAACACGTCCTCAGGCTCTGGCCATGTTCATAAGCATCCAGTAGGTTCTCAGCAGCTTGGTGCAGTAAGTGTTTCCCAAGAACAGCGTCCAGTCTCTCCAGCAAACAAATACACTAATTTTACAGACACGTAATACTAACTTAAATAAATATAGATTATTGAACTAAGTTTTAGCGGTGACATTCTTTCTCACTCCGTCTCTTTCCTCTCGGTCCCACCCACCTGGTTACCCCGGTAGGTAAACTTGAACATCACTAACTGGCTAATCAAACAGATTGACAGCTGTCCATACCATTAACTAAAATGGTGCATTTGGGAACCATGTTGAACATAGGACATTCCATATTTGAATGAATCGTCTCAAAACCAGTAATCTTCTTCTTTGAAATTTCCGCATTTTGCACATATTCATGCTGCAGGCCAGATTAGATCCTCTGGCGGGACGGTTTTGGCCCGCAGGCTGTATGTTTGACACCCTTGGCATAGTCCTTCAACCAATCAGAGTTATTTATTTAGTTGGAAACTAATTCATCTCCACACACAGATGAATAAAGCCCACCCAAACAATTTGACAGGCCCAGCAGATCTTTGCCAGAGCATAATCTGTGACTCCAGAACAGTTGGGCAGAGGAAGTCAGGCAACCTTTCAGCCCGAAGACAAACCTATGAAAACCCTACAGTCCATCAACAACAATCCACAACCCCCTCTAATTGCCCCCCTTCGATCTACCCAATGACATTTAGCTAGTTTGGACTGGGGAAAATTGATCTTTTACATTGTTATGTAATCATTCAGAATATTTTTAATCCAGATCAGTGCCACAAATTATTTCTTGTCTTTTGACTATAATTGTATTTTAATCTTTTTTGTGTTCATTTTTTAAATTCTCATTATTCTCAAGTGCATAGTACGTTTACTGCACCACTTAATAATGTCTGTCTGAGCTTCTGAAGCAGAAGCCACAAGTAAAGCACAGATTAGATTTGTAAGCAAAAATAAAAGACAGATGTACTCATTACCTCCTGGAATTTAAACATCATTAAAAACATTCTTCATCAATACATTTCCATGTAAACGTGTTAATTCTGGCCAACATAATCAGAGTATCTCAGTTCAGTGAGGCTGAAATATCCTCCTGACTACCAGTAGCTCAAATTTGTCCTCTGTGGAGGACATGTGTGAACTTGAATATCTCCCACGCACTGTATACTACTGAATTAACTCCTATTGCTATCTACAGAGGACATTAGGGGAGTGATACCAAATGTGAAGGGGTGGGGCTTTGGTACCTTTCTCTTTCACATTAAGGAAAATGTCATCCAGTTATTCATTCATTCATCTTCTGTAACCGCTTATTCCTGTTAAGGGTCTGCTGGAGCCTATCCCAGCTGTCATCGGGCAAGAGGCGGGGTACACCCTGGACAGGTTGCCAGTCTATCGTAGGGCTAACACAGAAAGACAGACAACCATTCACACTCACACCTACGGCCAATTTAGAATCACCAATTGACCTAACCAGCATGTCTTTGGACGGTGGGAGGAAGCCAGAGTACCTGAACAGAACCCACGCAGACACAGGGAGAACATGCAAACTCCACACAGAAAGGCCCGGTCGGCCCATGGATTTGAACCTGGGACCTTCTCGCTGTGAGGCATCAGTGCGAACCACCTCACCACTGTGCCGCAAGTCATCCAGTTATATGATATCTTAAAAATAAAAACTTTTCTTTCAACATTATTATTGCCTTACAAATACTGAGGAATTGTTTTGAACTGCAAGTACAAAGTTTCAGTGAAACAACTCAAGGCCTGCTGCAGAGCTGAGAACCTCTTCATCTATTTGAAGAAAACAAGAGAGTCCTCCCACTCCCCTTAGCGTTGGAGGAACCTGAAAGCACTAAATACCTGGGAATGCACATTGACAATGACCTCACTTGAAGAACACCTTAGTCATCTTAATAAAGACTATATTTCCCGATGAGGACTAAGTAGGTTTGCCTGGGTACTGCAGTTCTCACAGCATGTGCCACTTTGTTGTATGTAAACTGCTCAGATACAGACAAGAAGCTTCTGCAGAAGGTATTTAAGTCCACAGAGAAATCTAGGACATTTACACCAGCAGGTGAAGGAAAAGTCATTCCAGTATCATGAAAGACTCTTCCACTCATGGACCACTTATACTTGTCTCCTTAGGACGAAGGTTCTGCAGCATTAGCTCCAGAACAACCAGAAGGAACAGCATCTCTCCAGATGCTGATAGACTCACTCACTCTGCCACACACTAAACCTATGCAGCTATTTTTATGTGCAGTACTCTACTGAATGTATGCATTAGGGGTTGTACCTGCAAATCAACAATTTGCTGGTGAATTTCATTGCCAAAGTTACATGCAAAAGACTTCGGAGAAATACCACTTCGATTTATATAGGCTACACATATCTGCAACACACACAATTTATAAGCGCATGTTTTATGTTCAGTTCTGTTATATTCTATTAGTTGACATTGTTGCTGTGGTTACAGAGCATGTTTTTTGTTCTTGATTCTCCATGAATGTACCATGCAAGAGATGGGAGTTATGGTAGAGCTGAGAGTTTGCTGAGTGAGAGCCGCATATTAAAAGTGTCAGACTGACGGTGTTGATGCTGATGGTGTTTTGGCGTAGGCTACGGCTGACAACAGCCTGTGTTCAAGCTTCAATTAACTTGCAGAAAATCTTTGTGTGAGATGCTACAATATGTATTCAGGTCAAGAATATAATTTTCATTGTTGTATAGCATTACTTTCTATTGTGTTTTTAAGAGTGACGTCATCAGCGACTAGTCGACATCGACTCAACTCTCACTACATACTAGTTGCCTACATACTAGTTCAACCCCTGGTATGCATTACTGCTTTGTCCTTGCTTGGTTTTTAGACTGTATAGTTTTTATTGTGCTTTGAGTTTTTGATTGGGCTGTGACTGGACCTCAGTACTCAGTTTCGTTTCCTGTCATCAACCTCATATTTTAGCATGACAACAAAACTTGAAGCTAGAAGTTCAGTCAAGATAACCCATTTGATCCATTTTCATTTGAGAGGCTCTTCTCTTTATCATTTTGCTAGTTCAATTTATGAACTAGCACTCGTCTTTCGTTTAGGGAGAGATTTCCTAATAAGAAAAAATTAGGCTACGGTGAAGATGACTGCTTTAACCTCCCACTGGAGGTGTTACCATTCCTCTAACTTCGATTCCTGTTAAGTCTCATCTTATCAGTTCAGTGAATGACCAGTTTAAGGTCTGAGGGAGGAGATACATACTGTACTTCTGCTGCCTGTTGATGGACAACGAGATACGTTTGTTCAAACACGTTATTCCAGCTTGATCTGACAATGATTCAAAGAGCTTCTTTTGATGTCAGGAATGTTTGTCTTCCTCAGTGCCCCAGATATGTTTAATGGGACTGACGTCAGGTGATAGTGGAAAGTCCATGATGCTAAGTACTCTAAGGGCTTGTTCCGATTTTGCATTAGGATCCGACCTGGGCTATCCAATCACAGGTGACCAGCTTTAGGTATGTTTAGACCTTGCATTAACGTGTAACTCCCAAATACGTCTCCATATCCGATCTCAGTTTAACGGGCTGCATGCAAATAAACCCCGTCTTCAACGACGCAGTAGAACATTTTAACATTTTAGCTGATGGATCTCTGCCGCTGCTCCAGAACCAAGAACAGAGCTGTTTTATGTGTATGTCATAACTTTGGCACACATGTTAAGTTATTATTTACTGATCTCCGTCCTGACGTTAGTTAGATCTGCACTGAAGTTTCCATACCCACCACGTAATCTCTGGCAATAAAGGTAAATAAAGATATCAGTGATTGAGGAAATACATGCAACTCTTCATACATCAACATGACCTGCATCAATAATTAACACACAATCACACTCGTGCACTCATATTAAATACTTTCATCTGTAAATTCTAAGATTTATTTATTTTTTAGTTAATTAGTACAAGGACAGAATATTTTGCGAACTCAGTGCGACCTGGGGGTCTTCTACGTGATTGGATCGCCCAGATCAGATTGCCCAGATCGAATTTTGATGCAAGGTCTCAACAGGCCCTCAGGATTGTCAGTGAAAAATACTTTTTTCCCCAGCTGCCCACTGTGAAATACAGCTTAATTTATTGTATTTATTGTAAGTATCTGGCTTTGTTTTCCCATCCTGGTATGTGGTTTTCAGTGACTACATAACTGCTGAGACAACAGCAGCCTTGGTTTAACAGGACTTTTGCTACTAGGTCTGTATTTTTGCTAAGCTTGATGTATTGGTCTGGAGATTATATGGTCAGTGCTGGTCTTCAGTCTATCCATGATTTGATGCCGTGAAAGCAAATCTTTCTAGACATTTTCTGTAGTTCTGGTACCATGTCCTCATCTATTTAATGTTTCTTCACCATGCTACCACGTAAGCAATGTCCCGCTGGAATCTTGAGACTCAGCCATAGTTGGACAATAGCTGGAGAGATTTAAGATTTACTTAAACAAGCATCTAATCAATAGATTACATTATCTGAGCACTGCTTCGGTGAAAAGATTCAACTAAAGGAAATCTAACCTTTTGTACAGAGGAGCCAACGTTTAATTTGCTTAAATAGCTTAAACTGAAACATTGATACTTATTTTACACGTTGTCACATGTCATGTATTTTCAAATCTTCCCAACGTCAAACTTTATGACTGTGTTGTAGGTTTACACAGAGAGTCGGACTTCCCCTGGATGCTCTGACTTAGGAGCTACTGTTTCCTGCATAGAAGTAGCAATAATTTATTTTTTATATGACAAGTCCAAAATAACAACTGTTATCACCTGCACGTGTTTCAGATAAGAAAAAAAAAAAAAAACAACTTCTGGTAATAATTGATCACCTACAGCTAGGACACTATTTAAGGTTGGGCTCAACACAAACAAACTAGAAAATTCATCTTCATAGACGGACACTTGGCGAGCAAGGATGGCAAAGTTTTACCCATTGTTCCTGCTGATCTGCTGTGTCTCTTCAACTCAGCTTCAAACAGAGTCTGACAACGACATTATTCCGCAATTACGGCAAACTGAATCTCAAGGAAGGGAACCAGGTAATAGCTCTGTAGACCAACAAACCTGTACAAATGACATTAATGCTGTGCTGCGAGAGATGAGCGCCTTATTGGGAGGACTGAAAGTGGAGGTGACACACTTAAAGAAAGAGAACGAAGGTACAGTAGTCTGTAATTTAGAAGTACAACAGCTTTGAAGCACTGAAATGTTTGCAAAGAATGTATCTCACCATGTGTTCATTTTTTAACTAAATTAGCTAAAGTAAGAGAACTGGAGCTGCAAAAGACTGAGTTGGAAAATCTGAAGCAACAATACCAAGGTAAATGAGCAACATTCATTTACTCATTCATTTTCTGGAAACACTTATCTTTTAGAGGGGGTTGTATCCCAGGACAGGTGGACAGGTCGCGAGTCTAACACAGAAAGACAAAACAACCATTCACACTCACATGCAAACCTTCGGCTAATTTCAAAATAACCTAACTTTAATGTCTTTGGACTGTGGCTGGAAGCCGCAGCACACGGCACAGGGAGGTCATGCAAACTCCAAACAGAAAAGAACCAGCTGGTGGATTCAAACCAGAACCTTCTTCTGAGGTGTCAGTTCTAACCACTACACAACTGTTCCATAGCAACAGTCATGTCAAATAAAAATTACACATTATTCGACACATCACATATTGAAATTGTCAATGTGTCTGTGAAGGTTCTCTTAGAGATTATGGTATTGTACAAACACTTGATGGGTTTCTTGAAGACATATCACCACTCATCCAAATAGCTTCTGTAAGTGATGCACTTACAGAAAGAGAATGAAGGTAGACTGTAGTTTAGATAGAGAAATATTACAGCTATGTACCACTGAAATGTTTGCAAAGTACGTGTCTTACATTGTGTTCATTTTTTAGCTCAAGCAGATAAAGTGAGAGAACTGGAGCTGCAAAAGACTGAGTTGGACAAGCTGAAGCAACAGTACCAAGGTAAATGAGCAACACTCATTCATTATCTGTAAATGTTTGACTTCTAGAGGGGAGCTTATCCCAGCAGTCAGTGGGTTAGAGACGGGGTACAGTCTGGAGAGGTCACCAGTCCAAAACAGAAAAAGGGCTAACACACAAAGATCATTCACACTCACCTATGGCTAATTTCCAAACCACCAATTAACATTAATGTCTTTGGACTGTGGCTGGAAGCCAGAGCACCAGTAACAGGAAGAACATGTAAATTTGTTGAAGGTGTTTCACCACCTTCTTTGGTTCTAAATGACTGGTGGAAAACTGGGGAATCCTAACTCCCTACCAGTGATTTAGATCTGAAGAAGCCACTTCGATAAGCATTTAAACATCTTCAAGAAAGTCCAACAAGTCCAGTTTCCTTTGTGATGGATGATAAAATACTTCAATCAATTATTATTTACTGAAGAGACCGTTTATTTCATGCTGATACTTTTTGGTTTCATTTTAGGACAGGAAGGAGAACTGATGAACCTTAAAGCCAGGACCAACATCACAGAAAACCATGTGGAGGCTCTGAAGACAGCAGGGGAAGGTTTGTGAATTTAGAAACAGACTCTTTATAGCAACAATCCACTCACTGTAACATTAGTCACTGTAATCTGAGTGTGTTTGTCTCTCTCTCAGTGAAGCAAGTGGCTTTCTCAGCTGGTCTGGTGGATACACGGCCACAAATGATTGGACCATTCAGCACATACACAACTCTGGTTTTCAGACACGTTGTTACAAATATTGGAAATGCCTACACCCCACATTCAGGTACTTCAAATACATAGATTTAAACAATATGATTATTTATATACAATACTGACGGTAATTCACAACAATTCTTCATTTACATTTACTGAAGAAAACAAAAATGTGTCTTCCAGGTATTTTCCATGCACCAGTGAGAGGCGCCTACCACTTTGAGTTCCACATTGGTGCATCAGGACATGAGTCATATTCCTCTAATGTAGTGCTGTACAGGAATTCAGAAGAAATTTTTACTGCATATGGACATCAGCCTTATGGGAGTAGTTCTAATGGTGTCACGTTGCTGTTAGAGGCCGGAGATGATGTGTTTTTACAATTGCGGCATGTCTCAGTTATTTATGACAATGGAAGTCACCAAAGTACCTTCAGTGGTCATCTGATTTTCACCATGTGAGCAGAACAACCCTTTTATGTCGCCATCTACTTGATACGGTAGCTGTGCATGCAGTGTATATTGTGGTGGAAGTTTTTCTTGAAATCAGAAGTGGTCACAGTACAGACAAGGATCAAAGCAGGGAGGATCTGTAGAAGCTTCCTTCTACCTTTGAATGTTGTCTTGTATCTGTATCTGGACACTACAGGAACACTACAGGAACACTGTACCAGTACTTAACCAAGTCTCCTTTATCCTGTTAATGAAACCTGGATGGCAAAGCTTTGCAGTAACCAGAATTTGTACATATTCTGCTGTATATATTATTGTTTGTATTATTGTTCTCTTACATTATCATGTGGACATTTACCTAACACATGGTAAATTTTGGTTCTAAATGAAATATATTCTTATTGTTAGAATAGCACTAAATGTAATTCTCATAGTTGTTTGGCACGAATAAAAATGATTTGAGTGTCTTTTTTATTGTTAAACAAGCGTCACTAGTTTTGTATGTTTTTTTTTTAAACTGTCAGTTTGAAACGCATTTGTCATCATGAGGCTCTTACAAAGAGAGAGAGATAGTGTGAAGGTAGTGTGTAAAGGCAGTATAAAGAAGACTGCTGTGTTTACATTGTTTCTATATAATGTAACATACCATCTTACAGCATTACTTACAGATAATGATAACGTAACTTAGCTTAGTATTTACTCTTCAAGATGGAAAAACACATTTAGATTATAGAGATGCTGTTCATTATTTCTTATTTACTGCTCTAAAATACTTCAAATTAATTATACAATACAAACACAAGAATTGTAGTTTGGGGTATTACTATGCTAACAAACAGTGTACAAACTCACTACAGTACTGGACTCCTTAAGACCAGATGACAGATGATGGTTGGTCTGAAGATGATGTGATCAGTGTTGGTCTTCAGTCTATCCATGATTTGATGCTGTGAAAGCAAATAATTTTACACATTTTCTGTAGTTCTGGTAACACGTCCTCCACTGTTGAATGTTTCTTCACCATGCTACCAAGTAAGCAATGTCCCACTGAAACCTTAAGACTCAGCCATAGTTGGACAATAACTGGAAGTTGATTTACTTAAATAAGCATCTAATCAGTAGATAACAGAGTCATCTGAGCACTACCTCAATGGAAAATTTTAAACTCAAGGAAATCTGACCTTTTGAACAGAAGAGTTGTTACAAGTAGCAATAACTTATTTTAACATGACAAGTCCAAAATAGCAACTGTTATTTCCTGCACGTGCTTCAGATAAGAAAAAAATAAATAAAACTTGGTAATAATTGATCACCTACAGTCAAGACACTATTTAAGGCTGGGCTCAACACAAACAAACTAGAAAATTCATCTTCATAGACAGACACTTTGTGAACAAGGATGGCAAAGTTTTCCCCATTGTTCCTGCTGATCTGCTGTGTCTCTTCAACTCAGCTTCAAACAGAGTCTGACAAGGACATTATTCCACAATTGCGGCAAACTGAATCCCAAGGAAGGGAACCAGGTAATAGCTCTGAAAACCAACAAACCTGTACAAATGACATCCATGCTGTGCTGAGAGAGATGAGCGCTTTGTTGGGAGGACTGAAGGTGGAGGTGACATACTTACAGAAAGAGAACGAAGGTACAGTAGTCTGTAATTTAGAAGTAAGACAGCTTTGAAGCACTGAAATGTTTGCAAAGAATGCATCTTACCATGTGTTATTTATTTTTATTTTTTTTAGCTCAAGCAGCTAAAGTGAGAGAACTGGAGATGCAAAAGACTGAATTGGACAAGCTGAAGCAACAGTACCAAGGTAAATGAGCAATACTCATTCATTCATTATCTGTAAACATCTTTAAGAAATCCTATCCTAGAAGTCGATGGGTGAGAGACACTCTGGTCAGTCTAACACAGAAAAGGGCTAACACAGAAAGACAAAACAATCATTCACACTCACATGCACAACTATGGCTAATTTCGAAATACCAATTAACCTAACTTTAATGTCTTTGGATTGTGGTTGGAAGTCAGAGCACATGGCACAGGGAGAACATGCTAACTCCAAACAGAAAAGCACCAGCTGGTGGATTCAAACCCAGAACCACCTTGTGAGCCAGAACCTTCTTCTGAGGTGTCCGTGCTAACCACTACACAACTGTGTGTCACATCAAAATTACACATATTTCACACATTACACATTGAAATATACAATATGTTTGTGAAGGTTCTCTTAGAGCTTATGGTATTGTACAAATGCTTGATGGGTTTCTTGAAGACGTATCACTACTCATCCAAATAGCTTCTGGAAGTGATGCACTTACAGAAAGAAAACAAGTGTACAGTAGTCTGTAATTTAAATAGAGAAGTATGACAGCTTTGTACCAATGAAATGTTTGTAAAGTATGTTTCTTACCGTGTGTTCATTTTTTAGCTCAAGCAGATAAAGTGAGAGAACTGGAGCTGCAAAAGACTGAGCTGGACAAGCTGAAGCAACAGTATCAAGGTAAATGAGCAAAACTCATTCATTATCTGTAAATATTTGTCTTCTAGAGGGGAGCCTATCTCAGCAGTCACTGGGTTAGAGATGGGGAACAGTCTGGACAGTTCGCCAGTCTAACACAGGGCTAACACACAAAGACAAAAACAATCATTCACACTAACATGCACACCTATGACTGATCTGGAAACAGAAATTAACCTAACATTAATGTCTGTGGACTGTGGCAGGAAGTCAGAGCACATGGCAAAGGAAGAACATGCAAACTCCAAACAGAAAAGAGCCAGCTGGCGGGTTGAAACTACACAACTATGCTGTAGCAACAGTCATGTTACATTGCATTACTTGACCCATCACAAATCGTCTGTCTCTGAAGGTTCTCAGTCATGGAGCTTATGGTTTTGTTCAAACACTTGCTGGGATTATTGAAGACGTGTCACCACATATACCTTGTTTGGTTCTAAATGACTGGTGGAGAATTAGGGAACCCAAACTCCCTACCAGTCATTTAGATCTGACAAAGCCACTTGGATAAGTGGCGAAACGTCTTCAAGAAAGTCCAACAAGTCCAGTTTCCTTTGTTTAGGCTCTAAATGTATTTACAAGGGATGTGGCATAGTTCTTCTGGACAGTACTGAAACTATATCCAGGTTTTCAGTTAGAAAAGCAAACCTTCAGGTTAAAATGGTGGATGATGAAATACATCAATGATTATTTACACCAGAGACCATTATTTCATGCTGCTACTTTTTGGATTCATTTTAGGACAGGAAGGAGAACTGATGAACCTTAAAACCAGGACCAACATCACAGAAAACCATGTGGAGGCTCTGAAGACAGCAGGGGAAGGTTTGTGAATTTAGAAACAAGCTCTTTATAGCAACAATCCACTCACTGTAACATCAGTAACTGTAATATGAATATGTTTGTCTCTCTCTCAGTGAAACAAGTGGCTTTCTCAGCCTCTCTGCTGGATTCAGGCGCTGAAACCATTGGACCATTCAATGCATACACATCTCTGGTTTTCAGACACGTTGTTACTAATATTGGAAATGCCTACAGCCCTAATACAGGTACTTCAAATACACAGATTTAAACAATATGATTATTTTTCTTTTAGCAATATTGACAGCAGTGCACAACAATTCTTCATTTACATTTACTAAAGAAAACAAAAATGTGTCTTCCAGGTTTTTTCATTGCACCAGTGAGAGGCGCCTACCACTTTGAGTTCTACATTGGTGCACAAGGACATAATTCACATGCTTCAAGTGCAGTGCTGGTCAAGAATGGAGAGCATATTGTTATTGCATATGAACATCAGCCTTCTGGTTATGGGAATTGTGCTAATGGTGTCACACTGATATTAGAGGTTGGAGATGTTGTGTTTTTGCGCTTGTGGGTAAACGCAAGGATTTATGATAATGTAAATCACCGTAGTACCTTCAGTGGTCATCTGCTTTTCGCAATGTGAGCAGAACAAATCTTTTTTGTCTTCATCTACTTTATACGATAGCTGTACATGCAGTGTATATTGTGATGGAAATTTCTCTTAGAATAAAAAAAAATCAGAAGACTGTGGTCACAGCACAGACAAGGAACAAAGCAGAGAGAGTTGCTAATGAGTGAAGAATACACAGTGTACATCTGCTTTATACAGAAATACAGAAATTACAGAGATCTGCAGGACATATGACTCAACTGATGGTAAAGCAGCATCTAAGCGATGTCTGATTTTGTGAAACATTTCCATTACAATATATTTAATTACTGGTAACAATGAAAAAACTCCCGGTTCAGAATTTTTTTTCCATCGGCATCTGTTAATGAAACCTGGATGACAAAGCTTTGCAGTAACCAGAATTTGTACATATTCTGCTGTATATTATATTGTTTGCATTATTGTTCTCTTACATTGTCATGGACATTTATCTAACACATGGTAAACTTTGGTTCAAAAAGAATTATCTCCTTATTTTTAGCAGAGCACTAAATACATTTGTCATAGTTGTTTAGCACTAATAAAAATTATCTGAGTGTCTTTTTTATGGTTAAACAAACGTCACCAGTTTTGTGTGTGTGGGTTTGTTTTCTTCAACGTTCAGTTTTAAACGCATTTGTCATCATGAGGCTCTTACAAAGACATAATGTGAAGGTACAGTAGTGTGTAAAGGCAGTACAAGGAAGACTGTTGTGTTTACAGTGTTTCTATATAATGTAATGTACCATCTTACAGCATTATTTACAGATAATAACGTAACTTAGCTTAGTATTTACTCTTCAAGATGGAAAAACACATTTAAATTACAGAGATGATGTTCATTATTTCTTATTTACTGCCCTATAATACTTAAAATGAATTATACAATACAAACACAAGAAATGTAGTTAGATAGATAGATAGATTTTATTTGTCACATGCACAGTTATACATAGTACAATGCACAGTGAAATGTACTGTTGTACCTGCAGCCAGTAGTAAGAAAATATATAAGTACTACAGTAAACAGTAGTTACTACAGTAAACAGTAGTTGCACACAAGGTAAGCGATATAAGTGTAATGTACACCGATAGAGAAATAGAATATAAAAAATAAATAAATAAATAAATAAAATAAAATAAAAATAAAATAAAATAAAAAAATGAGAATAAAAATAAAAATATCGACTGAATAAAAATATAGACTGGTAAACTTGGGAGGTGGGGGGGGGGTAGTTGTATATGTACATAATTTACAGTATTAAATATTAAATATTAAGCAGCTACATGAATAAAGTGCAGTGGTATTTAAGTCCAGTTAAGGCTCAGAGTTGAGCAGGCGGATGGCATGGGGATAAAAACTCTTCTTCAGCCTCTCAGTCTTTGTCCTCAGGCAACGGAAACGCCGGCCTGATGGCAGTAGAGAGAAGAGAGAGTGTCCGGGGTGACTGGGCTGTTTCAGGATCTTTGTGGCCCTTAACCTGCAACGTTTGGTGTAAATGTCCTGCAGGTTGGGGAGGGGGGTTCTGATGGTCCGCTCCGCTGAACGGACCACCCTCTTGAGGGCCAGGAAGTCCTGCCTGGTACAATTTCCCATCCAGGTGGTGATGCTCCCACACAAGATGCTCTCGATGGTGCAGGTGTAAAAGTTTCTGAGCACCTTGAGAGGGAGCTTAAAGTCTCTGAGACGTCTGAGGAGGTAGAGACGCTGTCTGGCCTTCTTCACGATGGTGTTCAGATGGTGAGTCCATGACAGGTCCTGTGAGATGGTCACTCCCAGGTATCTGAAAGTGTCCACTCTTTCCACCTCAGAGCCACAGATAATGAGTGGATGGAAGACCCTCTGCTGTTTCCTGCTGAAGTCCACAATCAGTTCCTTTGTTTTGCTGACGTTCAGCAGGAGGTGGTTCTCCCGGCACCAGTCCTCCAGGTGGGACACCTCCCTCCTGTAGGCTGTCTCGTCGTCGTGGGAGATTAGTCCTACAACAGCGGTGTCGTCAGCAAACTTGATGATGATGTTGGAGTCTGAAGTGGCCTCGCAGTCGTGTGTGTACAGCGAGTACAGCAGAGGGCTGAGCACACAGCCCTGGGGGGATCCAGTGTTGAGAGTCAGGGGGGCTGAAGTGTGGTGACCCACTCGGACCACCTGTGGTCTGCCGGTCAGGAAGCTGTAGATCCACCTGCACAAGGAGGAGTCCAGTCCCAGGTCATGCAGCTTAGCAGCCAGTCTGGAGGGGACTATGGTATTGAATGCTGAGCTGTAGTCAACAAACAGCACTCTCACATAGTTTCCCTTACCAGTGTCCACGTGGGAGAGGGTCTTGTGGAGGAGGAGGTTTATGGCGTCATCTGTAGATCTGTCCGGCCGGTATGCAAACTGTAGTGGATCCAGGGTGGTGGGCAGTGTGGAGGTGATGAATGTCTTGATCAGTTTCTCAAAACATTTCATCACCACAGGTGTGAGGGCTATGGGCCTGAAGTCATTGGAGCTGCTGGGGTGTGGTTTCTTTGGGACAGGGACTATTATGGACTTCTTGAAGCAGGTTGGGATCACACACTGTCTGAGTGAGAGGTTGAATATCACTGTGAACAGAGGTGATCAGCGCAGGTTTTGAGGACACGCCCACTAATCCCGTCTGGTCCAGCCGCTTTCCTGGTGTTCACACTTTTAAACACCCTCCTCACGTCGCGCTCCGTCACAGTGAATGTGTCCTCCCCTCCGGCTGGGAGCGCGGCAGGCAGTCGGTTTCCCGACTCAAAGCGCGCAAAAAAGTTGTTCAGTTCGTCAGCCAGAGAGGCGTCGGCACTCACCGGGGGGGCGGGTGCTGCTTTGTAGTCCGTGATTGTACGTAGTCCCTGCCACAGTCCCCTGGAATCAGACTGTCCCATCAGTTTCTCCAGTCTTTGGCCGTAGCGATGTTTAGCCTCTTTCACCGCTCTGCGAGCACTGTAAGAGGCCGACTTGTATTCCTCCATGTTCCCAGAGGCGAGTCCGGAGTTGTAGGCAGCGGTGCGGGAACGCAGAGCGTCGCGGACAGATCGATCCATCCACGGCTTCTGGTTGGGAAAAGTCCTGATGGTTCTCCTCGGCGTGGTGTCATCCACAACTTTCCCGATAAATCCCACAACCGCTTCCGTAAACTCCTCGATGTCTCCACCCGCACTGCTGTGAAACATGTCCCAGTCGGCTGAATCCAGCGCACCCTGCAGAGCGGCCTCCGATTGATCTGTCCACCGCGTCACTTCTCTCACAGCAGGGGGTTCCTGCTTCAGCCTTTGTTTGTATTTGGGCATGAGAAAGACAGCGGCGTGATCCGATTTTCCAAAGGGGGGGAGAGGTTTCGCTTTGTAGCCTTCTTTGAATGGGGAGTAGCAGTGGTCTAGAGTCCGTACTCCTCTGGTGGGGCAGTCGATGTGTTGAATGAACTCCGGTATCACCTTTTTCAAGTTAGCACTGTTAAAGTCCCCGGTTACAATAAGGGCCGCTTCACGATGGTTAGTCTGAAGGGTGGAAATCGCCTCATGTAGCTCGGACAGTGCAGCGTCCGTGGCCGCCTGGGGTGGGATATAGACGGCGCTGATGATGACCGAAGTAAACTCACGGGGCAGGTAGTGGGGACGGCATTTAATGGTTAGGAGCTCCAGATTAGGCGAGCATGAGCGTTTGAGAGGGACAACGTTCCTACTGTCACACCAGTTGTTATTAACCATAAGGCATACTCCACCTCCCTTTGATTTCCCAGACTCACTCGTTCTGTCCATGCGGTGAACTGTAAGGAACTCCGCAGGTTGAATGGCGAAGTCCGATACGAGAGGAGTCAGCCATGTCTCGGTGAGGCAGATGATGTTGCAGTCCCGTATGTCCCTCTGGAACTGTATCCTAGCCCTGAGTTCGTCCAGCTTGTTCTCCAGTGACTGGACATTGGCTAGTAAGATACTAGGCAGTGGCGTGTGGTGTGCTCTTCTCCTCAGCCTTTCTCTTACGCCAGCTCACGAGGCCGTCTGCGTGACCTGGGGCTCCCGCGTCCTCCTTTGTTTGTGTCGGCTCCCTGGCGCAGGATGTCCTGGGGCCACACCGGGTCGGAAGAAAATGGTTGTATAAAAAAGTTTGAGTAATGTAATCCAATATTTATGAGTGCCTGTTTGTCATAAGTGATATGACACTGGGTAGGTGAGCTAAATAAGTTAAAAATAAAAGCAAAAAGCACTATATACAAAGAAAGTGTCGGAGCAGGTACGACGGCCGCTGACCTCACCGGCGCCATCTTGGGGTATTACTGTGCTAACAAACAGTGTACTAACTCACTACAGTACAGGACTCTAAGACCAGATGACAGATGATGGTTGGTCTGGAGATGATGTGGTGTTGGTCTTCAGTCTATCCATGATTTAATGCTGTGAAAGCAAATCTTTCTACACATTTTCTGTAGTTCTGGTACCACGTCCTCCACTATTTAATTTCATCACTGTAGATTAGAATTTGGATGCTGGCGTACACAGTCTGGCCTTAGTCTTCGGTCAGAAAAACTGCAGCTATTTCAGAGGTTTCTTTTACCCTTCTTCATTGGTTTCACACAGGAACAGTGTACAAAGACCAGCATAATACTCCGAAATGGCCGCAAGGGGGCGCCTCAGACCGCATCATTACAGTGTAATACAAAACAACTGATATCAGAGTTAATATCGTCGAAATTAAAATCCATCCGTGGTATTAAACACACAATAAAGGCACTATATATGTTTAGAACACATATATAAACTAAAGTGAACATATTAACCTGTGGTAATATATCTAATGTAAGCAACTCTGTGTGCGAAAGTACGTATCGATCAGAACATGGCGACCGGTCAAGATCCACGCTACGTACACAACACACGGAAAACAGCATAAACAATAAACACTTAATGTACACTTACTTGGCACTCACGCACAACAGACACATGGTGGCGACGTGGATAATTAGGACTTTGCTCCGCTTAACACTGTCATAACCGTAACCAAGGTGTGCAACGTTCTGCAGGTGCGATATTAGCCTATAGCCGCCTTTGGGGTTGTTGTCCTCGTGATCCCTCGGGACCACTCGGGTCCTTCCGGTGACGTTCGGCTCCTCCCGATCAGAGCAGGGAAGTTTACACAATCACCATGCTACCAAGTAAGCAATGTCCTGCTGCAACTCAGCCATAGTTGGACAATAGCTGGAAGTTGATTTACTTAAATAAGCATCTGATCATTAGATCACAGAGTCATCAGTGCACTGCTTCAATGGAAAGATTCAACTAAAGGAAATCTGACCTTTTGAACAGAAGAGTTGTTACAATTAGCAATAACTTATTTTAATATGACAAGTCCCAAATAACAACCGTCATCTCCTGCACGTATTTCAGATAAGAAGAAAGTAAAACTTGGTAATAACTGATCACCTGCAGTCAAGAAACTATTTAAGGCTGGGCTCAACACAAACACACTAGAAAATCCATCTTCATGGACGTACACTTTGTGAGCAAGGACGGCAAAGTTTTACCCATTGTTCCTGATGATCTGCTGTGTCTCTTCAACTCAGCTTCAAACACAGTCTGACCATGACATAAACCAACAAACCTGTACAAGTGACATCCATGCTGTGCTGAGAAAGATGAGCGCTTTGGACTCTGGACTGAAGGTGGAGGTGACGCAGTTACAGAAAGAGAATGAAGGCACAGTAGTCTGTAATTTAGAAGTACGACAAATTTGTACCACTGAAATGTTTGCAAAGAATGTGTCTTACCATGTGTTCATTTTTTAGCTCAAGCAAGCTGAAGCAACAGTACCAAGGTAAATGAACAATACTCATTCATTATCAGTAAACACGTGTCTTTTAGTAAGGGACATATCCCAGTAGTCGATGGGTAAGAGACAGAGTACAGTCTGAACAGGTTGCCAATCTAACACTGAAAAGGGCTAACACAGAAAGACAGAACAATCATTCACACTCACCTATCGCTAATTTCAAAACACCAATTAACCTAACATTAATGTCTTTGGACTGTGGCTGGAAGTCAGAGCACATGGCAAAGGGAACTCACATGTTGCATAACATTATTTGACCCATTACACACTGAAATTGTCAATATGTCTGTGAAGGTTCTCAGTCATAGAGCTTATGGTATTGTTCAAACACTTGTTGGGTTTCTTGAAGACGTGTCACCACTCACCCATATACCTTCTCCAGTTCTAAATGACTGGTGGAAACTCTCTACCAGTCATTTAGATCTGAAGAAGCTACTTGGATAAGATGTGAAATGTCTTCAAGAAAGTCCAACAAGTCCAGTTTCCTTTGTTTAGGCTCAAAATGTATTTATAAGGGATGCGGCATAGTTCTTCTGGACAGTACTGAAACAATATCCATTTTTTCAGTTACTAAAGCAAACTGTAACCCACATGGGTACAAGACCCATTTTTGTGATTTAAGGGAGTTACCATGCCCCACCACATGGTGGCGCATCCACCTTGTGTTCATTGTCATGACCGCGCAGCGCGGGCTTGTTTAGAGACTCATCCGAGATGCCGACCGAGAGCACTGCTCGTTGAGTGAGCTGACGAACCGGGGTAGGAAACACGAAATAAACCTCATAAATCAATGGAAAATCCCTGTTAGTGTGTTGACAAACCCTTTGTTTATTAGGAGAGAACTTATGAACTGTTGCGAGAGAGAGAGGAGCGGCCTCAACTGTGTTAAGCCCTCTTTTGGACTCCGGTAAGAGCACGGCTACATGCTAGAGGCTAGGCTTGCTGTTAGCTTGTTTATATTAGCTCAATATGAACATGCTGTTTACTGAGAATGTTTCTATAAAACCAGTCGGAGTTGCGGAGGTATAGTCAATGTTTGAACCCACCGTGGTACTGTGTATCATTGTGAAATGTGAATAAATAACTTTGAGAAAAGCGCTAGCCCGTGCTACCGCTAGTCGCGGTTAGCATTGCCTGTTAGCATCGCCTGTTAGCATCTTCAGGTATAGGCTCCAGTGTTTAATACAGGTGCTAATGGTTAGCTGGATAAGTTACCATGATACCACCGTCATTAATGAGGGAGACAGAGGTGGAATATGATATCAGGTTATGGTAATGTTGTTCTAATATACTGTGCTGGATATATGATGTCATTTATTTCATTGAGGGTATTTGAATACTCATGTTTATTAAAAGAGTGAATTAATACAGTTTATTGACAGTTAAAACGATAAATATTGATTTAAAAAGCGGTTTGAAAATATATGTACTGATAGATGAGTCCATTAATGTTAAAATACAAGTTCATAATGAATAATTGTGTTAAAAATATTGTGCTGTAAATGAGTACACCATTATTTACGGTGATTGGAGCAGTACTGCATCTAGATGTGTATGCTGAGAATCAGAGTAGGAGTAGTAGGAAGTAACGTGATGAATATGGATATGATAGTAATTGAATGTATTTTCTGCACCATGCGTGTAGATTGGTTTTATTCTTTGCTGGATCAGGGATTGATCGGTACGATTCTGAACCTTCGGCGGTTCAGTGGCGAGCCAGGCGATAGACAGCAGACGGAGATCGGGATCCACTCCGAGGACCACGGACACCTACTAACTCACTTTGACACAGATAAGAACGTTCACCACAAAAACTACCCGGGTAGTAGTAAGAGAACAGACTGACAAATTCTCTATCTTCTGATACAGAAGAAAGGACATTTTTCTTTGAACTTTATTATTTTCATTTGTTGTTTTTTATATTAAAAGAGCTCTATTTGTTTTTTTTGTTTTCCATAAATGCAATGCACTGCCAAAATTGATACTTGTTGCGACGCAATAAGTAATCATTGTTCAACTTATCGTCAGAGTCCAACTTTTCGAACCTAGAGGGAATGTGGTTTGCTTCTTCCATCAAGGCTATAGGCGCTACACAAACCTTCAGGTGAAAATAATTGATGATGAAATACTTCATATTATTATTTACACCATAGAATATGGTTTATGTCATGCTGCTACTTTTTGGATTAATTTTAGGACAGGAAGAAGAACTGATAAACCTTCAAGCCAGAGCCAACATCACGGAAAACCATGTGGAGGCTCTGAAGACAGCAGGGGAAGGTTTGTGAATTTAGAAACAAGCTCTTTATAGGAACAATCCACTCACTGTAACATTAGTAACTGTCTCTCAGTGAAACAAGTGGCTTTCTCAGCTTCCCTGCTGGATTCAGGTGATGGAAACATTGGACACACATCTCTGGTTTTCAGAAATGTTGTTACAAATATTGGAAATGCCTACAGCCCTAATACAGGTACTTCAAATACACAGATTTAAACAATATGATTATTTTCTTTTAGTAAATATTGACGGCAATTCACAACAATTCTTCATTTATATTTACTGAAGAAAACAAAAATGTGTCCTCCAAATATATTTATAAATATAAATATAGAAATATTTATAATTGTATTTTAATATTTTTTCTGCGTGTTGATTTTTTAAATTCTCATGACTCTCAAGTGCATAGTATGTTTACTGCACCACTTAATAATGTCTGTCTGAGCTTCTGAAGCAGAAGCCACAAGTAAAGCACAGATTAGATTTGTAAGCAAAAATAAAAGACATGTACTCATTACCTCCTGGAATTTAAACATCATTAAAAACATTCTTCATCAATACATTTCCATGCAAATGTGTTAATTCTGGCCAACATATTCAGATTATCTTGGTTATGTAAGGCTGAAATATCCTCCTGACTATCAGTAGTTGTAAACCTGAATATCTCCAACCCACTGCATACTAATAAATTAACTCCTCTTGCTATCTACAGAGGACATTTAGGGTAGTGATACCAAATGTGAAGGGGTGGGGCTTTGGTAACTTTCTCTTTCACATTAAGGAAAATGTCATCCAGTTATATGATATCTTAAATAAAAACATTTCTCCAGTATTTCAATTACTTTACAAAGACTGAGGAATTAAAAAAAAAAAAAAGTGATTTGACAAGATTTTTTTCCCCCTGGTAGTCTGGAGGATATAACTAAATAACGTAACAGCCCCTGTAGTGGAGGCTCTTGGTAGCAACAAGCCATAGATGCAGATCATTACAAACTGTTCAAGAGACTGTGGTGCAAGACTGTAAATAAGATGTAAATAAGATGATAAACCAACATCAGCTGTAAACAAAGAAGTCTCGAAAAGAAATGCTTGTTACCATGCTCCAGTGTTGATGAATACTGTGAATACTTATTCCTTTACTTTCAGTGCTTACTTACATAGATTATGACCCAGTGTATCATTTACCTGAGACTGGTTGTCATGACTATCTTTCTTGCACTGTGCTTGTGCAGTTTAGCTGCACCTGTACTCTTGATTTCTTACAATTATTAACTAGTTTTTACAGTTTGCCTGATTGGTTATCACTCATTTGTTATGGCATTTGTTACACATTACAAGTACAGTTTCAGTGAAACAGCTCAAGGCCTGGTGCAGAGCCCAGAACCTCTGCATCCATTTGAAGAAAACAAGAGAGTCCTCCTACTCCTCTTCGCTTTGGAGGAACCTGAAAGCACTAAATACCTGTGAATGCACATTGACAATGACCTCACTTGAAGAGCATCTTAGTCATCTTAATAAAGAAGGCCTGTCAAAGACTATATTTCCTGATGAGGCTTAAGTAGGTTTGTCTGGGTACTGCAGTCCTCACAGCATGTGCCACTTTGTTGTATGGAAATTGCTCAGATGCAGACAAGAAGCTTCTGCAGCAGGTATTTAAGTTCACAGAGAAATCTAGGACAGCGAGAGAGAAGGAGGCTGCAAATCAACAATTTGCAGGTGAATTTCATTGTCAAAGTTATTAGACCTTTAGCCGCAGTACACGGAAAAGGCTTCAGAGAAATACCACATTTCTAAACTATGCTAAACTATCCTTTAACGGCTGTGTAGTACTATTAAACTGTGTCAATTTATATAGGCTAATCATATCTGCAATGCACACGATTGATAAGCGCATGTTTCTACAGCTGAAACCAGATGTTTACATACTTTGTTAAAAGACACAAACATTTTTTCCTCACTGTCTGAAGTAAAATCAGACTAAACCTGTCCTGTTTTACGTCATTTAGGATTACCAAAATGATTTCTATTTGCTAAATGCCAGAATAATGAGAGAGAGAATTTCTTGGAGAATTTTTTATTACTTTCTTCAAAGTCAGACATTTACATGCATTTCCTTAGTATTTGGTAGTATTGCCTTTAAACTGTATGACTTGGGTCAAACGCTCTGGGTGTCTTTCCACAAGCTTCTCACAATAGTCTGCTGGAATTCTGGTCCATTCCTCCTGACAGAACTTGTGTAACTGAGTCAAGGTTGTAGGCCGCCTCCCTCACACACGCCTTTTCAGATCTGCCCACAAATTTTCCATGGGACTGAGATTGAGGCTCTGTGATGGCCACTCCAAAACATTGATTCTGTTGTCCTTAAGCCACTTAACTACTTTGGCAGTATGCTTAGGGTCATTGTCCATTTGGAAGACCCATTTGCGTCCAAGCTTTAACTTCCTGGCTGATGTCTTGAGATGTTTCTTCAATATTTCCACATATTGTTCTTTCCTCATGATGCTGTCTATTTTATGAAGTGCACCAGTTCCTCCTGCGGCAAAACAGCTCCACAACATGATGCTACCAATGGTGTTCTCAGGCTTACAAGCTTCCCCATTTTTTCTCCAAATGTAACGGTGGTCATTATGGCCAAACAGTTCCACTTTAGTTTCATCAGACCACAGGACATGTCTCCAAAAATTAAGGTATTTGTTCATGTGTGTATTTGCAAACTGTAATCTGGCTTTTTTATGTTGCTTTTGGAGTAATGGCTTCTTCCTTGGTGAGTGGCCTTTCAGTCCATGTCGGTACAGGACTTGTTTCACTATGGATAATGACGCTCTCTTACTAGCTTTAGCCATCATCTTGACAAGGTCTTTAACTTTTGTTTTGGGGTTGATTCGCATGTTTCGGACCAAAACTCTCTGGGACACAGAACCCGTCTCCTTCCTGAGCGGTATGATGGCGATGGGACATTCCCATGGTGTTTATACTTGCGTATAATTGTTTGAACAGATGAACGTGACACCTTCAAGCATCTGGAAATTGTACCCAAGGATGAACCACTCTTGTGGAGCTCCACAATTCTCTTCCTGATATCTTGGCTGATTTCTTTTGATTGGCATCTAGCAAATTTTGGTAATCCTAACTGACCTAAAACAGGAGAGGTTTAGTCTGATTTAACTTCAGATAGTGAGGAAAAACGTTTGTGTCTTTTAACACAGTGTATGTAAACATCTGGTTTCAACTGTATGTTCAGTTCTGTTGTATTCTATTAGTTGGTAGTGTTGCTGTGGTTGTAGAGCGTGTTTTTTGTCCTTGATGTCAGTGAATGTACCATGCAAGAGATGGAAGTTATGGTAGAGCTGAGAGTTTGCTGAGCGCATATTAGAATTGTCAGACTGACGGTGTTGATGTTGATGGTGTTGGCGTAGGCTACCCGACAATAACCTGTGTTCAAGCTTCAATTAACTCACAGAAAATACGTAGGTTGCTTTGTGTGAGACACTACAATATGTATTCAGGTCAAGAATATAGATTTCATTGTTGCATTACTTTCTATTGTGTTTTTATGAGTGATGTCATCAGCGACTACTAGTCGACTTAGTCGAAAATCAGAAATTTTTCAACCCCGAGTATGCATTACTGCTTTTTTATTGCGCTTTGAGTTTTTGATTGGGCTCTGACTGGACCTCAGTACTCAGTCTCATTTCCTGTCATGTACCTGATATTTTAGCACAACAATAAACCTTGAACCTAGAAGTTCTTTGATGGATCTCTGCCGCTGCAGACCTGAGAACAGAGCTGTTTTATGGTATGTGTCATAACTTTTATTATTAAGTTATTATTTAATAATCTCTGTCCTGATGTTAGTTAGACGTGCACTGAAGTTTTCATACCCACCACATAATCTCTGGTACTAAAGGTAAATAAAGATATCGGTGTTATCGGAAATACACGCAACTCTTCATACACACAGTCATACTCTTGTGCTCGTATTAAATACTTTCATCTGTAAACTCTTAGATTTATTTATTTTAGTTAATAGGTACAAGGACAGAATATTTTAAAATGTTCTCATAATGAACAAATATCACTTATGGTGCCTTCTCCTTTTCTGTGTTTTTTTCCAAATGAATGGGGCTGCATATAGGTGATCTTTATTGTGATCTAGGACTCTCTCAAATGCGATCTCAATGCGACCTGGGTGTCTTCTACATGATCGGATCACCCAGATTGGATCGTGATTGAATCTTGATGCAAAATCTCAACAGCCCCTCAGGTTTATCAGTGAAAAATACTTTTTTTTCCCAGCCGCCCACTGTGAAATACAGCTTAATCTAGGCTCAACCCAAGTATCTGGCTTTGTTTCCCCTCCTGGTATGTGGTTTTGAGTGACTACATAACTGCTGAGACGAGAGCAGCCTTGGTTTGACAGGACTTTTGCTACTTACCTTGTGGGTTAGTATTTTTTCTGAGCTTGGTTTATTGGTTTGGAGATGATGCGGTCAGTGTTGGTCTTCAGTCTATCCATGATTTGATGCAAAAGCAATTGGTGATTCTAAATTGGCCATAGGTGTGAATGTGAGTGTGTATGGTTGTCTGTCTCTCTGTGTTAGCCCTGCGATAGACTGGCGACCTGTCCAGGGTGACCCCTGCCTTTTCGCCTGGCGACAGCTGGGGTAGGCTCCAGCAGACCCTGCGTCCCTTTACAGGAATAAGCGGTTACAGAAGATGAATGAATGAATATCTTTTTACTTACTGATGAGAACATTTTTTTCCCCCCCATCTGCATCAGTCTCTGGATTTGCAGTGTTTTTGTTAACATTTGATTAGGTAAGTGCAGTAATTCATGAGAAAACTGTAGAAATGTTAGACAGTGGACCGCCCTCTACCCTTGAACACTCTTTTGTGTGTCTATCTGGACACTACATGAACACTGTATCAGTACTTCACCAAATCTCCTTTATCCTGTTAATGAAACTTGGATGACAAAGCTTTGCAGAAACCAGAATTTGTACATATTCTGCCATATATTATATTGTTTGCAATGTCATGTGAACATTTATCTAACACATGGCAAACTTTGGTTCTAAATATAAATATCTGTTTACTGTTAGCTGTCACAAAAACTGGGTTCAAACATTCCTTTGGAAGAAAAAAATCAAGGAGGTGGCTTTGGTTGCAAAATTAAGCGTGCTTTTATTTACAGAAAATGTGAAAAATAACTGAAACTTGTTTCAGCAAACATTTCCTGAGACCTCCATCCCTTGAGCATCATCCTCCAACTCCCCTCCTACGGCCTTGGTGGCCAGAGGTTTTATACCTTCAGTCCCTCCCTCTGGACCAACCATTAGCTACAATAATCAATTTACTTCTCTTGAACTCAATATGATAACATAACAAACCTAAGTTATGTTGGTTTATGTAAAACTATTCTCCTACAGAGTAGGAGAATATGTGATCATCATGGTTGTCTGTAGAAATAATGTTTATTTCCACAGACAACCCTGATGATCACATATTTTGCTACGCTGTAGTCACAAGTTTTACATAAAACAACAACTTAGCATACTACAAACAAAAACACCCCTGACTTACTTTCAGTTGGTAACTTGCACACCCAATATACCTGAGAGCAATCTCTGAACATTTTTAATCAGGCCTCAGCCACAGCTCTGGTTGATCCCTGGGACAGAGAAAGGAAATCAACATTGGT
The DNA here is from genome assembly GCF_963514085.1 of Chelon labrosus. Classification (NCBI taxonomy): domain Eukaryota; kingdom Metazoa; phylum Chordata; class Actinopteri; order Mugiliformes; family Mugilidae; genus Chelon; species Chelon labrosus. The sequence continues at coordinate 8,712,623 of NC_140360.1, forward strand.
GAGAACAAGTGAAAACACAAATATGACAAAGATGAAAATAAATCGCATAAACTAAATGTGGTAATGTGTGTTATTTAATTGATCTGTGAGTGGTGTGTGTACTCACCACCTTAACTAAGGAAATTATTGGATGCGAGTGTGAATTTCGTTGTTCAACACCATGTGCTGTCCCAGGCCTGTGACGGCGCCTTTGTCACAAAAGCACTAAATAGATTTGTCATAGTTGTTTGGCACTAATAAAAATTATGTAAGTGTCTTTTTTATGGTTATACAAACATCACTAGCTTTGTGCGTGTGTGGCTCTGGTTTATATTTAACTTTCAGTTTTAAGCGCATTTGTCATCACGAGGCTCTTACAAAGAGAGAGAGAGTGTGAAGGTACAGTAGTGTGTAAAGGTAGTACAAGGAAGACTGCTGTGTTTACAGTGTTTCAATATGATGTAACGTACCATCTTACAGCATTCCTTACAGATAATGATAACGTAACTTAGCTTAGTATTTACTCTTCAAGATGGAAAAACACATTTAAATTAGAGATGATGCTCATTATTTATTTTTTACTGCCCTACATTACTGTATATGAATTCTACAATACAAACAACAAAGGTAGTTATTGCAGTGCTCACACACATTGTACCAACTTACTAGAGTACTGGGGCCTCATGTACGAACGTTGCGTGCGTACAAAAACGTTACGTACGTACTCGCTCACGTAAAAGTTCAGATGTATCAAGAGTGAAATGTCTGGGAACTTTGTACGTGCCAACGACGTGGCTGGCGTACGTAGGATTCTACAGATGTCGATCCTTTGGCAACACTTAGAGGTGATGCCGGGAAACTGTCATAAATGTGAAAACTATTACTCCGACCGATCGGGACTGTGCCGGTCGACCCTGAGCAGAGCCATGCAAGCCGCGTGGGACGGAATTATCCGCATGTCAGCCAGGTATATCAGATTCCCATACAATGCAGCTGAACAGGTCAACATTAAAGAGCAATCTGCAGCGAGAGACGGTTTTCTGAATGTAATCAGAGCTATCGACTGCACACACATTGCTATAAAAGCGCCATCACACGAATTTGTAAATGTCAACAGGAAACATTTTCATTCGATCAGTGTATAGATCGTACGTGATGCGCAAATGTAAAAAAATAAAAATGAAGCTAATAAATTAAAATTAAAGCTTAGTACATTTTGCTAAGCTTGATGTATTGATCTAGAGATGATGTGGTCAGTGCTGGTCTTCAGTCTATCCATGATTTAATGCTGTGAAAGCAAATTTTTCTACACATTTTCTGTAGTTTTGGTACCATGTCTTTCACTTTTTAATGTTTCTTCACTTTGCTACCAAGTAAGCAATGTCCCACTGGAATCTTGAGACTCAGCCATAGTTAGACAATAGCTGGAAGTTGATTTACTTAAACAAGCATCTGATCAGTAGATCACAGTCATCTGTGCACTGCTTCAGTGGAAAGATTCAACTAAAGGAAATCTGACCTTTGGTACAGAAGAGTTGTTACAATTAGGAATAATATATAAATATTATTAATCCAAAGTAACAACTTTTATCTCCTGCACGTATTTCAGATAAGAAGAAAGTAAAACTTGGTAATAATTGATCACCTACAATCAAGACACTATTTAAGGCTGGGCTCAACACAAACACACTAGAAAATTCATCTTCATAGACGGACACTTTGCGAACAAGGATGGCAAAGTTTTACCCATTGTTCCTGCTGATCTGCTGTGTCTCTTCAACTCCACTTCAAACACAGTCTGACAACGACATTACTCCACACTTAGAGCAAACTGAATCCCAAGGTAGTAGCTTGGAAAACCAACAAACCTGTACAAGTGACATCCATGCTGTGCTGAGAGAGATGAGCGCCTTGTTGGGAGGACTGAAAGTGGAGGTGACATACTTACAGAAAGAGAATGAAGGTACAGTAGTCTGTAATTTAGAAGTACGACAGCTTTGAAGCACTGAAATGTTTGCAAATAATGCATCTTACCATGTGAACATTTTTTAGCTCTAGCAGCTAAAGTGAGAGAACTGGAGCTGCAAAAGACTGAGTTGGACAAGCTGAAGCAACAGTACCAAGGTAAATGAGCTATACTCATTCATTCATTATCTGTAAACACTTATCTTTTTGAAAGGGGCCTATCCTAGAAGTCGATGGGTGAGAGACAGCGTACACTCCGGACAGGTTGCCAGTCACAGAATAGGGCTAACACAGAAAGACAGAACAATCATTCACACTCACCTATGGCTAATTTCAAAACACCAATTAACCTAACTTTAATGTCTTTGGACTGTGGCTGGAAGTTGGCGCACCCAGCAGAGGGAAAACATGCAAACTCCAAAGAGAAACGCGCCAGCTGGTGGGTTCAAACCCAGAACCACCTTGTGTCACATCAGAATTACACATTATTCGACCCAGTACACATTGAAATTGTCAATATGTCTGTGAAGGTTCTCATTCATAGAGCTTATGGTATTGTTCAAACACTTGTTAGATTTCTTGAAGACGTGTCACCACTCATCCAAATAGCTTCTTCTGTTCTAAATGACTGGCGGACAATTGGGGAACCCAAACACACACCAGTCATTGAGATCTGAAGAAGCCACTTGGATAAGCAGCTAAACATCTTCAAGAAAGTCCAACAAGTCCAGTCTCCTTTGTTTAGGCTCTAAATTAATTTGTAAATGTATTTACTGTTCTTCTGGACAGTACTGAAACAATATCCAGGTTTTCAGTTACTAAAGTGTTGGGCCTGGGTACTAAGGCACTCAATATTGGGGTTTGGCTATCATAATTAATAATTATCAAAAATAATTATTTGTTATTAAATAATTGGATCTGAATTACTAGATCACCTCGGGGCACCACCCTTCTAGGAAGGGAAAAGATAGCCAATCAATCAAATCAGTCTCATAAATTATACTAAATTGTCAATTTGGATTTCTGATTAATAATTAACTTAATAACTATGACCAAAATTACCACATTAACAACTAGCTAAAGTTGAAGGAATTTGGAGTTCTTGACAGTGTAGAGGTTGGCAATACTCACTCTTGTGCAATATTAAACAGACAGGTATGTTTAAAAGACATTTATTAGCAAGAATAAAAGTAAACATCAGAGGTGGAAAGTAAGGAAATACATTTACTCACGTTACTGTATTGAGTAGTTTTTTTGTGTATTTTGTATTTTTCAAGTAGTTTTTAAAATCGGTAATTTAAATTTTACTTGATTACGTTTTGAGTGAAGTATTGTATTTCGCTACATTACAAATCCCATCCGTTACTGAGTAAAAAAAAAAAAAAACGTTGACTAACGAAAACCGAAAAAAAAATCCCGCCCGGAACCACGTAGTGAGTGACGTATGGTCAGCATGTAGGCTACCACTACCAAGCGCCAAGTCTTTCTGTAGGAGATTGAGAACGAGATGGAGGTGGATCAGAAGAGCGACGACGGTTCAGAGACAGTTTGATTGACAGTTGATTATTTGAAAAAGTTTTATGGGATGGTCAGAACTAAAATTGCACATTATACCTTTCTAAGGGTCTTACATGTCATGTGTGACATGTGTTATGTTGTCATTACATGTGTATGCATTTGTATAGAATTTTATACATTTGTATAGATTGTTCTTTAATTAAAAACTAAACAGTTTTGGACGTATGACCCCTTGTCCTATTTTCACTACATGGGAGAGATCCCCCGCCCCGTTCTACAGGTTTTTTTTTTTAAATGTAACTAAGTAACTTTTACTTAAAATACATTTTAAATTAGCTACTTATTACTTTTACTTGAGTAATTTTTCAGATGGGTAATTTCATTTGTATTTGAGTAATATTTCATCCAAGTATTGGTACTTTTACTTGAGTACGATATTTTAGTACTTTTTCCACCTCTGGTAAACATACAATCTAACTACAGTGTACTCTATACTACAGGTAGGTGTGTGTGTGTGTGTGTGTGTGTGTCAAAATGGCCGCTGGTTGTGGGCGTGCCAAGATGGCTGCTGGGGCCTTGAGGTCTTGAACACAAAGGAAACAATAGGCGTGTTCGACTTCATGCAGATCTGTGCAGATCTGACTTGACGTGATGCATGCTGGGTTGAACAAGTTCATTTTAACCAATCATATTCGAGGTCTATGAGCATGAACAACCCAGCATGCATCACGTCAAGTCAGATCTGCATGAAGTCGAACACGCCTAATGGCTGCTGAGTAGGGACACTCAGACCATGTGCTGGCTAGTAGATATGTGGAATGTGATAAGGGTTTTATGAGGTGCCAGGTTAGAGGAAGAGTGGTTAGTTTAGCATGCAAGAGACCCTGAGTCTATGTGTTGCACAATCTAAACTAACATCAAACCACTATACTATAAACGACTCAATAAACACAAATATCACATCAAATCAACATTTCTAACTCTATGCTTAGCTTAGCTTGACTATGCCCAGGTCATACTACCAGATTTGGTGCAAAAGTCCATTTCTGGTGTGTTGCTCCTGTAGCTGGCGGTTCCTGATGGAAAGCCAAACTGGGAAAAGTTGTAGTCCTTGCTGTGTGTTCCTGATGGCAGACGTTGGAGGGAAACCGGCCGCTCCTTGAGTCCTTTGAAGTGGCTTGTTAGCAGCTCGGTGCTAACTAGCTGTGTGGCTCTTGTTGTTTGGGAGTTTAGCCTGCAAACCTTTTGTTTGTTGGCTAAAAGAGTTGGTGCAGATTCCTCAGCAGGAACTCGCTTCGCTGCTGTAAGGAGAACAGGCCTGGCACCCAGCTGCAGCCGAGCAGCTGGGGGTCTCCACGTGGAGGTGTGGAGTTGTAGAGGGGGAGAGAGTAAGAGGGTAAGAGCGTAAGAGAGAGAACACAGGTCAAACAGCGCATTTTATATGACCTGATGACCTCAGAGGTCACATGCCACTGTCAGCCAGTGAACTGCTGGGTCAGTTTTCACACCTGGAGGATTGTGGGACTTGGGGTTTCCAGGGCTTTCCTTTGTGTCCAAGACATGTGGTTAACTTGGTTATGTATGGTGAGCTTCCATAGCTCACCACCAGGTTCATGTCCTAACAAAAGCAAACCTTTAGGTGAAAATAATTCAATCAATTATTATTTACACCGGAGACCATGGTTTATTTCTTGCTGCTACTTTTTGGATTCATTTTAGGACAGGAAGGAGAACTGATGAACCTTAAATCCAGAACCAACATCACAGAAAACCATGTGGAGGCTCTGAAGATAGCAGGGGAAGGTTTGTAAATTTAGAAACAAGCTCTTTATAGCAACAATCCACTCACTGTAACATGAATATGTTTGTCTCTCTCTCAGTGAAACAAGTGGCTTTCTCAGCCTCTCTGCTGGATTCAGGCGGTGGAACCACTGGACCATTCAATGCATTCACAACTCTGGTTTTCAGACGTGTTGTTACAAATATTGGAAATGCCTACAGCCCTAATTCAGGTACTTCAAATATACAGCTTTAAACAATATGATTATTTTCTTTTTGCAGTATTGACAGCAATTCTTCTTTTACTGAAGAAAACAAAAATGTGTCTTCCAGGTTTTTTCACTGCACCAGTGAGAGGCGCCTACCACTTTGAGTTCTACGTTGGTGCACATGGACATAGTTCACATGGTTCAGGTGCAGGGCTGGTCAAGAATGGAGAGCATATTTTTATTGCATATGAACATCAGCCTTCTGGTTATGGGAGTAGTTCTAATGGTGCCACATTGCTATTAGAGGTTGGAGATGTTGTGTTTTTGCGCTTGTGGACAAACACAAGGATTTATGACGATGGAAATCACCATAGTACCTTCAGTGGTCATCTGCTTTTTGCCATGTGAGCAGAACAACCCATTTTGTCTTCATCTACTTCATACGACAGCTGTACATGCAGTGTATATTGTGGTGGAAATTTCTCTTGAAATCAAAGAAATCAGAAGACTGTGGTCACAGCACAGACAAGAAACAAAGCAGAGAGAGTGGCTAATGAGTGAAGAATACACAATGTACATCTGTTTTATACTTCATATCTACTGGAGGTCACATTATTCCCTCCCTGACACCAACCACTGAAAGAACACAATACAGAAATGTGCAGAACATAAAACATATGACTCAACTGATGGTAAAGCAGCATCTAAGCGATGTCTGTTGATTTCATGAAACATTTCCATTACAATATCTTTTTACTTACTGATACTGTGTATAAGAACTTTTTTTCCCCATCTGCATCAGTCTCTGGATTTGCAGAGTGTTTTTGCTAACATTTGATTAGGTAAGTGCAGTAATTCATGAGAAAACTGTAGAAATGTTAGACAGTGGACCTCCTTCTACCCCTGAACACTCTTTTGTGTCTGTATCTGGACACTACAGGAACACTGTACCAGTACTTAACTAAGTCTCCTTTATCCTGTTAATGAAACCTGGATGACAAAATTTTGCAGTAACCAGAATTTGTACGCATTCTGCTGTATATTATATTGTTTGTATTATTGTTTTCTTACATTATCATGTGGACATTTATCTAAAACATGGTAAACTTTGGTTCTAAATATAAATATCTCCTTATTGTTAGCAGAGCACTAAATACATTTGTCATAGTTGTTTGGCACTAATAAAAATGATCTGAGTGTCTTTTTTATGGTTAAACAAACATCAGTAGTTTTGTGCGTGTGTGGCTCTGGTTTATATTTAACTTTCAGTTTAAAACGCATTCGTCACCACGAGGCTCTTACAAAGAGAGAGAGATAGTGTGAAGGTACAGTAGTGTGTAAAGGCAGTACAAAGAAGACTGCTGTGTTTACAGTGTTTTTATATGATGTAACGTACCATCTTACAGCATTACTTACAGATAATGATAATGTAACTTAGCATTTACTCTTCAAGATGGAAAAACACATTTAAATTATAGAGATGATGTTCGTTATTCCCTTATTACTTCCACAAAACATCACACAACTTTAAATGAATTATACACAAACACAACAAAAGTAGTTTGGGGTATTGCCGTACTAACAAACAGTATACTAACTCACTAGAGTACTGGACTCTTTAAGACCAGATGACAGATGATGGTGCTAGAGGAAAAGCTAATGATACCTGCAGAATGCTGAGGTGGACAAACAGAAACAAGAGCCCCCAGGGTCCTTTGTGTTGATAACTGTGCTTCTGATCATGTATTGGTTCCAGTAAATAATAAAACGCATTTTGTGTTGAGTTTGGATATCTCACGTTTATGTAAGTACAGATATCTCATAAAGCACAGTGTTTCTTAAGTGCAATTTATCAGATCAGTGCGAGTTTCTCCACTTACATTAACTTTCAATAACCTGCAGTAACACCACTGGGGGGCAGTAAAGAATAGAATAGAATAGAATGTCTTTATTTGTCATTGTGGTACAATGAAATTAAGGCGGCCAGAGGTCCCCTTTACGGTGCAGTAAAAAATAAAATAAAAATATAAATAAGGTAAGGAATGAAAAAGAATATGTACAAAACTATAAGACTATAGCCTCTGGCATGACATAACTGTTATTACAACATGAAGTTATTGCACTTGTTGATATAACTTTTTGCACATTGCACATATAAAGACATCCATTTCACCAAGACCAAGTCAAACTTATCTTAAAAAAAAAAAAAACAAGTCATTTTAAGTTATATCTTAACTCTAGGTTACAAACAGTGGTTTCGAAAATATATATTCAGAAAAGAGCTAACTATCTAACCCTCACCATTCTGTTCTTAATCTTCTCCTGATTATCACTATGACCTCTGAGAAGGTCTTAGGCTGCCTAATGCACAATGCACATTTGTGTCTACCCACAGATTGGACTGTGTGATTTCAAAAGCTTCAGCATGCATCTTGGATTTGGAAGCTTGCTTTGGCTGAATCTCCAGGACTCATGTCCTTGCTGGTATTTAGTGGAATCAGTTATTCCCTCTATCATTGTAGTATCTCCAGGTAGCATTATTTTCATCAAATTCAATTCAATTCAATTCAATTCAAAGCACTTTATTTGTCCCCAAGGGGCAATTTAAAAGGGCGCATTGTAGTAGCTTATTTCAAAATTTCAAGGGACAAGAGACACAGTCAACAGTATGCGTGCTGCTTATCAGCACGCATACTGTACAATCAACCAACACATATTTCACAGGCACACTGCACAATCACACACTGCATACCACATATCATCATTCATCACATAGTAGTAGTTCTAAAAAGTTCTAAGAGTTCTTAAAGTGCTTCCTTAGTGCATCAATTAAAACAAGGTGCATAAGAGGCAATGCTATTTTTTAGGGCTGGGTATCACCAGGTACCTCGCGATACGATACTATCACGATATTTTGTCCACGATAACGATAATATCACGATACAGCGATTCTGCGATAATCGATATATTGCAAGAAATTTCATCCACAATACATCACGATATCTGTGTCTGAAGAAATTCTGAATTTATTAACAGAAATTCACAAAAAAAATGTACATTTCAGTGCATTATGATAACTGAAAACAGCTCCTCTGAGAGCCGATTATGCCACCTGCAGTAGAAAAAACACGTTCCGTACACTGGTCACTGGGACACACAGATGTCTGATGACGGAGATTGTTGGACTCTTCTCCTCGCATTAGAAGCATGAATTAGAATTGAGGCATGCCTCAATTTCTATTTGAGCAAAACGAACTACCAGTAGAATGAATAAAAACAAGATTTGTGTCTATTTGAACCTATAAAATACTAGGTTCATTTATTGAAAACGTACAGTTACCATAACATGGTATGCATACAGAACATTAACAACAAATGAGCGGCGCGACGCGGTCAGAGCGCACTGAGGACAGTCCGCTGCCGGTCGGCAGTCGCGCCGGTCCGGCCCAGAGCCGGTTGCGGCACACCGCCACGGAGGAAATGCGCCCGGCGGGGGCCGGCCGACGCCGGGGAGAGGTCCCGCTGAGGGGATCCTCCCACACCGTGCCGCCGAAACCCTGACCTGCCGAGATGGTTCTAATAAATATACTATTAGAGACCGGCCTTTATTTTCCTCCGCTGACAGCGGAGGTAAATACACAAGTTTTTCTCTACCGCCTTCCGCCATTTTCTTCTTCTTCGGCTAACTTCTTCTTCTTTGTTTTATTGGCTGCTTACATGTTCAGCGTCCTTGGCCGCAGCACCCATTTTTATTCATGCTAAGCGCCATCATGTGGTGGCTTGAAGTAGTGTCAAAATTGTAGCAGGTTTTTGTGAGAGAATTTGTTTAGAACCGCTGTATGTTTATTGTTTAAATATCGATATTTGGCGTCAGTGTATCGATAACGTGCCGCAAGACGAAATAACACGATATATCGTAGTATCGATATTTTGGCACACCCCTACTATTTTTCCTGTATCAAAACTAAAGCTTTTTGCAGCTCTTTAGTGGTCATATGATGGTGTTTGCTTCTCCTCAGATGCAGCAGTTTCATCTTGGCCTTAAACAGTTCCCTCTAACTGCCTTTACTTACATGATTACCAGCTGGAATCACTCTTTTCATAGCCTTATTTGGAAAGTGCTCTCTTTCATATGTCACCATAAGGGCTGTTGTATTTTTTTTTTTCCCCAGTGTTTTGACACTGACATCTGAAAATAAGATGAAGAAGTCATACTTGAGGTGCCCGAATTTTCATATTTGAAGATTTTAAGTTTGATACCCATCGTTTTTTCCCCCCCAGAGGCTAAGATGAGTCTTCAAGTAGTTATAGTTTGTTCGGTTCAATGAAAAATCCAAACCTTATTTATTCAGTTTCCTATAATACAACATCAAGAAGCTTTGCTTAATAAATTGACTTATGGATTCATCAAATATATGTAAATAAAACAACATCTTCAACCTCTATAATATATAACCTATGTTTGTAATCTGATTACTATTGGACAGTATCTTTTAAGGGGGCTTTAGTTTCATGCAGGCAGACAATTAGTGTGGAGATCATAGACCAGAGGTGTCAAACCCCTTTTAGTTGCAATTTTATTGCTGTCTGACTTTTAGTTTGGATGTTGTGTTCTGTTCTCTACTCTGACTAAAACAGAGGATCAATCAGGAATAGCAGTTACTTCTGTAGCACTCTGATCTCTTATTTTACAGTAACCTGCCTCAAGACTATTCTGAGTGATCTCTCTTTGTATGGGAGGTGAATGGATGATGGGGCTACTGAAGTATTAAAATTTGAAATGTGCGTATAGCAGCAGTTAGAATGACTGACTCTTTCTAGGGTTCAGAGATGATTGATTATCTTAGCTATGCTGCCCATGAGAGCTCAGCCTCCCATACATTAACAAAACCACTGTAGCTCCATATGTCCCTGCTCGTTACCAGGAAATACATTATCTCAAAGGTACTTCTAGAAGCACACATAACATTTATTTCTGACCAGGTGTTGAATTTAATATCGAAACCAAAAACATTTTTGAATAGATTCTTAGTTGATTAGTGTATGGTGCCAAATCATTGGCGCGTCTTACTCACAGTTCCTGGGATGTAGGATACTGTTAGAAATAGTTTGGCAAACCCCTCCTTCAGCAGTGTCCCGTCACTGTGGTGAAGAAACACGTCCTCAGGCTCCGTTCATGTTCATAAGCATCCAGTAGGTTGTCAGCAGCTTGGTGCAGTGTTTCCCAAGAACAAGTCTCTAATATTGCTAACACGAGGAACTAGCTAGCAACAATGTTGTCACGGTTTAGCATTAATTAAGTAGATTTCCAGACGGAAAATGTTCGCACTGAACGCCCAGTCTCTCCAGCAAACAAATACACTAAATCGTGCAGGCAGACACGTAGCTAATACTAACTTAAAGAAATATAGATTATTGAACTAAGTTTTAGCGGTGACTTTCTTTCTTGCTCCGTCTCTTTCCTCTTGGTCCCACCCACCTGGATACCCGGTGCCCGGTGGGTTAACTTGAACATCACTAATTGGCTAATCAAACAGATTGACACCTGTCCATACCATTTACAACGCAGGACTAGTGATGCGTTTGGGAACCATGCTGAACATAGGACATTCCATATACTCAAGGAACCGTCCCAAATACCAGTAATCATGTAGATTCGAAATTTTGCACATTGCAAATTCGCTGCAGGCCAGATTAGATCCTCAGGCGGGCCGTATGTTTGACATCCCTGCTATAGGCTATATATAAATATGGACAATGCGTCCCCACTTCGTCGCATTGCCAAAACTGACGCTAGTTTTTCCCGGGGATATGGGCGGCAGCAATTTATGAGTTTGGACCATTGACTGTATGGTTTGGACTCACTGGCGTTTTCGTTTGATCAATACTACGCCCTGTTCTACTTCCACCAGTTACTAAGAAAGATTATACAAAGATTACAACGATTATACACTCTACTGGACTTTATTTATTTAAATTTCAACGCTCATCTTCCCACAGGAGCGGCTTAACTTATCGAAATTATCAGAAAAATGGACACCTGAGTATGTATCAGTATTATATTAACCACCTGAAATGACAGAAACCAGTAACATATACTGTAGCCAGTCGCTAGGGGGAGCTCTACTTGCTTTGACTTCACTTTTAAGGAGCTGTTCCATGGTCTGTCTTTATTTACAGTCTATGGTGGAGACCAAATGATGGAGAATGACTTGTGACACAAGTCTCACACTTTTTTTGTTTTTTAAACAAATCCACTTTATTGGGTTTTGACTGAGCGAAAACTGTCCTGTCTTAGATGTCGTCTCTGAGCTAAGTTTCTCAGGGTGCTCATGGTACCGTTAATGATCAGTGCATGGAGCCTGCAGTTTTGGTCCTGATGTTTGTTTTCTCAAACAGGGTTCACTGTTTGCTGATCACATTAAGGCACCTGGCGCTCACAAATACACAACCGACGCCTCACTTAAAAAGCACACAGGTTTTATTGCATATCAATTTCATGTATAAATTCTTCATAGCATTGGAAAGATTACATTTGGTATACATTGCTATTCTACAGAATTAACATCAGAGTCATATCTTTTCAATGAAATTTCTCTAAAGTACATCTGCAATAATCACAAGCATCAAAAGAACTGCAATTTCAGAATTGTTCAATATTATTCTACAATCCTTTATTGTTTTTCATTATGTCTTCTCCCACGAGTCTTTTCTATGTCTTTCAGAACCGCCTTGCCCAGACACCTGTAAGGCAGTCAGAACTTGAAGTCAAACCTACTAACCTAAACCACATGTACAATAAGTGCATCTACGGATTCATTATTTATTTTTATTTTTTTTCCTCTTTTTTTTTTTTTTTTTTTTACTCATTTTTTGATTTGATACACATTTCACAAATGGACATCATTATGACCGCTAAACACGTCATGCACAATAACTTTTTTTTTGTTTGTTTTCAATAAACATAACAGAGGCGATATACAACTCAGATTTAAACAAAACAAGCACCATCCATTTAAACCCATATTTTTCAATGATTTTTTTTCTTCAGACAAATGCACCATTGTTTTTCATTCTTTAAAATACTATACAGTTAAAAAGAAACAATGTATATATATATTTTTTTTTACTTTCTCCTGTAACAGCGGGGGGCAAACAGCAACCATGTTCTCTTATGCTGAAACATATTTCAGTGACCATCTGCCAGAACACTTTCTGAAGACGGCTAAATGGAATACTTCAATGCCTTCAGTTCCTTTGCTTTACACAGCGCGTACTTATTACAGTAGTCCATGACATGAATTACTACATATAGTCAACCTAAAAACTTAGTGCCCCAAGTCTTTAACATTTTGTAACCACAAGTTGTGTTTACCATGAATGGAATCTCATTCAGTAGAATTATAAAATTAGAAAAAATGAGATGATGCAACAGTCCTTAGCGTCGCACTACCACCTGCTGTCGTGAAGAAAAAATTACAGTGCTTCTGTTATTCTTTTCTCTCTGTGTCAAGCACAACTTGCCCATCTGTTGAAAGTGAGTCTGAAAAAAATGTATCTGTGATCTAAGAGATATATATATATATGTATATATATGTATGTATAGAGAGAGACAACCGAGCCTGATCGACTTATTGGCTCGGACCCATGTGTTTTAAGTGCTAGTTTGAGAATACAGCATCAGGCGTAGCTCTGAAAGCCCCAGAATGATGGGAGGAGCAGTGATCAACAGTGCTCGCCCCCCCTGCCTCCTGCAGCTATCTACAGTAAATTCATCATGCCCTCCATGGCACAGTCAGACCGCGTGGAATGAGTTTTGAATAAGATCTTAGAAGAGGGAGTTTAAAGTTAAGAAATCATCAAATGTTTCAGTTTTCCTCCATTGTCCAGAATCAACTAGACTTTTTTTTTTACATGTGTTACTGTAGATGGACCAACCAGCAGAATAATTGATGTCCATTTTAATACTATCTGTGGTTCAGTTAACTCTCTTCTTTTGGTTTCACGAGTCCTTGCCTTTCTTCTTCTTGCGGTTCTGTCATGTTCATGCAAATGTGTGACCGTGTGTTTTAAGTTTAAGTCACTATAAAAAGAATATTCATAGATTACAGTATACGTATCGTATGCCAAACGGAGGGAAGAGGGCGCTTGATTTTTTTTTTTTGTGGTGGGGGGATGGGGGGGTAACTCATCAGATTCAATAGTGTGACAATGTAATGCCCTTACTCTGACATTCTTGGTGAAATGTGTCCAGGTCTGACCCTAATAATACCAATTTGAACAAGACACATTCAGCCTACTGGGTAAAACAGTTTGAATTGAAACAAAACAACAACAAAACAAAAAAGACTAAACACTGCAGGACATTTCAATGCCAAATAGGACCTAAAACTAACTACAGCTATCTTTCACTATAAATAAAAATAGTTCATTTCATGGGTTCTTTCCAATTTGGCACACTGACCCGTCAGAACCAGAGATTCTGAATCTCCCTGCGCGTCCTGACAGGCGATCCTTCAGCAACAAGAAAAGAGGGGTAAAATGACTCGCCTTCATTTTCACTCCTCCAGTCATGACAACCAAAAATAAATACATACACACACTTCTGAAATCAAATATATAAGCAAGCGCGTAATAAGAAAAAAAAAAACAAACAAAAAAAAAACCATGACAGCGATGTAAGCCCCTTGGAAATGAAATGATTGTCAGAGAACAAAACATTTTCTACGGGTTATTTGGCACATACCACTCTTGCTTTTGAACATCTAGGTTATTTTGTACATCATATGACAATATCATACAAATTTGGTCCTTCTCTAAAATAATTATATTAACAATTTAGCACTGTGGTGCCTACAAGAGAAACAATACTGCGGTATCTACGAGGAAAGAACGTAAATAAAATTAAACGAATAATGATGAAATGGTGAAAATAAACAGGCAGAGAAAGACTCATTCTTTTGATTTCAAATTCATTTTCAGCGAGATCAAATTGAGTGACCAATTACGACGGCTAGTGGCCCAGATAGCTCATTAAAAGCACATTTGCAAATCGAACATGGTTCTCCGTGTAATCATTCCAAAAAAAAAAAAAAAAAAATCAACAGTCTACAGGATCCGTCAGTTCTTTAAGTAACATTTAGTGTGGTGCTATTGTTGATTCTGCTGTTATGACTGAAACAAGATCAGTAAATGGGGTCACCCATGATTGGTGGTGGTGGTGGTGGTGGAAACCTGGAGACAATTGTGCACACGCCCACTGTGTGTTCCTGGTGAAACGGTGTCACCTAGTGGACATGCAGTGCCAATGCAGCGCTGATGCTGCAGCGTTTGTAGCAGGCGGTGTACACAGACTTTAGAGACATGTCAGTCATTAAGTGTCTTTTCTGAGAGCCTTACACAGCGTCTCCCTCTGTGATGCTGCGGTGAGCCTTGTGCACTCGGAGAGGATCAGAGTAATGCAGAGTTTCAATGCTATCGAGAAGCATTCATCACGTCCTTCACATCAACAGGAGCTTAGCAGTGCTTTCTCTTGGACAGAGTCTTGCAAGACCCCTAACCTAGGGACAGTCTTCCCCTCTTCTCTCACTCAAACACACACACACACACTCACACCCACACACACAGAAACAAAGGAACACACACACACATATCCACACAAACTCTCTCTATTTTGAATGTATGTGACAATGAATTCTTCTCCGGCCTCCACGTCTTCCCACTCCTCATGTCCGCTCAGTCTCTTGTTTCTATCCATTTGCGAAACTAATGTTCCTCCCACTCTTCCTCCCACCTTCCTCTCTCTCTCTCTCTCTCTCTCTCTCCCTCTCTCTTCTTTCTCTCTCTCTCTCTCTCGCCTAGATGTGGTTGAGTGGGTGAAAGCTGCTCGTCTCAGACGGTCCACCTCCCATGCTCAGCCAAGCGTCCAGAGAGTTCTGGGAGGGTGCGTGCAAAGTGTTGTTCTCGGAGAGAGACAGCATCATTGCATAAGCCTGCGAGACAAATAAGAAAAATATCCTTAAACGCATGAAAGGAAACTGCGTGGTTGAAAATATAATATATAAACACTTCAGTAACATTTCTCTTGTAGAGGAATACTTTTAGACCTTTTGTTTATTATGGTACTCAGTTGTGGAGTTTATTTTGTATCATTGCTGACGTGTTCCTACATCTAAATGAACTGTGATTATATTTTAATTTCTATATGTTGTAAGACTGAATGTCGCAGAAAAGATAACAGCAGTTTACAAATGAAATGTTAGTAGGACAAGTTGAAGAAAAAGACGTGGTAAGGTTGGAAAAAAGGTGTCGCCTAGCTACAGCTTCATCTCCTGAAGGTTTGAAAGAGTCCATCTCATCCCTAATCTATGTATCCTCTGGATGCATTTTGCCCTTTCTCTTGTCTTATCAGACCTCTACCTTATGCCCCTCTGCACCCCATCCCCTTCACTTAATGGCCTTCTAAAAGCCAGTAGTCACATACCTGTGTTTTAGCCTGCCTGTACAATGTCTCTTTCAATGCCTCAGACTCTAGTGAAGAGTTAAATATGTCTTTAACGTCAAAGGGTTGCTCTTCACTGGTTGCTTTACGTAAACCGTCCAGGCTCTTGGGAAAGCTTGGTAGACCCTCCAGGTCCAGGAGAG
Source organism: Chelon labrosus (assembly GCF_963514085.1). Lineage (NCBI taxonomy): Eukaryota > Metazoa > Chordata > Actinopteri > Mugiliformes > Mugilidae > Chelon > Chelon labrosus. The sequence goes on from NC_140360.1 coordinate 8,728,717, forward strand.
AGCCCTCCTCCTCTATACACCTGCACACCATGGCATGGGTGGATGGCAGAAATAGGGCGGTATGGGTGGGTGAATGGATGGAGATGGAGATGGAGATGTAAAGGTGGGGATGGGATGGATGGAGAGTTAACGTTATCAAAGAGGGAAAGAAAATCAAAGGAGGAAGGGCATGAGAAGATGATGTGACGTAAAGAGAAAAGGAGAGGTAGGATTAATAAAAGAGAAAAGAAGAAAAAGTCCAGAAGAATAAGAGACGACGCTGACCTAACGTAAGAGGACATGATTCTGATCAGCGAAGAAATTCAGCTGTTTGTTCAATAAATATAGATATAACATTTGGTGTACATTTACTGTGGTTGGTAACCCAATCAGGCATAACATTATGACCACCTTCCTAATATTGTGTAGGTCTCCCTTGTGCCTCCAAAACAGTTGTGACTCATCAGAGAATGGACATGGGCCTTCTGAGGGTGTCCTGTGGTGTCTGGCAACTGAATGTTGTTAGTGGGGGGCCTTTGGGTCCTATGGGTTGAAGGGAGGGGCCTCTGTGGATCTAGTGAATTTGGAGGCCAGGTCAACACCTTGTGCTATTTTTCATGTTTTTTTGAGTTGTTCCTAAAGCGTGTGTGTGTGTGTCTGTGTCAGTCTGCATCTTGCTGGGGATGACTGCTGTCTGGTCTAGGTGGGTGCTACATATCTAAGTAACATCCACACGAATGAATGCCAGGTCCAAAGGTTTCCTAGCAGAACGTCTCCTGCCAGTGGTCATAATGTTATGCCTGATCTGTGTATGCGATTCCCTACGTAGTTAGCAAAGTGAATTACCTGCGAGTGTGTTCATAGCTCATAGCTAGTGGAGCTGCCTCCGTCTCTTCCTCTTCCTCATCCTCCTCATACACTCCTGTGGTGACGGGAGACGGGGACTCGGGCGCCTCGTCGTGCGACTTCTCCGTCAGGCTGCCTTCCTCCTCCTCCTCGTCGTCACCTTCCACTTCCTCTTCCTCCTCCTCCAGCCCCTGCAGCCCCAGCTTGGAGTTGGACAAGCTGTGGCTGGGTGGGCGCTCCTCATCAGGCTGGTCTGACCTGGAAATGGATCAAATGTCAAGGAAGGGTGGAAACATTAGTAATAGTGACATTTAAAGATATAATTAGATAGATAGATAGATAAAGGAACGTGCTGTTAGAGTGTGATGTATTTAAAATTAGATCTATTCAGTCTGTAGCAGTGCAAGTTACAGGAGCAAAAGGTTTCTAAAACTGTGATGGCAGTCTAAGCAGGCAATCAAGAGGGGCCTAAACCAAACACAAGACACAATTCATGTGAATTATGGGTAGTGTAGTAGCCGGGGAAAGTGAGGGGGAAGAGATGTAGAACCAAGTGGTAAAATATGTCTGGATTTGCATTTATTTTACGCAAACTGTTTGTTATAAGAAACTTTAAATCACTTTTTATTGTTTGCCAACAATGATCAAAATGTGAGAAGGGCTTATTGTAGCATTAGCGTCACGACCAGTCTGCAGTTTGGGTGGCGGTTACCATTTCCTAACCATCTGAAGGCATGACTCATCACGAGCGGAGAGAGAAACATAAATAATCCGACGACAGCATGTGCAGTCCGACTCCAGTGTCCACACAAACAACACGGGTGCTGACAGTGCGCCCCGAGCACTTTTCAAACGGCCCACAGATGATTAATTGGCCGGCTCCTCGCAGACAGAGCGGGAGATGTTTCGCCTCAGACCCGGCCCTCTACGCCGCCGCCGCCGCCGCACGGCCACCGTTCTTATAGCACATAGTTTGTGCGACTGAGGGTAGACTACGGCTCGGCTGCAAACAGGCTATCAGCACACTACCATTATGACCTGCCATCTGTACATTTTCCAGCCTACAACTCCCCCGCCCCTCCTCCCCCCCATCACCCCCAGACCACGATGTCATGGCTCATGATATCATTTCCTTTGGGATGGCAAATTTACCCCTTCCATTTTTTTTTGCCACACAGTGGACATTTATCAAATCAGACAGGGTTACCTCTGGGACGGGCTGCAGAGGGACAGGATTGGGTCACACAGAGTGGGTGGGTGAATGCCAGTAGTGGGACTTTATGGGGCGGCCGGGGTGAGGGTGGGGGGGGAGTTCTTCTCTTTCAATCTAGATTAAATATCACCATAATCAAATTGCAGAGCTGGTTGGCGGGGGAAAAGGTCCATGCCTGCAGACGGAGAAAGAAGCGTAGCTCTGACATAGGGGGCCCTGGGTTTTGTCATTTAGTCTAAACACGTCAGTCGGGTGTTTGTGTTAGCGGGCTGGGGGTATGGGTACAGCGGGTGGAAGGGGGGAAGAGCTCAATCATCAGTGGATCTCCTAGATAAATGCCTCAACCCGAGTCCCCCTCGGGGTCCAGACTGCCAGCGATTGGAGCCCAATCCCGGACGTGGAACCAGCTCCAACTGCAGTCTTATCCAAACCATAACGCTCAAGCCACGGCCTGGGATTATGGAGACAGATACCTCCTAGTCCTGCAGTGCTGGAAATATCTGCGTATCTGTGCCCTCTTAACTTTTATTGTTTGTAAAACTTCCCACCCTCATGAATCCCCGGCTTGGAAACGGGTCAACATCTGTATGGGAACACAGCAGCTACCAGGGACCGGTATTTTGACTGGCCATGATGCTGAAAAAGCAGTTGGGAAGAAGCAGAAACTATGCCGCGAGGGCAGTTAAGAGTCATTACAGATAGTCATCCGCGAATGTGTGTTTGTTCTTAGCGTTTGACTTCAGTCAGTCAGAGGGAGAATAAACAGCGGGCTGTCTGGTGGGAGGACAGAAAGCATAACACTTAGCCTGAATTACAGATATTAAAATGTCAGGCCGGCTTGTTGTGGATGAGACTCAGTATTGATCCCAGATGGCAGAGGGGCTAAATTGCCACTGGGTCTGCCGGCCATAATGAGTGTTGACAAGAGGGAGGTGGAGGGAGGGGGGGGAAGATGGAGGAAGAGGCAGACAGAAAGTGAGACGACCAGAAAGGAATTCACATCAAGAATGAGAAGGAGAGATGAAGAGTCAAGGAAAGAGGGTGAACCACTGACTGAGAGAGGGAAAAAAAAAAAAGACATTTTTATTTTCCAATGCCCTCTTCTTGTCTGAAACCTGTGGAGCTTGGCTCAGACTGAGCAACTCACACTAAAAGCCTTTCAGGACTTAAAGCATGAAGCTGACCTTTTCATCATCCACAGGCTAGGCTGGTGGCCGCTTAAAAATAGACCCTTTTTTTTTATCATTTTACAAACAAGTTCTTTCTTTTGTTGTTTTTTTTTTTTTGAGAGTCTCGAAAAATAAACACAGACAGGATCATCACTCTTGCTAGTGTTACTGGCAAGCAGAGCAATTAACCAACCAACAGAGGCAATCAGTCGGTATAAATTACCGTCCTGCACAAAGACTCTAATGCAGCTTTAAACAGAGCTGAAACGAATCAAGCTGGAGAGATGCTGAAGGTTGACATGGACTCGTGCTGGGGGGAGGGGATAGACAAAAGTTCATGAGCAGCGTCTCAACGCCATTATGTAACAAGGCTGTGTAGGTTTGTATAATGTGTGTTGAAATCAGAAAATCAAAAACGTCTATGCAAAATTATTAACATAAATACTGCTCAGTGCAGACTTTCACGAGGTTCCCAGCAGCTCTTTACATATATTATTCTGCACAGTGTAGTTCAAAAGACCCAGAGAAGGGGAAAGGTGAAAAAAAACATGGAGGGTATTGAAAGAGTAAGAGAATGACAAAAAAAAAATAAGTATGCGAGCTTTGAAAAGCTTTTTGTTTTAGCTGGTGTGACTATCACTGTCAGCAGTGTGCAGCTCTTGTGATAGTGACTATTGCTGAGCAGTGGTTAAGCCACTAGAGGGCACTGTGCACCAAGTGCTAGCATGTATGCTGTTGATTTCTGGGAGTGAGACTTAGATAAACTTTATTGATCCAAGAGGGAAATTGACCCAGGAGTACAACTGTTTATATGAGTTCAACTATTGAGTGAGTCTTCCTGCATTTCCATACCTACATAGGACTTACTGTCCTGATAGGAGGAGAGGTATCACTGAGTTTTTGAGAACATTTGACCATTTCTTTCTACTTTAGTTCAGGCTTAGTGTTGGATTTAGTATGAGGCCGGGGTGAGAATTAGCGCTTGGCACAAACGGCGAAGAGTTATCCTAATGGACCGAACGCGGTCCCCGAAGGCCTTCGCTAGAATCGCAATATAAATGAGATCCGTGCAAGTTTGATTTGGTCTTACCTTTTATCTGTGGAGCTGGAGGCCTGGTTCATCTCACTGTTGGAAATGAAGTTGCGGATTTCAGAGAAGTACGAGTCCTCCTTCTCGTCTAAAAGTGCATGATTGTCTGGCTCGGAGTTTGGCGAGGAGATGGTGGTTCCTAAGTTGGAAAGCATCCCGGACTGTTGGCTCACTGTCGGGGAAAGCATGCAGACAAACGCATCCACGCGCACGAACACACCAGTCACACGAACACACACACACACACACACGATTAGTTTGATAACCATCAGACACACACGATAATAATAAATTATTCTTCCATATATCATCATTTACGATTCATTACATCAAAACCTTTGCATCTTTTTAGGGAAAACTATGAGAAAACAGGATGACAGATTTTGATGAATAGAAAAATGATGTCACAAAGTCTTCGTACATTTTCCTGCATAACCCTCTTATGAAAGGCATGAAGAGGCAAATACATAATACCGTTTATCTCAGTTACTGTAAGTGTTTTAGTGTAAAGATCTTTTATATTTTTTCAGTTTTATCAGGTAACAGTAGTAGAGAGATGCAAATAAATAAATAAATAAATAAATAGTCTTTAGACTTGAGGTTCATGTTCTCCATCTGAGCACTGAAGCAAAGGGGGGAGACCATTATACCGCCTGTTGTTCATCTTAAAATTACAAAAGAAAGATAAGATGCTATCCTGTATATAGTTACCTGAAATGCACCGTTTATTACTCAATGTTAAAACAAGAAGACTTTTTGAATATCAGAGTGTGCCTCTTATGCAACATCCTCCGTCTTATTTGTGCTGATTACAAATTCCCCTTACTGGCAGCACCCAGCTGAACATGCACTCACACTCACACAGTGTGAGCCTTCCACGGTCTTCTACAGTTGGCCAATGTGTAATCAAACCTGATATTTACTTTGGACTTCGTGATTAAACAGCATTTATGGGTTTAGGTAAAGTCATTTTCCCATCTTGTGGCATTATTTCGGTTCTTTTTTTCTGCAGATTTTATAACATCGCTTTTGGATGACTCACAATTGTATTCGGGGAGAAATTACAGAGTCATTTACAAAAAGCAAGAGCAGTTGTTTGTGCTTTTGAAAAATGAAGGGTAATAGACCCCAAATATAAAGTTTTACCAGCAAAAGCCAATCAGTGTGTTTTAAATCTGTACCTTGGTTCAAAGCTTAAGGAGATCACAAACGTTAAAAACTGACTCTGACTCTGTCCAGAAGACATTCTTTTGTCAAACAACGACAATCTTTGATATTTGATCAATTTAGTTTGTATGTTAGCGCTGTCAGAGACGTTTACAGCTTCATTGTTAAGTAAGGGGGAAACCCAGCTCGCTGCCTTGTTTCATTATCGTGTTAGTTTTAAAAGTGATCCCACAATTGCGAAAGCATGGATCGCTTCCATGTGAACACTCAGATACACAAATATTAAGCTCAAAACGTTTTTTTTTTTTTTTTTGTTCTATCCATACGCAGTGCCAAACTTCCATACTGCACACAAATCCACAGTTTCTTTGGAAATGCAGTGGGAAAGGCAAGTGGGAATCCTTTAATAAAGTAGTTTTCCCTCTTAAAATCAGCTACATTTCACACATCGCACATCAGCTACAGAGAAAACAGCTGTAGATGTCGCAAACTGACCAGGAATGTTCTCATGCTCGTGCTTCTTGAGATGGCGGTCGAGGTTGGTTTGCTGACCGAAGCAGCGGTTGCACAGGTGACACTTGAAGGGTTTCTCCTTGTTGTGGATATTGCGGACGTGGCGTTGAAGATTGGATGAGATGCTGAATGAGCGGTCACAGTATTTACACCTGCCAGAGGGGGAACAGGACGATGTAAATGTAGGTTGAGAGAGCAGCGGAGTGAGCAGCGGCTGTCCTTATAAACAGAGATTTATTAATCACCTGCTGAGGCGAGCAAGAGACCGATTAAGGCTAACTTTATTTTTTATTTTTTTGCACCATTTAAAATAAAAATAATAAGAATTTCTGCATATGTACATAGTGTCTTAAACATCAATAAAAAGGAGTGCCAATCAAAGGGATGAGCAGTTATTAGAATGGATTCGAATAGGGTACCTGTAGGGCTGTTCTCCTGTGTGTGTCCGCAAGTGTCTGGTGAGGTTTGCTGAACGGGGGAAGATTTTCCCACAGTACCTGTAGGGGAGAACAGACCGTAAAGATGGATGAATGAGTATCGTAAAAAAAAATATGCGTACTATTGTCACTGCAAACGTGAAATGCAGATTCAAGTATGTAAACATGTGGTTAACGCTGACATCACTAACCTGCAGGCGTAGCGCTCCTTGCCCTTGCGAAGGATGGCCTCAGAGAGGGACGGCGGAGGTGAGCGAAAGTTGAACAGTGGATGGGCCGAGTGTTGCAGCGAATTGGGCGGTGCGTCCAGTTTTAGAGCACCAAAGCTCTCCAGCTTCTCTGTCATATTCTCCATGGCTGACATCTGAGTATGTGGTAAAAATAAAAAAAAAAGAAGGGGGGGGGGGGATAGCTTGCATGAGATATTTTGATGAGAAACAAGAAATTCCTGATCCCATTCCTTCACCCAGAGTTTAGTATTAAGAGTTTATTTAGAAACATTAGCTCAATGTAGCACATGTAGCATGAATGGAGTCTTATATGGATGCATACATATGTGTCTGTGAGTTGGAAAGAGAAAAGAAAGCACTGAAAACAAAGAAACAATGTCAGACAAAAAAAAAGGGAGCGAGGGAACGAAACAGAGAGCGGAAGCTTCGAGGAAGCAGTATATCAGAGGTTAACCTTGTTTGTGCTAAAAGCAAGTCACCTCCTTGACCTATAACACATTCACAAATGCTCAAGTACCGTTCCTCCAGTACCCCCCTCCGCACAACCTCAACTTCAACCGGTGCTTTGTTCTCTACCTCTTACCTTCTCCAGCCAATGCTGCAGTTGCAAGCCAGCAAACTGGCTAAATGAGGCATTCAAGAGCCACGATTGGAGCAGCACAATATAGTTTGTGATACCCCCAACTGATAGCTGCTTCCCTTCCCCTAGAAGCATGTGAACAAAGGGGGGCAGTCATGTAGGAGTTTATTTGCCAAAAACAGCTTACATCCTTCCTTTTTTAGTGAATACGGGACGGGAGAGACACAGGGACAGACACTCCGTCTCGATGTGTTTATTCGCAGTCTGAGAACGGGTGCAGGGGGAGTAGGGAGATTCCGTCATGAGACTGAATTAGAGGTGGCATTGTGTTTGGATCACTGGGAAGATCACAGCTGAGACACCCTGTTACGAGAAGTTTTTTTTTTTTTTTTTTTACATGGGAGCCGGTGAAAACTTCATCTGGACGATATTAATCAATTATCAGATGGTGGCTTCAAAAGGAGCAAAGGGAAAGTCTTTTTAAAGCTCAGATCATTATCATCCAGTGACCCAGTGATGAATAATACAAGGGGAATGAAACAGAGAAGAGGTGCCACCCGTTTTGCTTGCAATTTACCTCAAGAAAAGTCTATGACAGCAAACGGCATAATTACACACATATGCATGATGCCATAATGCAAATACATGCTCATGTGTACATTTATCTGTCTGCTTTTGCACCAGATGTGTGTATTGCAAAGTCACGGTTGATAGAGGACACAGATTTCCAGGTCAGATTAAACCGTTTCCCCAACGAGAGCCCCCCATTCTCCTGGACACAAACACAGGATGTCCTTGATGGACACGGTGCTATTATCTAGCCAGCCAGCCAGCCACAGAGAAAAAAAAATCTTGGAGGGGGTTGAGTTATTAGCTGGCCTGTGGGCTCCCAGTACATAAAACAATGCCACAACTAAGATTAGCGTGGCCAAGAGAGGCAGTTTGTTACAATTCAAACGGTTATTATTCTCTCTTTTATTAATACTATCATTGCTTGTAATCAAGATTTGTAGAGGTGGGGAAGGTCTGGGGACAGCTGAACAATGTGACTGATTATCAAAGGGCCTGCGATAAGAGACTGTGTCTTCTGAAAAAGGTAGAACTGACGAGGTACACAGGCGCCATTCAGTAAACAAAGGAAGAAATCATACAGAACCCTTGAGAAAATAACATCAACACTGTGGAATGATGGCGCGTAGGGTCCTATCAATTCAGGTTGCAGTAGCGTGGGAGGCAGGGCTGAAGTATTTTCACATAATACATAGTTTGAAAATAATAGTCAATACCATCTGGGAATAATCAGCCTGTATGCAATACCTGGAGGTCAATTCCCCTGTTTGGTGTTCCCTTGCTGTAGTTTTTGTTCAAAGTGCATGTACTATTTACTGTTTCTGCCTAAGGTTGCCCCGAGTGCCTTCCTTGGTTTGAAACGAGTCATGTCTGAGTGCTGTAAGTCTACCTGAGGATGGAAGAGTGGGGGTGAGGGCCTGAGGAACTTCTCCTTGAGAGCTCCCACAGGGTCGAGTAGCTTCCTCTTCTCCACCCTGCTGGACCAACAACGAGGCAGAGGGTTACGTACCAAGGTCAGAGTTAATCTAAAGCCTCCACTGACACACTTAACACAATCCTTTATTTTGGTCATGCAGAAGTAGCAGTTTCTGGTCTAATCGGGGCAGAAATACCTGTATATGGGGTCCATGAAGAATGCTGAGGGCTTGGCGTAGTGCAGGGGAGGAGGCTGATGTGGCTGTGCTTGGGACTGCTGGTGCTGGGCGATGGAGGATTGGTGCAACGACTGGGAATGGGGGTGTGGAAACCCAGACGGGGTTTCATCCTTGATGACCCCCTTCCCAACACCATAGATGTGGTTCTTTCGATTTTGCGGCTCAGCTGGCACACCATTATGACTTCCTCGGCTCCTGCTGCCAATGCTGAGGTCCAATGGCTGTTCTTCACTGCTAGATACTGCTAAAGGTCCACTGCTGCTCCCAGTACTACTGTTGGGGTTCGAGGGGTTGGCTGGGGTTGGTGGAGTTAACTTGGCCTCCTTGGATTTTGTGGTTAGGTCAAATGGTGACTCTGTTGTGGAAGCAGGAGCTGCCGGGGAGCTAGAAACCATCTTGTGCAGCTGTTCGCGAGGTGACTTGGGCTCTGCCTTAAAGAACATACCAGGATTGAGAGCGCCTCGATCAGCACTGAATGGATAGAGAGAGTTGTGGAAGTTGGGAAGGAACTGAAAGGGAAACATGGAATGATAGGGCAGTGGACCCATCTTCTTCTCCTGATGAAGTCCAATCAAACCTGGACCAAAATATTTCTCGGCAATAGAAGCAATAGCTTTGATGGAATCAGTGGCGGCTGCGTTGGCATTGGTGGTGGGCGGGAGGGCTTGTTCATCAGGTGGAGGGAAGAAGGAGTGTTGGGATGGTGCAGAAGCAAGAAATGGACGATCAATACAGAAGTTCCCTGAACTAGACATGGCTGATATCAACGCACTGTTTGTGTCTTCTAACTGGTGGGCTTCTTGACTTGATACAGTGCCAGATGGCTTCCTTCTTTTACCACTTCGCTCACGTTCACTCTCTCCTTCGCTCTCCAGGTCAGAACCATCGCCCGAAGCAGTACCAGTGGTGGTGTCCAAGTCTGTCCCACTTGTGGTATTAACGTCTTCAAGGTCACTACCGTCAGACATGTCTGCCATCTTAGATTTTGGCTTGGCTTCTCCACTAGAAGACAAATCCAGCTTGTTCTCCTTCCCTTTCTCTTCCAGCTGACTCAAGCTGTTAACCCCATTGCTGTTTGTGGAGCTAACCAAGGACAGTGGAGGAGCATCTAAGGGACTCTGAGGCAGCTTCACCTCTTGACTGCTGCTGCCCAGTGGGCTCTTTAACAATGAACTAGCCGGCAATAAAGGTGGTCGCGGATACAGTGATGGGGGAAAGATACCTGGGAAACCATGCGGGAGGGAAGGGAAGCCATGGGGTCCGGGGGAGAACGCCAAGCCTGCATGAGGGTGAGGTCGGGAGGGAAAGTAGTCAGTGAAGCCTAATCCTGACTGGTTTAGACCTGAAAGATGGGGATGGTGAGACTTGGCCTTGGCCATGATAGGGCTGGAGCTCATTGGGATGCCAGGGTTGAACATCCCTGCTGGAGAGCCATAATGGTTTTTGCCCTCACAGAAGCGACGATGCTTGTTGAGGGAGGAGGTAGTGCTGAACAACTGCCCACAGTCCTTACACTTGATCTGGGTGCGGCAGTCAGCATGCATGCGCTTGTGGCGGCAGAGGTTGGAGAACTGGGTGTAGGATTTGTGGCACACCTCGCCTGGGGGAGCAAAAAGACGCAGCCCATCAGGGCCTGGTTAAACCCATTTTAACACTGTCTCTAACTCTGTATACCAAACAGCAACAGCAATGCAAACATCTAGAAAATGAACAAATCATGAAGCTCATAATATACATATGTGAGTCTTTGAGCAACAGCTTATCTTAACATCTTTTTAAAAGTGACAAAGTGAATCTGTGTTGTAATGTTTTAAGTTTGACAAAACATACCCTAGGTAAACATTTCAAATTCATAGCAACACAGATATGGTGAAAAAAGAGACTGGACTACGAGGAAGTAAATAAAGGGACCCTCACGAGTAAGGCGATCATTAACTTCCAAAAGCCCTTACTTACAGATAAAGGGTTTGACACTGCTGTGGATGTGCTTATGCTGCTTGAGGCCTGATGAGGTGGCAAAGGTCTTGCCACATTCAGGACATGTGTGAGCGCGCGCCCCCACGTGCTGGGAGCGGATGTGGCGCTGGAGGTTGCTGGGATCTGTGAACACCTGAAATTTAAAATAACCACATAAAAACACAACGTACGCCGCAATTAGCGATGCAAAATATAAATGCATCACCATCCTTAGAACTGTTAAGGACATGTTTATTTGTCTTTGTGTTCTTTGTTTAAGATATTATGCACTTTCAGAATTTCATATCATGTAATGAAGCTTAAAAACGGATAAAACAGATAAAGCCTGTGTGTTCTGTGCACAACTTACGTGCCGGGTATGCTGTACCTTATCACAGTTTTCACACTCAAAGCGCTTGCCGCTGTCATGTGACATCTGGTGACGGATGAGGTTGGACTTCCAGTTGAAGGCTTTGGGGCACTGGTCACACTTGTACTCCCTCTCCTCTGTGTGGACTATCATGTGTTGGCCCAGACTTGATAAAGAAAGGCAAGCTCATCAGTGAATTCAACAAATCACAACACTTGTTACAAACTAAATGAGTGGACAGTGGCGCAGTGGTAATAGCGTCCGAGTGTCTGCGTACCTGTACTCATTCGGGAAGATCTTCTCACAGTCTTTACACTCGTGGATGGGCTCGTCGCTGTCCTCCCGCTCCTGCTTGAAGTCCTCTCTCAGCGTGTCAAAGATGGAGCCGGCACTGGAGCACGAGTACTTCTGATGCCGCCGCAGCTCGAGCGTCGTGGAGAACAGCTCATCGCAGTCTTCACAGCGGTACATCTGCTCGTCTGGAAACAAGCGCACGCACAGGTTTGTTTAGCCGTTGCTCGGCTTGCGTAAATGACATGAACATCAAATCTATACGAGTTATTGTGTTTGAAAATATTGGAACTTCTCCAACTTCACTTAAAACACTTGTATATTTTTTGAGTAGGGTAACAGAAGACTTTTTTAAGCGGAAGCTGAGACACGTTGCAATTTCCCTATTATTGGATGATATTTAATTGTGTCCTGGTCTTTATTTATCAGAGTTGCTGTGCATAGAGAGGTAAATGAGTGCTGCATAGAAACTAATGGTTGCTTTCACTTAACAAGAAACATAATCTATTCCTACTTCGTGTTTCAGCTACCGCTAAACAGACTGGTTTTACAAATGGTAGACGCAAGAATCCTGCAATTGACATCCACATAAAATGGAAATCAATTAGCAGTGAAATGTAGCCTTCATTAGCACAGTTAATTACTTGTTAAAGCAAGTGTTTTCTTGAGACTCGAGGTTTAATAGCACGCAGGGGAAACAATAGGGGCCGGCCTTCCCCTTCCATGTTGATAACCTTTACAATACTTCTCACCACCAAGGTCAAACGCATAAAACTCAGACCAGCTTTTTCAATAGCGAGTTCCTGAGTCGCAAGCCAAGTTCAACAGCTCAGGGGAAAGCCCGGTGGAGTGCGCATGCATAAGTGTGGTTGTGTTTGTGTGGATACTTTCCAAAAACGAGCCACAAGGAACAGAAGCAAAGCGAGGTGGCGCCAACCCCATGGTGATTTCAGCGCCAACCTGCCATACCCTCTTTGCCATGACCCTCGCAGCCAGCAGCACTTGACTCGGCCCCCCAGGTGTCCCAACACACCGCGCACACCCATCCATCAAGTCCAGCCGCACTAAATGAGTTTATCCAAAATGACTTACAGTGCATGGCTCACCTGTTTTCTACTGCATATGACCGTTTATCCAGCTGGAACTTCTTGGACACATTAAAAGGGCATTAGCCTAGCAACATCAATGTGTCTAACCTTGGGGAGTAGAATAAATGACCTTATAGTCAACGGACCATTACACTGAGCTCAAACAGTAAACTAACTAGTTTACTTTGACATCAGTGTGTGCACGTGATTCGCTGAGAGCCAATATTTTTACTTTGAGAGGGTTGGTTTTTGTCTGCCACCTTTAAGTACGGGAAATGTTTTCGGGGAAAAAAAAAAAAAAGCGGTGAGGTTCATATGCCCCTACAATAAATGTTGTTGAATTTAATAGGTGGAAAAGCATCTGTGTGTGTTCAAGGTACTTGGAAACCACTCCAGTAACAGGAAGTGTTGAGAAATGAAATGAAAGGTCAGTCAGGTGTATGTATGTGAGGATGCACACATACAAAGGGTCCTGCGTGTGCATATCAGCGGGGCCTGTGTTTATTCAGTAAGTCTGGTCTAAGAGTGGGTGGGGAGGTGGTGGCGATGGCGGGTGGGGGGGTGGGTTATAAAGTGGAGACTAATAGCTCTCTGGGAGACGAAGGGAGGCACAATTATGTGCAGTTTAGCAGCTAATCTGGGAGCATGGGTGAAGTCTCAGGGGACTCCTCAAGTCCTCTACTTCAAATTCCTTCTCCGATAAGCCTGACTCAGAGAGCTGGGCTGCACTGCCAAGCTCCCGCTCAGCCCTGCTACCTCTCTGTCTCTCGCTCGCTCTCTTTTTTCTCACAAATGCACGGAGACAAGAACACAAAACAGACACTATCATCCCCTCAGTGGGTGGACTTCGTCTTTCTTTGTTCCCTCTTTCCCTGCTTTTCCATCTCTCTCGCTCAAAAATCAGCATCTTCAAACAGCAGTCCAACTGTAATGCTCATTTTCTATCTGCCTTCATCCTTCTCTCACACAAAGCCAAATACTTTGGCTCTGACACACACATTTTGGCAGGTGGAATTTTTCTGTCTGCCCCCTTCTCATTGCGTTTCACGTGCATACATACACAGACGAACTGAACAAATCATTTATAAGTCTGCTCCGTTTTTTAACGCACTCCTACAACACACAGATCTGCTTCTTTTCAATAATCAAGCTGGCTTTGAGCTTCTGCTCCCTTATGTTCCTCTGGCATGGAGACCCGTGCATAAACTGTGCATCAAGTGGTTGACCTGCAGAACATCTCACGAACAGCTTGTTCTCCCTCAACCGTTTTATAATCAACGACAAGGAACAGTAATCAGATATTTTTTTTTTTCTTTTTCATGCGTGGTTCCAGAAAGACTGGAAACGCACACAAAACACAACGTTACCTGACAACAGCACATCACCACAATAAGTCCAAGATGTTTAAAGAAACGCAGCGGAACCACGGCCTCTTTTCCGCTTAAGTGGAGTTTGAAAGAAAACCCCCAGATCTACAGTGAACAGCTGTCCACGTTAGATGGGGAGATAAAATATTGGACATATTCAGGCCGACTTATGGAGGCACGGCTGAAAGGTAGCGGAGCACAGTGAATCAGGTTACCCGTGGAGAGGAGCAGGGTGGGAGAGGGCACCTATAAATGTGACGCGATGCGAGTCCACTCAAGAGTAGCGAGGCGCAGAGGCGCGCACAACACTCACGATCTTGAAATAGATAAATATTTAAAGCTGTTTAAAGAAACATTAAAAGCAACTCAAATAGGGTTGATATTATTATTATTATCATTATTATTATTATTTCCCTGAACCCTGGATTCCTAGAGGATTCAGTCACTAAGACGCGCGCCAAATCTGCATTTGACGCACCAAGAGACGCCTGAAAGACAGATGAGTGGAGCGAAAAATATAATAAAATGGACAAAAAAACAAAACAAAACAATCCCTTTCTGCTGCTCCGTTAACACAATAGCAGGCTCTTGGGGGTAGAACAAAGAAGGCTGCTTTGGAATTATTTTTTTTCCAACTCTGTTCAAAGATATTCACATTTGAATTAACGCAACTATTATAAATCCTCTTTATAACCATTTTTATTATTATTATTATAATGCCCTGATGGCAGTGTACAAGGTATTTCTCCAATATTGTTATGCCATTATTTTTGCGGTGTATCAAAGTGCTAAAATATCAGTTTACATCCGATGTGGCGGATGCCGCTCGCCGTCTTGCGTAACGTGCCCCTCGAAATAAAAGCTTTTTAATACACCTCCCCTCCTTGCTCCGCCTTGAGAAGCGTCCCTTTTCTTTCCTCCCCATAGTGTGTTCTTAATAATATGCATGGCTACCGTGTAAGTTCTGTTTGATCTCAGCTTTCCTTTAACAGAAAATTTCTGCTCACACTGGATGGAATATGACAAGTGCCAATTGACGCCCTGGTAGCTACAGTGTTTCAGGAAAAGAGGCCCCGTTGCATTGGTGCATTGTATAAAGCGCACAATTCAAACCAGGGCTCTTATAAGTACATCCTTCGTTACTGGCAGGCCTATTTTAAATGACAAGTCCAAAGAGGTATTCAGTCGCATGCTTTAATGCGGGGTTCAATTCCATCCTGGAAATTTATGGTTGGAATAATTCACATTTCTTGAGGAGAGAGAGAGAGAGAGAAAAAAAAACTTGGATGGTGTCTTTTTCAAGCCGTTATTGAGGCTGTTGGCCGCGAAAGCAGCACAGGATGCAGGTTGGAGTTTGTTTAAAATGTGCGCTAATGACGCGCATTAATCTTACCTTGTAGGTTGGGTGCCATGGATCCCTCGGGGAAAATACCGTCCTTCATATACACTAAAAGCTCCTCCCCTGCCTCAATGTCCCGGACAGCTTTATAATAAAACTGAGGAAGAGAGAGAGAGAGAGAAAGAAAGAGGGAGACTTTAACTTAAGGTCATGATAGATTTAATAAGCCTGGGCCCCATAAATTTACTGTCGCAGTTAAAGGAAGGGCCTATGTTGGAAGTGATAATCTTAGGAAATTATGATGGCTCCTGGTAAGAAATAAAAACAGCACGATTGTCTAAAACAAGACACATAATTTAAAGACTGATGGACATATTTTGTTCAGGAAAAATAAAAAAACTACACAACATTCCTACTGATTACAGTAAAAACGCGTCCACCAGACGTTGTTGTAATACACTGTACAACAAAAACATTTGTTTTATCCAACATTTACTTTAACTCAATGACATAAACAAATACAGAATAATTTCCCCCCATAAATCACTTAAAGGGAAACTAGAAATGGATCTGCGCTCCTGCACAAACAATCACTCAAACATTAAAAAAAAAATAAAAATAAAATAAAGGCAGACGAAATCAAGACTATACAAATGTCTTTCTGGAAGAAAAATGGTAAGTGAACCCAAAATAAACAAACAGCTCAGCTGCTTTTTTTTTTTTTTAAACTTAGCCTACAGCTGCAGCAAACCTAGAAATCAAGTCTGCACACAACAAATCATTTTATTGAAGGAATTCGACTCCTGCGATTAAACTCAAATGACAGCTGGACAATGATGTTTTTTTTTTTCTTTTTCTGCCAGACAATAGAAACAGAATTAAAATGATGGTAAACCTCGAGGCCACTCAGAGCCGAGGCCTGACCCAGTCTGCGCAACATCTGCGAACCAACCAGCTCATACAGCACATGCGTATTTAACCCTTGGAAAATTCACGAAACAAAGTCAAAATTAACGTTCATGCTTTTGCATTAAAACACAGCCACAGATTCAACGATCTCACAACGAGCCACTACCGCAAACAAGCACTTCAAAATGAAAGCAGAAGGCGAGAGAGCTCTGAGCGCATGGGGGCGCTCTGCACCCACTGAACACTGACACCACAACGAGGAGGGCAGAGTCCACGCTCTCACACACACAGACACACTGATAGGCTGGAGAAACTATAACTTCAAGACTTAGTGCTCTTCAGATAGGGAGAGGAGCCGAGGAGCAAAGGCCTAAAATCAATGAAAACATCGCGTAGGACATTTTTTTTCTATTATTATTATTATTGTTATTATTATTATTATTGCTATTATTTTATTATTATTATTATTATTATTTACAACAATTAGTAGCGACACTGCTGCAGCCTCTCTACGCATTTTTTTCCGACCTGACCTTTCTTTTCTCCGTGAGTCGCAAGAGTTGAGAAAGTTGCGCGGCGCTGCGGAGAGCCTCCAGCTGCAGAAGCACTTCAGTCCCGGTGGAGTTGGCGACGCAACCCATAGTAGGTCTACCGGAGAGGGAGCGGGGAGCGGGGCGCTGGAGCGGACCGGGCCGGGTAGAAGGGGTCGCGGGGCGGCCGGGAGAGCTGCGGACGGTCGGCGATCTTTCCCTGCGGCTGGATGAAGTCCCGACGCTCCTCTGCTGCGCTACTCTCTAATCTAGTCACTGAGCGCGTCTTTGATGATGATGATGAGTCTGTCTCTCTCTCTCTTTCTCTTTCTCTCTCTCTCTCTCTCTCTGACTCTCCCTCTCTCTCTCTCTCATTAGTGATTCCCTATTGCCCCTTGGTGCTCTCTCGGTTACCCGTCGGCCACTCCTCCTCGTCTTATCTCCAGCCAAAAGGATTGAGGGATCTGCGGCGCAGACCCCTCCCCGCATCTCCGTTCCCAGCCGCCGCTTTGGCCGCTTGATAAATCTATTATTGATGTAAATAATGGATAAAGCAGCCTGACAGACCTGCACTCACTCTATCAGACACTTTATCACTCATACACACAGACACACACACATATATGCATATACATATACACAAAAAATATATATACAAACAGGCCTTTTAAATGTTTTGTCCAGGGTGGATTATTTCGTTCACCTTCTGCTCTAAACATGACTAAAATTAAAAGTCGTTTGAAATAAATTAGAGCAAAACATCTGCTTGATAAATGTTGTTTTAAGTTTGCATTTTAATTAAGCTTATTATTATTATTATATCTATTTTTATATTGTATATGCATTCATCACCAGACTGTTAATGTTTAAAAAGCTATTCATTACTAATATCATTGTCTAATTCTTCTAGAATAATTTGAATATTTGTAGAAGGAAAAACAATGCAGTTTATTATCCTTATGTGTAAATATATCTTGTAATCTATTTATTTAATTTTCTATTTTTTATATATTTTAAAAAAAAGCTTAATTTGTGATATTAAAGACACATCCTCCTCCTAGAATGAATAAATACTATAAATAAGAATATTATCAGCGAATGTTACTTAAAAAAAAATAAAATAACAAAGCCAACTAATAATTAAGGAAATTCTATATACAATCCTACTTAATAATTAATAATTGTATTTTTTTTTATCTATCTTGATGTGTGTGTTCATTGTGTTTGTTTTCTACAGTAAAGCCTGCACACTCAGACCTGTCTTGACCCCTTCCCATCACTGTCCAGTGTTCAGGAGACAGATGCCTCATCGATCAATGCCAGCCGTAGGGCCCGCAATAATCCCCTACTGTGGCCTCGCTCTCTCTCGCTCACACACACTCACATATATAGACACACACACTCAGACACACACAACAGGGTCTATGAATTGATGGATCCATCTGAGGGTAGAAGGGCAGATCAAACAGCGCTGGGAAGGACTCTACTCCGAAACACAAAAGATGAAGGGTTGACAAGAAGGTGGACAAGGTTCATCTTCTCTTTAACTCCCCCCCCACCCAACACACACACACACCCACACACACACACACACACAAACACCACTCACTGCATTCTCTCAGCCGTTTCAATTCAAGCACTAGATGCAACTTGGCCTTAGATCATGCGCTGAATGAGCTCACTTACCCACCAATTTTGGGCAACTGTTGGGTACTCTAAATGAATGGGAACTATTTCATTGGGGTACACACACACACACATGCACACACACACACACACACACACACAGTCGCATTCACACAAACACGACAAAAAAGCCTGATTTGTCTTGTTTTCTTCAGCCATCATTTATGAGCCTGAATATTGCATAATGATCAAACTGCAAGCAACATTACGCAAAATCAGTAGCTGGAAATGTGTTTGCGTGAAGACTGACTGAGAATTAAAGGAAATGACACAGCTGTCTGCAGATGCACAAAGCACAAACACACACACAAACGCACAGTTTGAAAGGCTCAAAAAGCCTACAGCCCTACCAAAGGGACCGTGTTCAGACCTGATGTACCGGATCAAATAATGCCAAATATTTTTGCATGACTCTAAATATCTAAATTATACATGGTCGTGCACGCATTTGTTCATCTTGCATCATTAATGACAAACAAACAAATAAATTCTCCACTTGCTTTTTTAAAAGGTTATTGCCTGCATTTGAATTTGCCCGGTGTGCACAAATTTCCATAAACTCATGCATTGTGCATGTTGATGTATAACTCAAAAAAAAAAAAAGAAAGAAAGAAAAATCACTGAATGGTCTGTTAAATTATACATTTTGCCGCTGAGTGGCCACGGCGTATATGCACGTGCGCGTGGTTGTGCTTGTGTGGTGTTTGTAAATAAATGATAGGCTCATACCTGTGAGCCACTACGCCAAGCAAGTGGTCAGGCAAACAAAAGCGAAGCCGTTCGCTAAGTACAAACAACTGCGAAACACATCAAAAAGCAATCGTGCACGTGGCCTTTTCTTGGTCCGATAATTCTCCACAATTTTCTCTCGTGCCCTGATTCTTTCTTTGACATTGTGTGGCAGTGGCAGGGGGCACTGATGTGAAAATCTTAAAAGGATTAGGCGGGTTGGTGTTGCCAGCCAATTGGTGCTTGTCAATCTCGGAGGCCCCTGTGCGTTCCCTCTTTTACTTGCTCCGAGCCCCCTTTCTCTCGATCGGTCAGACTTAATGTCTGAAGCTTAAATGGACACACTAGCCTATCCCCTCGGTGTGACAGAGTGACAGGTGGCAGATCAAGACACGAGGACAGAGAATGGAGACAAAGTCAGCGAGGAACAGGCGGCTAGAGACTGAGACAGGAAGGGGAACGAGCCGTGTAGGCAGGGATTAGAAAACAAATAAGAGCGGAGTGACAGGAATGTGGAAGCCAAGTCATATGGATACATTTGGCTACTGTCACACTGCTGTCACGTCCCATGTTGTGTTCTGGTGTCATTTCATCTCATTCCCCTCCTCGCTTCTCCTTTGGGAGCATTGTTTGCCTTCAAGTGTGCACTTCTGTGATCGGACGTGAATGCGAGTTATCCAAATTTAAAATGTAATAGAAGAATGACACCACCTTTATTTCATTTGCAGAAACTAGGAGGAGGAAAGCGAAACAGGGGGAAAAAAAAAAAAACAGTCTCCGCATGATAAACAGAAACAGAAGAATATGCTAATATATTGCAGCAGTGAGTTGTGGTACACACATTGCATGGGGTTAGGACCTAGTTAAGCAGTTGGGGTTTTATGGGCAATGGCTGGGCATCGATCCAAACCTATCTAATGTCTTGCCCATGTTTCTTTAAAGAGAGAGAAACAGAGAGAGAGTGGCATAGCAAGCAAAAAGGGAGAGAAGCTGCTGCCTCCACAGAAGAAGACCGTGCCTTGGATAATGGTTATTATGGGACTTGGGAGTGTCAGACTATTCTTCAGCCTCTTTACATGGGTCATTTCTTAACAGCACTGGCAACCAGCCCAGCCGCAGACGCACAATAGAGCCATTCCTTGGTCATTATTGAGCGCAACGCAGCACAATGGTAAACACACACACAAACACACATTCACACACATTAACCCAGTGTCTTCTAATAGTCGATGGGAAGCTAGAGCGGCCACTCCCCCCTCGTTTCTGCTCGCTGCTGTAAACACAGAGCTGGACAGCAGTTCCGGCCAGGACAACACTGTCACGTCACCCACCTGGTCTCCCGTGAGATGACAGGCGGCGAGGTTCTGCTCCTCAAACGATGGCGCAGAGCGGACGTATTTGAGCCAGCTGTTGCTGGCAGCATCCGGGCCCGTGTCCAGGGCGAACTTCACGTTGCCCATGTCGTCTACCACCTGTTGGAGAGCAACAGGTTAGGTACTGGAAACAGAACAAGCAACAACATCAGCGAAACACTTTTATGAATTAGGATTTTTTTGCAGGGAATACATCAGGGTGTAAGACTCGGCTCATGTCAGTTAACTTTGAGACACACACAGCCACCGTGTTAGCGGGCGTCAGGGCCACCTAACCCTGTCAATCCTGACAACAAGAACAGGAAAGAGGGAAAGCAGGAGGGAGTGGACAAACTGTGGCTTCTTTCACTTGTCTAAAGACTTTCTCTGGCACATATTGATCACCCTTTGTAACCCCTACAGCCCCCGCGACTCCCGAGAGCGGGTCTCATGTTACCCGCTTTCACAGAGAATGAGGGAGGACAGAGGTAGCGGTGAAGGAAGGAGGAAGAGGAGGAGCAGGAGAACAGAAGAGGCGCTCATTGTGAAGTGAAAAGTGAGGGGAAAACCAGGAGGGAGCCACAATGCTTTATGTTTCTTTCTTTTTTTTTTCTGAAGAGAAGAATAGGACTTGATTCTTAACTGAATTGTAAACTAATTTGTAAAGTTTGTTTGAGCCCTAATGCATTTGTCAAAGCAACATTTTTTTTTTTTTACACGAGACAACTATTAGTGCATTTATAAAACACAAAGCCAGAATATGTTGCTTGTGTGGAGCGTAGTGGCGCTGGGGAATCTGGGGGCGTCTGAAACCCCCAAAGCTCAACCTCTCCACCAAGCCGGGGCAGAAGCTCTGATTTCGCCTCGGTGCTGCATGTGATACTGAGCCTGTGTGAATCCTCCAGGGATAACTGGCAACTCCTCTAATTACATCTACCAATCAGCCTGGCCTGAGCTCAGCGCTGACCTCTAGCTTGACTCCCCGCACTCCTAATCACAGTCAAATGTCTGCTGAAGGAAGCCGAGGTGTGATGGAGAAGAACCAACAAACCGTCTGACGTTTTTAGATGTGCAAAGTTCGTGAACTTCTCTAACAGGCCGCTTTTTCTCAAAGCCGTGTTCGTGTTTTTCCCCCCCCCAGCCCCGGCTCGTAAAGTGTGAATGGCCGTGTTCTTGTTGTCTGAGCGAGCGCGTGCAGAAGGTGTATTTTTGTGGGCGGGGGTGCAGGTGCCAAGTTTGGTGAGTAAATATGTAAGAGGTCTGGATGGAGGTGTGGAAGAACTGCCACGCGTTTTTTTTTTTTTGCGCCAACACGGTTTTTGGGAGGGAATGCACGCAGGGCACGGTCGAGGTAACGGCAACGCTGTGCTACTTTTGAGCCGAGGTGTGAGTTTACCCTCCTCACGCTGTGCGCCTTCTCTAGAATAACAATGCACGTTAGAGCTAAATATAAATTACCAAAACCTTAACATGTGTTCAAAAACAATGTTCTGAAATAAAAACTGTGGCTGCAGCTTATGTACAGTAAATGTTGCCAATTGCGAGAATGGGGAAGAAGACTTTTTTTCTGTTATGTATTTCCTATAATTCAGAAGGAAATAATCTGACACCGTTCACCGGAGGAGCTTGTAAATAATAATAATAAAAAAGACTGTTGTCAATTCCTCACGTGTACAGCTACTGTCTCTTCTGCTCCCAGTTTACAGCTCAAACACTCGGCTTGATAGAGTCCAGACTTTTATTTTATGTGTGAAAACAGTCACTGAAAACTAACCAGGCATACCCCCTCGACACACACACACACACACACCCACACACACAACCACACACACACACACACACACCTTCTCCTCCACCCCATATCTTTTCTGCAGCCGACGGAGTCAGAGTGCACTTGTCATGGGGTTGCTGTGGAGGTGCAACAGGTATTCTAAGTGTTTTATGAACACATGGAGCAAAGCTGGGATCCAGGTGGAGTTACTCGCCTACTATACACACTCTTGTTCTTTTTGAACACACACACACACACACACACACACACACACTTGAATACGTCCATGCCTACATATTGGGGCATGGCAGAATTCATACTCTCCGTTTTCCCCCTCCTCACCCCTCATTCTCTTATATACACACACACTCGAGGGTCTGATCATGGATTTAATGAGCAGCAGGCCTGTGTGTGTGTGTGTGTGTGTGTGTGTTGTGCGTTTTTTTTGTATGTGTGTGTGTGTGTGTGTGTTGTCTGGGAGGCCTGCTAACACCCTGTCTCGGGACGGAAGGCTGATTTATAAGGCTTCAAATGAGGGGCAACAGAGAAGGAGAGCCAGAACAAGCTTGCGGCTGATTGTTTGTTTATTTACCTTTACCTTTCTTTTTTGTTCCCTCCACCTCCCTCCATCCACATGTCACACAGAGGAGGAGGAGGAGGAGATGGAGGAGGAGGAGGAGATGGAGGAGGAGGAGGAGGAGGAGGACTTGGCTGGAAATCATCAGCTCCATGTGTGAAAGAGTTCCAGCGAAACAAAGCAACCTAAAGCAAACTTTGCTACTCAGAGCTTTCTCTCTCCTCTTTCAGCCCACAGGCCAAAGAAGCTGCAGCCGTGAGATCAAGGATGCTGTTTTTCCATCTCGCACTGACTCCATGTTGATAAATTAGCAACAGAAATCCAAGATATTTCACTGATCTCCTTAATTCTCTGTTCCAACCAAAGTCAGGTCACAATTAGAAAACATTATCACACAATTCAGTCTGTGTTTGCCAATCGCTCCGATCAGCGTCACTAAAGGTAAATAACACATCTGAGATTGTGGAGTTTTAAACAAACGGGCTAGCCATACCTATCTGGAAGCGAAGACAATAAAGCTATTATCCCGCTGTAATCATTTATCAGTCTAAAGAATGATTTCCGGGTTCAGCTTTGAACCACCAAACTAGCTTGAGCCGCCTACAGAGCGTCATTGTGTAATGAGACATTTCCGAGACGATCACTTTTAGGTTTATCTCCAACTAAAGGTGGCTAAAGATAACGTGGCTAAACTGTTTGCTCGTTTATAGCTTGTCTGATCAGTCGACGGCGTTATTGTAACTCGTACATGTGCACACACGTAGCTGATTGCGAAACCTATTGAAAAGGATCAAATCTGTATTAATCAAAGGAAAATCTCCTTTAAGGTCAGCGCAGACTAAATAACAGTCACGCTTATTATAGTTAGTCCTACTTTTATTCACTTCTGCAAAACTAAAAAAAAAAATAAAAAATCCATCGCAGAAGTTGACCTATAGTTTGTTAGTTTAAAGTTTTATAGTTTTTACTTGATTAAACAGTATCAAAGAATGACTCACTCGACAGCATGCGCGCAAGGTGTGCATAGCAACACACGCACGCGCACACAGACACAATGAGACTTCACAGAAAGAGAAGCAGCTCTAAGTGGACAGGATGCAGAGCAAACTCCACAGGAAGCTCTGATAAGAGCACGACACTTATATCGCTCCTCACAACACAAAGGGGAACCTTTGACAGCTAGGAACCTTTAATGGCTGTCTCGGCATGCCTTCTCCTGCGCCAGTTATATCTGACGGATGTGTGCGGCGCACTGGGCTGAATTAGTAGAGGAAAGTTGCTTGTAAGGGTAGACGTTGGTGACAAGGTACATATTATTTTCTGTTTGACGGAGGGCAGAAAATGGAAATGGCAGCTCGGAGCGCGGTGGTGATTGTGATTTTGATGTGAGATGGAGATAGAAGCTGACTTACAGCATGTGAGACATAACTGCTAGGTTATTGTGTGTCTCTGAGGGAATATTTTTATGAGGTGTGATCATAGTGCTTTGTTGCACTGCCCTGGTTTTCAATGTGTGAACACACCCTAGTTTGCATGCATTTGTATACATGTCTGGTAGGGAACAAAGCAGGCTGTGTCATTTCAGAACTGGGAAAACGTTGTAACTTCATTCGGACTTGATGCTTTCAGAAAACAGACAAAGGTTTGTTTTAGAAATATTACATGCTTCAGGAAATCAGTACTTTGTAGTGATATTTGGTCACCCATCCACATGAAAGTCAATAAAACATTTTGGATTCAGATGAGAAATGCACACATACAAGCGTCCAGCTCTATTTCAGCAAAGATTTCTCTGCACTGAAGATTTCTCTGCACGTGGAAAACAGGAAAGCAGCACTATAAACATGCACAGAGGAGGCTCCCCTGGTTCACCTACTCATATCCTGGGGAAGTTGCAGACAAATGAAGAAAAGATTGTTTGCAGAGTGGGAAGAGAAGAGAAGTGGAGGCAGATTGCCTTTCAGTATTGATCCTGCTTTTCATCTTTCTAGATGAAGCGTATGTGGAAATGTAGCACAGACGGAACAGATACAGATAAAGAATAAAAATGAGTTGCAGGATTGGGTGCACTTCTCCTTGAGGCAGGTAGGGGGCAGCCTGGTATGAAAGCTGTCCAGGTAGAGGCTCACACAAGTGGAAATGAAACTTCCCTCCCTCTCTCTCTGCAGCTGCACATGCAATGCACATACATACACCCAAAGGCTGAGGCGGTTGGAGATAATGTAAAAATGATAGAGAGAGTAAGAAGAACGCCAGCACACGAACATAAATGCTGTGTTTTACCCGGACGAGAGGGACAATCACGGAAACGGAGCGGTGACAGTGACAGATTGAGTGGCTGTGAAGTGGGCTGAGGAGCTGGTCGTTAGAAGTGCTACAAATTAAGGTGCTGGACGACTAACAAGAAATAAAGAAGTGTGTGTTAGAGTGTGTATCCTTTCTGGAAATAGGTCTGTTTCCAGTTGGGAGGCCCCCTTAAACATGAGCACGCACACACACACACACACACACACACACACACACACACACACAGACTAATAAAGCGGCTGACGGAGTACAGACCACGACAGCCTCCGATGTGTTTGTGCTCCTTTCGTGTGTTTGTGTGTGTGTGTGTTTGTGATGGATGGGGGCCTGCAGAGAAGACCCTACCCTGCCACATCACTCAACGGCCTAAATGAGTGTGTGTCTGTCCACATTTGTGTGTGTGGGGAGGGGGGTGAGGTGGACAGGCACACGAGGGGTCCTGCCACTTCTCTTGTAAAGAAAAAAGACAGAATAAAAGAGCTTATTCATATTTTTTATAAATCACAAACAAAGGAAGAAGGAATAATAAGAAATAAAAATGAAAGTATGTGACTCTTAAATCTTTATGCACAGTAAAGTAGGTAGAAAATGATTGCAAGTACATGTAAATAAAACATAAAACATGTGTTGTAATCGTAATTAATAAAGTAATTAAATTAATTCAGTAAAAAAATAAATAATTATCCAGATTAAATTTGTACACAAATCACGATGTCTAGATCACACAATACCCCCCCACCCAAAAAAATATTCAGCATTGAAACTGCACGTATATAAAAGATTATTTTTGCAATTTTTTGCACCACCATTTGCACAACAACAAATATTCTATACTTTCACAAACCCTCAATTTCTCACATTGATTATTTATACAGGATTAAAATGGTGACGTATAACGAGCAGCTTTGAAACCATCCCTCAACTTTCTAAATCTAGCTCAGCCTTTATTGCATCCCATAGAAAAAAAGCTTAAAAAAAGACATGCTACAACACTACACACACACACACACACACACACACACACTGTTTCACTAAAAATGCTAAATTGATGTGGGAGAAACCACACACCAGAACAGATGTAGGGGAGTCGATATGTTATTTCTTTTGATAAGGCTTCAGTCCATTTCGGTTAATTCAAAATCTGATTTTCAGCCCCGTGTCACATTCATCAACCGGGGGCAATTTGCTTTTGTTCAGCACTGCTCTGACGGTGACTGTATTTGTCAAGCATGATTCATTCATCCCTTTTTTTTTTTTTAAGAATTTATTTTCTCAATTTTTTTTCACCCCCACTCAGTTCAGATATTTAAACCTAACACTAAAACATGTTGGTTTTACTGCTGCACGCGCTCATTTTTTGACATTTAGTTTTTCCTCTCTTTCCGTCAGCGTCCCAACATCTCCTGCTATTCTGTACATGCAGAGAACGGCACCAAATCAAAAATAACAGCTCAACGCACGAGCCAAAAGTTCATTTGTGCAGCTAAATGAGCTAAGCTAAGAAATAATAGCTCTTTAAACGGCGTCAATGTGACAAAAGGTATGAACGTCAGCCATCTTGGCTCATCAAAGCGCGCCGATAATGCGTCTTTCGCTAATGCGCGCGTGTTTAATGACTCGCATCTAAATTTTGGACTGACTGAAAATATGCAGAAGCCAAAAGTCAGTAGTCGTGCTCCATGAGGAGGAGCCTCGCTGTGAGTGCTGGACCTTTAAAAATAGAGTGAACGTGCATGCGTGTAAGTCCTATTACTGACGCTGGTAATAGTACACCTGTGTAGCCATGTCTGGCGGCCTAATGACAGCTAAAAAGGAAACAGGCTGTAAATCCACACACACACGCACGCACGCACGTGAGTACAACACACACACACACATTTTATTGAGGTAGGAGCCCTTGTGTTGGGTATCACATATTTACTGTTGGTCTCTGTCAAAGGCGCAGGTGAACAGTGCTAAAGTATAAAAAAAAAAAGCATGTGTCTGCGCTTTAGCTGTATCACCAGTAAAAATACACGTATGCAAGGTGTTGGGCGTGTGTGTTCATAGTGTGTGTGTGTGTGTGAAGGTGAGTGAAGGCGTGTTAAATGTGACCCATTTTATCTGGCCAGGGCAGCCATCGACATAATTAAAAACTAGGCAGGCAGGCCAGGGAGGGCCTGGGGCCTTGTAAAAGCCATCTGGGTTGTAGTGTGAGTGTGTGCGCGCCCCTGTGTGTGTGTGTGTGTGTCTACATGCATTGCGAGTGTCAGAATGCGGCCCCCGCTCACTAATGACCCAACTTGCTTCCATTAAATCAACGTCTCCGCAGTCACCGTCCAACACACAGCTATCATTTGCGGCGTGGCATGCGTGCATGTGCCACGCCGGAAAAACACGCATGTGAAAAGTTCCAGCGTCTTTCTCCCACACTGGCCGGATCACGGCGGAGTCACATCTCATTTTGTTTGAATAATCTTTAGTTTCTCAGTTTAAGTGAGTGAGACCCGAATTTGCTCTGGTTCCCGTTCATGTCGACGTTTGAGGCTGGATGTGGAATCATTTAACTTCATGAGGCTTGAATTTGGTGGGGACGACGCAGACAAAAGAATAAATCCAAACGTGTATTTCCTGATGTCTTTATAATAAACATCAAACAACGTATTGACATTAAAAAGCAGGCATTGCCTCATTTCAATTGTGTCTACATATTACTAATGGATTTAATACCGGCTGATATGGATTAGCTTGGGAACAGGTTTGATTTCATTCTTCTGGGTGTGGCAGTTTATTTTTTATTTTTTTCATTATTACATTGGCAGATGCTAAATATCTCGTTCGTCTTTTAAAATCCACCAATAAACATTTACTTAAATTTGCTCGGGTAATAAATTTCATCATAACGGGGGAGAGGAGCTTTTCATCTTCACCGCTCGCGATTGCATATCTGCGGCCACTCTGCGTTATTTTTAGCCTCACGCCACCGAGTCCACCTCCGCACCCCTGCAGCTCATCTGAATGAGCAGGTTGCCGTGCGCAGGGTTGCCAGGTTAGGGTAACTTAAAACAGGAAGTGTGCACACTTTAAAAGAAGACAGGCAGCGAGTTCTCAGGCTGGACCTTGTTAATGAAATGGCTTTGTGTTATTTACAGCCCCTTGTTAAAAGGCTGGATGAGTGTGTGGAAGTGTGCGTGCGTGCATGTGTGTTTAAATGTGTGTCATGTTATATATGTGCCGTGTGCATGTGCAGGTGTCTGTGACTTTTTTTCCCCCCACCGTGTGCACGTGTGCTTTATGTATGCGTGACATGTCAAGTGTGCGACTGTGTGAGCACATCGTGCTATGTCTGCTTCGCCGTTGCTCAGCTTTTACAGGCGGCCCTTTATGATATGTATTTAGGGCAATTAGTGAGCAGATATATTGGCTCATTATAGTGAAGCAGGTGCAGTGTAAACGGCGAAATATATGAACAGTACATTAGGGTCACACACTCTGTCGGTGGCGTTTGAAGGATAACAGGTAGACTTATGTGTGTGACAAACAGGAGCACACACTGAATCAGTCAGAGCCAGACGAAGGGAACATGTTTTGTTTTTTTTCATGCTCTCAAAGAGGCCTACATACAACCAATGAAGAAGCTTTACCACATTCGGAACTCAGTTAAATCAGTTAAACAATTGTAAAGTGAGTAAAGTTACTGAATATTAATGATGAGGGAGGTAAAGTTTGCAAAATACGTGTTTATTGGTTGGAAGGAACGCACATTTAGGGACGTGGTTGGTGATTGGCTACAAGGACCGAGGCTGAGCTTGCACACATAAAGCTATACAAACACACACTACAGAACTACTAGATTCGCTTCAGTCTTTAAGGAATTACAGTAAATGACTGATTCCAGCTAATTTCGACATTAAAGATCTTGCCGACGTGCTCCAAACCAAGGACCAAGACATGTGACATCAGAACGGGGGACGTAAAATAAACTGTAAATAAATAAAGTCTACCAGCGATCGCGGCGTTCCCCTACTTCCCAAAGATCTTAAATAGCAGGGCCGTAAAACAAAATTTCCTGAGCTTGAGCAAAGCACCTAAATCAGTCAAATCCTATGCATCCCTGCCAAGAATAATGACAAATAATAATGAGGCGAGGAAGCTTGCATTCAACACCGACACGACTTGACCTCCACTCTATGGACTGACATCGGAAGTGAAACACAAAACGGTACAATTCCTGGAACTGTGCAAACACAAATAAGGAAGTGGCGCTTGGGACAAATTTGTGGGGCACGTAGCACTATCAATTATTTATTAACACCCAAATAAAGGAATACTTCCGAGGTAGGCTCTGGAAAGATGTGATGCGAAACACATGGTAGCAATAAGAACTTTTAACAGAGTGCAACATTTACTTACGAGGTACGACGGAGGATGAGAGACAGAAACATGCTGATGAATCTATTCATTCATAATTATATTTTCTTGTGATCCAACCCAGACTATTCCAATATGAGCTGAAAGGGAATTTTCCACTCTGTATGTCAGCTGCTGCTCAGTATCAAATCAACATTTAGCCCATCCACTACCTCATTCCTCGAATCTCAGAGAAGCAGACTGACACAAAGCAGAAGATGTCACATCTGTCTCCAAGCATCTTCTTTAAATTTCTGGAATTTGCTGGAATGCATTTCATCCCCGCATTGTTTAAGAGTCCCACACGCCGTCCTTGTGCGCGCCAAGATCAATGAGTTGGCAGGACGGCAGAGAGCTGGGACAAGATGAATTGGGAACTCTGTGAGGTGCACAACATGCCACTGAAAGCAGAGACAGGCGGTTCCGCGTCCTTATTCTTTCTGTCTCATTCTCACCGCCCTCATCATCACCCGGGCTTCTGCAGGAGGCAAGAATCTGAGAGCCCGGATCGACAAAACTGCAACGTGCGGGAAACCTCTTTTCTGAGCAGCTGGCCCGGACAGCATGTGGCAGAACCCCTGTGTGGCTGCAGGCCTGGGACTTATTGGAATATTGGAACCATCTGAAGACAACGTTTTGTTTACTATAACAACCACAAGACTCCACTTTCTCCTCGCACCATCTCCCCCTCCTCCTCATCTGTAGCGCACGGCCTAGGATTTAGTCCTCAAATGAAAAGATTAACGTTGGACTGACTCAACAGTTTTGTCCTTTTAGACAAAGACTTCATGAAAATGACAAAAGGGTAAGGAAAGCAGACATGTTATAAAGGTAGGTCACATACTTAACAAAAGTAATGTTTATTTGACTAAATCTGAGAAATGCAGGATTGTGTGCAAGTTTAAGGCACAAACACACAACTTACGCAGCCTAAATCATCCACACTGCCCAGAATAACCGAACTGCCAAGTACTTTGAAAAACAAAATGTGCACAAATGTGTAATAGATAAAAAGTCACGGCAGAAGTTTTGAAAGCTTCCTTTTCGTGAGCTTCCTCCAAAACGTTCTAAGACAGGACCATACTGCACAGTAAATGTGCAACCGTGATTCTTTTGTCCCTGCATTGTAGAAAAGTTGTTCAGTTTCTGCAGTAAAAGATTTTTAAACCATTTGCATCCATGGCAGCAAAACATAAAAAAGTGGCGGTGACTATTTTCTGCAGAAAAGTGCAGGTAGCTAAACTCAAGCTAGTACAAGCCACCAATTATATATGGTTCTGACTTACCACTGAGATGGCTTCCATACAGGTAAAAAAATCTGATGATGAATATATATTTTATATCCAGACCAAATAGTATCCCAAAAGTCAAACAAAGATTATATAAATAAAGCTTATTTTTCCAAAAGTAATACTAATATATTAATGTATGAAGTAGTTGTACATTAATTATTATACAATAAGAAGAAAATAACCTGCAAAAAAAAAGAACCAATATCATGAAATGATTGATTTAGAATTATTGCTGTGAGGAAACTGCGGCCACTTTCATCCATTTCCTTGTTAATGTACTTAAAGTCCACCCTCATCTCTTTTTAGTTAATAAGAAAAGTAAAGAACACTGTGTGGCATTTGCAAGGGGAGGAGGCCCTGTCCAGTAAAATTAGCTGTTGCCATGGAGGCATAAATGATGCTGTGAGACATGTAACTCTCCTCATAGAGGATTAGTTGAATATCTGGCTATTCTCAACGCTACCACGGATTATTTCACGTGTGAGCTCTCATCGGTGTGGCTGCTGAGCCTGCGTCTATCTGAGCGCGTGTCACGACCCGGACGCTAGCTTCCATGTCCCACCGCGCGCACGCAGAGCCCAGCGCTCTCCTCTTCTCTCCTACCACGGGGCTGAGACTAGCCAGGACAGGAGGGCCAATAAAGCTTTCTCTCTCTGAGCGTCGGGCCCGCTGGCAAGACACAGAGGAAAAGACCCATTTCACTGTTGTGTAAACCATTGTTTCATTTCCACACGTCTCTCTCTCCCTCTTTCTGCTCTGATATTTCACAGGGTTTCTGGCTCCCGTTCAAGTGTGAACACAATACAGCCATTGAGATCATGCTTCGCACCTCCTGGCCTTGCACCGAGTTCTGTGCTAGCGTTAGCGCCCGCAGCTACCACCTCATGCTCAAACATACAGTAACTACCTCTTTCTCTTACTTCCTATGCTTAATTTTTATTCTGACCCAGGATATGGCGCAGACACATCTTTCCCCCCCCCCCACATCCCATTCCCAATCCCATCATCTTAACCTTCACCCTAACTCTGGCTCTGGAGGGCCCCAATGTGCAGGTAATGGATCCCGCTCCACCACCTCCGCCCAGAGGCCCATATATCTAACTTTTAATTAAGATCGCTCATCCCTTCTCCTGAGAGAGAGGGAAACGGTAGAATGGACCGGGGGTAGCGTGTCGTGTGAGTGTTGCAGAAGAGCCCTGCAGCCATCTGGTTCGTGTTAGACACAATATTAAGAGCGTGTCAGTGGCCGAGGCCTGGCTGATGGCTATCAATCTGCCTATTGATGTATGATGGGATATATGGAGAGGTGGATGGATGTGGGGGGCCCCCCCTCAGAGAAGCTAATGGCTAAATAAGCACATTACGGTGATTGAAACCCCTTGTGGAGGAGATAGGACCCTCAGACTTTTACAGGGCCTTCCTGTCTCCTACGACTTTGAAGCTACTGCAGGGATGGATCCAGGAACGTGCACTGATTTTGCGGGTAGGAGTAAATGTTTTACTGCTTCCCGACATTTTATAGACTAATTTATTAATCACTAGCTGAGATAACTGATATTCAGACAGGCACATGAAAAGTAATAAACAATCACTCAAGGCAGTGAGCACCTACTGAGAAAGCGTTTGATTTGTGAGAAAGAAGAAAAAAGGAGGAGGAGGAGGAGGAGATGAGGAGACAGAGAGAGATAAATGAGGAGGAGGAGCAGCTGTTGACACAAGCCTTCTCCTCTGTGTCAGATAAGAGATAACTGGGCCGCCTGTGTTTAGACACAACATTAGTAGTGTCATCAATCAAGCACACATGGAGTGAGGGGATGGGGGTGAAGGGGTGGGGGGGATTACTGGGAGGGTGTCACGACATATTGCTCTATTACCGCTTCAAGGATGTCAGACTACATGCTTTTCTTCAGAGCTCATCACACACACACACACATAGACACACACACACTCACTCACGAGTGCGACCAGCACATCGTATAACCAGCCAGCGTCAGCATGCATGCAGTACGTATACATGCACTGCAGGGGGTTTACGTGCGCATGTGTACTAAAAGGTACAGTTATATATTATTCAGCATTATTTATTATTAATTTCCGCTCAGGAATAAATGATATGAGCTACAGAATGCAGTCACACACACACACACACATGCAGTGTTTGGCGTGGTACAGAGGGGTCACGAAGGACAGAGAAAGGGCACGGACCCAACTTCGAACTCCCAACTGGAAACTTCTCATTAAACCTTAAACGGCCCACGGCGTCCAAGTCGCCATTAAAATCACACCAGCAAATAACAATGACTTTCAAACTATCCTTTGACTAATAAGGCTGTCGGCGCAAGTTACTTGTGGCATTGCAAAGAGCACAAAAAAAAAAACTTTTTGGAGTGGTCCTGGACTCCCCGTGGCCACATTAAAAGCTAAGGCATAATTTGGCCATTCACTAACAACTCTCGGAGAATGCTTCCCTAAAGGAACACAATCAGCCATAATTGGCCAATCAGCAGAGGGAGCAAACAGAACGATATACCTCACACAGTGAGGCCATCGGATATACAGTCATGTGGACAAGACCTCAAACACAAAAATAAAGAGGAAAAAGGGCCCGACACGTTATTACTGTTATTCTCCTGAGGATAAATATTAAAGGCTGGCTGACAGGAGATATGACACGTGCTCTGTATTCTGTGCTCAAAGGATCTTGATGTACGGATGCGTCGTATTTACCTCAGGTACAGTATAGGAACGTTTATTTGCTGCTCACACGTGTGGACTTTCATGTTTCCAGAGTAGACCACAAAAATTCATTGCTTTAAAGCTCCAATCCATAATGTTTCTGAAAGTAAAATTAAATGTCTATTCATGCATTGGCAGAAGGTTTGGTCAGACCTTCTTGCCACAGTTCTTCTGACTGTAACTGGTGAAAATTTTGGATGATCGCTTTAATTTTTGTTTCTATTTCCACTAAAACTTATGGAACCATAATTACTAATTGTTCGTATCACCAACTTTGACGATTTCCTGACAAAAGTTGGAGTAAATTCGGAGATGCAAAGCTTTCACCCAACAACAGGGAAATTAATAAAACTGATGCCAGTTGATAGAAGCTGCCCCGTGAGCCTGTTTGAGCATGATCGATAACACAGAGGACACTTAAGGTGCAGCAGGTCATCTCTCCCAGCACTTAGATGTCATTATCTATTATTGACTGACTATCGATCATTTCAACCGAAAAGGCGTCAATACAGAGCATAACAAACTTAATTTGATAGACTGTGCAGAGTCAATAGAAAGTATTTAAATAAATAAAGACGTGAATAACTGTACGCATATTTTCTCTTAACACTCGTTTTGGTCGGACTTCAGCACTCGCAGGCATCATGGACCTCTAGCATGGACGTATTCTGTGACCACAGTAAAACGAACAAAATGGATTTTCATTTGTCTCTCCTAATGTGGGCTTGAGCTTGTTAGTTGCACTAATTACTCCAATTTGGATCTTTTTAGCCCGAGGGGCGTATTCACTGTGACCTCCCGGTGTGCTGGAGCTCTGTGGTCCTGGGGGGTATTTAGGAGGTAAACATGTTGACTGCACCTCTGCCCCACCGTACCACCATCCATTTACTTCCCCACACGTGCAATTAACGAGCCACTAGCTAATTTGCGGTTGGTGCAGATATGCAAATGGTAGGCAAACAAAAGGAACGGGTGACGGATGACAAGAAAGGGGGCTTGGGAAGGGTCCGTATAGGACACTTAGCGCCGTGACACTAATTAAAAAGCCATGGCACTGAGAGTGCTAAGGTAACTCATTAGCTGCAACCTGCTCCTGTGCCACACAGTGCACTGAGAGCTAATGCTAGCTAGCTGTGAGAGAAGGAAAGCCACATAAAGAATGAAAAAACAGTAAGAGAATGATGGACGTGGGCATTGTGCTACACCGAGGTGTCCACATGGGCATATAAGCCCAGCCAAATGAGCTTGGGTGCATTAGCCTTCCTGCGCTATTGCCCATTAGTTTAGTGCAGGGGGTTGCAAGCTGAAGAAAGGTTACCATAAGCATGGCAATTAGGGCTATAATAGGATAAACAACAACCTGGCCGATGGAGGGAGTGAAGCAGAACACAGTGTAGGGAGTGATTACAGAGGCCGAGCGTGTGGAGGTGGGTGACTTTAGCTATATTGATCTGTGGCACTGTGGTGGAGGAAGCTGAAAGTGGCACCCACTGAGCTTGCATGGCTTCTCTACTCTGTGGAGACAATGCCATCAGTGTCCCCATGAAAACACAGGCCGAGACAGACTCGCACGGACTCTTATTCTCTCATGCACACCGTATATGTCTGTGATTTGTGCATGTACAGTACCTAACACAGCCCGCGTGAGCGACCCCGCTCCGCCAGCGGTGCGTTTCTCCTCCGGCGATTCATTTCATCACAGTGTGAACCGTCACGGTCTTTCTCCCGCTGATCTTTATAAAACCATCTCTTAACATTTACCTCATCGTTTAGCAACAAAAACCTCCACAAATACCATTTTCATAGAGGAGGACCAGAAGAAGGAGGAGAGAAGGAAAAAAAACAAAAAAAACAAGAAACAAGTGCTGTGGGATCAATGGTGCAAAAAATTGTTTTTATCGAATGCTGCGTGGCTCACATTTCCTGCAGACACAGATAAGAGAATGGGAGTGAGCAGGCCCTTCTGTGTGCATGCACCTACAGTACATGTGTGTGTGTGTGTGTGTGTGTGTGTGTGTGTGGCTGCCTGAGTGAGGGAACGAAGGAGACGAAGGGGAGGGGGCAAGAAAATAAATGAGATTATTGATGTTACATGTCAAATATAATTGCTGAGATTTGAGCAAAGAGGAGGAGAGGGTAGGCCGATGGGCTCGCTGATCCGTGGAATGCTTCATTTGGGAGAAAGGCCAACAAGTCACACAGTTTGGATTGCGACCCCAGGTGTGAGCATATGTGTTTGTGCGCGATACTGTAGAGGAATGAGATCGTTTAGCCTCGAAACTGAATAGTTAACTTTTAAACTCCAGCGGCCTGCACGTCATAATCCCAAAACAAGGTGTCAAGAGTCTCCGTCTGTCAGATGTAATACGTTCTGACGTTTGTCTGAGCATGTTCCTCATGATTTTTGGAAAGAGTCTCCATATTAAATTCATAGATGCCTTCAACAGGCTTGCAACATTCAGGCTTTAATTTCCCTGCAGAATAAGCTTTAATGAGAGAAGAGCTGAATGATAACTTGGGTATACTTACACCCAAGAGCCTCGGGGTGGAACAGAATCTGTACACAGTATGAGCTAAGAAAATAAAAATCATCGTACAGAATGGGGCAATATTTTATCTTGGGCCAGGTCAGTGAACTATTTGAATGTAGAACCTATAAATTCAGCCTCTCCAGTAGGGAATAAAAAAAACAACTTCCATTACATGGAAAGAAATGTCTACAGCAAAGTTTTAAATAAAAGTAAAGATAAACAGATGAACAGATATGTGTGCATGTGAGCATGTGTATGTTTTGGATCGAATTTAATGACACAGTTCCACAGCTGGTGGCTGTGGTCCCAAAGAGAGAGATGTTCAGAAACTGCATGAAATTAGAGATCAAGGCCAAATGGACATCTGGCCTGTGTGTGTGTGTGTATGTGTGTGCCAACTCACAAAGACACATTCAGAGGTCTTATGGCTCCAGAGAGGTCTGGGCTTCACGATGGAGTCAGAAATCTCATCTTATTCGCAAAGCAAACATTCCAACTTTGCAGTGCTTTTCAACACTTTCCACTAATTCTGCTCATTTCCAGAGTGCATCGTCTTCATAAGTAAAGCGTTTTTTCATTTTTTTTTTTCATATATTTTTTTTTTCTGCAGGAAAAATCTCAAATCCAGACTTGTCCCTCTTAAAAAGGTAACATTTTCCAGTTCAGTGGCCAAGGAGAATAATGTCATTATTTAAATGTCAAATGTCAGGATCAACCTCGGGACAATTTGTTCCTTTTAACGGAGGGCCGCTGTTTGTGGCAACAGAGGAATATTACAAAGAGACAACAGAGGGAACGGGAGCTGTGCCTAATGGCTCGTGATGATAGTTTAAAAATGACGCAAGCAGGATGAACAAACACAAAATATACCGTGGGAGAGGATTCGCGAGAAGAAGGCAAATCTATAAATGTCATGTTACGATATTAGAAACAAAGGTGGATCACACAGCCTCAGTCAGATTATTATTACTTTACATTTCTATTGTAGTTGTTTTAATTTATTTATTTATTTTTATGAAAAGGACGTGTACCTGGCATTTTAATGTTTTTGCCCTCCTGGCCAATTCACCATTGAAAAATTATATTTAAGAAGCAGATTTGGTTTCGTTGATCGTTGAAGTCTGCATGCATGAAAAAGATTGAGAGACATGAGAAAATACACATGAGCTGCTGACTGTGCAGGAGTATTGTTGGTTAATCTACATACATTTTAATTTGACATTGATTTTTGAAAACAAATGACTCCAAGTACCGTGCAAAAGAAATTATTTAAATATGCTTGCCAGTCTATGAGTGTACAAAAAGACGTTAACTCTAAATATAGCCGTTTCGTCCTTTAGCCTTTACAATCACGTTAGTGCTCTGTATCTGTCTGAGCTCATGTGTGAATGTGCGCTAGTGTTTCTCTCTCTCTCTCTTTCTCCCTCCCTCCCTCCCTCGGGAGGCCTGTCGTGTCCATCCCCACTTAAAACAAGGCCAATTTGCAACAGGATCCCGACGGTGGTCAGGTCCCCACTGCCAAGTCTCTCATATTTTCAAGCTGACCGTTTTATGGCGAGATCTGTAAAGTCTTGGCCCTGGGTTCACGCCACATCCGTAAATACTCGGCTTATGGCGAACAGGGCACGAAGGGTCAGGGCAGACTGCAGGGAGCTGAGGAAGACATCATCAAACCAAATGGTTCAGTTAGATTTATACGTTTGCTGCGTCGCTGACTTCACATCTAATATTCATGGCACACTTTTCTGCAATAATTATATCTAGAGTTATGCAGTGTTTTGTTTTAAACTTGGCAGACGTGCATTCTCTCGCGCTGGTACACTCCCCCTCATCTTTCCCAGTGCACAAACAGTCCCTGCTCCTCTGAGAGTGTGTATTAAGATGCTGGTTGAGAATGCATCTAATGACTCCAGCCCTGCCCTATCAATCAGCAGCCCTGCGTGGACAGTGAAAATCAATGGTTCCACGCAGAGCTACCTGAGGTCCCCCACACTTCATTTGTCATAACCGCTCAATACGTCAATGAGCAGAAACTACAACGCATTCCAGTCAGGAGGCTATTGGCAAGCGAGGTGGGTGTAAATCTTTTTGGTGTTTTCCGATGATTGTGAACTTCTCCATTTCAAAGCGCCATTGTGCCGTGTCAAAGATCACCTATTCAAGTCTGCGGCTGTAGTCTTTCTTTCATTGATAATTCATTCATCCGTTTTCTTTGTTCCTCCCAGCCTCTCGTATCGTGCATGCATGATCTTTCTCTGATGGATTCAGCTTTTCTTTCCTTTTTCCTGTCTGCGTGTCTCCCTCACTTTCTCTCCCTCCGGCTCCTCACTCTCTTCTCTCTGGGCGCTTATTGACATTTCCCTGCTAACCTTCTCCTTTACGCTCACCTTAATGTGCGCTGCCTTATCAGATGCGCAGGAGGTTTGGAGTTTCATTCGACCTCACTCCATACTCTCCTCCTTTCTTCCGGGTTATTCATCCCTCCTTCCTGCGCTCTGAAAGTCAAGCTTCCCTTTACAAAACCCCTGCGGCCTTATCTGGGAGACCCCGCGACCCCACAGTCATTGCAGCAGCCAGCAGGAGAGAATGGAGACCACGGCTCCCTCGAGGAGAGGACAACGGCACCAAGGTGTGTGTGTGTGAGAGTGTGTGCATGTGTGTGTGGGTTGAGTGCCATTAGACCAGTCTATTTACTGTCCAACTGTCTAAACACTTGTGATAACACACAGTGGTGCAGCAGTAGACTGTAGTACTCCAGGGACAGTGCTGAGGCTGCTCAACATGGAAGGAAATAAAAACTAGGGCTAAGAAATATCACATTATTATTTTCATTACAGATTAATCTGCTGAAATTGAACTTACAGTTTTAGAATAAGCAGAAGATAACAAAAAAAATATGGCCTGGCTAAAGAGGGGTTGCAGGAATTTCACGTCTACAACGTCAACAACTTAATGACTCCCACATTGTTTCTTGCTTAGGTGATTTTTTCTTTTTTAAGACATCTATTTGTAATTGAGCCAATGCAATGCAGTGATAATGAGCACTGGAATCCCGCCTTTCCTTCCTTTGTCCAGTGTGTGCATGCTTGTGTTTGTGTTTGGGTTGTGTGGGGTCTTTGTCACAACGTCTGCAGGTGCACCCCGGTGCACATATCCTCTGCATTCACATCCTCATTCTTTTCTGGCCAAGAAGAAAGCTCCCAAAGGAAAGCACCTGCCACACACACACACACACACGTATATATACATACACAAATTTGCATTCACTCATTTATTTATTTTTTTTGTGACGCCACATTCTTGGCATTTCCTTATTCCCTGTTCTCATTTTCTCTGCTTAGTAGCTTCATTGACAGCTGTAAGGTAACTCTTGCTCCCTCATGGTTACAAGCACATGCAGGTTGTGCGCACAGATGGTGATTAATGGAGAGAACAATGGACAAAATACCCACAGGAGGAAAGAAAATAACAGCAGAGGGAATATATTGGATCTAGATTGATAGAATGGGTACTGGAAATAAAAAAAATAAATAAAAAATGTACCCCCTGGCTGAACAATGAGAGCCTTTAAACTAATTATGAAGATCAGAAGCCAAGTGAGGATTAAATG
This sequence comes from Chelon labrosus, assembly GCF_963514085.1. Taxonomy (NCBI): domain Eukaryota; kingdom Metazoa; phylum Chordata; class Actinopteri; order Mugiliformes; family Mugilidae; genus Chelon; species Chelon labrosus. Next base: position 8,768,495 of record NC_140360.1, read on the forward strand.
AAATCACAGGAACAGACAACGCAACCTTCAAAACCTGCTGACATAAGAAGTCAGAGCGTTTAAACTTCATTTCGGACTAAAATTGTGCACAAAATCTTCGCACATGACTATTTAAGGTCATACATTCCAAAATGGTGAGATGGGTACAGATAGACAGACAGGGCCTGGCGGCTGATGCCGGGTGTATTTATAGGCATTATCATGAGCCTGTAATGCCAGCGATCTATGCTAAAGGCACGCTATTAGGTTACAGCAGGAGAATGACATCACATCAAAACGAGCAGATTAGATGATCAAGACATTAGCGTCGCTCGCAGAGCTCTGCAACAAATGCCCTTTTTGGAATAAAACATCCTCACTTCAGGTCTGATGTCAGATCTTTTCTGAAAACTGAATTTGGGGGGAAAAAAAAATATGTTATGAGCTCATTGTTGCAGATACAACATTCCAGCTCCTTCACAGTTACCTACAGGGGGTTTATTTTGTTTCTGACAGGCTGTCAGAGTGTGTAAACTTCCTGTTTTCACCAGGCCAAGCACACGCTGAAAGGTGATGGATTGACAGTGGGGAGAAAGGAACCGAGGAAACCACTTCTGCTTGAGGGGCTCATCAGGTTTTTGATTGCAATGTATTTGATCCTAAGATTGACTGAAATACTGTAAGTATTGAGTCGTGACCTGCGCCGTGACACGGCTGAAAGTTATTGCTGACACCACGGACCACAGAGCACACCCCATGAGATCAGGGGGAAAAGAAAAACTCAAATTGAGTGAAGGAATATTTAAATTCACTGCGTCTAAACAGATTTATAAATAAATGTTCATCAATTATCATCAGCTGACTTGTCGTCTACAGGCTCGGTTCTGATTATAATCCCATAATATTTACAACACACTACTTAGATTAGCCTCTTTCATGCTCTCTTACAAAACAAGCAGGTTTAACAATAGTACCGATTACGCCGGCTTGTCTAAATGGTTGTTTTTGGGGGGTGGATTTCTCCCCGTAGCAGACTAGACTTTAAAAAAGAGTTCAAATGCTTCTATAAATAAGTAGTGTTGCTACATAAAGCTCTCATTTATCTAATTACCAGTGTGTAAATCAAAGTGTTAATGTTGCATGCCTGTTGAACATTAGGAGGGGGGAACAGATGGAAATTTAGTCTGTTACAAAAAGAGATTCAGACACAATCAGTATGCTACACCGTCCCGTGTAAACAGTTAACCTCGGTGATTCATGCTAAATATATTCATCATTAACAAAACAACTCAACTACAGTATATAAATTGAACTAATATAAAAATTTAGTGTTATGCATTCGGCAAGCTCTTCAAAGGGTAACGCCACAGTTTTACTAATGGCAAATGGCAAAAGATGATGTGAGAGAAAGAAAGGAAGGAAGGAAGGACGTGGAGCTGAATAAGACAGGCATGGGGTAAATAAGAGAGAGCTGGAGGCATTTGAAGGTGAGAACCTGAAGCATTATGCAAAGGTGACAATTTGGTTGTGACAGCACACACCGTAGCCATGGTGTGTCTATTGGACACTAATCAAAGCCCCTCTGCCTCTCTCTGCATGTGTTCTCTAGTTTTTTATTTTATTTTAATGGGATATGACTAATTTTGGTGGACTAAAATGCTTTACCCCACAGAGACAGCCCTTTATTAAATGAGGATTAAGACTTGGTCTTAGGGTTTAGGATGGGCACACAGATCTTTTCAAGACCAGTGGTCGAGACCTGGTTAGGGTTTGGGGTAAGGTGCGAATTGAGGTTTGCTTACAGTATACTGAATGGAAGTCAATGCAATGTTCTAACAAGCACAAATGTCTGTGTGTGTGTGTGTGTGTGTGTGTGTTGACGGTACATGTTTCTGTCTGGGTAGTAATAGGGTGTAGTGTTTCAGTGTATACACAGGGTAAGCTTGTTTTTGAGGATGTCAACCTGTGTTTGTCGTTGGCTGGCAGTCTGCATGTGGCCAACACTTACTCACAGCGACACACGCACGTGCTGCTCTGTCTTTTTGTCCGAATCAGCTCAGCTTTGTGTTGATGACACCTCATGATGAAGTAGATGGGGTACGTTTGATAGCCAAACTAGCATTTTCTGCACAGAGCTGCTATTTGCGTAGTCAAACTGATGTAAAGCACCAGGTCTTTTGTTTGTTCTCTGTCCCTTTAGCTTGATTCAAATGTAATTCAGCTGTTCATTACACAATAAACATAAAATCACCATAATTTCTAATAATGTCTAATATTTATATGATTCAGGCAAATTGTTTAAAGACATTCATGTGAGGGCGACACATGAGTGGTGTGGTGGTTAGCACTGATGCCTCACAGAAAGAAGGTTCTGGGTTTGAATCCCTCCAACTGGAGCCTTTCTGTATGGAGTTTGCATGTTCTCCCTGTGTCTGCGTGGGTTCTCTCCGGGTACTCTGGCTTCCTACCACCGTCCAAAGACATGCTTCTTAAGTTAATTGATTCTAATTGCCCGTAGGTGTGAATGTGGTTGTCTGTCTCTCTGTGTTAGCCCTGCGATAGACTGGCGACCTGTCCAGGGTGTACCCCGCCTCTTGCCCAATGACAAGCTGGGATAGGCAATGAAGGCAGAAAATAAAGGAATGAATATTCATGTGAACAAAAACTCTCAGATACAGACTAATACATGTGAGTCTCAGTGCATGATGACAAGCCAGTTTAACCGTGCATACAGTAACACAATGCCGGCAAAGATTACAAAAAACGAGAGCACCACTGACATCATGAGCCAAAAGTTCACATGTGACAACAAAAATATATGTTGCACTGTGGTGAAAAGCACCACGAAGACCTGGTGTGTTTAAGGGTGAAGAAAGCTGTAAGCTGAGCATGTGTTTGCATCGGTTGGATCGGGGCTTGTGCTTGTAAATACACACACACCAAGACCCAGTTGAAGGATACAGTAGCTACACTCCCAGACAGAAGACAAGTCTGGCCTTTCACCTAGTCACTAAAGGTTGTCTGTCTTTTCAACCTTAGCCCAGGGGCCAACAGATATGTTGTTAATGGGTAAAATCATGGCTCTCCAATCATGGGCAGCGAGCAGGGGAGGTTATCATCCCTGGTGTAGAGAGAGACAGCTTAATTCCTTCCAGCTGCAAGGCTGTGAGGGTGTATGTGTGTGTGTGTGTGTGTGTGTGTGAATGACTGAATGTTCGGGGGCTAAAATGACAGATTTACTTGGCCCCTTAAACGCACCAGACAGGCGAGGCTGAATATACTGTAAGAGAGTCCTTGTTAGAGAAAGACGAGGCCCCCTCAGACCAGACTGGGTGCATGTGTGTGTTCATGTACATTGTGTTTGTTCATGTGCTCCATTTGCTGCTGCACTGAGTCTGTTATTATACCTTTTTGCGCTGCTGTTTGCGACAATCACGATGTGACACTGCACAGCATATGCTACACTCGCCACTTTCTTTGTATGTGTGGGCTTCATTTAAATAACGGCGGCCGCCTCAACACTTACACTGCCTACACTCACCTTTACACCGGCGTCCACTTAATTCATTTCCTCACTTATGTAGTAGTAGTGGGACCACCACAGCCTCTCCTGCAAAGCGCACCTTGTGGCCAGAGGCACCTGGTTCGCAGCCTCACACAAACACATAAACACACACACTCTTAAGTGGGTTTTCCAGACCTATACGTTGCTCTTGGCCAATGCTCAGCCAATGCACATAGTGCATGAGCCGAGTTTGGCACAGTTCACTGTCAGGAAGTCGCGCGCTTGGAAAGGGAGAGGCGGGGATAGAGGGAAGACGAGGAAGAGGACAAAAAATGTGGGGGGGGGATTCTTCAGTGATGGCTAGTTTTGTTTCCAGAACAGGAAACCTAATCAACCATTGTGATTTTTTTTTTTTTTTTTTACTTCTCTTTCAAACTCTCTGTCTTTAAGGAGAAGTCCTCAAATTTTGAATTAACAATATACTGTATATTCAGGGAAACGTCTCATTCTCACATCTCAAAAGGCTCATCAATTCATTTTTTTTGTTGTTTAACTAATCATTTAATCACCTATTTCAGCACAAACACCTGCGAAGTGCGACGCAAATGTAACTTTGCCATTTTTTTCTAAACTATAGCTTTAAAAAGTTCATCATCCCCTTTTTATACATGCACACGTACACTCATGACTGCTACACACTGCAAAAGTAAAAAGCAACACACATAGCTAAAAGCACACACCGAGGCACACACTGCTCATTCAGAGCCTCAACATGTATGCATATGTGCAGACACAAAGAAAAAGAAGAAGAAGGGAAAAAAAAAAAAAGACGGAGGGGGAGCACAGAAGAAAATGCAAAGGGTATAATTTTCCACAATCAGCCTCCGCTTGAAACAAGCAATTAGGGGGAATGTGCAGAGCATCCCCTTGTGCTGGGGGTGATTCAGTGTGTGTGTGTGTGTGTGTGTAGACCTATCGTCTCCTCCTCTAGTCTTTCTTGTGGTTAGGTAGGGTGGTTCAGGGGCAGCGCGCAGCAAATTCGATAATTCCACCACCAAATGGACCAGAGCGTGCCCTCGTGTCATGGATATCATATACGGCATCACAATACGGCGGTATTTACGCACTGTAAAATACAAACAACTCACTCACTTAGGCTCTAGAGCAACTGGAAGAACTAGCCGAGTGTAATCGTCTTAGCTTGCTGACTGAAGATTTGATTATAGGTTTGGATGAATAATAATTATTAAATAAAATAATACTACACTGGATTAATTACTGTCGTCACTGGTTGTTGATTGCAAAGGACTATCACACCGGGAAGGTTAATGATAAACTGATAGCTGTATTACTTATTTGTAGTATTCATGCAAAATGAACCAGAGGACTGAGAAAGAAAGCTAATCGTACGTAATTAACAAGAGGAAAGAGGAAAACAGATGAGAATAAAACCGAACAGAAGCAATAACACGAGACGAGCCGAACAGAAATATATTGTCTGAGGCAGCCACGGCAGTAAATTGGGGAAACACAAGCCCTAATCCCAAAGGTGGAGTTTCCTCCTTCAGGTTCCTTGAAGAGGAAAAAGAACAGAGCACGCTCTTTTATCTGTGTGGTCCACCGGATCGGCTTTCCTCCTCTTCTGTCTTTCTTTCTCCCTCGTCTCTGTCTGTCTCTCTCCGGCCTTCTTTCCCCTCCTGCTACGTCTTGTTCACAGATGCGGCTTGTTCTCTGTTCAGGTAGTGCGTGCGTGCGCGAGTGAAGTGTGATCTCCTCCCTCGAGGTGCACCTTTGCCCCCGAAGTCACCTCTCTGACCTGTCCTCTCTCTCGGTGAGACTGAATTCACATCGCGTTTTCGCATCGGATTTTTTCCCTCTACGTCCGCCCTCATTTATTTTATCCCATAACCTTTCTTCCTACCACTTTCAGAGGCCGTCCCATGAAACAACAGAACATGTGCGGTAACACGATACGCTGTGTCTGCTGTCGGCTTTGCCTGTCTGCAGAAAGGCCACCAGTGTTTGTCCTCCACATCGCTCCGGTACGTTTTCCCATCCAGAGAACGTGGTGGCAGGATTTTACGTTGCTTAAAAAAAACCCGCATTCTCCGCCGTGATTATTTTCCTACTGGGTACTTCTGCCTAACACATGTGTACGTGCGAGGCTACGTGTTTATCTTAGATTAATTACCGAGGCCCGTGTGTCTGTAGGAAGAAGCCGGCGGGAGTGCGCGCGAATGTGCAGAGTCCAGAGGCCGGGTTTATTGAAAGCTGCCGTCCCACGGATAAACATACAAGCGCCGACAAGATTGTCCACAGAGGAACAAGGTGTCATGGGAGATGCAGGGAAAATAATCGGAGTTCAGAGGTGGAGGGAGGAGAGAAGTGCGGAGGAGAGAGGAGCAGAGAAAACAACATAAGAGAAAAATAAACGGCAGGTGTTTGAGAAGATTTAGTGTAGCACTTGCAAAAACGGGAAATGGGTTCACGTGGAGGAGGAGGAGGAATTCCACATTCTTGGGAAAAGACTGGTGTCAGGGGTACTTTGGCTGGCGGGGAGACTAAACGTAAACCCTTCTCTATTGTTATGCTACACTCCTCCTTTTGCTTGGAAAAACACGCGGCGATTCAATAAACATTTACTGCTTGAACAAGAGGGGGCTCACTCATACCGCCGACTGCAGAGCCGGGGAGGGCCGCGCGCCCCATATGGCAGCTGGATTGAGGCTGGCCCGGGGTTTTTGCTCTGCGAGCCGGTATAAAAATGAAGTGCTTGCGGGCTGGTGCGCAGAGAGCAAGGCATCCGATACGGGGTCTGTAAATGTGAGCGGTAAAGGAGGGGAGGCTCATTCCAGCTCCTCATTTGGGGGAATTACGGTGACAAAGAGCAGGCCTGGCAACGGCAGCGGCATCCTGCATACACACACACACACACACGAGGGCACACAGAAGAAATCTCCACCGCTGGTGACTGCTTGCAGCACAGCAGAGAAAAAAAAAAAATAGATCTGTGCCATGTTTCAATAAAACTTTGTTGTTACATCCAAGCAGGGGCACAGATTAAAATAGGAACACCTCACAAACCACAAACTTGCTTTGCTGGAAAGAAAATCCCAGAAACAACCAGAGAGAGAAAAAAAAAACAAGGCAAGACACAGAAAGAAAAAAAGAAATATAAGTTGCCTTGGTTAGGAAGTTCTTTTTAAGCCGCCGTGGCAGCAAAGGCCACAGAACGACGGCACTACCTGCTTCCCGGCACTTAAAATACGAGGGCTCCCTGAAATAAACCTTTAACTCTTGCCACCAGGCAAAAAAAATGGGCACCGAATGGGGTTTTCAAAACAGCAACAGCTAAAAATACAATGCTGGTGGAGTGTGAGGTCCAGCAGCTGTGTGTTTGTGTGTGGGGAGGGAAGGAGAGGGAGAGAGAGCGGGAGGCTGGCATTTCTGTGGCAGGCCATGAGGCATGAGCCAAGGGACCCGGGGCAAGCTGGCCGCTGGAATGCACGGGCCAACCGCCGGCTTCCTCCTAACAGCTATTGACAAGTTGCCGCTGGCACCTGCTAGAGATGCCTGCGGGACATCGAGACCCTCTCCCCCTCTCTCTCTCTCTCTAGTTTCTCACTTCTAATCGCTAGCAACAGTTTTGATAATCGTTATTTACCGAGCAAGGACGAAGCTCCCGTTGGGACATTTCATTTTAAAAAATTCCGCGTGGAAATAACCATCGGATTGATCAGTTACAAAAATAACCGCCGAATACACACAAAATGCTAAAGCTAATTTCTTTAACGTCGATCAATGGGAAATTGACTGTCACGTCTGCTTACTGATACAGACTTGGAGGTGAGAATGAGTCGAGGGAAGATTTGAGGAGCAAGCCAGGTAAAATATGAGCCGTGTTTCTTTTGGCAGAATGGAGGCTAATCGGAGGGGCTTTGCAGGTTTAACGGGGGGGCGGGGTGGGGGTTACGGACAGCGCATCTGCGAAGCACCGTCAGCGTCTGGCATAACATCTTCCCTTGTATTAGGAGGCCAGGAGAAACCACCATGTGTGCATGCATGTGTGTGTGTGTGTATGTATGTGTGTGTGCATATGTGTTCTGGGCCCACCTCCAGAACCAATGTATTACAAGAGGTCCGGCTGTAAGATTATATTTGGATTCTCTAGGCCCGCTTCCAATTATTACTGGCACTTAATACTTTTCGCACCATTCACAGATCCCTTTACCCCGCCACCCGTCAGCCCCTCTCTTTCTCTCTCTCGCTCTCTTGTTCTAACACACACATCTCAGCTGAAGCTTTTGGCTCGAATCAACACTTTTTATTGGTGTACTGGTAGGGAGGTATAGGAGAGACTGAATAAGTAAAGGAGGAAGCGATTTAGCGCTCTTACGCTGTAACACAAACGTTAATGGAGATAATGTACGTTCAGGCCACTACGTCATGCACTCACCAGCATGTGTAAAGGAAGGTTTTTGCAGACGAGGAAGTTTCTGGGAGTATTTAGCACAGGGGGACAACATTTATGGTTTATCTTTAAGAGGTAAGGGCAGAGGTCAGAGTCACGGACGTGCACAAACAGAGATAATCAAAAAATAAATGCTCGACTCTAAAGTAGAGCAAGAACGGGAGACAGCAGGGGTGAAAGAATGAAAGAGAAGAGGTGTAGTATAGACACCTCCGGATGTGAATGAGTGACAGGCCGCAACAGCAGAGCGCCGATCTGCTTTTCATTACGAAGGAGGTGCAGCTGGAGAAGTCAAGACTATCAGGGAAGAAAGCTGCCTGAACCGTGCACGCGTGCATGTAAAAAAACAAAACAAAAAAAAAACTCACCTCTCTCCAACAGATACCTCCGTGCTATCACTGAATATATTACCCAAATCAATGATGATTCATTCTTTCCAATCTGAAAGTGAAACGGTTCAAGCTGCTGCTATGTAATTTAAAAGCCCAGAGATAGGAAAAGACAGATTCCCTTAAAAAAAAAAACGTTACAGCAACACAAAGCTGCCAAAGAAAAGTAACCCAAGTTCTCGTTTTGTAATAAACGACACCAGGCTTGTTTGGCTTTTAATAATAGAAGAGCACACACGCTATCGTCATTAGTTGGAAGACTGCGGAAAATGTTTGCTTACTTTGAGAGCAGCGGCCGGTCATTAATCGGGCTCATTTTTATTTAATTATATTGATGCATATGCGGTAGGTATTGTTAAACATTTTGACTTGGCAGCGATCCCGGGCCAGAATAAAATAATGTTAAGGATATTGTTTTACTGGTTAAATTAAATTGCGGATGAACACTAATAAATCTTTTTTTTTTTAATCTCTAACAAGAGCCCTAACTGATCGTTCCAGACACGTGACAGGTTACTAATTAACCCACCTTCCTGTTACTGAATGCGTTTCACACTGCAGATAAAGTGAGAGCGAACCGAGGAACCCAGATTTTTTTTTGTCAACGCTGATTTTACTGTGCTGTAGTGAGATTAGTGTGTCATGCAGTCAGAGCTGCACAAGTTTCTAGTCAGGATTGTGGAAGCTCAAGCTCGGTCATCTCTGTGAAGTCAAACCAAAGTTCAGTATGACTTTAACTTGGATTTCCACATTCTCTGCTTAGTGTCCAGCGTCTCAGAGCTTTTGTGTTCTCCTCTGATTTATTGAAAACAAACGCGCAATCCGGCTACATGACACGCACATTAAGGCGCGATTACAAAAGGCTTATAAGGCATACTCCAGCACACAGGTGCTCAAACACTCACAAAGCAGTCAACTGGCCGTGTCCCCCAGAGAGCGCACCTTTCTTGGGAAAAGAAAGGGTATTATAATAATTCAATAAATAAACAAGTGTATTTCCCAGGTCAGCAGAAACAGCCTATTCCTTTGTGAGTGTGTGCGAGATTCCTCTTTGGTTCATGGCGGCACAACACACACACTGACACACACACACACAGGCTGTGTCTCATCATCTGTGAAGAAATAATGGAATTATATATATTTTCTCCCCTGCGCGCGACGAAGCATCAAAGTTCAGTGCTGTGATAAGTTGCCTGTGTGCTTTGCCCCTGGCCATAACGGTGTGTGGTGTTTTCCTATTACTGGCATGTCCTGTTTCATAGATGGATGGACCTCAGGCTGACGTCTGCCACTGCCTCTGCTCTGCTCTCCGTGTTATTACCAAAATCGATGTCCATGTCTGCCGCCATTTATTATCCCCCACCACCCCAACAAACAACACACACATGCACACAGAGCCAAACACACATGCACGTAACATAAACTGAAATGAGATGAGAGGGAGGTGGGAGGGTGATGGGAAGTTCCGTGGCATGGAAATTCTGCTTGGCTTGTGAATCTCAGTGTGTGTGCTTTATAGTACATTTGTGGCAATTTGCAGATTTTGAAAGGTAAGTAATGTTATTTGTCTCACAGCGCCCGTTTCTTCTTCCTACTTTAATTTTCTCTGTATGTGTGTGTGTGTGTGTGTGTGTCCATAATTAACTTTTTGCATTGTTTCACGTGTGATGAGATCATCACGCCAGGGCCAAAGAAACATGTTAATGAGCAGGAACCATAATGGGAACCATGTTTACTGAATTAACCTGTAGTTTTATGAATAGAAATGCCGTTCTAAAAAATAAAATCAGATGGGATCTTCACTTATAATAAGTGTGGTTTCAACTTCAGCCACCAAAAAAAAAAAAGGGGGGGAAAAATAGTGTAAACTTGTGACTTTGTGGGGAGATTTCCTGTCAATGATCACGAATAACGTCATCTCCACTGATTCATTGCCTTCTCAACACGCCTGCTACGTAAAATCCGATTGCCACATACGTGATAGTTTGTGGAAAAGGAATCTATGACAGTTTAACAATTTAGTGGGCAGTCCCGCAAAGTCCACATCCAGAGGAAGAGGGATGGATTGGTGGTTGAACATTTCAGACTTTCAGGCAAGAGAGTCGGGTTCCTTCCCCCTTCTTGGACCATTATTTTTGGAAATGTCCAGTAGTTCACTTATTATTCACGCTATTTGGTTAAGTTAGTGAGTTGGATAAAAAAAAGATTTGCAAACCTAAAAGGCAAACGTCTCCCATCTGCAACAAGCTCCTCTGTCGTTTTCTTGGCTACCGTGGTGACGGGAGATTTTACATGCACTTCATTTACATGGCTGCAGGAGGTCAGTTGTTTTCAATAGGTACATTTCTGTAGGAAAATCTCTGCACCTCCTGGTGGCTGCAAAGTCGGACTTTCCGATCCCCCTTGAAGTATCAGGATAAAGTCTGGAAGCCTTAACCCTAACACCAGAGTAAAAAGGTTAGACGTGTCAGCCTGATTCTCTTCATGCACATGCACGTGTCTGCTTATATTTGTCTATATAACTGCGTCACTTTGAAACGCACATGTCCTTGCGCGTGTGTTCCCGCGTGTTATGTCAAGGTAGCGTCTCAGCCGAGGTCCCGCGGCGCTCCGGGCCTTCTGTCCTCCCCTCATAACCTCACAAAGACGCTAATAAGCCCCCCGATGACGGACGCTTATGGATTTCTGCGCCGCTAATTTCCGTAACTATCACTGTTTGAAAGATAGCTGAGGGATTTAGCAGAGGGGGCCAAGAGAAGGACCCCTTGTATTCTGTGGGAACACAAGAGCTGTATTATGTGATATAAAAAAAAAAAAAGGAACGTCCCCCCTTTTCTCTCCCTCAGGCTGATTCCATGATATTTATCTACACACGGTCATATGAAACCATTATGTTTATGGAATATCAAATGCAGGCCTACGCGGCTGCATTGAGTTGGGGCTCGGTATAATTGCCAGGGGGATGCACAGGTTTTTCCGCGACAATCCACTCTTTCAGAGGTCACATTTGAACTTTGGCTAATAGCCTGAGATGAATTTGTGTGGCTCAGCTGAGCGAAAAGCTCGCTAACGTTACAGCATCGGCAGGACGCAACTTGACGGCAACACCGGTGTCCAGCTGATAAACACACGCAGAAGAACAAGCTGTGAGTTCAAGTTGCTTCACACGGCAACAACCTGTAGGGTGGCTACAAGACGTATCACTTTTCTATTTGCCGATAGATTTCCTATCAAGCGTCCAGCTCCCCGAGCAAGAGGAGTTTGTCATTTTGAGGCCATAGGGCCCAAAAATCCCTTAATTACATTGTAAAGACAAATGCTGGCGAACTCCTGTAACCCTACCCCATGCAGCTGAACCAAACATCGGCCTGAGACCGCAGACTGCCAGATAAAAACAAAGAGCCAGAGAGCAGCTTTCCTAACCATGCGCATCACATAATACAATGTTTTCATGCGCGGGCTCCTCAGCTCTGCTTCACGTGCACACTTTTCCTTTTTCTACACAAAAAGCTGCGTTCACGCTAAATGTGCGCTTCCACTTTAAATGAGTTTAAATTTAGTCTAATTATAATGCTTCCAATATCCAGTAGTATTCACTTCAGGCTTTCACACATGCTGCAAGTGAGAGTGGAGCCGATTTGGTCCCACTTCCCCACTTACTGCTGAGTCCAACACTAAACACCATCCATCACTGCCTGTCATATCAACATGCTACCGAGCTCACTGGATATACCCGTCAGAGTAAGTCAGACCACATGCACAGTAGCTACACACACCTAAACATGATGAAGAGTGTGTGTGTGTACTTATGGGTGCACATTTTCTACTCCGCTTGCATTAATTAATTTGTCATCACCGGTTGTCCCTCCCCTACCCTCACTGCCCCCCCTCCGCCTGCCTTCACCTCTACAGTGGATGAATCCCCCAGTCGCGCTATAGCAGGTTTTGCTACCTGGGCCTTTTGCGGGGGTGGTCGGGGGCCAACTTTCTGTCAGTGAGGAATGTAATTAGGGAGAATTAAGCGGCATGGGGCTACGAGGGAGGTCAGGAAGAGCTGGCAGGGTCGAGGCGGGTCACTACCAAGCATTCTGTCTCTTTCTCCTTTCCTCTCTCTCCCCTACTCTTTTCTTGTAAGACAGGGTCGGGGTGAGGAGGTGTCATATTTAGTCCTACACCGTGGGAGGCTGACACAATAAGCCATGGATCTCTTCTCCCTGCTCCTCTCTCTTCCTACAGGTCGGCTGTCATTCCCGCTTGCGAGTTCGGTTTCTAAGATTCTCCTGTGATTGATTCAAGTCTGTCCTTCACATACTCGCTTGGACTCACATGCATTAAAACACAACTGACAGTATCCGAATTATTTTTCCACGCCAAGATCCAAAAGTTAACCATACTATTTATGTAAGTTTAAGACAGGCCACTTGCTAACCCCACTTGCCATTTCTTTCTTGCCCTCATAACTGAAAAAGATATCAGTCCCTGCACAGTGGATACACACCTTGGAAAAAGTTTCTGCAGGTTTCCTGAAGCTTACACGCTTCTGGGCCAAAACAGCATGGGAACTACATGCAGAGGGCTCGAACGGCACAACATGAATGTCATAAAAGAATTGAATCATTTGGTATTTCTATACTTTCCGAATATTATTTGACCTCGCAGATTCAGGCCCGCTCGCCCAACTGCTCCTTTTCTTACGATCCCGTATGGGAAAAACGTTTTTTCAGCCAGTGTAGTGTGTGTCCTGAGATAGCGCTCGAGCTTTCGTGCCAAAAGTGCGTCACAGCGTTGAACCGCGTCCAGAGCAGTTCCTGGAGGATTGGGAAAACCGAAATCAAAGCACTAAAACATCCCGTCTTACATCATCTATCTTGTGCTATCTGTGATCCTGTCAGCTGAAACTAAAATATATGTTGATGAGTATATGGTAAAGTCATGTACAAATGTACATACACATAAAATATCTTGTACTTCTACTTATCTTTTCATAGACATTCGCAGTCCTGGGAGTGTAGGTGTGTACGTACAGTAAGCATGCATGTTTGTGTGTGACACATAAAAAACACATGTGTGTTAAGGCCATCAGATACCATGTGGAACAGTATTAAGACAAAATCAGGCAGGAAGCCCCAGCCAAAACATATCCAAACTAACAGAACTGCTCCCGGCCATCTGACAGAGTGGGAGGCCTTTGACTCTGAATATATTAGGGCCTCTCAATGTGTGTGTGTGTGGGTGTGAGTGTGAGACAGGGATTGTATGTGTTTCAGCAGAAGGTCTGTATAAGTGCTTTTGGATGACATAATATAGACAGGGAGTCCTCGGGGTAGAATCCACTGTATAAACTGAATACACCCCTCTGACTGTCTCAGTTACACTGTGTGCATACATGCAGGCAAACACACCCACACACCCCGACACACACACACACACACACACACACACACACACACACACACACACACACACACACACACACACACACACACACACACACACACACACACACACACACACAGACAGACTGTGCAGCTGGGTGTTTTTATTGAATGTGTGCACAGAGGGAATTTCCCCACTCATCTCCGGTTCAGTCTGTCTGTCATTGGGCTACTCACTTGCTAACTCACCCTACCCATCTCTCTCGGGACGTCTCTTCTTGCGCTGCCTCTGCATCTCCTTCGTTTCCTTCCTTCCTTGTTTTTGGCTCTCTCCTCTCTTTTGGTTCCGTCCGTAACCTCCCTCCCTCCTCCTCCCCGCCTCTCTCCTGCTTGTCTAGCATCCTGACTCGTTAATTTGTACTTTGTCTTTCAATCTTCAAGTTTGTCTCAGTGCTTTTCATGACTGATTATGGATGCTCTATTGTTCCGTGTTTATTAGCTAAGAGACAGGATACGTACGATAACAGGATTGCCTTCAGTTTGATGATTATACAATTATGAAAATCTGGCATACCTTTATAAACCTCTGAAGATTCCTAAATCCCCTTTTTTAGTAGTTCAAAAAAGTCTGAAGACTGTTTTCCTAATTTGGGATGGTTGCAGTTTGTAGGTAGGATTAGAAATTGAGTGAAACGGCCATGAGCGTCACTAAGATTAACGCAACAATATTTCCACTCCCTGCTTCTTTAATTGGTAAGAACAGGAGAGGCTCAGCTTCTGTGTCATCTGTAAATGTCATCAGTGGAACGATTAGTCATTACTGACCAATTAAAGTTAAATAACCGCTCCCCTCAAACACAACCGGCGAACACGAACGGCGTCCAAAGCAACAAAGTAAAAGTGACATAAAAATGAAGAGCTAGCTCTTTTGAAAAGGTTTCAAAGCTTCACCTATGGCACACATGAACCGTCAGCTCCAATAAAAAACATGTAAAATACATATTAAAAAGTCTTTTCTGTGACAGGACAGAGAATTCCTTTGTGATCTCACCAAGTTTTACAACGCAGTGAAAGAAAATACCTCGTTTCCTCCCTTTCTCTTCCCAACAACTCCTTTTCTCTCTCTCTCTCTCTCTCTCGCGCTTTCTAAAAACTGATGAGATTGACAGGTAGTGGCGTGCTCTGCCCTCCTCTCCTCTCCTCCTCCCTCTGCTCGCGGCGACCGCCAAATCCTCCGAGGGATGAGTGGAAGGGAGGGGATGATCGAGGGAAGGGATAGAGGGAAAGTCCTAGAGTCTGTGTTGTGTCTGCTGGATCCACGGTTCAGAGAGAGAGAGAGAGAGAGAGAGACGAGGAGAGACAAAGACTGGACCGATAAACTCCATATCAAATAAAATAAAAAAGCTTAAAATGAACTAAGACTGCCTCTTAGTACACAAAACAACGCATTTAACAGGCTTGAGGTTGAACACCAAGTATTAAAAACCACCTCAGTAGTAGTAGTGGTAGTGCTAGATTCCTACTATCCTCCATATGTTTTATGCAACAGCTGGATAGAATTACAGCTATAGGTCTTGGAAAGCAATCCAGAGGTTTTCAAGAGACAAGCCAGATTTAGGCCTAACATATAGTGTTTTAGACCATAATTATATACGCATAGCGAAGGTCCAAAATAGAAAAAGGCCTGGTAAAAAGCATAATTAAGACAAAGTGATGTTGGTGACCTAGCCTGCGTGGGAGTTTGTGGCGCAAAGTGGTCTCTTTTATTAGTGGCGGATATTTGGTGATTTATAAATTCCCCTGTTTTAAAATGAATGCCATGTGAATATTTGAAATAAGCCAGACTTTTGTCCCTTGTTTAGGCATTATTCATCATGATTGAAAAGAAGAGTTTGTGTCACATGTGAGTGAAACATGATATATATATATGTTTTTTATGGTTAAAGACAGTAAAATGAACCAGCCTGAGTTCTTGTTTCTGCTATAAAGCTGAAGTTTTTGCAACACGGTGTTGCTGCCGAACACTAGCCAACGACACACACGCGCAAGCGCACACGCAAGCGCTAACAAGTATCACTATGCAATGGACGGTGCTATGGGATGGTGTTTCCGCGGAAACAGTGGGGGGATATTGGAGCCAGACGTGCAGAGCTGTCAGGGTCTAGTGATAGGGATGGGTGTCAGTCACATCCCAGGGGTCCACGCACACACACACTCGCGCACGCACACAACATTATCGTTAACCTCTTTGCTCTCCTTTGCACACAGATGAGTGTGATTTGATGTGCTGTAGCAGATGTAAGTGGACACCCTTATTCTGCTCAATGAAGATATATTCCTGGCTGGAGGTGGATGTGGGGTCTGACTCTGCACCTTTACCATGCAGGGCTCAGTCCACATCTGCTTCCCATCAGCCACAAGGCTTACCTTTTTAAGGCAGAGGCGAGGGCAGGCGGGGAAACGAAACGAAGAGGGTGGGTGGGTGAGGTGGGGGAGAGCAGAGTTCGGGTTTTTGGCTTGATTCAATTACTAGCACCACCGCCGTGAGAGAACATTCCCCCTTGGGTGTCTAGCGCCGAGTATGTGTGCATGTGTATGCATGTGTTTGTGCTGCAGAGACGGACCTTGTTTCAGTCTTGGAGTGTGTTTATGTATGCGTGTGTGTGTGTGTGTGTGTGTGTGTGTGTTTGTGTGTGTGTGTGCAATTATTGACAACCCAGGGTCACTGACATGTTAGCTGGTCACTATTACATTTCATCTCTGCTAACTTGCCAGTTTATTAGGTACACAAGTTAAAACAAATGCATTCTAATGTAACAGTCCTGCATCAAATCTTAGCTTCAGAGAGCTGCTGCTTCAACTGTTCACTTTGGAGTTTGAACTGTATTGTACCAACATGTGTTTCTATTATTTTGACAACCGCTTTCAAGTTGTAAACAGAAACACTTCAGCGTTTAATTCAATCCAGTTTAACAGCACCACAAACTATATCCTCCGATATATATCCAGTTGAAAAACCATCTTTCTGACAACTCATGAAGGATTAGTGCTACAAACCACAGCCCCCAAAATGAATCAGCAGCTCTCTCGGTTATTTAAAACAAATGCTGAACACCATAGCCTCCATTAAGATAAGATTTAGTGCAGGACTGTTAAATCTGAACACATTCATTTTCACTGGTGTACCTAATGAACTGTCTAGTGAGTGTGTGTGTTTGCCAGCGGCCTGCGCTGCTCTCTCTCCTCGACGCTTTTCTTAAAAAAAAAACAAAATCACAGTGGGTGGAACTTTAATTACGGAAAAAAATAGCGGATTTAGTGGAATGAGTTGAGAAAAGGCTTTATGGAAGTATTATTTTAATTTGGGTTTACAAAGGTAAATCCCAGTTTGTACCACTTCTCAGCGTTTAATAACAGCCAAAAACTGGCAGAAGTTTTTTAGGGCTACCAGCTTTTACCGCAAATATCCACTCAGTGCCCATGATAACAGCCAGCAACACATGGTCTGTGTGTTGGCAAAGAGGGTAGCTGACAACCACTCATCAGGACCCTTTAAAATAAAGTGGATGAATACAGACCAGACAGAATTCTCCCTCTGGTTTATGTTATTTTCATGTAACTGCTGGTTACAATTACAGACAAGCTTGAGTTAGTTATGAGGGCTCATCTGTGACTATAAACATTGTAACAGAAGCCTGTTCATACTTTGCTATTTACCAATTGTCAGAAATCACAGGTTTGGAGTATGTGTTCACACTTGAGCTATTATTTATACTCCTTAGTGAGGGAAACTGTTCGAGCAAGACGAGTATGCGTTATCATTTTGTTGAGGCCCATCACTTAAATGTATGAAAAAGTGCTCATTTCCGTGTTTGTTGTGATTGTGGAGCATACACCGACATGTGAGAAGTTGACAGTATTATGTAGTGAAAGAGAAACTCCATGCTGCAGTTGGATTTTTCATCGTGTCTCCCTCTCCCTCTGCAAACTATGTGACATTTTCATTTTAATAAAAGTCATACTGATAAGGAGTAGGGGCCGATGATGAGGTATGGGTTTTGACGGACACTGCAGCCTCTTACATATAAATGATGACAGAGTTTCTGTCTTCCTTTCTGTAACTTGAAGCCTTGAGCATCGGATCATATTCTTTAAACAAAGCACATGCACGAAAAGCGTCCTAAAAGCCAAACTTCGCCGAGTCCCAGCCTTTCGTAAGACAAGACTGATTGCATTTGCAGCATCTTGACAATTCACAAAGGAATCATTCACTGGAGTTTTCTTTTTTTTTGTAAGTGGTTCAGTTATTTCGATATTTTTAACTGCAATTACTTCTTTATTTCTGCTTTTTTTTTTGTTTTAGCTTTCGGGGAAGGTTCAACCAAATACTACTGACAACGGCCACGGCGCTTCATCCACGCGCCAAAGCTCCTGCAAGTCATTATCAGTTGCTTCAAACCCTTTTTCTCCATTAATCCTGTTTTGTATATCTTTAATGATCTAAACGTATACAACTTCTGTCCGGATCCCATTACAGAGCGATTACGTGACCAGTTACAGAAACGGTAAATACCCCAAAGACTGTGGCAACTGATAGCTGTTTTTATTTATTGTAATTCTCGAACAGCTGCAGGTCTTTAAGGGGCTTCATACGTGGCGAGTCAAGAAACGTAACATCAAGTTCAAATGTCTCTCTCGTATACACTTGCTCAGACAGTTCATTAGGCATAGTGCCAGGGAAAACTAATGCGTTCTAATATGTAACAGTTCTGTAGTAAATCTTGTCTTTATGAAGGTTATGCTATTGAGCATTGGTTCCAAACAACAGAGAGAGATGTTGATGCTGTGGTTTGTAGCACTGTTGAACTGTATCGTGTTGTACTGACACATGTTTCTCTTATTTTGGCAACCCCATTTTAGTCAGTGGGCTAGGCTGAGTAACAGAAATATTGATCATCCAGTTGAATCACCACCTCTCTAAACTTAAGATGGGTAATATAGTGCAGGAATGCTAAATCAGAGTGGATTCATTTTCACTAGTCTACCAAATGTTTTGTCAAGTGAGTGTATACACACACACACACCTTTCTGCTCCTTTCTCCCACTGTGGCATGCTGTGAGTTTAACAGAGTGGCTGCCTGAAGAGTTCTCCACTAAAAAAAAAGGGGGTCTTGGTGTCTGAGACAGTGAACAATGGCCAAACTGTTGAGCAGCGACTCAAGTCGGCCCAGAGGATTTCCTCCTCAACCCCGGACTACCTAATGCTATATGACACGGTACATCGTGACGAGAAGGAGGCACTCGTTAAAGAAAACGGGGAAAGAGAGAGAGAGGGAGAGGTGCAGTCACACCTTGCTTTGTCTCGGGCTCGAAACGTCAGCGCTTCGGTACTTTTGTTGTTAAGAGCCGAAGCTTGTTTTCACGACGCAGGCAATAAATTGACCTCTTTAAGAGGAACATTTACACCCAAACCCCTGCTTACCTCAACAAAAAAATGAGCTTGGCAGTGAGCCGACGCTGGGGGAGAAAGTGTGTGTGATTTTGAAGGAGAAGCAGGTAGACAGACAATTGTACTTTTCATTACAAACACAACTCGTACCTTCCCGGCACACAGACTGTCTGACTCACACATGGGTTCTCTTCCATTGCTTCCTGAGCCCAAAAGCTTTTACATCATAAATCAGTAGTAAAAACATCTCTCTGTGTAGCAGCTCCACTCGTCACATGACTAGCTTTGACCTTCTCCATCAAATATCTCTCACCTCAGCCTACTGTAGCCTTTAGCAGCGCTGCTAACCAGAGACAGATGGACGTTTACAACTGACAGCAGATGGAAAGAACTTCACCCACAGAGTCCAGCCTCGACGGCGTACGGCCTCATTTGCCGTGCCGTGTTTTCGAACAAGCTCTGCTTTTCATAATTACCTGTCCTGCTCCGTGAATGCATTTTAATCAGTTTTCTTCTGAGTTTGACCAATGAAAAGTCTAAGTCTGCAAAAAAAAAATCTGCTAATGCCATGTATGCAAATATGAGAAAGAAATACATAATGCAGCTAAAATGAAGGAGGACGGGAATCAGGTATGTGTAAGATCCAAGTCTGCATTTTTCAAAACTGGAACTTGAGACGTAAACTCATCATTATTCATTATCTAATCACGTTCACAATCCAGTGACATCGTACATTTTGCACTGCCATACTCAGTAGTTGTTACTGAAATTTAAACTGTCAGACATGATCACGCGCATAATCCCGCCTTTCCTCTCTCCCCATAACCCCGTCTATCCCAAAACCCACTCAGGGTTGGCCCGCGGTGGGCAGACAGGGCTTAGGCCGAGGATAAGAGAAAGTGCTTGGTAGACAACGCAGGCTAATTTGTAAAAGATACAGCGGCTGCATGGCTTTCCAAGGCACCGTGGGGGAACCAAAACATTCAGCAGTTGTCCAAACAGATTCCTCACTCCACTCCGCAGTGGACGACACAGCACTGCTATAATTTACACACACACACACACACTCGCGCACACACAAATACACAGGCTCTCTCTATCCTCTGGCGCAGGAATTTATTTTGCTTGGGGTGATTGCTGTGTCTGCAAGTTCTGAAGCCTTGTTAATGAATTTGAAACGGGGTCATGCCGGGATTGATGGGTGAGAATTATGTGTGTGTACTGCAAAAAAAAAAAAAAAAAAAAGAGGGGAAGTGTTGTGGGGAGCTATTATGAGATCATGCAAGCTAAGCACCTTTGTTTCACTCTGAAGTCCGGCGTTATTTTGATGAACACCGTCGACTGCGGGAGATTTGATCAACGTGTGATCTGTGATCTGGCCGTGATAACACGAATGCTTCCACGTGCACGTAGGTAAGCCTGTGTGTGTCCCGTCTTTGCTTTGCGTTCACATGTTGTAACTTTTCACGTGTTTGCAGAAAGGAAAGTGGAGGATAATAAGCAATAGGGGGCGCCTGCACACAGCTGGACATTCAAGTCATGCCACTGCAACCGCACACAGAACAAGCTGTGAAAAGAGAAGGTGTGTGTGTATATATGTATGTCATTAATTAGATCAAATAAATAGCCCAGCGTTAACAGCTAATATACTATCATTTTCAGCACTAATAACTTCTGCATGATGTTCCCTGACTCTGCTTTCTTTCTGGGCACAGGCTGGCCCAGTGTGTGTGTGTGTGCTTCTATGTTTGTGAGAGCGTGGCCACCGCTGCCCTTCCCATATCTGTCTCCCATCGCTCTGTCTTATCACATACCTCAGCATTGCCTCCTGTGATTGTGTAAAAAGCCTGGGGCTTTTTTTTTTTTTCTTTCCTACGCCACAGAGACAAGGAGAGGAAAAGTGAGTCTGGTTGTTTGTGACAATACCAGGGTGAACGGGGCGCTGCAGTGCTTGGGAGATTCTGTTGTTACAGGGACAAAGCAAATAAAGTGTCAGCCATTCAAAAGATGGCTAGGCTCAAGAGGGTCAGGCCAAGTTAATTCCTTTGGAAAACAATCAACTGCCATCTTGTTCTCTCCCTCAGCAGCCGTCTCGACTTTCTTGATGCTGATGGACATTTTGAAAGACTCTCGAGGAGTGGCACACAGGTCAAGGGTTACATTACTAGTTGAAATATACAATATATTAGATGTCAAAAGAGTAACTCACTGAAACGGGAAACAAAATTCTGTTACTGGTCAGGTAACAGAAAGTTGGATTTCACTGGTATGAATCCAAAGATCCATTTGTGATGAACACAACTTTAGAAATTATACATTAAAAAGTGTCTTTCAAGAATAACTGTGTTAATTCATTTGGATAATTACCTCACTATGAAGGGTGATCATTGGAGCTGCTCAATCTGAAGGAAACTCTCTATTTCTTAGCAGTGCATTCCACTAGTGTTTGTAATTTTGATTCTATCATAAGACTGAGCACATTTTTTAACATTTGCTCAAACATTTGATGCCAGATGAGGCTCATTCCTGGCCTACCATGCTGTTTAAGGGCATCAGTCCAGGGACTCTCTTTGCTGCTCTGCTTTTACCCTGTGTTAGCACGTGGAAACGGCTCCACTAGCAGGCTCAATACGTAGGTCAGCCAGGATAACCCCCATATCCTGATTACTGACACGGAGTGCCCTCTGGAACATAGGCCAGCAATAAAAAAGGCTTCAATGAGCTGCTGCAAACTGGACAGAAGCTGCGACTGTGAAGAGAGACATTAATCTACCGAGCTACGTGCTTAGCTATACCGACAGAGGACTCACCTTAAAAAAAATAAGAAAAAAAAGTGAATATGAATGTGCGCAGAAATCAATAAGAACCAGAGCTTTTTGTTTCCACCACTTCCTCCACTTTGTCTAAACTGGCTGAAAGATACAAATAGTAAGGAGGCAAAAAAAAAAAAAAGAGGGCTTTTCAATCTTCAGTTGATAGAGCAGAGTAAGACCACTACACCCCACCCCACCCCACCATCCCCCACATGTCTATGAATATCTCTTTTATTATTACTATTGACCCGTGTGCCATAAAGAATGGCAGGGGCTCAGAATTATGTGGACACTACTAAAGGGCAACAGACTCACAGACACACAAACACACACTGACACATGCACAGTTAAATTCAGGGCATTTATAAATAAATATACCTCTTGGAGAGACGACTCCCACAACTAAAATAAACTTTTACATGTATTATTTAATCATGACAAAAAGTAAAGCTTGTTCGTTTGGTAAAAGGAGAGTTTTGCCGGGATATTAGAATATTAACAAAAGCAGAAGCCTCGACTTAAAACTGTCTTTTAATTAATAGGGAAACACATTTCCACTGAATGTGATAACTGTAATAAGTATCTATCTAAGGAATAACAGGACAATTTGCAACTACAAAATAGCTGATTTTCCATCACTAAGACAACGTCCTGGGACTCTCTCTCTAATCTGTATGTGTGTGCATGTGTGCGCGTTTGCGAGCGTGTCCCTTTTGTGTGTGCGTGTTCTGGGGGGACACTTTGATAAATGGCCAGTTTATGGTGCTGTCACACTGAGGACGTCTATGGGGAAATACTTCCCCACAAGCGCCAGAGTGTGCGCTTGTGTCTATGTGCGGACGTGTTTATGTGCGGAGAGGGGTCCAATGCTCTGGTCATCTGATTGCAGGCCCTGTGGTCTGGCGCATGATTAATCAAACTGATTGGATGGGGCAAATATGGTTTGTAATAGCACAAACAGGGAGAGGGTCAGAGGGGGGGAAATGGATTACTCTTGTTGTGTGCGAAGATGCGGGTGTGTGAGTGTTTGTGCGCGGAGGTGTGTAGGAAAGGGGGCCGAAGCGAGGCTGCTGTGTGTTTGAGGGTCAGGGGTCAAATAAATGGAACATGAAAGACTAAAAACACAGTGCGGCGCTGCTGACACAGCCACAACCCGGTTAATATCTCACAGGGGCTCGCTGTGAGTACACAGGCATTTTTTTTTTCCTTTCTTTTTTCTCTCTCCCGTGCACCGCGCACACTCACCTCCGAACACATGTATCCCAGCGCGGTACACAGCAACGTTTGAGTAATTGAGCTGTGCCATTGCAGCTTTGTAATCGCTGACGTGTCTTTACATAGCCTTTGTGCCTGAACAATAGAGTGCCGGGACTAAGTTGTCGCTGGTCACAAGAAAGGCGGAAGAGAGCCGAGCGAGAGAGGGCAAGAGAGAAAGAAAGAGAGAAGGAGGGGGGTAAAAAGGCAAACAAGCAGCTCAGCCTGCATATATGGGTGCCACCTGGTCTTAGATCAATGCACTGACACATAGGTCATTTTTAATATGCTTTGATCTGTCGCCCCAGCTGGGCCGTGAGTGTGTGTGTTTAGGGTGGTGTGCCCTATCAAGCACATCTTGTTTTAGGACGCCGGATATGGTGTGTGAACTATCAAATGGTCCCTTTAATAGCCCCATTCTTCATCATTCATTATCTCCCTAACTGCCTCCTGGAGATGTGGAGAAAGAGACAAAGCTGGACTGGGAATCTGAGGAAAGAGTGACGTGGGAACAATTCTATGGAGCTATTAATTAGGAATTAATAATTATTATTTTACTAGTTTTTTTTGATAAATATATTTTTTCTGTTTCCAGAGAATATGTATTTTCTTAAAAACACACAAAATTAGCAGATCTGAACCAAAGCATGCAAAAAAATATATAAAATGAAGCTCAGACAAACATCCTTCAACATTTTCGTGTTTTTCCCCGAGTTGCACAAACCATTAATCAAAGTCAATCTTACTTCTTTCAACCTCGCAGTCTTCACACCTTGTACCACACCACCCTTGTCAATCACGCGCTCTGTATGAGGAAAAACAACTCCTAATTGTGAGGAAGCGGCGTCGGCACATAAGAGCATCCCAGGGTTTACCGATTCGTAGCGCCCAATCAGAAGGACGCGAGGATAATGGTACACATTCTCCATCTTTCCTCCGCTACTCCTCACTCTCTTTCATTTTCTTGTCTCTTTCTTCCCTTCCTCTCATTAAATCTGTTCCACCCTTTAACCCTGTGGGCAGGTGCTACTGTAATTAGCCATTATTTGACTATCAAAAGTCAGGAGTTGATTAAATGGCCACGAAGCGGCGCGCAGAGCACTTTCCCTCTGAGCCCAGCCCCATAATTTCAAAAGCTTCTTGCAACCTGCTGAGGGCCTTTCAGGTCTGTGAGACGCCGCTTCCGACCGCTGGTAAGAGCCTGTTGCCGGCGGTAATCAAAACTGATAATCTTACAGGAGAGAAAGGGGGGCGGGAGTGGGGTGTGGGTGGAGGAGAGAAAAGAGAGTGAAAGAAAGAAATGGTTGGGGGCTTTCGGGAGGTTGGAACTCAAGCAGAGAGCCTTCCATTAGAAATGTGTTGTGGCTCTGAGGGGGCCGGTGGCCAGCAAGCGGTGAAAAATGCTGCCTTCTTAAGGCAAGTGAATGGCATCTCTTTAGTGATTAGGAGCTGTAATAATGGGCACCCCTGCCTGTTAACCCTAAGTCCATTTTATTGCTAATTCATTTACCTGTTATTTCAGACATACTTGACAGGAGTCACCTGCTAAGAAGTCATGTTTGTCAGGCAGGTATGCCCATTAGCTGGGGATCTTAAATCAGCCTCACAATGGTGCTGGTAGGGGACTAGAGAGCCTGGCCTTGTTGTTAGCAGATAACACCACACCACAGTTATCCTGACCAACGTGGAAAATCTTTTCTGCTCCAAAAATAATTAGACTTCATCCCCGGAGCGATTCTTAATTAATGCATGTTTTTTTTTTTTTTTTTTCTCGCCTCATTGTGAGTGGATTTTAAGCCTAGCTGATCTGCTTTTGTGCGCCGCTGCGAAAATCCTGTACACTCAGGAAAATATTACATCTGAGCCGGCGCATTAAGGAAAAACAGCTGATTGAAAGTGAGTTATGAAAACATGCAATAATCTCTTTTTTGTGTGAAATTAAATCAGGCTTTTGGACCCCCCCTAAAAAACAAAAAATAAAAAAATAAATAAAGAATTCGGCATAGTTTCAATTACAGACCGACCTCGTTTGCATTTTTCACGATCGGAATCCCTTCTCACAGAGCAAAGCCATTAATATCAACATAAATATTTGACTAGATAGAGGTTATATT
This sequence comes from Chelon labrosus, assembly GCF_963514085.1. Classification (NCBI taxonomy): domain Eukaryota; kingdom Metazoa; phylum Chordata; class Actinopteri; order Mugiliformes; family Mugilidae; genus Chelon; species Chelon labrosus. The sequence continues at coordinate 8,793,844 of NC_140360.1, forward strand.
CAAATAAATCATATTCCTGCTCTTATGTTCCCTTAGGAGAATTGGGGCAAAATAATCATTCTGACTCCCTGGTTAATGTTCTGTATAATTCTCCCAAGGGAAACGCTCTCTATGATAATATCCTCATACGAGCATCTTGATCTGAAATGTCACAGCCGAGATTAGAGCGGAGCCGACTCCCGGTGTGTGGCGTATTCCTATGGAGTGTGGAAAAACAAAATGGGGTTCGGGTATTAACACAGCGGACTGAAGACAAAATATGTAAATATATACAAGGCTTTGATTGAATTATTACATTTGGGCATTGCGATTTTCTTTTTGCCTACGAGAGTCCATTGCTTGAGACAATAATCAAAAAAGAAAGGAGGCGTAATTGCATTTAAATTGAGCCTTTTCCCCAACATTGTCGTCTTAAATCCCCCCTTTTCACCCCTCTGCGCCCGGGCACTGTCTACAAGAGCTCATATCGGCAGTGTGCTGGTCATGCTCTGTGACAGCAGTGAACTTTTCCCCATCAGCTTCAGTGTTGTTAGCTGAATAAAAGGATTATCCACTATGAATTAAGACACAGAAAACCCCTCTCTCTCTCGGGATGATGCTCTATTTGTGTGTGTGTGTGTGTGCAGGCCTCTCCTGGGATCCCCCACTCGGCCTAATCATTGTTTCTCTAACAGATAATTCTCCATGTCCTCACACGTGTCTGTGTGTTTGTGTTTGCGTTAATTAGCGCTGCGCCGGCTGAGTGTGCTCTTCCTTGTAATCACTTAATTAGGGGTGACGGCCCCGATGCTTGTTTACTCAATTAGCCATCCTCTTTAATTATCTAATTCGCATAAATAACTGTCCTTGTTAGTAAGCGCAGGGAAAGGGCTGACACACTTGTGACCGATACAGCTGCGTGGATTATGTTTGCTCGGGGAAGGGGGACATTTCGTACCGATCAGAAATGCTCTGCAGTCCGAATGCCCCTTTCCTCTTAAGACAACACACACTTACAAAAACACAGACACATCACTAGGCCGTGCTCGCGGTCTGCGCATGAACGCCGAGCCACATGCCTCAGATTACTGTCGCTCCGATTCCCTGAGATTTAGTCGTTAATGATAAAATCTGCGTCACACACACAAAAAAAAAAGAAAAAAGAAAGCAAGTGAAATCTCATGGTGAGTATGATTGATGGTTGCTTTAAATGGAGGCGTCCAGGGCCGACTCCATTGTTTCTCCCAACCAGCCTTGCCATCCAACCCCCCCCCTCCACCCACCCCCTCCCTCTCTACTCCTTCATGTGGATTAAGGCCTGCCGTTTATTTAACAGTTCATTTGAGCGAAGGGGCGACCAAGGTGAAGCCGGTGGGAGGCAAGAGGGGTTGGCAGGGTGTCTGTGCTGTGCCGTGGCAGGACGTCCCTTGTGGGACAGTGCCAGGCTGCGCTGTGGGGAGACGAGACAGGGCCTCCCCAGCGGACTAATGCCCTGTAATGAAGATTAAGACTCAGTCAAAGACCATACTGTTCAGCCGAGATTGGAGGGAAGGATTGAGGGATGAAGAAAGGGGGGAGAGGGAAGGAAGTGAGGATAAAGGATAAAGTAGGGATAGAAAGGACAGAAACCTTCATGTTCAGAATGTGTTTGAGGGTGGATTATCCTAATTTGCAGCAACAGGTACAGATACCATCGACGGTGGGACAAACAAAGGTATAAAATGCTGTTTGAGGAGCCACGCACTGCCTTCTAGTGCATTCTAAATAAAGGTTTATGAACTACTCCTATCTCTGCATTGTAAACAGGAAGTAAAAATCCGCAAACCAGGAACAATGAAAGATTTCGGTCAGTTCTTTTTGTCCCTGTGCATAGCATGTGCAAGTTCTCCAAGAACGTCTGAGGAAAATAACTCTCTCGTCTCACCTGCTATCTGTCTGCCATTGTTTCCGAGCAGGTGCACTGGGCAGCTGTGACTAGATCGTTCAGGAAATGAACTTGAAACTGAAGCGATGAGCTGATGAGCTCAATTTACATTTCAGATGATACATACATGCATCTTTGACTAAAATTTTATGTCACATCTCTGCAGGGTTTTTTTTTTCTCCTTATTCTGTCAGTTTTCTTGTTTATTCATTAAGATCAACAGTGACTCTTTCTGGGCCTTTTGCTTTTCCCCCCATCTGTCAAGTTTCAAAAGCTCAGTTTCAAAAAGATCTTCATAGCTTCAGCAAAAACAGCTGAATTTTGGAACTTTTTAGCCACAATAGAAAGGAAATAATAAAAAAAAAAGTGTGGTTTCTTGCCCATCTGTGGCACCCATCACACACACACTAAAACACAGATGTACATACATTAGTATTACAGTGTGTGTGTGTGTGTGTGTGTGTGTGTGTGTGTGTGTGTGTGTGTGTGTGTGTGTGTGTAACGTGCGTCTGGGACTCTCAGTCGAAGCATGAAGACAGTTAACCAGATCAGCCCCAACACACGGCACGCTTCACTTACCACTATGTGGCTAAAAGCTCCCCTAAGACCTGTTATGCCCAGACACACTCCCACTGTCTCCCGCCATCTCCTCATCCCTCACTTTCGTACGCCGTTCCCTCACCCCCAAGTTCAATCGCGCCTTTTACTTTTTTTTTCTGCTGAATCTCTAAAAGTTCTGCCCGTCGAAAAATATTCAAAATGACGTGTGGGCACGGAGATGGATGGATGGACGGACGGATGGGAAGGTGGGTGTAGAAAGACGGATCCTTTTTCACATGACCCTATGTTGACGGGGGCCGGCCTCTCCTCCTCCTCCTCCTCCCCCCCGCCTCCCCACACTCTCTGTCTCTCTTCCCCAGACGGGCTGTGTCTGTGACTGGCCTGGCAGTTCTTGCCTCTCTTGGGCATTCTGGCATTCCTCCCTGTCATGCCCCCCCGTCCCCCTGCCTCCGGCTGTCTCTTGCCCTCTGATCGTTTCCATCTTTACTGACGTTCACTCTCTTCCTTTAACTCCTTTCATGCCTGCCTATCTATAGACACGGCGTGTCAACACCTCTCCATCCCTGACGCCATCTCCGTTTCTTTGGCAAGTTTTTTTAGTCTTTCTCCTTTGTGGGGCTAGTTAATGAAGTGTTGTGAACAATAATAACAAAGGGAAAAAGGTACAGGAAAGATACACAAACTCACATGTGGTGGGGGGAAAAAGCTTCCTTGGAAATGATGTGTGTATCAATCTGTAAAGCGCAAAATGCTAAGGTGATATGTGAGATATTACGAGTTGTAAAAGTGTTTGAAGATGTAGCGCGTCCACATACAACAGAAACTCTCCCCCTTACGATGCGAAGTACCAAACGCTCTCTTCCCTTCTCCTCTCGCGCGCAGATGAACCTTTATCTCCCTCTCCTGACACGTGAAAATACTCTTGACGGGCGGGACCACACAACTCTTAACTCCCCCCCGGCTTCCACGTATCCTTGGCAACGGCATGTGGATCGCCGTGTTATTATCGCCAATGCTTGACCAGCCGGCCCTCTGCATTCACCCTGTCTGCCTTAATGGACTCGCCGCTTTCTTGACAGACAAGGCCGAGCGTGTCTGTGCGCTCGTGTGTGTGTGTGTGTATACGGCTATTTTTAAGCACTCGACGGTGAAGAGAATCCTCCAAAGTGAGCATATTTTACGAGCGAACGAAAAGCCGAAGCGACGTCCTGTTGACGGCTGCTTCATATTTCTCAGAATATCCTCAGATGTTAATTCTCAAACGCCTGTTTATCCATCTCGTTAAAATAATATGAGGCTTTCTTTTGGCTTTCGGGAAACACCAGAACTTGGGTATTAGGATTAAGTTTGGGGAACCGTGACCATTAAAGAACCATTCCATCTTTTGACATGGCATTGAAACGGACTCCGGGAAGGCCGAGGTGTTGAAAAGTTGCCTTTTACACACTGCTGATTGTAGATCTGTAAAGGTGCCGGGCGTGACTGAATTGTATTGGGTCTTTACAATGGATTTCATTGATGAGATAGTTTTCACAATAAATAAATGCGTGCAGCCACTTGTGCAAAGTTAATATACAGTCCTGCACTAAATCTCATCTTCATGAAGGTTATGGTTTTCAGCATTAGTTTCAAATAACTGCGAGAGCTGTTGATTTGACTGTGTTTTTATTGTGGAGGTCATAGTTTTGCGTTTAATTTGTTATAACAGTCATGAAGGGGAATTTAGCGCAGGGCTGCAATATTAGAATACATCTGTTTCCGTTAGTGTACCTAATGAAGTGGCAAGCGAGTGTAGGTCATTTATAAGATAAGATATTATTACATGGAACAACAAAAGTATGTCGCTGAGCAAAATGAACCCTGAAGTTCAAGAGTTTCACAGGGGAGATTTATTTCTTTAGACTTGTCTTTGAGACGGTCGTAATCAGGACACAACAGAATGTCCCCACACAGATAGCGAAAACAAATGTGTGAGAGTGAATGTGTGTGCACATGTGTGAGGAAACTCATATGACAGCCCCCGCAACTGTCAAGACTATGGCCCTCCTTCTTTTGTTGGGTGACCCCGGAGAATGTGGTGGGAATGGCCACTGGGAGAGAGATTATGAAGAGACAAAGACGGCGAGAGGGAACGAGAGAAGGATAGAGAGAGTGAAAGGCAGAAGGAAAGAAAGAGAGGGATAGAGAGAGAGAGACAGGGGTCAGGGAGCCAGCTGATGTGAAAGTGCCTCCGATCACCTCGTGCTTCTCCTCCGCCCCCTCGCTCTGTCTCTCTCTATCTGTTCCACTCTTTCTTTCTTTCGTTCCCACTTGAATTCCTCTCCCAGCGCTTCACTCCAATGTGACGCTGGTTTTTGATCGACGATAACAACAGAGATGCGTCAGTCAGGGCCCACACACAAACACACACACACACACACACAAGTTAAAAGTGCCAGCGCAAGTTAAAAGTGGCACTCGAGAGAGAGAGAGAGAGAGCGCACACACATACATGAACGCAGCCACACACAGCAGTGGCCTTTGAGTGAATGCTCCTCACAAGACATAATGACAGCATTCTGCAGTAACCATAGTTGGGACAGTTCCCACAGACAAGACAGACAGAGAAAGAGAAAGACCATTTCTTTCTGTCTTCACCTCTCCTCCTACTCCCCACCTCCTCTCCAACAACCCTGACTTTGTCTGGACCATGTGACCGTCCATAAATCTACACGATTGGCTAACAAATTCCGGACGTACGATTCTTTTAATGGTCGCAGACACTATAAAGGAGTGCTTCACCAAAAAACTTATCTTTTCAGTGTTAAATACTCATTGCTTGCAAGATTGAAAGTAGAAGAGCATATATTTAGTAGAAAGTTCTGAACCTACTCCTGCAGCTTGACTGATTTATGAGCAATAAATGATCAATAACATGACCCAGGTGGCATGTATGCAGTGTGACGACATTCTCCTCAACAACAGAAAAGTGAATTATGCCACCGGATAGATACATTTGTCTCAATCCATCCATCCTTTGCAAAGGAGCAAACTACAAAGAGTTCAGGAGACACAATGGTGTTGAAAGACTATCCAGAGTGAAATCTAAACATTCCCCAACATATAATACTCTAACCACTTCAGTATCTTCCTGCATGGGACCACACCATGTGACCACACCTTGGGACCAAACCTTGGGACCAAACCATGGGACCAAACCATGGGATCCCACTAGGCGGAAGCTCTGGTGTTGACGGCCTACGGACTCAGGCCACTTCTTTCTGGTCATCGGATCGGACCTGACACAGCGCAGCATTTGGTGGTGTATATTTTGAATGGGGGAAGGGGATGAGGGTGGTGGTGGCAGGGGGGGGCAGGTTACGGAGCCAAATGAAAACATGTCACTCAGGGCCCATTAAAACGTAACCCTGCCCAGCAGAAGAAAGAGACCCATATCATCATTATGTCATCTCGGGGCGAAGCAAAAACCGCAAATATTATTCCTGCAGCCCCAATCCCCCTCATCAAACCCCCAATACCCAACACACACACACTCTTACACACACCTCCCCTTCTTTTCCTTCGGATGACAGAGAAGACGGGATGATTGGGGCTACGGTGTGTTTGCTCACTGTCTGAGAATGACGATGAAGATGTTTGGGAACTTCCTGATCATCCATCCATCCATCTATCTATATTCCAAACTGCTTGTGTTTCCCAATCAACATTTCAAACTCTCCCAATATCCCATTTAATCAAAAACTGTACATTAAAGGAACTGACAACAGTTAGTCTTTGGCATTTTTGCTTGATTCATGTTCCAAAATTGTTGTGGATTAACTGTATGGTTGCTCATTTCAGTGCACCATCCACCTATTAATTCACACACATACAGAATCTCCTATGACTGGAATTCAAATGTAAGAGAGGTATTTTTGTATGATCCACTTTTAGGCCTGCACTACGCTTTGTGTCTATGTGTGGCGCTTGTGTGACACACACACACACACATGCAGAGAGCCAGGGGGTATTTGTGACGTTCAGCATTATGAAAAATGACTTGCCCCCGTGGCACACCGGGGTGGCAGTGATTATAATATCCAGATAATCATTTCAAACAAATTATCATAATTATCAATCAATCATGAGCCTATTTAAGCAGGGGGGGTGTGGGGGGTGAGGAGGGGGAGATGGGGGAGTGTGGTGCTGTTGGCAGAGGGTAAACTATGGCCCGGAGCACTGGATCACTTCTGTGACCCATGAGCCTCCCTCTGTCCACATAATAGCCCTCATACATTTAGGGCCATTTAGCTTGTGTATTTAGAGACTCAATTCCCCAGCTTGATATAGAGGGAGCAAAAAAAAAAAATAAAAGGTACTCAGCGCCTGCACATACACACCCAGAGAGTCACAACTGCAGCTGACCCCCATTTGGCTCCCCGGTCTTTCAACATGGAGTGAGAAAACCCTACTTATAGGTCAGAGTTCATATCAACCCCCTGTCATATTCCCATTTACAGCTAATGCCACATTTAAAACGCACATTTACTGAAACTTTGACGCAGATGAAGAGCTCAAGCACAAACGCACACAAAAGACTGTCGCTGTCAGGCTTATTATGAAGACGTGTGCCACTTCAAGCTTCAAGGAACGCACTGAGCAAGCATGTCCGCCCTCGGTCCGACAAATAGGAGAGGAAGAGCGAAGCAGTCGGAGCGAAAGAGACTCGATCGTCTTAAAGAGATATTCCTCTGTGCCTTTTCGCAGCAAATCCCCCGCTGAAAAGCAGCGTGAATTGATTCAATCTCCTCGGTATTGAGAGGTGAATGAATGGGAACCGGAGAGAGAGAGAGATGGACAGAGAGATAGAGAGATAGGAAAAGAGAGAGAGATAGATAGTAGCCTTCGGAGGGGGGGAGATGATCGTCTTGGGAAAAAAGCAATCAGTGCTCATTGATTTTCTCTGCTGGTTGAATGGAGGGTGTCTATCTGGAAGTCATTATCTGCAATCTGATCTGCTGGAGTGTTTACACACGTCGGCATGGACAGCAGCGCTCGTCTGAAGATGAGGATTAACACACAGACACACACACACCCCGACACACACACACACAGACTGTCTTCTTTCCCCCTGCTCTATATCCAGCCATCACTTTTAAATCCAAGGAATCCAAAAAGAAACACAAGTTGTCCGACACCCTATTAACTCCCTCACACACACACACACACATAAATGTAAGTGCGGTGTGTGAATGGGGAACACACATAAGCGGGGCCTAGACAGCTAAACAGACAGACAGATAGTCCTGTTTTGTGCGGCCGAACCCGAACCAGAGCAAACAATCCCTGATCGCTATCGCCAATATCCACGCGATAGCGATCTATAGCTGCAACAACACCGTCCTGTCTCCGCCGAGAAAGAGAGAGGGATGAAATGAGCGGCAGAAGAAGGAGGAGGAGGTAAGAAGAGGAGGGATACAGATAACAGATCTTTTCATTTTCCGTCTGGGCGCGTGTGGTGTGAGGATGCGCGCGACTTTATGTTGCATGTGCGTAAGCCAGAGTGGCTCATGGATATGAACCCAAGGCCTTAAACTTCACACACACACACACACACATATATATACACAAGTAGAGCTGTTAAAGCAGCTCTGTGCAGCTTTCAGTAAGTGGACCGGAGAAGCTACAATAATATGTTTGCTTTGCTTTTATACGCTGCCTTTTCCTGGACTCTAATGTCGCATTTACACTCCGTTCAGAAGTTCAAATGTGTCGAATAAGAAGAAATGGTAAATGTCTTTTCATGATTAATGTGAGTTTACTGAGAAATCGCTTACTAAAACATCCTAATTTCATTTGTTTTATTGCATTTCTTTTAAAAAGAAGTGTTTAAAAATGTGTGGAATAGTTCTAATCTTACTTTGTTCACCTTAACCTCCCGCAATGTGTTTCAGTTGGTGCTCTATAAAAAGATTTTAGAATAATATGTACGTTTGTCATCTCATTCATCCATTTTGTATCTCTATATTCTGTGAGTGCAGCGGCTAAAATATAGTTCCCACCTCTCACTGACGCATCCTGCAGCGGCGTGTAGACGTGCATCTCGCCGTGAAACACACGCAACACACAGAGAAACACAACACCAGTCCTGTTTACTGCAACGCAAAGCGGTTCGCAACAAACGAGGGCCGCTAACACGCAGTCATGCAAACACACCTTTCGAGCAATGAACTAGTTTATTCACAGGCCTCACCTCAATTAACATTCTGCCTTAATCAAGCATAGCGATGGTAATGACACGGCGCAGGCGGGAGTAGTCGGTGTTTTTGCCCGTGCGCCCCATGTTTGTGTGCGACCGCATGTGGATGAATGAGTCATGTCACAAGGAATGGCTCATGCATAATTTCATTCATATTCATAACAGGCATGCGGTCTGCCACCGCCCCGACGAGGGCCCACCGCAACTCACACTCTGCATAATGAGATGTGGCCGGTGTGTGTGTGTGTTTTTTATTTTTCGTGCGTGTGCATGTGTGTTTGGATTTTAAGTACTGTAGGTAGGAATTCTGCATGTGTGTCTGCGTTCTGTCATTTGTGTGAGCTATAACTTCATGCTCTCATTGGTGCATGTGTGCGTGCACGCCTACTCCGCGCACTCGTGTGCGTGTGTGTGTATAAGAGCGTGCAGAATGTAGTGCATGGGCCACTCTTATGTGGAAGGTGGTTAGGTAGTTTATAAAACCAAGTAGGTTTTTCCACATTGTACGAACATGTGGGGAACACGGAACAGCCCAAACCACCTGCGGTCAACTCTTAAAATAAGCTCATTGACTAATGTAGGATTTCAAATCAACCGGGCAGTCTGTGATTTACATGCCTGCCTGCCTGTTTATAGAAGGTGCCGCAATAAGACCCTTGACCTGAAATGCAAATGAGGAAATTTAAGTGATTCTGTTTTTCTAGGACCCAAATTGGCCATAATTCCAAATTACGGCAAAAGAGATTTTAAGTGAAATACATCTAGTTAAGTTCGCTCGCGAGGCGTTTCTGCGGAGTACCCACATTCTCTCCTCTCACATGCTGCTTTTATTAGGGCGCTGGACTTTGTATTGAAAAGTAGTCTGCCATTAGTTCTGCTACTGATGTTTTTACCGTCCTGTCATGTCAGATAAGTCCAAAGTCTAACCTCTCAGTTTGGAGTTCACAACCGGTACGTCAGTCACGTTACATAATAAACACCAGTAATAAATAAATGCTACTGATTGCACTCGTGCTGATTTTTTTTTTTTTCAATCCATCTTTTTTCGTGAAAAAAACAAACCAAAAACCAACAATGTCAGTGGTGGATTTTGCTGTATTTGCTAAACATATATCGCTCAACTCACAGCTCCTCCATTTTCAACCATTGATTTCAGCTTGTGTCACTGGCTTGGGTTGGAGCTGTGCCTGCACGGCTTCAGTAATTCTCAGAGAGAGTGCCTCCTCTGCCGCGTCCATTGTTCTTTCACGGACCATTAGATGGACATGAACCCTCGTGCCGTTCCGTCTTGACCCGGTGACACTGGCCGTAAAAGCAAACTGCCCAGTCGACTCAATAAATTTATCACCTCATAAAGTGGTCAGTGACTGGACAATGAGACGTGTCAGAGCCACAGAGTTTGCGTGCGCGTCAGTGTCTTTTGTCGCTTGAGTGAGGCGAGGGGTTTAGATTGTGGGTCACAGTCGTGTTTCATACGTAGAGCTTATTAGTTGCTAACAGACATAATAAATAATGTATGATTTAAATCACAGATATGCTCTACTGTGCAAAAATCAAAGCCTGCAGAGGGATTTTTACAGTTGCTGTTCTTTACCACGTAAAAAAATGAACTGAAAGTGTATGTAGTCCTAAACAAATCTGCAACTGGAGGTGCGTGCATGAAAATATACACTCTATACACAGAGGCCGAAGATTTGGTACCCAAATGCGGGTAAATATTGGAGATGTTTGGAAGATGCAGCCCAGAATGATTCAAGACAGATAGATAGAAACACAGGGGGCTATTTTTATGATTTCATCAAGTCCAACTCTACTACGTCACCCTAACCAGCACTCTGATACCTTTGATGTGTAGGTTAAAGCATCAACATAGTCGTTGTGTAAGAGAAAAAGGCAAGATTTGCAAAGAAGTATAAAGAAAAACCATCCTCCTACCTTTTTGATGCAGCTGTCAGGAGAGTCATCTTCGTGGTCGTTCATCATCTGCTGAGAAAAAAGCAAAGACACGTATGTAGGTTTTTTTTTTCACATGCTTAATGGTGCCAAATGATGAGGGGATATAGCAGATTAAGCAGCATTTGACTTTGATTGAGAAGAATTTATTTATAAAAGCATTAAAAGGAAATATTGATTCCGGCTCTTCAAAGGCCTTCGGTTTGCTCGAAGACAAACGCACGGGGTGTCCACAGTTCATCGCACAGAGCCTCTGGGCTACAAATGTGACCGGAGGGATATAATAATGGACTGAGAGGTCACCAAAACACACACAGAAGCAAACATAACACTACACACATTCTTGATGAATGAATGCCCCCCATTTGACGTTAATTCTCTGCTTCAGCGTTGCAGGAAATTTCACCGCGGCCGCGTGTGTGTGTGTATGTGTGGCAGCGAGTGTGTGTATAATTAAGCCTTCAAGCAATATTTACTGGGGGCAGATGGGTGGTAGAATGCTCCCAGTGTCTGCCAGAGGAAATGAAGGAAGTGGGGGAATGATGAAGAGATGGGGCAGCGCCGCAGCAATGAGAGGGCGTTTCACACAGAGTCTCTCCTCGTCCGTCTGTTTCTTTCTCTCCCGCTCTGAAGCCCATTGATGGCAAGTGAGTATCGCGGGAGTGATGCAGACTGTTTTCAGAGCAGGTTAGGGCGGGGTGGGGGGATCAGCGTAGCACTTTACCGAGTTAAGATGAAATTAGGCCTATAATACTCCCCGAAGCACAGACTCTCAGCATATCTGAGCCTTCCTTTTCCTGCTCCCTATCCTATCTATCTGCCCTTTAACAGTGGGTGTGCTGTTGGTGGGTTGAGGCAAGACTGGCCGCCTTTATATTAGAGCTGACATATTAAAGTTTGTATTTCCTTAACCAATGTGGCCCACCATGATTGGGAAAGAGACATTTATCTGCTTTGGAATCTCCCATGGAGACTGTGGGGCTATTCTTTGGATCCTGGCACACAGCAGCTTCTTTTATTCACCTTTCTCTACAAGGCCTCACTTCACAGGAAGTGATTATGAGCGCATGTGTGTATGAGTAGGTTGTACCCACTCACACTTTTTTTTTTTTTTTTTTTTCCCTGAACAGAACAGAAAACAGTTATCTAAAAACATAGTAGCACACAGAAGTTTACCCCTCTTCTTTCTCCGCCATAACTTCACAGTGAACCAGATGGGCCATGTGCGCGCGGGCCTACAATGGTTTCCTACATTAAGCTGTCAAAGGATGTGTTTCTAAGCCTCACCAAATGGTTGTAATTACACCGCAGACACTTACGACAGTGTTCTCAACCTACTTACTGTACACATCATCTAAACCTTTACAGACGCATCCTGTTCCTGAAATCAGCCTCAGACAAAGCAGCGGCGAACATGAATCAGCTCGTGACTGGAGGTTGTCTGTTTTTTGTTTTTTAAAAAACGTGCCAAATAGAGTGGTTTTGTTTTTGAAAGTTTCAATATTTCTGTGCTCATAGGCTCATACTTACAGGTGCATATGGCAAAACACTGTAAGCAAAGAGTTAAAAGTAATCTAAAGCGTGCAAGGCCCTTTAATTTCTCCGCACATTTGTTTGAATTTGCTGTTTAGCTGTTGTCAGAGTTTTATTTATTTTGCGGAATACACTGTATAATCCTTTAATGCAAGAACTGTTTATTAAATGGATTTCAGCATGACAATTACTAGGGGGGAAGATAGATCGGGTTAATATATCTGCTCTAGAAGTAAAAAGAATAATAATAATAGTGCTTGTGTAGCTTAAACATGGAAACACAATTGACAGAGAAATAGAGCGAGTGTTTAGGAAAGAGAGGTTGGGGTTGCGGAGGGGAGAGGGGTGGGGCGGGGAGGCCTTCCCGTTTCTTGTAATGCACCGAACCAGCTGCAACAGTTTACAAAACCAACAGCTTGGCTGGGTCACCTAAAATGCTACCAGGCGTTCTGCAACTGTAGGACAGTTTCTGGACTTTCCCTCTGCTCTGTGCAGCTACATGCCAAGTGTAAATATGTGTGTGTATCAAATTGTGCAAGAGTAACCTAAAACTCCAGAAGACATGCATGCAGACACGAGTGGTTTTTACTGATGCCTTAATGTCTTTCAGCTTTAGGTGGGGGGTCGGGGCTGTGTGGGCGCTCCATCGTCCAAACCTCAGTTTTGCATCCAGAAAAAACGGAGCTCATCGTCAGAAATGCACTAATTGTAAAGCTTCCTGCTTTTGAACTCGATGCATTTGGAATCTGGATTGTTTGCGTGTTGAAAAGTGACCCAAATTTGTTGCTTTTTACTAAAATACACGAATAAAAGTTTGTTGGCAAACAGAGTTATCAGTGGTGAAAAGCAACTACTTGTGCAATGATGACAATGACTTTAACACAAAGGCAGGTGGGGATGCTCTTTCAACACTTACGTACTGTCCGCGCACACAGACTCACGGGTATACGCTGACACACATTCCAGACAAACACACACAAGCAGTGCTCTAGCCGTGCAGCAGGAGCCAGCCAAACAAATAAATAAGCTATTAATTAGGGAAGGAAAATGTGATTGGCCACTGACTAGCGCAGCGATGATTTATTGCTCGTGTCACCGTCATCTCAAAGTGACTTTAACTCCGGGTTGGTGAGACAGGTCCAAATACAGACTGGCCTATGTCGAGAGGGATAGATTTTCCACGACACAGAGAAAGGTAAAATTGTCCATTTGTTCTGTATCTAGCCTGCCGAATGCTGACATGTCAATATGTCTTGTGGAAAAGAGAAAACACTGAAGTGAGGGTAATTAGAAAGAGTGTATAAATGTGTGTCTGGGCACACAAACTTCTCTCTCTGGCCCGTATGACCTCAAACATAAACAAATCCAGCCGTGGCTTGATGAAAGTGCAGCCACCTGCAGAATCCTTCCACCAAGAGCTGTCCAGACTCTCATTAGGAATATACGTAACCGTGCGCGTGCGTGTGTTTGCGTATGCGAGAGTGTGTATATCTCACCATGTCTGTGGTGTGTTCTTTTACCCAGGGCAGGAGGGAAAACCCCGTCGTTATTAGTGTTTCATAGCACAGCTTTTGTTATTGGATAGAGTCAGGGGTTTTTCAACACCACTTTAACACCATTCGTATTGACATGCCATGATGACCACGCGGACAAAAGAAAACACGACGTGAGGAGAGACACTCAGCAAGTGGACTGCCTCATTGTTATTACAAGAATGTCACAGCCTGCAACACATGACGGAGAGAAATCCCTCTAGTTTATTTCCAGAGCTCATTTAATACGAAAAAACAGCAGAAATTCCCCCGTGAGGGCTTTCTGCCGTGGGCCGATCACGCACATGTGCTGCTTTTGCATGAGGAGTCTGTCTGTGAAACGGTGATCCACACCCCTAGTCACAAAACGCACCAATGAGAAGGCTGAGAAAGTAACCATAGCAATCACAAGAGAGGAGAACCTCAAAAAGCTTGCTCATCATCGTCCACAGGCGTGAGGAGAAGAAGAGGGCCCCACTTGGAGGTTTGTACCGTAGGAAAATGTTAGCATTCTGTTGCCAAAAACAATTCTCCTCAACCCTGGATAATATGAGGCAATACTGCAACACGGCCCAGTGGATGGCTGCGGATGTCACAAAGCCACAAGTTTCCAAAAAGAACCAGCAGCAAACAAACCTCAGGGCTTTTTGAACCAGGGCCCTGACTGACAACCCATTGGCTGCAAGAGCCACACCAAGAAAGCCACAAATTGAAAGTTTTGCTACGCATTTATTGGGAACTTTTGCAGCTCCTTGGCACGTTGACAACTCTTCATTGTGGTGGCAAAGCTGGATGGGTTATTGATCTTTTAGATGTATAGATGGGAGAGGAAGCGGCGGTCTTTCGCTTTGGGTCGTGTTGAATAATAAACTGCAGCGAAAGTGTATTTGTGTCAGAGAGCAGGGAAGAAAAACAAAGAGACAGAAAATGAGAGGAGGTTCTGTTTCTCATTGCTTGAGCCTTTAAAAAAGGAGCTAACCATCATGTCAAACATGATCTCAACAAATGTATCCGACTCCTGTGACTCCCTGATACTGGCAAATCTGATTGGAGCACTTCACAATCAATGAAATGACACGACTGCCCCAAAAAAGGAAGAAAAAGAAGTGGGGATAACAAGTCTCCTGTGTTTTTTTTTCCTCCTCTCGCTATCTGTTGGAAACCCAGATAACGAACCTTTTACACATTCCTGGCAGAGACCGCTTCACTAAGGATATATGTCTGATTCAGCCTGCTTTTTAGCATCAAGTCAGATAGTGCCTGCATGTCGCTCCAAGTCTTTTCACTGGCTTGTGCTTTAAAAGGGTGTAAAATGCGGCTATTTCGAGACTTCCCGGAGATAGGGGCTTTGACAGTTGACCCAAAACAAGACCAGGGCTATGACTTCTTAAAAACATGCCTCAACAATGAGGTTTGCTCGCAGAGCTTTAAGCAGGGAAGCGGGAAGACTGAGGCAGGAGAAGAGGAAACAGGGTAGAAATTTGTGCCGCTAAATACCAGGAAGCTGGGCGTCCATCAGATTGAATATGATGACTTTAATAAGCGGAAGACCTTAGGTGGCTCGGCCAAGGCAAACATCAAGGGCACTGCTGATAGGAAACTTTCACTCCCTCACTCCTGATCTTTCTGTCTGAGTCGATACAAAAGATAATAACAATATAATCACTGATTACGAACAGTTATCTACACTCGGATTTGAAGGCTAATGTGGGAAAATTGTACAGTTCATTGGTAAAAGCGAGGGAAATTGATGCCAAAGGAATGCATTGTGCGAAAGAAATGAGGGCGATCAAATCTGCTCGACACTTATCACGTAGCGCTAAAGCTAACTCTGTTACCCAACCCTACATCCAGATGGGTCAGGGTGCGGCCAGTGACGGAACTGAGAACTGTTGGTGAGATAGAGCTTAGTGCACAAAGGTTAGATTTGGAAGGCAAACACTCAGAACAATTGCGCGACTCTGGAAAGTCACGGCCACTTGTCAAATACAAACGGCTGGTATTTACAGAACGAGCTTTGACCCTGTATGTCCTGAGAGTCTTTGTGTGATTTATGAAGAAAATGCCATAGTGAAATATCCTGGCAGGGTTTACATTGACCCCGGACAGGATTGTCTCATCTTTGCAGTGTCCTGTATGATTCACAGGTCTTGTGCAGACATGCAGTCTAGATGTCATACACCTGAGCACAAAGGAGCAGATTCAATATTTGCATTCATACATTGACAATTGCAGAGTTTGAAGTTATTTCTATGAGCGAGGCGATGTTACAAATTGAGGTTTGCACTTATTAAGCACACAAACCTTGGGAAAGAAGCTCACTTTCACGAAAAAGAGAGTGAGAGGAATGCAAAGGGAGGTAGAGGGAGAGAGGAAGAGAGCACGATTTTGCAAATTTATTAAAAGGGTCATATTTTCATGGGAGCCTTGTACGACCATCCATCACCTAACGTCCAAGGCCCCTTATCCTTTTAAGGCCGCTGATTCTGAACTTGATATCGACACAGCCATACAGATAAATTATCTGCTTGGCCTCCGCTTTATTGATAAGCCATTTGGGCAGATGATCAGTAATAATCATAAGTGAATAAGGGCGCGCCAATAGATCTTCTGCTAGCAGATGCTGTGACAGCCGCAGGGTTGAGGGCCAATAAATAACCCTACCTTTTGGCCTAAGAGGATTGCCTACACAGCATCGGCAGCCGCTGCAGCATGCCTTTCAGATAATGATATATCACGTCTTCCCTCTCCATTTTGATAAAGGTTGCAGTTTATTGACACGTGGCAGCCGGAAGAAAAATAATATTGCTTTATTTCTAATGATCTCCTATTCTTCCCGTGACACATATTGCCTCTTAGTAAGCAAGAGGTTATGGGAGTAAGATTTAAGGTCTTGACTTGGGGGCATATAGATCGAATAAAAGGTCATGCCATGGATACTTTTCATTTCAGCTGAGCGAGATGCCTACGCAGCCAATGCATATATGAATGTTTACATTTACGCATTACATAAAGCTGATATTGCCTTTTCAGCCCAGCAATGTCATATGGTTCACATCTCCATTTCCCCTTGCAAACTGAATTTGTGTATTTAGAAACATATACCAGACCACACTGTCTGTCCCCTCTGTGTAGTGCCAATATGAATGCCTAATTCAAACCAGGAATTCCTTTTAGGAGGTAGAAAAGGACACAGAAACACAGAGAGGGGGGATCTCTCATCACATCGGGGCTTTTCTGGACAGCAACCACTGAGATATTGTCATGTGGCGACTGACAACTGGCGAGTAAATTGCATATAGTTTATCGGGGTCTGGCTAAATATTTACACCGTTTGCATATTTCAACATAAACATGGGGGTTTGGTAGCGTTTCATTTCGCCTCTCTCTCTCATACGTCCAATATACGCACTGAAAGGATATGTTGGCTCAAACACGAAGGCCGTACGTGGACAGATGTTAGACACTGCAAGTGAAGAAATGAGGAAAAGAGACGATTTTAGAGGGTTAGTCAAGTTTTTTCCTTGACAGAGTGCATTTGTCTATGTCTCTGTGTTAGTATCTGCGTGCGCTGTGTGTGTTAGCGGAAAGCCACGGCATGGATTTTCAAGGGGGATCCCTTGAAAATCCATGCTGTGGCTTTTCGCTATTTTTGTGGATCACACACATATAGAAGGAGCTTGGGCGCGGGCCCAAACATAGAAGTGAAAAGTCTCCAGTGACTTGGAGGCTAAGTGCATGTATATATGGGTTGGTGCCCGGGACAAGCAGGGGCTTTCTTTTGGGCTTTCGAGGGTTGATACCGGGGTCAAGCCCTGCGCACGATGATTACGACGATGCTTGAGGAGGCCAAATCACGGCGAGTGACTCGCTGATGAGATTTCTCTAGCAGATAAACAAACAAGGCTTGACCATGGATTTCCTGCTCAAGGGTATGAGTGTGTGTTTGTTTATGCGCAGAGCAGAGCACTTTGGAAATATGGCGGCGATCTGGTGCATCAAGCTGTGACAAATTGCACACACGCCACGGACGGTACACACTGTAATTAGCGGTAACAGTCGTGCAGATCAATAATCAAACACCTCCCTGAGGTCGTCCGTCTTCTAGACGCTCTAGTATCAGCATCCGTGCTCTTCAGCCTGTCTTCACCTTCTAAACGCTCTGTTTTTTTGCGCCGGTATGGCCTCTGTGTTTACAAGGAAGACACGGAGCTTAGATGTAAGGTCATCAGTAGGACAGGAGGGAATGGAGTGGAGCGAATGTGCAGCTAAGTTCATAAGTCACTCTTTGTATCATAGGTAGTTTGTTTTAGTTGCTTTTACTGCACCGACATACTTCTTAGTCAACATATAACTGAAAAGACTGAGAAACACTGTTAAACGTGTCCTTTCTTTTACAGAAACGGCTCAACGGTGGGAATAAAGATTGCGTTTCTGCTTTAAACGATTAATTCAGGATTCTCAAATGCCACCAACAGGTTAAGTCAAACAAGTCTTTTTCTCTTTTTCCCCCCTTTAATAATGAATTCAAATGCAATTACCGCCGACTGAAGCACGTACACGTTATAAATACCAAAAATAATAATGGCAGCTTAATAGTTCTAATGGCCGCTATTAGCATGTGTATTATTTTTAGTATGATGTGCAGATAAAGCACAAAAAGCACTTGTGTACAACAAATGGACTGTAACTGGTGCGGTGTTTATCCCTGTGATTTCTTTTGGTGGCCGATCAGATTATTTACACGGTGGAAACATATAAAGACCAGAGCAGTTAGGCCGGCTGCTACTGCCAAAAGATACTGTCTGGAGATACTGCCTATAAAAGGCTTCTTTAACTATGGCGGCCAGAGATTTTTGCATAGAGTCGCTACAAAGAAAAAAAACATAAAAAGACAACTAACTTGATTGCCAAATGCATGTAATAGCCCCTAAATCATGATGACTTGATCTTTTCAGAGTCTGTTATTCCACCAGCTATTAAGACCAAGAACAATTAGATAGCATTCCAGACACTGTTAGAAAAGCTTCTGCAGTCTTTCAGGCTAAAGCGAGTGAATAATGAACGACACAGCGGTAACTATCATGGCTAGGTTATATGTCGACATAATCCTGTCCTGCAAATCACCAAAATTGACCATCCGCATGAAAATAAATAAACTAGAAATACACGTTTAAAGAGTAGTTACATACTGAAACACCAAGGAAACACTAAAAAATGATAGATTAAACCCATTGTGCAAATGAATCATCCTGTGTTCAGCGCTCATTGATTCGCTCACTCTAATTTGTTTCGCTCCACGGCAACCTCTTTGGAGCTTTTTTTTTTTGCTCCCTGTCTATAATTTTTTTCCACATCTTTCTGTACTCTGTCTTTCTGTGTTTATCCTCGTTCTCGAGAGATAGCAACATTTATCACCCGAAGAGCTGTCTCCAAGTCCAACCCATCACCTCCACAATAAACGTCAAGCCGTCATGATTTATGCAGCTAATGAAATTGATTAGACGGCTACAATGTCCCAGAACATTGTAATCGCATGATTCACCGCAGTGCTCTTTTCTCAGCTGCCTTGAAGTCGGTGTGTTTTGGGTGCGTTTAAACCGACAACGGGAGGTAAAGACAGGTCGGGAGACACGTTGTTTCACCACCGCCTGACAATGATACAGTTACATCTTCGGTGTCCCTATCATCACTCCGTATAGTTTGGCCTTGAGGACTCCTCGGAGAAGATATAATTGAGTGGAGATAATGTAGCAATCCCACTCCCTTGTACAAAGGCCATTGTCTGATGTTTTTGACATCAAACCCTGAGCTGAAGTGTCACCGACTATGATAATTTCAGGGACGGTCTCGGACTTCAAAAGAAAGTGTGGTAACGATGTTGCAAAAGCGATGATATGATGCTGCCGCGTATCCTGAGGCACTGAATGGAAAAAACTGTGCATAACAGTGGACTTTGTGGTGCAAGACACTGCCAAGAAGATTTTTAATATCTGACAGATACCTCATGTCATTCCAAAGTTCAATCACGCCAATGATATATAAACTAAAGGCAGTTACATCAATCGTCATCTCGGTTCAGAGCACTCCATCACGAGCACTGCTTGTCAGACTGCCAAATACTTTTTGCCAGAGACAAAACCCACCTTGAATATGCAGGTGAAATATGAATTTCCAGTCAGTTGACCTTCGGGCTCATCACAAATGACTTTATTAGCTGGGCCATATAAGGTGAAGGTCTTTTACAACCCTATTAGTGTGAAGCGGAGACTATCTCTGTCACTAAGATTGATGTTCCCCAGCTTATCGAGAGCTTCCGTTATCAGGAAAAACCTTCAGCGAGGCATACGAAGTCCCATTTGCACACCTCAGACTTGAGACTCATCAAACCTCACGGGTCTTTATCGGTGGCATCATAAGCTGTTAAAAACTCTTATCAGCCGTATCGCTTCGCTGGTGTCTGTGATACCGGTTTTATTTTTTTAGCATAGACCTGTCGTCATCTTGGCAACAAAGGCCCGATATGTACAGATAGGATGCGCTGTTTTGGTCTCTGAACCCTGGTTTACAGCTGTCTGTCCATCTGGCCTGTCTATGGGATGATGACGGATGACTTTATTGGGGGAGTTGCATGGTCACAACTCGGTGTTGGGGAGTTTCCATTAGTCATCTAACGAGCAATCAGCATGGAAAATGTTTGGCAAACACCCCCTTGACACTTTTTTTTTGTTATTTTTATATCTGAAAAGCCAGAATGCATGCTATGTTTCACACTTTTTAGAGATCAAGCCATATTTTAACTCATTTTTGGCACCGACGGTTGAAAGAGATGACTTAGAGAGAGGAGAGTTATTGGACAAAAGAGGAGGGGGAGCAGGGGCGAGCTTGGTGAGAGGAAACTTATCTGTCCTTGGGCTGAGGGACAGAACACAGTGCCGGCTTTATTCAGCGTCTCGGCTCTGTCGTTAAGGAACGATGACACACTCCTCCAGGCCCACATTAATCTTTAACAGTGTGATTTCTATAATAACACCAGTGTTTTCCCTAAGGCACGTGGGGAGAGAAGGCCCCGTTCAGTCCTCTCCAGCTCTGTCAAGTTTTTTTTTTCTCTCTTCTTTTTTCCCCCCACGCTGTTAACATTGGAAAGCAAAGAACAAGGGAAGGGGTTAGAAAACTAAAAAGATGGACAAGAGATTGAAGGGAGAAAATATGAGAAACGCTGAACGGTAGTGTGACGCCAATAAAAAAACAAAAAAAAAAAACAAAGGGAACCGGAGCGGATTTGGCGCAAACGTCACCAGACGTTAAAAGCCCTTGACCTCACTTATTCGCCCAGACAGTGGCAGCTTCAGTGGCTCCTTCACGCCGCACATTACTGTTGTTAACAGTGTTATCACAAGGCTGCCCTCGGCAAGATAAAGACTGTGGCCGCTGATGGGCCTTAAGTGAATGAGGCGGCAGATGCGTAGATAAAGCGGGGAGTGTCAGTCAGTCAGCCAGCCTCTGGTTAATGACAGCGGAGAGATAAAAGCACAAACAACAACGTTTTGTGCAGAGCTGTGTGTGTGTGTGTGTGTGTGTATCGAGCAGCAGGCTGGGAAAGAGAGGGCAGGATAAACAGGCCTGTGCCACTAATGTTCAGATTTAGGGAGACGGACAGGACTCTCTCTTTCTCTCCCCTCATCAGGGCCGAGGGAGGAGGCTCGGTGACCATTACACAGCATGATAGCGCCGCAGCTTTGTGGTTTCCCATCAGGACAAGCACGGGGCCTCGTAAGGCACAAAGAAAAAGATGGAAGATCCAGAAGGCACATTCTGACAGACAATCAAAGCCAAAAAGGACCAGCTCACGAGGCCAAGTGCATTCTTGCAAACATCTCGTCTCACAAAATCTCCCCCTTTATCTCCCGTCCCTCCGTACCCACTGTGCAGAAACAGTATATCTCGTTTCACAGTATCTTAAATTCTGTAGATGTGAGAGTGATATGACTGCTCTCTTTATAAGACTTTTTAAGACGTTTCTGAGGCCGTTAAGCTGTCGAATAGACTTATCCGTTCTGCAGCTTTCAATAACTTCCATATGTGTTTCATTTCTCATCTCCTCCCTCCTTCCTCTGTCTCCCTTCCGCTGAATGCCTCACACAGTATACAGAAGGTCGGGCCAAGGCTAACATGTATCTATAATGTGTTCGTCTCAGGCAGCCCCCTGAGGAGCGGAGCCCTGCTCTGGCTCGTTGGCACAGCGGACAATGTGGGTGTTGTGTGGAGGAGCTGGCTGGCTGTCCACTCCGAGACGAGTCAATCTGGGGCCACTACTGAACTGCTGCCTGTCCTGCAGCTCCAGCGCCTCAATAAGACCCTTCTTCACAAATTTTTTAAAGTGTGCTTCTCTTATTTGTTTTGAATCATTATTTTATTTTATTTTTTTAAAACGTCTTAACTTTTTCTTGCGCTCCCCTCCCCGTGCTGGATTTGATCTGTTCGCAGCCCTCACACTCAGTGCAGCCTGTTTTCTTTTATGGGCTTGTGTGTCTCTATGAGTGTGTGTGTGTGTGTGTGTCTACATGGGTACAGAGTACTCCTTTTCACAGAGCTGACACCAGGCAGATTGAGACATCAGGCGCCTGCGTGCTGCGGTAAATTAGCCATTCTTCTCTGTGGCTAATTGGAAATCTAAATGTTTTGCAGAGAAGAGCGGTGAAGGAATGCGACTTACTTGGGAGCGGAAAATCAGATTACACGTCCTATTTTTTATTTTTTTTTGCCATAATAAAAATGATATTTTTTATACTGGTGTATGTCTTCAGTTTACGGTGACATCACCACCTTTAGGGGAATTGCAAAATAACAAAAAAAATACTAAATATATGAAAAATGTCAAAACAAAATTCTTCAGTAGAGATGTATTCCCATCCTGTCGCTTGTAATAAGCCGACATTCAAAACTCTGAATTAGAAGCAAATACATTTCCATGCATAATGACCCAACCGTAAAGCAGAAGAGAAAAAAAAAAAAAACATTAATTACAGTGGCGCCATTTACATAATTCAGAATAAAATATGAAACAAAAAAACGCCACCAACACTAATTGACTAATTCATCACAGGACCTTGTTGGTAAATGTTCTTCACTGCTTGAGCAGTTTCTGCAAAATGAGAACATTTGCAAAAGATTTGAAGCCCACTGGTAAACGCTGGAGACTAGTGAGACAAATATGCAACAATAATAAAAAGCACTTCATGGAATATTTTCTCTTTGCACAGCTGCATTTTATGAAAAATGCAAAGAGAAGCAGCTATTTTTTTTTAACACATGCATCTGTTTATTGTTTTTAAAACTGTAAGGTGGTGTGACTTTACTCTTTATATGCAGACGGACGGTCCTGTGAACATGGCTGGAGTCTGGCCCATGCACCGTTATGGGCGGTACTCCCCGTTGTTGGGGGTGAGTTGGAGGTGCTGGGAAAAAAGCAGTGTGCATTCACAGCCAATGAAGCCCTGTGAGTAACCGTGGCGAGAGTGCTTCTTAACTGATGAGCCCAAAGACAACTTCCCAGATCATCTCTGCCACATGGAGACACCCACAATGCTAAAGACCTTCTGCCACCTCTGAGCAAACCATAAAAAGCCTCTGAATAGCTTAGTTTTAGCCACAGTCATGAAAACAAATCTAAACACCGTGAATTGAGTTTTGTCTCATTCTTCTTAATTGGCAGCAGCAGGTTTTTGCCTCTTTTTCTTCTCCGTTCAATATGAATAAATGCGACAAGCTTCTGATCCCGGCTTTTCAGCCTATGACTGTTTATTTATCTATTTCAACTACACCCGAGGGAACAAAAGGCATGCAGAATGGCCACTGACAGCCATGTCGAATATCTCTTTCTGCCAAATCTGGCTGTTTTCTCTCACTGCTGTCACTTGATGTCTTTATGCGAGGCTGAGAGTTCACCAGTATGAAAGGGGTGGGGGGTGAGCTGAGTGAGTGACCCCCACAGGAGGGGAGTATTAAAAGTAAAAAAGAGAGCGAGAGCAAGGGATGGATGAACCGGAGGGCGGGAGAAAAGTATAAGGGGGAGATGGGGGCACCCCTGCAGGGTCCCAGGCATCTCGGCTGGCAGTCCCCATCTTGGCTTCAGACGGCTTTTGTCAAAGAGGGGAAAAGAGGGTCTCTTCTTCACTTGGGCACGGGACAATAGACGTTTTGTCAGTCTGGGAGGGGGTGTCAGTGGGGGGGGGTGGAAGGATGCTGAAAGACGAATAAAGCCAAGGACCCATCTTCACAAGGGGTGGGGTGGCGGCAGTGGGCAGCCCTTTGGGACTGGACAGATGTTGAAATGAGGATGATTTATTAGCCTTAGTGTCCTTGGTGGCACTTGGCCACCATCCCAGATCTAGGAGAGAGAGTGACTGAGTGTAAGAGATGTGAAGAGGAGGAGGAGGAGGAGAAGGAGGAGGAGGGCAGCTATGTATCAGAGACATCTTGATACCTTCTATGGGCATGGGGCGCTCCTTGCTCTCGGACCGTCATGGTATTTTTGCCCGATTCTCTCGAAGAAAAATAACTTGGTTGGGAGTCATCTGCATCACTGAGCCGGACCTTGTCACCCAGAATTACCCTCGCCCTCCACCGCTACCCCCCCACCCCCCGACCAGTAGACAAACACACAGACTGTGTGTGCTGCAACCACCACCATCACCACCATCCCTCCTCTGCTTATATAAAACAACAAATTACCAAATTAACATTCCCAACAGCCCTCGGCCTCCCTTCACAGTTCTGGGCAGAGACGCTCTCTAACTTGCCAGAAAACAAGTGTAAAAGAGAAAAAGTTCTATGGGTGCATGTGGCTATGTGTGTGTGTGTGTGTGTTTTACGCTCGTTTTGCATGTGTGAGCGGGAGTGCCACTTAATGCCACCGTTGCTCGAAAAGGGGAAAATTAAAAGATGGGAGGGGAAAAAATGTGTTTCTGTGCATGTATCCCTGCAGTCTGAGCCCTGCACGGTGCTGTAATTGGGAGGTGTCACATGTTTTGAGTCACAGCGTGTCACCCTGACATGCCACCCATGAAGACCCATGAGCTTAGGTGTGTGTGTGTGTGTGTGTGTGTGTGTGTGTGTGTGTGTGTGTGTGTGTGTGTGTGTGTGTGTGTGTGTGTGTGTGTGTGTGTGTGTGTGTGTGGCAGAAGCTTCTGAACCTAAATTGAAGAGAAAGAGGATGCATTCCTCAGCGCAACCCTTCCCTGACAGTTTTCCACATTTTTTTTTTTTACCGTATGAGTGTCTCTTTCCATCCCCACTGCACATCTCTCTCTTTTATTTAAAACCGAACTCGGTCGCCGCACTCCCTCCACGCATTCAGCAAGTTTCCTCTCGAGCTTGACCTGTTTTGTTTCACTCTCCTTACTTTCCTCCTCCCAGCAACATTTAATCTTGCCACTTGTTTGTCCATCCCATTTGCCAGCCTTCCGCTGACAAACTGTAGGAGGGTTACTTAGTACCGGGGGAAAGTTTGGACAGCTTTCATCGAGGGTAACCCAGGGGGAAGATTGATTGGCAAAGTAATTTACCGCCCAGTGTCTGTTCTGCACTCCTCGTTCTCTACCTCCTTCCCTGCCCTTCTCCTGATCCGTCCATTCTTTCGACTCTAACTCTGAACAAATCCATACCTGCCGCCTGGAGGTAAAGGTCTCAGTGGGAGTGACAGCGAGTGTGTCTATCTGTATATGTGTTCATGACAAGGTCTGGGTCTCAGGAACCGCTGGCACAGATGAAAAAGAGTGACTGTCTTTGGATTGCCGCAAAAGCACATGTACGTGGAGTCTGTGTGCACATGTGTAGACAATAAGCACGTGACCTTGTAGGTCTGGGGGGGCAAGAGTGTTTGACATGAATGAGAGGGAAGGTCATCTATCATCTCAAAAGAAGGGTTGCGAAGGGAATGGAGGAAAAAAAAAGGCAAGAGAAAGGAGAGAAGAGGTCAGCCCTCCATCACCGCGGCTGTCCTCTGTTCTCTCACTGTCGACCTAACGGCAAGTGACCACTCAGCGGAGTCCACTTCAGCTTCGCCGCGGCTGTTCTCCCTCACCGACCGTTTACCCCTTCCACCAGGCCTCCGGAAACTTTTGTTCCGTTCATTAGTACAACAAATACATACAGATGCTCTGGGAAGGAACGCGCAGAGAGAGAAAGGATTCCTAAGCCCCCGCCTCCCCGACAAATGACTGCTGATTTGGAGGCAATCTGCTTCTTTGTAAACAAACAGCATGCCGAGGAGCTCATGCGAGAAGTGGCCTCATTATTCAATGTAAACGCGGACAGTTAAGTGTTTAAAAAGGGGTATTAGTGATAGGACGGTCTGTGATTGGCTTTACTTATTTTTTAGGATAATAGTGGAAATGCGGCATGGAAAAGAAAAAAAAAGAGCAAACGCAGTCTGTGACAATCAGATGGACACACATGTGTAATGGGAAAACGACAACGGCCCACGGGACGCGCAGAAACGCTGCAGGTGCTGATTTTAGGGGCCTCCGCGACAGTCTTACACGAGTGAATATTATGTGAACATGTCGGCGAGTGCGTCCGTATGGCTAACGTCAGCATCGCCTCAACATAATCAAGTTTAATTTCGTCAAAGCCACGCCGCTCCCTTTCTCCTCCTTGATAGGTACAGTACATTCGGGTTAATGACTTTTGCGTCGGCGGTGTCCATCAAAAATTCAACATCAGCAAAAAAAAATAATAAAAAATGAAAAAAATACAGGGCATGAAAGATCTATTTCCCTGCTTTACCGAGACATGATGAAATGATTTCTTTCCTGTGGAGACGTGTCTTGATAGGAAGAGTAGTGGCTGACTTTTACCAGAGGTTAATGACCAACATGGGACAATGACTGTGTGTTAGGGGGAGTGATCAATGGAGAGACGCAGAGAAGATGAATCCGGGGGCACAAAGACTGGCATACATATCCCTCCGCCCTCCCCTGACCGCTTCATCCCAAAATTTTCAATTTTTTTTTCCCGACTACTCAACAGCCCCTTCTCTCTTGCGTCTCCCATGAATTATGTAAACGACCAGGGCATCCTTTTCTGCCCCCCAGCTTGACGAAGGCAGGAAAAGGGAGGAAGAAAAGACAGAAGTGAGAGAAATGCCGCCTCCTCGATTTTTTTTTTTTCCTCTCTTCCTTTCGCTGAACAACCTTTCATGTTGGCCGTGCGGGCCCTGCGTTTCAGCTCCGAAGGCGGCCATGTGAAAGGATGATGGTGGCCGCTGAGTCGGTGGAGGGGGGAGGGTCACAATGACATATACAAGGAACCAAGGAGGCAGGCAGGGAAAGAATGCTGGCCTTGTTGTTGGACAGCTTGACATTGATTAATGAGAGAGAGAGACAGGGAGAGAGAAGAGAGAAAATAAGAAGAGAGGGGTGGCATTGGTATAGTAGTCCAGACAGGGAGAGGGGGTGGAGTTGGACTCTCGTTGGGGTGAGAGACTCCGGAAGAGCCCCGGGCTGCGCTGCTGATCAGGAAGAGGGTAGCTGCAGTAACACTGCCCATTAAAAACGAGTGTGTGTGTGTGTGTGTGTGTCTGGTGAAATCCTGGATTTTTTTAGCCGGAGGGATTGTCTGTCTTCTCTCATACGCAAGAAACGCATGTAGGCACACACAATTCAACACAGGTCACATCAATCCTCATCCATCAAAGTGCTCCCAAAAGACGGCCATCATCATCATCGCCATCACAAGTTGCTTTGTTGTTGGTTTTTTCACACACACACTTGAGAAGCTCGGCCGAAGGGGAACGGACCCGTGATCAGATACTATAATATGCACGTACTCGCCATGAATATGCCGCTACGGGGAGCCGCATCTGCTAAACGGCGGATGAAGGATGTGCGAACGGAAAATAAAACATTTGGCGGAGACGCGTGCCAAGCTGGATGACGGCGAGAGGAGTTTCTGAGGACTTATTTTGCCGTCAAACAAATTCAAAGTGAAATTAATTCAGGCTGATCACAGGAGAAAGACCGGCCCGTGACATCAGCTTACATTAAAGCTCTCAGCAAATGTCTGATACTCGAGCAAGTTGCAGCTCCAACTAACTGTCACAACACGTGTTAAAACTGTCACTTTAAAGGAGACTTTAATAATTCCAGCCACTATTTTCAAATTATGTAAATCTCATTTTGTAATTTCATTCTAATCATTCATATCTTTTTCCGCCCTTGCAAGCTCTCAAGTTAAATCCCTTTTTTTCATTTGTTGTCTCCGCTGACTGAGAACTGTTGACCTTTTCCACACCAGGAGCTACTCCAGGCTGCCTCCCGTCTCTAACCAAGAGAGATTTCAAAGCCTCTCCTGGATGTCCCGGGACCCTTTGTCTCCGCTCTCATCTATAGGTAAGCGCAGTGTGCAGCCCTCTCCCCACCACCAGCCTCTTCAAAACTCCGCACAATAGCCAGATTTCCTCCCAATTTGCTGGGAGAGAATAGGAGGCTCAGGAACTCCTTTCAGCGGCGTTGAATGGTGGGCCTAATTCAAACTCAATCTTTGGGTTTGACAGGCCTCACCCCAGCCTTAGCAAGGGCTTACTTTGGGCCTCCTGACTTTGGCTAATGCTAGGGCAATCCCGCTGTTGAAGGACTTAGCCTTGTGCACGTTTGTGCCTCTTCTGCAGAACACGTCGGCTCGCTTTTGTACTTTTGTGTATGCCAACTGATATTTTAAATCTTACTCGCCGAGGGTAAGCCGACAAAGTCTCTTCTCTGTATTGCTTTACTTCACACACTCATGGCTAATTTCCATCTCAGAGCTTCCCGCTGCAAACCATAAGCCTCTACCTCATCCCTGACCGGGAGTAGAACTGGCAACTGTTTCCATCACGCCGTCGTTTCTGCAACCTCAAAGTGACCAGTGCCCCTTAAACATGCATATATACGTGGTGATTTTTATAGACTTATAGAGTTCACTACACTGACCATTTGTTCTACTTGACCTTGCTGCACTCTTCTCTGCCCCAATTATGCAAGCACACACGCCCACTTTGCATATTTGTAGTTCTTTTTCTCCTGACACTCTTGAGGTCAGTTCTAATCAACCACCCTTCGGTAGTACACACTGCACACACACCATTCTCGCCAGAGTTCCTTAAAGACACCCACCTTCCAGGTCCAAGGACTGCTATTAAAGCAATCAGGAGCCTTCTAAGCTAGGTCAAGAGCAAGGTACTCACATGGGGATTCTGATTTGAATTATGCAAAGGGGGATATAGGAAAGGAGGGAAAGAAAATACAGCAGCGAGGAAGATGGGAAGGAAAACAACAAGGTGAAATCTTGCAATGGAAATGGTGGAGGGGAAAGCGATAAAGGTGGGCGAGGGACTTGTGATGAGACAAAAGAGGCCGAAACGGTGAGGAATTGAAAAGATTAGTCTTAAGTCCAGGACCCTGGCCATGGGACCTGATGAAGCATTAGAAAACCTGGTGAGGACTGAAACGGTGGGACCACACGCAGTTTTGTGAGTGTGTGCACTTGTGCGTACGTGAATATGTGTCTGTGAGATCAACTTTCCCTGTGGTCTATTCACTGTCTAGAGGCTCAGGATACTGAGACAAGAGGAGCAAGAGGAGAGAGAATTATCTTGAAATACGATTTGAACCTGTGTGTGTGTGTGTGTGTGTGTGTAAAAGAGACAGTGAGAGAAAGAGTTAGTAAGTGAAAAGAGACAGTAAACATGGTAACTGTAGTACGGATTCAGCCCTGAGGACAAAATGGGACCGGCAGAGTAAGTGTGCCAACTGTATGTGAACCCGACTTCGTGTGTGTGTATGTGTGTGTGTATGTGTGTGTGTGTGCACCTGTTCATTCATTTGTGCTTATTTACAGATTTGCTTATGTTCTTTTCATTTCTGGGAATCAATCCTTCAAAGAGGACACTAGCTGCGTCTAAATCTGCAATAAAACTGTGAACTGAAACTCTCTAATGTAACGTGACTAAAAATATAACTAACTTGGAGAAAATGTAAGCCCATAATTACCCAGATGTCTGCACAAGTCATTGTATGCATGTCCCTTTGTGTGTCTAGCTGAGTGTCCTCTGGGCCAAGCCTACCCTGCAGAGAACATAATCATGGCCCTGTCGTCCCCAGGTTAAAGGCTCACTGCTGGGTCTTCTGGCACTAATGCGGTGCCAAACTATAGGGGTCGCATTAGCCCCGGCTACTTCAGCGCGCATTACAGTAGAAAGAACGCCATTCCCCATTAAAAGCCACCAGCGGGCTATGATGTGGGCCTACCTGTGATGGCCAAAATGAGTCACTTAATGACAGCCATGCTGCAGGAAAGGAGCGCTCAGACAAAGAATTACTGATTGGATACTGATTTAGTGTGAGGGCCAGAGGGATATGAGTCAGTGTATCATATCTGTTCTGTCACTTCAGGAATAGCAGGGGTCCGAGTTCTGAGTGGATATTATTAGAGATCACATACTTTACATACTTCCTGTCACTTTTTGTCACATTAACACACCGTGCAGCCTAATGTCCATACTGTGAATCTGGAAGTGCTATACAATTTGCACACAACTTCCACAGCCTTTTTGCTTTAGTCCAAAAGATATTATCCTACTTCTTATACAACGTTAGCAAATGCCGGCCTCAGCCCAAACAACAATTTGACTTTGCAAGCAGCACGTATTGTATTTCTTCCTCATTCTCTATATGTCGATTTCTCTTTATCAGTGTGGACTATTTGAACATCACAGGAGCTGTGTTCATCTATCTGTGAGTCCATGTATTCATCCAGAAGACCAAGAAGGAAGTTCTGCAACAACCCAGAGGACAGAATCCAGCTTATGTATTCCCCCTGGGTGCATCAGCAAGGTCAAGTGCACACAGAATAGATTTAGAGGCTCCTTGGAGTTTGGGACCATATGGCTAGTAAGCAGCATGATTAATGACAAATCTGGACTGATATTAAGGGTTAATTGACTGTGTTAGTCGGCCCTTGGATATGGAGTTTCTTGCCATTTGCACCACTAGTGTTGACAGCAGAAACAGTCAATCTTTCATGCATGTTTCTCTGTATTATTCTTTTTGTTGCTTTTAATCCAAATATTCACTCCAAGGCTATAATGAAATATCAGACTCAATGTTTTTTTCTTTTCTTTTTTTTGTAATTGTTACTCAAAATAATTAAATAAATAAAAACTTGAGGAGGTCCCGAGGAGGTTGCTGGTTCTTCTCCGCAGACCTTTGCAGAGAAACTGGGTAGACATCCATGAAAACTTTCTCAATGAATGTTTGTATCCCACCTGAGGGGTGTGGGAAGAGAGGGTGAGAGTATCCCCCGCAGTGGAGATGAGAAGAGGGTAAGTGAGCCATGCGGAGGAAGCCAGAGGGTGAGTGGTGATCTGTAAAACGATACCCTGCTACCTTCCCTGACCTCCCTGTCGGGCCACTCTGTTACCTGGACAAGATGGGAGGTATTAAGTGGCCCGCTGTCCCGCTAGGTTGAGTTGCTGATCCGTTAGCCAGAGAGGAAAGCCAACCCCTACTCCCATCTTCACTTCAGTGGGAGCATTTGTTTTGATTTTTGTCCTCTCTTTCTCACAGACAAACCTGAGATGCCCAATTTATCTGGGATAGAGTGAGGGGAAATAGGGCGCCTTGCCACTTGAACACTAGAAGTTTAAGCCGGCAACGGTTCGCCGACTCTCTCTGCCAATGTCTTCCTTGACTGTAATGCAATGCTGACATACACAGAATAACAGAGGGCTTTTGATAATGCATTAATGACGGATGAATAAATAATGAATCGTGATAGAATCATATCACTGTGGTGGACGAAAACTGACGACTCGATGTTCTGGTTCCTTCAAGCATTTGGCAACAGAAGAAGAAAAAAGAAGCAGATGAAAAGCGGAATCAAAAGCCACCACTTCCTCCATGATTTTCTTCTTTTAGACTCGAGGACATTTCCTGCGAGGAGTCAATAATGTGTGCGGGTGCCCACCCACATCTTCAGGCCGGGCAACACAGGGACTGGCGAGAGAACAGGAGGAACAATTTGCTCATTCTCAACCAAGACATGGGGGCTTTGGGCGAAGAAAAAAAAAGACACCCAATATCCAAAATCCCTCTCTCAGGGCCATCATGTGAAGAATTCCCTCCTCCTATGCCCTCCCTCCCTCCCCCCTTTCCTCTTCTCTTCTTTTCTTTTTTAATCAAGCCGTCTGGGGTTGTCAGGTCTTTTGAGACGAGGACTCCCAGCCATGTGAAAAGTTAATCCCTTGTGGGCCTTCTTCTCCGTAGCGCTCATCTCCCTGGGAACACTGGCGGTGGCTTGCAGGCAGGTGGTGTTGGGCGGGGGGGCGGGGGGAGTAGGTGGAAAGGAAAAGGGATGGATGGAGGGAGAGAGAGAGAGAGAGAGAGAGCGGGATGCACACCGGGGCCACCCTGGCCACCGGAGACAGGTGCAGAATGTCTCCAATCCTCCCTCACTAAATCACTAAACCCCACACCTGTACCTGTTACTCCTGTCCCTGACCACAGCTAGCCCTCACACACACCACCGCCGCCGCCACACCGAACACTCTAACAGCACTTCCTTTCTCTGCTCTCCTCCACCACCCTGCCTCCCTCTCCCTGCACCCACCCCAATCCCCAACTTCAAGACCTTTTGATGAGGTCCCTTGCCTGACTGACTGACAGACGGCTGGAATAGAGAGGAGAGAGGATTTGCGTTGTGGAGAGCTAGTTGAGTGGCTTCTGAAGGATGACAGTGGTTCACAATGGAGAGGGTACTTCTGCTGCATTGTACCCCGAACCTCCCCACCGCAGTGCTGACCCCCCCACTCCTCCCGAACCACTTGGCTTCAACCGTTCTACTCTAGTCGTTTTGCTGTGGGTCAAAGCAAAAATCCCAACAGACTCCTCTTGGGCTGTCTGCCAGGGAATGAAGGACATGATAAATAACAATGGAGGTAAGACATGGGGTTCAATGGTGCGTTTGTCACGACTCTCTCAATGAGCCGTTTCAGGGACGTCAACAGCATGTACGAGGAAGAACGATTCTAACTGACTTTTACATCAAAGAAATCATATTTCTGCGGGGCAAGGAGGACAGAGAATGTGGCTCACCAAAGGCTCCTTTAGCCGTCTGAAGGAGACAGAAAAATGCACACTTGAATGCTTTGTTTGCAGTGCACTTTTTCCTCCTCTGCCTCCCTCTTAGAGCAAAGTGCCATTGGAAATATAGACAGGCTCAGTCAGCCATCTTAATCCCTCCACCCTGTCCATCTCACGCTCACTCAATCCACCCTGACCCCACACACACTCTCGCTCTTTCACACACATACACATGCACACTCACTCACTCGTCCGGCCGGCCTCTTCCTCCCATTTGATGTGCCCCGAGCACAGCCACCCAAAAGAAAAGAGCTCGAGGCAGAGAGAATCTCTGCCGGAGGGGTGTACGCGACGAGATTTGGGAGTTTGTAAAGGTCAGCGCGGACTTTGTTCAATCTGGGGGTTTATCTCAGCAACAGCAGGGCCGGACAATGGGGCCACTCGCCGCGCGACAGAAACCCAAGCTGTGGCAGCTAAATTACTTCACTGATAAGGCCGAATTAGAAGCACTGGGACCCCGGAGGCCAGGAAAAGAGGAGGATGGAGCAAAAAAAAAGAAAGGAAGGAGAGCAGAAAATAGAGAGAGGCCACATAAGGTTGAAAGAAAGAAGGGTGGAAAAATCAATGATTCACAAAAGAAAAGATTTGAGTGTGTGATCTCGGTATAATTAAAGCACACGATGTGCGTTACGTCGTAAAAGCACATGAAAGCGATTGAGGGAGAAGAAGAAGGGTTGGAAAAGCGCTGACTTGTTCTACTCGAGTAGTTCAGATCTCACAAAGCAGGAAAACTATGCGAGCGCTTAGTGCGTTAGCCGGCGTGCTTTCATACTGTAAAGTTGTGTGTTTTTCTGCAATACAATGTGCTGCCTCTCCCTCTCTGAAGAAAAAAAAAAAAAAAAAACATCAGTCACACAAAGTTAAAAGTGCTTTAGCACCAGAGAGCAGCATTGTGAGCTCTTGGCCAGCAGAGGGGAGCAGGCTTTGTCACCGGCTCAATAAAATAACAGCGAGCAAAGCAATTAAGAGTTCATTATAAACTAGGGTTAATAGTGTTTAATATCAACTGCTGAATAAATAAGTAAATATAAAAGTTAAACAGTTACAGAAATGGTAAGAAAAGTAGATTTTCTGCTAATGCTAATTTATTACTTCTCCTGTAACACGCAGCATGCTATATATCTGTCACAGCCTCCCACAATATGGCCACACTTCTGCTCTGTTGTTTGGCACAACTTCAGCATCACATGGCAGAGGTCTTAAAGTTTCAGAAGCCAAATGTGTTCCTGTTTTTTTTTTTCTTTTTCTTCCTCTACTCGTCTAAGGTGGCACGCTGGGTACCACTGTGTACCAGCTGCGTCGACACCAGCTCTCCTCCTCTCCAGAAACAGTGGCACAGAGCGGAATCATATGACATTTATCAAGGACAGAATGACTGAGAAGCTTGCGGCTTATACAGCTCTGGCCCGCTAAGAAGATTTGCACAAACCAAGTTAGCCTCTTTCACCTTCTTTTCCTTTTCCGGACATCCAAACTAATAGTCTGGTTATTGTTGCCCGTGAACTGGACTGATTTGTTCTTATTTGATTTGTTTATCTGGCATTAAAAAGTTTAAGTTCCTTTTTTTCAAGTTAGTTGAAGCTTCTTTTTCTTATAGTAAGTGTGTAAAAATTAATATTCCAACAATTCTAATACTTACACATATTCATCTAGTTGTAAATTATTTAATATTTAAGAATAAACATTCCAGTAAAGCTCTTGCAAAGGTTATTGTTTGAACCTATGACTACGGCAATAGGAAACATCAAAATCAACACTAAAACCAATACTCGACTCCCGTCAAACCCCTCTGCGGTGTCTCACGGAGACTAGACGCCGGGCCTCGCTCCCTGTGACAGTGGTGGAGAAAATGAGCGAAAACCACTCGAGCGATTCCGGAGACTTTCCAAAGTAAAGACGTCCCGGTGTGTTTGACACTTCAACAATTCAACACTGTTTTTAGATCTAATGGCGTCATCGCGCTTAGCCTCTCACTCTGCCTTGTTATTCTAAATGACCGAGTAGGGGAAAGAAAAACACGGGAGAATGTATTTTTCCTGTCTGCCTGTGTCTCTGTATGTTTGCGTGGATGTATGCGCGAGCTTATGTGCCTGCACATGTTCGTGTTGAATCTCACTGTGCCCACTCGACATACACAGTGCATTAATATCTATCAAATGCTCATATGTAACACCTAAAGGCAAAGATAAACGTGCAAAAATCTGAGAAAAGAAAGACTGACCGAACCTTTTAACTTATAATAAAATGACTGGTCGGTGAGATCCCTCCCTCTCATTCTGCAACGATTCATATGCTTATGAGGGCCCTTTATACGCCGTCCCGTTTGACTCTGACAAAGACACACACTGTGCCGAAACGTTAGTCTTTGCACCTAATAAAAAGTAATTAAAAGGCACAGCCGTGTGCTTCACTTTCCTCCCGGGCTCACCGCTATGCACTGAGGTCCACATCGCAGCACAGGAACTGCAAGCAGTTAAAGAAAATAAGTCTTTCTACAGCCAAGGCTTTTGGGCCATGTTGTGTATCTGATTATGGAAAATGGCAATCACAACAGCCACGGGAACCTGATTAATAGGTCACCACCTCCTGCTTGAGTCACAGAAATGTTAAGCAGCACAAGGGATTGGGATTTAAAGTGAGATGAAGAGGAAAAGTAAGTAAAACGGAAGAAAGAGAGAGAGAGGTCTGTAACCAACAACCGTCACGCACCTCATAGGCATGCAAATATTCAGACGGGTAAGAGGTTATCTATTCATAAGAGTCAATGTTCTACCATAGACAGCGTTTGACAAATGTCAGTATCTTCCACCGTGGCAAAGCGCAATGTAATTGTCTGCTTCTGCCTCGAGGCCCTGACTGATGGGACTATCCATCAAGGCAATGATGAACGATGGGGCTTCACTAGATACACAGTGGAAGAGAGTAGGGTAGAGGAGGATAGGACAGCAGTTACCTGTGCTTCACCACAGAGGACTGACGGACCAATGTGAGGGTTTTTAAATTAATGTTTAAAAGCATGTCTGCACAGAGAAACCTCATGCAATAAAGGACAGCATTGTGGTATAAATGCGTGAGGAGATTGTGGGGGGGGGTTGGTTCAGGCAAACAAGAGGTTCCATTGAGAATGCTTGGCTGGAGTGACTGAGGTCTGAAACCATTGACCAAATAATAACAGTCCAAATCCCAGGGACAATATTTGTCGAATTCTACTCCCTTCAAAGACGGATGACTTTGCCCCGTGTACTTCCTCGGGAGCCCGAGCACCTTTCATCTGAGCCCTGCAGATTAATTTATTAACTAATTAACAGATGTTGGTAACGAGTTATGAACAAATGATAAGGCATCTGGCTTCTAATCAAACCTGACATTTAATTTGCTGCCCTGCTTCCTCGTTATCAATTACAATGTTCATTGGAGATAATTGACAATGGTTTGCGCCGGGACACGGGAGACTTGTCTTTAACAGGTTCTTAAAAAAAACACAGCTCAGCTGCGGTGTTTCTAGGGGCAACAGCGACCATATGTTTAATATTAGATGGAATCTGTTCCACTGGAGTGCTCCGAAAGCTGGGAAAATTGGATTAAATTGGCTAATGGCATGTTTAAAACCTACATAAAATGAACGTGAATGGAAGATATTACAGCGCCCAGGCCCGGGACTTGTGGTGTTATGCTCTCTCTCTCTGGTGTTTTTGCTCTGTGTGTAAACTTGGGGTTTCTGTCAGAGTCAAATAATGATGACAGAAAACCGCACACTGTTGGTCAATACCGTTATTAGAAACCACAGGTTTGATATCCCTTTCATTACGATGTGGGACCACGGGCGCATGTGCCAAACTAGCTCCTTATGTTAACAAATGATTTCCCATAACCTTCAAGAGAAGTATGAGAACAAAGTACACATACATACATATATACATATAGTTCTAGGATTAGAAAAAAGGTTTAAAATATCCTTTTTCTTTCCCCAAAGGATTCTTTTTAATAAAAAGTAATTTTTCAAAGCAGCAATGAAAAATCAGGATATATTGTGTTTCCTGTCTCATGTTTGTCATTAATTTAATATTGTGACTCTCCTGTTAAATACAACATTAAATTAATTGGTGTCTTGTGTGAAGCTTTAATTGAAATATATATATTTTTTTACTAATCCTGACTAAAAACCATGGAGGTACTTTAAATTTTATGTTTTTTTTATTTTATTTGCATAGGGACGGCTGAAGTCTCAGTGGTGGATAGCTCACAAATAACTTCAGACCTATAGTGTACAATGCTACAAGGGCTAAGAGGAAAAATCTATTTTTTGTGATTTAGGTGAATTGACCTTTCAAAACCTAATTATCCTCCACTTTTTGACTAAACTAGATCTGAGGACGTGAAGCTAACAAGGCCCGCTGTTTTTCCTAAGTGGCTTTAAGGAGAAGTACTCTGAGCTCAAGGCCATGCTCATCAGAGCATGGTCTTGATTTGATTACTAAAAGACATGATAATGGCCCCATTTACATGGAGAGTTTCACTCATGCTATACAATAGTCCACACAGTAGGGGTTTAACTAAAAATACTGTTAGAACTGATGAAGAAATAGATTTACACGAGATTAATGCCTCCCGTGTTATGTTAGCCTGATCTTAAGCAACACTCATAATGGAAACGTCAGAACATGACCGCCACTGTGAGAACGCTGGAAAGCACATTAGTCAAATCAAGCAGGAAACGACTCTCGTTATCTCGCTCCCTCTCTTTTTCTCTCTGCCTCACACAATTCATTTTGCTTGATGTGACTACTGTCTTCATGCAGTTCCAAGGAGTTTTTGCCCTATCAGTTCAGTACCAGTCTCCTTACGGGTCAAACATCAAGATAAAGAACACCTTCCTGTGAAACGCAAACAGATCAGACAAGTTGCGAGCTGCACCTTGAATGCTGTATAGGGATATCTTACTGCATAAGAACTTGGCCATCTGCCCTCCTTTGGCAGAACACAAAAGGCGAGCAAACACTTTGGGACGCAAGAGGTGGGTCAGGACAGATAAGTGTCAGGGTGCGCCAGGACTTCTTCTCCCAAACGTTCAAAAACAAGGACGTTAGCTCAGCTCAGTGATTAAGTCGCGAACAAAAGGAGCACAGCATCTGTGTGAAAAGCGAGCTGTCAAGGTGGAGCTTTAGTGCCTTACAGAGGGCGAGAAAGATACATCATGCCATGGCTGGATAGGTATCTGTCACGTAGGACCTTGGCGACATGAGAGTGCCCGCCAGACGTCTTAGCCTATCGCTAAGTAAATAACTGGCTAAACAGAAGAGCTAGCATTCTTTTCCTCGCCTCTTTCCACACATCACTGGATGAATGATACTGATATGGAAAATCACCCCACAAAAAGTAAACAGAAAAAGAATGAGGGACGGAGAGAAAGAAGTTTGCCTGGCAACAAAGTCATCCCAAGGTCCACTGCTGCAAACAGGCTGACATGGCTGACATTGCTGACATGGCTGCAGGGCGGACGTGGACTCTATGATACATGTGTCTTTTGATCTTATTCAAAAGGCCTACATAAACACACATCCTTAAAATTTAAATGCACAAAATATCCTTGAACTGGCTTAATCCTATTAGCCATCAGAATACACAATACCTTAAAGGTTGCGCATTCCGTAAAAAAAAAAATGACACAACATCTCGGCTTATGAGCTTAACTGGCATTGTCTAAAACTGAAAAGGAAATGAGTCCATCTTTTCACAGTCGGTGAGACTGTGCTGCAAAACCTGAAGTGTGATCCTCAAGATATCAAGCATTCAAGCGGGAATAAATGACAGAGAGAAAAGACAAAGCTAATAAGCGCTGGAGGAGTTTCAAAAGCTATGATTCATTGGTGCAATCACACGCCCAGTGATCACAAGGCAGGGAGAAGGTGTAAACACCATTAATGTCTCATAGAGTGGGCTCGGCCACATTTTGTTTCCTTAACAAATTGGCTGAATACAAATAGAAATTTGAATTTCCTTTTATTTCCGTTAGAGACTACGCAGTTTCACTCTTTTAAGGAAGAATTTAGCACCGTTAGCTTGTTTTATGGGAGCAAATGTTTTTATTTCTGTTGATGTGCACTGCTTCTGCCACATACATCCTCAAATGTGTTGCCCTGCCACCTCCTGCCACCGCAATACCAAAGGGAGTTGGATCAGTGAGTCCATTCAGTGCCAATCAGTGAAGAACACAATACCTCCAGCCACTGTATGGTGACATGTCACTATCAATAGACAAGCTAGGCCAATCTACGCGCCAGATAATAGCAGCAGTCACTCTGACAGTTAGATCCCCAAACTGGACTCTCTGCGGGCCTTGCCTCACTCTGCTTGCTCAGGCCTTCCTATCCTGAGGGTTTAGCAGTCCTACACACACAGCCGGACAGACGCGCACACACACAAGACAGTAGACCTGGGGCCCTGGTGTTCTATCATGTTGTGCTAAAGGGGAAGCATAATGGTTTTTAAATGGATGACTCAGTGGCGGCCCAGAGAGGGCGTCTGAGACAGAAGAGAATGGCCATGGCCTGCAGCGAAGCAGCTCTTAGATTGAGCTGTCCGTCTCGCAAAAATGAGTCTGAGTTAACACCTCTTCCAGGTCCCAACGCCCCAGGACAGACAATAG
Organism: Chelon labrosus; assembly: GCF_963514085.1. Classification (NCBI taxonomy): domain Eukaryota; kingdom Metazoa; phylum Chordata; class Actinopteri; order Mugiliformes; family Mugilidae; genus Chelon; species Chelon labrosus. Next base: position 8,833,391 of record NC_140360.1, read on the forward strand.
TAGGCTTCCTCTACGCCTTTCCCTTTCTTCTTTCTCTCGCTCCTGCTCTTTCCTCCTCTCTTTCTCGTCTACGCTTCCACACAGCTATCCAGAAAACACTAAAGTATCCACCATGTGATCTTTGAGCTGTTCGGGTTCATCGGTAGACCGCAATGCAAACATAATGAGTTATAGAAATCCACGAGGCTGTAGTCAATGTAGTGAGACTGTTTTGGATCTTACAAAAAGATAACAAGGTTGTTTAAGGGCATGGATTTTGGGAATACAAGTTTTTTTTTACGCAACATCATCAATCAGTGATCTTAAATGACTTCACTTGTTATCTATCATAACACACTTCTCCGTCTCACACACATACCGTATCCATGGAGTTTCTATAAGCAGTACTAGACTCCCGGGTTTTCTTCCTCTATTCATCCTCATTAATATGTGTTACTCTCATTTTTTTTAGCATCTTTCTCTACTTAGGTCAAACATTTACAGCTCCCTTGCCTGTCTATTTGTCTAAGACCAGAGGCAGTAGATGAGTAGAAGAGTAGATGGGGGGGAAATAGGGTGTATGGGACTCCTAAGGGAGTCTGTTGATGGCTATCAACTGGCTGACTGTTATGACTATTAGTGATAAGAGTCTGGGAGAGGACAGTCTCTGAAGGTTTCCAGCCCCAAACCAGACGGGATATCTTAAGAAAATAACACAGCCTGAACCAGACAGCTCTCCAATGACCATTCAGTAGGAGAAAGAAGAGAAGATGGATTACTTGTTCACTTTTGACAAGTTGGAGACAAATAGCAAAGATTTTACCTAGAAGGGGAACAAAACTGACCCCGGGCTAACAGTAACATGCATGATTTGGAAATGATTTTCGTCTCAAAAGGATAAATTTCAGTGATAGAATCTGACCTATGCTCATGTATTGGCTGGAATGCACCTTACCTGGTGGCTTCTGAAACAAAAACAAACAAAAAGACAACTATGTTCGTGTTAACATTCAGACTGCTGAGAAATAGTTCCTTCTTGTAGCGGTCAAAAGAACAGAGGGCCTACTTAAAAAGCTCTCTGCCTTTGTATGGAAAAGGTGCGAGCGTATAAGGGAGCACACGTCCGCGAGCACATCTGTGAATGTATCTCTGTAGAGCCGAAGGTGGCCTATTCCTACGAGCCAAAGAGCTACAGCTTAGCCGATGAATATGCATTAGTCCGGTGTCTGGGGAGGAAAAAGGAAGGAGGAGGAAAACTGAGAGAAAACATGAGAGCTGTGGGGAGAGTGTAGCTTTTGGAGAGAAGCCCTTTGCACCCCGAAAGGCTAGCCATAATACGAACTTTAAAAAGGAAAATGTCCAGCCTGGCACACCGCCACATAGCGTGTGCCTGTGCGCTTTAATCGTCGGCATGCTCTTACAACTGGTGGGAAGCAAACAGAGCGACAAAAAAAAAAAAAAAAAAAAAGCCTCCTTCAGACTGAAACGGCGGTGAGATTTCTTTAAAATCTTGTCAGGGAGGGATCTGATGACACAATTTTCACGAATCAAGATTTGAAAAACGGGAACTACATGTGTCAGATGTAATAGCCTCATATCCCATCAGAAGCGGCACTATCTTTTAGCATTTCTTATATATGTTATAAGGCAAAAAAATATATCAAATATTTCCTAAATATTAATTTTTTTTTTTACTATATTTTGCATAAAATGTGGTGTCTAAACATCATGTCCTTTCCAGAGCGGGGTTCCAATATTTAACTTCCCGAATACCCTATTCAGTATACGACACTATGTGAAAGACCTATGCGAAGGAGTCAGTGAAATGAAAAGCAGGCCAGTATATTTCATCTCTGATTAGACACATGAGAAAGAAAGACATAGACAGAGACCAGGAGTCCCCCCTTTTTTTTTTACCTAATGAGCCTACTGAAGCAACTTCAATATCCTCTAATGTCATGTTGAAATGAAAATTAATAGTTCAATATGCCGCCACCGCACCGGACCACGCTTCTTCCATTTCCATATCGGATGGCGTGACCAAATGAGTGGGCCCGCTTCAGACCGACGCCCAGAAAAGCTGATACCTCCACTAATCAGCCAGATTTTTCCATCTGACATAGCTGGATGAGAGTATAGTGTAAGCGTGTGTGTGTGTGTGTGTGTGTGCACGGATCATAGATGAGGTCCAGTCTTTTAGGAGGATGCAAATGGAAGGGGCGTTGATGCCGATGATGAGATATATGCCTGTGAGCATCAAGAGTGATGTCTGCAAATGGGACGGTGTGAATGAAGAGCGGCCTTGTTGAGTTCGTTGAGTTACTCTCTTCATTGCTGCTTCATTTCAAGTTCTATTGTGTTGGCGCCATAAAACATGTAAGTGGGCAAAGGTGGAAAACAGCAGTGGTGAAATTGTAAGAGAAATAAACACTGAACAATGAGCAAAGGGTGGTTCCTACCTCCCATCCGAAGGAGCTGTCTTTGCCTGTGGCCCCATGATGCTTTGCGCTGTGGAAACCAAACCTCTCGCCGGCGCCAATGTGGGTCTTGGCCCATATGCCCAGGCCGGCACCGGGAACAGAGGACTCCCGCAGCTCCAGTTCGCTGGGGATGGGAATGTCGTCAGGAATGTAGACGGGCGCCTCGTAGGGCGAGCCCTCCTTGGGTGTGGTGAAGTCCTGGTCATTGCTGCTGCTGCTATTGTTGTGGAGGTGGTGGTGGTGGGAGGCGTAGATGTGGGGGTGCAGCAGGTGGTGGTGGTGGTTGTTGTTTGGATGTGAAGGGGTCGGTGAGGGCAGGGGGGACATGTTGATGATGCCGTCCTCCGCATCATCGTCTGGGCTGTCGGGACCGCCTCCGCTACCAGCCGCTAAATTCGGGAGGTCGGCCTCTGTGTCGTACATACTGTCCACTGGCTCACTGTCATCTAGGAGGCAAAGACAGGGGTGTTTGTTAATACTGGACGTACAACCAACATAAAGTTAATAGATTCTAACATCGTTTTAGAGGGAAAAAAGCAAAACTTAGTCGTAAGCAGCCAAATTTAAGCTGCTACCTTGAAGCTATAGTATGACGTCAAAACGACATTACACATCCAGAGATTGGCCCCAAAATTACAAAATATGCCTCAATCTCCCAACCTCTAAACTGTTAGAAAACCACACGGCGCAATAAGAAAACGCACAAGTCCTCAGAAAAGGTATACTTATCCATCAGAGCAGCAGCTACAAAACGCTTAGTCCACTGATTTTTTTTTTTTTTTTTTCAGAGGTTATCTGAGAACAGCCTCACAGACGAAGAGAAGAAACGCGAAGTTGGCCAAGTCCTTGATGGGACCAGCTCTCAGTTTCATCGCAGCCGCTGTGTCCCGCCAGGACTCATCTTACATATAATAGTTCTATCTATCACTGACCTGGTGAGCCTTGTCCCCAGTTATTATTGTCACATCCAGGAATTGACAACACGATTGCGCCTACGCTCAAGGAGCTCGCCATTCCAACGTGAGTGAGATTGATGATGAGCTCTGCAAATGTGCGTCCTCAACATTTGGCTTAGTTTTCTTCTGTTTTTCCAATTGCAAGGTTCAAGAGCTTAATGGAATATGTTACATATCTGATTTTGAGGAATCCAAAAGTAATTGTAATTGTAATTTAAACCAAAGAAGAGAAAATATCTCAAGTACTGAACACAAGGAAGAACTTTGGCTTTAAAAAAACAGCATAAAATAAAGACTTAAATCAGGAAAAATATCATGTCAGAACAAGAAATATCTCACATTACTCGATGCTGATAGCTCCAGTCCTAGTCTGTGTATATTTATTGGTGTGTGTGTGTTTGCTTGAGCACATCAGTGTGTGTCTCCTTCTTTTCGTCTCCAGGCTGTCCCGGTGTCTTTAGTCAAAGCACCACTGCAGTTTTACTATCTAAACACAGGGACTGGCAATCAGCGGGCCAACTAGGCCCAAAATTACAGCAGGAGTGCTTCCAATCAAGCTCTCTCCCTCTCCCTCTCCCTCTCCCAGCCTGCTGACAAGCCCGTCGTCGCGGCCTCGGTTTTAACTGGAACTGCAACACGACATATTAAAAATATATACATAAACGCCCTTAAGGATTCACGAGGACTATTTCATGAGATGTTTTACTTTGAGTTTATTCATAGTTCTTCTGTAACACTAAAAAATATATATCTTAAAAAAGGCGGAATGAGCTATGCGGCAGAAAAAAAGAGTCATCACTTGAATTTTAAAAGAGCACAGTCATTGTACAATTGCATCAGTTTTTTTGGTTTTTTATTTCCGTATTTGGCTTTGCACCCACATGTGGACTGGGAAAGCTGTTACATGCAAGTTTTAAACGTGAAACTATGAAACATGCGACAAGGGCTTTTCGGTGCCTGGCAAACCTGCAGCTTGTCCACATAGATTTGGGAAACGTATCATATAAAGCTGTAGCTGTAAAAACCCGGCATTTTATAACAGATTTTGCGTCATCCAGCGATTCTGGCTGGAAAAGAACCAGTTTTTTAATGATCGCTGTTTCATAGGGTTTCAGACCAGGCGTGCAATTAAGTATTGGAACATGTGAGCCAGCAGTAGCTTCCACTTTTCACAGATCAATTAAAGTTTTATAACGCTGCCCTATCTGCTGCTCCCTCCACACAATCAAAAGTGTTTTCAGGCTTTTAAACACTTTTTTTTCTCCCTCTCTCTCTCTCCACTCCCCCACTCTCACTGGCACTTGACCCATTGAGAGCAATTTTGACAAGCAGAGAGACAGCCTCGGAAAATCTATTAAATACCATTTGGCTTTAAGAGCCTCTGCGCACGAAAAAAAAATAAAAAATAAAAAAATGCACAGATCGCTACGTCAAATAATTGAGTAATGAGGAAAAGGAGGGGGAAAAAATTCCCTCTTAATTTTAATGAACAAAACATCTTTTGTGAGACACGTGAAGCAGTAAAGCGAGGCAGAAATGGCAAACGCAGTGTGACATTAAACAAGTTCAACTTTCAGTCATAACGCTGTTAATTCATAAAAAGAGCTGCCTGGAGAGAAAACGGGGGGAATTTTTAGATTACTTGCCACCGGAGACAAGCTCTCTCTCCTCTCCTATGTAAGACAAGTTGACCATGTTCGAGCAGTGACGACAAAAAAACTTGCAGATGAGAAAAGTAAGCAGGAAAATAATGAAGGGGGCCAGGAGGAGGCCGAAGAGGAGGAGGCAAAGAGTCTAACAACCGACGACTGAGCTGCTTTTAAACAGCTGTGTGTTAGCTCTGGGTCTCAAAAGACCCAGAAAGAGATGTTAGGATCGCCTCCCTGAGGGCTTCTTAAAAAACACCCAGGCCAGATAGTGCCTTCCTCTCCCTGGCTCCTTATGTTGTTCTTTCTCTCCGTGTTCCTCTCGCCATCGCTTTCTCTTTTACGGGGAGCTATTTATCCTGATTACATCAGGGGTCAATCATTAATTCGCACCTTGGGGGTCCCGGTGCTGGCCGTGGCTACAATGGGCTGCTTGTTCGGCGGCTGTTATTCCAGTGGAAAACTACTCTGCTCTGCCTGAGAGCCAGGCCCAGGCCACATGAAGGCATCCCATTTATTTGATAAATTGTAAATGCGTGCCATAAACGGAGCTCTTTGCTTTGTAGCATGGCTTGCAATAACAAAGATTTTAGGGCACGTATGAACAAAGATGCAGGCCATCACACAAACACACATCTGTTTGCAACTGAAGGAGCCGTTACTGTACCCTAAGCACATGTGCAAGAGATCAGATGGTGTTACGGGTAAAGATGATATCTCGTAATTACTACATGTAACAGGGAAATAACAAGATATGACACAGATAAGGCATTTATAGACACTGACACATCTGTCAGCAACGAATAATAATTCAAAGGACAAGTAACAATAGCGCAATTCATTTTTTTTTTTTATTATTCCACAGTCCCTTTAAGAGTCAGGAGAAAAAATAAATAAATGAAATAAAATATTAAACGCTGATAACATTGTAATCAGCGTTGCCATGGCAAAATAACTTGACACGGTGCTGAAAATCAGCGGTTTAATCGGAGGGCCTTACAACAGGCAAATTGTTCTGTGGTTGTGTTTAATCAGAGCACTCTAGACTTAAACGCAGAAAGATAGAGATCTGGAGTCATTTTCTGCCGTCTGCCTGGACGCACACAAACACATGTGCCTTGTGGCATATAGAGTGAGCTGCACTGTCGATGTGGTCTGCGTGGAGGGAAACAACACTGGCTGCATGCAAGAATTCTGGGAGGGACCTATAAATAATGCATCAAATAAGGACCAGCTCATTTCTTGCAGTTATGCCTTCACTGGGGAAAAAAAAAAAAAAAAAGAAAGGATCTTTGCAAAATTGTAGTTAAAGATGTATTTATAATTCTATAAAGGGATGCATGTAGTGGACATGAACGACTGCAGACCACAGGACAGGATGGAGGCCAAGAATAGCCTGAGTATTCAGAGCCAGGTGTATGCTTTGCTAGAGAGCAAGCAGCACAGTGGAGTCATGGCTGTGGCTATGATAACATTGAGAGAGAGCTGGAAATCGGACATGTGCGGGCCAGCGATGGCCATCGTAAAGCACACACGTCCTCTCTCACTGCCCTCTCCAACACACAGACGCAGGGCCTGTATCTTCGTCTGCCCGTAAATTGATCTGGTTCAGTTCAAAACGAAAGGCAGCCACTGATGAAAAGACAGTATCCAGGGAAAAGGCAAAACTATGCAAAATTCTGCACAGGCTCCAAATATGGGGAGAAAAGATCGCCTGGTGAAAGAAAGAGAAAAAGAAAAAAAAAAAAAATATCGAAGGCAGAAGGAGAATGTGTGGAGCATGACAGATATGAAAAATGAGTAGCTGGTTGAGCAATAAATGACCAAACATTTTGATGTGGGAGCCCTGTGCATACATGTGTGTACACAGTGCATTGCATGAGGCAGTGTGCGGAGCCAAGCCTAATCGGCTGTTTGTGCCGCGATATTGTGTCAATATGGTTCCACTTAGCTGCATTATTGGGCCACAGAGTGATATTGGTACCTGTTCCTGTGTAGTAAGCAGGCTTTTGATGATTCCGTCTCCGCACACAAAAGAGCCTACACTCCCCTCTGATTAAAAACAGGAGGGATGCAGCTGTAAAAATCAAACGAGGGCAAATTAAAGGTAGAAAAAGGGAGAGGTGAAAAACTGTACAATAGCGTATTTTTCCACAGTGGCACCGGGGCACCATATATCCAACATGACGTATAAGTGGAAGCATGTGACCAAGCAGCCAATAGAGGGCATTCGGCGGAGAAGGTGTGTGTGCATGTGTGTGTGTGTGTTAGCGTGTGGTTGGAAGTAGTGAGTGAGCAAAGGGGGCATGGTCAGCTACAATACCAGCAAGCCTCTCTCTCTCTCTGAGCAAGAACACCACACTGTTTCCCCTTGTAAAAGCACCAGGGAGCATTTCCAAGCAACACTTAAAGCTACAACACAGCTACTTCAGAGTCAGTGGGTGGAAAGAAAAAGGAAAGAAAGAAAGAAAGAAAGAAAGATAGAGAAAATGCAACATCTCAAGTTCTATTTTGGCCCCGGAACATTACACATGTACTTGTGCTCGACGTGATAATTATAACATCCTCTAACTATAGGTATGGCTACATTACAATACATCTCACTGTGGGCCACAGTTTCTTTTTTACTGCTTATGTCATAAAAATACAAAAAAACTCGTGTGTAAAACTCAAAAACTCATACACGAGTGCTGTGTATGAGTGTGCACAAAGATTGAAAACCACACATACACTTTTGTTAGCTGTGTGTGTGCCTACATGGGTCACTTACAATCCTAGACTGGATGTCCGTCTACAAAACCTAGCAAATGGAGCTGTCCCTTTCTAAAGAAGGTGAAAAAACATCTAAATTTCCACAAATTAGGTGGAATTTGGTCACCGTCTCTCAGTAAGGAGTGAGTGAGCGTGCATTTTTTTTTGTATTTCTGTGCAGCGCCAATACAACGCGGCTGATGTATTGATGTGTCATTTGTGCTGAGCAGCCTAGAGCCATTCCATCCTCCAATAAAGAGTGCGTGTGCGCGAGTGTGTACACCGAGATCAAGCGCCCTAGGCGAGAAAAGACAGCAGGCAGCCTCCTGCAGCTGAGAGCAGGTGTGTGTGTGTGTGTGTGTGTGTGCGTGTGTGTTGATGTGTGTGTGAGCGGTGAACCTGTGGTCCCAAGGGGTCCCGGGGACCAGGCTGCTGCAGACATTTATTAACAGGGCAGATTAATAGCACTAGAAGAAAACATGTTCACAAACATGATAAATATTAATAATAATCAATATTGAGTTACATTTGCCAAATTGAGTCGCAAACATCACCCAAGGGGGGGAGGGAAAGAGGGAGGAGGGAGCGGTGGTGGCGGTGGGGGAGAGAAAGGAACTGGATAAAACAGGAAAAATGGCGAGAGGAAAGAAGAGACTGGCTGGGAGAGAATGGAAAAATTAGAAGGTAAAGAAGACAGCGAAAGAGATGATTTAACTACATTAAACTACAGTGGTATTGAAGTCATAGCAGCTGCTGGGATACACATTTTATATCCATTTGTCGAGACTACTGAACATGGAAAACATCTGTGGCACACTGGCAGCACACCAGTGCCATCACCGACCTCTGATAATGCTCAGAGGAGTCGCACTCACACAAACCTGGCGGAGCAGTAAAGTTTGAATGCGCGCCACCGTAGTCAAATTACCTTCTACCGCATACAGCAATTCTGAAATCAATTTTATAGTGTCAGTGGAGTAGCTCCTTAAAGGGGAGGACCTGATTTATGAAGACGGCGTTGAAAGGAATAGCCACGGCTGTCAATATCCACAGAACTGACGGGAATCGATGGCGTCTATTGGCAATGATTTAATATTAAGACCGTTTTTTTTTTTTTTTTTTTTTTAACAGCATGAAGTCAAAGCAGAGTGATACAATACGATGAAATATTTCTACAACAAAACCCCAGTTAAAATATTACTGTTCCACTACTGCAGTGTCTGCTTCTTTTCCTCTCTTCTTCTGAGAGTGTGTGAATGTGTTGCGTGTCCTTACACCCACTACTGGCGCAGCTTCATTTAGCAAGCCACTCGGGAGGCCAGACAGCCAGCTAGGGGAGCACCAGAGGCAGACAGGGTGCAGAATAAACCCATCCATTCTTATTAACCAGGGAGGAGAGGGGTTCAACTTGTGCGCCTTGTGTGTTTGTGTGCATATATATATATATATATATATATATATATATATGTGTGTGTGTGTGCATATGTGCAAAGGAGACATGTTCGCAGCTGCAGCTTTTGTTTTAGCTCTGACTCTTTAAATTAGTGGCCACGTATTTTTATTTATAAAACCTATTTCTTGTCACATCTGACTCAGTTATGCACTCCATGCCTCGCCCAGCTTAAAAGCATTAAATATTAACATTGCACACATACATAACCACTGTTTTTGTCATTTTCCCACAGTTTTCCCTCAGCTTTACTGCCACTGGATTGAACAGCAAATGTAACACAGTTCATCTCATAATTTATCTGTTAGGACTACTAGCAGTTGTAAGTCTGAGGCTGCACTCGAGCCTCAGACTCTGTGGGGGGAACTGGAAGCAGCACACACCCATACATCAGTCTATTACTCTCCAGCCTTGCTCCTGCTCCTCTCTTCTTCTCGCCCTCTCCCTCCAGTCATTAGCCAGTGAATTAACGACAATCGAGCATGCTATTAATCACCCTGACAAAAGTGTTAGCATTGCCTGGCTAGGCCGGCACGAGACCGTGGAGGAGGAGGAGGAGGTGAGGGGAGGGGGAGGAGGGCGAGAGAGAGAGAGAGAGAGAGAGAGAGCAAGATGACTGGAAGGGTCATGGGAGTCAGTGGGGTAGGAGTGGAGAAGGACGTGAGGTACTGTTGTAGCGTAGAAGAGAGGAGAGTTGGTCAGTGAAGTAAAGATGAATGTCGCTGGTCATGGAGGTGGCTGCACAGAGCTGCTGCAGCATCCAGTTTAAAATCGTGCACCAAGTTATTTCTGAGCACTGCTCTCAGCATACAATTACACCTATGTATAGTTCAGTGTTAAAAGAAATGACTTTAAGACATTACTTACTACAGAATGGAGATCAACTTATGTGATAATGTATTTAAATCTTAAATGTGCTTTTTATATGTCAGGGGAGTGTGCTTAAAAGATTTCTATCACTAACCATGCAAGGATCTAATACGGTAAAGAATCTCGTAAGACAAACTGCATAAATATTATATGCATGCATACTAAATACACATTCGTACAACTTTATTTTTAAAGCATAAAAAGAATTCAAGCTAAGAAACGGATGAGCAGTCTATTCGCCGCACAGAAAGTTCTGATTGCCCGTCTACCTCAACGCTGCTGAGAACTCTCTCATCTCTCACCCTCCCTCCCTCCCTCCCTCCCTCCCAGAGTGAGACCACCTGCTGGGAGGCCTGAGCCGCGGACGTCAGGTGGGTCACGGCCGTCACACAGTCCCATGTCATCAGGCTGTCACAGTGAATGGAGCTGACATGGGAGATATGCTAATCCACTTAGCTTCAAACTCAGCCAGGAGGCCGGTACGCAGCCCCCGTCCCGGGCCCGCAATGAGCAGAACACACACAGACACATTAAGCCGTGCAACTCTGAACTTTCCCGAATATGTATATTAGATTAAATCAGATGAAGGTAAATGACCCCCGTGGGGATATTAAGCTGAAGCTCAATAGGATATGTATTATAGGGAAAAAGAATAGGCTATACAGGGGGTGGGCCCAAAAACACAAAGACCTGTAAATATGAGTCAACACAATAGTCCGGCAGTAGCAAATACTGGCCGTGTGATGTTTTTATTTTCAGGTTTTGTTTGTCGAAGTGGAGTTGAACCCACTCTAGGATTTTGAACGATCAGCTATCAAGCAGCAGCTTTCGAAATGTGAGGAAATTTGTCTCAAACTTTGTTCGGATTGTTTGTCTGGATGAAAAAAAAAGGAGTTTAAATATGCGAACCACAAGATTTGGAATGTTGATGGGAACTCTTACTTCTTTTGGGACATATTCGTGTTTACTCCGAGACTGTTCGCAAGCACAGAGTGACTGAGGAGGACGGTGGGTGGGAAGACAGCACATTAAGACGAGCTTTTTAATAATCAGTTAATAATAAAAAAAAAGCTGGCCAGCCGGTCCTGAATTTTAAGCAATTTAAAGATGCAAACTTTTTTAACTTTTCAGATACTAAACATTTATACTGAAAGACTGTTCAAAATAGCACTTGAAAATGAAAACAAACTAAATAACCCTCAAGTATTTTGGTGTTAATATGTTCACCCCGTGTAAAAGCAAATGTTGCCAAGAACAGGAGATAAGAACATATTAGTTGACAGCTCTGACACAGTTAATAGAAAAGTGCAAAAACGTTGATTTGATTTAAGAAACATGAGCGAACGAGCTGAGGAATCACTCACACATTACAGCCTACTGCCACTCGTGCACACACATGCGAGCTCTTTTCACTCCACCACCCAGTGATCAAAGTCAGCCAGCGAGTAGCTAGGTGTCAGAGTTCAAAACTATTGCGCCACTCAGCCAGATGATATCTCCAACCGATCCATCGTATTTCCCGACCATGACTTCCCCTATTAGGAGCCGTGGCGGTGCTATTACTAATCTGCTCACTATCCCACAGAAACGGGAAGGAAGAGAAGGAAACAGATGGGAAAGCAGGAGAATGGCGAGCGAGGGGACACAATGCTCGCGGCTCCCTTCCTCCTCCTCCTCATCCTCCCTACCTCCGTCTCCCTCCTCTGCTCCGCTCGCTCTCTAGCTGTCCTCGCAGCGAGGGAGAGCGGAGGCTCACAATCAGTCTGACAATACTGTATACAAGTGGTTGCGAACAATGGAGGCCGACCACAAAGAATTCTGGGAACAGGGGCACAGCCTTCTTCTCCTTCGGGTGGCTCCTGAATGCCGGACCCATCGATACACATCGGCCTGTTGAGACTGACCGGTGCCAGAGAGACGGAGAGGGAGAGAGAGAGGGAGAGAGAGAGAGAGACTATACAGATATGATGCCTTTAAGTAGCTGCTTCATATCTCTGTGTTGTCTCTCTCTCTGCCCATATAATCCTGCATATGTGTATGCATGTGTGTGTGTGTGTGTGTGTGTGTGTGGGGGGGGGGGGGGGGGGGGAGTATAAACTAAGCTACATATTTCCTGCTCCTTAAAATAAAACACTTACGCACATGCCTAACACACACACATGTAAAGTCTCTCTCTCTGTCTCTCACACACACACACACACAGGATAAATGTCGATTCGTCCCATAATTAGACCACTTAATTAACACTCAAAGAACCACATAGTGAACCGGGAATAAATATGAACTGCGCTTCGCCGCGTGTGTGCATGTGTGGCTGAGTGAGTAGGAGGTTGGGCAACTGACTGCAAAGCCTCCAACAATAGTTGCAAAAGTATTTCTGACTGATTGAAAAAAAAATAAATATGCTGAAACAGGAGAAAGGAAGGAGAAACAGAAAAGCCAGAGCCAGACAGACGTGGAGAGAAAGAAAGAAAGAAAGAAAGAAAGAAAGAGGGAGACAGGCAATTTTGTCCCTTTCCTCTTTAAGTGTGCAGGGTGCGGGGTGAACGCAGTCCATTTGGCAATAATTGGCTGGTAATTAGGAGGGGGTCGACAGGTCGATTTGGGAACAAATGGCTGTCTTTAGCTCAGGTGGCCCTCCACACGAGATAATGGGAGCTATGCCCACACCCCCCCCTCCTTCCACTTTCCTCTCCTCTTCCTCCTCAACCTGGTTTCGTGTCTGCTAGGGCATGTGCTGTCCAAATACTTTAAAGCAAAATTAAGACAAGTTACCAGAAGCAATACACTGCGACACGCCCTACAGAGGTTATACCGGCCCGTTGAGTCTACCGGACCTTTTTTTGACTTTTAGCTTTACAGCAGAGACGCTAGTTATCTGGAGATATCTGACTTAAGTGTTACAAATGAAGTTATTCTAATGGATGTTCAAGAGCTCCGCGTCCGACCTTTAAAGCAAGCCAGATGATATTCAATGTGGCTGCTTCTCTTATCTACTGTCTAAATGTAAAATGTAAAGTGGAAGTGAACCACTTTATGGTTTTTACTTTACGAACCTTTATTTAAATTACAGAGAGAGCAGAGAGATCAGCCTAAACAGGGAGCAAAGCAAGAATAAATGAAACACAAAACCTAATATAATAATAATAATAATCATATAAAATAGATGGTAATCATAAAAGGCATTGTGATTTAGGCACACGTCCAAATATACACAAACATAACAGGAAAGCAAGAAACACAGCTGATCCTGCACCAAAACAGTGTCTGCACCGACAACAAGCTCTCACCCTCTCTCTCTCTCTATCCGTCTCGCTGTTTCTCTCCATCTCTCCTTCCCTCTCCTGTCCTCCCTTTCAGCCGTGCTGGGGTCTTGTTTGGCTTCCTGCTGTTTGTGTCCAGACAGGGCCTTGATCTGAATACTGATTCCCCATTGATAGGCCCGACACTTCCGATCTAATTAACTTGTTTTGTCTTTGGCTAAATGGAAACGTCCGAAGGAGGGTGAGAGAATGTGGGGTGGGGGGGGAATAGGGGAACGATACCAAACGGTGTCACACATCTTCGCAGGAGACGCACCGTAAATAACAACAAGTAAACACAAACAGGACGGAGGTTGAGGAAGGACACGTTAAGGGATACCGAGGAGCGCAAGGCAAAACATTTTTTTTTTTTTTCACGGACAGGAAATAGTTGAGAGCAACGCTAAAAGTAGGCACACGAATGAAGACTCAAAGAATCGAGGAGCGCATTCACTGAGCTGAGTGGTGACAGGAGCAATAAAAGCTGAGTTACTACAAAGCTCCTCAAATGTGTGATTAAAAATAGCAAAGTGTCGACTTGTTTTAAAAACACACTCAGGAGCTGTTGAGGCTGAGTTACAGCTGTGTGGACACGTCTGACACATTTCTGCCGAATTTCTTTTTTAAATAAACCTAATCCGCATATTTGGAGACGCAGTGGCCAAAATATCAGCCTGCATCAAATCTCTTTTTAATGCTTACGTACACCGATCAGGCATAACATTATGACCACCTTCCTAATATTGTGTAGGTCTCCCTTGTGCATCCAAAACAGTTGTGAATCATCAGAGAATTGACATGGGCCTTCTGAGGGTGTCCTGTGGTGTCTGGTAACGGAATTATTTTAGTGGGGGGCTTTGGATCTTATGGGTTGAGGGGAGGGGCCTCTATGGATCACCCCACAGATACTTGATCAGTTTGGGATCTAGTGAATTTGGAGGCCAGGTCAACACCTTGTGCTGTTCTTCATGTTTTTTATTTTTTTTTTAATTGTTCCTAAACAGTTTTTGTGTGTGTTCCTGTGTCAGGCTGCATCCTGCTGGGGATGGCTGCTGTCATCAAGGAGTGTCATTGCTATACGGTGGGGGTGCCTGGTCTGGTCTAGGTGGGTGCTACATGTCTAAGTAACATCCACACGAATGCCCGGTCCAAAAGTTTCCCAGAAAAACACTGAATTCTGTCAGTGGTTTTAATGTTGTGGCTGATCGGTGTATCTCTCATGATTTAATGCCTACGTAAGAGTTAGTCTTATGTCATAAGCAGCTGCTGAGAGCGACTGAAACAACTGTCCAGGAGTATTGTTCTCAGCATTGTCCTGTGATTTCATTCATTCGTGTGCGTATGTGGCCCTTGCAGCTATTTAGCCTCAGCTGCTTCATAGAGGGAAACGGGGCAGGAGAGGACAGCAAACAATGGAATAGACACAAATACAGCGAGGAGGAGAGGAGAGGTGGACAGAGACGCCAATGTGCACTGAGAGAGAGATAACAGCGAGAGAGGCCGGTGACAAGAAAAGGCAGGAAGGCAGAGAGGGGAGGGGGGGTGATGAGGTCAGATAATGACATATGACCCAAAATAAACTGCATAAACAAAAGAAATAGAGGCCGTGATGGGTTAGAGGAAGAGGAGAAGGGCAGACGGAGGGAGGATCAAAGGGGATGTCCGCTGCTGATACTGCACCTCAGATAATTCTGCGGCGCAATTAGCGCGCTGTGATGATTTCCATTAGGGCTAATCAAATATTTATACTGCCTTCTGAGCATGTCACAAAGCTGCCCTGGCCCTTCATATCAATGTGACAAACGCTTAATGAAAGAGCGGGCATATGGACAGTGAGAGGAGGTGGAGGGACAGATAGGGAAGGAAAGGAGAGAGAGAGAGAAGGAAAGAAAGAAAGAAAGAGCAGAGAAGAGGTGGAGAGGTGTTATGGAGTTTGCTCTGTCTCCCTCTTCCACATTTGGTTTGCAAATGTAAGGCCTCCGTCATCAATTACATGGCCGGTCCGGTGGCAGTGAGTGGCCAAGTGTGTTTGTACGTGTGCGCGTGATGAAACAAGGGCAGGACAAGGCAGCGCTGATGCTACCTCACCTAGAGCCATTAATCAAACCGGGCCCGACGCAGGACCAGTCCAAATTGGGCTCATCAGTCTGAGCTTTAAGCAGGAATCAAGGCAAATCCACGGGGAAGAGAAAGGGAAAAGACGAAAAGAGAAAAGAAATTTCAATCCTCACTATTTCATACGTCGCTGAATTGGTGGCATAGCACCCCCAAAAGAAGAGACTTTGCTTTGGAGACGAGGAGAACATAAATGACTCGGGTGAAGAGCGTGTGCATCAACAAATACCTAATAACAACATATCATCCATCACATAGTAATGGGGGTCATGCTCCTGTGTTCAAAAGGGGGGAAAGCGGGATGACATTGTCCCGTTGCATTTAATGGCTTCTCAAACTCAGAAAAACTCATGTTTAAAATTATCTGAGCAGTTTTAACTACTCCGTACAAAACCAGCGCAGTTTTATTATTTAAACATCCAAACTCCAAAAAGATTATTTTTTATTTTTTTGTAAATTGTTTAACCTAAACCTAAAAGAAAGCGCACGCATTAACCACTGCCCGGCCAGTGACACAATCAGCTCAGGGTTAGGGGTAACAAGATGGGCGGGCCTGCAGGGGTGAGAGGTCAAGTCCTGGTCTGACAGACCGATGGAGGAGAGTGGTCAGGACCTGAAGGATGAGGAAAGGAATGAAGGATGGAGCTGGTTGGGCGCTCTGACAGTCTGGGATATGGATGACCCTCTGCGCCAATGTGACAGAGCAAAGGGGTCCCGCTTTAACCGGGCCGGTTAACTGACCAGTGAGTGGAAAGGAGGAAAGAGAATGAATTAAGGTGAAGCAGTCACAAAAGAAAACAGTTGGCTGCATGGGGATACGTGTGCAGTGATATATTGGGAGCTGTTTAACTAAAATAAACAAGATAAAATAAAAATGTGAGACGATAATTACAATTATTTTCCATAAATATGATACTACAAAACAAAGCAGAATAAAGATAAATAAGAACGCATTTAAAATCTACATAAAGACACATTTTAGTATTGTTTGTTTGTTGAATGACAAGCAAATGTGATTTTTATTTCTCCGATTTAAGGCCACTGGTTAAGTATCACGTGAAAAGCACACACACAGACCCTCTCTTTCCACCCCACATAACCCAGGAGAGCAGAGAACGTCAGGCTAAGATGCTGCAGCGACCGGGCTAATCTCCAGCACAAGTGATAACATTCAGTGGTGAAACCATGACAGATGAGTATTGATCTCCTAGCTGTTGAAAGAGGGCACAATAGATAACTAGACCACTTTATTGATATTGATTGAAGAGTCAAAGAGGGACAATAACTTCTCTCTCAACAAGAAAAAAAAAAAAAACCTGGTTGGATTATGGTGCAATAAATTAGATTAGATTCCGTGGATGAAGAAGATAAATGAAGACTAATGTTAGTGTTCGTCTAGAAACAGACAACAGATTGTAATAAAGTTGCATTAAAGGAACTTCACGTGGACGTACCGTTGGAGACGCACGCGCTGATGGCGAAACAATTAGTGTTATCCTGAGCTGTCCACCTCTTAACGTTCGTACGTAACGGTCGTCCCTCTTAACAAACAATGCCTGGCTACAAACGTGACGGCGCCGCATAACGACTTCAAACTTCAAGCGTTTACCTCAATATCACACGTACATCCAGCTCCAACAATCACACGTCTGGTCTTAACTCACCAAAAGCCGACATATTATCTCATGCGTCTTCCAGCCGCGTTGTCGAACTATGAGTCCCCGGCTACCCATAAACTCTAGTTACCAATTAACAGTGTGTGTGTGTGTGTGTGTGAGTGTGTGTGTGAGTGTGTTGCAGAGATACTAGGAGAGCACAGGGGGTGTCTGGCAGGCCTATCTGCAGCGCTGCGATGCGCTAACGTGAAAGAATGCCAGTGTCAGTGTGACTCAGATATGGAAAGTGCAGGGGGCCGATGGGCTGGGTGAAGGTCGATGTCGAGGTCAAGTCCTCAAGTGGCGGAGACTCTAACACACTGTCATCACATTGGCATTTTGCTCGAGAAATGTTAGCGGACTTTATGCTAAAATAGTAAAGAGGAGACTCTTCTGTGAGACTTCCACTTTGGTACGTTTGGGCTATGTGAGAGCAGCACCCAGACACGAAAATCCACCTTCTGTCGACACTTTCTCACATTTTTTTTGAAACCTTTTCAACGCTGCCCCCTTTGGATATTCCTCTAATCCTTCCTTTCTCTGTCACCGATCCACCACCGGCTGTCTTCACTCATCGTAACCTGGCAGTGTGTCTGTTCCCGACACCTCCGCCCCGGAAACCCACCCACCCTTTCCCTCTCTTTCTCGTGGTCATCTTTGTCTAAGGACGCGAGGCTGTTTTCGGGTCAAATTAAGTTTTAAGTCAAATTTCAAGTCGTTTAAGACAAATCTGAGAAAAGTGCAAATCTCCAGGCGAGTCCAGCAGTCTCAGTTAAGCCACAAACTTTAATAATGAAAAAGTGTGCGACCACAAAGTGTCGGCCTATTGCTAGTTCTTGTGAATTTTTTTTTTATTACTCCAAATGCCAAAATGAGAATAATTTGGATTTCAAATCAAATAAAACGTCCTTAATTTCACGCCTTAACTTTGACTTGAGTCCAAGTCTGTGGCAGCAGATGACTAGAGGGAGGGGAGGGAGGGAGGGAGGGAGGGAGGATGAGAAAGAGGGGTGAACGGGTGCTCGGATGGGTGAAGCCATGGGACACTGGAGCTGGAACAGACCAGCATTCCTCGCGAAAGGGATGATACCGGCCAGGACGGCGCGCGATGTGGGGGTGGGGGCTGGAGGAACCGGTGGCAGAGGGTGGGCACCCAGTCGGGGGATGAGAGGTGAAGGGGGTCATTAGCACTAAATCTGTTCCATATGACACACACTCACATGGCCTCTGTCTGGACTCTGTCTGACTGTCCCCCCACCTCTCACTCTCTCTCTGTGTCCCTCTCTGAGCTTATGATGAGGGAAAGTAGTTGGGGAGGAGGGGTAGATAGATAGATGTGGATATTTCTCAACCACAACAGGAGCTCTGTGATGACAGGGGCCAGGCCATGTCAGCCGGCAGGGACTCTGATGGGCTCTTCTTATCACGCAGAGAGGTCTTCATTAAAAAAATCTTCTCTCCCTCCCTATCTCTCTCGTCTCTGCAGCTCGACAAAAACAGCACGCTACAAACACACTCACTGAGTGTGTAAATCCACGGCCACACACGTCGACAGAAGAAAACTAATAATCTTCAAACCCAACAAATATCTAATGAGTCCTCCGACCGAACGGACGCCTCATAGGTCAGTGTTTAACGTGACATTTTAATGTTTCAGTGCCGCATACCTTTCACCTCCAATGGAGATAGAGATAGAGTTGGCATTGTGGGTGGCCACCTGTCCGTTTTAATTAAATGGCAAGGTCGAGATTACCATGAATACGTGCGCTACGGAGTGTTCTCTAATAATTTCACTGGAAATTTACAGACGTGTCGTTGGCCTCGGTTATAAACAAATAAAAAAATAATGAAGGTGAGTCAGTGCAAGTCATCCGTCTTCGTCGTCTGTGAAAGCAGGCTTTGATAATGTTTCAGTTTCATAGTCAGTAAAATACACATTAACTTTTTTAAACAAACTAAGTTTTTGGTGACTTTTAAAAGTAAAATTCTGACAACAAACAAGTGTCTCTACAGATTTTTGGTTCTAGTCGAGGAGGTGTCATGTGATCGTGTAAACCTTTTAACTGTAGCTACTTGTTTTTTGTACTCGGCTCACGGGCAAAGAACATTTTTACACATAATCAACTATTATTCATTATTTTCTGTCATGTTTTCGCCCCAGAATGTATCATTCTGTGTCTCTTTCTCTGTCCTTGTCCTTTGGAGCAGCTGCATAAAAGTTAGGCAACACCATAATCTGAACGCTAATACCACCACACACACACTAACAGGCCTGGATCACTCTTGTCCCTGCTACTTGCACATCACAGGTCTGATGACTCTCCACCACCACCCCACACACACACACACACTAATCACACAGCCCTCAACAGGGAAACAAAAGCAGGCCTTGTCCACATCTTGCGCTCGTACAAGAGGCTTAGCAACATTTTTCTCATTTTTGAACAGCTAATATCTTGCAAAAGTTGTCTAATCTCTTTGCATTTAAGTTGAGATTTGTGCAACACCCTCCAACCCCCCACCCACCCACCCAGCCTGGAACAGCCCACCTCCTCCACATGGCTAACACCTACCCCTGCTATGCCCTGATGCATGGTGCTTAAACAGAACATCTTAATTAGGTTAGATGTGCGCCTGTGTGTGCATGTATTGTTTCAGCATCGGGGTCCAGACGTACGGGCCGGTATAACGCAACACAGCGGGTGATAAAAAATTCAAGACCCCTTTGAAATCAACCTCAGTTTGTACAGAGACATGTCTCAACTGATGTTTTTCTTTTATGTTGCCTTTTAATATAACTTCTTCTTGGTAGGCTGTCTAGTATTAGCTTCATTTTTTAATCCAAATGTCTACTGACTGGAGGTTTTTCTCATCTATATGCTCCAGCATATAAAGCAATTGAGAAAAACATGTATTTTACAATATAAATATAAAACTGGCATGTTAATACTGCATGCATACTTAATTCTTTTGCAGAATAATCTTCATTTGTGTATAAAAATGACTCAAAACATCAATATAGTTTCACACAAACATTTGAAACAAACATTGTATAAATGAGAACTAAATTATTCAAGAAAATTCATCTTTTGTACATTTCTGTGAGTTGCAAAAGTTTGTGAACCCTTCGCATTTTTCAGTAGCTGGTGTGTCCCATCACTTCCTGTAACCCTGGAAGCCTTTGTTACTTGTCTGCTTGAAAATACGCTCATGTTTTGGAGTCGTTTTTATGCAGAAATATAGAACAGGGTGCAACTATCTGAAGTGGCATTGTGAGTTTAAAAACCATACATCACAACATTTCATATGGAACTAAAGGTGAAGGAGAAGAAGGAGACGGTTGACAGCCTTGAATCCGGTTTTAGTCTCAGTCTCTCTCTCCTTGGCTACAACATGAAAGAGAACATAGACACTAAAGCAAGACAATGCACCGAGAACTGCCGTGCTACTACAAATTCATTCTCTGTGTGAAAGTAATAAAGGCTACCACGGTTACAGGAAGTAAAACCAATTTGGAGAGTGACAAAGAGACACAGGAGAAAAAAAAAAGAAGAGAGAGGGAAAAGGGCTTCTTTTGAGAACCCAAGAGACGGACGGGCCGCTTTCCGACGGTTTGCCATGCCAGCTCCTAGTGCGCCGATGGCTGTGATTTCTAACAGGCTTTAAAGAGGGTCATTTTCTGGCCTCCGATTCCCTCTGCTCGTCCACCTTACTATCTATCCTCCTCTGTTTGTCGTTCTTAATGTCAGCCTGTCTGCGACGCTATCTCACCGTCTGTATGTGCACAAGATTGCACGCGCGTATCCGCGGCGGTGTTGAGACAGAGCGAGGTAGAAAAGGCAAGCAGAGGGAAAAGACATTCTTATAAATGTTCTAAAAGTCCTTTTTTCCCCCCCTCGTGTGCGTGTGTGTGTGTGTGTGTGAGGGTTGCCGGTGTGAGCCATATCCTGGTGCCCGGCACTACAAAGGCAGCTGATTAGAAACAGTAGGTGAGCTTTGCTAACAATTCCCAGTGAATATGCAAAAGGAGAAAGGCGAAAGAAAGAGATGGAGATGAAATAATGAGGAGGGAGAATGAAGGAATCACAAAAAAAAAAGAAAAAAGAAACGCCAGGGATCGATAGAGATTTCACCTCGTGAGGAGTCCAGCTCTGTTTCTCTGTTTCTTTTTTTTAATCTGAGGCCTTACATGGCACCATTTCACCAAACAAGGCCTCATTCACACGCAGACACTGAGCACTTATAGCACAGCACTCAGGCTGCAAAGGCAATGTCCATTTTTGAGGTTTAATACTCAAGTTATAAAATATTTGAGCCACCCGACTTGGCTACTGATCTCCACCCTGACCAATCACAGGGCACGGTGAAAGGTGGCCGCTTCTGTAGTCTATTCCATGAGTAGTAAAAACCTTTCAGGAGAAATACACCTACTAAATGGCAAAGTCGTTCACTTCTCAGCAGCTAAGTGTCCTGTCAGGGAGCATTTAACATCCCTCTTAAGTGTGCGGCGTGCTCGTGTATTACAATACTTGCATAATTACACTAAATCAAACTCACATGGACGAAGGCCCAGATTAGCGCTAGCTTTTTTTGTTGCCAAGTATTACATATTCCCCTCTAATAGCGAGCGCTGACTCCAGACGCAGCTCTTACACTTCCAAGAGCTCAACTTTCAACTCTGTTACCAGAACTGAGCGCTTGAAGCTGGCAGCCGCTCTGCTCCTCAGACAGCTGCTGAAATGCTGAAAAATAGCGCCGCATGTTTAGGGAGATGTATTAATAACAATAAAAATAATAAGTGATTTCATCATTATTTCAGTCTGTTGCGTGTCTCCTCCGTCTTTCCCCTGTGACAGGAGTGATCTTTTCTGTGCGCTCCGAGTCAAACAGTCAGTCCTCTCTTCATAATAAAAATACCAATTCTTCCCTCAGCTTGGGAAGTTGGCAGACCGCTGCAGTAGACATTCTCTTCCTGTTGCTTCATGTTTTTGGATGGAGGCAACATGTACCCTTGACTCGCTGCCGTCGAGATTCTAAATAAAAGTTTTTTGGGCTATTTTGGGGCCAGATATGCTTTCAACCCTGCGAGCGGGGTGAGACAGGTCTAGAGTCAACAATAAAAAGAAGGAGAGAGCTGGAGATAAATGAGGAGGAAAGCCGAGTAAAGAATGAACGTTTCTTCAAATGAGGACATATTCTCTCTCTCTCATAAAGCCCACTTTCTTCTTCTGTGTTTTTCAGCAGCCCAAGCGTGTGCATGTGCTCGTGGGCATCCGCGTGGCCCAGCGGGGGCGCTTGCATTCAGGGCCGCGGGGACTCTCGCCATCAGCTGCTTTGATTAGAGCCGTAATTAAAAGCTGTGTTAATTGGTGTTGAGGCCAAACACCGGCCACCCAGTTCATTAAGGGGCTCTATACAGTTCTCCTTCTGCATTCCACTGAATGGAGAAAGAACTAGCATTATTAATCTGCTACACCCGGGGGACAAGTCAGCTGTGAAGGAGAGCGACTGAGAGAGAAATAGAGTCAAACAAAGAAGGAGGAAGAAAAAAAAAAAGAAGATAGAGAGGGAGCTCTTTCTGTATTGATCAAGTTGATCCGCACTTGGTCAATGTTTAAAGGCGAAGCGTGATAGATTAGAGCAAACTGCAGAGAGGTGAGAAGTTCACGCGCTAAAACGAAGTTGCACTGCGGAAGATTTCAGCATCATATTCATCACATTATGAAATTTAAGAAGTCTCCTTTTCAGCTTTTTACTACAGTGTTTTTGTCTGTGCACCGATATCTGCTGTTATTCCACCTTATCTATAGGTATCCAGTCTCTCCTAAAGAGACACATATGCATTTATACATTTTTCCCGACACAGAATAAGGATCAGCAAAATAAAAATAAGGTTCCCTGCCTGGTTGTAGTGTCTTTTTAAGCCGGACTGTAAGTGCAAGCGATCATTCGGTTTTAAATGTAAGCACACCGGTGAAGTGCTACTACAAGTCCATCCATTCTATTGACAAAGTGACGGAGCGCCTCGCAATGTCTATATTAGCCTCGATCTGATTTTGCTAATTGCGCTCAAGTGCCAAGTTACCAGCAGCCTCATTATCACCCTTTTTCCCCCCAAATTACTAATCGAGGTCCAAGAAACAATTACTTTTCACGGTTTCACAGAGCTGAAACAATGTGCTACTGACTGTGCTGATAATGGCTTTTTTTTTTTTTCCTCAGCGGCTCCTGGCCACACCTTACCCGTTCTGGTGTGTGTGTTATATCACGTGGGGTCTCTTTCTCTATATACTGTATTTATATATAGATGTCTATCTCACTGCTATGCCGTCCAGGAGAAAGCTGAAGAAAAGCATAGATGCATTAAAGAATGCTGCTTTCTGTCGAACAGGAGCCAACAATGTTTAATAAATGTACCAGGTGAAGGCTTGGTCTTTAACGCCTCTACGCCAATATTCACAGGGTGCAACATTAGGGCATTTTCCTTCCTAAACTCATGGTGGTACAACGTTGTTTCCGTCACACACGTCTCGTGCGTCTGCACAGTAACATCAGTCAGAGCAGAACCATTCCGTGACAGACATGTTGCTTTTACCAATTAGTCACATGGTGCACGTAAAGGTGAAATGCACGCTCAATAACTCCCTTGTACGCCTCTTCCTTTGTCAGTAAATAGTCCGGGCTGTGCCCCCTTCTAACTTATGGAGCGCCGCAGCTAAGATGTTGACACAATGAATCCCTCGCAATAACACTTTTGTTTTTGCGCCCTCTCCGGTCGTGTTTGCCTTCACCAGCCTCGCAGACAAGGAAGCCGTTCAGTGTCCAATGACCAAAGGTTCTGTAGGAGCATATGGTGGAAGTGGGAGGAGACGACGGAAGAGGCGCCTGGAGGAGGGTACTTTCCCACTTTAAAAAAAAAAAAAAAAACATTACGCCGAACGGAACAACAGGTACAGGGGGAGAGAAAGAGAGAACAAACAGGAGGGAGCGTAGGGGAGGAGTTTCAGACTTTTTCAGGTGCCCGACATTTAGCCGTGGTGGAGTCAACTCGGGTTTCAGCCACCCGTCTCAAGGTCAGATGCTGTTTTTCATGCAGCCTGGCCTGGAACAAACACCTGGCACGCTCTACAGACAGGCCACTAGCCATGCCCAGCATTCGTTAGTCATCATTGGCTGGGCAGAATGGCCACACCATTCTCATGTAAATAGCCGCACCAGTCGGCATTTTGCATGGAAGCCTGTGATTAATGATCAGGGCCAAAGGAAATGATGTTTCGGTACGTGCAATGTAAATACGCTGAAAATGACACAACAAATGCAAAAGTAATAAAGCTATAAATAAGGGGCGAACAGCATCACTGTACGTGTTTAACACCGTCCATGCGGCGTTTTAAGGAGCACGCAGCTGGCCTACAGCTGCATCATGTTTGAATCAAAAGTAAGCCAGAACCCGTCCTCATACGCTAAGCAAACACGAGCCAGCATTCCTCTGTGTCTGCCATTTTAGCTCCAGTCAAACCCCACGTCGACACGAGGGCATTAAAGCATTAGTGGCTAATGTTTTTAAAAGTGTACGGTATCTTGGAGGGATTCTGGAGGTGGGCGCTGCATGTGTGTGTAATGGTGGATGAGATGGGTCCGCACATGGCAACCATTACACTCACAGCCCCTCTAATCGCTGCCGACCTGCCTCCTCGCCTGCAGCCATCCCACCTCTAACTTGTGTGTGAGCATGTGTGTGTGTGTCAGGGGGCATCCCAGGTTCAGGAGGGCAGAGTGTTCACATAGATGCATATTTTGCCACATTAACACACCCTTTCCTTACACTCTCTCACTCTCTCTCTCTCTCTCCCTCTCTCTCTCTCTCTCTTACACACACATACACATCCAAAAAAGCACACCCATTAGCTTTGAACATTTCAGACAAAACTTGCCTCAAATAAATACGTAATAGGATACATAAATAAACATCACAATTGTTCCTTCACAGCTTTTCTCCACTTCAGAAAATGAAGTACCGCTTGTGTTTATCTTATTTGGTCGACAGAAAGCGCGTTCAAGCAACTTTGGCAAACAGAGGGTGGAAGAATGAAAAGGCCGACGGGGGTGAAGAGAACCAGAATGAGATAAATTAATATTTAAGAACGGCTTTATCAGACAGATCGGCCCAGGACGGAGAACAAATGTAAGATACATAGATGAATCACTGTGCGGACAGGACCTGGTGTTGTTTTAAACATTTTACTCTGGTCCTAATACACAATCCAAAGAGAAATCTTAAGTTTGACACAGAAGACAGCTGACTAAATAAACATATAATTGGTCAAATTTTGATTTAAATCAGACACATCGACGTTTTTCAATGCCGGCTTTTGAGCAGTGTCGTTTTTAGATGCTTCCTGCTGTCCATTCAGCCGTACGGATGGGCGGAGAGGTTGGCTGTCTGACCGACAAAGCGCTGAAGCTGCTCAGCTCTCGAGGGTGTATCAGACTGAAACAAAAACAGATACGAGGCCAAACGCAGAGAAGTCAGAACAATGTGCTTTTGTGTGTATCACATCGGTGCGCATGCAGGGAAATATCTAAATATTATGGAGGATTTTGGTGTATGTTTATCTGTCTGTATATGACTGTGTCTGCCTCCATACGTCTGCGTGAGTGTGTGTGCCGGAAATCGATGGTCACAAAAAAATAAAAAATTTTAAAAAAAAGATGCGTCACACGGTTGCATCTACACCTACTTGTCTCGGTGAAGACACGCACCCACGGTTGTACATAACAAACATGCGTACACTGCCTCAGGTGAGCGTGTGTGCGATCTGGAGGGGGATAACTCTGTGGCGAGACCACACAGGAGACAGCTTTCAACTGAGTAAACACCACATCAAACGCACACACGCTTTCACGCACACACACATGCATGCATCGCGCTGGATGGAGTTTGCCTGCCTCCCTCCTGCGTAATTGAGAAAAGCTGGCGTCCATTAAAACTTGCTGACATCACTTAGACGGCTAAATATGCAGGGAGCTAACGAGCTGGTGGGGCCTTTGATTGAGCTTCCAAACAGGTTCAAACTTCATCGCCAGCTACCCGCAGGACAGGACGCAGGCCTGCCACACACTCGCAATTGAGCATCTCAAACAAACAATCCCAGGCACCAGCCGTGGAGGTAAATATCTGCAGAGAGGAGAGCAGCGGCCTTTCCCATCCGCTACATACGTGCAACTTTGTTGTCCATGACACCGCGCCCACGCTAAACATCATGCGGCAAACTCATCTTTTGTGTGGTTGTGTAGGTTTACTGCTTGAATTTGTGTGCACATTCTCATTTTTTTTTTTCTTCAAGAGGCCAGTTCTTGTCCAACATCCCTCTGCCTTTTGCTCACAGCATCGCCTACACCTCCGAAATACATGAGGTTGGCTGGAGCCCTGAACATGCCTAATTAAGTCTGGTTAACTTAGCTCTGAGACTTCTATTACATGCATGCACACACACATGGAACACTGAGTGGCACACCCACACACACACACGCGCACACACACATTCTTACTCTGGCTCTCTCCTCTCTCTATTAACACCTGCTTCTTTTCCAATTAGCCCCCCAAATAGAGACAAATGGGCCAGAGGGGTCTGATTAATTCACTTCTGTCAAGGACTCCGCCGCACAATGCCGTCAGGGCGCTCAGGCAGGCGTGGACTCGTGCACGTGCAGGCACACACATGCACACTCGAAAGCGCACAAAAGCAAGCTACCCCGATCACGGAGAATCACTACAAAGTACTGGTTGCACCAAAAAAAAGAAAAAAAAAAAGAAAACGATTGGAAATTTGGGCTGAAAATAGATAAAAATGTGCAATCACACTAAGGTATTTGAATTTTAAACAAGGCATTTATCCTTGTTGGCATCAGGAGGTGAATAAAAAAGGCGTTGAAAAACAGAGACAGGGACTTTCTTTATTCTTTTCATCCTCTTGCCACTCCTCTTCCGGGGACAAATTCCTCTCATCTTTGCTCTAGTGACTTTGAGAGTGTATACGTGCATCTTTGTATGCGTGTGTCTATACATGTGTATGAAAGCTGTGTGGATCCCATCATTAGTCTTGCTCTCCTGTCCTCCCCTGTTTGTTTAAGCAGAGCTCTGTGTTTGCTTGGAGCTGCATGTCCTCCAAAGAGACTGCAACAACGCAATCATTTAAAAACTCAACCTGTTCTCTTTAGACACACACCTACACATAAACACCAGCAGGTAGCACAAAGGCAGGCCACGGCTTGTTAATCTGTGACTTTGGCTTTTCAAGGCACTCATCTTATTGATAAACATCCACAATTTTTTTTGGTTTTGGTTTTGTCTCGGCAAAAGGTTTTTTGAAGTTATGAGATTTTAGGATCGGTTTACGTCTCATCTGCATCACTGCAAACGCCGAAGCAACATCTACACTATCGGGATGACCTGACGTCTGAATATAAAGCTTACATTTCCCAGGATACACTGTCGGACATTAAAAAGATGAATGAGCTGCTCAAATGTTAAAGGCGGATTTTTAAAAGATCCTACATGGGTAGGAAGTTGACTTTGTGGGCGCGAAACAACAGAGGAAGATTTGATAAAGAGTCCCAGAGAAGGATATGACAATCTCACCTTTGAACTATGAATGATGAAGGTTGATCTTTTTATAAAGATTACCGCTGTTTACCCAGTGGGTGGAGGCTTGGATTTCTGAATGGTGCAATGCACAATCTCAAAAAGGTGCTTACACCTACTAAAAATAGAAAACCAAGACCTGGGACCCGAGGAACGAGACAAGTTCGGCTTAGTCCGACGCACTTTGAGTTATCTGGCGTCACGGTGGGGGCATCCTGTATAATCAACGTCACAAAGCCGGTTATCGGCGGGCTGTGTGGAGTCTGCATTTACCTGTCTGGCAACGAGCAGCGCCATGAGAAGCCAGAATGTCGCAACCGAGAATGAGCGGCTTAAAATGAGATAAAATGACATCATAATACCTGCCTGTAAATTCAGTTAAGCTACGGAGCTATTTAAACTTGTGTCCCTGTAAGGATTCCGTAGGGATGACATATGTCCTATGATCTGTCTGGGTAGTAGTTTTTGAGGACTTGATGTGAAGTGCTGCCAAGCTGGTTAGCCTTGCAGAACAAGTTACCATGGTGATTTATCCCAGTTAAAAGTGAGCCGGCTTTGTGACACCATAAAAAGAATTGGGCCCAAAGATAGCAAGACAAACAATCCCTACTTTGACAAAGAAATATGCTTATTCTTTGGCTCGTCCTTCTTCCATAAGTTTAGTGATTTACCGACAAATGACAATCCTGGCAGGTCCCAGTTGTAGGTGGTATTGAGTTAGTATTAGCGCTGCTGCTGACCACCAGCTTATCCAAGCACACACAGCAACTCAAACACAATGCTAACATAGCCTCAAATCTCCGCACAATGGCAAGGCCACACATTAGTTCCACACCAAATAAATAGCTGCTGCTTCAGTTCATAAACTCTGGGTTCAGAGGTCGAGCTATGTCAAGTAGGGCCCTGAATGAGACGCTGTGGGATAAAAGAAAGACAGAGAAAGGGATTTAGATGAGGAGGTGGGTGGGGGCGCGTATAGAATACCCCAGCAGCATCTCCCTTTCTCCAGTCCACCCGTCGAGTCTCAAATGCCACTCT
This sequence comes from Chelon labrosus, assembly GCF_963514085.1. Taxonomy (NCBI): domain Eukaryota; kingdom Metazoa; phylum Chordata; class Actinopteri; order Mugiliformes; family Mugilidae; genus Chelon; species Chelon labrosus. The sequence goes on from NC_140360.1 coordinate 8,862,278, forward strand.
ACCGTTGGCGCTATTGTGTGTCCGTCTCAAAGAGCTTGTCTTCAATTAGCCTGATAAGACGAGAGAGGATGAGGGTGGGGCAGAATTGGGGTTGGGGTTGGGGTGGGGAGGCGTTACCTGGGAAGCCACTAATTGCTTTGATGCCATTGGGCCCTCGCTTGCTTTTGTCTTTTTTGCCCCCTGTGTTGACGCTCAATTTGAGTGTACAATTTATCTTGCGCCTGGGGCAAATGGCAGTTCTGGAGGCAGCCACCTTTACTTTTGTTGTTTTAATGACATCATTTGGATCATGAAGGGGGACAAGAGGCAAACAGATGCCAGAACAGACACAATGCGGAAATGTTGACCAGTCCGTGCTGTCAGTGTAAAAATACAATGTGGAATCTATGAGACAAAGACACTGTCTCGACACTTGACAGCTTAGTCTATAGTCACGTCTTCATCAATGAGGTGTCTTTGCTAGAGACGTCTAACATTAGAGTTACCTTAGATGCAATGAGACCTCCAGGATGCTAAAACAAAAGGTTATCATCAATCGAGTTGATGTTAGCACTAGCATACCCTTGTTGTGAATATGGTACTGCCAGCAATGGAAGCTGCTAACTCCTCATTCCACCATGGGATTCTCTATGGACCACCTGGTCCAAGAATTATCTCAGACCTCAATCTCATGAGATTTTAATAAAAAACTAAGTCCTAGAATTTTCTTGACACTGTAGCAGACTTGCACCTTTAACAAAAGTAGAGTAAAACAGAAAAGGTTAGTTCCTCATATCCGGATGTCTCTACAGGACCAGCTGACAAATATGTCAATATTATATCAATATGTCATTTTAAGACATTTTCTCTTGAACATTGACGAAGCTGGTTTGACCTTCTCTGATCTTTGGTCGGTATTGACACCTACAGTGAATATTGCTAACTGATGGCGTACTGAACTTTCACATTAGCCTTAAGCACCTTCACCTTTATCCACAATTCCCTGAAAACTTATTGACATGACTATTACTTTGCATTCTTTTCAAAAGTACTGGAAAGAGCTATATGCAAAAATCTAGCAGAAATGTTTTAAGCCTTTTCAGATTCCATACATTTGTTTCTTTTACTGCATCTCGTTTTTTTTTAATTGAGTACTCCTAGGCAGATTGAAACGATAAAAGCTTAAACGTACCAAAATAGGTGTAGGGAAAGTCAGACTCTCATTAAATCTTCTCTGCAAGTCACACACACCCTCTTTCCTCCTCCCCCAACCCCTTCCTGCTCCCCTTTTCTCTCTTTTACAATTGTTTGCCTGAATGCAAGTTAATTTCGGAGCATGTGACTTGCCATGCCAGGGCACAAAGCCCCCCCATTCGGTCACCTTTGTCCAACAGCGTAGGTTGGTAGGTAGGGTAGGATACAATCAGGAAAACGGAAAGAGGGAGGGAGGCATGGAGAGAAGATAGAGGAGGAAAAAGTGTACGGGTGAAAGTTATTACCAGCAGTGTCTGCTGATTGCATTCAGCAGGGGATGGGGAATGGGTAGGCAATGAACCATCTCAACTCTGTGAGCTGAGATCCTACTGATACAGAAGGGGAAAAGGCAGAGTTAAGGAAAGAAGACAGAGAAAAGGCATAAAAAAACAGTAAGACAGCTCATGAGGCAGGGACAAAGGATAGTCAGCCCACAGAGTCAACTATTTAATACTTTGTAAATAAAATACCTCATCTGGCCAAACTGAGCACATTTAAAGCATGAATTATGCCAATTTAAAACTCACTGCTTTATTCTGTAATAAGGCAACTGCAACCACTGTGGAGCATCTGATATCTTAGGGAGAACAGATTTAACATTACATTTGTCATCACCAAATGTTAAATGTTTTGTTTCATTGTATTATTTTCATGTATTGTCTGACAATGTGGGCCTTGTACAGAACTTTTGTCCCGTTACTATCACTAAGAGCTGTACTTCTGTAAAAATGATGTGAAAGTTTGTGCACAGAGGCATGGTAAAGTAAGTAAGTGCTTTTCTACCTATTGGTAGTCAAAGCACTTTACAGTCTCAGTGTCAAATCCACCCATTCGCTCACACAAGTGCCAAGCACTCGGAGAAACTGGCACACATCGGCATGTGTCATGTTCCAGGGATCGAACCACTAACCCTCCAGTTTGTGGACAACCTCCTCTACCTGCCGAGCCACAGCTGCTCGGTTCAGTTACAGGATATATTTGATCTTGCTCATCTGCAGCTTTTTTTTCCTCCTTTTTTCCTGCCTCTGGTCTTCACCTGTTGAGGGAACAAGCTGTTGTGACAATCCCCCAACACTGTCTGCCAGTATCTTGTCAGTGTGTTATCAGCATGAGGCCCGATTTGGCAAGGCCACACGCTGTCGCAGCTGTAAACTCTCTCACACATACACACCACCGCCAGACTCACAAACACCGCTGTATGCCAGCAGAGCCCCTGACCCCGGCTCCACAAGCACAACGCTCATTATGAAATATCCGAACAGCAAAGAAAAACAAATACGCGTTGATGTTATTTTATAATAAAATAAGGAAGTGTAATTATTTCAGATGGTGGGACGTGTAGTACGTCACAGTCGGTCTGACTGTGCTGCAATCCACCTCCTCTGCTGTGCCCTGCTGAAACACAAAGAAAGCGTACTGTGCTGCACACTAATAGAGGAAAGCAAATAGCTTAGCTGTTTGCTAATACAGGTACGGAATGTGCTAAGCCCGGCAGTGTGGGGGTCAGACTGGGGCGTGTGTGCGTGCCTCTTGGCCTTTGTGCGTTTGTGTGTGTTAGATGGCAGAGCAGGGATCTACGAGTATTATGTGTGTCCCGCCTAATCACTGTCATATGGAAGGGATTGAAGTGACCACTGCCACGCAAAAGGGCTGGAACACACCACATCTGTCACTGGGTCGTTTGAGTGCATGTATGAAACATTTGCATCATGTGTCAGCCATCCAGCAGAAGCTATCATCCAGACAGAAAGAACACTAATATTGATAGACATTCAAATGATGAAAATACGTGAGGGACTGCTTGCTCAGATTAGCCAAATGCATCCCAGTTTTTCTCAGGTCAGTGTATAAATGTCCTTCATGACAGACACCGGGATAAGCCCAGACTCTTTTCAAACACAAATCTGGTGTTGTCAATCGTGCAGCAACATCAGAAAGTAAAAACACTAAGACACACCTTTGTTTGCTTGTGCGCACCTACAAATATCCACGGAGATACAAATGAAGGAAACGAGTCGAGTGCACTAGGACGATGAGGCTAGCAGTAGGTGCTTATCGCGATGGCCACGGCCCTCTGATCACACGTCTAGCTGCCAGAGAGGGGCAGGGATAGAGGGACAAAGACAAGACTGAGGTCATGTGAAATTAGACAGATGACACAGGACAGCTCCAAGCGAGGAGGAAAGGTTTGTACACATTACAAGGGATTAAAAGTCATAAGGGACAGCGTGGTCGATGGCGCTGGCTTGATGGATTGCTATACAGGCAGATGTTAGCTACACTTTGCTCTAGCATGTGCTGCCTAACAAAAGTTGTCAACAGTTCAAGTAATGTTGTGTTCTCAAATTTGTTTTCATTTAGATTCTAGACCAGAAAAAGTACATTAATTTTTTACTTCACAAGAGAAAAAGTAGATTGAAGAGATTGAATACACAAAAATAAAGGCAACCTGTTAATGGGTTGTTAGAGAACCATTCATTAGAGGACGGGGACAGGGACAAACAGTTCCCCCTTAACGGCGGGTAAGTATCGAGCCCTTATCAGACACTAGTTGCGCAAGTATCTGGTTATTAACGGACACTAGTCAAGCAAGTTTCTGATGGGCTAACCCCAACTCCCCACCAGTCCTTTAGAATTGAAGAAGCTACTCGGGTTAATTCCAAATCCAGTTGCCTTTCTTTAACATTTTAGGCAACATTTCTACCATTTTCTAATTTTTATCATTTTCTCTTGTGCCAGATTGTTCAACCAACAAACTTTACTGTGCAGTCTGCATCTCTGTGTCCCTAGAATAAGGCTCTGACCCAAGAACAAACAGCAGAGCCGCTGATACACAGACATTACCTCTGACCCTACGCACCCAAACATTGTTCAGGCGATCATTTGTCCCTGCAACAAACTGACCAACCGCCTAAGTTGCCCCGTCTCTCTGGCAAACCTTGTTTCCTTTTCTGAAAACAAGCCATCACCCCCCCCCCTCCCTCATCCACAACCACCCCCAGCATCCGGCAGAACATGAGGCCCAGCACCAGCCACCGAGCAGCCCGTTCTTTATTGTGCCCTCTTCCTGCTGTACTTTCCTCCTGACCCCCTCTTGTTGTCCTCCCTCTGCCACCCCCGCCTCTTCCTCTTATTGGACCCCCCCACCCACCCCTTCCCTCCGCCGATCCCTGTTTCGTGCTAATTAATTTAATCCTGTAAGCAGGTGTAAGCCCCGTCATTAAGTAGAGCCAAGTCACAGTAAATGGTGGGGGGGTGCATTGTGTAAGCGAGGACAGAGCGGGCATAAACAACAAATGGGGAAATAGGTGGCAAAGCGGAAAAATCCTGTTTTTTTTTTTTTATTATTTATACAAGGGGCAAGAGGAGTAGGGTATGGAGGGACAAAGAGGTCCAAAGGAGGAAAAGTGGGGGGGAAAAAATCTTGTTTTCACCTTTTCTAAGGAGAGGAGTGGTGAAGTGAAGGGGCTTTCACTGAATGTTATATCGATATCTCTCCCTCTCTCACCATCCATTTCTCTTGCTTTCTTTCCCCTCTCTTTTTGTGTCTCTTCCCGGAGATATCTCCAATGGGGGTGGAGTGAAAGAGAAAGGGAGAAAGGGGTGAAAAATGGGGACGCTGGGCTTGTTTTTCTCCCCGGGCCAAACAGAGCTGGACTATGGGCCTGAGTCTGCACAAGTTCTTTTTATTCGCCAACCACCCTTTCTCTGTCTCTGTCTATCACTGTTCGTGGGACCAGGGGGGTCTGAATTGAATCCGTTTGGAAGGGGGGGGGCGAGTGTTGTGAAGAAGTGGGTCTTAGCAACTGGTGATGCCCCCTAGACTGGAGCAAGAGAGATGCTGCTGCTGTAGCAATAGGAGACAAAGGACAGGGTAGAAAGGGAAGGAGGGAGTTTGTTAGGTGGCATCAAGACTGCGTGCGAAGAGATCCCAAGTGGTTTCTTCCGCCGAGGTTCCTCTGTCTGTCCTCCAATGGGGCAGCAGTTTACCATGCTGCTCGCAGCCCCGGAGAAGGCAGACTGAGCGGGCCTCTATTCTCCTCCTCTGGCCTCAATCCCCCGGCAGCAGTCAATCAATCCCGCACTCCCGTCCCCTCTCCTTCTGTCAGCTTCTATCTGCGCCTCAATCTGCCTCCCAGCGCACATCCTCTGGCAAAATAGAGGTCGCAATTCAGGCGCTCACTTTCTCTCGCTCTCTCTTTTTCTCCCCTAATTCCTTTTTAACTCAGTGAGCGGGTGTCAGGGATACAACTCGGTGCATTCCTGCCTGGCTTGTAGCGCAACAAGCTATTGAGCAGGAGATAAGCCTCTCTTTTAGGAAGGGTTGAGGAGAATTGAATTCAGCCCCTGAGTGACGGGAGGAGGAAGATTTATCCCCGTCGATGGACAATGCCGCCTTTTCGGGGGCTTTAATCTCCCCAGGACAATGGGCCTGGTTTTCCAACTCCACCACCACCAGCGCCCCCATCCCTCTGTGCTTTTCCCACGATGGTCGCTGATTAGTACCACGGGCCGATTGAACATAAGCCATTATCTCTATCTTGTTGGGGTTCCTTTTTGAAAGCGGGGACTCATCTGTGTTTTTGTCAAGAGAGGAATAAAAGAACCTTGGAGGAAAGAGATAAAAAAAAAAAAACAGATAGCGAGAAGGTAAAGGGCTTGTAAGGCGCTGAAGAGAAGAGAAATGAGGAGGCAGACAGACAAGGAAGAGAAAGTGAAAGGAGGCTGAATACGGTGGCGTGAGTGCCAAGTTCACTGAATGTGCCCAGGACAGAGGGTGATTCCACTCAGCTGAGGAGACACACACACACACACACACTCTCTCATTACCATGAGTCGTTCAACCCAGGAGAAGAGAGGAAGGAGACATCCGTCTTTACGACAGGCAGGATTTTCCAGGATTTTGAGTGTGGTCAGGTTGTCACAGGGCAACCTTCACCACTAAACCCAAAGAGTTTAATGCAGCGGCATCTCAATAAATCCTGGCTATGCGAAGGTTAGAATATTCAGCTGACGCCAAAACGGTTTTAGAGACGTGATTTCTGATTCACCTGTATCAGCAGGATCCTCGCAAAACCACAGTGGAATACGAAATAAAACAACGCCCGATGACAAACAAGCAGAAACACTTTTCAATAAGCTTCAAGCTGAACCAGTTGTTCAAGCAGCTTCTTTTAAACCTCTATGATTCCCATAAATGATTCACGTAAGTTACACCGATCAGGCATAACATTATGACCACCTTCCTAATATGGCATAAGTCGCCCTTGTGCCTCCAAAACAGATGTGACTCATCAGAGAATGGACATGGGCCTTCTGAGGGTGTCCTGTGTTGTCTGGCAACGGGATGTCGTTAGTGGGGGTCTTTGGGTACTATTTGTTGAGGGGAGGGGCCTCTGTGGATCATCCCACAGATACTTGATCAGTCTGGGAACACCTTGTGCTGTTCTTCATGTTTTTTTTTTAGTTGCTCCTAAAGCGTTTTTGTGCTGGGGGCGGGGGCATCCTGCTGGGGATGGCTGTTGCTATTAAGGAGTGTCATTGCTATGGGGTGGGGGCGCCTGGTCTGGTCTAGGTGGGTGCTACATGTCTAAGTAAAATCCACACCAATGGATGCCAGGTCCAAAAGTTTCCAGCAGAACATTGTCACAAGATGCTCAATGTTATTCTCTTCTCCTGTCAGTGGTTTTAATGTTGTGGCTGATTGGCATATGTGTCCGTAGATTAAGAAAATATAGATTTTTTTAATTTTGATTACAATTTCCCGAAGGCAGCGGCGCTCAGAAGTCAGATGATCACCTTATGCCGGGCAGCACGGTTCGAATTTATAAATACGTTACATTCTGGGTCATAAGTGTTATGCATGTTATGTAATGCAGTAAGGAGTTATAATATCAAATATCACCATCTTGGCAATGTCGAGACACAATCTGTCAAGCTTTTACTCGGTGCTGTGAAAAATGACAGCCTTGTTCCCCTTATACTCGCATTCACAGCTGCAAACCAGCTCTCATGAGCACACAACTGCTTCCTCAAAAAAAAAACAGAAAAAAGAGAGAGAAGAAGAAATATAGCCCACACTCACATTACATTAAATCTTTGAATTATGGGTTACCAATTTCTAGTCAGTGTACTACGTGCCACTTTTTTTTTTTTCCCTGCTAAACTAGATGTCTCGAGCGGAGCGCTTTTCCATGTCCAAACCACACCACGGGACGCTCCTAACCCAGCGGGATGATCTGAAAAAATAAATACTGCCATAATTACAGAAGGGAGAGACATGGGCCATGTCTGACATGACAAATCCCAGATGGATATCTTAGTCTGAGACTCTGATGCGCGTCTGCGTGCGTGACGGGCATGTTTGTGTATACGTTTGGGCCCCTGTTTTGTTGTTGCGTGCTTCAGTGGAAACAGGACCTATGTTAATAGACGTGAACTCTCGCCTGCTGCGTTGCTACTTTGCCGTTTTGTGCGGTGGGAATGACGCACGGTCGAATGCAGCGACGCATAGGTAAAGATGACGCAATCAAGGGGCGGAATTAACTTGAAGAATAAAAAGTCTGAAATGTGGAGAGACAGAAATCAAGGACAAGAGGAGGAGGAGAAGAAGAAGAAGAGACAGGCACAGAGAGAAATCTCTGGATGTGATTTGGGGAAGCTCAGAGTAAATATTTATTTCCCTTCGCTGGGCCTGTCAGTGGTAACGTGATGGATTCACCGCCCGATGTCTTCCAACACACACTGCCTGCTCCACAAAGACGCCTGCCCGTTATGTTTATGGTGGCACGGCTCGCACTGTGGGGCAGACTGCTACGCAAGACGAACGCAAAATGAGATACTTACGGCCGTGCACGTGCGAACACGCAATCTCACACACACACGGCGGCGGCGGCGCACACAAACAGACAAACACACGTGTCTCGTAAATGCATTCCTTTGTTGGAGGGAAGATTACCAGCTCGGCTTATCCCTGGTTGTTTTGCTCTCTTACCCCTTTCTGTGTGCCCGTTTCGAATCAGTTAATACCTGCACAATATCCTGAATTCAAGGGATCTCCGTGCAGCTCTCTCTTGCCCACGTAATTTGCGCCTGTCTGACGTCTCCATCTTTGCCAGGAGACACTTACAGAACAAATTTGAACTTGGAGATGCGGCACAAGACAATAAATAAATAAATAAAATAATAATAAGTGAAATCTTCTTTGGTACATTACATCTGATGATTTTTTTATTTTATTTTTTTTTTTTAGCCACTCATACCATTTCTACCACTGTTCAAAATGCTTTTCTTTTCGGTGTCTCTCGCTCTTACAGAGTTGTGAAATCATGTCCGGGAAGCCTGTTCGGATCTCAGTCCCAGGAGGCCATTTTCCCAGAGAAAGCCAAATCTTTGGCTCATCTCTGGTGCAACACGTAGTGATTGGATGGGGCCTGTCAGCCTCGCGAAGCTGCGGGCTCCCCGTCCCTTCTGCAACACCCCCTTTCTGGTCATCCTTCTCCCCTCAAGTCTTACCCTCCCATCTTTCCGAAATAGTCTTCCTAACGAGTGTTGGCCCATCCCTGTTCCCAGCTATAAAAACAGGCCCCGGTGGCCGAAGATGCTTAGAGAATGTGGTTATTATTGCACATACACACACACACACACACACACGCAGGGGCCCCTCTCCAGTAGTTTGGTAAATGATGCCCCAAACTTAGCTCGGAGCAGGAACGACTCCAAGGTTTCTTCTCATCATCATCATCATCATCATCATCATCATCATCATTCCTCGGCAGGCCCATGACTCAGCCCAAGTCACATTATTTGTTCCAGAGAAAACATCTTTTTTTTTTTTTTTTTTCCTGTCTAGCTCCTCTCTTCCTCCCTCCCTGTGTTTTCTCCCTCGCTAACTTATACGCTGTTATTCTTTCTTTTCATATCATCCCATGTTTTTATCTCTTCTGCTCCCACTGTAAAATGCCTCCCCTGTCTTCCTTTTCCCCCATTTTTCCCTCCGTCTCTCTCTCTCTCTATACACATTCTCCGCGTCCATATATTTTTTTTCTCTCTCTCTCTCTCGTGGGCAGCCTGTTCTTTAAGAAGCAGGCCGGAGTAATTCAAACAACATGGCTCTAATTTGCTATGACATGTTTCATTTCTGACCTCACTTCAGATAACCATCTTGCTCTCTCTCTCTTTCCTTTTCTGCGTTTCTCTCTCTCTCTCTCTCTCTCTCTCTCTCTCTCTCAAACACACTCGGGCGATATGCTTTGGATGAGCCGATGCCTATTCTTGGAGGATTCCTCCAACCACGCGCTTATGCTAATGATTTTGCGGGTACTCAATAAGACCAAAAATGTTTGCTTTTGCTTTGCGGGTCATTTAAACAAATATGCCCCTCAAGAGCGAGCGGTTATTTAAAGCTCCATGAGCAGTTTGTCAGTTTCTTATCTGGATTCGAGCTTTTTTTTTGTTTTTACTTTCTAAGTTAAAAGTGCGCAACTGCTACGCAGAGTACAAGGCGTAACGCAGGATATGATGCTTTTGCCCAGGCGGGCTCGACAATGAAATGTGACATTATTGGCAACTCTTGGATTAGGGAGGTGGTTGAGTGGGGATGACAGGAAATGACTCAACAGTTCAGTTTGGGTACTGGGTTAAATTGGAGTGAAAAAAGAAAAAAAAAAAACTATACAGGCGCAGCACACTCTGCTGCCAACCCCAAAAGCCACAAATATGAGCGTGTTCCCTGAGAAGTCGGCCATGTGAAAACAAAAGTGCCTGGCAGTGGGCAGCGGAGAGAGGAGAGAGGAGAGAGCTGTGGAAGTTTAATTTGGGTGAGAGGTCAGCACAAAGCCAAATCCGGAGGGCTCTCACTGAAGATAGCATGTCTTTTTTCCCGCCCTTTGCCAATAAACACACACACACACACACACACATTTATAAAACATGCTTCCCATCATGCTCTTCCAGTACACACACACACAAATCCACCCAGCATTAATCACAGTATCGACAGCCACACCACACCACGGATGGGTCAGAATGTCACACACGCCGTTAACACAACCACACGCAGGAAACACATCCACATTAAATCACTCTCGTTTAAAAGGAAACCGTTTCACGACGAATAAATTGCTCATCGGGCCGATGTTTTCTCCGTTTCATTCGCTATTGTCCGCGAGGAAAATAAAAGACTAAAAAACAGGGAAAACTGGTGATTTGTGAGATGTGAATGGCCCGGTTCAACAATACGCTGTAAAAAAAAAAAAATTACTGCGCTGCGGCCTGTGAATGTTGCTTTTTTAGAAGTCTCCGCGCAGGCCGGCTTTTACGACTCGGCCGTGGAAGGGAACAATTCATGAATTTACAGCCATCATGACACAGATCATAAATACGCCAATGGCTGTGTGTGTGTGTGTGTGTGTGTTTGTGTGTGTGTGTGTGTGTGTGTGACACAACCGTTGTAGATCAGGCTGATGACAGCTGCCACACAAAGACTCCTTCTAGGACAATGATGCAGATCCCGTTCATCTCCAAACTAAGTTGTATTAGTACAGTAAGGAAATGTCATTGTGTTAAAGCATACAAACATACATCGGTCCTAGCTCATTAGTGTCCATGTGTCCTGTGGAGTTGAACTTCCATCTACTTTCTTTATCAGCAGCTCATTGTGGGTCGCTCTGAATGAACGTGTCGATGTGTATGTGAAAAAACATCTGCACATGGTAGCTTATTTATCATTCGAATGGCTGGAGGTTTTCCATCAGCATGTAACGTATACGACAGAAATGCACATCCAACCTCCGTCTGATGGGATTCCCATCCAGTAACGCACAATAGGACAGATGCTCGCTATCTATCACATACCCCGCGCTCCCTGTGGAAATCCAAGAGCCCCGCAAATGGCTAGCAACTACTCAAAACAAGGCCGCCAACCCAACAAACCTGCACACTTTGGCCAACGCGAAAGCCGTACGAACTGCGCTAACTAATGCCTTCGGCTGCTTCAACAGCTGCGCCGTTCCACCTCCTCCTCCTCCTCCTCCTCCTCCAAGTGATGTGTGTGTGGTTTTCCTGCAGGAGGAGAGGCTTTGTGCATGTGCGCGCTTACTGTATGTGCGGGTACGAAGCACGAAGCCATTTGCATTGGGCCGGTCGTAAGAAAGGCCTCATTCACGGCTCCTGTGAAGTTAGCCAGAGGCTCACCTCAAGATGTTCGCACTCCAGACCTGCCAGCTGTAAACAGACTCAACTCTGTCTCTCTGAATTCACCCTCCGTTTGTTTTTTTTCTTGTGTTTTTTTATGGCATGCCTCAGATTCAGAACCAGTACCTTTAGAAAGGGTTTCTTTTTAAACAATCTCTGCACAATGACATCAGAATCAGAGCATTATCTGCTACCATGCAAATATAGTTATGAGTATATGATAAAATTACACAATTAACTGTGCAGCAGTGAGTCTGATGATACAGGGGTCACCACCTGGATATTAAGGGCTTTCTGTTGGAATAGAGGCATGTAATAATCCTGTAATTTTTTTTTACCCCCTGGCATTTCTGCTAAAAAACTAAATATACTTAACAGCACAGGTTGAATACTACTGTGACTTCTTATTCAGATTATTATGATTATTTCTTCCACTTTTTTTCCTGAAGTTTTTTTTCTGAAGCCCAGCGTTGAACCGGTGACCCCTCTATGGCCGGCACTTCCTCCGATGGCAGAAAACCAGTAGAGTCAATTTGATTAGCCGCCACTCAATACAGCCCCAGGTAATGAGGTATGTCTGGAAGTAGGTGGAGAGGGGCAAGATAAGGTAGGGGTAGCGGGAGTTTTTTGGTGGGGGTTTGGCTGAGGCGGGCCCGTGGAGGGGAGAGGGAGCCTTCAAATTTCAAAGGTTTTAGATTGGACACAAAACACACACATTACGAGGAGGAAAAGGAGGAGGAGGAGGAGGGACCACACAAATCTAATTTACCTAAAAAGGGGAAATGCAGACAATGAGGATCTGGACGTAAACTATTTGTGACCCCGCGTTTACCTGGTCGCCCCCACCTCTCCTTGCTCCTCATCCCTTCCCTCCCAACCCTCCCAACCCTCCCTCCTTCCCAGATCTTATTAAGCCGCAGTGGAAGGGAGCCTCCACTCGTTAAGGAACCCTGTCATGACAAAGAGAAACACAAAGCATGACCTGCCTTCAATTGGAAACGGATCCACAGCGAAAGGGGCAAATGGGGAGGGAGCGGGAGGAAGAGAAAGCGGGAGAGAGAGATGGAGATAATTGAATCAAGGCTGCGGGGGAAGACAGATAAATCTTATTATTGATACTTCAGTTGAGCAGAAAGACAGAGAGGGAGAGAAAGAGAGGGAGAGAGAGATCAGTCTCACTTCATTAAAACACAGCTAATATATCTGAATCATTTAGCTGCCTGCAGAAGTTTAGCGCAGAACGGCGCACGTGGGACGGCTTGGGTTTTTATTTTAGTCAAAGCCCATAGATTTAGTTGTGTCCAAATTTCTCTCCATATAGCCTTTGGATCATCCCATCCTGTTTTGTTAAACACAAACATAATACCTCTCTCCCATCTCCCACAAAAAAATATCTAACTCATGCTGATGGAAAACAATGAATGGAAGCAAATGCCGATTAGTCTTTTTTCTGAAAAACATATTCCCTCCAGAACAAATGGTGTCATTACGTCCAGGTTTCCATTGGGCTGATTTTTTGTGACCTCACGTTGTTATTTCGACATTTCTCTTCATGCAAATGCCAGCTTAAACAATTGTTGCCTCGGTTACCGGCGTTCAGATATGGCAGGAAGTTGGAGCAGTTACTTTCCCTCGCTGACTGCTGGCGTCGCCGAACAGCTGAGCTCGCTTCCCCGAGACCCAGAAAAAAAAAAAATATATGACACCTTTACAGTTTTGTGCATGTGTTGTTTGCGCAATGCACGTTAGTCTGAACTGCAGACCCGGCGTTCAACTTCACGGCAGCGCTAGGAAAACATCTAGCAAATGTGTAAATTATGCTGTTGACAGTTTACACTCCGCAGCGGTCACCTTTACCATGGAGATGAGCTCATACCATGAAATGACAAACACACACACACACACATACATACACGCGACGGCGGTCTGATTAGATCACTCTTTGGACAGAAGTCGGGAAACAAAATGTGCTCTTTAAAAACCCACGCAGGAAGTGTCAGAGCTAAAGGAATGTTGGACTTAATCAATAGGACGACCAGCTTAACTGTCTAGCGGAGTCGAATCAAATGAGCTTCATTTGCCATGTATGCTGAGGTATTTGTTTTACTGCATTTAAACCGTCCAAGTGAACAGGCTAGGATCAGGAGGCAGCCATGTAAAGTGCCAAAGGGAGGAGTTTGTGGGAGTTTTTCGCTGCAAAGCACCTCAGCCATGGACATAGAGGGGATTGAACCAGGCCCCGACCGAAAGCTGCTCCTCTAACCACCAGCTCCCTCCCTATAATGACTTGAGATTGTCTCAAGACATCACTTTGTCTGTGCACAAAGGAAAAGAATGCAACTCTTCATTTTTTTCCTGGAGAAAAAAAACCCTACATCACAGAAATTTAAAAGAGGCCACTAAACATTTTCCTGTATATGCGCAAAGGAAGACAAAAGGATGTTTTGTGCGGCACATGATCCCGATCAGACTGTGTGTGCGCTGATGTTGTAATGAGTTCTGGAGGCTGGTGAGGATGAATGTGGTCAATAATGGATGAGGGAGGACAGCGAGGACAACTAGTTATGTGGAAACTCAAGAGGCAGGTAAGCCAGGGATAAAGTAAGCCACGCTAGCCTCCTCTCTTCTGTCTCTCCCTGCCCGCCAGTCGTTATCTCTCACACGCAAACATGCACCATACAGCTGGCATTTATATATATATATATGAGTGTGTGTGTGTGTGTGTGTGTGTGTGTGTGTGTAATAGGGAGCAAACACAGCCTATACGCAACCAGACATGCACACACAGACGCACAAACAGAAAGAGGGGGGAGAGAGAGAGAGAGAGAGAGAGGGAGCCAGCTGCCATTTGAAACATTCTGACGTGTAAATAAACACCTAAGAGCTTTCGGGCCAAACAAAACCAATTTTCAAAGCTCTACAAACACCGTTGGACCAATGGCGACACCGGCCTTTTCTTTCCTTAAGAGGAACCGCTCAATTAATATGTCACCACAAGTCATGACCACGAGACCCTGCTAAAATAAGCGAGCCACTTCAGCCCTCGCCTCTGGAGAGAGACGAGAGAGACATAAATTGCCCTCTTTAAAGTAAAAGAGTCATCCAAAAAACCAATAAGCTGTGAGTGGGCACCTGCGGCACTGAAAATAAATAAGTTGCGTTGCCTTTTTTTTTTTTTTTCGTTCCCACCCTGCTTACACCCTCATCGCCTTATGAACAACCTGTGAAAACAATTTGATTTATCCACTTCCATCAGGCAGTCGCCACAGCTTTCCATGCAGCTTCTGCTTCACGGCGGCTGTTTGAAATGAAAAGACGTCCTTCCTGCACATGCTCTACGGCGTCCAAACACACAAAAACACAGAGGACGTTTGAATCTTTAAATAAATCTCTACTCGCTACTGTTTAAGACATGCAAGTTTTGTATTTCTGTGCGTGAGGAATGTGCAAACACTGACCTAAACTTTGACATTTAAATTAATTAATTAGTAAAGAACATGAGTTGGAGATTTAAGACAAAACACTCCTCAGAAACAGTCCTCACATGCTCCGTGACTGCAGGTGATGAAAAAGGAGAGGAGGAGCTTTGATGAGCGCACCGCCGCCGTCCCTGTCACGGACACCGCGTTGGCTCGCTGCTACGCATCCCTGCATTGTTCCCCGCCGCTACACCCGACACTGCCTCTTAGACCTGCACTGTGTGTCTGTGTGCGATGTGATCTCGAACACAATGCAGGAATGAAGAGAGGAGGAAGTGATCAAAGTGTCAACCAGAGACCCTGATACCGAAAACCCGCAGTGCCCCCTGCTCGGAAACGCTATCTACACAGGTAATTTAGATACCCAACTGGAGTACTACAAGGCTTTGATGTTAGTTTAATGGAGGATTAAAGTTTTAGCCGGACTATTACTAGCACATCCACTAGCACTACTAGTGGAAAGTAACAGTACTTTCTGATACAGAGAAGTGGGCTTTTGAAAACAGGCCCACAAAAAAGATGGCATCTTAAAATCATTTGAGAAATTTTACAGCTTAAATATTGAGAGAAGACAACACAATTATCTTTGGACTTCCCAAAAAAGGATATTGGACTGATCTCAAGTTCCTCAGGAATGTAAAAGATGTCCAGTGTGTAATGATGCCTCTGAGCCTTAGCAGCAATGGAAATGACGCGTAAGAATTTCAGCAATGCTATTAGGTATTGTCTCAAAAGAGTATACTGGAATGAAACATTTTTTTTTAAGTATGCCTCATAATCTCACAGTTGCAGTCTTATGCAAATCCTTTATAAGGCTGTGAATCCCTAATCGGAGCCCAAAGATCGCCGCAATCAACACAAACTCAACCAATCCTTCAAGTCTTCTCCTCAACCTTGCAATTGAAACCGCCGCAACTTTACTCGGATTTGATGCTCTAGCTCCCCACAACTTCCAGCAACCCCCCCCCCGCAAATAGTGCAAGCTCCAAACTCGCTTCCTCGTTTCCGTTGGTGGACATGTTTCCACCAACAAAAGTTGCCGCCAAAGACTTTTGCGAGGCAACTTCCTGATGTTCTACACAAGCGCAGGGATAAACTGTGGTGGAGGAAGACAAACAAAAATCATTGATTAGAAAACACTTTTCTACCACAAAACAACGGCTGAAATGAGTGAGCGAAAACAGACCAAACTAATTACCACGACAGAGGCTATTGCCTCCAGATCTAGTGCAGAAGGAATTAATGTGGTTCAGAATGAACATGCGCAGTTAGCAGTGATGTTAGTGAAGGGCCGAGGGCAGTAACAGGCCGACCTGGACTCATAACTACTAACTACGTAACTGATTAACTCAGGAAGCCTTTTGTAGCTTCTACTGTACCAGGAAACTCACATGCATGTGTTGGAAATCATCTCACATGATGCTACTAGCCAATCAAATCTGTGCAGTCTGAGTTGGCAAAACAAAGATTGACATTTTGTGGGTAATTTCCACCTGCAACCTTTTAGAAAATTTGTAGTGAAATCAGACATTTTAAGCAGCAACAATCCCAACAACTGAAATGCCAAAAACACTGTCAGAATGAGGGCTTTGTGGTAAGAGGCAGGTCTGAAGTCCTTATACCAGAACAAAAGAACAGGGAGAAAAGTCGAGAACATAGATGGAGTCCATTTATCGCATCTCCTCTGTGCGATATTGGTTTCAAAGGTGCAGTTGTACGTGAAAGACACAGGTTAGTGCATGACGACCACTGTTCTAACTATGTTGTGTGTGTGTGTGTGTCTCTTGGTAGACCCAGATGGCAGGCAGGCAAAGGGGGAAGGTGGGCAAAGCGGACAGGAAGCAGTAAAGGAGAGTTCTGGTTACGAGGATCAGAGGCAGGACGAAGCATGCTCAAAGCTACTGCCGCTACCGTACTCAAGGTGTGGGTTACACTCCTGGACACAAAGGACACACACAGACACACACACACACACACACATACTCGGAGCTCCCCGAAGGATAGCGCCAGGACCAGCGCATGTGTCCGTTTTCTAATTAACACGCAACAGTAAATGTGCACATGCATGCGCGCGTCGGTCGCACCAACACCCCAACACCCCCTCCTTAACGAAGCAGATCCACTTAAAAGGACTCGTATCAACTGTCAACAGCCATGTTTAGTTGTTTAGGCCTCTTTTCTCCGCTGATGAAGACCAGACCATGGAAAATGCAGCCACCCATTGGCCACATGTTGCTTCTAATACTGACCCAATAAGCCAAGAGGGATGGAGACAGGGAAACAAAACATTAGGCAGCAAAGGAGGGATCGAGTGATGGATAGTAAAAGAGCATGAGAGAGAGGAGGAGGAGGAGGAGGAGGAGGAGGAGGAGGAGGAGGAGGAGGAGGAGGACGAAGCCCATGCAAGTAAAGATGTAACAGTGTTAAAGGGAGAAGGAAGCGCGTGGGCCTGCTGCTAATTTCCCGCCCCGAGTGCAGTAATCTGAGGGGAAGATTAAGGTGAAGGAGTTATTCTTGACTATTTTATTAAGAGGTGCTTTAGGCGCTGGAAGAAGGGGCTTTAGTGCTCCTCCAGCAGCGTGCCATACAATACAAGACAAACATTTGCTGTTATTTCACCAAAGTACTCTCAGATGTGCTGGGTCGGGGCCTTGCCTTTTTGCCGCGGAAGAACTTGGCATTAAAGTCCCCCCACCACCACCACCACCACCCCCCGACAATTCTCTGAAAACAAAACAAACAAAAAAAAACCTGCCCTTCTTTTCCGTAGGTCCTGCCCTTAGCCTGCGTCCGGCGGATAAATTGGAAGGGGTCAAAAGAAGGGACGGCAAACCTCACACCTAGTTCTGATTAAAATGGAGCAGGGATAAACACAGACACTCTTCTCCTCATACTAAAGAAAGGGTCGTATGCACGCCATTGCATCATCGTAATTTATACCGTTTATACTACTTAACCTTAAATCAAGCTTTCATAACAATAATCAGAACAGTGTGAGATTAAGGAAGATTTACTTCATGTCCCAGCACAAAGTTCAGGTTTATATCACCCAAAATAATGTTAGGCAATATATATATATATATAAAAAAGAGAGATTAAAATGGAGCCAGGGCCGGGGCCGGTGACAGGCCGCAAGCAGCCTCACCCACCTGCCTCTTTTGTTTGCTTTGTCATTGCTTCACCATTCTTAAGCTCTTACTGCTCTTCAGGGCTGCTGAAAAACAAGATGTCTCTGTCAGTCCGTGTGTGTGTGTGTGTGTGTGTGTGTTTGTGCTTGCGGCCATCCAACTTTTACTGCATTTGGGAAAATGAAGAGAAACAGATTCGAAAAAGCCAACATGGCGCTAAAACCCAAAAAAGTAACAGTAGCAGCCCCTAAAACGAGCAACGTGCACGTCGCGGAGCGCAAACAGTTGTTTGGAATAACATCTTCCCAATTAAAGCCCGCCTAATTGACGTGCCTGGAAACCTCGTGAACTTTGAGCTGAACGGTCAGCGCGGACAGACAGAAACCACTGAAGTGGCCGTTTCAACCACTCATAAAACACAATTCAGAAACCGGATCTTCCTCTTTCCTTTTCTGTGCTCGAAAAAGAGGATGTGGCTAGACTTGATGAGGATCGAGGTGGAGAGTGAGGGAGGCATGAGACTTGGGAAGCCTCTCCTTAAACCGAGCTATAAAAATTCTAATTGAATAGTCTCAGGCTTTAAAGACAATGAAGTCCGTCTGACTGAGACTTCATTGGATAGTACCCCACAACACTGACATGTTTAGTGCACTCCTCTTCAAATACTAAAGCACAGCCGTGCCTGCAGAAGAAGACACGTCCCGGGACGACATCAAAGATCACAAACTGATGTCTAACGGCGTAAAATTATCCAAGCGTGGGACGTCTTTTGAGTGCAGAGACGATCCAACGTAGACGTAACATCCAAGGGAGCGCGACACTGAAGAAGCGGCCCAGTTCATGACATCACCCAAATCCTATAGGTGATGATGTGTGAATTGCACAAGGGAGGGCAGCTGTGTCTGGGAGGCAGCAGCAACGGGGAGAAGTTTAAGGCAGTTGGTTTCACACAGATTCTTAAATCCAGTCTTATTTAGTTTTGATTGGAGCCAAGTTTTATTTTTTATTTTTTTTAACATTTAACAAGCTCAGGTTACAAACATTAAAAACCAACTGATCACACTGACATTGTCTTGACATTTCAAAATCACAGCCGCATTGGTATTGTCTGCTGACTATGGGTAAGCCCAGTTTTAATCGTGAAACTGCCACACTTGTGTAACTGGTCTGGGTGTGTTCAAATCC
The DNA here is from genome assembly GCF_963514085.1 of Chelon labrosus. Taxonomy (NCBI): domain Eukaryota; kingdom Metazoa; phylum Chordata; class Actinopteri; order Mugiliformes; family Mugilidae; genus Chelon; species Chelon labrosus. The sequence continues at coordinate 8,881,497 of NC_140360.1, forward strand.
CTCGTACCACCCATTGCTTCCGTCTGTGTTATGCTGGGAGTCAGTGTAGAAACGCGGCCGCTGCTTTCCTGAACAGAGGACTGCGTGGGCGAGCTATCTTTTTACTGGAAAGAGTAAAAATAAAAGCCCTACCGCGAATGTGCTCTTCTGTCCCGTCATGTGTGGTAATCCCGTTGCATCCCTCAAATATGTGGCACATAGTATGACAGAATAAGTTTCGATCAGTCAGACTATCTATAGATCAGGGTCGGATAAAGAGAATATTTGTCATATGCCAAAGTAAAGACATGTTGTCCTCTTACAACTAAGCTTCTTTTAAACAAACACCCATAAAAAGTGCAAAATGTAGACGATAAAATACCATCTTTATATTAAATTAGGCTAGATTTGTAATTATCATTATCCGAACAAAAACCTAAAAGAGGATAATTATAATAATCAAATTAGCACACTATTAGATTTCTTTGTATAACTACTGCTTTTCAGGAAAATGTTTCCTATCCCTCTTCTCCCTGGACTGTGCCAGATGAGCCTGTGTTTATGCTGAAAGCCTTCCCCCCCCTTCTCCAGCGCCGAGAACATTTTACAATTAATACAGGCCGATCACTCTGCCTCTGGGACACCGAGCATCACAGAGACGCGGGCTTGTAATAGAGCTATTTGTTTTCCTCAGAAAGCTGTCCAAAACGCTCTCGCTGGGATCGCCAGACTGCACAAAGGCCAGCTATGAATTGCTCAAATCCACCGGGGCGGGTTATTGATTAGGCCTACGGCTAGCGGAACGCAAATATGCAACTAAATTAGATATTGGTGTTTGTGCGTGTGTGTGTGTGTGTGCACTGCAGTGAGTTCAACTTAATCTGCATCAACTGCTGGACTTTTAAATGCAACGTCATTTTTAAATCCCTTCTATGGAGCAAAGCCTGTCACAGACTCTCTGCGTTGATGAAGGTATCAATACCCCAAATACTGTATTTATTTGATGTTCATCAGCACATTCGATGGGGGCAATGATCGTGGATAAAAAAGAAAGCAGTACTCACCTTTAATGAGACGTACAAAGCATATAAATGTTTTAATTTTGATTAATAAATGTGGGGTAAAAGCTGGATCTTGACAAAACATGCGCTTTTCTGTCTTCCTACAAACACACCACCTCTCTTAGAGTAGAGAGGGCTGTGTCATGATGGGCTTGGTGCGTCTTAGGCAAACATACACAATCTGATCAAATATCTAACTATGGATACCAACATATATATAACAGCTTTCTGCCGCCCCCTCTCTCCTGTTCCATTTCTCGTTCACATCCGCTTCCCTTCCCCTTTGACGTCTCCCTTTTCAACAAGAGCAGTTTGTCAGGGTCAGAAAGCAATTTAAAACCTCTATTAATGAGAGTCGGAGAGAGAGAGAGAAGGAGAAGTTAAAGGGAGGGAGGGAGAGAAAGAAGGATGAGGTAGTGGGGCAGAGAGAAGAAGAGGATGAGGGAGGAGGGAGGAGGGAGGGGCAGGCTGGGGTGTCAGCCATCAAAGCAGACCAGGAGAAAAGAAGGCCAGGTGCTGGTTGTGGGAATGTGCCGTCCATGGTTCCAGGGACCAGAGAGCTTTGGTGGAGGGGAGGGGGCAGGGTAGTAATTAGCCAAGCCTGGAGGAGAGAGAGGGCCCTCGAGGGCCCGCGGGGATAGCCCCTCCGAGAGGATACCATTTGCACTTCTACAGGAGCCGCCAGCCCCGGGCCACAAAGAAGGGGAAAAGGGGAACTATGGCATCCTTTATCAGGCCGGACAAAGACGCCGCATCTTTTCAAAGGAGACCGGAGAGAGAGAGAAACTCCAGTGTTCCAGGGAAGGAGGGGAAAAAGGGAGAAAAAGAGAGGGGAAGAAAGAATCCTAGGACTGGTCAGGAGAGGGACAGGGGAAGAGAGAGAGAGATGCCAGCGTGTGGGTTGCAAAGCGAGACAGGAGGTTACGGTCATACTGCGACCCAGTCGGTCCTCTGAGACATCAGAAATTCACTAATGTCCCACACACACATTACACACACTTAGATAACGCATAGCACTGAGCTGTACAGGGATATTCCCAGTGCATAGCAACTGAAAACAGTAACATGTTGTTTTTAAACATTTCTAACATTTTCCATGCCCTCCGCTTTTGAGACGCGAGACATGAAGCGTCTCTTTAGGCAAAAGAAAACAAAAGAGTTTGCTTTCTTGTTCTCGTGAGAGCTAGAGGCCGTGGATAAGGAGTCACACCGGCCACCCTCTCTACCTTTGACATTATCAGGGAATCTTAAGAGTTCTGCCCTCCCGCGGAGCGCTGGAAAGTGAAGGTCAACGACATTACTTTTACCTATTACCTTTGGAGTACGGCTGCACGCTGAGGAGGGGGTGAATGGTGCCCTTTGAGGCTTTGTGCTCCATGTTGGAGAGCAGCCTGACAGCCTTAGCCGAGTGGGGGCCAAAGGTCAGACAGGTCATGTGATAAGGCATTTCAGACCTGCATATAAGGGCCCCAGACTGAAGAGGCCTGAAAAATCTCAAGACCCCACCGCCCGTCCACCCCCCTTTACCCTTTTTCTCTGTGTCTCTTCCCTTCCTTTCTTTTCCTTTTCCTCTCCATGTCCCCCCTCTCTCGCTCTCTGGACACAAAATGCCATTTGTTGTCCGTCAGTCAGTAGCGCAGGGCTCGGGTCGGGCCCGGCGCTGAAAGCTCCATTCACACACCCTCTCACCCAGGGATGTTTTTGCAATTCAATATTTTCACACGAAGGCAGCTTCATCGTTACTTTGGAACCGTACACTTGGCAGGATGAGGCTGGGGGGGCCTCTGGGACAGAGGGGCTGAGAGGTGGAGGAGAGGGGGTCAGCACAGAGGAATCCTAGTGTCAGGAGGGGAAGGGCCTGCGCCGGCTAATGGGCCATCTTGAAATGTTTTAACCGGGACCCCTCCGACACCTACACACACACGCACAAACAAGTGCGCACTCACAAACGGCTCCACACACATTCCAGTCTACTCATCGCTTCACAACCAATCTGACTCCAGGTTAACAAGGAGGGCTCTTATTTCCTTCATCAAAATCTCTGTGCTAATACAGCCACACTATCCCGCCAGGAAAGAAAATAAAACATTTTCCCCTTTCGCTCACACCAGACAGCATCTTTCCATGAACAGGATCTCTAAAAACTCAGAAACTTCAGCATCATGTATTTGCTTTTAAGTCGGCACACAGATTATGGAAAAACAAACACGGAGAATAAAACAACAAAAGAAAGTGTCTCATTTTAACCAAACCATTTCAGGAGATTTGTCGCAAATCCACGACACCTAAAGATTTGTTTAGCATACAGAGTGGCTGAAGGGTGGGGTGGGGGGTGGGGGGGTGCTGCTGCAATGAGAGGGAACGCCTAATATATTTATCCTGTGCACCACACTCTACTTAATGAAATTAAACCACACCAATAGTGGCCCTTTGTCTCTGGGGGATTCAGTAATCAACATGCCACCAGTTTTCATTTTGTATGAAAATAAATGGCAGCTGGTGATATGGGCCTAATTGTGTTGCACCGGGGAGGAGCCGGGTGAGAAAAGAAACTTGCAGCGGCGGTGTAAGCGGTGTGGAGCCAATTTTCATGGACAGCGGCGCTCGAGAGAGAGGTGGTCAAATAAGCAGAGGCATTCATCTGGGGACCGCTGTACCCCCCGCTTCCACACTCTCTCCTCCTCGTTCTATCCATCATACTCACAAAGAAAGTTAGCCAAGTATTAAACAAATAGAGAACTGGTGAGCCCTATGCACTAGCGCCTGGCAGGGTCACTGGATAATGACAGCTCAATTACTGTGAATCTCCTTGTACGCCACCGCCGTCCCCCCCACCACCACCACCGCCACCCCGCCTCCCTCCTCCAGCACAACCCCTGCACTCGCCCCACCCAGCACGGCAAATTTGTCAAACTCCCCAAAACGATGGGCCTGACAGTGTAATCGCTAACCGTCCCAACCGACATGAAAGAGGCCTTTATCTGGCCAAATCAAAGAACCTGATCTCTGAGAGAAAAAGGGGCGGGGGTGACTAGAGAGGAGAAATGTCCCGCTCGGCCCCCTGTGAGACGCGGAGATGTGCCTCTAATCCGCTTTAATGAGACACCGCTTGCCCATCTCCGCGGTAATGACGAGACATAGCAAGGACGGTGAGGAGGAAGGGAGGGAGGGAGGGAGGGGGAGATAGAAGAGGAGATGGAGCCAAGGCTTTGAACTGGCGGCGCGATGAAAGGGGGAAGCAGGCGGAGGGAGTTTAGAGCCACGCTGCGTCCGCACACCACTGTCTGTCTGCTGTGGAGGACCGGCGGATGTAGCGCCCAGGGGACAGAGCAGTTTGTATGCTTATCATATCTGGACAGGATGAGCCGTCATCAGCAGGAGCGGACTGGGAATGGACAGTGTGTGTGAAGATGAGCAGCGACTTGCGAAACCGCTACAGACGTGGGACAGAAAAGACACTACAATATGAGAATGTGAAGAAAAAATAAAGTTTCTACGGCCACTTCCTGTAAAGACTCTGCACCGTGACATTGCACTGTGCATGGACCTGATGAGAAGGCCTTTAATCCAAGGCCTCATGTTAGATTAGCTAATTTCATCTTTTTTTTTTTTTTGCAATATTAAAAATGGTAATGTTCCAGCATATTTACATACTGATATGTTAATATTTTAAAATTATATGCAAAACTATTCACAAAATACATCAAACAAGAGTTTAAAATAATGAATATTCTTACACTTACACGTGGCCCTGGTTATATGTCAAACTATTTTTGGCAAATTCGTAATTACAACTTCCTCGGAACCATTTGTTTTAACGTGCTATGCCAAGAACCGCCTGCACGGAGAGAACCGAGAGCGTTGAACGGAGAGCAGGCAGCGTAGGGCGGGTTAGTTCAAGAATGAATAAGAGGTAATTGCAAATGAAGAAATAAAACAAAGTGAGAGAGTGTGAGAGGGACAGAGAGAGGGGGGGAAAGAGAAAGCGAGCGGGTTAATACCAAACAAATCGGGATTAGACCCAGATAAGACTAGTCACAATGCTGAGCAATCCCTGGGATATCACAATGTGAGGGGTGGGGGTGGTGGGGGGTCATGAGGGCTGCTGGAGCACGCTAATTAGGGACTCGACACATTTGCCCCCTTGTTTTGCAAACATCACACACTGTTCAGCAGCGGGTGGTGCACAATCACACCAGACACACATAGAGATAATCATTTAGTGTTAATCAGCGTACCCTGAAGTAAAGATGAGGCATTTCCTACGGGACGACGTCTCCAGCAGCCGTGGCGTGCTCTTAGCTCGGAGGAGCTGCATGGGATCCCCAAGACACGACCCCAGCAGGGAGGGGGGGTTCGGATGTAAGTTGATAAGCGGCCACAGGTCAAGAGAAAATGCGTTTAACTTCGGCGCAACGGCGTTTCATTTCTTTGAACCTCTTTTTCACTAGCACATGCGGCTGTCTGAATTCTGTTCGGCTATTTTTAACAAGGCCCTGTCCCCCCGACACACACCCCCACACCCCCACCACCCCCATCTGCAGGCTGAAAAACAAAGGGGTACGAGGAGAGACGAAAAACAGGGGGCTGCTAAAAAAGAAAACATCAGCGATATATCTTAAACTCTCTCAGGCATGTCAAAGTCTCCACTAGCAAAGCGATTGGGAGGCCGCTGTGTTTTTCCAAACATGGCGGATGAGGTCACGGTGCAAGGAGGGAAAGAGGCATTTTTGCCAACTGGATAATGGGAGGTCAACGTATCAATGGAATGAATGGGATTTAGAGCCATGTGCAAGAGCTTAATGCAGTGGTATTTGTATGTCAACTCAAAATTTGACTTAGCCAGCATGAGACCAGGCGGGAAGCATGGGGGCCGAAACGTGTGTGTGTGTGTGTGTGTGTGTGTGTGTGTGTGTGTGTGTGTGTGTGTGTGTGTCAGTGTGAGAGTGCCTGCGTGTGTCCAGGTGCCCACCCATCGCCGTGCCAGACTTGGCCAAGGTCAGAGCCCGAAACAGTGACGGGACCTCCAACAACTGCACAGAACGCTGCACACACGCCGATTCTCGCACGCTCACGCACATTTAGCAGCAGCCAGCAGTGCCCAGCTCCTGCTGCTCGGATGACATTTACACTCAACCTTTCTGGTTTGTGATTGATTGGGGTTAAATCATACCAATGCACAAAAAATCTGTCACCGCCGAGGTGCGCGCGTACGTGTGTCCATCTGCATTACTGTGTGTGTGTGCATGTTTCACTGCAAACTGCAACTATGGAAAGACAGCCAAATGCTTTTGAGCTTTCACCGGGACTCGGCAGAGCAGAGGAGTCACTGTGACTCCATAATTCTGCAAAAAAATACAACTTCAGCTAACTTTAAAAACCAAGCTCTGCCTTCATCATGTGTGTAGTTTGAAGTGAAGAACGTGTCTTTAAGGGGCAGCAGTGGAAGGTGATTGCAGGGGGAAAAGATGGCCTGGAGTCAGTTATGAAATAGGAAATCAGAAATAAGAATTTAATTATTAAGTGTTTTGCAGGCAGACATATTTCTGCATCAGTTCTACATTTGATGGCACCTGTACTTTACCAGATTAGAGTCTCCCCATTGCCAAACCGGCAGCAGAGGTAACTGTATGAATAACAATAAAAGCATTTCCCCCGGTGGTAAAACACTGTCTCACCTAATGTTCAGCAGGGAAGAGGAGGAGTCAAAGATAGTGAAAGAAAACATTTAAATACCGGCTGCAGAGCGAGCCATAAAAACACACTACTGGAACCACAAATAACTGGAATATTCCTTTAATGAATGAATCTTCCTGATTTAAAGCTTTACAGCTGCCATAAATCAAAGCCTAACCAGTTCCTTAATTCCCTCTCCTGTTTACTCCCCGCACAGGTGGAAGAGATCACAGAAGTTTTCTTTACGGGCTGACTGCTTCAAAGATTTAGGACTCGTGAGCAAACCGGAGACGTCGGATGACACTGTCCTCCACATTTCTGGGTAATGTGGAGACTTTACTCGAAGAAAACGACTTTCAGGAAGGTGCTCACACAGCAGATTGGGGGATACAGTTACAAAAAGTATTGCATCTTTATTTGTATTGCATTATGTGAGGCAAACGCTGAGCAGGTGTTACTGCAACAGTGTCTTGATAGGGAAGTAACCATGACTTAAAACACTGACCGAACCCAAAATCTGGCATTTGTTGCCCAACATTTTTTGGGTTACTCCTCGTGAAGCTACTCCCTTCAGAGGCTGTGACACAAAATGCTCTGAGAATAGTTTGCAAAGCACAAAAATACTCTACCAAACAAACACGGGCAACGTTGAAAACAAAAGGAAACAAATATGGAAAAAGCCGAACGGCCCCATTGTTCAAACACCGAACCGTGTCCCGCGCGCGTGTGCGCACCATGAGGCACTGACATCCCACCAACTTCCATAATCAAGTACTTATGTAGTGAACGTGGCCTTGCCAAGTGTGGAATGATGCAATTAGTTAGGCTACACAATTTTTCAGTCCTTCAGAGATTGACACAAATGCTCCTAAAATCAGTCCAAATGTTTAGAGCAAAACTCCCAACACCGTGGAAACTGGATTTTACAAGTCACTGCAAGGCAGGACGTCTCTGTGATGCTGTGAGGCGGTAAACAACGCTGCTGTGAAATGAAAAATAAAAATAAAGAAGAGGCTGGATGAAGATTTGACGTCACCCAAAGATCTTTTGGTTTTTCTTTTTGTTTTTTATTTTGTTTTTTGTTTTTTCCAGGTGTATATTTTAATGAGGTTAATCATTTTAGGTCACTGTCTGTTATTTTTGAGGAGATGCAAAACCGCAATCCTTGAATCAGTGTTCTGGAAAGATCATCACGCATGAAAGCGAATGGGTTCTAAGGAAGAGTCTCGAGTTTCTCGTCCTGTTTTATCTGTGAAAGGTCTGCAGCAGCCAGGTAAAGATCTCACAGGTATTTTAGTTTTCAGCTAACCCGGAACTGCAAGTAAAAGAAAATGTATATGTAAAGGCAGAGTAAGCTAATCACCCGCATTCATGAGTATTAAAAATTAAACGAGGAAGTCTTCTAAAATGACCAAAACGCGAGTCATTAATATGATTTCTATTCATTTCTTCACTATCTTCAAAACAAAAGCACTTACAACTCTGATTAACACAAAGAAAAGTCACAAAGAGATCACTTCTGTACCCTACATTTCCTTTTTTATTTGATGATCCTATAATTTTTATGTCCAGGCTCTAATCTGTGAACATGAAGGAGTGCTATCTGACACACATTACAGCTGCGTAGCAGTAACACACTGGAGCCTGCACGGGACCCTGAACGTTTAGCCAGAAGTTCAACATAGCTACCATTGTTGGTTTTAAAGTGTTATGGGTTGGGTTTTATTACTTCTGTCAAAACACCAGAAGCTGTTGAGCCAGGCCAAGTTCATGACTGGGAGTCCATCTAATAAGGGCCCTTTAACACAGAGATCAATAGGATATCTGGCAATTAGTAGAAATAAGGCAGGGAGAAAGACAGAGAGAGGTGGATGACAACTGTGTGCATTTGTTGGGTGTGGTGGGTCGGCAGGAGGAGAGGTGTGTGGGCATTTTATGCAAAAATAAAACACCAACAAACAAAATCAAGTAGTAAAAAAAAAATGTGGTGCTACCTTACATTACATTGTATTCACCTGGTAAAGCAGGGGACTAAAAAAAAATGTGTATTAAATCAATAATGTGTGTAAGCTTTGTTCAGAATCAACGTGGATTCAGCGCCTTCCTGTTCCTCCATATGTGACAAAAAGCTGCTTCTGTTTTAATTATATTCGTGTGTGGTGGTTGCGCGCACGCAGGAGAGCAAGGTGCGCGCGTCTATATGCGTCTCACCTGTCCACTGGAAAAAAAAAAAAATAATATATATATATATATATAAGTAAATAAATGGACACTCACCAAACCGGAAATCTTAATTGATCCAAAACCAATTTAAGGTTACATACGGGCCCAGAAGAATACCACAACAAAACAGCCGCAAGGTGTTAAACTTTTCAAACACAATCAGGCCTCTGTAGCGCACGGGCTCTCACACACACACACACACTCACGGGGGTCGGGCTATGGTAAACACAGCTTCAGTGTGTGAGCAATGAACTTTCAGGTGCCAAAGGCAATTATATTGTCGGTTTGGGTCTTTATTCTCTAGCAGATTGCCTGCATCGATCTCTAGTTTTTGAGATAACGTGAGGCCAAGTCTCATATCAAATCCGGTATCTTTGAGAAAAGGAGATGTCGCGTTAGGAATTAATGGTTTCTCCTTATTGCGTAAATATGGGAAAATCAAATTGAACAAAACCAATTTATTTTTAAAAAAATAAAATAAAATAAAATTGGGAATGGGCTCAGACTAAACTTTGAAATCAATGCTAAATTTGGAATATATATATAAATATATGTATATATTAACATCAGCGACAGAGCAACAGAGTTTCCATAATAATCCAACGACGCATTAATGCTAGCCCCAAACGCAGCATGTAAACAAACAGAACGGCTTCATATTAGTGATCAATGAGAGAATTTTATTAAAGCAAACGCATATTAATATTCTGCATCACCGTGGAGTCAGAAGTTTAGAGTGGTGGCCCTTAATGTGTGCGTAAATGCGCCGAGAGAAGAAATAATACGCGAGGGTTAAACATAAAATGATAAAGCAGCTGGTGCTGTGTGCCTGCAGTACTAATATACAGCAGAGAGTATTTAAAAAAAAGAAGAAGAAGAAGAAGAAGAAGAAGGGAGACTGAAACACACTCCCACACGCCGTATTCAAAAGTCGTGGGCCTGCATGTTTTGAATGTTAAGAAGAACAAGATATTTTTCATGCCTGCTGTCTGCTCTGCTTTCCCTACACCGCTGCAGCACAACAGACCTGAGGCCTCCGGGCTGCAGAGGCTGCTCCGACGCTGAGTGCTACAAAGCCAGGTATTTGTGTTCATTAGCACCCGGATCAACAGACTATCAAGGCTGTTTAGAGATCAAGACCAAGTGCAATTACTGGCAAGGATCGGGATCCTCGACGTGTTTAAGTATCCCCCCCACCTCCTCCCAAAAGTAGCCCAATTAGCGGTTTGCTTTTCGTTCATTTTCTCCCTCTTTGTCTTAAACTTGAACGGGAACTTGATCCCCGTTACCCCCTCCCTCCAATCATAGAGAAGGTGAAAGGGTAATAATAAGACAAAAGCATGGCAGCAATAAATAAATAAAAATAGGTGCAACTGTAATGCTCATTCATTTTATTATCTTTTATCAGAATACACGCTGGAGAAATAAACAACAATGAAAATTGTATAATAATCCTATTTTAATTTATTATGATTATTTCAGGATTACGTGAAATAAATCTCTAGGGTTGTTTAAAACGTAGATCGTGCGTCTTTATTTCAATTTATGTGTTATTTTTCTTTTCTTTCTTTTTTTTAAATAGCCTGAGTTGTGTCAAACATGAGGTCGGGGTTCATGCTGAATTAACAAGGCCAGTGGCAAAGTTACAAACTTTATGAAGGCCTGTGAACATGCAGTCAAGCCTGTCCAGCACACAAAACACCATATATAATTTTTAATATTTTTTTTATTATTATTATTGTTCTAAAAAAAAAAAAAAAAGAAGAATGTATGGACAGGATACACGTGTCTTAAATCTAAGCTTTGACTTTCCACAAAACTACAAATCGATAAATCACAATGAATGCAATAAAACTATAAAAACATAATAAAGGAAAAATACAAGCAGGCCACTATAAACAAATGATTTGAGGACAGAGGCTGACCCATATAATAAAGGCCGTAAAACTTGAGCATGCAGGAAAATAATACTGCGGTTCAAACAAAACGCGATTCCGACATCGACCCACCAATAATGAGCAAAAGCCAACAATAAACATGGTCCATCTCCAACAACAAAGTGCTCATGTTCACAAAAAAAAAAAAGAAAAATGAATACATGAATTTTCCGTGTGACGCGAGCAGCAGTCCGCTAAGCAGTGGTAAGGGCGATTTCAAGACACATTATTGATTGGCATTCCCTCGAGGAGGAACCAGTCTGCAGCAGCCCGCTGTCCCTGGGACCAAACACATTTCCCGGAGAGCGATATCTTCGGCTAAACCGAGCAGCACCGAGAGAAAAAGTCTGCATTCAAATATTGCTCTCCTTCTTTTCTAAATGTGCGTCCCGGCGTCTTCTCCCTTTGCAGAGAAAGAGTGCGCCCAGCTCGGCTCTGAGCTGTTGCAGCAGCTCGCGGCAGAGCAGTGCCACAGCGCCCACTATTTCAAAAGCCGGGAATATTATTTCACAAGACTTGGAACGGGTCTGTTAAAGAAAAAAAAAAAAAAAAAAAAAGTTACTATCCATTTCGACAACTTTCTTGGTAGCTTCGGGGAAATGAATCTGCGGCTCCGCCGAAACCCCTCCGACAACCGAAAAGAGCGAAACACAAGACCGAGCTCAGATTTGGACAGCAGTGTTTATCTGTGCCTTTACAGGACTGTAATCAACTAAAGCACCAGCGGCGTTTCTCATCACACATGAAACTTTCTGACACTGGAACCAGCGAAGCCAAGACCGCAGCATGCAGGGAAACGGCGCTACCAGACACCCGGAGCGGGACGCGTTTATTTGGAGCAGAAAAAGTTGTTCTCTGGACAAAGGGTCGCACCATCCTCTCTTAAGGGTATGGCAAATGACAAGGACTCACTGGACATGTACAGAGCCGGGAGTTTGGAGCCGGCGGCTGAAAGCGATAAGAAGGGGAAAAAGTAAGACCTACTTTTGGCCAGTTTTCTCGCCCTCGCCTTGGATCTCATCTTGTCGGCTTGTAGATTCCTCTCGTCGTCCTCCGTGAGCCCAGAAGCAGCAACAACACTATCTTCATCTCACCAGCATTGTCAGTTTGGACACCTTCGCACATGCGCACAGGCCATTCAATCTGACACCCTCGCCGGGGCCAAAAAACTTTCCAATGTATTCATCATCATCACTTTTTTGTCCTATCGTCTCCCCTTTAGATCACTTATCTCTTCCCCTCCTCCTCTTCCTCCTCCTCCCGCTCTCTCTTCACCATCTCACCTTCCCTCCCTCCCCCCTTGCCATCCCCTTACCCTCGTCCCCCCTTCTCACCCGTGCACCCCCTCCCCACCCGCCCCATTCAGCTCCTGCCAGCACCCTCTTGGATTTTTACCCCTTTAACAGCGACTACTTGGTTTTCTCCAACACAGCGGCGGACACAGTGAGGTATGGTGGGGAGGTCAAGGTCGTGATAATGGAAACACGTGAATTATTATTATTACTAATCATATGATTATTGATTATTTTCTTATATATATTTTTTTTTTTAAAAAATGTATTTATATTCTTGCCATAAATGTTGACAAACCAAGTTTATTTATTTTTTATTTTTTGAATTTATAGATTTGCAGAAACTTGGTGTGCAGCCTGTTGACGCAGCTGATGTCTCGCCGTGTGCCAAAAAGTGCTCGAATTTCAGGGGTTATTTTTAACTTCATTTATTCACATGCAGGCGTAAAATAGTCCGAGGCTCGATTGTTGGTCCAACTTTACAGGGGCTATGATTTGGTTGTGCGTGTGTGTCTGTGTTTGATTGTGTGTGTGTGTGTGTGTAAACCTTGTTGCCCTCAGGACAAGCAGCGGCCAGCAGCTGTTTTGACGCATGCATGGAGCCTCCACCAGCAGAGTCCTATAACCGGGGACAAGTCCACGCATTTTTCTTTTCTTTTCTTTTTTTTCCTCCTCTTTCTTTCTTTCTTTCTTTCCTTCTATGTTCCACATTTGTAACAACCGTATTGTGCGGCGGTTATTTCTCGGGGAGAAGTGCTAACACATAGCAGCATATTGTTAGGCGCTGATCACCTGAGCGGAGGTGGACGGGCTGCAGACTTTCTCTGCGCCACTGTGACTTCTGCACCTGTTTGTTTGTTTGTTTGTTTGTTTGTTTGCTGCAGGCAGAAGGAGAGAGCCCGTTACGTTAATCCGTGCGTCTGGCAGTTTGATGTAGCCTGAAGGACTACGAGGTATGTTTTTTTTAGATTTCTATAAACGAATTTTTTTAATTTATTGAAAAGCAAATAATTCTGCAGAAATATTTTTTCTAACCTTATGCTCACATGGAGTTTAAATGTATGATTTGATGCATTTATAAGACACAATTTGATAGTATTTTATGATTTAATTTAATTTGCTGTAGCTCTGCATAATTTAATATATACATACACTATTATTAATAATTATTATTATAATTAAAAACCGATTTCTTATTAACCTTAAATATTCTTTGTTTGTATTTCACATAATAAATTAAAAAAGGGACTTTCTGCATACTGACATTTATTTGGATTGTATTCTACTGAAAGGTAACAGAGTCTAGTGTTTCCTGACGGTGGTAGGCTGCTCGTTATATTCATGTGGTGCCCGGGCCTTTAGCCTGCATGTCATATGGGAATGGTTTCCGTCTAGTTTAGCTGAATAAAGGCGGCTCTATGTTGGAGCCTATTAAAGATCGGTGGTGATGGAGCAACTGCAGTCTGCTGGGAGGGAGAGCGGCAGGGATCAATTCCCTGGACGCGAATCACACCAAATTTACATGGGTTACTTTCAAATCGGCGCACAACTATTCTTCTTATTATTATTATTATATTATTAAAATTATAATTAATTTCTCCTATATTTTGTTGGTGTTTTTTTTATATTCCAACCGATGCAAATACGAGCTGCCATTTCACGTTTGACCATCAGCTTGTTGCTCATTACACTGCTCACGGAACAACAATTGATTTGAATAAAGTCTTGGGCTCATCACACGCGTCTCCACTCCATCCCGGAGAGAAATTGCCGTGGGATGTTTTCCCCCCCGAGCTGAGGCGAAACGAATGAGCATTAATCAATAATAATCAGCAGTAATTAGCATACATTAGCTGTGTATATTAGGGAGTTTGTCTAGCATCACGGGGCGAGGTGGTTTGTTTTACCGGCCTCACTGAATTAACGCTCCAGATGTGAATTAACGCTTTCATAGCTCCAGCTCCGGGGGAGGGTGAGGTATCAGGAGGTGGCCACCTTGCTACGCGACCTAAAACATTTTTTCTTTCCCCCTTCTGCAAGGTTTATCATTTCAAACATGTCCAGGGATTCATTTTTAAAGACTCCGGGAGGAAACAGGTCGATACACAAATAATAAATTATGTGAATAACACCGGTGTACAAAGGTTCTGTTTATTCCTCTTGGTGTCTGAAAGGACCGTGGGAGCGTGGCGACAAGATATCAATAATCCATTGTCTTAATCGATTGGTTTTATTGATGGCCTTCATCCAGAGGAAAACCTGGAGGAAAAGCAAAAGGAAATTAAGCAGAAGTTTCTTCAGTTTGTGGGAATTGTTTCTATCAGCCACTAGAAAATAATAATAATAATAATGATAGAAAAATGTCTAAATAAATCAGGCCTCTTAATGGCTCCTGCACGTCGACGCTGGGCAAATGGTTTCACGTGGTGCAACACCTTTTTTATTTTATTTTATTTTTTTTAAAGCAGCAATTAACTGTGATTATGTTTGCGAGCTTCTCCGACACTGGCCCGTTGGGGAATAGTTTTCTGCACCATTTAAACGACGGCCTTTAAAGGGTTGGTGGAAACAGAGAACGGCCGCGCGGCGCGGGAAAAGCCTCTCCAGTATTTGGAGGAGTAAATGCAGCCTTTTTTTTTTTTTTTCTTTTTTTTGCTTTTGTTTTGCGGCTGAGCCTCGCTCCGCAGGAAGGCAGCGCCGCTGGCTGCGTCCCCGGAAGAGAGGTGTGCTGCTGCTGCTGCTGCTGCTGCTGCTGCTGCTGCACAGGGTCCATTCTCAGTTTTTATTAATCCCTCTAATTGAGACTAAAGAGAAGCAGATGAGGTTCATAATCGGCTGCAAGTGACAACAAGCAAACAGACACAAGATTCCACTTCCACACGGGGTGCATTTGGCGCAATTAACAGGCATTGTTTTAACATTTATAACGATTTAAAACACTGTTTAAATTCGCCAAGGCGCTGCATTGTTTATATCAAGACATTGTCTCAGTGGCCCCAAGATTTCAGAGCCTTTAAGTGGTCTGAGGACTCCTTAGAGCCTAATTGTTTTGGCGGCTTATACAATACGAAGCATGCGTTTGCGCCACTTCGGTTCATGTTCCTTAATCTCATTTTGATGAAGCGTTGAGGTCTCTACATATCTGACAGGACGATAACCGTTTGTATACCGTAAGGTGAAGCACAGGCCTCACACCATACGACTAAAAATACCAGCCGAGATCTCATGAGCAAACCTGGGAAAACCTTCTTATAGATAATTATTCATTTAGGCCTCCTGACAAAAATATAACAGAATATAACTGTAAAATGTTCTCAGGTACTCATCTATTAAAATATAACTAGAACAATGCAAAAAGATGCATTTCGAAATCTCGCCACAAATAAACAATTATCGCAGCCGTTCATCTTTAACCGCTCGATGGTGATAAGTGTGTTGGGGGAGGCGAGGTGCGTGTGGGGGTACAGAAGTTTAGTTAGACTGGTGTGGTTTGACTGCGGTGACTGTACACCCCCCCCCACCCCACCCCACCTCTCTCTCCCCTCCTCACCCCCACTCTCCATCTTCCCACCCACCCCCTCACACACACCCACACAGGCCGCTGAAACCCAAGCTTTATCCGCGGTGGAAAAGGCTCCGGGTCTCTGGATTAGACGTTACGCGCAGATAACATCAGCGCACATTAGATATGTGAAATGGAGCACCTCGCGGTCCGGCCCGCGGACGAGGCGAGTCGGGGGAACATCAAAAAGCCGCGGCGGGCCCTTTTGTGAGCGCAGTGAGCATTGTAAATTTGCTAACTGTAATTCTGCCACAGTCGATGTAATGGGAGAGTAAACACGGTAACTAGCTGCGGCAGGGCGCACTGCTCGGTATGATTGCCTGCACGAGGAGGAGGATGAGGATGATGATGGTGGCGCACATGCCACCTCAGACAAGAGATCAACACTATATTATTTTTCCCCCCTACAAATCGATAAGCACAAATTCACCAAGATTCCTGCAGCCATCAATTACAAACCCCCAGGTTTTTTTTTTTTCCCTTAGTTTGGAGTGGCACTCCACAGCGGGCCGCTCCCTCCTCTCCTCTAATGAAGTCCCCAGAAGCGGTCACAGTGATGTTGCCTTGGTAATTATTAGCCATTAATTGGGTTCAGGACCTTGCGCTTCTATGGGAAATGGGAAATCTGACCGCTAATCCAAGACGTTTCTTTGGGGCCTTTTGCAGCGTTGTTAACACGCTGTCAGAGACGGACGGGCTCTGCGCCACAGCTACCGAGAGCAGGAATATGGAGAGGTTAGAGGGCAGAGACTGTACAGACACAGGCCCTCTGCGGGAGGCCTGTACTGGAAGGAGGTTTCCGACGGATGTGCAGTGCACTTCACATCTGGAAAACAATAATAATAAATGTACGAATAAATAAAAATGTTTCAAATATATGTGGATTTTAAATTGTGCTGGTGATTTCGAAATTAGTACAGGTAGCTGCAAAATACAAAAGGGAGGAGAAGCAAACAGTTTGGAGTGAAATATTCTGACAACACATTTGGCTGCTTTTCTCGTAAATTGTACATCTTGGAACATTTTAAATTGAATTGTGTGATTTATGAATTCCGTAATAAATCTACATTGCCTAAAAAAATGCTTTACACTTTTAAACACTGCCCTCTTCGATCAGGCAAACAAACAATTAAATACATAATTATATTTTTTGTCTTTCGTTACAATATATAATGAATATATATATATGTTTATATATATATATATATATATATATATATATATATATATATATATATATACCTGCAGTTGTCCTTCAAAGAAATAATACAGTAAAATAAAATAAATATATAAATATCAGGCAAACGAATTGTGATATTTTATATCATGATGTTATTTATTTCAAACAAACAAAAATAAAATATATTACTCAAAAAAAAAAATAATAATAATAATTGCGCAAATCCCAGGATGACTTGACGATGAACCAGATTAAGTCTGTGTTTGAATAAGGAATAAGGTGTCCCTCCCTCTAAAGAATAAAAATAATACAGACTAAATAAATAAATAAATAGTGTTCCTCTCGTGGCATCATCATTAATGTTGTTGTTCTTAATTAATCGCTCGTTAATGTCGCCATCCATTTCCCCGCAGATCAGAGGAGCGAGCGGCCGACAACCCCGCGCCAAACAAATGCACATTAAAATATCGCCGGGAGGCTCGAGTGAAAATTACCCCGATGTAGAAATGACCTTAATATGATGTAATCAATCAAAGCTGTCTGCTGGGACACTGGGAATCACAATGTTAATCTTTTAGTTTAGAGCGGCGGGGGGAAAATAGCCTGTCATATTTTACAACTCAGCCAAAGAGCGCACAGTTTTATGCAAGTCCAGTGACATGGAAAAAGCCCAGTGCATGTAGATGTAGATGGTATAGCACTGGAGACAATATATTCAGTGTTAGGCTTTGCAGGGAGCACCAACCGTGTAGGCTGGAAGGCCTCCACGCCAGTATTTGTTGTTGTTGTTTTTATTTTTTATTTTATTTTATGTATTTATATGATGATCATAATAGTGATGGGAAAAGTATGGTGCTTCAGTGACAGAAAGATGTTCAGAATTTTTTTTTTTTTTTATGCAGTAGACTATTTGAGGATTTACTTGACTGTCATGAAACTAAATATTTTTCTTTTAATTAAAAAAGAAGCAAACTAGTTTCAGTAATATTGGGAATGTGATAATTTTTTCACAAGGCTTGCCAGAGTTTCCTGATTGAACATAACTCTCTGTGAATTTATTAAAATAAGGGAAAGGGTAAGAACATGCATATTTTAGGAAAAATATAATTGTGCTTTTTAAATTAAAAAATACATTTTAGTCACTATGGAAATGTGGTCAAATCTGATCTAAAAAAAAAACAAAAAAAACAAGCCAGAATTAGATTTTATGTTAAATTTAAGGTGAAATGCACAAACTAAACAGCCAGAAATGTGACAGGCGACTGAACTACTGGTTATCACAAAAGTAAAAGCTGCTGTGGACAGCGACTTCCCCCTGCTAAACGTAGTGACAGCCATTAAGCAGAATGAGTCCGGTAGGTAACAAACACGGGCGCGGACGCATTAGCACTAAGAACATACACACAACTTGGCAGGATATAAGAGGCTCATGCGAGCAGCATCAAGTGCCAAGGCCGGTGCATGTTATCATTAACAACTGTGGACTGACAGAACAGGCAGAGCCCACAAGTGTCCATTTCACACCAGCCTGGCATGGCGGTGGGTTAGGGCTCCGGAGAGACGTCTGCCACCCCCCCTCAGCAGCTCTTTGAAGGGCACCAGCTCCTGGGATTTTATGCTTCTCATCTTTGAAACGCACCCCCTTGAAAGTCTAACCTGAGATTTTTTGTTCTCACCTCCCATAAAGACCTGATTTGGGATTTGGTTCTCATCATAGCAGCTTTGATAACACAGTGGGGAAATGTGTGGTTAGAAAGTGCAATGGACAAATGGAGGGTTACCTCTGTGTCTTTCACTCTATCAAAAGCAATATAATGTCAAATATAATAGCTTTGAGAACATGGCCAGGATGACTGCAGATTTATATCAGAGCAATAATGATTGAATTAAGCTTAAAAAACTAAAAACAGAACTTGTTTCCTTTCCTGATCAATAAAAATCTCTTTTCAGAAACATGGAGGATAGTTGGGTTTCAAAAGAGCTTCATATCCCATAGTCTCCACACAAACCTCTGACTCAGCCCTGATGAATTATAATGTATGTGGCGAGTGACGTCACTGTAGCCCGCTACTACGGTGGGGCCCCACAACACGGCACACACATTCTCATATTGGTGAAAATGCTTAGCAGGAGGGACGCCCGAGGCTCAGCGCCGAAGGCTTTTCTCCGCCCAGTCCGAAGCGAAAACACGTGCAGCGTAGCGGACATGTCAGCTGTTCTTATGAAACCTCAAACTGCCTTAACAAACTGAATTATTTCTCATGAGTAAAAACTTATGACTTTATACAAATATTCATAAATGCGTGGATCTCTTTGGATAACATTCAGCTCAATCCACAAGCCCTGCTGACGGTCTCAGGCTAAATGGATCTGCTTTTCGGTAATGTTGCCACTGCCAAGGCACACAGACCCTCGGTCCAAGGCGCACTTATATGGGATTTCAACAAATCACAAAGATGAGTACTTACCTGATACACATCCATGAAGATACTCAGTCATGTGTATGCACAAGCTTACTCCATCCAGTGCAGTACTGCAGAGGGCTGCTGTGTATTGCACTCTGACTAAAAACATTTTCAAGTTAGCCTTTTTTTCCCCCCACAGGAGCAGATGGCTTCCCAGCATGAGAAAAAATTAAGTTAGGCCAAGCTGCACACTTACACTATAAGCCTGACATCACATAGGAAACAAACCATAAAACACCAAACACTCTACAACCCAACAAAGACCAATAAAGGTTTCAACAACTGAAGCACAAACACTGCAAGCAGCAAACAAACCCGGCAGCTCTCCTGCACCGTTTCCATTTCCATCGAGATTATTTTCTCATTCTCTCTTTAGACTCTTGCAGCCTGGCAGTGACCAGCTACATAATTTATTTGTTTGTTTTGTTGCATGGTGTTGTGTATGTGTGTCTGCGGCAAGAAAGCAAATGTGCATGTTGCTGGACTGACAAGATGATTAATAGGAGCTCCTGTGGAGGGTTGGAGGGGGGAGTGATGGCGATGCTGGGTGGAGGTGGGGGCTGGGTGGGACTTCGGCAACACATCAAAAACAACAGCACTTCCCGGGGTTTTCCCCCACTTCCTCTGTAGGACCACCCCACTTCCCCAAATCTCCTCCACACAGCAGCACATAACCCCGGGGTGGCTCAGTGTGGAAGAGTTAATGAAGAATTTCTCTAAGACACGCTCGCCCACAAGAAAAAGACTGGATGAACTGTATAATTATTGAGCTTAGTGCAAGAACAGTGGAAGAAGAAAGAGGCAAGGAGAGAGAACCACATGCAGAGGAATTTCAATGTGCATCTGAGCTGCATGTTGTTTGCCGAAGGGGCACAGCAAGTGCTGAAATGGCAGATAGCTTCACGCACAACTTGGATAAATATTGACTCGGGACATGCTTCACTTTTGACAGCTCGAGCAGGAGTTGTAAGCATTCTTGGACAAAAAAGGGTGACAGGGGCAGGTGAAAGGAGGAAGTTTGGGAAAGGAGGAAGAGACTGAGATGACCTAAGGTAACCAGAAAGAATGGAAAAGAACAAAGAGAAGCAGAGCTCTGATAGATCCGAATAAAGCCATCCGATAATCAAACACTCAATACCACCTTAGAAAATAATTACAGCTGCGGAGGCTCGTACCTGAACTGATTGATGCCACAGATGGAGTGAAGCGTTGAAAGACTGCCCTCCTGTGTCAGACGCACAAACACGTGTTGCACAATAGACCTGCTCCAGGCCTTCGTCTTTCTCCAGCTTTTGCGGAGGCATCGCTTCTATGCTGGAAGACAGAGGCCAATCAGAACATGACATATACCTGGACCTGGATGTATGCTGTTAACATTAGTACACGAAAGAAGTATTTATAAAAAGCATATATAGCCCATGAATCTTTATTCATGCACTGTGTTTGTGTGTGCTCCTTGCTGAACCCATTTGTGAGAGGATGGAGGCAAAAGCTGGAATTTAACAGGTTGTCTACCTCCACTCCTGCTCTTTTCCGAGGGGAGCTGGCTGCCAAATCTCTGAGCATGCCTAACAGTTCCATTACCGCTGAGCAGGACACCCACACTACTCTTTTGATGTCAGAGCATTTCAAAAGAGAAGAGTTTATTGACTTCAAATTGGTACCATTTGGGCCTTCTGCTCTTATTTCTAAAGCACAAACAAAAAAAAAAGCATTGCAGCTTTGGCATAAATGATTAAGTTATGTTTGTTTAGATGAGGTTGGGGAGGAACGCTTGAGTGACAGCTGCTCAGCATGACCCTGGCGTGCTAACGCTAGCCGGCACGCTAACGTTGATTGCTCATCATCGGAAGGATTTTATTTGGCAGTGTGGTTTCTGTTAACATCCCAGGCCTTGTTTTACAGCCAAGCTCATCTGTGGACCAAATGTGTCATAGAGTAACACGGGAAAGATTGCTTCTTTCTGGTTGCGCTAATAAAGTGTGACAGACGGTTGGATCTGTGATCCGCCCCTGTCCTCGCTTGCCATTTTCATGAGCCCATATATGTCACACTGTGACATTTGCCATGTGGTAAAACTGGACAACTTGCCACTCTATTTTGGAGATTTTTTCCCCCCACCGTCATGTCACACATATGCTGAAAATAATGTTTTGTTGTGACCCATGCAGTGTAACCTTTTGAAGTTGTCAGTTGGGAAAAAGGCTACTGTGGGACACTTATAGCCTGTCAGCTGCAAGGAATTCAGTGTGTGGAGGACTGGGCTTACAGACACCTGTAGGCCTGGGGTCATGGTGGCACCTCTCAACTTTCTGAGTCCTGTGGGATGGTCTGCTCTTGCTGTATGTGTGCGTGCTTCTGTAACTCTACACTAAACTCCAGGGAATTGTCCAGTACATTAACTAAGCAAATCTAAAAAGGAAATCACAAGAACTCCTCTACAAAAACACTTTTTTTTTTTTTGTAATGGTCATTGTTACCAGATGGTCTCTACTGCCACATGAATTTCCATTTAAGTAAAGGTTACTGAAATGTAAAACTTTTATCATTCCATCACATGCTTCAGTGTGTTCCCACCAGTCACCACATTACTGGGACTTCAAGGACTGATTTACAATAACTGGTGGTTAGCACCGTCTTCAGACAATTTAGCTACAGTCAACTTTCCAGTGCCAGTGGGGAGGAAATGAATCTGACACCAGCTGACGTCTTTATAATACTTTTTGGGATTCAGCTTCCCTCTAGTGAACCACAGCTCCCGACCGTCTCAAATTTGACCGTTCTTTTAATGTTTTGCAGCGATTCTACGATCAAATGACCGCAGCTCAATAACAATTTATTTTTCAGCAATTTCCACCTTGGAAAAGAGACTACTCTGTCAGTTGCTGTCAGGAAAATAGAAAAAACTTAAATTATTCTGTCATGCCAATTGCCTTTTGAGTTCAATGTCTAAGGCAGTGTTTGTATAATGATCAGAATGTTTATTCTTTATTTTTTATCTTGTTTCATTTTGCAGACTCGCAATAGAAAATACAAAATCAAACGCATTTAGGGCAAACACGTGCTTGTATGTGTGCTTGTCCTTGACTATGACAGATGAGAGGGACGGGTGTCGATAAAGCTGCATCAGTCACCGTTCAAGTAGAAAAACATTGTGGTGCTTGTAGCCAGGCAGACCTGATCTGTTTCCTCACATTCACAATCGGCTGCTGTCTGCTCCCAGCAGCTCAGTCGGGCTCTGTCTTGGCCGTCCGTTTGTCTGGCTGCACCGGGAAACTGGACCTTCATCTAAAGTATACGACCTGAAAAGGCACAATAGGATGAAAAAAAAAAACACTTTTATTTGTGTCCAGAGCATTAGGTAAAGACAAGAGAGATGGCGGTGGCATGCAAAGTAGGAGTAAATGTACATGTGTGTATGTATGTGAGGGAGGTTGGGGGGTGGGGTGGGGTGGGGGGGGTCTCTGCCACTGGGTGAGCTTATCCAGAGGATCTGTTCTGCTTCAAGAGGAGAGAGGGGTCTGATAGGAATAGAGCGTGCCGCACACTCGCAATGGGACGCACACAACCCAGGACTTTGTCAGCATTACCTACCGCTGAGTGTTTGAGCACCCCTGGTCCAAAATCAGAGCTCTAATAACAAACTCTGCTGGCTCTTCTGATTGGTCATGACGAATGCCCTCCGCTCATTGGTCTCAGGTAATGTCTGCTGCGAGGGGTTTGACAGCCCGTTACTTGGATTTCATGCGACTCTGTGACTGTGTGTAATTACGTGTTTACATTTCGTGTCGGCCTACATGCGCATTTAGATATTCTGTAAATAAAGTCGGTCTGAGGCATCTAGATTGTAGAAATGGAACGGCAAGAGAACAGAGGCAAGTAAACCAAAGAAGGAAAATAAGGTCCATCTATTTATTCAAGCTGTTTTGCCTTTGCTTTAATTAAAATGTACTTTGTCTTTTATCAGAGAGTGGGCAGGGGGTTGCGGGGGACTTGCCCTTTATTCTGTCCGCCACCTTTTCAGTGAGGAAAGCCAGTGGGTGCCAAACGGCAAAGCCTGCTGGATCATTATTTGAGTGCCAAAACGGTGGGAGAGGAAAAGGCAGCAGAAAGCCGGTCATTAAAATTCCTGCCACCTTGTTGACTGCATCTCCCCAACCAGCTTTCATTTCCCTCTCAGGACTTGGAGGCAAGGGATGGCGAGGAAGTAGAGCTTGGCTGAGCACAAAAGACACGATCCTCAAATTGGACGTGGAAGAGATGTCTTGAAGAAAAGCTCAAGACACTGAGATGAATCTAGCAGTACAACAATACTGACCTCAGATGGATTGTAGGATGGAGAAACCTACACAATGATGCTAGATGCACTCTCGTCAGTGCTACATTTGAACGTTGAATAAGAAATCCAAAGATAAGTCTTATAACCTTGCCCACACAAAGCTTTAATAGCCAGCTAGGATTTAAAGGAGTGTGAGACAGATGAGTGTGACAGATCCTCATTTTTCCACAGGAGAAAGAACCAGCGAGGACAGAAGTTTCTTATCTAAATTACACCTCTGCAATAGATACAGGATGGCAAAAGAAAAAGAGCATCTGAGATGGAGACGTCAGATCTCTTTTGCCGTTTCCTCTTTCTTTTTGTTGGAGGACCACACAGAGAGCCGAGGGCAGGTAGTCGGTGTGTATTAAGGGACTGGTTGGCGCAAAGGGGGATTTGTGCAGTGGACCTTGGAGGCTCTTGGGGGTCTGGTGGTGGCCTTCTATGCCTGCTGAATAGAGAGGGAGCAACCATATGCCTTCGCGGTTCAGTGGAGATCGCAAGGGTTTACAGTACACACAGGTAACAGAGGAGTGAGATGTAGTTTAAAAAAAAATAAAAAAATAGGATATTGAACTCCCTTATCTGGTTAGTAAAGTTACTGGTCTAAACAAATTAAAACATTTTTAGAAGCTAGGATCTGCATTGAACTGAAATACTCTTGATTAAAGGTTGCTGAAAGAGTTGTATGTACATCAGTCAATGTATACACTATAGCCAGGGTCTTAGTTCACCATGCGTTCACCATATGTGTTGTCTAACTGTACAGTTGACGCTAATTTTCTGTAAAACGTGGAGCAGTCAGTGTACGCATTTCCTCATTTATTATTTTTGTTAGTGCAGATTAAATGATGTGAAACGAATGATGTGAAAGCGTTCTCGTATTCGGCAATGACGGCATGAAACACACAGTATTTGGAGGATGTGAATAAAATCCCGAACCAAACCGTGGATTTGCACATTCTCCCAGACGTGTTCGCGGGTGTAGACCTCCCCTCCTCTGCTCTAAATTACCCGCTGAAGGACAAGCCAACGGCTGTCAGTGAGGATGTGCTGATGGGTGACCAGTGACGCACTCCTCCAAATCCCCCGTCCCCCCCGTACCCCTTCGCTCTAGCCTCCCTCTGTGTCCTGTGATGCGCTGCGGTAGGTCAGGTAGGCAGAGAGACGGTGAGCAAAAGGAGAGAAAGGGAAAGAAGGAGAGAGGCGCACGGGGTGAAAGGGGAGATTTTATTATCACCATTGTTTCAAACTCACGGACCCCCCTCCCTCCATCGATGACTGCTCAAATGTCCTGTCTTTTCAACACACCTGAGCCCCCCACCCCCCACCCCCCACCCCCTCTTCTCACCCTTCCCCTCTTTTTCTCTCAAATCTCAATCCTGCAAATCCCTCCTTACCTCCACACAACCCCTCCACTCCCCATTTGCTCCTCTCCTGTTTCTACCTTTCCTCTCAATGGGTTCATACTGTGGGGAGAAAAAGAGGGGGAGAGAGAGAGAGGGGGAGAGAGAGAGAGAGAGAGAGAGAGAGAGAGAGAGAGAGAGAGAGAGAGAGAGAGAGAGAGAGAGAGAGGAGCAGGCCTCTAGGCTGTAAGGGAGAGTGCACCTGGATGGGCAGGCTTCCTGGACACGCTGTGAGGGGCTATTGTCCTGCATGTCAGCAGCCCCTCTCTTTTAATGGGGCCCGTATATCATCGTTCTGATTATGGCAGATGACTGGGACTTGGGGGAGAAACGGGGAGGGGAGGGGTGAAGGTAGATCTGGAAGAAACGTACATGTGTGTGTAAGAGTGAGAGACGGACAGAAAGAGAGCGTACCGGGGAGGGAGGTGGGATGAAGACGAGGTTTGGGGACAGAGGCTTAAAAAACGCAGGGACCCCCAAATCCCCCATCGACTGAAATCCTAGCACTTAACCCCAGCTATGGCATTGTGTGCTGCTGCCATGGGGATTTTCTCCTCTTTTTTTTTTTTCGTGGCGGTCATTCTATTTAATGGACTCTCTTGCGCCATATACTCCTCCCTGCTTCCATTCATCCAAATGTTTTTCTTTTCAGACGTCGGAGGAAGAGGGATGAAGGCTGGTCACCTGTCCTCTCCAGCCCGAAAAACATCGTCTCAGAATTCACAAAGCAAAGAACAAGAGGAAAGGGATGGACTTACTTGGACCTATATAACATACTCAGTCACATTTTTCAGTTCACTGCAAATCATTCTGACAGACATCAGTATACAACGTGATGAAAGTGGGTCTGTCCGCAGTGTCAAGTCTGCAGGAAATATAACAGAAAAAGTTGTTTCCCAACTTTGTTGACAAGTCTGAATTTGTTCATTAGAAAAAGACAGATTTGGCGGCACAGTGGCGTGGTGGTTAGCACTGATGCCTCACAATCCATGGGTACTCCGGCTTCCTCCCACCGTCCAAAGACATGCTCGTTAGGTTCATTGGTCATTCTAAATTGGCCGTAGGTGTGAGTGTGAATGGTTGTCTGTCTCTCTGTGTTAGCCTTGCGATGGACTGGCGACCTGTCCAGGGTCAATGACACCTGGGATAGGCTCCAGGCTCCAGGCTCCAAGCTTCAGGCTTCAGGCTTCCAAAGCAACATTGAGAGTTCTGTCAGACCAGATCTGGCCAGTCTGTTCCAGCTGAGGTTAGTACATTAAGTATTTTTATAATGATTGGACCATAACTCTGATTATTAGAGAATTACTAGTGTCCATCAGCCTGGCATACCATCAGAATTGTTTGCCATCAGAGTCTGGTTACAAATTATTTGGATTTCGTTATAGGGTTCCAACTAATACATGGGAAAATGCATCTGCATCCAATGGGATAGTCCTACAACCAATCAGAGCCATTTTGTTGTAAACAAAATCAACTCCACGTCGCTCAGGTGACACAGTTGAAAAACATCGCTGTCACTCTTCTGTCAATCTCTCTATAAAACACGCCCAAACGATTTGATTCGCCTGGTAGGACTTTGCTTGAGCATAATCAGTTCCTAACAGAGAGACTCTGGACCAACTTCCACCCACAAAAATGTTGTGGCTGGGGAAGGTCAGGCTGGCTTCCAGACTAAATGTCTATTAGTGTCAATGTAGCCAGAAACATGTGGCAGGGATTCAGCATATTTACCTCATAAAGCGCATCCTAAGATCATATTCAGCAACCACTGGCCCCCATGCATATTCCCCTAACTTATAATCAGCCCCATAACCTTGCTCTATTCTCACAAAAACAAAAATCTGATTTGCTTAACTTGTGTATTATACTAAAAGTAAAGGTTTGTACATTTAACCCATTCAAACAGCATGCACACTATTTTCTCACTGCTCTGGGTAGTGAATGTTAAGTGTTTCTTCACTTCACTGGTGGAAGATCTGATCTAACTCAACAGCAGATCAAAGACTGAAGTGTTCGTGTTTTGGGTGACCGAGGAGAGAGAGAGTGCCATTCATTTCATGGGGACAAATGACAGCTAATTGAGTAGGTGTTGTAAGAGGCTGTCTGGATACCTTTCAAATGAGCAAAGGGTCATTTCCCCCATAATTACCTGGCTATGTTGGATTTTGTACAGTGTGTTTGTGTGTGTGTGGAAGAGAGGATGGAAAAAAAAAACAGAGTTGAGTGGGTACAGCAGAGAGGTAACGGAGAAGGCAACTCATTCTTAATAAGGGTTCATTTTCATTCATTTAAGCTATTTAAAAGAAGAGCATGTCCTGCAAACGCAGATCGCTGTGACATTTCGTCCCGCCCTTGTCATTACTCAGCTGCTACAACTCAGAAACAGGAATGATACCAAAGGATCTACTGACCACAGATTTCAAGTTTGTGCTGGTTTGTGTGTTTTAAATGCGAGTCTGTGCTCTTTTCCCCAGAGATGATCAGGCAACAACTGCCGCACATTACACCGTGACTTGTTGTGCTGGATCCAGAACAAATACTTCCACAATTACCACTCACTAACAGAAGCAACAATATTTAATTGCATCTAACGTGCCAGAAAGCCTAATTCATTACTATTTTTGTGTGATTTGTTGCAGCCCGACAGTAACAGTAACAATATGCACTGGGGCTGAGAGCCGGGAAAAGCTGAGTAAAGGTTATGTGCTCATCTTAAGTCGTATTACAGAAGGTTTACTTAAGAGTAGTTTGAGGCTCATTCATTTTTTCCCGTAGCCTATTTTCCTTTAAATACAAATGTAGTAGATTTTAAGAAAAAAAAAAGACACCTATAGCAGATCGTACATTTCTTTTTCTTTTTCCAAGAAAAAGCATGAGGTGGGAGATTTACAAAGTGTGAGTGCATGTCAGAGTACTTCCTATTTGGACGGAGGTAGCCGTGTAGAGGGCAGAAAGAAACCTATAATCCCTCTATGCCGCTTCAGTAGAGTCATTCTGAAAACAGTGAGTCAGTGTCCGCTCTGCGCTTGGTGCGTCAGATGAGAAGCAGTTAATGTGTCAGTAATTGGACAAGCAGTATATTTTAGGAAAAGCCCTTTAAAAAAAATATCCACTCACAGACTCAGAGTGTGTGTGTGTGTGTGTGTGTTCACCTCAAAGCCCGAAGAATAAACAAACAAAGAAACAGAAAAGAAGGGTGAAAAAAGTGAGGAAGAAAGCGGCATTATTCTGGTGTGTCTGGCTGGCAGCTCTCGGGGGGATTGGCGGGATTAAGTGAGAGCTGCGGATGACATCACGGGTAAGGACGGCCGCTTGACTCGTAAAGTGCCCCTCGGTATGTGCATCTACGGGCCGGGTTCCAGAGCCAGGGTGTGGGCGAGGGGGTTGAGGGGGATCATTAGTGAGGTTTTATTGGAGCGCTGGGGAGGAACCACTGGTACATGGGTGCAGACGCACAGGAAAACAGGATTCAGACTGGCTATGTAGTGCAGCGATTTGATTGCTCCCAGACCCTCTCTGCAGTGTGTGTGTGTGTGTGCGAGACAGAGACCCAGAGAGAACGAATTGTGTGCTTAATATGCGATTGATACACGTGTTGTGGACCTGTATTTGAGGCTGATACGCACAAGCAAGTCTGTATGTGTGTCAGGATTTGTGGGCACATGTGTATAATTGTCCTTTTATGCACGCTTTGTGCATGCTCATGCATGCGCTTTTCCGTCATGATGGAAACCAGAGGTATCCTCTAGTCATGGGGGCCTGGTGGCTGTCGATGACGTTTGCTCTGATTTCTCATAAAATGCACAAGGCAAGAGCCAGAAGTCTTTTTTGTTTTCAGAGCCACACAGCACCCCTTTCCTCTCCTCGTCCTTCGCTTTTTTTTTAAAGAACGTGTCGTAAAAGACGACAGCGAGGATATGGCTATGCAGTGCGGGCTGATACAAATCCCATTCGGTCACCTCCAGATGGGAATGCTGTCTTTTACAGAGAGAACTCAGCAGTAGCCCGTCCTGACTCATTGTTTCACTCCATATAAAACGAAATCAACCACATCTTCTGGGGGTGGCAAGCTACTAGCTACCTTTTCCAGTTACGCTGGTGCAGATCCTTTTGAGCCATCTGCTGCTCGGTCTTCTGTGTCACACTGAAACAGCTCATAATGACCCATGTGGTGTTGGGTACATGAAGCAGAGCTCGCAGACAGTGGTTTGACACGCTCTTTAAGATCTGCTCTGTCTGTCTGTGCGTCTCGACAGTGACAGCCTGGAGGAAAGGCTAAAGGAACTGTATCCTCTCCATCATGCCACGGCTAGGAAATGAGCCATTCATTCTGACCGCTGCTGTCAAGCCGTCTGACCTCTCAGGGCTGGAAGGCCCACTGTGGTCTCATAAAAAATACCAGTCATAAAACAGCTGAGGGGGTAAGTCGCTCTTGAGCTATTAGCTGGTGATACTGGATGAGATTTCAGTAGGTGTTAGGGTGTAAGACTGGACGAGGCTAGGAGGTAGGCTAGTGTCTCTGAAATGATAGATATGCTGAGCACGGTGAAAATGCCAGCTTGCGAAGAGGTGAGCTCAAGTCATTAACTCAATCATTACGGCATCTGTGTAAGCCTTTTATTTACAATATTCGCAGCTCAGCTCATTTAACATAAATATGTTGGGCACTGCTGCCCAAGAAGAACAGAGTCGGCCTTAAACTACTAACCCTAATAGAACCATTAGTTCACCCTCTCAGAGTTTGCAGTCAAACAAATCACAACCCACACACACAGTCTCAAAGCACTAAATGCCCTTGTTATCAATTGGGGGAAAGGCATTATTACCTATTAGCTGTTTTAATGGTGCAAACAGGGGCACACAAAGTAAATACTGAGGTTTACGACTTCCCCTCCTCAAGAAAAGCACGTGTTTGATTGTGGTTGCTAATGTTAAACTAATTAGGGAGGTCTGAGCTGAAATACTACGCAGAACATTTACTTTCACTCATTTGAGACTAAACAGTGGTTGACTGGGAGCAAAGTGGGAGCATCCATGCTTAATAATGGCATCTTTACACAATCGGGGTTTATCGCAACCGGCTGCACATGAATGATCGGCCATTAGAGAGAAAACATGACGGTGGGTTCTGAAAAGACAGTTGTTTTTTTCCCCCTTGTAATGTGGCTAAATTTGTTTTGAAATAAATCAATTACTAGAAGTTTAATGAAAGAAACACGTCTAAATGGAGACATTCAGTAATAATTAGTACATTACATGTAGTATAAAGCTACGTTAAAGTCAAAATAAACTCAGTGAATATAACTGACTGTAATCTACTTAAAAATTTGAAACAAAACTTATGCAAAATATTTTATTGCCTCAAAATTCATGTTATCTAAAATTATTTTTTTTTCCCATGAATGTTGCTGACAATATTGCATGTTATATTATGAAAGAGGCTACGATCTATCAAACTACCACAATGCAAGACAACGAGACACATTTTAATGTTTGAGAGGTGCAATAGCCTGAACTTTATTATCACCAGCGTTATCAAATGTATTTGGGCTAAGTTGTAGAAATACTAAATCATGATGACCGTTTCGCGTTTGAACAGGTCACAACAAACCTTACAAACAGTATAGAAACACACAATGCTGCAATTTAAAAAATAAAATAAAATTTAAATATCAAATAAAGTACATTAAACAATTTACATAACAGAAAAATACAATTTTTAGACCAACTCTGAGGAGAGACGTGATGCCGCTGGACCAAAAAAGGGAATCAACGTGGCCTAAAACAATGCAATTGATCTCTTCATGACTATAGCCAAAAATGGTTATGTTCACACTGCACCCAAAGTACGGCTTTAATAGTTTTTCTGAGTGATTTGACGCCGTTTGATATTTTTAATTAAACTGAGTCTATTTTAATGGCTTAAGTTTCTTAAATCTTTAACACTCAAGTAATAACTTATGAGTCGTTCAAGGAAATTGCGTTGAATAGGAAATTGATGTAGAGGAATATAAGCTGTAGCCTCTAGTGTGAGTTACATTTAATTAATTGCTAATGAGTAATAACAAAAACATTGCTTTATGACTATATTCAATTAAAAAAAAAAACATTCTGTGCATAAGTTGAGTCATCTGGTAAGGCATCATGAGTATTCACTAAAGATGTAAATGAACTAAAATAAAAACTCCATACAGAAACAGAGATGGGTAAACAGAGTTGCCCACATCGCCTTATATCCCCATACGAACGTTTACTGTAGATCACATTTGTGGTCATAAAAGGCCTGCTCAGAATAAGTGTGTCCATATACAGATACAGTATCCTGAGACCAAATAAAGCCATCTTATATTTGTGTCTGTCATTATCAAACTGTGGAAACATTCCTTTCGAACATGGCAGTGCTCTTGTGTCAGGTTGGAAAACTGGCGTTATCTTAAACAACTGGTCTGGAGCGTCTCAAGGAGAACGTTGATGAAAAAGACAGAGCACCAACAGCGGTAAATAGACTTTTTATTTTGGCCACTTTGACGGTGGTATATTCCACATGGATCTCAGCACTGATGTCGAAAAAAGAAGACTTTACTGGGGGCGTCTGACAAAGATGAGTGTCTATATATGTGTGTGTGTGTTTGGATGAGTGTACAGAGTTAGCCTGGCGCTCTGGAGGAGTGACAGAGAAACAGGGCTGGAATTTATTCATAGCCTCGTTTCCACCGACGAGGAAAGAAAAAAAAAGACTCGACGCCATTTCCAAAGCACTCTCCTCAGCAGAAAACACTACCCGGGCATTACATCACCTGACCCCCATCAAACGCACTCACACAAATTCATTGTTGACCCCCACCATCCTCTTAATCCTATAAATGTTTTTACAACTCAGTGTGTCACTTGGAGTGCTGGACACCGAGGTGTTTACATTAGGCTAGCCGTGCTAGCTAGCGGCACTGAACGCCGCATGGCCATCTATCAAAGGGTGCTCATAAACACACTAATTAGGCCGTACTTTATTGTTATTTAGCTCCACAGATCATTAAGCTAGTGTAAACCGACATATTAACCTTTGATTAGTTTGACAGTGTTAATACTGTGTCATCGCTGAGCCACATTTATCATAGCGCTGAGCATAACATTCATCACAGGGTCAGTCACCTTTAGAGGCAATGAACTTCTTATTAATAACACCACACAACATCCCAGATTACAACCCGGACCATACGTGACACAGCAGTTTAATACATTTGCATATCATTCCAAATGAAATGGGTTTCCTGGTTTGTTATTACATCTGTGTGCTTCACTATATTACAGCTGAACAATGACTAACAACAGATTGTTTATCAATTAGTTTCATCAGATTAAGCGTAGAATGGATAAAGTTTCAGGAACGTAGTGGCTATGAAACAAAGAAAGCTTAATGAGAGGTGTGATTACATTGTACTCCCGATCAGGTCAATTTACTAAACATCTGGAAACATAAAAAACATTTTTAATAAATCAGTGAGATAGACATAAAGTCCAACTGATGTTGTCAGGAGGCATGTAATGCTGTAACTGGGAGAGATGTGGGTGGAGTACCGTGAGCTAGCTGTATAGGTTTGTAGGCAACAACTAAATCTTTATTATATTAATGTATAGGCAAGGTCATCCATCATCATCATCATCATCATTTCTTTGAAAAGTCAAGTATGATTTTGACTCAATGTGGTCTAGATAAGAGGCCAGGGAAAGAACTTCAGGGATATCTGCCCAGTCTAGTGTTTTAGATTTAGAAAATACAGGAACACAGTGTCTGCTTGAGTTGTGCATTATTCAGAGGGAAAATGAAATGAAAGGTCGCGTGTGGATCCAATATCACACAAAATATTTATATGTTGCATATTGACTACAGATACTCAGGAAGAGAAAATTAAGTTTTAAAAAGGCTACAGTGACTGTCCTTCAGCATTTAGTTCAATGTGTTACTGGTATTTCATTGATATGCAGGATCTGTTTGTTGTTTTCCAGTTAGATTTATTGATGTCACATGCAAGACAGCAGCTGTAGTCTCTTTCTCATCTGTTTCCCAAACACCACATAGACTCTGCAGCAAGATTAGTCTAAAACATTAAAAAATATCAGAATCATACATTCATGCTGAGATGTTTTTATTTCCTGTCCTGCCCTACGAACCATCACAGTAAACTTAACTCCTGTATGCTACATGACTCTTAAAGTGTGATGCATGTCTCCAGATGGGTTTGGGTGTGCCAGAGTCAAATGGCCCATGCTGATTTTTATTCCCACTCCGCCACTGTAGGGTGCCAACTTCAAAGAGCTACAAACTTAGACTAAAGTGGTTCAATTTTGTCCTGCACACAGTATATTTATTCCTACAGCTTTCTGGACCTCCAGAGCCCTTCAAGAGGCCAAAGCGCCCAATAAGGCAGGCACGAAAAAACCTGATAAACGACTCCTCAATTGCACATAAACACAAGTCTGCCACTGCATTGCATGCCGCTGAAAGAAATTCTAGGGTGAAAACAGTCTGATTTGACCCCAGCAAGGGCCAGAGATCATTGAGACCACCATATTGGATTTCACTTTGGATACTCGCATG
Organism: Chelon labrosus; assembly: GCF_963514085.1. Classification (NCBI taxonomy): domain Eukaryota; kingdom Metazoa; phylum Chordata; class Actinopteri; order Mugiliformes; family Mugilidae; genus Chelon; species Chelon labrosus. The sequence goes on from NC_140360.1 coordinate 8,915,192, forward strand.
GGGGTGAGTTAAACCAAAAAAGTCAATAACCTTATTGACCGGTGCTTAATTTGTATATCAGGAGGTGTAGCGGCACAGAGAATGTGCATCCAATCCAACAGGATAAGCGGGAAGAAAAAAGCATCACTAATAGAAAATATCTGCACTGAACAATTCAAGAATACAATATTTTTAAACACCATAGGCCTATGGGGAATCTAACAGCTGACCTCTATGAAAACCCACATTTTCTACATCCTCCCTCTGCTGGTAATGTTTATTGGCAGATGTACTAGCATTGATGCCAACATTGCAATATTTTGGGTGTCTGTGGTAGTACTGATGCCACACTGTTGATGGACTGGACACGGTGGGAGAAAAGGAGATTCTTAAAACACAGTTTTAGCCGCTTGGTTTCCAGTCTACCACTACAACATTCAACCAGATAAAAACCAAAAGAAAAGTAATACTTAACACAGACACCAGCCAGTAGGTCAGAAGAATGACCAAATGTTAAAATAAAATGTTAATGGCGACAGAGGGTTAGTTTCTGGTTTTCATCTGGTGGGGTTCACAAACTAAATCCTGCGGCTGGATGCAGGCCACGTCTCTGTCATTCTTAACCTAAGCCCACGGAGGCTTCAGTTAAGGTTGATGTCTGCTTAAAGACCTCCAGGATTTGAACGCAACATGAATTCCAGACAAATTTCTGTATGATTATGCGTATACGCTGCACAATGGTGGATAAAATAGCATTTCAATCATGTTTCCTGTACGTGGTTTGTGCGAGCCATTATCAAGTTCACATCTCCCTTCCTCTAAACAATGAAATCCAAAATTCTACAGACAGATTATTCTAAATCCAGAGGACGCTTTGGTGATTACCCTAACGACCTGAAATAGCACATAATGATAGACGCAGTGGAACAACATGCAGGAGGAAAAAAGCTTGAGGGTTGAACTCTTTCCAAGGAGTATTGTTGCTGACATCACAGCACTAATGCTTTTTATGGACATCTTCATTATCCGTCACTGGCTGCAGCAAGAGATAATCCAGGTGAAGGGAAGGTCGAGGGTTATGATTTGAACAGATTAAAGAGTGTGTGCACACTTGCGTGTGTATATGCATGCAAATGTACATAGCACATTGTAAATCTGTATGTTTGTGGAAGTGAGTGTGTGTGTGAGGGAGGAGGCAGACTCTGGGGCTGAGTAGATCTTTGCGTGAGTGTCTATAATTGGCGGCAGAGGGAGAATCTGTGAGCTGACATCTGCAGTTGATTTTTGGTGATAATAAATCAGGTTTCTTTCTCCGCTGGTGTGCTTCCACACGGCTCTCACTCTCGCTTGTCTATGTGTTACACGCGCCCTCTCTCTCTTCCTCTTCTCCTTCTCATTTCCTCAATCCTGTGGAAACCCAAGGACTAGCTGTACAGAGTTCCTGCAAAACTTTGGACTCAGCCTCACTTTTTGGGTGGCCACACAACTTGAGTTGTGAAAGCCCCTTCCTGACTAAAGCCGTAGTGGGAGAAAAAGGAAAAGGAGTGTAAAAAGGAGAAACCTGCTCTGTGATTATCAGCGAGTGGAGGTGGATGGAGACAACGAGGTGTGAACAGGCCGCAGCTGAGGGGAGCACAGTCTGGCAAAACCTGCAACTGCCTGTGTGGAGCCCAATTTTTTGCTGACGGCACCTATCTCTGCCATACGTGGCTGAGTTAGTAGTAAAGGCTTTAGCCACTGAGCCACTTCTCTCCACATCAATTTCCTCTGTAGCCACAGCCTCGACACCAGATTTAGAGCTGAGTGACTGCTGTTTTGATTATCCTTCTCCTTGTTACATTAAACATGATCCGGAGTGAGACAGAGTAGAAAAAAATGAGAGAAACCCTTGTTGGAGGGGACCTGGGTTTCTGTTTTTACACAACCACGATTACAGAGTTCATGCAAAAAAATAAATCAGCTTTATTCCAAGAGATGTTAATTAAGTGAACATTTTGGATTTCTGTATAGTTTAGTGCTCTGATATGTTTAGTTAAACTGTTTGTCACACTCAGATACATCCATGCAAGATGTGGCATAACTGAAAACAAAAACACGTTGTATATATTTCTTCTGCAGAGGGCATGTTGAACCCCACACCTCACTCAAAGCCCTAGTCATTCAGTATTAACCACATGTGAAGGAAATAAATAAATGTTTAATAACTGAAAGTCAAATTTCCCTGTATTAACTTGCAATCTTAATAAAAAAAAAAAAGGGCGCAACAACCACATTAGACATTAAACAGTAAGGCAAGACAAGATTTTTCAATTTTCTTAGTGAAAATTCCAAATGGCACAACATTAAGAAACCTCCATTGCACAAACTGGAGCAATAAAAATAGAGCATATGGGAAAACCAGAACATCAGAAACAAAAAAAAAAAAATGAAATCTGTGTATAACAGACCTCGGGCTGTATATGCACATGTGTAATGTCTGTGGTATTTGTATATATACACAATACAAATATGTGCCATATCTGTGGTAAGACATTCTGACTGTGAGCGGTGTATGTTTGTGAGTCACAGGAGGTAGAGGTGGGAGGTAATGGGTGCTGTGGCGTTGTGGAGTCTGATGGCTGCTGGCGACTAAAACCTCCCAGTAGCAGCCTGGTACACATATCTAATGAACTGAGAAAGAAGAGGCTGTTCCATTCTTTCCTGTTGGCCCCTTAATAACTTGTAGGTGTCCACCAGCTCCTTCACCATGCCTTCCTTAAGGCTCTTTTGGGGTACTGCGGGAAATAGACGGTTTAACCTTTGCACGTAGCCTACGAGCCCTATATATTTGTGCACTTCTCAGTCTGGCTTGCTCTGCAGAGTCGACACCCAAACACTAGTCGGTGCCGTCTCTATTTTGGGTTCATTTTTGTTTCTACTTCCTGCTTCACTTTCAACAATGGCGACTGAAACTTTCACCGAAGACGAGTCGTACAAATGTTTCTACCTCCAAACCTCCTCAGTTAACCTTTCCTCGATGTGTCACATCTCTATCGATCCAAAACAATCAATTCGAAGCAGCCAGAAATAGCGGAAACACGCTACTACCAAGCGGACCAATCACAGCTCTTGCAGTCTGCATCGCTGTGACGTGTAGTTACATTTCTGGGGAGGTGCACATCAGGCTACAGCATTAGGGCCTGCGTGGGGTCTGGACTGACGCCCAGGGTATAAACTGCACATTATAGTGACAGCTGCTTGATCTTCCTGATACTGAGCTGAAGGCGCTTGCTGCCACACTATACTTGCAGCTCTAAACTGGATCCCTGTACTCTTCCTCCTTATCATCTGTGATACAGCTCACAATGGAGAGGTCATCCAAGAAGCTCTCTAAGTGCCATGTTACCGAGTTGAATGAGGGGTGTTGAACAGAAAAAGGTGACAGCACAGTTTTCAGAGGGTCGTCACCACGTCTGACAAGCAGTCTGACATACTGGGGCCATTAGAAGCACAAGCTTCTACACCTAGATCTTGTGTTGTTAGGCAAAGGTGAACATAAATGCAACAGCAGGAATCCATTGCTGATGCAATTCTCACCAGGCTGCCAAAATGAGATTTAATCTAATTTCTGAATACTCTTGCCCTCCACATAAGAAACAATCAAAACAAAGCCTGTGTCTATATGCACAGACACAGACTGGAAACGGCTCTGTGCATGATTATGAATCAATGTTTCAAGGTTTTTATTGTCATGCCAAAAAAAAAAAAAAAAAAGAGGTATTTAAATGTGTTTATACATGTGTAAAATGTGCAAAAAAAATAAAAAAATACCTCACGTGACAGGCAGATGGAGCTTGAGCTAATTTTTCAAAGTGGTGGCACAAAGCAAATTTGGGGAAAGCCCCTTGTGTGTACACAACAACGCAGCATTCCTTTAGCACGCCGGGGGTACAAAGTTTCCTTGGATTGTTTCAATTACAGAGCTTTTACAGATGCAGCTACCTTCCTCGGGGTAGCAGAGGCTAGACAGGTGAAATGATCAGGCTTTAAATCTGGCTGACCTCTCACTAGCAAGACAGAAACTCTGCGGTTGGATCAACATATGCCTGATGGAATGCAACTTCCTGCCTCATCTGTTAAAATTACCCCAAGAGGAAGAGAACAACATTTCTTAAAATATTTACTGATGAAACAAGACAGAGTGAGAATGCTAAACTTTTTCAATACTCTTTGAAGTCGGTAATAAAATCTACTGCAAGATACAGTGACTTATTAACTGTTACCTGTGACATTTTATAATTTGCAATTTATTAGCTTAGAACTTCAGCTACATAATTGTAGATATGTCAGACAGAGATCCTATTTTATCTGCCAACTAACTGACTGAACATTAATTTACAGAGAGACGGGCAAGTCCCCACCCAGTGTCCGTGCAATGTGTCTATAATTGATTTCCTCTGTGAGTCTATCTGAAGTGGGTGTTGTTGTTGTATTTGTGAATCTTATCATCTTTTCCTCACAAGGAAAAACAAGCATCATTCCCTCAGGCAACTGTAAACACTGGGGCTCGGTCTGTCAACGCTGTTGTGTGTTTAGACATCTGTTTCAACCGCAACTTAGCGCTGATCGTCAGTATCATGTGGCTGCAGCCTGGAGTTACATGTGCACTTCCAAATACATGTTGTCTATTACCACATTTGGATCTAATTCAAAATGGAGTGTTTAGCGGTTGCGGCGGTGAAAGACCTATCTTCTCTTGTTGTTATGAAAATTTGTAGGAGATGGTTAGCATCAGAGCATGGATGCATGCGGCGCAGGGTTGCAGAATTAGTCATGTGTTTTGTGAAAGATAAAAGGACATAAGCTGAACTGAGAGGAACTTACCATCGTGCAATGTACACGGAAGTCTTAACTTAATCTGTGACATAATTATATTATCTCTGACAGACATTCAAGCTTGTGAAACGATGAAAAAAAATATTGAAGTGTCAAGATTTGTCACCAAGACTTGTTTGTTTTCTTAAAATATGAATCATTTTTCAACAAAGAGTTACTTTACTTGTCAGTATACATATTAAAAACAGACAACAGCCTCCTCTCACCACTGGAGATGGTACTTATTAGCATGTATACAGTACATCAAACCAACTTTCTAGACCACAAACTCCATCCCCAACCCATAGCTTTTAGAACCTCGCATAGGAGGAGAAATATATGACCTGGTCCGGTGTATCATTAAAGTATATGGAGCATTACCCATACTGCACATAGGGGCCATGCTACAGTTTTATTGCAGGTTTACAACTTGCTGGTGGAATAACTGCAGCTTGTTTCCTTAGGTGGAAGATGGGAAAAGGGTAGAGGATGTGTATGCGTGCACGTTAGAGCCACGTCAAGGGAGCTTAACAGAATACCACATAATTAAATGTAGCAATCTAAATGTCAGCCAGTCCTTCATTACTGAAGACCATGTGTATCAACTGGATCCGCTTTCATTGCGGGGCTGCAGCAATGCATTGATGTAATTGATGACATCCATTGTGTAAATAAATCGATTTGTGTGGAATACGTTGACGCGTGTTTACGTTCATTCCCTATTACGGTGGCTCCTGCTGCCGGGCATGCTGGAAAATGGCCGCAACCAATCATCAGAAGTGTGAGAAATTTGTTAAAAGTTATAATGGCCTGCCACAAAAGCACAAACGCTATGCGCCCCAGCGGAGAAGATCAGTTTCTGACATCAAAGTGACGAGAGAGCGGCATGCATATTTGGACTATAGCAGCGAGTTTTGTCTGATTGTTGGTAGGTGGTCAGTGGCTGGGAGTCACTGTTGCGTCCTCATCTTTCGTTTTTCAGTCAAGAACTATCCCAGCTGACACCTGGGCGAGATGCGGGATACGACCGCTGAAGTTAAATAATACTCAACACTATCTTTGCTAATTCATGAGGGAGCATAGTAAATGTTTCCTATTTATAATAAATGAAAGGTTGAAAGGTCACCGGTAGAAGTCATTGTTATCGCTTAGTGGACATAAGGATTAGTTAACTACTCAGAAAATAATCAACTTATCGGAAGGAAATAACAATCAATTAAAAAATAATCATTCGTAGCAGCCCTAGTTCATTGGCTAGTTCACAATACAATAGCTATTGACAACAGAAGCCTGGCTTAAGGCAACATACTTTGCTGGTAATGCAGGATGACGGTCAAATGAAATCAAACTTCTGTCTGAGCAGTCATAAACAGTCCTAGCCTCTATCATGCCAACAAGCATCACGATGCCTAAACTTACCATCAGTGACTCGATACCCTCCAACTAACCATGACATTGTTTGAAGAGTTTGGTGGCAGTGTCCAACTATTATTATATACCGACAAGAGTGACATACACTATATTACCAAAAGTATTCGCTCACCTGCCTTTACTCATTCTATGAACTGAAGTGCCATCCCATTCCTAACTCATAGAATTCAATATGATGTCGGTCCACCTTTTGCAGCTATTACAGCTTCAACTCTTCTGGGAAGACTGTCCACAAGGTTGAGGAGAGTGTTTATAGGAATTTTTGACCATTCTTCCAAAAGCGCATTGGTGAGGTCACACACTGATGTTGGTCGAGAAGGCCTGGCTCTCAGTCTCCGCTCTAATTCATCCCAAAGGTGTTCTATCGGGTTCAGGTCAGGACTCTGTGCAGGCCAGTCAAGTTCATCCACACCAGACTCTGTCATCCACGTCTTTATGGACCTTGCTTTGTGCACTGGTGCACAGTCATGTTGGAAGAGGAAGGGGCCCGCTCCAAACTGTTCCCACAAGGTTGGGAGCATGGAATTGTCCAAAATGTTTTGGTATCCTGAAGCATTCAATGTTCCTTTCACTGGAACTAAGGGGCCAAGCCCAGCTCCTGAAAAACAACCCCATACCATAATTCCTCCTCCACCAAATTTCACAGTTGGCACAATGCAATCTGAAATGTACCGTTCTCCTGGCAACCTCCAAACCCAGACTCGTCCATCAGATTGCCAGATGGTAAAGCGTGATTCATCACTCCAGAGAACGCGTCTCCACTGCTCTAGAGGCCAGTGGCGGCGTGCTTTACACCATTGCATCCGACGCCTTGCATTGCACTTGGTGATGTGTGGCTTGGCTGCAGCTGCTCGGCCATGGAAACCCATTCCATGAAGCTCTCTGCGTACTGTACTTGGGCTAATCTGAAGGTCACATGAAGTTTGTAGCTCTGTAGCAATTGACTGTGCAGAAAGTCGGCGACCTCTTTGCACTATGCGCTTCAGCATCCGCTGACCCCTCTCCGTCACTTTACGTGGCCTTCCACTTCGTGGCTGAGTTGCTGTTTTTCCCAAACGCTTCCATTTTGTTATAATAGAGCTGACAGTTGACTGTGGAATATTTAGGAGCGAGGAAATTTCACGACTGGATTTGTTGCACAAGTGGCATCCTATGACAGTTCCACGCTGGAATTCACTGAGCTCCTGAGAGCGGCCCATTCTTTCACAAATGTCTTGTTTCACAGTCTGCATGCCTGAGTGCTTGAATTTATACACCTGGGGCCAGGCCAAGTGATTAGAACACCTGATTCTGATCATTTGAATGGGTGAGCGAATACTTTTGGTAATATAGTGTATTTCCAAAATCATACAGAAGAAAGTCATAAGTCATATTGGATGAAGTTCAAATAACACAGCACCTTTACATTTGAGTATAATGTTTTAAATAACACATGAGTCTTCCTTAGATCTGAAAATGTTCCTTTAAATCCAGAATAATTCATTCTTAGGCAGATAGACAGTTAAATAAACTTATGTTAATGTTTATCTCAAACATTTCAGAGGTTTTAAAGGATATTCTGCGTTAGTGTAATTAATACAAACCAGATAGAAATGGAAAATGCCAGACAGACACATTAAGTTAACTTATGAAAACTGAACCCGCATCAAGCCCGGTGTATCGAGCGTTAATTTCCCTGCTCATATAGTGAGTAATCAAATCAATCTTTCAAATGGCAACAGATCTCAAATGACCTGCGTGACTTGGAAAAACAATACCTGTTAAAAGCCGCCTCATGTCTACACATTGCAGGACTTGTGGCTTAATCACACGATTTAGTATGTTGATAATCTATACAGAACTAAATCAATACTGGAGGGTAGCGTGGGGGGGGGGGGATCACTTCCCCGAGGGGGAGGTCTGCCATTGAACATGACACCATGGGACGAGCGTGCCTAATCCATGTTTGAACTTTAAGTGTGCGTGGGCCTCTCTCTTCTTAACATGACCACTCAGTCCAGGCTGGCTCAAAGCTTTGGTCACTCTGGTGATCATATGCAGTCAATGCGCATGTGGGAGATGGGGGACTAGACCACTCTGCTCTACATCCACCCATTCCTGAAAGATCTCCCAGCTCCCTGAGAAAAGCCCATTCTGCCTATGCTCTAATACTTCCAGGTGTTTTGGTCATTAAGGCCTCTGGCTATTAGAAGCGCAGTGGTGCTTGCTTAACGGCTGTAAGGCCAACCGTCGTGCTCGGATCACACCTCCACAGCTGTAAAGAGCAGCAGGGAGGGGTGGCAGCCGGGGAGGCATGCGCAAAGGGGGGACGGGGCTGAAACGCCCGCTTTGTTCTCTGGGGGCTCCGGTTACCCCCAGCTCTCCCCACAACCCGTGCGACATTCAATACGGCAACTGTAAATTTTACATTAAGCGTGTGAAATCACAGATGCACATGTCACAGCAGTGTCATAAAGTGAATTTACTTAGCCCGACTTGAGCACGCACCTTAACTCTTTAAGTCTCTGCAGGGGGCCGTTAGAGCGGCGGATGGTAGACAAAATCACAGCAATTAATTTTTAAAGTGGCTCCCAAAAAGTGTGCTATATGCGGATGTGTTCAGGCAGCACACCTGGCCCTATTCACTTTATTAAAAATAGCCTGGCAGCCTGTTGTTTTCTTTGCATATTAAAGAATAATTGATATTCAGGCTTCGCTTACAGCTTGTTAAAGGTTTAATGGTCTGTGAATGTGAATAATAACTATGGGTGAAAACTAAGAGAGTGAGAATGACCTTTACAGTGCACACAAATAGCACAGTGGAAGGGCAATATGTACATACAAACAAACTCGAGTTGATTTCAACAACAAAGTGTGAGATCGGACTACGTAGAAGAAAATAACGCTATGGTAAAACTGCAAGGATGACATCCAAAAGGTGACTTTATTCCAGCGTGATAGCATTTTACACATTCACAGACAGCAGAACTGCAAATCTGCCAGCTCACTGGTGACAGAGCCCCAGTCCACCTGTTCACTCTCGGATCATCCCTCCACTAAAAATACAAAGAGAGGAATCCATACAAGTCTCAGTCGTAAACAGCAGCCCAGGGAGAACGATACATAACGCGCTTCCAAATTTCCTGTTAAGCAGCCATGACTGTTCAAGAGCCGGAGTTATGGTGTCTGGAATATCAGAAAGCGAGGTGGCAAAGCAGTCACTGCTAACAGAATTTGATCATTTATCTCATCTTTAATATTTGCATACTTTCTGACTACGTTTCTGTTCAACACTACACCGTGTGTGACTCCACACAGACACACAGATTCTGCGTTAGTCCCATGAAATTCCCCTACTTCCTATTCATAAAATGCTGATGATGAGTAATTCAAGCATCCCCCTAACTCCCGCAGTTCATTTGGCTATGGCTAAATAAATTCTGCACAGCGCCCTGTGTTGTATACCCTCTAAGAGTATTCCCCTTGCTCAAAGGGTAGAGGCGGGGTGAGGGCAACATTAAGACTGGTGGCTTGTAAAGTGAGATGGGAAGTTTAATTGATCTAAAGGAATTTAATGTGGCGTAGTGAATCGCAGCAGACAGCATGGATTTATACCTCAACCCTGGAGAACCGAACATAATATTACCGGAGTTTTATAGCAGAGGGGGGATTTTTTTTTTAATTGTGGCCACAAAAATGATTTACTTCACATTGGGTGAAGCCGCAGTTCAATAACAGCCCTGAATGCCCATTTTAATTCCCACTCTTGCATAAAAAAAGTTGTGGAAAGTGTATGACATTGTATTCTACTTCGAACCTAAATGGCTTCTAGAAAGACAGATTTCATTTTATACGGAATTAATTAAAGCCATCCCACTTGTGGAAGAGTATTTTTTTGGCACGACCCGTTTCACACATCACAAGGCGACATTCACGCCTGAGCTGTATCATTTTAAACTAAGCTCCCGCTCTCTCAAGTGTTAAGCCCATCCTGTATGGACTTCTATGAAAACACAGAGAACTCTGCAATGTGTTGGAGATTTTGAATGTAAAACCAAGATTACCACACAGCCACAGGGAGAGGGATTCAGCACAATCCCTGCAGGATGTGTAGCGGCCAAGTCAAACAAGAGCGCACATATTTACCAATATGTTCTGGATTCTGTGGCCACACAAATACACAGATGCGCACAACAAATAACAGATGGATGTTAAGTAATGTTGTTCCTTTCGTTTTTACTTTGAATATACACCGGACAGCCATAACATTAAAACCACTGACAGAAGAAGTAAATAACATTTATCATCTTGTGACAATTCAGTGTTATGCTGGGAGACCTGGCATTCATGTGGATGTACCACCCACCTAGACCAGACCAGGCATCCCTACCCTGTAGCAATGACACCCGTTGATGGCAGCAGCCATCCCCAGCAGGATGCAGCCTGACACAGAAACACACACAAAAGTGGTTTAGAAACAACCCAAAAAACATGACAAACAGCACAAGGTGTTGACCTGGCCTCCAAATTCACTAGATCCCAAACTGACCACAGAGGCCCCTCCCCTCAACCTATAGGACCCAAAGGCCCCCACTAACAACATGATGTTGCTAGACACCACAGGACACCCTCAGAAGGCCCACGTCCATTCTCCGATGAATCACAACTGCTTTGGAGGGACAAGGGAGACCTACATAATATTAGGAAGGTGGTCATAATGTTATGTCTGATCGATGTACGATATGATGGCAATCCATATTGTTTTGTAGATACTTTTATGTAAAGATATTGATGCAAACGATTCAAAATGTTCCATGCGCCTCTCACTGAGTTATACAGAATCACAGAATGTGCAGAAAAAAAGCAAATGTAGGGAAAACACACAAACTGTCTTTTGATCAATGCTGAATGATTGAATACACAGAACAATGTATGTCAACACACACAGCTGTGAACATGAGAAAAGGCTTTGCGTTGTTTGGATCGAACAGACAACTTATACAAGCACTGTGCGTAGAAGATATACAACGATTAAACTTTGAAATGAAAAAATACTTGCATATTTATGGATTCTGGATGATTGAGGTGAGGGGGGAGGAGTATATAACAAATAAAAAATCTGGCCTCTTTTCCTATTTTCTTTAATGGAAAAAAAAAAAAAAAACATACGATACACAAATGAACACTCTTATAAGATGAGTTCATCTTCAAACATATCTTGGGGGATCAATCAAACTAAGATTAGATTGAGATGAATAAAACCCTTTATTGAAGACTCTTCTGACTATATTGAGATTGGGTCAATACCTCTGCTGCTGATGTAAGCCGTCAGTTGTTCTCATGTAATGTTTCTGACATACAGCACCAGGGATTTCAGCCTCACTCAGTAGGAGACACCATATTCCTCTGTAGCCAGTTTATAATATACTTCACAAATGCTGAAAACTGAAATATCGTTTTCAAAAGTTGTGAATGTGCTCTAATAAAACACCATGTTATAGCTCGTTTTCTTGTTCTTAGTTTAACCTATTTTACACATCTGAAGTTACCGTTTGAATCTAGACAGATTCTTTTGGTTTCACTTCTTATAAAGCTGACCGAAGTGACCATAGGGGCAACCCCCAAACATTCATCGTTTTATACAGGTTTGTACTGGCTGTCCTTGGTTTAACACCCACAGTAAATTTGAGAAGTGGCTGATGTGTAAAGTTTTAGAATCTCACTAAGCATAATCTGAAGCTCGACTAATACTCTTGTTGACTTAGCTTAGCCATCCTATCTGGGAAAAGTCTGATAGACCACAGCTCAGCAAAATGTATTTACATTGCAGTAGGGAGCACCGGATGAGGAAGATTGAGTCAGGGAAAATGTACGATGCCTCATATAAAATGTGATTCTCCTAAGAGGGGGCGAAAAAAAATATTCCACTGTGACTACCCGTTGGAGTGATTTTCAGACAGACACAAGCTCATGGGAGGAAACCAAGCACTTGTTAAACGTACCAGACCTGGCTCAGACCACACCTAGGCCTGGCCATCCATCAGACTGACTGGACAGAATTTACAGTGGGACCTGATCGGTCATCATTTATTACTTTTACTGGTCCTAAGTGGAGGCAATCAACGGCTGGTGTTTGTGTAAGAGGAGACCTCCACCTGCGAGGGCCTACCATTAACATAAACCTTACTTGGAGAGAGATATGTCATCGGTCTGTGTTCGTTTTGGGCCTGGAGCTTGAAAGAAGAAAAAAAAATAAAAAATGAGCTGCAGTGTATTTAATCAAAAAAGATGAGTGTAACACACGCCTTAAACTATTCCTCAGAACAGTGAATTCTCAACTGGTCAACTGGAACACGATCAAAGACAAAGATGTGCAACTGAGTTTCCATATCTGTGCTTCTAAACAACAGGAAACCAAGAGTAATAAGATGAAACTGCAGAACAGAAATCAACCATGTGTGCAGGACACTGGCTCTTGAGCAGCGGCAGTCGTATCTGCTCGATCAGTGAAAGATCTGAAGGAGAAGTTGAAGCGGATGACGGTGTAACTACTGGACCTAGTAACATAGCATCCCCTGAAGCTACTCTCACCTCGAGGAGGGGGTATAGGTGTCTTTGATGTCCTGCTGATACTGGCTTCTGTTCAGGCTCATGACACGTCCTCTGAACGCTCCATTGACCACGATCAGTGACTTAGCACGTAAATGTTCAACCAAAGTGAGGGACAGAGAGGGGCAGATAAAGAGACGTACGGGGAAGCAACAGTAAAATAACAATAGATGGGTGAGATACACCATGAAGTTCACAGAAAGTCATAACCTTAACTGAGTTGTTGCGGTTCATTAGAGTGCTTTGAGTACAGGAATGAAAGAAAGAGCGAGAGTGAGAGAGAGAGAGAGACGCAGTGCCAGGGCATCTGATGAAAATATGTTTGGCCCTCTGCACCACATTCATGTTTTGGATGCTCATCAATTAGCCAAATTTGATCAGATGCCACAGGTGAAGCACTCCAGTGTGTGCACTCCCGACATTCCCCGCTTCAAATCACGAGGCTAATTTTACATAATGGGACTCGAGAGGATGCGTGTGTGTGTGTGTGTGGTGGAAGAGGTGGTGGTGGGGGGTTAATAATTGGGCGAGAGAACGAGAGTAATAGAAAAAAAAATAATAAAATAATAGAAAGAGTCCACCTGAGGCTCACCTTCACTTCCCTGTGTAATCACTACCATATGCTGATGAGACACACATGGGAGCCCTCTCCAAAATACACATTCTTTCGCATTCGCTTCACTTCCCAGATCTTGAAGGGTTTGGGATTTCCTGAAAACATTTTTATATCATTAAGTTACAGAGAGTATGTGGAAGAAATACGAGTTGTAGGTAACATCTAATTTCAAAAGCTAATATTAACCAAAGAAATAAATGACACAGGCTGTGTCTTCACTCATCCTCTAGTCTCCATGTAATGGACACTCAATAGTGAGCGGTAAAGTAGGATTTCAGACACTCGCTTATAATCCTCATTTTGCGTCGTCCCATTCAGCCGCTCTGTTAAATAGCTTTGCGGGATAGTTAGTAGTGTAGTGTTCATGCCGTAGACATTTTTTGTGGTTACATTTACACCCTCCGTTACTCAAATAAAATGTGCTAGACACAGCGATAGAATTAAAAACTTGTAGTTCTAACATTGAGGAGGGGTTACTAACAAACGTATGGGAAGTGGACTGCTTTGGCTATTGGCTGCCAGAGACCTGTGACCTGGTCTGGGCAGGTCAAAACCACTAAAAGGCAGGAAAGTATCTCTTCCTGGCTTGGGTATAAAAAATAAAAATAAAAAAACTCACCAAATGTGACCTCAACTGTCCCAGTGAAGGTGTGGGAACCCAGGCCACAACCTGGCATTACATAGCTCACAAATAAATAGCATGCCCTGCCTCAACCCTCTTCTAATTACAGGTATGGTTTACCAGCTACGGCTTATTAGTGTTTCCTTAGCAAACTATAAAAACTAATGACACCATTTTGTAGTTGCCTTGGTTTTCTTGTACCTCCCTTTCTTTCCATGTTCGTGGACGTCGCGGATTATTTTTAGCCCTGAGTGGTGAGAGTTAAACACTCACAGCCAAAGCTAACGTCAGTTTTCTCCCTAGGTCAGCATTTAACATCCTGCAGTTTTGCTCTGAGTTTTAAGACTCTGCCACTGCAGCTGCTTTGACAGAACCTTAGATGGAGGGAACTTGGAATAAAATAATAACCCGTCGGCTGCGGCAGTGTCTTTTACATTTCAGAAACCGAATCAACAGTAGGTTTTTGGTGAATGAATTTAAAAGGTGATGATGAATTATTCCGATATGAATCCACCACAGTAACCAGGACAAATTTCTCACCCACAGTCTTCTGCAGCGGGTACTTCTAATAGACTTGCTCCCCCTGGTGTCACTAGCATTAACTTCAGGCAGAGCTCTTCTGAGTCTACAGTGCTGCTTTTGGACTTCTTGTTTCACGCGCCGGTTGGATATCACAAATACGCAGATCCAAGCCAAGTTAGTTAAAGCTACATTGTTTTATTTTGGACTTGGTCATTCGTCTGAACCACTGAGCCGTGACCCACCAGTGACAAATGCATTTAAATACTGCGATACTCTGGCCAGACATAAAGCCAAGGACACCAGTGAGTGATCAGAGACCACAGGCATGTGCTCAGTTTCATCGCCACAGGTCATACTTAAGATGTGTATGAGTATCAGGGTGTCCGCACACTAAAACAGGCTTGAATGACTTTAGTGCTGTCCTCAGGGCAGCTAGAGTGGTCTGACCTTCCAAAACACACTTCACAGACAGTGCAGCTGAATACTTTGTGGTCATGTTTGTTAATGTTCAGTTTTGCTTGAGCAGGAATGGACACAACAAAGTGGGACGAAAAAAATAAAAAATAACCCTAAAAGTTAAACAGATAGCACACGATTGCAATCTTTCAAGTGGTTATTATTAGAAAAATAAATAATGGTGTTTTGGCATTATTTGCATGTCTGCTTCTGCCTTGAATTGTACTAAACGTGAATTTCTCATGCAATGTTCACAGATACAGAAAGCCATCTTGTGCAAGCACTGAAAAGTGGATTTCAAAAATGCATTAAATTTAAAAGAATATCATCACTAAAAGTACACGCAAGCAAAACTGTCACAGTCGTTTTGTCCAGAAAAGCATGCACATGTGGTCTTGCATCCATTATCAAACAGTCCCCACCATCCATTAAGACATCTTGTTTGCTTGTTTGTTTACTTGTCCCCAGCTTGTCACCACCTGGAACACATTCCAGCCATTCGGCGACGTTTCAGTATTCACAATAATGTAAAACATGCCCGTCTAATATATTATTTAGTCATATTCCCCCGTAATAAAACACATTTTTGACTCTCTCTGGTGTGATCCCGACATTGTATTTCCATTATTTTCTCTTTAAACATTAACCACGGCTTTGTTGGGGATGCATTTCAATCTTCTTCTGCTTAAAGATTCAAATGGCCTGCTGGTCGGGATAGGCGGCACGTGATGTTTAAACCGAGCTGACAAGAGGAAGCAGAAGAAGAAATGTTTTGCCTGAAATACGCTGAAAATTCACTTTTTCCAGGTCCCTCTCCTTCTCTCTCTCTCTCCCCCATTACATTACAGTGCTATGACTGCAGTTTAAGGGCTCACTAGGTGCTGAGTGGGGACTTCTTCCCCACCCAGGCTGATAATAACCTCAAATAACACATACACACCAGAACCTATTGTGTGTTTTCTGCTCTAATGCGGACACCGTCAAAAGCACATCTCCAATGCTTTAAAATAACGTTGATAAAATGTAATATTTCTATTATCAACAAGGTTAAAACAATACTGTAGAGACAGTAAATGCAGGGTTGTAACAGACCACTAAAACACAACTCCAGAGTATCACTGCATGCTGCATCTTACTACAAAAAATAAAAAATAAGACTGAGGCGCATTTGAAGGAGAGTAGCTATGATTACATAAATTCTGCAAAAGTTCCCTCAGAATGAGACGCATTCATATTCTGTCATTAGATCTTTTAATGCATAATATCCAAGTCGATAATGTATTTTAATTTTAATGTTTAATGCCTGTGCATAATGTACATAATGAATAATACAGCTTGACCAAATAATTGGAAAGTTTCTTTTTTAATTGCTACATTTAATTGACAACAACATCATTGAATATTTTGGAGATTTTATTGCCATTAAGAGTTCATACATATTAGGTTCAATAAACAAAAGGTATAACCACAAATGACATATTCTACCAAATGTGTAAAAAAATGAAGAAAGTGTTGCTCCATGAGCAAAGAGTAATTTCTGTATATTTGTAGATTTTAAAACTAAAAGGCATCACCAAATCTCGATTCAGATTCAAAATTCAGATTTTCCAAAAATATATATCACCTGCCCTGTAAAACAATGTTATTTCCTGAATCACTTGACTGAGGTAGGCCTTAATAGTGTCAAGACCACCCTGCAGGTAGAAGAAAAGAGCCTTGTTATCCCAAAAGTTCCCATTCTGTTTCAGTGATTATAGAAGCCATGGGTCCCCAACCAGAAGCGCTGGATGTCCCCTCTTGCTGCTAGTCGGCTGATTGGCACGCTGCTCAAAGCTGCTTTCTCGCATGGTGTCGTGACTGAATCTGAATCAGACCCTGATTAGATCAAATTGCAGACAGAGAAACCTGTGTACCCCTGTGTGCCCACCTTTATATCGCCTCAGTGCCAGCAGTTAAATTGGACATTTGGAGGCAGAAAAGCGCTGTCTTTGATTATACATCGACATCTATTGGATTTCAAACGCCTATTGGGTTTTTGAGTCTATATCTGACACGAACGGAGGAGCTGAGACTTCAGGTGCTTGCCACTGATTTTAATTTTAATAAATTAAGTTGAAAATATAGAAGGACATAATTGTAGATACACCAACGAGTAAATCTAAATATACCTCATTTCTTTTCTCTGGGCCACAACCATTGCTCAGTGACACAGCAGTGGCCAAATATTCTGCAGTATGACATTCATGCATCATCAAAGGGACAGACACGTTCATTTCATAGGCACTGGAGGGATGGGCAGCCTCCTCACTGCCTGGTTAACATTACAAATATGTGACATGGGTCTCTGTCTCATCATTTATCTGTCAGACATACTCTCGGGATGGAAGCGCTGGCTTTGACACGGTTCAAGAGGACCCAACTAATTTTATGGACCAGAAATGTTAATGTCTATTAGAGGGAATGAAAAGAGGGAACGAGGGGGGGAGGGGGCAGAGGTGTATAAGTGAATTTGTCTCCTGTCTATAATTGTTTTATTATACGTGCAGCTCATTATTAGCAAAGGGGAGAGAGGAGGGTAATGAATGACACAAATGGATGGCATGGCTGACAGCTATACCGGGAGGAAGATGGTCTCCTTGGGACAGAGAAGAAGGTGCAAGAAAAGGGTATTTGCAGCCTCTTTGCTCATTTTCCCATTTTGTAAATGGCCATAAAATCAAAATCATACATCTAAACTTTAATTTAAAGCAAGAATTTTTTTAGAAATTTCTACAAATATATTAGTCACAATATTTATTATTATTATTATTATTATTATTTTCTGGGTGTTGGGTATTTGGGGTTTATTCACTGCTTTCTATATAATTCCTGTACATGTATGTCTGACAGTGCTGTATGAAGTTGGTGTTGGCAAATGAGTACGCCTTGTCTTCATAAGCATGTATAGTGTACTGTATGTGCATCAGGATGGCAAAAGAAAGGGAGCCAACTGACATTGAGAAAAAAAAAAAAAAGAGACAGGAGTGGAGGAAATGGATGACGTTCATTAGCTTTTGATGGATCTAATGACCGGCTGGATTTATGTAAAGCGGAGCTGGATAATGGGAAATAGGCGAGAGGAAAGAGAAAATCATTTGAAAGAGGAGAGAAGAAGGGGAGGGGGGATGTATATCAATGGCATGATGAGGGGGGTAACACCAACAAGCTGAGAGGCATCATGAGCAAAGATATCGATCAATAACTCCTCCATTATGGTATGAAGAACGGGGAGATGAGAAGAGGAGGGGCGGCAATGGAGGAATAATTTGCTTGATAAGTACACGGGTTGTGTGTATGGGTGGATACTGACAGGGTCACATAAACAAGTGGCAGCATCTCTCCCCAGAGGACCGGCAGTGATGATGAGGAGAGGAGGCGCCGCTGGAGTCTAGATGGGCAAATAGCGGGATCTCTCTCTCTCTCTCTTGGTAGGTAGAAATAAAAGTCAACAGGAAAGGACTGGTGCACGGGCGCTGCCGTGATAGCCATCATCCGTTATGGGTAAATTGAACTGTCAACCCCTCGGTGTCATTTCCATGGCTGGATGAGAGGGAGAGGCAGAGGCAGAGAGAATTATGGGGGTATTCACTAGGTGATCACAGCGTGCAGCGGGAATGTTCCGGCAAATTAACTCCCGACGGAGAGGCGGAACAATGTTAGGGCTGTCACGGAGATAGAAGGATGGGAGGATAAACAGGCAGAGGGGAGGAGAAGAAAATGGGCGCAAGTGTGTCTTGGAAAAGAAATGTTACTGTTTTCTTTTGCTCGGGTTTGTGGCGGTAAAACACATTCTGTCTTTGGATGCATTTGGTTCGTGCTAGCACCCAGCGAGCAGCTAAAACATGGCTGTTGCTTATATCCTATCCATCGTTCAAGTGTTTACAAAGAGCGGTGTAACTCCCAAGTTGATTGTCTGTGATTTCCGATGCGTCCAAATACAGGATAATCCTAATTTCCCTTACAAGATGGTCACATTATTTGGGCATGTCAAAGCTATGCATGCCAAATTAGCCCTCATGTACATAGACATCATCCTACAGGTGCAAAACCAAAAACACATTCACAAAATTAACAGCATTCTGTTATAGTGTAAACTATAGAGTACAGCCTTAACCTGTATGGGTGGGTATTGTACACAGAAGCGTTACTTTGTGCACTCAGTTGCACAAACACCTCCTCTGACTTCTTTCCTGAACCTCCACACTCTGTCTCTATCCTGTTACTTAAATATTTATAAAGATTCCTATTATTGTATTAACTATTTATTGATTTATAATTTAAAAGATTTATACCTGGTCCCTAGAACTACAGGGGAGAGTGACTTTCACCTATAGACATCCATGGCTATTTATTGTCTTTTAATGTTAAAGCTGCGCCCGTTTGCCTCTTGGCATTCAGATGCAGAGAGAGAGAGAGAGAAAAAAAAACACACTCAAAGACACGACCCATACAGACAAAGACAGAAACGGAGGGGGAAAATGAATAGGAAGGACAATCTGGCTCAATATTGCTCATGGTTAGGTGTTGGTGAGCTACGCTCCGTCTCCCTCTGGAGCAGGTCACGCACTGGCAGTTCACACCGAGCCCCGACAATGAAAATGTATTGCCTTGCTCCATCTCTTATTGATTTACATCTTAAGACTCTTTGGATGTGAAGCGCTTTTCTATAGGGCTTCAGCTCTGCTTTGCTGTCACTTGGCCGAAATATGGACTGAGAGCAGAGAGTAAAACACACATGTCTTGTGACCGATACGATGGCATTTGGCAAATCTCATCTAAAGTTCACAGAAGAAGCACGAGGACAGCAAGTGGATATTAAATGTCAGCTGTCACAGTAAATATCAAAATCTGCAAACATAAAGGTTTTTGTCCTTATGGTCATCAAATGTCCAGTTTATCATCATTTGACACAAGTGGAATGAATTTATATAAAATGCTTTAAGCGCTGCATAAAAAAGTGAGTACTGAAAATATTTTATTTAAAAAAACATTTCCTTTGCAAGTCTATCTTCTGCTTGACGGCAGCGCAGAGTATTAACGTTAACAAGTACGCGGCGAGTAATTCGTTCACTCGTTCATGAGGAGAATGAGACTCTCCTCGCGCAGAAGAGGGGCAGATTCATCATAATTCAGGAGCTCAATCAAAAGACAAGGGCTGCAGTGAAGGAATAAAAGAAGAAACCTGTTGTGGTCAGCAGGAGGAAGGATGCTAGGGTATGGAGTGGCGGGTGAGGGTGAGAGGGGACGGCGCAGAAAGAAAGAAAGGTGTTGGGAGTGAAAAGCAGATTGTGCTTTCATGCAGTGCCCCGTGAGTGACAAGGAAACCATTAACGGAGTAGCGCAAGCCAAGGGGATTAAGTCCACACATGCACGGCTATTATTCAAGCTAATTAAAGGGTCTTTTTTTCTGGGAGGCCAGGTTTACCTCTACAACAAAGCCAGCAGAGAAAGAAGCAGGAAACGGCTCAGGCGATTTTGCTTAGCTGGCAAATCTTTAGCATACGTTGATCCGCGAGGGGACAATAGTGGACAATTTGGAGAACCTTTTTCTGTACTGTGGCTGAAATCTATTAAATGACAAGCGGTTAAAAGCGTGCTCCAAAGCACTGATCTTTCACAATCCTCCATTTCAATCCATCCCCATACAATATGTTCACAACACAGACTTATACAGAAAAGCATTATGCTTGATAACAGTATATTAGCCTATATGGTGGATAGTGCATTTTCTTTTTTTTGCCTACCGACAGTCAAAAACTGATACAAATAATTCCATAAAAGCAATGCAAATAGACATTTCTACAGTGTAAATATGTCTTAGTTTGAAGGTTAGCTAGCTAGCAATGACACCATTAAAACTCTGCCATAGCCTATACCCACCTAGAAGACATTCAGGTGCAGCTCAGTTAGCAAAATTTGTTTTGCACTGCACCTATATTTGGGTCCAAGACTTAGACTTCCCTGATAATCTAAGATTTTACAATCATTTGGTTAACCAAAGGATTAATTGACTACTTTTGTAGACCTAATTTTTTTTTTTTCAGTAGATTAATCCATTTACTTTAATAATCATGTGGTTAACCACTATATAACAAGTAACCAATAAGAATTATGCTCTGTATGCCTAACTGTCTCATAGCATAGATAGTGTTGAGTAGGTTTAACTTTAACAGTTAGTACCTACCATAATTTGAAATGCAGCTATATAATTTTTCTGCTTACACCAACTTAGAGCATAATGTAAATGTATGCCATTTACTTTTATAGGTTATGTATGCTTATAATCAAACTGCTTACAACTTGTAAATGCACTAACAGGGGTTGCCATTAGCATCCGCCCAAAAGCGTCTTCCAAGAGTCCTTTTCTGAAGCACTGGAGACAAACCAAGAATCAAACTAAACTTGCAATAGTGCAACTATGAAGTTTTCATGTATAATGGTTGTGATGCTATGCTAGACCATTTCATGTCCATTTTACTAGGCCACAGAATTCCCACACTTTTGACAATCAGATTTGGGGTTTGTCTAATTTTCAGTATGTCTGGCAGGAGGATGAATGTTGCTTACATATTTCACATACATCAACATATTTAAATGATCAAAAACCTTCCTTATATACTTACACCGCTACACCAATCAGCCAGAACATTAAAACCACTGACAGCAGTAGTAAATAACATTGACCATATTGTGACAATACAGTGTTCTGCTGGGAAACTTTTGGACCTGGCATTTGTATGAATGTTACTTAAACATGTAGCACCCACCTAGACCAGACCAGGTACCACCCCATAGCAATGACACTCCTTGATGGCAGCAGACATCCCCAGCAGGATGCAACCTGACACAGGCACACACACAAAAAAATGCTTAAGGATCAACTAAAAAACATAAAGAACAGTACAAGGTGTTGACCTGGCCTCCAAATTCACCAGGTCCCAAAGTATGTGTGGGATGATCCACAGATGCCCCTCCCCTCAACCCAAAGGCCCCCACTAACAACAATCTGTTGCCAGACACCACAGGACACCCTCAGAAGGCCCATGTCCATTCTCTGATGAGTCACAACTGTTTTGGAGGACAGTTAAGAACTCACATTAGTTCTCTATATTGCCAGATCTCAATGATAAGTACAAAAGGTAGCAGTGAATCCCTGTTGTGGATGACTAGCATAGTCAATTTCAAAGACGTTCTTCCTCTGATTAATCAGTCTATGAGCCATGAGTCCTAAATTACCAAGTTGTCCATTCAAACACTGCCATACACCAAGCCTGGCATTCTGATCAAAGGAGGCTGCAACCCAAGGCTGACTGAGAGACAGCCTGCTACTCACCAACAGTGCAGTTACAACAGTGGGATCAGTAGAGGTTCTGTCCCTAGTGGCTGTAAATAGCTGCCAAGTATCTTTGCTGGGGGGATTTTACCCTAACAGCTCCTTGGAGACCGCCGAGGGCCAGCCAGCCTCTCAACAAACAAGCAGGAGCTTTACCAATGCAGACAACCCCCGGGACAGAGGGAGGGATGTGAGAGAAAGGAGGGAGCAAGGGACATCACTTTACTGGTTTTACACCCACGCACATGCCACAGCGGATCAGTCAGTTGGGATTGCACCTGACACTTGACATGTAGCCAACAAAGCAGACAAGCATGGAGGGATGAGAGAGCTCACGAGGCGAGAGCGGGAGAAGGAGAAAGGCAGAGAGAGAGAGAAAGAGAGGGAGAGCGCAGTGAATGACAGACAACAGGCTGATGGGAAGAGGCGGGTGTAATGGGGTGTGAAGTGGAAGACCTCGGGAGACAGTGAGAGAGACCATCTGCCTGTCAGCACAGAGCAGCCTCTCGTCTTTCTCTCTCTATCGGAGACTGTCTGTCATTCAGACACAGAGAGAGAGAGAGAGAGAGAGAGAGAGAGAGAGAGAGAGAGAGGAGCAATCACACAGTTCAGGTCAAGAGAGATAAATTAAACGGAGAGCTCCCATTCATCTCCTTAACCAGCTGACACTTGTTGGGAACAGGCTGCCAGTCAATAAACTGCAACACCTGAACAGTAGTTAAGTAATGGAAGATGAATGATATTGATAATTAGAGAAAAATTAGAGAAAGATAGAAGTTGGATCAGAAAAATTCTACATCATCCATAAAAGGAACAATCAATAAGCCCAGGATATCTGTAAATGGCTTTGAGATTTACATCATGCTCTTATCTGGTCAGGTTTTCCTCATCTGCTGACAGTAGAAGACCTTCTTAGGAACTGAATTAACTAATTTCTTGGGATGAAACCTGAAAAATATTCTGCTACAATGCATCACTGTATATTAGACAACAAGCCAGGTGCTCTGCAAGCATTGTACTTAATGCAAAACTTGCATAAAAAGTGCATTTAAATGAGGAAACATTAAGAAAATAAACATTTACATTGCAAAATAAAATCGATATAAGCATCCTTTGAGAGTTTGTTGGCACACTTAACGAAACTTTATTTGGGCTGTACCAAAAAACTGATCCGAAAACAAGCTCACAAACGGCGAAGAAAACTGCCATGCAGGTTAAATGACCCGCTGTGTTTACCTCACTCCTGACCACGCATGTTTAACGTATACTAAAAGATAATGACACGGGTTTCACTTGTTCACTATGTTTACAGTTTACAGCTTGATCCTCACTTTACCTAATGGTTTTCTTCAATGGACAGTCAGGGAAACAAGTGGGTTTTAAAAAGGTCAAGACGAGTCATTTTTTTTTTAATATATATATATATTAGAGCTTATTGCAGATTCATTGGTTTATAGGTCGGCAAATAAGTAACGAGGAATTTGCAGCACAGAACAGGTCAAATAGGCTTCAGGTAATTTGTCTTGCCGTTGCACATTCTGTCCAACAGGGAGCACTGACAAGTGATATGTCAGCTGTTAATTGTCCCATTCAGTATGTATCTTGCTCATAAAGGACAAATGACCAAGCACGCTCAGAAAAGTATAATTCAACAGGATGTACATGAACTTGGTTTGTTACTACATTGAAGTTAATATCAGTAGTGGCTTCCAAATCTTCATCATTATAATCACAGGATACAACTTTATCCTTTACCCTTCGGTTCAGCTATGGACAACTTCCCTAAACAACCGTTTAACAGGAAAAAAAAAACCCTAAGGAACCTCTAATAGAGTAACAGTGGAGTGTGCTAGGACAGCCACACAATATAATGTGTGTAGAGATCAGACAGGATTAATAAAGCGTTAAACTGACAGGACTATAGAGATACAGGTATGAGAAGACATCATGTAACTACCAGGTGACACCACAAAAACGTATAAGAGCTATGAAATCTCCTCTCCGAGTTTTGTCAATTTATTAGACACAAGTACAGAAAAACTTTATTTCAAGTTTTGTGTTTTTTATGAGGGCTTCTTGAGAAAGTCTCACAGGGCAGCTGCAGAAACACGCATTATATCATTCATGATTGCTATCCATCTGCACAGTTTACAGCAAAATTAAGAAACATGCAAGGCAATGTCTCTCATATATTTATAATAACTGAACATTCATTTAGTTGTTTAGATTATGTCCTTATTTTAAAGGACTTCTGTCTCTGAATTTGAAACATTGACAATATCTGAGTGACCTTTTTTCTTGTTTTTCTGTTGCATAGACAGTGTATATTTGTGTTTTTCTATGAAAGCATTGTCTGATGGTTGCATTTTATCCATGTTTTGTGGTAGCTCTGGTGTACATGCGAAGGTCTATTGGGAAGAAAGGCTGAAGGGTATATTAGAATTTCAATTAAATATAGTAAAGCGAGGTTCAAGTAAATGTTATCTAGTGCAGTGGTATTAAAGGAGAATATCATGTCATCCTTTTCCCCCAGCTATAATGCATAAAGATGAAAAATGGGTGCCGTATGTTAATCATACTAAAAGTCATACCATGAAAACTTGTCCACATTCCAAATACTATTGAATTACTACGTTTGCTATGTTAAGAAGATGGTACGTGGATGCATAATTAAAATATCAAAAGGTGGAAAGTCAACAGGTAAAGGTCCACATGTTTACTGCTGAGCCAAACACTCAGATACAGAGGGGAGACACGCAATAGTTCCCTCATCAACCATCCATCCCTCCGAAGGATCTGTTTTTGTTGCCAAATTACCTCTCTCTACCTTCTGTTTGGTCTCTTCATCCGTCTATCTGCCGACTCCCTGGCCGTGATAAAAAACAGTAACACAGGAGGGCAACCAAACTGCTTCTTAATTTTCCCTGACAGCCTCCTTTAAACACACAGGACCAAATCCACACTCTAATTGAAAGCACATTCCTATTCCAAACAAATTAAGCACAATTAAGGCCCCTGAGTTATGAGTATCTATCACTGCGCGATGTTTTTGTAAAAATCACTGCACTCTAGATCAAAGTCTCTCGACCCCTCAGCTTAATTGCCTCATTAAGAGCTCCCTTCTTTGTGCGACGGGCTTCATAAATACAGGGCCTGCTCGTTTCATTTGGGAATTACACTAAAAGACGCCCCTTAAACTAATCGCTTCCACGTTTTCAATAAAAGTTCATCTGTTTTTAGGTAGAGAACAAAATGAGATTTTCTTCCATTTATAGAGCATAATTTGCAAGGCCCTTTCAGCTCATGGTGTGATATATCATTCCACTGTGTCTGTGACAAGGCACAAACCTGTAGCCATGTTTAGCTACTTAATAACACGTGCTAAAAAGTCTTCCATAGAATTTCAAACGTATGGCTAAACTAAAAAAAAAAATTATTTAAAAAAAGAAAAAATGCAAGGGCTCATAACCCTGGACACATTAGCTTAGGGTCTTAGGTGTGGCATTTGACACATCATAACAGGTGACAGGAAGAAGGTGTCACCATCAGGAACCAGCAAATCACATGACGGGAAGATGATTGTGTGCAGCTGAAAACGCTCCCTCTCCTCCGATAGCCTCCCTCCTTTTTCCTCATCATCACAAAATGCCATCCGAGCATGGCTGGCTTTTAATTTAATCTTATAAATGAGGTGCGCACTCCTAGACAACATGCTGTTCCAATTTGAAATGGCTGCTTTATTGGGGGACAGCGACACAGGGGAGAGAAGGGGGGAGAGCATATGAGAGAGAGAGAGGGAGATAGAGAGACAGAGAGAGAGGGAGAGTAAGAAAGGAGGGGGGTTGTGGAGAGAGAGGGAGCGAGAGAGAGAGAGGGGAAAAAAAAGAAAGACGGTGGTATGGAACATTTGTTAGTAATCCAATTCCACATACCATATGGCTTCATTACCATTATGCGGGAGAGAAGACTTCAGTCAGTCTGAAAATAAAGACCTACTTAGCCCCATCCAAACTGACCCCAAATGAGACATGTTTGTCTCCGTGTGACAGTGTTAGTGTTATTGCCCTGCTCTTGAATTCTTTGTGGTCGGTTTAGATCGAGCTTGCAGCTGTGCATTGTTTCAGCTTGTGTGTATGTGTGCGTGCGCGTGCCACTCCGTGTCTGGGTGTATGTAAGATAGGGATCGGGCGGCTTCCCAGTGACTGATTATTACGGAAGAGAGTCCTTAGTCATTACTGGAGAGAGAGAGACGGAGCGGGAGAAGGGAGAGAGGGAGAGAGAGAGAGAGAGAGGAGAAGGCCCATAAGCCAGCTCCATTCAGATGTGAAGATGACTGATAATGCAGGAGCAGCAGGACCCCTCGCTGGGTTCATTGGCCCCTAAGTGCTCCTTTGCTGAATGTGTCCCTTATCTTGCCCTGACAGCAGTAATAGAATATGCATAGCTCTATTAGCATACAAGGTAATGGCACCCTTGAGGGAGGGCACTGACATAAAACTTTAAGTAGAAATCAAAACATTGGTAAAGGCAGAAGCAGAATAAAAGGGGTTATTGTCACCCAGTGCAAACACGGCCTGAGGGCTTGACTGTGACTGCGTGCGAGGTATGCTGCCTTTACGCTTCCATGCACATCTGTCTGCACACACAGATACACTGAACATTAATAATCTTGGTATTGCCATACGTATAAATGTGCACCAGTTTATCATTCACAAAGACCACATTACATATTATGTACACATTTTGCACGCAGGCATGCATAAATTCACTGCTGAATCACCCTCCTCAGGGCATCTAAGTAAATGAAATGAAATTGTCTGCAAAAAATAAATAAATAAATGGCACTGTACCATCTCACCTCAACGTCTCCAAATAACAGGGGAATTATGGTAAGAGAATAACATGAAATTTCCATGAACTTTCACAACTAACGGGTCTGTGAAGCCTACAATCTCATCTGAACTTTCAAAATAATTTGGAAACAGTCTCTGAAAAACTGTAGAAAAATCCGGCTGGCGTGAACAAAGGCTAGAAGGCGATGGGTGGGAGAGTTTTCACCAAAATCCAAGCGCTTGAATCAAACCAGGACAGACAAACAACACAGCACAGTCTGCAGGACTAATATTCAGCATAAGAAAGCAATTTACTAGTCCTCAAATGTCCAAAAAATAATAATATAAATGATACAGAGAGAGGCCGAGTCCAGAGAGAAGTCAAATTTAGTCTGGTGGGACAAACCAGGAGAGTGTTAGCTTTTCAACATATTAACTTTTATTAAAGATATTAACCTCGAGGAAGAGGCCGAGGAAGCCGTGTCGGTGGAGGTTAAGAATTACCACCACCACGGCGAGCAGTTAGATAAGTGTAATTCTCACATACTGAACAACCTCGTCCATTTCTCTTTTCTTTGTTCGGTGTGCAAAACAAAATCAACACTAATAAGAAAATAATATCAGTAATTGCATCCTCAATTGCAATTATGGTGATTATGGAGACCTCTTTGATATGCAGTTCTGCTCCACTGTCGATACGAGCCATATGTGAACACGGGACAATTATGCTAATCATTCCACATCCAAGTATGTAAGTGAAATAAAGTTCACCACCTTGAGTAGGCAGGCCCGGTGAAGAATGCCCCCCTATGTTGAAACTTGGACCATTAAGAAAAAATAAAGATTAGCGCAGAGCCAGTCATCAGTGTAGGTCTTTGAAGGGGGAAATTCAAGTTAGTGACTGTATTATGTTAATTGCCATGAAGAATGTAGGCTAGATATCAACAAAAAAAACAATGTTGACGCATTCGAAAATACGTTACATTATAAGACTCACACATAATTAGACTTGGCCCAACTTTTATGGGCCATTTTGGCCCATGCTAATGGCTCTGTGCTCGGACTCAAACAGACCAATAAAGCATAGTCTAGCATTGTAGACTGGGCAATATTAAAAAAAAAAAGAGGCAGACACTATTAAGAGCCATCAAATCCATCTCAAACTGGGCAGCGCAATTTCTTTGCTGAGAGAACGGTAAAACAAAAGAGGAAAAAAAAAATAACAGCCTTTTCTAATCTGTGGTTTATTTAATATGTTTATTGCATGGGTGGCCAGTTTAATGAGCAGCCTCTGTGCCACATCTCTTCAGGAACATAAGAGAGATCAGTTCCAGCAAGAATCCACCAGCACAACAACAGCATAATGTCAAAAATATTTCATCTCCATGGAAACCCCACACCATATATATATATATATATATATATATGCAGTGAGTATTGATTGAAAGTGGCTTTTTCATTGTCAAGGATTTCAACATTCAGTTCAGGCTGCGGGCGCCACTGGTGAGTTTCTCCCCCTAGTCGGTCAGTTTAGTTAAAGATGTAGAGCGAATACTGTTCCGAGTTTCCCTGTGGTCTGCACAGATGGTTTGGCTGGGTGACGAGACAAACTAGGCCAGGCATCAAACCCCAACCTCTATTTCATGGTGGCTTAACACTTTCTCTCTCACTGGATTACACCTGATGCGTTACGATCCACTCCAATCCAATCCAATGACCAGAGCATTTTTTGTCAAATATAGTTTTGAATGTGGAGCGAATGAGAAATCATCACTGATGCCACAATCCAAGTAAATCCACAGCCGCCTTCATTTGATGCGGCTGCAGTTCCTTTGTGAAGGTGTGGTGCTAATATCAGGAATGAACTGTTGATTACAACCGTGACTACTACATGAGTGTGAGCTTGACTCAGAAAGCACAGGCTGTGTAATGGGATACATGTTGTGCAAATGACTGAGTATGACATTCTCTCTACATGGCCTGTCCTCCAGGCCCAGGCTGAAAGTCTAGAGCACACACAAGCTAGGAAGAAAATGACATATCCTTTAAAGCAGGTTTGCCGAATACACTGATTGCGATCGACCAGTAGATAGGTAGTGTTGTAGATGTTAGTCCATCATCTGATCCCACTATGGCGTTTGACACTTGGTTGACGTACAATACAACGATGGATGGACGAGCAGCCAGGCTGAGATCTCATCCCACGGATGCGCGGCCAAATGCACAAGCTGCTGCAAAACTCTTAACAATTCCAATTTATATCAGCTAAAGAAGGGGTATAAAAATTAATGGGAGTGCTGGACCAAGTAAGAAACCAAGAAAAATGTACCACTTCCATGCAGAATGGGAGGAGGAATGTATTGAATTGTGTTGTGCCATGAGAGTTCCAACACCTAGCTCGCAAGCCAAAGAAAGTGTGGGTACCCCTACTTTAAAGACATGGGACCGGAGCCTGCGATTTCCTGGATTTCTCTGCGGACTTCTTTCTCCACTGCATATAAACATACATGTATGCTCGCACACTCCCACAAACCACACATGCTCCTCAGTTAGCAGTGGGACAGGCCGAAGAATGAGGTGACTCATACTGGTCTATTAAGTGCAGGGGGAGAACTGTGATGTGGTGCAGATTCCCACTGACCACAACCACACAGTGGAGGCTATGGGATTTAGAAATTAGACTGATAAGCATCATTACCATTTAAACCTACATATTTAAGGGTGTGGGAGTGACAACCTGCCTGTGTGAGTCTAGATTCCTGAGAACATATTTGGTTTAAATATCCAGTATAATTAAAAGACTGAAGTATAAGGCCTAGCTGCATATTTGTTCATATTTTAACTGATCAGTGACGACCACGATGACGCAATGCTTTATAAATGTGGTGTTTTCTATCCACTTACTTGATTTCTAGAGATCGCCACTGCATTTGAAAAGAAATAAAAAGTAAAGATCATGATCTCCTCAAGTAAAATCCACTTGCCATCTAAACAACAAGCTCCAAGGAGGAAAAAAGGGAGCACAAGGAGAAAGAAACGGTAAGACTGACCTCCAACACAGCTGAGTAAAACATTTCCAAGAACATAACATCCACAGTTCTCAGAAATTATTTTAACTCAATATCTAAACCTGAATACTGATTTAAACTTTAAACCCTTCACCTCATCTTGTGCAATGATGACCAGGATTTTCTGTTATTATTTTACAGACTGCATTGTTGTATAACAACGGTATCTCAGGTTATCAGTTTTTAAAGTAAAAATATTTCATTCTTATCCTTACTCTTCTTATTTTTGTCTAGATTTCAGTGAGACAGAACAAGAGCTGAGCTCTACTACAGTCTCCGCAAAATGTGCCATTGCCTTGTTTATGAAACAGTATTACAAATGGAAAAGGCTAGTCACAATTCAAAATGGCAAATATATCAATCAGCATGTCCGATTGCGCAACAGTCACTACATCAGCACGGCAAATATAGTATTTCTACTTCATATAGTGCTAGCACAAGCTACAAACCAAGGCTGCCACTTTACTTTGTCTGCCCCTCTCACGTTGACTCTACCGCTTTGTTTATTTATTCATCAAAATGGCCAGGTGTCTGAAGGGGATTCTGTGCAAGCACAGCTATGGCTCACTTAACCATGAGATTGAGTGGAGTATGCATACACACAGAGGGAACTATTTTGATTACTTATTACTTAACCTTTAATGTATTCTGCCCCTTTTTTGTCTACATGTCTTGCTCCCCCCACCCTCATTCTTCTCCTGCACTCCCCGTAAATAAATGGAAAAATATTCACTGCCCAGGGCTACTGCTGAACTTCTCACTCTCTGCATCCAATTTGAAGTGGAGCTGCTGTGATGTCACCGGAGCGTCCAAACAGAGAGGAAGAGGAAAGGGGAGGAGGCCGGGAGGGAGGGAACAAGACAGAAGAGCAGGCAACCTTCGGACCTCCAAGGTCACACTTCTTAACCCCACTGCTAAAAATCCAATAACACTTTATGAATGTTTTAGTTAGAAGTCATTAATGCAGCGGAGCATCTGTTTCGAAAAGAATACAAATGAGGTGCTGTCCTGCTCTGCACTTTCCCAGCTTCTCACGCACACGCTCAATATGCCTCAGGGCACAACATCCTGATGTTCAGGGGAAAAGTGGCCCCTAGGAACCTCGACTCCACAGCGCTAAGCCAAAGCCATCTCTTTAGATTTGACTGGTCGCATATTTAAAATCACCAGTCAGGTGAAACATCTGGCCCTTCAAATTCAAAGATATGCAGCAGCTCTGCAACAAACCTACATGGCGGCTCACATTAGCCCTTCTCAAGAACAAAGAATCTGCTGTGTACTGACTGTTTAACAGCAATTGTTAAATCTACAGAGTTCCAGATTTTGCCTACACACATAAAATCTGCACGTATATATACATTGTACATATATATTATATATACACATACCATTGTATGCACCACGTGTGAAAGTGAAAGAAACTTGGCTTCAAGGTCAGCTTAAATATTCTTTGGTGAAACCATCCCCGAGGTTTTAGCAGCCCAGGCTTCCAGCAGAGGTCTGAGTGCTGCAGACCTCAGAGTGGATTAAGTGGTAGACCTATATTTCCAGATAGAACAGTCTCTCAAGCATAACTCAATACCAAACAGTCCCCGACACACTCTGCAAGCTACATGCTCGATCCAATTGGTGGAAATAAATTCAATACAACACTAAGAAAGCCTGCATTAAAAAAAAAAAAGAAAGAAAAAGAAAAAGGAGTGGGTGTTTGTGTATATTGTGCACATGAGTGTCTCTGCTGCACAAGAGTGAGTAAGAAGGCTGGGCGGTTTAAATAAGCCAACAGGGTTGCTTACCCTCCTATTTACCCGTGTGGGAGCTTGTGGTCACAGGAGAAAAAAGGCCACGGGGAAGAAGGGAATAGAGGTGTCGCAGCGGCCATGATGATGATGGAGTGTCTACAAATATGACTCCAAACAGGGTCATTTTGATATGGCGGCAGTACGCAAAGGCTGGCCCGTTAACTCCTGACCTTTGAAGAGTGACCTGTTGGGGGAGGGGTCTATCCGCCAGGAGAGGACGGAAAGAAAAGGAGAAAGAGAGAGAGGGGCTGCGCAGTGTCACGCCCATTATGACCCGCTAAAAACTTGGACCGCTCTCCGGCGAGGAGCCATCCATCATCGGGGCCTCTCTAATCAGCATGTTTGTCACTGTAACTAAACAGTGGGCTGAGCCACATTGCCACGCTATTGGCCCTGACAGGGAGAAATAAATCTGCTGCCGGCCAATGGGCTGCAGGCAGCCGAGCGTGACAGGAAAGGTGACAGACTCCTGAGGTCTCAACTAGTGCGAGATTAAGGGGAACTGGCCCAGACTCTGGGGTGGAGGAAACATTTGAACAGTTTTACTGGTCTTTAGCCAGCATTCGAGGCTGGGGCTGCAGTGATGTGGGTGTTGAAAGTGAGAATGCCTTTGTCCCCCCACCCCACCCACACAAGACAGGTCCATTTGTTCAGTTAGGACGAACTCTGGTTCCCTTTGTAAAAGGTAACAGATAAGTGTTCTGTTTGCTTTCCCCATGATATCCCACAAGTGAATTGGTTTTCTGTGGTGGTCAGACGGGATTAATCCTGGCACATTCTTGAGGGGAAAATGCTTTTCCGAAAAGCATTGTGGATTATGCTACAATGCAGATGATATTAACAAAAACTCAGAATCTTTACATATTCGGCTTCGTGAAAACATGTCTAATACATCGCATATTTTTATAAATATCAAAGGATTCCTCACATTTTAAGTTCACATCATGTTTTGTAGAAAACATTGTTGCACTCATTCTGTTTCTGCATAGGAAACCTTGTGTGTTGAGCCTGCTAACTGTTGTTTTGTATGGTTTTGTCTGGCCTCTTGCTTACATCTCAGCGGGTGGGCTGTACACAGAAGCTGAAAAGGCTGCAGTTATTTGAACACTTGGAGCAGGAACCTTTTTTCCACAACAGCCAGCGGCCCAAAAAGAGGGAAAACAAAGTTTTCTGACGATGCAATGACGTTTACTACCAGCAGATTGAAAAAAAAAAAAAAATTCTGGTAAATCTCAGGAAATCACAACTGGCGCTGTTATTTTGAAGGTTTGACGGCTTACATCATAACATTGTACTTCTTGTTTTCTCCTCCGGTCTTCAGCAAACTTGGCCGGTGATTGTGATGTATCTTGGATTCTTCTCAGACACGCATTTTACTTAGAGCCTCCTGCTTACAGCCTGAGCACACTAATGCACATCAGTCCTTCCAAAATCCATCACAACCTTGAAGTCTGCAGGGTTTCTTCTATCAAAATACTTTACAGAGAAGACTGAGATTTTCATGAAATATAACGGATTGGCAAAAGGAATCAACAAAAAAAAAAAAGAGCTTGTGATGTGAATGCATAGCGCATTAAATGTAGCTTGAAGTTTAAAAAGGAGTCAGACTTTAACATAATAATCTCAGAGAGCTGATCAGACAGATTAAGGAAAAACCCATACATGGGGAGAAAAGTAAACTAAATTACAGTGTATTTTAGTTGTCAAGGATTTATATTTGAAGAGAATAGTAACCAAATCACACCTTTATATGACATTAACATTTAAGAATCCTTTAAGAAGCATTAGGTCTTTGAATCCAAATAACTTAAAATGCAATGCACGGATGTCTATAGGCAGAGCTACGCTTTATGTAAGCTTTACAAGATAAACTGTGATGCAGTGGCTGACTCTAAGGGTGAAAAAATATCCTCACCCTCCAATCTATAATGTCCTTGTCTCAGTGGATAACCGTTTATTAAGAAGTGTGTTCTTTTTTAACAGCACTGGTAGTAACCATGGATTACATTTCACCCTCCATGTGTTATAGTAGAGGTGGTGGTGGTGGCTGGTTGCAGAAAGGGGGAGAACATACTCATTTCTGCAAAGTAAAATGACACTATATCAAATCAAGCATTTCCATATGTGGACTGCTGCTGCTGTTATTATGGGTCCGGCAGTGTAGGGGCAGGGCAGTAGACCAAAAGATGGGCTGTGCTCTCCAGCTTAGTTAGAGACAGGGGCATTCTGTGATCTCTGGAGCCTCCTACTGAGAAAAAAATGAAATTGTTTCTAATCCAATACTAAGCAAAGCTAGTGTGTCAGAAATAAGGCAATAATATCTCTCTGGTCCTCTAGACTTAAGATTTGATGAATATTGACTGATACTGTTACACTATTGATGTATCATATAACATCATCAACTACATGAACGTGTAGTTATACAATTACTTTTTGCTTAAATCCCCTGTCCTGTAGAGCAGCTGTAGCCATTGTTAATCAGGCAGTTAAACTAAGCTTGTGCAGACACAAAAATGGAGGGGGACAAGGGTGCATGGGTATGGGAGACAGACTTACTTTGAAAAGTTAATAACTTCTACTTTACCATTAGATGTGGGAATTCAGGCCATAAATCTCAAGGGCACTCTAGACTTGTCTGGAGGCCAGCTAAGATAATTGGGCAGGGTTCTGCAGCGCTGGCCTTTCTGCTATAAGAGGATATGTTTTGTGTATTGTGTAGCCACATGTTGTCAACCTTTACAGATTTGCAAGCAAAGGTCAGCATGAGGTTCCTCACTCTCATCAAAAGTTGTCTGCACGGAGTAAAGAAAATGCATCCAGGAGAACATCAGTAGGCTATAGCCCCAAATTTTCCAAGATTTTTTTTTCCTTTTGTGGTAATAAAGACATTACCACTTCCTCCTCCCATCTAAAAGAAATTAAATTAGCCACTTTGCCGCAGTGTGGGTCAATGGCTCAGGCAGTGGCCTTTTACTGGAAGCTCCCCTTTGCCAAGCTTGTCTTTACAGGCATAAATTAGCCCAGGAGTCCTTGGCTAAAACATGTCAGAGGCTAAACGAAGATTGAGTGATGAGGTCGAACAGGGGAGACTGAGGACCAGGAGGACTGGCGGATTGGAGAAACTTTTGTCCTTCACCCTCCTCTCATTGACCCCCCTCGTCCCACCTCCACAACCCAATATAGAGGAGGAGGGGACCTCCAGTTCTCCAGTACATGAGTTGGCACAAGTTAGAGCTCAGGAAGTCCAGGAGACGCCTCTGCTTGCCCTGAGAGTGAAACCTAAAACCAGTGACATAGCCAATACATGTCATATTCTCTCAGTCAAAAATGGTTTATTTTCCAAGGAATTTCAACCTAAAACCTGTTCTTCATAATTATCCTGATTTGTTTGAAAAACCAAGGTGGATAGGTCTGGCCCAATTGCCAACAAGAGACCACTGTTATGTTTGGTCGTTAAAAAAATATATGCTTTTCAGAAAGACATATTCTTTCACATTTCCAAAACAATGACAAAACGTCTTGTTCTGCAGTGGAAGTTGTAAATATCTTCAGCGGTGGAGCCGGAGTCAGAATCTCTGAAATCTGTTCAAAAAGACAGGCTATAGGGGCATCAACATTTACGGTTTTAAAGCAGTCAGAGTTGCATGCACACAGTCTGAGCGGGTGAGTGGGTGCTTGGAGCTTCTCCAGGTGCTGTTCTCCATCTAAATAAATCCAGTCACTGAAAAAGGCCAGAGA
Source organism: Chelon labrosus (assembly GCF_963514085.1). NCBI lineage: Eukaryota > Metazoa > Chordata > Actinopteri > Mugiliformes > Mugilidae > Chelon > Chelon labrosus. Next base: position 8,951,072 of record NC_140360.1, read on the forward strand.
GAGTCTGATCCAACTGCTCCCAGCTTTTGGCGTAATCTCACCCCAGTTCTTAAGGAGACATTTTTATGTAAAGCAACAACAGGAATTACTGGACGTTTTCCCAGAGCTGTGTTGAAAAAGATTGTAGGAAACATATTTAAATGTGTGCAACTGAAGGGTTTAAATTGTCTATAAAATCAAATTCCTCTCATTTTCAAATAACACACACAAGTGCAGTTTTCAGTCAATGAGGTGCTGAGGCAGAAACACTGCATGTCTTTTCATTTCTAATTTAATCAGGAATACACCAACTGTATGGTTTAAATATTTAATTAAAGAATATTTAACCTCTATATGATCAAACAGTAAGGAGTAGTACTTTTTTATTATGTTATTAACTGTCATTCACATAATGTTTAATAAATTATTTTATTAAATAACTCATGTATCATTTCACCACTACCATAAAGTAAAAGAAAACTTCAATAGTCATATGTCTTCTGTAGTTCAGAAGACATATGACTATTAATAAAATGACTAATACTCTGCTAATGTGAACATTTATTAGTTGTTGCTGAGCTACCTAACACATTTGTTGGGTTCACTTTCGCTTAAACTTCAGCGTGATTTAAAGCTATTTAAAGCTGGGCCAGACTTTTACATTACTTTTACAGTAAATGAACATCCATTACATTTAAGCCCTTGCCGAGCAAGTTCCCACAATGCCCATTAGGCTAATCAAAATCAGTTAAATCACTAAATTTCGAACTATGCAACAGTTTTAAATCAGCTGTCCGTGGTGACGCTCTCATTCTGGCACATATTTAGTGATGACTGTTCGCCAGAGCTGAAGAGACAAGCAATTGTAGAGACAGAGTATAGGCTTCAGCAGCAAATAGTAATGATGCCGCCTAAAGTAGAGAAATACAGTCACAAATGTAACCGAGGTTCTATGAATTCACTGTCTCTGCTGGTCAGGAAGAATGGAACAGAACAAACCATGAAAAGTTTCTGATGCGCCACATAAAAACCAAACTCAGCGTTCAGAGGAAGCATGAAAACCTAAAACACATCAACGCCAAGGTGTTTTTTTTTCATCATTGGAGACCACACAAAAGAAGAGTAGGGACTGAGGGACACTACACGAGGTGTAATTATGCTCACTGCAAGTAGGGGGAGACAAAGCCTCTACACTGCAGCTTTAACTTGCATACTGATCTAAAGCAGAGTTTTTATTAGGCCTGCAACTAACATTAACTTTCAACTTACTTACTTGGTTTCTGGTTAATGAATTACCTGAACCTCATTCGGGTTGAGGGTATTTCCAATGTATTTTTGGCATTCCTTGTAGCGGGGACTGCCAAAACTGGGGATGGAGATAAACATTGCGACGCTTTAACTTATTCGCAAATTCACGTGTCAGTCAGGTTTGTCTAACAATGTGGTCCGAAGCTCCAGTGTAATTAAAATGGAGCTTTAAAGTGTTATCACAAACAGAATGGCCAACACACTTATATTGTGGTAAGATTTCTAATAATATTTTTTTGAATGACAATCCCACAATTTAAACAGCAGAATCACTAGACTGCTGGGACGTAATAAGTTCAAACCCATTAACTCAAGAATCTAAATTAACACACAGTCTAAAAGATGGTAAAATACGCACAGAAATAACTATAAATCCAGCCTTTGCCTATAGTCATTGCAAAAAAACATGTCTATGCCTTTAAAAGTTCTCGTTCCACTATTAACACCAAGTTGGTGAGGCTTGGCGTAGAAATGGGTGGGGGCTAGAGGGGCTGCGCTCTTCTGTTTAAAAAACCCTGAGGTATTAGGGTGGACTAATCTTTAAAAGGTTAATTTATTCATAGAGATTTTGACAGAGATGTATGGCTGAACCAACATCTCAGGCACCTCTTCCCAGAGGGAGATGACTTGTGCAAAGAACAGAGAGGAAGAAAGGGAGAGAGGAGGGAGGAGGAGGTGGGGGGAGTTAGGCAGAAAGATGGAGTGCAGAAGAGAGACAGAGTGGGGAGTCAACACGCTATAAACACAAACACATAATTACCTCATAGGGGCTGACAATGACTCTGGCCTTTAACCCAGTACACTTAGAGCTCCCCAGTCTGTCCTTTTAACTCAGGAAGGGAAATGTAAACTCGGTGTAATTTATTTTCTGCACATTGTGTTTAAATGCTGAAAACAGACCACATGTATTTGTATGGTGTGAGAGTATGGTTCTGTGTTTTTTTGTCGTTTTGTTGTTGTTGTACCATGCCATTATAAAATCAAGTGCAAAATTACAAGTGGAAACCAACAATACAAAACAAGCTAGCCATCAACACATCATAACTTTGACTTTAACTTTGATGTTACATACTTTACTCCATAACACTGCACCTCGTAGTCAGACCTTTTATTTTATTATTCCTTCCCTTCTTACTGTAATACTATTTTACTTGTTCATACGATTCATACATTTCTTTTAGATATTTCCATTTATACCACTCAGTTTTTTTTTATTTATTTTACCTTAAATTATCTGGTATTTGCACAGTTGCAATTTCATTTCACTGCTGCTATACCTGTACATTAAGCAAGTTAATAAATAAATTCATTAAGTATTAGTCAAATAAAACAATGAACTAATTTTCTAGTAGTACTACCGATTAGGAGTGTGGAGATGTGGAGTTTTACCTGCTGCACAAAGTCACCACAAAAACAACAAACACATTTAAAAAAAAGAAAAGGGCATTGCATCTTTCTCCACATTTACACACCAAGAATAGGGCCCACTGTAGTTTGAAATAAATTTTCCATTTGTTGCTAGTCAGAGTAAAAGGGTAATAACAGGTAAGAGCGACGTTAGATCAGTTCTGATGATACTGGCGACATTCAAAAAATGTTAAATAACAATTCCTACAGAAATATTATTTGCTTAATAGAAAAACTGAAATAAATATAATATTAATAATAATTAAAGAAAAATGCAGCTGTCACTAAAGCAGCGACTCCATTTATCTGAGCCTCTCGGACTTCATCAAGTATAGTGAGAGTTTATGACCTTTGGAATTTTATATACAAATGCCCAAAGGAGTTTGCTCTTAAAGTAGACAGGAGCAGACTGGAGGAATGATACGGCGAGAATATAAACCCCTCAGTCTGAGCTAAATGATGCTGAAAGCATAACACAGAGATTTTGGTCTGTCAGTTTTACACGGTGATGTGGTTTTCTCTAAAACATTTAGACACTGTGAAAATAAACAGACAATCCTAAACAATCAGGGCTTTTGCACGGTTGTGCCACACACAAAAAAAGGAAAACTAAACATATGGAGTCTCAAGTGGCATTTCATACAAAAGACCAAAGCCCTGATTTGGCAAAACAGGGCATGAGGTGATGCCTTGTAACGCTCAAATTTTCAAATTTCAGATTCTCATATTATCTGATTTTCTTCCGATGTCTTCTTATGGCATGTATGTAGAAGTTTTGTTAAAATTCTGCAACACAAATTATTATTTTGATGGTACACTGACTTGCTATGAGATGATTGGTGCATCTTTCAGTGCTATTCTGCAGCACAAACCTAGGTTCCTACACTACATGTGTTGATCGGGCACAATCATCTGCGAGACTATGAAAAATCTAGCTTCATACTCCTCAGTATTAGATTTATGGCAGTCCCAAAAAGACTAAGAAAAGCCAAGAAAAGACAAAGAGAATGTCAACAAACAAGAAGCAAAATCAATCTTAAACTGGCTTTGAGTTGTTGGCGCATTGTTGTTTGATTGATGAGTAATATCAGATGAGTTGCCCTGCCTTCTATTCTTGCAGTTGCTTGTTGTTTGGCTGTGTTAGCAAAGCAGTTGACTCCATAGTTTTTGATCCTAAGCCAAGTGAGCCAACCTCAGCAGAGGTTTAACTGCATCTAGGAATCTTACCACAATGTTTTGCAAGTCAATTGCTCTCCAAAACTGTAGAGGAACCCAATTGCAAAAAACACTAATTCTTTCATTATAGGGCTTTAATTAGGTAATTTAATTGCCAGGACCTCAGCAGGGGTTGAACACCTGACGTACGTCTGCAAGTCACTCATTAGCCACTTAGACATAACTTCATTTGTACTGCGAGGCTTTTTTTTTTTTCTTCGAGGTGGCCACTATCTCCACACACACACTCACAATTTTACCTCGCTTTGCCATTTTTTCCGCAATAAGTTATCAAGAGTAATTTATTTCACATTTTCCATACATGACCTTTCTAATTTTACCTTCTCAGTTTTCGTAATATATTGTGAAACTACCAAAATACTGAAAATGGCATGTTCTATGTTGGTAAGGCAGTCAGGTCGGGGATCCGGGCAAACCAAAGACAGACAAGGCATGTACATTTGTAACATTCACAACCCATCAGCACTGATGTATGACAGCTATGGTGTTAAGAGGGCCAGCTCCAGGTCATCAGGCAGGCAGACACATTATGGCTGCAGAACACTCTGAGGTTATACCTTGTTAGCAGCGGGCGGCATGCCCAGTGGTTGTCACATGCGCAAGTGTCATTGCTGAAAAGTATGGGTAACATTAATTCTGTTCTATATACTCAGACTCCCAGCGACATGATAAACATGGCACTGGAACCTGGTCCAATATGAATGTGCCATCTCTGATTATCATTGATGTCACAGTGACACTGACCTTTATAACTATAATTCCCTCTAACAACGTGAAGAACGCTGAAAGCTGGTCTGGTCTGGCCTCCTCATGCTTTAAACTGCTCTCGCATATTTCAATGAAGTTGGACTGTGCTTTGATGGCAGCCATTTGTGTTCAAGAAACACTATGAAATTAACTAGATCTAAAAAAAAGTGATGGATATGCATTAGAGCCCGACCGATATATCGGCCGGCCGATATTATCGGCCGATATTAGGCATTTTCAAAACTATCGGTATCGGCATTTATAATGGCCGATAAATGAATATTTCAAAAATAAAATAAAAACGAAACACCCTTCAACCATGTCATGAGTGTTGGCGTTGTATAGTTTAGTTTGTCCACCAGAGGGCACTCTACACCGTCCCTGTTGGCAACACTCGTGTATAACTCGTGCTGATCCAGCCAGAGTCGGGCAGAGAGAACCAGGTATCCGCGAGTAAGATCATCGGTGAAGTGTGTTCATGGTGAGTTGGTCACGAGACATACATTGCTTGAATAACAATTAAAAGAACATCCCCATCAGTTCTCTTTACTCAAATAAGCATGACAAAATTCGTGACTATCATGTCCAGTTTTGCTGCTGTTAAATAAGCCGAGAGTGAAGCGGAATTAGCTAATTACGTTACGTTGTTACAGTGTAGTTGACTGACTGTCCTTTTAACTTTTGACAATGTGACTGAAGTATTTCTTTAATAGCGTGACAGTTATAGCAATGAGACGTATCATCTCTCCTTGGCCTGTTATATTGAAAATGTATGTTTTACAATTTGCAGTATGACGTTATCCATTGCTAAATTATGGCTCATCATAGACTAGCTAACCACAAAGCTAGCTAATGCCACTATCAGTGGAAGACCGCTAACGTTAACATTAATGAGCTTGGAAACCACAACAAACTTATTCTGCCTAAATAAAGTACTGTAATGATTACTGTATTTATAACTAGCATATCTCTAGTTGCACTCCCTGTATTGTAAAATGTACGTTAGACTTGCGAGGAGTGAACATTTAGACATAGAGAAAAAGTATCAAACGTAGCTTGTGCATAAAAGTTAGCTTTTCTTTTACACGTGTGTGAAATCCAATGACGCCAAGTGTGCGTTGCAGACTGTCGTTCAGCCGCAGCATTAACGAGTCACATAATGGATTTAGATCGCTAAATAGTAGGTTTTAGAAGGAAGGCAACAACTGATGGTTGAAAATGGTTTGATGTAGCTTGATGGAAAGAATTTAAAAAGTGCAGGTAAAGGGATGCATTATCATATTATTTTAGTTAAAACTCATAAATAACTACAAATAACTAATGTTAGGGAAATCAGTTAATGTTTTGTTGCGCGTTTCTGAAAAAAAAAATATCGGCCGATATATCGGTGTTTAAAACCAACAAATATTTGTATCGGTATTGGCCTTCAAAATCCTTTATCGGTCGGGCTCTAATATGCATTCAATAAGTTTTGTGCAACGTGTTAAATAGATGTTTCACTTTTATGACACCAGGAGTACTTCTGTGGTCAAATTAATGTGGCCTTGAGCAAGGCACTTAACCCAGAGTTAGTTCACTGAGTGCAGTGGCCACAGCTGAGTATGATAGAGACTGGCATGGTTAACTCCAAAGTCAGGATGTGTATTTTAGGGCAGAGCATCACTGGAAAGAGAATAAAAGCCATGTCAAATTTCCCTTAATGAATGCAAGTTAACAGAGTAAAAAAAAAAAAAATCTGCTCGTGATGCTGTTTTTAAGTTACCCCTTCAGACATGGATCTTCTGTCCTGCAGCACACAGGAATAACTCGGACAGCCCAGACTTTGGCCATGACTTGCAGGAAGAGGAGGAAATGGGAACACAACCTTTACTTCTCTTTCACCTTTCCTCCCTCCTTCACCCAGACATTTTGGGCCATGCAGGTCCCTCGCCCTCCCTGTCTCCCCAGTACCCTTGCTCTGGGCGCATCTAATTGAAAGCGATCTTGGAGCTAAGAGAGTTCCGTTTCTTCTCTAATCCCTCTACTGGGGGAGGCTCACATGGTCTCAATTACCCCCACCCCACCCCAGAACACTGAGTCCCCTCTCCATGCTCTCTCTCTCTCTATCCGTCTCACTGGCCTGCTCCTCTGCCAATGCACCGGCCTGGGCCCTTTTTCAGCAGTTTATGTTATTAAGCACACAGTGCTGAGTTCCTGTCCTTCACAGGGGCCTGGAGATGTTATCTCCCCTGCCGCCGTATACAGTTACCTCCAAAATATTCCATAAATTAGATTGGGATTGGCAATTCGGAATATAGAGGTGGAGGCTGAAGTGGTCAGGGATTGGCTGGAGATGGGAGGGTGTGGGGGTGTTGCAGCGAAGCACGGTGTAAGTAATAGCATAGGAGAATCTTCTCGTGTTTACACTGGATGGAGAACCACTGGGAGGTATGTCACTGGCAAAGTGAAGGTGAACAGAGAAGAAGTGGAGGGTGCTTAAGGGCTTTGGGATAAGACGGAGAGGAGACCCAAATCCAGTTCCTATTTGGATAGAGATTCTTTTGGAGGTAGAGTTTAATATCTAGTCTGAAAAGAGTTAGACTGGGCATTTATTGGGCTTGGGGGATTGTGTGCGATGATATGCATACACCCCCCTCCTGTAATTAAACAAGGCTGTATTTGGACAAGTGACTTTTCAAGTCCTGAACAGCCCTGTCAATCCCCAGAGCATGGAGAAAGGTCTTGAGCCGGGACATCCGTGGCCAATTAGATTAGGGGGAACCTGTGAGGTCTTCAAACAATGGGCTCTCAGAGGATCTGCAATAACACAAACATGGCCCCTGACACACAGCTCCAGCACTTCAAAAGACCATTGTGGACCTTAGTGGAAGCGGTTAAAGAGACACATTAACAGTCACAATTAATTATACCGGCCCATTAACTGGAGAAGTTCATGACCATTTTGGCTCAGGAAATTGGCAACCCAGACAGAAAGTAGTTCCCCGATATGTCCTGAGAAGTATTTATAGGTTTGAGAGAGACACAAGGTGAGAGACATTGGTTTCTCTTTATTCAGGTAAAAGTGGGCAGACATTCAGCCAAGCTAAGTAAAGGTTTAGCAGGCACTGGAAGGGAAGAGGGAAATTGGGGCACTGGGTCTGGGTCAAGGGTTCAGCCTTAACCTTGGGGGCTGACTGATCTAAATGCTGTTACCGGCTTGACTCCACGCATGGCTAATGTGCTATACTGTCCCTTTAATTAGGGCTGACCTCCTTGGGAGCCATAACTAGTTTAAAGCATTTCAAGACAGAGCACCCCAGGAGCTGGGAAGGTAGGGGGGGTTATCAACTGAAAACTCCTGTCAACTTGCTAATTACCACATTCACTAAGATATCTGTGAATGAACTGTGGTACTGGAAGGAGAATGGAAACCCAAGCCCCAAACAAGAGAAGTGAATCATGCACATCAGTTTTATGAAGGAAAACACCATAACTGACAAGTTTTCCAATAATTTAGCCAGCTACCATTAAGCAAACGCAGTAGCTCCAGAAACAGCCTTTCACTGGGTTATGGAGGGAGTAAAATAAAAGCTTAGACATGCAAAGAGACTTCGGAAAATGTTATGGGAGTTGGGAGGATGTTAAAAAAATATAATAAATCCCACAGTTTCTTCCCTTTGCAATTACAGTTCAGTGAGAGTTTTTCAGAAATGTAATAATGTTATCTAAACTTTAAACCTGCACACTTGATATTGTTCCAGATAAGTGCTTTTTGCCTACAAAACCTCAGAAACATCTTTTAAGATTTTGTCTCATGAGTGGCTCAAAAGTAGAGGTCTTGATGCAGTTATTCCAGAGTTGATTGGCAATTATGTTTGACATATTCTGTGAGTGTGTAAGCCACAGGCTGTTGGCTTGAAGACACAATTTGACATCCATCTGTGGAATGTTTTCCTGCTAGATAATCAAACAGAGTAAGGTGCACATTTCCTCAAATAAAAGAATACATTTTTTTTTTAATAAAATGACATGTTCTGCTGTGCAAACCAAACTTGTCCCTTTGTCTGGTTCAGCATTTTTCATCAGGGACAATCTGTTCTTGATTTCAGTTTCCCGATACATATAAAACGCACAACGCTGAACGGGAATGTTGCATTGGAGTCACAATGGAGCCCCTGAGCCCCTGATGATAGGGCACCAACTCCTGATGTGGAGCTGCAGAGGCTGCCTGTGTTTGTCTGTCGTACACTCTGGAACATGTGGTTTTGGTTACAGAATGTTTTACTGCTCAACAATGTTTCTGCCTTGGAGCTCGGCACACTGCATAAAGACTACTTTGTCCCCTGATGCCCACACGGGAAGAGTCTGCCTCATTGCACACACACACACACACACACACACACATACACACATACATACATACATACATACATAGTGGAGATGATGACATCAGCAAGGACCAAGAGCCAATTTTGATAAGGTTGCCATTTTTCCTCCTAGTCTGTCACATTAAAGGTGCATTGGCATACTGTAGCCCTTCTTAAATAACACAAAAAAATGTAAAAAAAAATACCAATACTTTGATTACCATCCACTTCCACTGTGTTGTTATCCATGTTTGTGTTTTGGTCTTCTCGACTGTTCGCAAAAGTTCCTCCCAAAGCAGTACATGGCACTACAAAACCCCAGGGCCTATGATGGATCACAGCATAAAAGCAAAAGCAGACGTGCCACCACGCCATGTGCGCAGTGCTGAAACCAATAAAGATCAGACATAGCGAGTAGCGCATTTAATAAAAATAACAATGAAACAAGGGGACTTACACATGTGCATGTGAACGCAAATAAAACTTCAATACTGAACTGTAAATTATTGAACTGGAACAACGAGATCTCATCAGCCTATAATCCCGCTTGGAGAAGTGTACAATGTCAGACCAGCGACAAGCGGACACATTTAATGTCACTGACACGACATCACACCTGCAGCCCTTTTCATTCACAGTGGTCTTTTACAACAAGAAAATGTGATTGTGATCTCATGGCTCTGTTTGAAGGAGGTGATTAGCACACCCAGGAGTGCAAAGTGAAAGGCTACAGGCGAGTTAGAAAGATGTCTGGCATGGAGTCGGTGCGGTTGTCAATTGGCACGTTTAAATCGTGTTCTTCGGAATCAAAGCGGTGCTAAACACAGGTCATGCGCATTGTCTGAGCTAATGCCGAGGGGTCACTTAACAGCTTCCACCCTGTGCTTTGTTTAAACTCCATTTCCCAGCAGCACATCATACCGCAGCACATAATATACGTCTTTAATTTCTTTTCATAACTCTGTCTGAACTGAGATGTCAGCTGTCACTTTATTTCAAAACTGTTACTACACGAGGAACTGAAAGATTAATTCAAATATACAAGCAATTTTGCAAGTGTAGTTGTAAAGGGTGCAGCCAACGCTAGATGAAATGACTGCATCAGATTTATTGTATATACACTTGGTTCAACTGTGCTTGAAGTGGAAATAAAAAGATCCACGCTAGGCCAAATCTCTACCCTCAAAGTTCATCACTGCATCCGTCTCACACACAAAATATTTTTGCCCACACCCTGAGGCCAGCAGCGTGTGCAGTATTCAGTAGCCTTCTAACCCTGGAGATGGTAACAGATGGTTGCGTTTGAGAGAGCCATCCAGGGATTTTACCAACAACATCTCATCGCAGCAGAAAAAGAAAAAAAAAAGGCTGAAAGGTTACATTTGTTCAACATTACTTCTTGTTGGGTTCAGAGCATGGGCTGAAAACCTCACACATGCTAGTGTCTGAGAGTCAGACAGACATTACTGCGGCACAAGCTGTTTCCTATCAAAGAAAATCTGTTCAGCGATGCAGATTTTTGTTCTTTTATAACAACTCAATTGTCAGTGCTGCAACTGCCTGCACTGCGTATGACAGGGGTAAAACCAGACGCTAATTCCATGAAAAAGGAACGGTCAGCTTGGTTGGCAGTAGTAGTAACTGCGATTCTAACATCAATCATGTGCACCAGTCTCTGCTTAGTATACAGCTAGTAATTATGTCTTATTCTGAAAGGGGCCTTTTAAATGAGGGAAGGGCCATGAAACAGTGATCTGTCGCCATCCTGTGGCAAAAGAAAACACTGCTAAATATAACATAGAATTAGTACCAAGGTGCTACTTTTAATTTCTGCTTTTTATATATATATAAAAAAAGAGAGACAATAAATTTTGACTGATGTATGTCCCATGTACAGTTTGTCCTATGTTAAATACCCACAAGCAAGCCACAGCTCTTACCAGTCTTGGAAACCTCCAGTGGATTCGACTCAGACCGATGTGTTCCTTCATGATTTCCCTCTCAGTGTAACCTGGAAATGCATAAAACCAAATAATGAATTTCAGCTGCAGTTCATATTATTTATCACAGTTTTATGACAAATAAAAAGTTCATTCTTTCTGAAAAAAATACAATTTGCTGTCAAAATTCTCCTTAAAGCATAATTGTCAGGAAGTAAACCAACATACACAGCATTCAGTAGAAAAAATAAACTGAACAAACATTAAAGTAATACTCTTAAACAATAAAAACATTATAAATAACAATAAATAGAAAGCCTTATCCGCTTGCAAGGCCTCTTTTCAGTAGACGATTCCCTGTATATTGTGTATGTTCATTTGAACGTAACGATCTTTTTACCACATATTGTCAGTATTTTCCTGAAGATCCTTAAACCCTGGTTAGATTTCATAGTTTCTAATGAAGAATTAAAAGAATAGCATTTTCTAATGTACTTTCAAATTGGGCAACAACTCCGAAGCTTAAGAAAAAATAAGCTATTTGGCAATAAGCCTGATATGACCCATCTTTCTGCATGTGTTTAAAGCAAAAATCATATTTTACATCCTTTTGTCTACTTTTAAACATGAGACAACTCCCTTAAAAACAACTGAAAGACTGATCACAGCTTTTCTAAGAAATGCATTAATAATGTATGAGACATATTTCTTATTCTGCAGGCCTTGACACACGATCTCTCAAATATCTTTTCTATTAAAACAGAGGAGTCAACACCCAATGCAAAAAGCTTGAGATGAAATATAATAACGCAACGTACGCCATCTAACAACATCACAGGAATACTGGTGGAAGAACTGTGAAAGATATGGTCGCGGAGATGACTTGTTTTCCTGTCGTGCTAATGATAATTAACATGCAAATGAGCCCTTGGAGCAAAATAGGGGCACTGCGGTTCTCTGTTAATAATTACTGCGTAACATCACAGTAATAAATGAGATCTCTTCGGGTAGAAGACAAGACAGTAATTGGGGTTTTGACTAACGAACGTGCAACACAGAAAAATAGTATTGGAAAATCTGTTAATTGTCTGGTCCCAGAGGAGGGTGGCTCATAGTAAGTATGTAAAAATCATAATTAAAAATATATACTGTATGTCTGGTCTGGAGTAGTAGTCTTTGGCCCTATTAATGCATTTAAAAAAGGTAATCATGGTCTGCGCTACAAGAAACTGTACAAAAAAAAAAAGATTAACCATGTAGTCCATGTAAAAGTTAATATTAAAGCCCATAGCATCTAATAATTTAAGTTCTGCATATTTATTGAAGATTTATGAATCAGGTGGTGCTGTATATTATATTATATTCTATACCATACTTTCTATCTCTACTAATTCTTGAAATCATTTTCTCACTAGAGAAAATAATAAAAGGGTTAGATAAATGTTATACTTGAAATGAATGGGTTCTAAGACTTCATCTGAAACAAGGTTAAGCGCCTCCCACTTCAAATTCGATGGTTATATTTCAATTGACACCCTCATCCCACCCTCAGAAGTGATTCTAGTGTTTATTCCTGAATGTAGTCATGAAATAAAACATGTTTTAGGAGTTAAGACCTCACCTTGGCTGAAGGCTGCAGCAGAAGAACACTCGACCTGCAATCCAAAGGTAAATAGAAGGTAAATTTCAATTGAATTTGAAAAGTAAACAGGTCTATTTATATCATCTATCTCTAGACATCCAAAAGTAGGTCCATTAAAAATAACTAAGTCTGGGTAGACACTTTGCATGTTAGACAAACACACTACGACAATGAATATTAAGATAAAAGCTGCCGAACAGCAGGTAAGTGACGTGGATATATTACTTTTGAAGGAGGCTTACGGCTAAGATGCCACTTTAGTGATGGGTTGTTTATTTCTAGCATTTTTCTGTAGTTGTCTTTTGTCTGGATCCAGTTGTGTGTACGAACAAAAAGGGGGGGTGTAAACCTCACCAGTAAGATCGCTTCAATTTTTGAGTCAGAAAACATTTTCAACTGGCTAAATCATTGGATAATTATTGACTGATTTCCTGTAAACGTGTTGTAACACAAGAACATTTTTAGATTAGATTTCTTGGGCATGAGGCTGTGAAGCAATTAAAATCAGCCAGGCATTGCAGTGTTTTGGCTCCAGTATAGGAGGGCTGCTGTACACGTGACAGACCACCAGATGTCACTGTTTTTCTAACATATAAATGAAACTTGATCAACTTTAGATCAATTTTAAAGTTAAATAAAAATAACGACAGTGTTGACAGTTCCTTGATGCTGATAGGCCCAGGTCCTCTAGCAGAAAAGGACACGTAGAAACAATAGAAATTATAATGCGCCCCAACTGTAACAAAGCCCCTACATACATGTTCCTCAGGTGTCCCTTCAGTGGTATTAACACTGACTCACCTAGCGGGCCACAGTGAGCCACTACTTGACAGGGATGCAGTTATTAAACTCAAGATCATTAAAGAGGGTGTAAACATCAGCACTGTAGCAGACACTAAGTTCGTTATTAGGAAACTACATCCAAACGTTTTTGGTGGGATAAGCAAATGGGACACCACGGAGATAAGCACCATTTCACCTACGGGAGGAAGAGGAAAACAAAATACTAGCCATGGACATTATACAGAAAGGTCCACGCCATCAATGAACGCACTGCTCGTACATTTAAACCCATTTGAGGATGGCACAAGAATGTGTCCATCATCCGAGCTATTCCCCACACTATTTCAGTTTTGTTCCTGCACAGAAAAGCTTTCAGCGTCCTCAAAAATAAATTGGCTCTGGCCGGTATGGTAGAATACTCTGAAAGAAATGCCCCCTCCTAAGTAAGTGCAGGAGCCCTGGACATAGGAGCAGGTCGAGTGCAACAACAACAAAGGGAGATGGTGCCAATCTGACAGACCGTACTATTCACTCTCAGAGAAGAGCACTTGCATTAGTCTGGGCCTGTGAGAGACTACACCCGTACTTGTAAGTCGCAAACCACAAAGAATCGGATGCCCATATAAGAAACACTTTCAAACCCGAGTGACTGAATCAAATACTGGGAATCAAATATTACGAGCTCAGACACGTTTGCATAACCAGAAAAGACAATAACATTTCAGCTGCTGCCATCAAGGAGTGTCATTGCTATGGAGTGGGGGTGCCTGGTCTGGTCTAGGTGGGTGGTACATGTCTAAATAACATCCACATGAATGCCAGGTCCGAAACTTTCCCAGCAGAACACTGAATTGTCACAAGATGGACAATCTTATTCACTTCACCTGTTAGTGGTCATACTGTTATGCCTGATCGGTATACCCACTGGCGGCAACGACTGACACGTAGTTTTCATTATGTTTTCAACATAACAATTTCAATCATTCTCCAAATAAAACAACCGGTCTCACAACAAAAATACATCACATGCAGATAGGCTACTCATTGCCATGTTTCTGCGACTAGGTGGGGCAAATAGTAGCAGCATGTCATCGTCTACCAGTACAGATCATTTACAGCATTTCTGGCAAACACCCAGCTGAACTACTGACCAGCAAATAAATCAGAGGAACATTACAGAGGAGGGGAGGAGGGGCTAAGCTCACCAGCAGGAGCCACATTGTTGCAACATTAACACATTTGTTAAAAAAAGAAAAACACAAAAACATAGTTAGTCAAATAGTTTCAAATATCTGTTTAGCTGTTTGTTCTGTACTAAATCAGACTGAATTGTTACATAAAGTAATACATACCCATACAGAGCGGGAATATATACAACAGATTTAAGCGAAGAGTAATAAAGTTGAGTTGCTGAACACAAAGCTGTAACAGGTGATTCAATTCAGCCAAATTAGCATGTAGCCTCCCTGGCTTTATCCCTGCCACCAATGACTGTTGCTATTCACGGAATATTTTGGTCAGTTATTGCCTTTATGGATATATAACAGACATATAATAGACATAATTGTTAGTCAAAGCTACACACAGTGCACATTGGAATAAAATTTCGTTTCACTGACTCACAACAGCAGCTATACACATATGAAGAATAAAAACACGGTAGAAAAAGGAAATATAGAAATAAACACTTACTTACAGGTGTGCAGCAGGTGAATTGGGACAGTAAAAGTCTGTCATTACTCAGCTTTATAGCTCAGTGCATCCCCAGCAGGTGCTAACAAAGGTTATTTTTTAGTATACACGATGATAAAATAAGAAATCATTAAAACAGAACAGTTTCCATCTCTTTGTCGCTGCTTGTTGTTCGTTTAGAGAGATTACATAATTCTCAACGAAATCATGCGCCATTTTTTTTTTCCTCTGGCGCCAAAACAAGTAACTTCCGGCCCGTTTTCATTTATCGTTATTGAACTTCTTCTAAACGCCCGTTCAGACACATTTGGTGACATCTCTTTGAGCAGTGAATAACAAACTTACCTGGGTTAAACGTCTTCTCAGGCAGCTATAGTTTGGGAGATGTCATCTCGCCGACAGGTGAGCGGGCAGGTACATTCAATACAAGTTACGTATAATCCAAGATGGCGG
This sequence comes from Chelon labrosus, assembly GCF_963514085.1. NCBI lineage: Eukaryota > Metazoa > Chordata > Actinopteri > Mugiliformes > Mugilidae > Chelon > Chelon labrosus. The sequence continues at coordinate 8,966,605 of NC_140360.1, forward strand.
CTATTTCTTCCTCGTTAACAGTCAATACCGTTACCTGTTGGAGTTGATTGTAGCACATCCAAGGAACAGCGACAGGCTAAGAAGTTGTTTGACATAGTGGACACAATGAAAATTACAAGTGGTTTACTTCAGGGTGACAAAGAACAGTTCCTAAGTGCCAATACAGACGTTTAGAGGTTAGAGGTTTGTCTAATCAGTGTTGTTGTTAGAAATTTATGACAAAGTAGTTGTGATGCAAATGTTTGCACAAATTTACATGGAATATCCACATCATATTTGGACATAGGCTATGCCACATTTTCTCATCACCTGCACTACATTGGGCAAGGTTTCCTAGATAAATAAATAATAAGTAAATACATAAATACGCTTATTTTAAGGTAAAGGATGACCTGACAATACAGCTCAAAAAGAGAGAGGCCACGAGAATTTGACAGCGCAATAATATCACTAATGATTCCTAGATTTGTGAAAAGCTTTAAAAGTAATTACGTCTAAACTTAATCTCTTAAAAGAGATTAAGAGATAGCCTATCACTGCAACACTGTGAGATTTTGAAAACATGAAGGGATCATTGGATTTAATAATTAACGAAGTTAAGATGTTATGCACCAAGCGCGTAAACATGCACAGCAGCGCTCCTTACTGTTCTCATTCAAGGGAAACCATCAATACACTGTAACAACCCAGATTTCTGTGCTTTCTATTTTTAGCTATGAAGTTCGCGAGATCCCACAGGGAAATAAGAGGCTGGTGTTCTGCCTGTTGTAATGTAATCAGTGGTCACATTCCTCTCGGCCACGTCATGTTTCTTTGGTGGATTACATTTTAACATGGTGCACTTGTGGTATCTTGCTGACACTGGTTATTTAATCACTGCTGTGTTTTACAGTGAGGGTAAACCGAGTAGAGGCAGGAGGCAGGAGGAGAAAAAGTTCCGCAGTCACTGCTCCACCGGTAGCCAGAGAGATATTATAAACATGTGAATATAGATGTGACCACTAATGTTCAGGACTTGTTTTGTCTTTTAGGTGTTGCGGATGAATCCAATCTGGTGCCGCGAACAGATGGATGCACTCATCCTGCAGTACAACCAACTATTTAATAAATACCTGAAACAAGAATTGAAGGCAGCACAGGAAGAAAACAGACGACTGAAGGATAAACCAAACTTCAGGTTTGACTCAATTAAGGATTAAATGCTGTTGTTCTTACAGACAAATTGAGCTGGGAAGACCCCCTTCTTTTGGTTTTCATAAAGGTCATATATGGATAGAGGATACCCACTTTGTCTTCTATTCTGTGTCCTTTTATGATTTGGTGAAGCAGATAAAGTGCCAAAGCGTTTTCCGTCCATGTGTGCGGACTGCTGCTGCATAGTTGAGTGCAGTTGAAATCCTGATGGAGAAAACTATTAAGTACCTCACTGGAATAACACCATAAGAGGCTGTTTGTTTCTTAACGGATGGATTCAGAGACTGCGCCTTCGACAATGTCATGGCGTTTTAGGAAAGCTTAAACAAGGAGATTCTCACTGACAGGAAGTTTCTTGTGAGGGAACAACCTGAAAACATCAGAGCCCACATTTGACAAAACTGTCTGCTTTCGAGTGGTCAGTCAGTTTTACTGGCACTAAACGCTGTCGTCCCCATCAGCGAAGGTTGGTCTCCTGGATGATATTGTATCAGTTTGCGCAGATTTCTACAATATTAAGGGCGGTATGTGAAACATTATGCTCTTCATAACATCCTGTGCCTTATTATTACTTTTCAAGCCCAATTACAGTATAAAATGTTGTGTTTTTGCACATTTTCCACTGGACTGTTGTGGAGGTTTATGTCAGGTTATGACAGTATTGTGCAAGATAACTCTGTAGCATTCATATTTTGGGGGTGGTTTATGACATTTGCCTCACCACCTCTTTCTGATAAAGAAAACAGAGAGGACGCTGTATTCGCTAGTACATTCTTTATTGGATGGTGCAACAACCAGCAGTGTATGACATAGATGGATACATATCTTAGTAAGTGGTCATCACCTGGGAAGAAAAAAAAAAAGAAAAGCATTAAGATAATTATTTTAAGTGGCTCCTGTAAAAAATAGTGAGAATCTGTCTACACCCTGGTTATGTTTTACACTGTCTACATTTCTGAGCTTATAGATAGCTGCCATTTTTAAACAATATTAATTTAAAAGTTAAAATGGTGATTCAAATAAAATAATTTCTCTCGTTAGAAGTAGGCACAGAAATTGGCTGCCCATTGGTAGTTTAATCTCTTTCAATCTCCAGAGAGAGAAAACCAAAAATAAAGTAAATAAAAATGTATCTTATTCATCATGAGATCGTATTCCACTTACATTGTTCACCCAGTCAATGTAAGCGCTGACTCTGGTGAAGACAGAGGGCTTCTTGGCGTAGTTGCAGCCAGCGCTTGAGCCAAAGCTCACGATTCCGTAAACGTCCCAGGAGCCGTCGGCGGTCTGGCAGTTCAGAGGACCGCCGGAGTCTCCCTAAAGGACGACAGAGACAAATATGGTATAGGTCAAAACTGGAAATATAAGTGTGAGGCGGGGATTTGGTTTGTTAAATGAAGTTAACGTGGCTCACGTTGCAGCTAGCCAGCTGTCCATCTCCTCCAGCGCAGACCATGTCGGTGGTGACCAGATTGCCCCACCAGTCTTGCCTGCTGCAGGTGGAGTGACCAACCACGGGGAGGAGAGCCTGCTGCAGGATGTCAGCAATGGGGCCTCCAGCTTTAGAAGAGAACAAGGCATTCAGATTTAAGTCAAGAACACTGTATTCAAGGCTAAGTAACTGCTAGTACCAGGTCTTCGCTTCACTTCAGGTAGAATTTCTGGTAGATCAAGAAGTTTTTTAGGGGTTGATGTGTAATTTTGGCTATGATACTGTGAAATTTTCATCCAGGGTTTAGCTGTAATATCTTAAAATACTGTATGTATGTTGGAAATTACTGGGAAATCAGTGACAGTTTAAAGTCATAGAGCTATGAGGCAAAGGTGAAAACCAAGACTAAGAGTGAAACTCAATAAAACCAGTTTAGTCCTGTTCAAATTAATGGCCAGTGATATTAAGTTGATCATTAAACTTTGGATTCCTGTGTAAAGCAAAGCTCTCCTGTATTTGAAAATTGAGAGAATGTGGGGTTGGGGTAGCGCTGAGAAAGACTACACCTGGACCGCCGTGTTAACAGAAATTCCTCAGGAACACTGATTAAATATTGAAGATATGTTCACAGTTACTGGAACTCCTTTTATTTAGCTAACTTACTCCAGAGACGTCCCCAGCCGGTGACGTAGCAGGGAGCATTGTGAGCCAGGACCACACCAGAGTCGGGAAGACAGGCAGCCGTGATGGAGTCAGAGAAGGTGACGGGAGTAGACAGCTTGATCAGAGCAATGTCGTTACTGGAGAGGGAAGACATTTGGAAAAAAAAAACACATTTGGCACATTTAGAAACACACTTAGAAACAGATAGTCACAGCAGCATAATATCCAGCCGACACATTGTGACCCACCGGATTCTGGAAGAGTCCCATTTCTCGTGGACAATGATCTTCTCGGGGGTGATGGCCAAGGAGCCAGCCTCGTTGGAGGTCTTCAGGTTGTGCTTTCCCAGGTAGACCCTGTAGGTGCGGCTTCTGCTCGACCACGACAATCACAGAGAACGGCATCAGTCTGAGATCTAATGAGGACTTATTTTACTGGAACAGGTTAGGGCTGAGTTAAAGCAAGGTTTAAGGTGAAATGTGATTGCAGCAACTGCAGTTAAAAGTTAAACAAAGTAATGAGATATAATTAAAAAATGTCTGACTGTAGATGAAATAAATTATTAACAGAAAACTAGAAAATCTAACTTCAAGTACTGCAAATTAACAAGTATCAAAACAGCTACCATTATATTATACCATTACACTAGCATGTGACTACTACTATTAACATAACACTCAATGTTTTTTCTTTAACTATTTCTTTGACCTCTGTTCTGCCTCTGTTACCCAGCTCGATAATACGACTTATCTGTGTTTTGTTTGCTTACCCGATGCAGTGAGCAGCAGTCAGGACCCACTGGTTGGAGATCAGAGTGCCACCGCAGGTGTGGTAGAAGGTGCTACCACTCAGGTACTGCAGAGACACCTGAGGACCACAAATGACAACAACACATGAATGTTTTATGATCCGAGGAAGACCTGGAGTTTTAATTGGCATGTTCGAAATGTGCATACCTGCCAGGGCCAGCTGTGCGCGCGGACATTTTCTCCGCCAACCACCCTGGTGATGATGGGGGTGTAGGTGGGCAGGCCGCACCCGTAGGCTGAGAGACAATAGTGGAAAAGATGCAGATTTACAATGGTGTCTCAAACATCTAATTTATCTGAGGTACTTTTTCTTAAGCTTACCGCCAGCAACAAACAAAGCCAAGATCACGAACTTCATTGTGACTGTCTTCAACAGGGCCCCAGAGAGGCTTGTTCCTCCTTATATAGTGCGCTGAGCAGGCAGACTTCTTTACAGATCTCCGGTTGGTTGCTTAACATTTACCCCGAGCACGGCCAGGAAAAGTTGATGGAAAAAATAAATCAGCCTTGGAGATAAGTAACCACAGATATCCCCAAATAAACGTTATCTCCCCACCTCTGTGTGAACCACGCAGATGCCTCCTGAGTTTGGTACGGCCTTTTAATTTGAAGTTCTAGGTTTATGTATCTGTTTAAAAGTGGCCAATCTAAATGTAATAATACAACAATTGTTGTATCAAAGAAAATAGGAGTATTTTCCCATTTTTATATGTGAAACTACACAATTTCACTTCACACACATGCAAATAAATCTGGTTTTGTATGTCAAAAGGGTCATAAGAAGTGTATTTAAAAGTCATATATACATATACATATGCATAAGCTTGTATATTTTATTTTAAATATCTTACACCTATATTTATTTTTACTAGTGGTTTTCAAGAGTGTTTTTTATGTGCATGTGTGATTCCCTGTGCATTTGCAATGCATGTAAGGGCCTTGCATTTAAGCTCTGAGATCGGTTAACAGCATTATTAGTTATGTGCATCAGTTTGTGACAGAGAGCATGTTGAAGGAACAGGTGGAGATCGAGTCCTCCAAGTTTTCCTTTGTAAATGTCATTTGTATGCTAGAAAAAGCCGAGTTATTTGTGGCTTCTAAACCGATAATACAGGACCTGGACTTTTGCAACTGTGATATTACTTACTTACGTAATCCTCTTCGTTCCCTGTGGAACTTAAGGCTGCGACTATCTGCTTCTATTTGGTCCTACCCTGTGCAGCATGCTGTACTTCGCCCCACGATAAGTTTGCCGTTTTCAGTTCTGAGGCCACAGTTCTCTGCCAGATGGTTTTTGGCCTCCCTTGTTTCCTCTTGGTTTCATTGGAGATCTTTTCTGGCCAAAAGATGCGACATATCTTCCAGAGACACCCATTGGAACTGTGATATCGCTCAGGGTTTATTGCTTATAAAAAGCATTGATCTTCTGAATTGTTCAAACTTTATTTCTGGGGAATAAAAGCAAAAAGCTGGCATCAATGAAAAGTCAGTAGTCCAAGCTGTGGCAATATTTTAGAAAAAAAAGACAGGATGGCTCAATGGAGAACAACCGATTAGCCACAACATAAAGAATACTGGCAGGAGAATTAAATAACGTTGATCATCTTGTGACAATTTAATGTTCTGCTGGGAAACATTTGGACGTGGCATTCATGTGGATGTTACTTAGACATGTAGCACCCACCTAGACCAGACCAGGCACCCCCGCCCCATAGCAATGACAGTCCTTGATGGCAGCAGCCATCCCCAGCAGGATGCAGCCTGACACAGACACACACGCAAAAATGGTTTAACTCAAAAAACATGAAGAACAGCAAAAGGCGTTGACCTGGCCTCCAAATTCACTAGATCCCAAACTGATCAAGTGTTTGTGGGATGATCCACAGATGATCCTTCGTCACAACCCATAGGACCCAAAGGCCCCCCACTAAAAACATTCTGTTACCAGACACCACAGGACACCCTCTGAAGGCCCATGTCCATTCTCTGATGAGTTGCAACTGTTTTGAAGGCACAAGGGAGACCTACACAATACTAGGAGGTGTTGATATATTCCTGATTGGTAAGTAATTTCAGTACCATACTCCTACTATAATTCATTGGTTAATTTTACTAGTACAGTCATCTGTGTCATTCTGTGGAAACCTTCAGCTGCTGGAGTACTCAGTATTTCTCTTAGATTTGTGCTTCTGATGATAAAACTTTAATTCCACTGATGTGTTCAACAACCAGGTTTAAAAACTCAAAAGCACTTTGGCCTTGGCCTAGTTTGCTAAATTCGTGTCCAGTGTTGATGTCCACGTAGCTCCACCCCAAGATTAAGATTAAGTCAAAGGGACAATTTTGGAAAGTTTTGTAGGTTACATAACGCTGCTAAAGGTATAAATATGTCAGATGCCAACTGCACGCCCTGGAGATACAGACACGATGAAGTTTGTGGTCCTTGCTCTGTTTGTCGCCGGCGGTAAGAACCTTTTTGTTACTAATAACATCACAGAGCCGTTACAGCCACGTGTCTCGGTTCACTTGGTATTTTGGCGTTTCTACAAAGTGCATGCACGTTGACGGCCGCGTGACATCCTCTGCAATTATGTCTCCTCAGCCTATGGGTGCGGCACGCCCACCTTCACCCCTTTGGTGTCCAGGGTGGTTGGAGGAATTGATGCAAGGGCTCACAGCTGGCCTTGGCAGGTAACAAAATAAAAAAATAATAATAATAATGCCAGAAAAATAGACTTCTAATCTTATTATTCTGATAAACGACACCATCCCGTAAATAGAAAGGCAATAATAAAACAAAGAAATAATCAAACTTATTAATAATTGATCGCGTTCTTCTGCTTGTTTCAGATCTCCCTGCAGTACAACAAGGACGGTGAGTGGAGACACACCTGCGGAGGCACTCTGATCTCCAACGAGTGGGTCCTCACTGCTGCTCACTGTATCAGGTAAAAAAGAAATTGCCATTCCTCCATGCAGCACTCACACAAATACCTGTATTAGCAATCAGATCAGTAATATGGTCTATGCTGTCTTCCCAAATAGATGCCAATACATATACATTTGATTCAATAAAGTTCCTATAATTAACTATACAAGAAATAATTCAACCGATTATGTTCATCCACCGGCACATGTCACTTTTATTAGGACTCAGCAGTGGATTCCACTTAAAATAAGATCCTTGAGCTAACATATAACTGCTTCATATTCTCCTGTGTCTCCCTGCGACAGTAACTTGGAGTACAGAGTGGCCCTCGGAGAGCACAGCCTGCTGCAGAACGAGGCGGGCGTCGTGTACATCAGCCCTTCCAACATCATCGTGCACGAGTTGTGGAACTCCTATTTCATCCGGTAAAACGTTACCTCTCACTACGAATAACAGCCGTGCAGCGAGAGGTGCGGACGCCTTTCCCACAGAAGGGTGACACTAAACATGCATGTGTTTCTTCTCCAGTAATGACATCGCCCTGATCAAACTGCAGACCCCAGTTGCGTTCTCTGACACCATCCAGCCTGCCTGCATTCCCGCCGCCGGCCTCATCCTCCCCCATGACTCGCCCTGCTTCGTCACTGGGTGGGGTCGCGTCTACAGTGAGTGGCCAGTTAATTTCTTTACTTGTATTTTCAAAGGACAGAGAGAGTTTGTCATCATATAGGGGGTATATAGTATTATCTTAGTATTATTTTTTTTTTATTATTTAAACACAACATGTATAAATACACTAATCAGCCACAACATTATGACCAGAAGAAGTAAATAATACTGACCATCATGTGATAATTCAATGTTCTGCTGGGAAACTTTTGGACCTGGCATTCATGTGGAGGTTACTTAGACATGAAGCACCCACCTAGACCAGACCAGGCACCCCCACCCCATAGCAAGCACACATAGGCAAACCAGGCACACAAAACTGGTTTAGGAACAACTCAAAAAACATGAAAAACAGCACAAGGTGGTGACCGGACCTCCAAATTCACTAGATCCCAAACTGATCAAGTATCAGTGGGATGTACTGGAACAAGCCTGACTAGAAACGGGGATGGGGCTATTTGTTTTACACGTTAACCTCCAGGTCAGCAGGTAAATGGAAAATGTCGTCACACACTGCATGTCTTGTCAAGATGTGGTTTGTCACCGGTCCTTACCTTACCGGTGCATACGCTTCTCCTCCACACAGCCGGAGGCCCCATCGCTGACATCCTGCAGCAGGCTCTTCTGCCCGTGGTGGACCATGCTACCTGCACAAAGTATGACTGGTGGGGCTCTCAGGTGAAGGACACCATGGTCTGCGCAGGTGGAGACGGAGTTGTGTCCGGTTGCAACGTGAGTCTAAAATAATGAATGACACATTGTTGTAAAGAATCACACAGAATACTGCTGCACCAATACTTTCTGTCACCAGTGAACTGGAAATATAAGTTACACTCGTGTTTCCTCAACGTGCAGATTTGCCATATGAGATTCATGTTTCATTCAGTACTTGCTGTGGACAAAAAGATTTCACAAAATCCCCCCACAAAACTATAATTGATGTGAACAAAACTAAATATTTATTCCATCTTTTCAGAGGTGAATAGAAAGTGTTTTTTTGTCAGTCTTAGCATTACATAGCTAAATATCTGTTGTTTTTATAAAATTATTCAGACAAAAAAGGAAATTTGAACAACAAAAATAATAATTAATCTTAATACTTTAACTGAGATTCACCTTCTGAAAACTGATCTGATCTTATTTAGTTGTGAATGTAAGTATTTCAGAGGAACAGTGTGAGTTAAAAGGTGTAAGAGAAATGTCAAGCAGTCTCTGTAAAGTAACACGTGTCATTCGAGGTCACAAAGTCACTCTCAAGTGTGGAATTTGCACACCGATCATATGTTTTCTCTCACGTGACGCAGGGAGACTCCGGCGGTCCTCTGAACTGCCAGAGCGCTGGCGGCGCCTGGGAGGTTCACGGCATCGTCAGCTTCGGCTCCGGGATCAGCTGCAACTACCCCAAGAAGCCCACCGTCTTCACCAGGGTCAGCGCCTACATCGACTGGATCAACTCCGTAAGTTCCCTGACCTCCAACTAGTATCTTGTCATTTTTGTATTTTTTCTGATTTCACTCTTCATGTTATGTCTCTATGATCTCTTCCACAGAAATTGGTGGCCTACTGAGAGAAAGGACGTTTGGAATCAAAGCCATTAAATGTACTACGTAGTGCTACTGTAGTATGTATTTAAAAATAAAGAAATATGCAACAATAAATAAATGTAACAGCTTTAATTGCAGTTTTCCAATAAAGAAAAGAGCAATAAACTGAATCTCAAGCCTGAAGAGTGACTTTTATTCTAATATATCAACTATTAAGTTTGATCAGTGATACTTTAATAGCGGTACAGAGACCAATGAGAACACTGATGGGAAAATGCTATCACCAACCACCCGCTGCCATGTCTCCAGCTTGTGTTTGACTTTCTACATGTGCAGACCAGGTTTTCCCAGAATGGTTTATACACAGAACAGAAGTTCCTATCGTACAGTATAAATACGAGGCTGCTTTTTTAGCAAGCCACTAAACACACTTACTCACACATCTTCAGTCATGAGGAGGCTGCTGGTTCTCGCTGTTGTGGTAGCAACTGGTAAGAGACTTTGAATTTTCTCACGTGTTGTAGTCTGGATAAAAACTCATTTGTTGCAGAATGAACCAGACGGCTTGTCTAGTAAAATCCCATAAAGAGCGCTCACAATCACATGTAGTGTGAATTAAATAAATGTTTTTTTGTTTCTCTGTGTCTTCATGTGTCTTAAAAACTGCCCTCATATTGCATGTTGCATGCATTAATAACATAGGAGGGAATGGGAAAATGTTGTTTCTGACGTAACTAACCATGTGCCAGCGTACGGGTGTGGCCTTCCCACCTTCCCTCCCGTGCTGAGCAGGGTGGTGGCCGGACAGGACGTCAGGCCTCACAGCTGGCCCTGGCAGGTAACTGAATCTGCTCTAAATGTGTGAAACCACAACAGCACAAACTCTATATTTTCTATTTACACCACTGAGGCAGCTGCGCATTTACGACGTGTATTTCGGGAATGAATGTAATCCTCCGACTCTGCACAGGTCTCGCTCCAGTCGGACAGCAGTGGGCGCTGGAGCCACGTGTGTGGAGGCACCCTCATTAACTCTGAATGGGTCCTGTCGGCTGCGCACTGCATCAGGTTAGTTCAACTCAACAGTAAGGACATGGTGTCTGTACAATTAAAGTGACAGTACATCAGGTTCTCACAGGTTGGAACATTTATTTATAAGCTTACAAACTTGTGAACTAGCGATTCCAGCGAACAGCATAATGTTTTCCTTTATCGATCCCTCATGGGATCCTCTGTTTCGCACCCGTCCATTCCATCACACAGAAGTATGTACACTCAGAGCTGTGTGAGCTGCCCCTTGAGCAGCACCCTGGTGACCACTTGCACGAGAAATCTCAGCCAGAGACATGGGGGGAATGTGAACCAGTGACCCAGCCGTCCCACATCTGCTTCTGTAACGATTTCTCCGTGGTTTTATGTTTAATCTGTGCAGAGTTTCTATGTTCTTCCTAGTCTTGCATGGCGGCTCCGCTTTCCTCGCACTTTCCATAGACATTCATGTCAGGCTAACTGGGTGATTCTAAGGGCCTGTTCAGACCTTGCATTAAGATCCCATCTGGGCGGTGTGAACACCCCCAGGATGCACTGAGGGATCCGATCTTGCATGTAAATGCATTCCTTTGGTAGTGTGAACGCAATGAGACCCAAAGTTGGCCATAGGTGTGCATGTGAGTGCGAATGGTTGTTTGTCTTTCTGTGTTAATCGACTGGTGATGACCTGTCCAAGGTGTGCCCCTAATCTTGCCCAATGATAGATGGGATAGTGACACTCAAGAGGATAATACCTAACTACTGAACACGTTAACTCATTATTTTGTGGTGAATCAGCAGCAATGACTTATGCACACAGTCACAGTCAAGTGGTGTGAGCAGAAAAGTAAGTGTACATGTATTAATGCACACATGTACACTTCCTTTTCTGCTCACACCACTTTACTTAAATCCAGACTTTTTATAATTTTTTTGTAAATTTTATATTGTTCTTACTTCTTACTTCCTGGTATGAGTGAGCATTCGTGGCAATAAATACGTTTCTGATTTATGACTACACAGAGTCCAAAAAAAAAATGCTGTGTGCTGTGTGACATCACCCTTCAAAGCCAGATAAAATAGCTTGGTCTCCCAAACAACCGTGCATTACCCCCGCGTGACTGCAGTCCGCCGTCGGCCTAATCACAGTTTTGTACACACAGGCAGAAGGGTCAATAACACTATCTAAACCTCCAAGCCAACACCATGTCAACTGCCTTCCCGTAGTGACCGCTACAGCTACAGAGTGGAGCTGGGCAAACACGACCTGCAGGCGAACGACGAGGGCTCGATAACTCGGGGGGCGGCTGTAACCGTCAAGCATGAGAACTACAACACCCTGCTCAGCCGGTAACAGCAACAGCTCAATATCACCTCATGACTTCAAGTAAACATCAAAATCAGCAGGTTACCACGTTTAAGAGGTGTAGCAGTGATAAGTTAACTGGTATTTTTTGAAATAGGTCAGCCAGACATGAACATAACATGCTTTTTTGTCTTTACTTCCTGTTGCAGTAACGACATCGCCCTGATAAAGCTGTCTTCCCCCGTGGCCTTCTCTGACACAGTGATGCCCGCTTGCCTTCCAGACCAGGGGGTCATCCTGCCACACGGAGCCCCATGCTACGTCACCGGCTGGGGTCGACTATCCAGTGAGTCAACGCAGCTCTGCGCAACAAATCGCTGCATCCTTACTCCGAAAGCTAATTAAATCTTTACAGTTGGTGCATTTTTTAATCAGGCTTCTTTTGGACACCTTGCCGAGCAAAGGTAGAATATTTATCAACCAAGATGAAGCGAGGGAAACTAAACTTGTTGGGTGGAGTTGCCTCAGTTTTCAGTATTTGGGATTTACCGTGACCTGGATGACTGAGAACCGTCACAGACATTTCTCAACAGTTAGTTCAGTCAGGACCGCTTTAGTCAAAGAAACATATCCTTGGCGGTATGGCTCCATTCTGGGAAAGTCCTGCCCTTCCACCAGCCTACATGGAAAGCTATTCATAGCCGTCTTCAATGAGATTTGCCAATGATACTTCAGCTGATATGAGCTGGTTTACAGATTAACTATCAGCTGATTTGGTCAAAAGACATATTCATCAACTAAACTCAAACAACGCCTAAGGTTGAGAATCAGCTGCTATCAGCTTTTTGGCTGATCCACCCATTTCTCCACATTCTCACTTGACTGAACACAAAACACCATTCACAATGGGGAACTAACACTATTAAGATATGCCTGGTTTATTCTGTCAGTAAAAAGCAAACACAAACCATGATTTATTATTGTCTGACTTTTGCTCAGTTTACGGCCTCTGCTCTGACCCCGAAGTAGTAAAATCTATTAGAAACTGTGTTTACAAACCCCTCTTATCAGCCACAGAGACAAGGTGAGCTCCCTCAAAAGTGAAGTCTTGTTTGTTCCTTACCCGAGTCAACCTGGCGTCTTCCCCACAGCCGGCGGTCCTCTGGCTGACATCCTGCAACAGGCTCTCCTGCCCGTGGTCGGCCACGATATCTGCTCCCAGTCCGACTGGTGGAGTGTCCTGGCTACAGAAAAGATGGTCTGTGCTGGAGGAGATGGCATCACTGCCGGCTGTAACGTAAGTTCATACGAGGAAGTGTTATTTATGATCTAGCAGTAGTTTAAATTCTAAGAAGAATAATTTACTGGTAGCCACATCTCTTACTAGTGTCCGTACTAAGTGTGCCGACCCACAGGGAGACTCCGGTGGCCCCCTGAATTGCCAGAACCCCGATGGTTCCTGGGACGTCCACGGCGTGGTGAGTTTCGGCTCCGGCGAGGGCTGCAACGTGTTCCAGAAGCCCACCGTCTTCACGCAAGTCAGCTCCTACATCAGCTGGATCAACACAGTGAGGATCAGTTTCATTTTGTCACGACCTTACAGGCACAAGACTCTGTGGAAACTTTCTGTATTTGTATTTTAATGGTGTTTTCTGTTGATTATTCTACAGGTTATGACAAACTACTGAAGAAGAGGAAGTTGATGATTCTCTCACCTTCAGCTTTCAGTGCAGGCGCTGCTATGAAAAAAAATAATGATTCACAGTAGAAATCGCAGCATGATACACTTAAAAAACACAAGACTTCATTAACAAATACTTCATTTTATTTCTCATTAAATATTCATGAGATACATTCAGAAATGTTTTTTTTTTTCCAAAACACAAACTACAATTATCATAGAAAAGTATATTTTCACAATACATATAAAATACAGATGTAATAAAAAACAACAACAAATGAAACTGAAAGACTGATCAATCCTAACATTATCAGTCATTTGATGAGGAGGAAGTCTAGTTCTAATTCAATACACTTTTCGTCTAAGGCAGCTAATACAGGTCGCTGGCTCTAGAATGAAAACGGAAACTCAACGAAATAGGCTCAGATCGGTCCTCAAAACCACAAAACACTGTTCAAGCCAACCAGCAACAGGTGGCGGTCATGCCTGTGCAAAGGAAAGGAAGAGTGGAGATGGTGGAATGGAAGCAGGGTATGCTCGGGCAACGGTGGAGAGATCTCCACGAGATGAAAAGGACTGTGGATAACGATGAGTTTGCTATGTTGCACATAACTAAGATTTGCTTTTTCACGGATTTATCTTCAGTGGTAGCTGCAGTAATGATAGAATCATGTGTACCGGTGTGTGTCTGCAAGTTCGCTTTGCAGCATCAGCATTTTGCAAACCCACTACGGAGCCGAGTTACATTAAATGTTGCGTTCCTTGCTTCCTCTTGCTAGTGTCGGCGCCTTCGCAACTCCAAGGGACGAGTGCATTTGCTTGGCTTTTGGCTATTTTTATAAATATAAAACAGCCTTCCTCCTGAACAGCGGACCACCTCCACCTTTTAATGTAAAACATTTTGACAGCACAGTTATAAAATAAGTTTAGTAGTTAACTATTTTTTTTCACGAGGTACAACGCTGATGTCTGCAGGACAGAACATAAGAAAAAAAATACAGAATTCATACGATGAGTGTTAACATTAAAAAACAAGTCAGATAAAAGTAGACTGAATTCCAATGACATCTAAGAAGTGATTCAATGACATTGCTGTCCAACAAAAGTCAAACAAACCTGTTAATATACTGACAATGATAGTGTTTCATACATTTAATTTCAGTCAAGCACAACCGGACGATGAATACCTAATGAAAAATATATTTTTGCTTATCGTCAGCACAAAAAGGGAAAATCTTAGTTGTGCAACTTCACAAACATTCAGCTGTTTACATCTAAACTAGTCCGGTCTAAAGAGGAAACGACAGTGTGCAAACCATTCCCCTGAATCCGGGAGCAGCCTTTTCTTCTCTTTCTGCTCATTCTCTGCATACTTTTCAGTAGAAAACAAGGCTGCATGTCAAGCTGCGGTCGAAGCAAGCCAGCGAGCAACAGTTGCTGCGATTATGGCACAGCTGCACAGTGAAAGAAGTCTTTCTGCTGGTCATCTCGGATAAAAACAAACTGCACAGACGACACTGCCGCCTTCACTACTCAACAGTGTTCACCATGGCTACAGGGCAAGGGCTTTCAGCTATTCACAAGTTCCTTCCAACGTGCTCTCACGTACTTCCTTCTGTTCCTGCCGTCTGCAAGAGTAGAAGCAACACCAAGCTGTAAGAGCAACATCAGAGCTCGCTCAGGTATAGTGACACAATGCCTTTAGAAGTGTTTCAGGAAGTGTTGTTCTGAGCATAAAAGGTCTTAACAGCACTTTACTGTGCACAACCGGAGGGCAAACCAAGTTAGTAATACTTAAAGATGCCAATAAACATGTCCTTGATCTTCCAGGAAAATTATTTCCTCCTCCTAGAAAGTAACTTCCCGTAAATCGTAACCGTGCTGCAGTACTGGGAAGAGTAAATATGACGTTCGCGCATTAAATTCAGATTTGCCCGTAAATGGCCGGAGTCTTGTGAGACATGAATGTTAACTGCAAGCACAAAATGGCTCAGGAGCTAAAACTGTCAGAAAGCTGCTAGCGAGTTTAGCATTTAGCAATTTCTTTGGTGGAATCTGAACCAGAGCTAAAAAGAAGGTAACAAACTGGACAACAACTCCAGTGACGTGCTCATTTTACTCTGCAGCTATATGCTAGCTGTAGCTTGGTGGCTGTTTGCCAAGCCGGAAATCATTTCAACATTTTTCAGCTAGCATCTATGCCACTTAGCGATCGCTGGTGCAAAAATCAAATCAAACCAGAATAGAAGTTCAGAAAACCGAAGTTTGGAGAGGAAAGACCCTATAGGCTCTATAACACAGCAGATTCTCTTACACACAAATGAAAACAAATTTAAACTCCAGTTTCCTGGTAACATGTCAGGAGTGACAATATTTTTTAAATGAATGAAGGAGACTATCTCTGTAGCATGATATGACATATTTGTCACACAACCTGAGTCACGGACTGATGGAGTCTGCATCTGGTATCGGCTGGCAGTACGAATCAAAAGCCTCCCACTGTGAAACACGGCCTAATCAGATATCAGGAATGTCACAAGATGAGTAAAAGGCACACAAACCCTCACTATAACCCCTCACTGACCTCTTGTTCCGTCAACTCACATGTACAGTCAGTGCACCGTGGAGGTTGGTTATATAAATGCGACAGTAAGGAAGGACCCAGCGACGACATCCATTACCCTCAGTCTGTATCTGTTCCAGATATCCATATCCAAATAACGGTTTCTCCTGTTCAGAGCTTTGGAGTTCTGTGGCATGTTGACGAATCAGACACATTATTCATTGTAAATATAAAAAGCGCCACTGAGAACGAGGAGTCATATTCAAGTCTCGGCTTGAAGACGGATCCAGATCCACAAAAAGGTTGATCACGGAGGGATTTCCAGGAATTTCAAAAGATTGTTTTTCAAACATGATCGGCCTAGCCTTAAATCGGAGCCACTTTATCGTCATACTGCGGCGGTGGGGTAAGCGGTTCAATACTGATTCCAGACGGTGGCAGAGAGTTGTCAGCGTTTTTCATGTGTAGCTTCTCCGACTTAATCCTGCGGATCTTGATGGGGAGGAGCTTGCGGTTATTTTTCCCCGGTCTACGATTTGATGCTTGACCGCTGGAAGCCGTGGCGGGCTGTGACACGGTAGTCACGACCTCTGGCCCCTCGTTCTCATACTGCACGCCGTCGACTTGGACCAGTTCGTCGTAGGAAGGCAGCTGGGAGGTGCTCGGGCGAAGGTTGCTCTGACGGACAGGGTACTGGCCGCTGCCGACTGCCTCTTCGTAGGTGGGGACGGCATAATGCTGGGCCTGCTCCTCAGCACTGGAGACGTTTACAGAAATAGATAAAAACGACACATGTGAATCACACATTAAGTAGAACAGTCATAGTGCATGTACTAAGAATAAGACAAATTATGGGTTGAAGGGAGGGGCCTCTGTGGATCATCCCACAGATACTTGATCAGTTTTGGATCTAGTGAATTTGGAGGCCAGGTCAACACCTTGTGCTGTTCTTCATGTTTTTTGTTAGTTGTTCCTAAACCATTTTAGTGTGTGTGTCTGTGTCAGGCTGCATCCTGCTGGGGATGGCTGCTGCCATCAAGTAGTGTCATTGCTATGGGGTGGGGGTGCCTGGTCTGGTCTAGGTGGGTGCTACATGTCTAAGTAACATCCACACAAATGAATGCCAGGTCCAAAAGTTTCCCAGCAGAACAATGAATTGTCACAAGATGGTCAATGTGATTCACTTCTCCTGTCAGTGGTTTTAATGTTATGCCTGATCGGTGTAACAACAACAAAAAAGTGATCTTGTAAAGAAAATGCATGAGGTTTAAAGGTTTAGCTGGAGAGTAGTGCACTCACGTTTCTCCTTCCTCCTGCTGCCTTGCTCCTCCTGCTCTTTGGTTCTGGCCTTCCTGGAGCCTCAGCTGCTCTCGCCGTTTGTTCCTCATTCCCAGACACAGGGACAGCAGCAGCATGACCACCCCAGAGCCCGCCAAGACAAAAGCCACAGAAGACGCTTTGTTCTTCCTGCCACCGTTAACGTTGTCTCCTTGTGAAGAAGTGCTGCCATTAATGGCTGCGTCTGCAGGCACCACGCTCCACACGATCATCACGACTCCGAGGGCTATAAGTCCAACCCCCAGAGCACACAGTGCATACTGGGAACCTGAGTTTGCACTGTTTTCACTGCTGTTGCCGCTGCTGTTGTTGTTGTTATTATTATTATTGCTGCTGCTTTGAGTCTCTTCGCTGCTAACGGGAGCTGGTGGTCCCTCCGCACTGGAACGCATCTCGTCAGTCCCTAAACTTCAGGCAGACCCGCTGCAGTGAGGTCAAAAACTGTAGAAAGACATGTAAAGTTAGACACAAATCAAGAACATACCAACAAACACTCATTTCTTAATACAAAATTTACCACAATTACAGATTTCTGTCTCTGTAACACTGACACCGAGAAGGCAGAACACGCTCCTTACTTCTCTGAGCCGTACCTGAAGTTGTGTGGCTCTCACCGCTCAGAGCTCTCCTCTTAAGAAATAAACGTCAGCTGCGAAGGTATTCTCGAACACAATGCTGCCGCTGCCCACACATTTGTTCTTCATAAAGAGCCCGAGCACATATTTCAGTGAAACTGCCCGACTGAAGTAAAAAAGAACAGAGGCTTCTGCGAATAGGTGCGCTGCATGGTAAAAAATTTACAGCTGGCTCGCCTTTCAAAGTCACAGGACTCGTCACTTATGTCAACACACTCAAAGGTCAGATAAGGACCACTATCGCCACAGTTAAAGAACGATATAAGTTTACAGTAGGACGTTTCCACCCTATCAATTACATAATCTAATACACACAACATTAAGTCCTTGAATGGCATTCTATTTAACAGTTAATGTGATTTTAGTTCAGAGTGAAATATTCTCTGAAACGCAACGGCATGACAAACGAGCATACTTTCACTTCTGCTGCATACTTAGAACATGCCACTGATCACGAGGAATCTGTGCATTAGAACATTTTTTTTAGAGAAGCTAGAAACTAGAAAGAAACTCAAAAGGAACTCGTGGAAAAGCGATCGACCTCTGTGGTACAAAAAGACGTGATATTATGGACCTATTTTAAACAGGCCACTTTCAGTCAAGTGCAACAAAGAAGTGGTGGGCATCTTTGCTTTTTTTTTTTCTTTTTTTTTTCAGGAAGTTGATCATGAATAACCTCAAAGCGTGGCTCAAAACAATGCCTGCCGGAAATCCCCGCAATTGATCAGTCTCTGGAGCCACTGGGACGTAATGGAGCAGCTGGACTGGCGGTAACAGGTTTTATGACGGAGGCCAGGCTAATTACGAATTACGCAACTTCAGTAGCCCTCACAGGCCAGAATTTACAGAGCAACTTGAACTCATCGTGATTTATATGTATGATCACCAAGGGAAATATAAGCAAAACCAGCCACATTTGGTAAATGTTTCTGGCTTATGTCAAAGGTGACACATCTTCTGAGAGTAGGCCTACTAGTGGTCAGGATATGTACAGTCAAAGCATACGTATACAGTATAAAGATTAGTGGAGGTGTCAGAGTGGTTCCTTATAGCTTATAAGTTGTGTCACATTGGTATAAATTATATTTTTGCATAAATATGCAGTACAAAATGGATCAAACTTGACTGATAAAAAAAATATAGCCTTGGGATATATAATCAATCTATCTATCTATCTATCTATCTATCTATCTATCCGAGTCTGTATGGATGAGCTCAGGAATGTCTTCCATGAAATGCCCCAGAAATTCCTTCTTCAAAAACCCCGAAACAGTCAGACAGTGCGCGTGCAGACATGCCCAGACCTGTTTTCGTTGTTTTTTTTTTGTTAGTAGGGAACTCTAAAGCAGAGATAACTCTATTTAGGACTAATTTAGGGACACCTCTGCCTCCTCACTAAAGAATGCATGACACAGAAATACCACAGCTGGGTGAACGTAATCCTCCAAGCTGGACAACACACTGCACATGCATGTTGAGCCATCCAGAAGTGGCAAGGATTTATGTGTGGATGTCACATGCTATGGACATGTTTAGGGGTCGTTATAGAGTCCAGCCTAAAGGTTAGATTTCACCACACACAGTACAGTAAGGCATTGACAGACCTTTCTCATTCTCAAAAAGGATATGCAATTAAGTATTGTGTGTGTGTGGTCTGGTGTGAGGATTTCACCAGTGTGTGAAAGAGTCGTGCATCTCCCTAAACACACCAGTGTTACATTTTCATCGTTTTTAGTCACATCTATTCTATAAATACAACTCAACATGTGGCACACGATCATATCTGGGTGTCCAGCTTGTTTTGAGTATTTGTAAACTCGCCCAAACAAACAAACAGACCACTGCCCGTTTTCGCCAACACAAACCGGGGATTACTTATTTGTATCTAGTCAGGTTCGTGATGAAACAAAACTTGCAATAAAAACATAACAAAAACTTCGCCTTTTGAGGAAGTTTCAGCCACATTTTCAGCGACACCGACTGAGTATATCGGCACAGCACCCACCTACCTTCGCATCATCTGACAAGAAGTTAAGTCTCCTTCAAAAGTCTTCTCAAAGCCGGAGATGGGCGCGGTGTTTAGTACCAAACTCAGCCGACGCAGGCGGAAGCGCGATGTGGCACGATTTGGTGACAAATTACGCTTTAGAGGACCAGGAACTTTCCTCTGAGACGGATGGGCCCGGCCAGAGACAAGAGTAGCCAGCAAGAGCAGCAGGCAGGCAGGAAGGAGGGGGCTCCAGCCGCGCTGCACTTCCAGTTTCATTAACCCTTTCGCTGACGAGTGGACGAGCAAGGGTGTAGGTTAGGAAGTGTTTCTGGTATGCTGCCTGCCTTATCGGCCGCAGTTGCAAAAGTCTGCAGTCCTACCCAGGGGCAGCTACTGGAAATCCTTAACAACGGGGAGGGACGATGCGCCACGATCAGTTGCACTATTTCCGTGCTGTCCCTTTATGAGAGCCTATCTGCGTAAAGTACCGGGAAATTACACTTGGACCGTAAAGATGTTTCGTATGACAGTTCAAATTTATCTTACCCGGAAAGATTTGGCCTCCACGTGTCATGTCACTTCATAAGAGACAGTAGTCAGCATTCAACAGGCCAATTCTGATTAATTCATTTCAGTTAAATGGCGCAAAATGCAATCTTAACATTAGTTATCCATCACTTTCCAAGAGCAGGGATAATTACGACGGAGTATTAGGGCCACACATGAAGAAAAAAAATATTTTTGCCATGACGAGATTAAACTCGACATGGCGACACGTCGACATTTCGAGAATAAAGTTGAAATATCATGTCGACTTTAATCTCGACGTGTCGACTTTAAAGTTGAAATATCATGTCGACTTTAATCTCGACGTGCCGACATTAAACTCGACATTTCGAGAATAAAGTTAAATGTGTGGCCCTAATACTCCGTCGTAGACAATAAAGAGGCCTTCATTGATAATTGGAACACTTTCTGGGCAAAACCTGGTCGGATTAGGCGAGATGGCATCCACCCCACTTTAGTGGCTCTCATCTCTAGGAATATGGCTGATTATATTAACCCCACCCACCCAAACCACAACACCCCAGAGTTCAGACCATGAGTTCAGTTGCAGTCTTCACACTTCTCTTCCTCTTCTCTAAGACTGCCCCACACCCAAAACTCTCTAAACTCTATAGATGTTATGTCTGCTCCCCAAAAGATAAGTTATTCATAGGAACCTTATATGAATCAATGCAAATTCAGTGGTAGGAGAGAAGAATAAGAAAATTAAATGTGAGATCTCTCTCTTCTAAATGACTTTTAGTGAGTGATTTGATAACTGTTTGACTGAAACCTGAGTCTACGCCACCCAGTCATAGCAATTATCGCATTCCTCGAAGCACAGGTAGAGGATGAGGAGTGGCAGTGATCTTCCACTCTGATTTATCTTTTAATCCTAGAGCTAAGCAGAGCTTTAATTCATTTGAAAGCATTACTCTTTCTTAGTCTTGCTCATCCAGACTGGAAAACACTTTAACATCCATGTTGATGTCGTCAGTGACAGCCTTAGCTCTTCATTTATATCATTATTAGATTCAACTGGCTTTTCTCAGAATGTAAACGGATCAACTCGCTGTTTTAATCACACCTTAGAGCTTGTCCTAACGTACGGCATAGAAACTGAAGGTTTGACAGTATTTACTCATAACCCTCTTTTGTCTGATCATATCCTCATAACATTTGAACTTACAATAATGGATTACACAGACATTGGAAAGACATGTCATTACAGCAGACGCTTATCTGACGATGCTGTTACTAGATACAAGGAGTTAATTCCTTCTTTATTTACCTCCGTGCCATGTGTCAATGACGTGGACGAAAGCAACCACAATTTAACTCCTACCCTAATGGATTGTTTTGTTGATAGCACTGCAGCGTCGCTTAGTACAACTCTAAACTCAGTTGCCCCTCTGAAAAAGAAGGTTATGAATCGGAGGAGGCTAGCTCCCTGGTATAATTCACAGCTGCGCAGTTTAAAGCAGGCAGTCTGAAAGCTGGAAAGAATTTGGCATTCCACTGATTCTGAAGAAGTTCACATAGCCTGGAAAGAGAGTTTATCTCGTTCCTCCTCTTTTCTGTCTCTTACCCGGCTGGCCAAAGGCAGATGGGTCCCTCCCTATGAGCTGGGTTCTGCTCAAGGTTTCTTCCTGTTAAAGGGAGTTTTTTTCTTGCCACTGTCGCCATCAGGCTTACTCAGGGGGTTTCAGGCCGGGTTTCAGACCGGATTTTGTAAAGCGTCTTGAGACAGTTCGTATTGTTATTGACGCTATATAAATAAAATTGAACTGAATTGAATTAAAAAGGCTAAAAAGCATGTACAATACAGAGCAACAGATGTAAATTTAAGTTTCATAGAATCTGCTTCAAATGCAATCTCATGAAGCAGGAAACCGACAGACAAAAACAACTAAACCAAACAGCTACAGGTGCCTGACTATTTGAGGCTGTAAACGTAAGCAGGATAATTTTGAACTGGTTTCTGAATTTGATGGGAAGGCAGAGCATATAAAAGTCTTATATAACCTTCTGGATGATTTGAACAGAAGCTTGGCAGCAGCAGCATCTTGCAGCAATGTTTTGCTAAGACACGTGACAAGAAGATTGCAGAAGTTAAGACGTGGGGCAATGAGTCAAGGTACGATCATGTCTAACTCAGCTGTTGACGCAGGGGGCTGAACTTTAGTAAAGTTCCATATGACGATAGAACAAACAGAACTTTTTTTTAATATGTACATGCACTGGCCAAGACTCAAAGCCTAGCCCATAGAGATGTCTTAATCACAGAGGGCAGGTTTAAGGTTCAAAAGCTTAGATGCCAGCCGGGAGGAGTTATAAAGTTTGATGGCCACAGCAGGAATGACCTCCTGTGGCGTTCTGTGGTACATTTGGGTAGAATGAGTCTGTTACTAAAGGAACTCCTTAGACTGGCCAGTGTGTTGTGGAGTGGGTGAGATGAGTTGTCCAGGATGGTCTCCACACTTGCCAACATCCTCCTCTCTGACACTGTGTTCAAAGAGTCCAGCTCCACCCTGACAACATCACTGGCCTTGCGGATCAGTTTGCGTCTGCCACTCACAGCCTGCTGCCCCAGCATGCAACAGCGTACAGGAGCGCACTGGCCACCACAGACTCATAGAACATCCTCAACATTGTCCGACAGATGTTGAAGGACCTCTGTCTCCTCAAAAAGTAGAGTCGACTCTGTCCCTTTTTGTAGAGTGCCTCAGTGTTCTTTGACCAGTCCAGTTTATTGTCAATGTACACTCCCAGATACTTGTAGTCCTCCACAATGTCCACCTGCCCCCCCCCCCCCCCCCCCAATGGTAACAGGGGTAACCGGAGCATGTTTTCTTCTCATGTCCACAACCAGTTCCTTTGTCTTTGTCACGTTCAGCTGAAGGAAGTTGTTCTCGCATCATGTGACAAAGTTTCCCACCGCAGTTCTGTACTCAGCCTCCTTACCATTACTGATACATCCTACTACCGCAGAGTCATCAGAAAATTTCTGAAGGTGGCAGGACTCTGTCTGGTAGTTGAAGTCCGTGGTGTAGACAGTGAAGAGGAAGGGGGAGAGGACTGTCCCTTGTGGAGCCCCAGTGCTGCTGTTCACCCTGTCAGACACACCATGTTGCAGCAGTGTTGTCATTTGGGCCAAGGCAATTCAGTAGAACAGTTTTGAAACCTTTTGCGGCTTTAAGGAGTTGCACAATTGAACATCATCTGCATAAAAATTATAGGAGACAGCTATAGAATTATATATTATTTGGACACAGTTACTGCACAAAAGAACATTGGGCCCAGGGCAGAACCCTGGGAAACACCACAAGACAGAGATTGAACTGTTGAGTGGTTAGCGTGAAAGGTTATTCCACCCAGCCTCATCCCGTCCTGTAAATAAATAAATCTGTAATAAGACTAATAAATCTTTCTATTTATTGCCAGGCATAAAATTAGTATAAGAAGCGTAAGTCATACAGCACCTGTGGTTGTTAATGTGAGTGCTGAGAAGCGTAACTTGAAAGGTTTAAAAAACCAAATAGGTAGATAGAACAATATTTTCCACTCTCTGGTATTTTGATCCTAATCATAGGTAGACCGCTTTGTATAAATATGTTTCAAGGCCAGGTCAATCTCAGATAGGTGACATTTTGTAAATGCAAATGTATTTGACTGTTGTACGCACATCAAGTGTTAACGTCAGTGGCACACAGTTCACTCAGTACTATTCCATGCTGTAAACATTGCGCTATATCAGTCATACGCGATTCTTACTTCCTCTTTGCAAATTTACCGCCAGCTCACAGTCAAGCCCTTACGTCGGCATGCACTGACATGGCACAGATGGTCTTACGTCACACACTTATAATGTGTGCACATGGACAGTATATATAAATCATTTGCAAAATAGTGGGAATTTTCCAAAGATGGCGCGAGTGGACTCCGCTTGCCTCCACTTCCTCGTCCTCATCTGAATTAGCCAAGTGGAATTAGGACTGCACTATTGCACAATGATTACAAAACCAGTCTCGACTCCAGCCACTCACATCATTGTTCCTTTTATGTGTGGTGACTGTTGTTCTGGACTCTGAGGAAGCTTTCTTCCTCCCAAGCTTTTGTCTGGTTCCTCTGTTTTACTACCCTCGTGCACACATGCACACACACACACACACACAGAGGAGGGGAAAGATAGAGAGCCACCGTGGACAAGCCCTGATTATATCAGGTAGTCTGGATTGATCCCTTATCACTCCCACTGTATTACCTAATTTTATTGGCAAGCACGATGGAACGTCTTACAGTAAATGCAGTTAAACTTGATTTTATACAGCCTTGTAGGTGTAATTTAGTCTATAAATTAAAAAATTTCATTCATCTTCTGTAACCTCTTGTCCTGTGACCTAGAGAGAACCCACGCAGACACAGGGATAAGATGCAAACTCCACACAAAAAGGCCCCAGTCGGCCTGGATTCGAACCCGGAAGCTAACCACCACACCACTGTGCCACCCCCAAATGAAGTCATATTATTTTTTTTCTAGCTTGTAAGCTCATTCATATTCATCGCTGTGCGATTGTTGATGTTGGTTTCATGGCTGCTGCAAGTAATTCCATTTTCCCACTTAATGCTCCCCAGTAAGTAGTCCTGTTCATTTCCCAGGTGGAAATTTATCTTTCAGTTATCATGCCTAGTACCTAATATGCCAGAGGGCAGCAGCGGGTGGATTGCCAGAAAGGTTGAAGAGAAATAAAGCCGACTCATTTGATGTCGTCCTCCTCATGGCACCAAGACTGAGTCACCACAAGACTGAGTCATCACTGAGTGAGAGGAGGAAGTTGCGCAATGATGAGTTGTGAAGAGGTCTGTATCCAGACTTGTGTTAACGTGGTTCAATAAACAAAGGGTGGAGGGACGTCTGATAACTCTCGCCAAAAATACAGACAAGGAATCAGTCACTGAGTCACAATCTTTGACTTTTAGTTTGCTGGCCTTATACAGTATGACTCCCAGGCCCCTTTCGCATTATCTATTTATATATTTTCAGCATCTCTGCCATTTACTTTCTTCCCTCACTCTCAGAGCTCATCTCATTTATAAATACACAAGTTACTAAGTATGACTGTTTAAATTTCTTTATTCATGCTTGTTGAGTCTTTAATGTTTTTATGGGTAAGTAAGTTGGCAATTGTGATGAATTTAATTTTGACTTCTGTCCACTTGAGAAAACTACTTGAGTCTTTCGCTACTTGATGTGTGACTTCAGCATTGGCCAGACATTTCTCTGCGTATGTGTGCGTGAAATAATTGTTTTCATGTTATTTTTTTTTTTATTGAACTTTAAGTATGAGACTCTTGCAACTCCAACATTACTGTATATTTAAGATGTCATCTTTATTTCATCTTTCATTTTCATTTTTTCACATTGCATTCTCACGCCTTTTAGCTCACAGGTTACCGCGATCCCGTCCCCTCGGGGTCCGTCTTTTGTTAGCTTCGCTCGAATATGTTTACTGCACAGTATAAAACATCAGAAGAGGTGCTACATTGGTTTTGACACAACCGTGTACATGTGCGAGATGAGAAACGGCAATTTAAAATTTTAATTCTTCAAAGTCTTTTTTTTTTCTTGTCCTCAGTCACTTTGACAAGGCCTCGCCAACAGCAGAACTGAATGAAACATGAGCAATTTACACTGATATGAAACTTTTTTTTTCATTTTATCATCAAGTACCCTGTATTGTACAAATAGTCTTTTTAAAATTGCATTCCCCTCAGAAAAATGGACGATTAAAAAAAAAAAAAAAAGAAATCCCATCCTGGCTTACACACAAACAATAGAAAAATAATCATTTAGCTTGACTCTGGAAGAATCAAATCAGACACACCAAGATACAACATGTCTCCACAGTTTTCGTAAACCAGGAAACTTGTACAAAGAATCCTGTCCCTTTTACAAAGTGCAATCTGTCCTGCAAAATTTCATCCCTACAAAAAAAAAGAAAAAATAACCGTCCCGTGTTCAGATGCACATGGATAACAAAATGTCCACGTCACAGTTTAGTCGTGGCCGGTCGTTTCACACATTAGTGACCTCGATGCTGGTGTAACCGCGGATCGGGCTTCCATCAGCTCTTGGCGGAGTGTGGTCTCGAACCTCCCGCGGCAGGGAGCCATAGCTGCTGTGGCAACTCAAGTCCCGCCCGCTGCGAGCTTTGGGGCTGAATCCTGCAGGGGGCTGTAACAGAAACACACCATCATTTACTCCAAATACCCTCAAGTCAGGGATTTTTTTTATTTAGTTGGTGCTCATAGTCCTAATTAAATCTTGACAAGACCACTTGCCATACAGGTTGCCATCATATTCCCTACTTAATTAATGTAGTGTGGGATGTGTCAGCTCTGTTTATGTTGGCGTATTTGCAGTGAATGTGACCAAGACTAATTATTATATCAAGGCTGAAGACGAGGGGAAACAACTCGGCATCTAATGTGGTGATTTTTCTTTTCACACCTTGACAGCCCTCCTTCTCAGGGAGCCCTCTTCGTCAGCGTGTCGGCTGGTGGAGCTGGGCGGTCTGCCCAGGGAGTTCTGGCGAAGCAGTGTTGGTGGCGTTCCCAGGCCTAAACGCTCATAGTCCTGTTTGGCATCCGCTCTGCAGGGAGCACGGGAAGAATCGTGTACTCATATTAAATACTTCCATATTTAGTCAACAGCTACGAGGACATAACATTTTAAAAGGCTCTCATTACTAATGAACAGACATCACTTAGGCCTACGGTGCTTTTTCCTTTTTAGGCGTGTGTTTTTTTCTGAATGAATGAGGCAAAACTCAGCTGATGCAGGTTTTTAATGAGATTGAGGATGCATTGCGTTCACACTACCTAAGGAATGCGGACACATGCAGTCCGATGCGACCTGGACCACCTCCAGGGGGGTGTTCATACCTGTCTTTTAATGTGATCGCATCGCCCAGATCAGATCTTAATGCAAGGTGTGAACAGGGTGTCGGGAACGGCCGCAACTATTTTTCCTTGCTGCTCGAGGACATCCAGTCACATACACTGTTGGCACCGTCCCTCCCTTACCTCCTCGCTGAAATGAAGTGGGTGCACCAGTTCGAGGCCGAGCAGCAAGCTGACCTGGTGGAACTTATTGGTGATGTTGAGGTGATGTTCGAGGTATTTATTATTAGTAGTAGTAGTCAACAGCTACGAGGACGTATCATTTTAAAAGGCTCTCGTTACTACGGTGCTTTTTCCTTTTTATCCGTGTGTTTTTTTGTCTGAATGAATGCGGCAAAACTCCACTGATGCAGGAGCACCCCTGTTGAGTATAGGTGGTCTTTAATGCGACTCAGGATGCATTGCGTTCACACCACCAAAGGAATGCGGACACATGCGGACTAATGCGACCCAGACCACCTCCAAATGTGGTCAAAGATCGGATCTCTCGTGCGATCTCAATGCGTCCTGTGGATGTTCACACCTGTCTTTTAATGTGATCGGATCGCCTATGTCTGGTCGTAATGCAAGGTGTGAACAGGGTGTCGGGAACGGCCGCAATTAGAATACACATTTATTAAAAATTTACGATTAAACACATACATATAAGGGGATAAATGGGCACAACAGTGGAACTCCATTGCCTGTCTTGGTGTCTCTATGCGAACGTCTCCTCTCTCACCTGGCTGGCCCAAGCAGGGTTTTCATCTCCTCAACGAGATGCCGGCGAACCATGTGCTTGTTGCCGGGGATCCCCAGCGCTGTTGCCATGGAGTCGGTGTTAAAAGTGGGGTCTAGCACCATGACGGCTCCGTGAACGCCACTGCTCAGGAGGCTCTCTGCAAATTCCTGGACAAGCGGATGGGCACAAGTTCAATAACTTTCACTCGTGACGTAAAACGGTGGACGTAACTGGCAAAGGTCGAAAAGGCACCGATGTCAACAGTCTGCTCAAAAGTTATATCAGTGTGGCTTTGAGAGAAAGAGCCTTTTGATTCTTTTGTGTCAGCGTAAATTCAGGCATCCTGAGGATATTAACAGGATGTCAGGGCAGACAGCCTTATCTGTCTCTCTGAATGTGGTCAGTGTTGACAGGGAAGATTAATATTGCAGCATCAACACAAAGGCCCTAATCTGACATGGGTTCAAAAATCAACCAATGCTGGTCAGGTCTTGCATCACTCCATGGAAAAAGGAGGCGCTGAGTAAACATACAAGCCTCTATTAGCTTTGTAATAATGTTAATACAATATACTCAGTGTTTGCGTCGTTATCAATAATTAATCTGATATATTTGAACTGAACAGACTTTACCTGTCGTTTCAGTTTGTGCCTCGGTGTGTGACTATAAAAAGATCATATACTTCTTATATACAGTGCTTCATAAAATTGGTCGCTTCCCCTCAGAGTAGTTTACTTTTCTGCTGTTTGCCGAGTCCTGACGGTGGACAAAGAGAACTCAAAGGAAGTAATTAAACAGAAATATTGTGCTTTGGTGTTTGTTTATTGAGGAATATTAAAGGGGAACTACTGTTTTTTACAACCTGGACCTTATTTCTGGCATAAAATACGATCATTTACTCACCCATATAACTTTGGTGTAATTTGTAGTCGTTCGGGAGATATTTAGATCTGCGTATATCCATATAGCGGGAGTGGCACCGAAACGCAACCTCTAAATAACGCATTATCTGCCGCGAAACTCGTTCATTTCACCAATATTTTGTTATCGTACACTAGTGCTATTCCACGTTGAGTCCGGAGTTACCTGTTATCATCATCCAGGGTCTGTAGATTGACTTACTAACCTCTGACCTGGATGATGTCATCTCTGAGCGCTGCATGCACCCTAACCTCCGAACACAAAAGTTACAGTATATGGGTGAGTAAACGATCATATTTTATGCCAGAAATAAGCTCCAGGTTGTAAAAAAACAGTAGTTTAATATTTTATTACATGTCTGTGAGGTGAAGTAAGTGAACCCTTGGTTTCAGTATCTGGCGACTCCCTTGTGCAACAATAACAGCAATTTAACTTTCCCAGTAACTTCTGATCAGTCATCTACATCGGCTGGGAGGGATTTTAGCCCATTTCTCAGTACAGAACTGTTTCAGTTCTGAGATATTGGTGGGTTTCCTGACATGAACTCCTTGCTTCAAGTCCTTCCACAACATTGCTATTGGATTGAGGTCAGGACTTTGACTTAGCCTTTCCGAAACATTCATTTTGTTCTTCTTAAACCATTATTTTGTAGAAAGGCTTTTGTGCTTGGGCTCTTTGTCTTGCTTCATGAGAGACCCAGTTTCTCTTAAAATTAGCTGGTATAATTCAGAATTCACTGGTCTGTCAATGATGGCAAGTCGTCCTGTTCCAGATCACCTCCATGTTTCATGGACAGGATGAGGTTCTGATGCTGGAACACAGTGTTGTATCGTCTTCTAACGTGACTCCTCTCATTTAAACCAAATAATTTGCCCAGTAGTCTCCTGGCTTGTCCACATGATGTTTACCAAACTTCAGACAGACTTTTTGGAGAGCTTTTTTGGAGTCCTTGCCACCATGGTTGATCTATGTTCTTCTGATAGTGGATTTATGAACAGTAAACAATTTAAGAGAGAACTTGCTTAGAAGTTACCCTGAGATCCTTAGTCACCTCTCAGACTATTAGTGTCTTGCTTTTGGAGTGATCCAAAAGATCTCCTCCATTTGTTCACAATCTGTCTGTCTGTGGATTTGTTGATTCCAAACTCTGTAGAGATTGTTTTGTCACCTTCTCCAGCCTGATGAGGAACAAAAACTCTTTTCTGAGGTCCCCAGAAACTTGTATTGTGTAGATCAGACTGTGACAAATCTCTGACTTTTTCAAACTACACAGGGCACTGAACGACACTTGGGTGTCATTACTAGAAACACTTCTGAACAGATGGACTGTAATTTGGCTTTGTAATTCCAAACAAAAGGATAATATTTATTTGTTTAATTTGTTCGATCGGGTTCTCTCTGTCTGATTTTAGGACTTATGTGAAAATCTGCCAATCTCTTTTTTATGCAGAAATGTAGAAACGTCTGCGTGTGTAAGTTAGTTTTATTATCGAGTACAGTGTTACGGTGCACTTTCTCTCTGTCCCACCTTGAGGTCAATATCTCTGATCCACTTCATGACTCGATGAGAAGTCCAAACCAGTGGATCCACATTCTGGTGCTCGCACTGTATCCGGCGAGCCTGCAGTGCCTGCAAGCCATTCAAACAGTAAAAATATTTACCTCCTGCTCAAGGACACCCAATCGCGTTCATCGCTGACACTGTCCCCCCCTTACCTCCTTGTCGAAATGAAGCAGGTGCAGCAGTTCGATGCCCAGCAGCAAGCTGACCTGGTGGAACTTCTTGGTGATGTTGAGGTGACGTTCAAGGTCGCGGCGTGTCAGGGAGTTCAGCATGCGCCCGTCTACCAAGTGAGTGTGAAAGGCCTGGGAGTACTGGGGCAAGCCCACGTCACTTAACCAGGCCTTGGCAACCCAGTGGTGGTCCATATCTGCAGCCTTGGACAGCCTGCAGACACACAGCAGCCATTCCTTAAAGGGTCACTTCACCTAAGAAATCTAATTTTGATATCTTGGCATGAGGATAGTTAGATATTTCAGCCAACCTGTGGCGTGACTTTGGTAAGATTGATAATTTTGTACAGTTATTCATAGTTTCTAGATGTTAAAAGCTACTGACTGACTAGCACCACAGTGCGGTTAATGTTCTTTCATACTGACCACAGGATCAATGATTCTGAATTAGGTGACCCTGGGAATTTTCTCCCAGTGCCATCATAAGGTTATGCTAAAGTTAGCGCCGAACAATCGCAGGTCATAGTCCATAGTTTTTATACTATTCTATTCAGAGAGTCTGTAAATGTTTCAAACGAAAGAAACGTTGGTTTGTAGAATCACATGAGAGAAAACTTCCTATTATTAAGTTCTCACAGGACGTCAATTAATGTGTTTTGTCCAATACACTCCTTATTTAACTTGCTTACTCACAATGTCCGTCAACACACTTTCGGACTATGTTTATTATTATGACTTGGGTAAGGGGATGAATTTATTACAACTTTTGTCTCTATTTAAAATCTGTGTTATGACCTATAAGACGTTACTGAACCACACTGCATTGTGTGAATGTATTTCCTATAAATCGCCACCAGATGGCCCTCTTAAACTACCATTATACACCGATCAGGCATAACATTATGACCACTTTCCTAATATTAGAGAACGGACATGGGCCTTCTGAGGGTGTCCTGTGGTGTCTGGTAACAGGATGTTGATAGTGGGGGCCTCTGGGTCCTATGGGTTGAGGGGAGGGGCCTCTGTGGATCATCCCACAGATACTTGATCAGTTTGGGATCTAGGGAATTTGGAGGCCAGGTCAACACCTTGTGCTGTTTTTCATGTTTTTTTTAGTTGTTCCTAAACCGTTTTTACGCGTGTGTCTGTGTCAGGCTGCATCCTGCTGGGGATGGCTGCTGCCAACAAGGAGTGTCATTGTTATGGGGTGGGGGTGCCTGGTCTGGTCTGGGTGGGTGCTACATGTCTAAGTAAAATCCACACGAATGAATGCCAGGTCCCAAAGTTTCCCAGCAGAACATTGAATTGTCACACGATGGTCAGTGTTATTTACTTTTCCTGTCAGTGGTTTTAATGTTGTGGCTGATCGGTGTATAATTCTCTGTATTTCTTCCTCACCCTCTACCATTCTCAGCATCTCTGTAATCCTCAATGGCCAGACGTAGTTTTCGACGATGCATTAAACTGCTGACTCCCAACCCCAGCTCCAGGTCTTCATCTGTGAGTCCCAGTAAAACCTGCAAAACATCACAGCGGACCCGTTACAGTTTACTGCAACTAAAGCCCCTCAGTGCAACTGTAGGTGTTTCATAAAGAAATGCCACTGGTTTCACAGTAATAAGTCACAATTATAGATAAAAAAAGTGGTGTGTTTATACATTACCTTGCCACTCTTGACATTTTCCGAGCAGGTGCGGATGTACATGGGCATCGCCATGACGACCTCCAGCCAGGCCTGCACGGTGCCCGCCCTCCACTGGGACATGGGCGTCATCCGGGCCAGCTCCACCTGCTGGAGGCGGTCCAGCTGGTCCTCTGACCCGTCCGACATGCTGAGGCGGGTGGGGCTGGAGAGGCTATCCGAGTCTGGGGTAGGCGGGTGGGCGAGAGGATGGGGTCGGGGGTGGACATATGGGTCGGGTGCGTTTGAGGTCGTGAGTGAAGGCAGGGGGGGTGGCGGTGGGTATAGTGAGTGATGAAAAACACAAAATGTTAGCGGGCCTGCAATTAAAAACGGTTTGATATAAAAAAAATAAAATCAGCTCAGAGATGGGAGAGAGCAAACAACATCCTAAGCTTTTGGCCCGGTGACAAGTCGCGCAGTGTTTGCCAGAGAGGCTATAAACAAAGTTACAGCTTTTATAAACAAGCTCCACACTTAGGAAGTCCATTAAATCAGCAGCTGTTTGAGCTGATGAATTAACATAACTCATTTGTCTAAATTAGCCTGCAGAAATGAAAAACATGCAATTAGAAAACGCATCACATCTACCTCACATTATTATAATTTATTGTGGGTAAACTCTGCCTTGAAATTGTAAGGCCTGCTACTAGTGCTCCCCTGAATGATTCCCTGCAGCCTTGCAATGCTTACATGTCACGTCACTGGGTGGATCCAAATATTTCCTGTTTACTTTTTTCTTAATATTTCATATCCGGAGGAGCAATCAGGCCACAAAACTGCTGGCCAAGAAATATGATTCACTCCAACATATTTGAGAAGCATTTCACTGTCTCCACCAGCAGGGGGCAGCCTAGCAACAGTTTTGTTCTGTTAAAACTACCCTCAGAAAACCTGTTTTAGTTTGAGGACAAATTGACATACCTTAGAGCCACCGGTTTCATCTAAATCTGTCTGAAAACCTCTACAGCCCTCAGAACGCAGCTGTGCTCTTAGGATTCCCCGCTGCAGCCATCAAGGCTAAAACTGTAAAACTGTAACCAGGAACTTAATGAGCCTTGGATAAAAAAAAAAGCATCAGAGCCGAATCTTTGTCCTTCTTGTTTGTTGCCACACTCTGAGGCGATCAATTTTATTATTTCAGTGGGAAAATAAAGACTTAACGGTGCTCTCTAACCTGAATCATTCACTTTGAAATTTTTGCCCGGAGGCTGTGATTTTTCAAGCAGGAGGAAAGCTAAATCAACAGGTTGTTATTATTTTTTCGTCTCGTCTCGAGCAAACGTCAAATTGAGGCCATTTACGTTTTGGCGTTCACTCCGGCAGAGATTCAGGGCTGGATGACAGGGTCAGAATAAACACATTCCTATTTTTTCCTCATCTTTGCACGTCGAGCTGGATGCTTGTGTGTGCCCTCCTGAGAGCAATGCAATCAGCCGACGGCACACTTCTGAGATTTCGTTTTTGGAGAGAATTCACATTGAGCTGAATAAATTTGCTCCTTGGCCAGAAAGGCACTCTTGTCTACATATGAGGTTTGTTTTTCACTCCGAAGAGAGTCCGAGTCAAAGAGACCAGACTTAAGGGAGAGTACATCCTGCAGCTATAGGGTCATATTGCTGCGAAAAGGTTTGTTTCTTTTATCTGAGGACATGTTAACACCACGATGGATAAGTTTCCGTACATGCGGCACAAGAGGCTGCTTTGTTTAAACCATAAACCCTTCAGTAGCAGGTGTAATGGACCTCATAGCCAGGATGTTTAAGGAACAGTTTGATATTTTGGAAGCGAGATGATTTGCTGTCTTGACCGGATGTTCGATAAGAAGACTTACACTGTGTTTGAGTCTGCTTTGGTGCCAAGTCAACCCAGAGATGACTAAATTAAAGGAATAATTTGATATTGTCTGAAACACACTTACTCACTTTCCTGCCAGGGAATGGACATAGAGATAATGGACTCCTGTAAGTACCTGAGTGTTCACCTGAACAAAAAACTGGACTAGTCTGACCATGCTAGGGCAAATTATAAGAAAGGCCAGAGCAGACTCTACCTGCTAAGGTCACTTAGGTCATTCGGAGTGCAGGGAGCGCTACCGAGGACCTTTTATGACTCTGTGGTATCAATAGCCATCTTCTACGAAATGCTCTGCTGAAGTGGCAGCCTCTCAGCGGCAGGTGAAAAGAGACTAAACCGACTGTTGAAGAAGGCCGGCTCTGATCTGGGCTGCCCTCTTGAGCCTGAGGTGGTGGGAGGCTGATGGCAAAGCTGTCATCGCTCATGAAAAATCAGTCCCCCCCCCCCCCCCCCCCCTCCATGGCGCCATAACGGCACTGGGCAGCGCCTTCAGCAGCCGGCGTTACCACAAGTCCTTCCTTCCTGCTGCCGTGAGTAGACGACATACAGATAACTACTGTTGTTTGATTATCTCATCTCAATAGATGAGAAGACGGAAACCTCACACAGGTCCGTGCGCTTCCAAATATGGAGATGCTAAGCTAACTGTACTTGACTGTAGTTTTGTATTTAGCAGTGATGCATCCAGTCTGGCCTCGTGCTTTCCTAGTCTCTTGTCAGGAAAGCTAGAAAGTGTATTTTTCACAATATGCCACACTATTCATTTACCTGCAAAAATTAAGTGCTCACTGTTGCTAAGCTACTCCATAAATGCCACAAATAGCAAAGTCTAAATGTGATAAATCAAGGTTGAAGTACAAAAACTGCCAGGATGGGACTTCGGTTCACACAAATATTGAAGCACACAAGAAAGAAAAACCATCTGCGGCCCTCAAAAGCATCGTTGTTGTTTTCGGACAGTTGTCATGAGAACTAAACTCCAACTTGAAGAAGTGCTAAACTCCGGGGTCGGTCTGGTGATGTAGTTCGAGAGTTAGACGGCATCTGCAAACACAGCTTGCAACCCAGCACAAGAGATTTTCAAAGCAACTGGAACGGCTGTACCTTGGTCCTAGCGGGTCTGATTGATTGCTTC
Source organism: Chelon labrosus (assembly GCF_963514085.1). NCBI lineage: Eukaryota > Metazoa > Chordata > Actinopteri > Mugiliformes > Mugilidae > Chelon > Chelon labrosus. Next base: position 9,001,945 of record NC_140360.1, read on the forward strand.
TCGGGTCGCTTCGCTGTGTTGAGAGTCCGATGGAGGTCAGACAAGAGGGGTCGTGGGTGTTAAAGGTCAAAGGGGTGGGGTCAAATCAAGCAGAACATTATTGACACATATGAGCTCCGTTCCAACAATCTGACATGGCTTCATCTCCCCTCTCTCCTGTTATTTTATTTAAATTTTTTTGTCTTCCCCCCTCCCCTCCCTTCCGACTATCGATTCCAGAATAAATGTTTGCCGCTATGAAGGAGGAGTTAAAAAAATTGGGACAGAGAGGAAAGGAGGCCATTTGGAAGCTTTTGGAAGGCAGTCCTCTCGCAGATGGGACTTGCTGATGTTATAAAAAAAATATATAAAAATGGCAGCACCACCCAAGCTTTAAAGGGACAAATCAGGGTTAGAGGCACACCACGACAAATGAACACGTACACACACATTAACACACGCAGGGAAAGAGAGGACAGCCACGTGGGAATTCAGCGGTATTTATTTTTATTTTAAAATAATCTCATTTAGTTCTTTTTGAGCGTAACTTTGTTGCCATGCCTTTAAAAGTTTGCTACTATCCACTTCTAAAACATCTCAGGGCTTCAAGAATAGAAGTCCTCCACTGAGGCCTACGTCTTTTGACTTTTAAATAAAACTCTTTCTTAATAATAATAATAATAATTAATTTCATTTCTGTCACGTTATCTCATTTACAAAAAAGTAAAATATCTGTGGAACATAAAAAAAACAACAAAAAAACAAAAAAAACAAAACAAAGAGACCGTGGCTCGGGACATAAAGCAATGCAGTGGTTTTCATTTGTCGTTTGGATCATAACTAAAAAAAATACGTCTAGATTTTCTCACTGGATGTTTAATGAAGTAAAGAGCTGTTGTTCTTATACATACAGTTTAATACATGGTGACTTATCTTTGAATTACCTTGGCGATTCAACCCTAAGTCCAATATCTGTGAGCCCAAATGTAGGCTGAGCTAAGGCTTAAATGATAATCTCCCCGACGCTCTTTTGACAAGCGCTGCGGTTTAAAAGCAGCTCCGGTGTAATCTGGGACTCTGCAGTGTTTCAGGTGTGGGCCGACAAATAGTCGGCCGGTGTTAGTTTAATATCGGGGAGAGAAAAGATTTCCTGGGGGGTGGGGGGGGGCTGTGCAGACTCCGACTCAATCCGAAGAAAGGCTGAAAAATAATCCAATGCCTGTTCTTTTGCTTGAAGAAATGCTATTAACCTTTAGCACGGAGTTAATTGCTTTTTTTTTCTAGAACTCTGCAAGCAGAATTCATTTTTTTTGCTGAGTTCACGGGGTCACGGGAGGGAAGGTGTGCGTTTAGCCTGATTAGCATGCTGATTTTGAACCTCCGGCGTCGGCACACGCTAATGTTATAGTGGTTCATTTACCGTCAGCATGTCTTTTAATTGAAGTTCTGGCTATCTGTTGCAGAGGTCTGCAAACAAGGCCTTGACCATCAGCCTAATATCTGACACGGAAGAATAACTGATGTTTACGCTATCACATACTTACGATAATGGCGTTCTTATTTTTGGACCAATTTTTCCCGGAAGAACCCAATGACTGTATATAGTGACCGTAAGATCCTGCAGAAAGGAAATGGCACAAAGCCTTGTGACTAAGCGGAATAATTATTTAAAGATTCAAAGTGTATGTGTGGCTTCTCTTTGAGACTGTGCTGACCTTTAATATTTCTCATCGAATTTTTGCATAAAGAGCCTCGTAGGTTCAGATTAGAACTAAACTATGTGTAGTTTGGGAGCTCTTACACATTAATCAGAGCACTCCACGACTAACGGAGGGTCAAGTTTGCAAATCTAATCACTTCATGAATAAACATCATGATGCAGTATGTGTAACTGACCTCTCTTTTTTTGTTTTTTTTTTGTTTTTTGTTTTTTTAACAGACAGTTTATCACCTTCTCAACAACATACCCAGGGTAAGACGTTCCTGTTAATGTAGGGTTTTGTTCAGCATGCATTTGAGGACTGGGACTACGTGCATGCATGTCACACATAAACCCGATGCATGTACAGCTTCTATCTGAACAGATAGATAGAAAACACGTTTCCTACATTTCCTGTTTGGCTTCATGATGCTGCGGAACAAACACAGAAAGTTCATTCGCATCAGGGAGTGCCTCTGCACAGTTTCGTTTGGCGGCTGAGGGACGCGTCAACCCGAATTTGTGGTGGATCTGGGGAGTCTGCATGTTGCCTACAGGAAACTGTTCTCGTTATGGCAGTGAGGTAAGGGGGGGAGGGTGGACCAAGCAGGACAATAAACAGGGAGGAGTTTGAGTTAAAACGGAGGTGAGAGGAAGGGGAGTACATGTCAAAAATAACAAAAGGCATTCAGGACAAGGAGACATTTACACGCACAAAGTGCACATCAACTGTTGTTATTTACAAGTACAGCAGTCCTTCAAGTTTCCAGTTGAGTGAAAACAAAAAGTCAAAATGTAAAGAACAAGTAAAAGATCCGATGACACAGCCATTTGGGAGGGCAGATACAACAGGACATGTCCACACCGCTGCCGTGTTACACTCTCCACGCTATTTACAGGACTGTACATACATACAGGTGCAATTTGCTCGTTAAGGTTTACACTTCAGCGAAACATGACGCGCCTCCGGCTTCTGACATGGCCTCTGACCATGGGCGACACACACACATACACACACACACATGCACACGCTCTCACGCACACACGTATGCATATGAGAGTACTAGACAGGCACACACATTATTATATCTGCACGCACAAGCATCCTCTCACACAAGCGCACTTCAACGTTTTCTTCTGATAATTGCCACACGGGCTCCACCAGGTGGTTCACTCGGACCTGTGTGCTTTACCAGTCTGCATCCTCCTCTATGTAATAATCAGGTGTTGAAGTACCATCAAACAAACCGGGGTCGAGGGACTTGCGTTGCTTTCCCCGCGCGAAGACACGCGACAGAGAGCCCAGCCCGATCTTTTCTTTCTTCTTCTTACGCTTCGCCTCCTCCAGATCTTCTAGGGACTGGAGGAAGAAAGAGGGAGAGAGAGAAAACACAGGGAAGTCAAAGATGAAGAGTCGGGCAAGGGAATAAAGAGAGACGCACGAGCAGAGAAGTCAGTGGAGGGGTGCAGAGTGGGCGATAAAGACCAGAAAAGACACAGATCACAACACAGAGAGGAAGTGACTCTTGACATGCTGCCAGGCATGCACTTGTTCACCAACCACAACCGGGTTTCACATCAATTCAAGTCATTTCTGCAGAGTGAGTACACACAACAGACTGCGAAGGGCAAACATGGATTCAGCCAGAACGATGGTGGAAGGAAACGACAGCGGCCGGGCGGCAGGACAGCCCGGCAGGACAGCCCGGCAGTCTCTACAGAGGGGGGTGGTTACTGGGGAGGGTGCTGTGGTGGGCAGCTCTTACGTTGCAGAGGGAGTGCGTCCGATGGCGCGGCGAGTTGATGTCGCTGGGTGTGGACGACCGGTCTCCCTCCAAGGCAGAGGCGTCGGAGATGATGGAGGGCTGACGCGAGTGGCACGGGCTCACCCGCACGGCAGCCACTAAACGGGATGAGAGGGAAAAGTGAAAAGGCTTGCGTCTTTCTTTTTCTTTCTTGGGGGTTCCTCAGGCTCTGAAACTACTGTACAGGTAGTAGCGGATTCTTCTCAATAATAATTGTACCCCCCCCACTCCCCTCCTCCCCCTTCCCCTAAATAAAAATGTCTTTTAAAAAGTCTGTGACCAAAAGCCTGAAATTATTTGCAATCATCTGCAGTTGCTAGGCAACAGTGAAAACAGCTTCATAGAGGTTGAGGGAGTGTGTGCCTGTACCAGCGAGGCTCATACATACAGTGCAACCAATTGCATAGCAATTTGGGGATCGTGACTGTTCACACGTTCACCCGTCTTTGGCTGCGTCTTTCTCTAGAAGTCCCCAATTAGTCTGCAGCCTGAGGTAGGACGTAGCTGCCCTTTAAAACAACCTCTGGAAGGACTGAGATAGACTCTGGTGGCTACAAGACTAATTTGTCATTTTTAGGGTAGTAAGAGGTGCCCAGTTCTCTACTTTTGATATTTGCAGTTTATTATTTTTTATCAAAGTTTAGGATGTATATGCATTTTTTTCCATAATAAGAGTTTTGAATAATAATATATTTTAGATATCTGTGAATTATTTGGACTTTCTACGTTGCTCAGATAATTTTGCTGCACGTCCTACCAACCGTGTGTGCAGACATTCACACCTGAACCAAACTGAATCAACAGGCCCTGCATTTCACAGGATTTTTCGCCAACTCCTCGCAGTTTTGTCAAAGCACGAGGAGCGCTACGCGGCTCTATTTTCTATCTGCAAGGGGGACCAATTTCAGAGTGGTGGAGCTGGAGGAAACACTTGTTTGCATTTCAAATGTGCAATGCATTTCAGCTGCAAATGTTTGTGTGGTAGGGTGAGTGTTGAGACAGGAGATGCTATTTTCTCCTCTTTGTCCTGGGGGTGGGGATATGTCAGTTAAATTGTGCGGCTACAATGGTAAATGTTGCAAAGGGCCGGTAAAGTAGAAACAGGGGCGAAGAAGATAAAAATTCATGTGAGAAAAAGTTAACAAGACAAAACAAGTTATTACACCAACGGATCCTTAGCCATCGAGGAAACCTTTGTGTGCAGCAGAGACAAATGGAAGCTGGCAAAAAAGCCAAAAAATATCTCCACTTTAGCTGTGACAGAAAGCGCATGACATGTCACAACTGGAACATCATCAGTGGTCATACTGAGCAGATGGCAGGAGTGGATGTGTGTGAAGCCGGAGCATGCACAAGGGGGGGTGAGGTCACTGATGTGGGTCAGTCCACGTACGGGATGAGGGCGTTATCTGTGCTCGCGCCGGCCTACCTTGTCTGTCGGTGGGATGCCCCGAGTGGACATAGAGGGTCTGCTGACTCTGCCTGATCGCGGCGGTCAGGGGGAGATCGGCCTGCATCACCCACTCCTGGTTGTTGCCGTTGACGACCGCCTCCGTCGGCATGGCCAGCGAGTGGCGCTTGGGCACGTCCTTGGTCAGGGTGGCTAGCGACTGCTTGGCCTTGAGGAGGCAGACGGAAACAGATGCAATCAGTCAAGAGAGCGAGCCACGGGCAACAATCACGCAAGAACTCTTCATATCCCCATCACTTGTTTTTGAGTGAGCTGTTTTTCTATTGTATTTTTACATATGTTCCGTGTGTGTGTGCACAAGCTAAACTATGTGTCTCTGAGTGCATGCAGATATGCCAGTTCTCCCCTGGGCTGCTCACGTGGCGCTTGTCTCATGAAAAATGCAGCTGTAATCTTGTTCTCCTTTTGTTGTGTGTGAAAAGTCTCGCTGGTGCTCCTGAGAGCACCGACAAGAAAGTGGACTGAATATCTGGAGGAGGTGTTTTCTGTTTGTTGCCACGGGGGTGACAGCCGGGGGAGGGGGCTGGTGGAGTGTAGAAATGGGAAAAAGAAAAAAAAAACTTTAAACAAGCTTTTGCTGCAACTTTGATGAAAGCATTTGCTCTGAGGTGCAACAATGAGCTGCTCGGAAGACGTGTGTGTTTATTTTGAGTCAATATAAAAGTGGTTTCTCTCTTTTTGTGCCTGTGTTTTCTGATTAGCGCCGCCGTGTCGCGTGTCGTGCAAATGCCGAAAACCGTGTTATTGTGCGGATCTTCTTATCATCGTGCCAGGCGACGGCAGGCTGCGAATTAGCAGCACAATCAGCTTCACCGCAATCATCTCTACCTACCAGCAGTCGAACGATTATCAATCACAGTCTGACATGCAAAACAGAACACAATCAAAAAAATCTCCGCGGTAATCATTAGTTGTCAGAATATTGAAGTTTTTCCACGAGCGTTCCAGCATACAATTAAACCTCAAACACATTCAGATCAATCACAGAAGGGGAGGGGAGTGGGGGTGTTGGGATCTCCGGGATCAGACAGGGTGGGCTGCTGGGTGATTAGTCAAAAAAACGTGCATCTGAGGAGGAGGGGCTTTCCAAAACGGCAATTAGGTCACAACACGCTGGAGAGATTTCCAAGGAGCAGGAGGGGCAAGAAAGGTCAAACTTTAAAGTCACGGGGCCCATCTTACCGCCATTAACCTAGGAGAGTAGTCTCTGTCCACAAGATGCTCAAACACCCGGAACTCCATTCTCTGATTGACACAGTTACTCATCTGGGGGGGTTGGAGACATGAGGGATGGCTATACTGTATAATCAAAGGCTTTCTGTGTTTTCATTATGTAATCAAACATGTGATATTTGTATCTCTACTGAATGAACTCCTACGGTACTGCTAATGTAGTTTCAACAACAGACCACAATGCACTGAGCCTCCTTTCTCTCTGTCATTTAAGCCTTTTTATCGATGATCACATTGTACACGTAAGACTCAAGAGGGTCTCCCCGTCTGTCTCACCATGGCCAGCTCAGCCTCCAGCTCCTTGATGCGGTTCTCCTTGAGGTCGAGCTGGGAGCGCAGCATCCCCGTGTGCTCCGTGGCTTCCTTGGTCTGCCGCCGCAGGTCCCACTTCTCTCTCTCCAGGAGGTCTTTCTCCTTGGCCAGCGCCTTCACTGCATCCTCGCTCTCCTAGCAGACACACACATCCTGATGGATCGGTTCACATATAGAGCACAGCTAAACAGAGTGAGTCCAGCACGCAGAGCAGGCGGCACTGTTGCTGTCTTTACAAAACAGAATGTGTATTTTTGCAGTCAAGACAAATGTCTGATTGGTAGTATCCTCAATCATTTAAGCCACGTGTGCAGTCTGGTCTTTATATGTGGGTATGTTAATGCAAGCAAGGCCTATAAAACATTCACATCACATGTCCTCTCCAAGTTGAGGACCCAGTCCTGTTTTATTTGCTTGTGTTAAGGCTTAGGCAAAAGCTGGGTTTGCAAAGGAGTCATTTTCTGGTGCAAGCGCTATACAGCAAGCGCACGAGTGCCGTACTTTTCTGTGCTGCTCATAGTTGCGTATGAAGTCACGGAGCTGCTCCTCCCGGCTCTCCAGCGTGGCGTAAAGCTGCTGCATCTGGTTCACCAGGTCGGCCTTCTCCGCCTTCAGCCGCTTACGGTCCGACTTCATGGCTGCAGGAAAGGAGAGAATATAAAGAGAGGGAAGGCAGAGGGCGTTAGTTGTCAACAGAGACATCTATTTGTGCGAACACCGATGAGCCACAACATTAAAACCACTGACAGGAGAAGTAAATAACATTCACCATCTTGTGACAATACAATGTTCTGCTGGGAAACTTTTGGAACTGGCATTCATGTGGATGTTACTTAGACATGTCTAGACGAGGCCAGGCACCCCCCACCCCATAGCAATTACACTCCTTGATGGCAGCAGCCATCCCCAGCAGGATGCAGCCTGACACAGGCACACACACAAAAACGCTTTAGGAACAACTCAAAAAAACATGAAGAACAGCACAAGGTGTTGACCTGGCCTCCAAATTCACTAGATCCCAAACTGATCAAGTATCTGTGGGATGATGGAGATGTTAAAATGTATTAAACAGCGTCAAAATACCAGCAAAGCATTAAGTCAGCCGCCGCTGTCCACCAGTTCACCAGTCCACACTGCACTGGTTCCTTTATGCATAATAACTAGGTTATTAAATGTTTAAGTAAAGCCATTAAATTCACCTGCTGGTCTAATGTGGCGTGACGGCATGTAGATAAAGAGGTGAATCACTCGTGAACCCTTCTGTCAGTCTTCTCTCTCTCTCTCTCTCTCTCTCTCTCTATCTGCTGCTGGCTTCGTTAGAGGCTGAGTCTCTCTTTTCATCTATCTCTCTGCCACTCTCTCTCTTTCTAATCCTCTGGCGCCTCACCCACGCATCATGATGAAGAATATGGTTCATAGTGGTTATTCAGAGGAGCTCTAATTTTCTCAAAGACAACATCTCATTTTTCTCTCTCCTGCATCTGCATCCTCTTCTGCGGCTTCTTTTCCCCTGATATTCTCTACCTCTTAATGCAAGGTTGTGCATTATTAATGCAAGACATTTCTTAAAATCTAAGTTTCCCTCCAGCTACCCTTCAAGACAAACACTTATTTATATTTTATGTATTCACGCCGTGTCTGCCCATCTTTTGTCTTCTTCTCTCTGACATCTGTTTCCTTACAGCACGGCAGCTCTGGATATTTCCAAACATCACACAGTTCTCCGTTTCCCCCTCGACTCTTGTTATCACGCGTTCACCTTTCTTTTTCTTCACTCTTTTCTTACTGCCAAGCCAGCTGTGTGTCATTAATTAACTTATATAACAGCCTGGATAATGGCGTGACATTCGCAAGTTGCGTCTGGGGAGGCGAGTGGAAAGGGAGCGTAGCACTACAAGGACAAATTCACCCTCTCGTTTCTTCTCTTTTTTTTTTTTTTTTCATATCTCTCCCTTTGGACTCGCCGAGCCAGAGGGATGCGAAGACCACACTGGCTGGCGAATGAAGACGAAAAAAAAACATCCCTCACTGACCGAGAGAAACAGGAAACCTCTCGGCACCTGCCTCAGGAAGTGAAATCAAAGCCGTCTTTCAGATGAGCCAAAAACACTGCCGCCGCCTCACATCCTGCACCTGTGACCGCTTGGCAGCAGCAACCCTCCTGGTGTTGGGGGCAAGAAAGAGGCTCGCTGTGACTCTGTTAAAGGACCCATTCATGGGTGCAAATCACGTTAGCACATACCAAATTTATAACCTGGGTATGAACACTTTTAATGAACAACGGACGGTCCTGGGCCTCAACCCTTTTGACTTGCACTGGAAAATGTAAGAGAGACGACAAAGCGCCAACATGTCTCTTCCTGCTGACAGCTATATTAATGACTAACATACTCTGTGGCTCGGCCCAAGCCCTCGAGAATTAATGCAAGATGAAACAAACAGAGAACCACCTGGGAACCACGCCGAGCCGGAGGAGGATGAAGACATAGAGAGGAAGCATTTTATATAGCATGTATCTGCGCACTCCGAAAGTCTTTACCGGTGAAAATGCTTCTACTTTCTACGTCGTACATGAATTTAAGAATTTAGCAGGACTCCACAGGTTTCTTCAAACCTCCCACCATTCGCCTCTTGTGAGGTCAGAACAGTTTGTCTTCAAGTGCATCCAGTAAATTTTTTTTCGAGGGTGAGGGGGGACAGTCCGACATCCTGTGAGTTGATTCAGTGCAGGCAGGTGTCCAGAGAAGAGTCAGACTTCAGTATTTCCTCCACCATGTTTCATTATTGTACACTGCTGAATCATCCTGTCTCCCGTTTGCCTCCTTACGCACAGTATATATGGTTTCATTATTGCCACAAATCTCCAACCGTGATATATCAGTCTTGGCCCACCCCGAGCGTTCGGCCTTGTTTTCCCTCCTGACAAGTGGATTAGAGGAGTTAGTCATCCTCTCAGACCACGTCAGCATTCTTTGGACGGGCCATTTGTTGACCGTTCTACATTTAGAAGATACTTTGTTGTCCTTTTTATGCCCCCAAGGTGAATTGTTGCCCCTCCGTTTGTACACAGATATGCTCGGAGCAGTGTGCATCTGCATGCAGCACCTGGGTGGATTAGGTGCCTTGCTCAAGGGCAGTCCAGCCATGGATATCAAGAGGAAAGCACTGCTTATTCACACCACCAGTTTCATGCTCACCTCTCAAACCACTAGGCCACAGCTGCCCCATTTCCGTTTCCGTGCTGAAGTTGCTTGTCTATCTCTCAGTCAACAAAGACTTAATTATTGACTTCCTCATGATATGATCACTGTCGATTCTCATAATCGTAATTTGGATGAAACTGATCTAGTTTCCTCAAAGTATTTTGAATACCATGCATGCCCCCTTAAAAACATTCAGTCTATACATGGTGAGACATTGAAGAAGCACCATTTTGCAGTCAATAGCAACTTTCATTTAAGTCTAAACCAATCATAAGAACTGCCACAAAAAAAAAACCACTGGACTCCCCCCGCCCTCAGGTCCCTCTGCCTTTGCTGAGTGAGCAGTATTCTGCACCACCTTTTCTCCCTGCGTCCATCCGGCAGGCGTTACGGGGCCTTCAAAGCAAAGACAGTATAAAAATGGATGGTGGAACAGCTCCTCAAAAGGAGCCAAAGCAAGTGGAACTCCCCCTGGTGGCTGGCTGCAGTATAGGTCATAAGCTCCACTTCATCCATGTTAGCGGATGGGACATGCGCCAAACTTAAAACACTAAAATACACGTCAAATAATTATTTTTGAAGGATTTTTTTCAAGGTTTCTGTCATTCTATGTAGTTAATTTAATGTTGATGCATGTTAAAGTGACAATTTTGGGGATAAGTTTAGTTTTAGTTATTTGCTGCTATAGAAACAGGGTGTGACATAATGGCGACTACCAGTTGCCATGCCGAGTGCTCCTGTGGGACCATGAGAGAAATTTTTAAAAACAAGTACAGTGTATAATCCAACATCTCCTTGTAACTGGTGGAGGTAGAGCAGAGCGTAGTATTAATTAAACAAAAACACAAGCGAGTCTGGCTCCAAACTCACAAGATGATGCAGTCCGTATCCCCAGTACAAATAGCGTCAGTTTGGCCGAAGCAAGGAAGTGGTGACACATTGTCCATATTTATATACAGTCTATGCTTCAAAGCCTGCACCACCAAAAAAAAAAAAAAAAAAAACATATTGCAATACAGAACTGAAAATGTACTCTCCAAAAGCCGTGCAAAACGAACGCTCACCATCAAAAGTACAAACCACTCTCTTCCGCTGCCCAGCGTTAAATACAAAAGCACCTGCCTGTATCTCGATGTCCTGACACGTTCTCTCAAATGTACATAAGTGGGTTTTAGCTCACCACACAAAGGCTCTTCAGCTACCAAAGCCCTTGGGCTTTTAAGTAGTTTAATGTGAGCATGTAGTGCTGTAGTGTGCTAAAAGCCCTTTCTCTGCTGGCCTCTTCTACAAGGCTTTGGAGGACCTAATGAGTGTAAGCCCCAACCCCCCTTTAAATTAGCATGATGAGCTGAGTGAAAAATACCGATTTAGTGGTAAAATGAGCCCTGGATTGATTTTTTGAGAAATATGCTTCTTGTTTGAAAGCTTAATATGTTAGAAAACAGTAATAAAAAAAAAAAAAACACAAAAAACAGCTGGTTAGCTCATCTTCACACGGTGACTAAGACTCATTAACACATGCAGCTAGGCAAATTTAGCATCTCCCAAAAGAGCAGTTCACAGTCTTTTATGATATTTTGCTGCTAGATATAGCACGATATTAAGACGTGTACAGACGTGACAATGGCACAGTTAAAATGAATAACTATTTCTGGGCGAGAAAGAGAATGCATATATTTACCAAAATGCCCAGTGATTCATTTAAGCAAATAGACATGCTTATAATAAAATCTAAGGCTAAAAATGTTGCATCTTTGAATACCTTTAAGCGACCTATCTGTGCTGATGTTTTACTCCTTGGTTGGTGTAGTGAGCGTACTGTTGCTGCTGCTTCCTCTTAGCAGCGGCAGCAGCAGTGTTTGGGAATGTTCCAGTCATTGTTTCGTGATTGCTCTTCATGTTCGGGCCGCTGCACATAAGTGGGTTATATACTGCTGGAAGAGCAATGTCTTGTATGTGCTGACATTTTTATTTTTTCCCCCCGCTGTGAAAACATGTCACCACAGGGAATCCCCCCTTTTTTTTGTAAGCGACTTCCATTCAAGCTAACGGTGGAGAAGACGCAGAGTACAAATTTTTTTACATCTACCATTCAAGCGTACACAGGGGCCATTGTTTCATACTCAAAGAAAAGATGATTGGTGGACAACCACTTCAAAAGACTGTGCACACATGATCACACATTATTAGCTTGAAAATATTGCAAACGTTTTATTCAGTTCCCAGGAAAAGGACTTGCTGCTGATCACCCTTGATTGTGGAGAAAGACAAAATCAACCTCAGTCATCTTGTTTGCCGATTCGCACGGTCTGTGTAGCTATTACCGTGGCATGCTTTTCACATCCCACTCACTCGCCGCTTCTTTCCCTCTGGTTAAAAAGCAGCCCTCATTATCCGGGGTGCCCCATATCTATTATGGAACAAATACAACACGATTTCCAGCCATGATTTCGGCTACACAACATTTACCACCTTTCTGTTTCCTGCTCGCTCTAACAATCAACCTCTCCCTCTGGTCTGTCGTTGAAAGAGACTTTTACACGGGTAAACACAAGTCAAGAGATTGTGCCAACAATACGGAGGTCTTAGAGGATTCCAGTGGTATTCAAAGCGTTTGCATGCATTTCAACAAATTAATGCTGTGTTTTAAGAAAGCCTTGTTTACCTGACACAGCAGAATCACAAAACAGGCTCAAAACCCCCTTAAAAAGAAACAGATATTCTCCACGTTAATGAGAAACAACCCCGGGCTGACACAACTCCATATAACTTCTGCCCTAAAGAGAAGGGACAGGCTTTTAGTCAGCTCTTAACATAATTATTTTGGGAGAGAACAAAAGAGACATCGGCTCATTGGAGGGAGCCCATTGTTCACGGTGTGGGATTTTAAATCTGCCACATGAATAATGAAGTCCGGGCCTCAGAGCAGCGCCGCGTTCTCACCTCCTCACTCCCTCAGCAAGAACAAACTCATGCAGGCTTGGACGGGGACGGTGATGGGGGGGTGATATCTATATATTGCACTAGCCGCAGTCTAACGGTCCTTTCTTCTATTGTAGGAGACTCATTTTGCTGCCATAGCGACGTTCTCACACGTTCACTCCAGTTAATTAATGTTCTTTAACTAACCTCCGCAATGACATTTACCCCCTCCGCAATAGATGCGTGCACAAACTAATAGCTGGTCATTAAAAACAGATCAGACATTCCCTCGGTGTGAGTGCGTGCATATGTACAGTACGAGCTGATTATATAGAAGCACTGACATATCGAGGTGAGAACCACACTTTGACTGCGCCCTACAACACCGCACTTCACAAGACAAGTCTTCACTGGAATATTAGCCGGCGATGTTATCTGACGAGCCTAATGGGCGGGAAGCTGCGAGGTGGATTCTGAAAACTCAGGTTAAAAGCTTTAAGTTTAACTGATTTCTCATGCATCTTCAGTTCAGTTTAATTCAATACAATTCAAATCACTTTATTTGTCCCAAAGGGGAAATGTAAAAGGGCATAAGTAGTTAATATAGGCACAATCACAATCAATAGACACAGCATACAACAATCCCATATAATTTAATTGTACTTTTATTGGAAGTACTTCAATAAAGTGTGCATTTTGTGCATTTAAATTATATATATTTTTTTAATTTAATATTTTTTAACTATCTTCACCTATTTTTCTTTTTACTTGTAGTCCTCAGGGGTGTTTTTTATGTGCAACTGAGCTACTGTGACCAAGCAATTTCCCTTGTGGATCAATAAAGTCTAAGTCTAAAAACAACTTAAAACTGTTAAAATGTGCAAGCTTCAATACGTGCATCTGTGCCTACAAGTGGGTCAGTGTGCATTTAAGAGCAGGACTGCACTGGGGATCTGCATCCTGCAGCCTGGACAACGATGTCTGCGTCACTCAAACTCAGGGAACTGACTGTGGGAGGGGTCCTGTGAAATCCTGTGAGCCAGTTTAACAATCTGCTGATCCTATGTGGCAGCGAGAGTTGAGATGATGAGTCTTGTTCAGACTGTTGTTAGCAGGGGAGACTTGGAAACTGAATTTTATGACCAAAACTGCTGCGTTTTTATTGTGAATGTGAGAATGAACACCCTGGATCTTGAATCTTGCATGACGACCACTAGGGGCCACTGTGATCCAAACATGTGTTTTCACTTAACACCATCCAGTTTTAATAGATCAAGGTGCAAACTAAAAAAAAAAAAACTGCCCTGATTAATTTAAATGATAGAGATGCTGATGCATGTTGGGGTAATACATCTATTTAAAGTTTTCCTGGTTTCGAATTTGTTAAATGGAGCCACTGAGTGTTTGTATGTGTGTGCGGCTCTGTGTTTAAATGCCTAGTGAGGGAGAGGCCTCGTAGTCAAGGACAGAGATGAATTTCTGAGTACAGTGTAGCGTGAAATGACACTAAACAGAGCGGGCAGACTGCGCTTTGATGATACATAGCTGTCTACCGCTTTCCTACGAGCTCTAGATTGACTCGGAGTCCCTCAGTGATAGTAATTAGCCTGAGCGGAAGCTAATTAAAAACAGCGACGAGGGCCAGCTACACTTTGAAAATTCATTAAACAAAACTTTGATGAGAAAGTCCAAACGAGAGCCGTGTAAACTTACAAACACATCAGCCAAACTGGTTTTTATTTCCTTGTTGGGCCTCCACTTTAGAGTTCAAAGGTTGCCATGGCTGTATCAGTTCTCTGTCTGTTGTGTGCTTTTGGATGAGGGGCATGAAATGCTGCTCTCGTATTGGACTGTTACGGTGCCCGTGGGCCTCATAACAAAACCTGCAATTTTAAAAGGTTGGAAATTACACTCGGTTACGATTATAGAGCTCACGGGCTAAAGTCTGGTACTCAGTGGGAATGAGCTCAGACCTTAACGTTGAAACGGTGAGGACATCCCACCAAACAAAGGCTGAAGGGGGAGATAAAGGAAGAGACAGCAGGGGAGAAAATGAAAAGACGACAGACCGAAAAGTGGTGTTCTCCACTTTGTATTCATAGGCACCAGAAAATCTGCATGTAATTCAGCCGCAAACCGTCTAAACTGAGGTAGGAGTGGCAACACGGTGTCTCTGAACCATTTCCAAAGTAAACAGGTATTATCTCAAGTGGCAGAGAGCAAAGGAGGGGATGATGCATTTCTGTCACGCCACTTCATCACCGCACCCTCTTGCTTTTTCTTCCAAAGCCGAAGCATGGTAAAATGAAGCAAAAGTAAAGCAAAGCAAAGCTACTCCGCTTCAGAGCTATTGTTGGTAGCACTTCAATAAAATCCCCCGGGGTGCTTAAGTTCTCCAAACATTTCTCTCATTCTTCTGCGGGAAAAAAATAAATAAATCCTTGGCGGAGCATCTGGTGCGATGTTCGCAATATGCCCGCCGTGTGAAAACTGAGGGAAATCAAATAGAGTCAACATCTCGCCTGCAATCAATTGGCAGCACACGGAAATTGCTGTAGCTAATGAGGTATTCTCAAGAACATTTGGCCTGTGTTATTATTATTTTTTTTATCATCAGAAGCCACTCGTAACCCAACTATTTCCTACTCCAATGGGTCTTTTTTCTCCCTGTATTACAAAACCTTCAACAAAGTAACCACATAAAAAAAAAATGTTGAAATCTTTAGAAACTTTCAAAGTATAGATCCAAACAAGTGTCTCTTTCTTTCTTAAGATGTGGATATGAGAACACTGCTGCGATAAAGCCATCCTTAGACATGGGCAAAACCTTAAACAGTTGCTCTCTCTAATAGATTGTCCCTGCTGAACAGCGCTGTCTGTTGTGTGCACGCATAGACAGTACAAAGATGGACGGCGGAACTGCTCCTTAAAAAGAGAAGCCGAAGCAAGTAGAGCTCCCCCTGGTGGCTGGCTGCAGTATAGGTCATAAGCTCCACCCCCTCCATGTTAGTGGATGGGACTTGAGCCAAACTAAAACACTAAAATACACGGAAAATAATGTTTTTTTCAAGGATGGTTTCTGTCATTTTCGGTAGTTAAAATGTTGATGCATGTTCAAATGTCAATTTTTTGGCTAAGTTTCGTTTGAGTTATTTGACGCTATAGAAACAGGATGGCGACTACCAGTTGCCATGCCAACTGCTCCATAAAGCAGTCCCGTGGGACTGTGAGAGTTGTAAAAACATTTTTTTAAAGAAATCAATAGAGTGAATAATCCAACATTTCCTCATATCTGATGGAGGAAGAGCAGAGCGCAGTATTAATTAAATGAAAACACGAGTGAGTCTGGAGGAGGTGTGGTAGGGTCATTGATATCGCAGCTACACATGGCTCCACTCTCAGACCGCAATGCACAGACTCTGGCTCAAAAGTCGCAAGATGGCGCTGCCCGTATCCTCGGGAAAATAGCCAAAAGCAAGGAAGTGGGGATGCATTGTCCATTTTTATATACAGTCTATATGTGCACATCATGAAGGGGAGATAGGGAGATGACACAAAATGAGGAACAAGCTGCAAAGTTTCTCTTCTCAACTGAAAGTAGCTTTAATTTACTGATCTCCACCCTGATGCTAGTTATGCAAGTGACTTCCAAAAAGCTCAGATCATCAAGAGCACCCCTGATGAGGAGATGATCCTTAATGTGACCCAGGACACATTGTGTGTTCACACTACCAAAGGAATGCGGTTAAATGCGTCTCATTCCACGTTTCAAATGTGTCCTGAGATCGGATCAGTCAAATGCATCTTCATACCTGTACTTTAAACTGGAAACTTTGAACTGGATCATTCAAATAACCCGTTCTGAACAGGGCCTAGCACCTAGTGACCATCACCGCTATGGCACTTTAAGATACTTCCATATCGGCTTCATGTTTCGGACCCTGCAGCTACGTCCATCTTTTATGCACACTCAATGATATGAACAGAATCAGAGGGTAGGCAGCGGCATGTGTGTCTTTCCCAAACAGACCATTCTTCAATCACAGCCACTTTATGCCGTGAAATCTTTTATCAATGTTCACAACACTGTAGCGCATAGTGTATGCATTACGATGGAGTGCATCTTCACAAATACTTAGACTGAATATGTGCGCACTACGTGTAACCTCCATTTGTACAATTCACTGCGTGGATTTCACTCTGGTGTGGCTATTCAAAGAAGCTCTTCACACACGGTTGGACAAGGACTTTATATAACTTAGTTTGTTTGAAGGAGGCTTTTGCAGCTGCAGCGCGCAAAGGTGATGCATAATGAAAACTGTCTAAAGGTACATTCGGCTGCACCTCTTTAAGTTTTTTAAATGATGAAATTATTCAAAAAACACAATGGCATTAATTTATGTCATTGCCTCACTACTGTTTTCCCTCTCTTTTGTTTGCCCCCCATACCAGTGACAGCCCATTAAGACTTTAATAAATGTCACCAGCGCTGTCCAGCACCATTTGCCAAAATCTGCAGCACAGAACATGAATGCATTGAGTGGAAGCGGCTGGAAACGCAACAAAAACAAGAAAAACGAGACGATGCGGGGTGACAAATGTGTTTCCACTTTCTGCTCGGAAACAACTGTAAATATTGCCGGGGACAAAGCCAAAATTGACTGGCTGCTACCCACCACAATAACACAGCAAACGGTGAAGCTTATACTGCTGCTGCTGCTGGCTTTTCATAGCTGCCTTAAAAAATAGTATCTTTCGGAGGGTGCAGCAAGCCGCAGCCTGGGTGTAAGAAGATGCAGAGTGACAACTGTGGGCTAACAAAGGAGCTGAGAAGCAGCTACTGCAGTACAGATCAGGCCAGGCAGAAAATAACAATAAAAAATAAAAATAAAAATAATTCAGAAAACTTGCTGCTGTCACGTCTGAATGCAAATACATATCTTTTTCACGGTTCAGTCTGTGGCTAAAAGCTCCTCTTGAACATCAGCTTTTCCTCTTATGAAACGGCTTAAATATATCAACAAGAACAACTTACTCACTTGAGTTCATAGTCACTTCAATTTGCCTTTATGAAACTAAAGACCTAAAAGTGAATATGACAACAGCCAATTTCCTCTTGTCCTCACACAAACCCCATCTTAATTGCAGACCTGATCCACCCTGCTTAATGTTTCTGGACCTTGTAAGCCAACCAAAGTCCTCTTTTATAAAGCTTTCATTAGCCGCTGATTACTGTCAGTGCCTGCTGGGGCTGGTTGGCTTTGGCCTTCATTAACAGGCCTGAGTCATACAAATGACTGCATGAGCCTGTGTGCAGTCTGTTCAGACAGCCCAACATCCAGCCCAAGAAGTGATAAGTATTTATTTGATGTGTGCCTCATTCCGCTCTGACCCGGCCCATTTTGTTTTTGTTCATTCCCTCCAAAAGGCGTAGGCTGCAAGTGTCAAGTGAAATGTCACAGCAATAAAATCCCCTGACAGCATGTCATGCTTTTGTCTGGTACCGAATGGTAGTTTTGTGCTCTGCCTCATTCCACGGGTGATAATTCTTTAAAAAGAATGATTCACAGCGACGCCGATGACATCTGTGCTTGATGCTCTGCAATCCACTGTGCATTCCCTGGCAGATCTTGGTCATTACTTTGTGCACGGTCTCTGGGAAGGCAACACTTAAGGATATTCCCACATCGCAGGCACTCAACCACAAAACAGAATACTAAATACTGTTGTTGTTGGCTATTAACACAGAGGAAGCTGTTCTATACAACAATCAGCCAGTACATTAAAACCACTGACAGGTAAATAACATTGACCATCTTGTGATGGACAATTCAATGTTCTGCTGGGAAACTTTTGGACCTGACATTCGTGTGGATGTTATTTAGATATGTACCACCCACCTAGACCAGACCAACCCCATAGCAATGACACTCCTCGATGGCAGCAGCCATCCCCAGCAGGATGCAGCCTGACACAGGCACACACACAAAAACGATTTAGGAACAACTCAAAAAATCATGAAGAACAGCACAAGGTGTTGACCTGGCCTCCAAATTCACTAGATCCCAAACTGATCAAGTGTCTGTGGGATGATCCACAGAGGCCCCTCCCCTCAACCCATAGGACCCAAAGGCCCACACTGATGTTGCCAGACACCACAGGACACCCTCAGAAGGTCCATGTCCATTCTCTGATGAGTCACAACTAGGAAGGTGGTCATAATGGTATGCTAGATCAGTGTGCATTCATTCTTGAGCAGCCATTTTCAATGTTTAACATGTGCCCATGTAAGATCTGCTTTATTTTATATTGTTAAAGCTACACAATGCAATACTTCCACATTGAAATGTCCATTTAAATACCAAAGGAATATATATATATCTGTGAACTTGTGTACTTACATGAACCCAAATATTTGGAGCTATGTTTACAATTCAACACGTGCAATATTACAATTCAATCTGTGCAATATTTCTATCCGATTCTATTTCATTATTTATCTTTTATAGCTACTCTTTTTGCTCTTGTTATTTTTTATTTTGCATTTTCTGTAAGCTGTTGTGAAGTGCAATTTCCCCATTGCGGGACTAACAAAGGTTTTCTTATTCTTATTATTATTCTTAAACCCACAAGCAACATTACAAAATTCTGACAACACCCTCATCAAGTTAATTACACCAAATAGCAGCAATGGGCTGCCCCACTATAGTTCAGAACAGCACATCCAGGAACCTTGGCTGGACACATTAGCCCGGTCAGTCTAGCCTGAGCCCCAACCACCAACTCTAGTTTTGCTCCCTTGATTCTCTAAAGCAAATGAGCCCCACAGACCACTGTCTTGCTCCTGCAATATGAGCAAAGTGTTAATATGAATTTTTTGGAAATTAAACTTTCTAAACTTCTATGCTCGATGCTAAATAATATTTTCAACGAAAACGAGTGGGTGGTGATGTGAACTTGCTATGACTGGTCTGGATTATTGATTTATATATTGTTTTTAATATTTTGTACATTCTAAATTGTTCTTATTCTTACTTAGACTTAGATTATTCCACCTAACACCAAGACAAATCCCTTGCTTGAACATAAGCGTCAGTAAATCCGAATCAGAGTCAGATTCAGCTTTGTCACACAGTCCAGAGTCGACGCATCACATGGTAAATAATTAATTAAATTATAAATAAAAAAAAAGAAATAGATTAGATGTCAATTAAATCTAATGTGTTTCATCATCAATGAGAACATGACTAAACCTAGAGCGAGTAAGACTGTCACTAAAAACAATACCTGCTCTGTGGGCACATAGATCTAAATCTACAGTGGTAGTAAAGACAACATCTCCCATGATCCCATGCTACTTTCCAACCTCATTAATCTAAACCTTTTGTTGTTGTTGTTTTGTCTGAGAGAGCACTAATGTAGCAGCAGAGATGACACACTGTGCATTTAATCCATTTTACCATGTCAAAACATAAGACACAGAGACTTTAGATGGAGCTAATGCTGACAACATGAATCGTTTTTAGTTTTTTTGTTTTTTTTAAAGAGCATCCCGTCTCATTTTTACATCGTGTGTGCCACTGCAAACAGCGTGGAGTGGCTTTTTAGAAAAAAGAAAAAAAAAAAAAAGTCAAAGCATCTGTGTCCTCTCACCCCAAGACATCACTCCATCTCCCGAGCATAACATATGCTAATGGTCCATAATGCAGCTAATGGCCTGCATTAACCACACTGTTACAGACACTCGTGTTAACATTACGGCGGCAAGATGAAAATGCACCGGCTCCAAGGCCCGTGGAGCCAAATGCAGCAGGAGTGATGGTGGCAAAAAGGAAATCTAAAGCAGCTGCAGGATGCTTTGAGCAGAAACTTCACATTTCTGTTATTTTACTCTTCGTTGGCATACCAGTGCTTTCCACATTTTCACCCACATGCAGCTACTTCTGTTCTGTTTGGCGATGTTTTTCAGCAAATGCTCGATGCTAAGGACCTCTGAATGTGGCAGCAAAATATGTTTGCACTGTGCACATCCGAGCAGAGATGAAAATTAACATTAATGAGCCAGATTTTACTGTGGTGAGAATTAGTTATGGGTTTTGTAAAATATTTTTTTGTGTCTTTATTCGACAATTGACAAGAATCAAACCAGGGGCATTATGGTCACATATTGTCTCAATGTCTTGAGGCTATGAGGATATTATTACAGTTGATTCTATTTGCTTTCACCATTGAAAAGATGATTGTATCACAGCTCCCTGAACCACAGACAGATCTGTTCCATGAAAATGGGAACTGGAGCACCGAGAGGCAAACAGTAGCACAACACAACTTCATCCTTCTTCCTATTTTTCTTTATTAACAAAGACTAAAATTTCTTTTTAAATAGCACACACTGCTTCTTGTTCCCCAGTGAAGCCCTTACCTTGCAGAGCCTCCTTGGCCCGGTCCAGCTCCTGCTCCTTCTGGGCCAGCTGCACGCGGAGCTCGGTGGCGGAGAGCACGTCGGCCGAGCAGCCTCCCTGGGTCTCCTCCAGGTCCTTGCTCAACATGTCCTTCATCTGCCGCAGCAGGTGCACCTCCTCCTGGAGCTGGGCCACCTCTTCACGCAGCAGGACTATACGAAAAAACACAGAGAAGAGAAAAAAAAGAGCTTTAGCAGGCCGACAAAACAACATGGCCCCAAATGTGTCTGGTTTTGAACTAACTCCCTGTGTCACATGCACACTGGAATCATCTCTCATATCGACACATTAGCTTTGAACAGATAGCTACGCAAATGCAGAAATTGTTATGCCTGAAATGCAAAAATCGATTTAATTCCACCACAGGAGGTCATGGTTTCATTTGTGATTGAGATAACTGCAGCGCCAAATTACTGCCCGTAATAAGCATCACAGAGATCGGTGGGGCCCGGCAGATGAGCGGAGACAAGACATTGATGCTGTAATGAAATTTGCTTTTGAAGCTGCCTGTTGAACGTAGCACGTGTTGGCAGGACTTATGAGGAAAGGCGAGTACCCATTTAATATTCATTGCGTGGCGCTTTAAAGGGCTCCTCTTCGGCGTTGTCACAAAGACGCAAACAATAAAATGAAAACTGCAGCACGGAGAAATTGATTTTTTTATTTTTTTCCCTCACAATGCCACTCGCCGAAAAACTTTCAAAGTGCTCTCAAAGCATCAGCAGCAGGGAGAGGACTTCACTCGCTTTTGAAACAAGCCACAACTGACAATTGTCACACATCAAACCTCAAAAAGATAAAGAAAAAGGAATATTTAATCTAAAATGTGTCTTTCGCGCGCCGAATGTGCTCGTCTAGGTGGAGCATATGGAGGGTAATTTATAGAAGGATGAGTAGAGTCATTCTGCTCAATTTCATGCATCCTCAGGGCAATGGGGTGGGCGGAGGTGGGAGAGGAAAACTGCTCAGCCCTATCACACATGCCTCCATTATTCAGGCGCCTTGCATAAATGACACTTCATACTTTCATATCCCACCTCCGATATTACGGTCTGGAAAAAAAAAATAAAGATCGGAGATGAATGAGAGGACTGAGAACAGGGGACAGAATAAGACAAAACACAGAAAGACAGACAGATCAATTAAAGATAGGATCCAGATTGCAATTCGGCTTTTTAATAAAAGGTTGCGCTGTTATTCTGGAGTGTGAAAATATATCTTGACTGACGATGAAGAGGGATAGATGTAAATCTCCAGCAATGTAAACCATGACTGATAAAGATGTATATTCTCCATGGCATTTGTCTGCCATCTACAAAGAGGCGCTTCTATACTTGGGTCCAAACAAAATACAGATCCACCGATCAGCCACAACATTAAAACCACTGACAGGAGAAGTAAATAACATTGACCATCTGGTGACAATACAGTGTTCTGCTGGGAAACGCATTCGCGTGGATGTTACTTAGACACGTAGCACCCACCTAGACCAGACCAGGCACCCCCACCCCATAGCAATGACACTCCTTGGATGCAGCCTGACACAGACACACACAAAAACGCTTTAGGAACAACTGAAAAAAACATGAAGAACAGCACAAGGTGTTGACCTGGCCTCCAAATTCACTAGATCCCAAACTGATCAAGTATCTGTGGGATGATCCACAGAGGCCCCTCCCCTCAACCCATAGGACCCAAAGGCCACCCACTAACAATATTCTGTTGCCAGACACCACAGGACACCCTCAGAAGGCCCATGTCCATTCTCTGATGAGTCACAATTGTTTTGGGGGCACAAGGGAGACCTACACAATATTAAGAAGGTGGTTTTAATGTTATGCCTGATTGGTGTATAATATAATACAACCAATGGCAACTAGTGTATATCACAAGCATCTGAGACAGGTTGAATCTAAAGAAGAACTGCTGCTCCTCACCTTACTTTTAGTGACTACTACATGTGCACAGTACTGAATGTGAATGACACATTATCCGGTTGAGCCATGACACTAACAGTTTTTTTCTAACAGTCTTCACTCCTCATGTAACAGGCCTGGTGTTGCACTGCATCATCCCCCGCTGCACCCACGGCTATGATGGATATCTTACATAAAGACACTATAACACTTCAACTTTGATATGTGGCGTATTCGTCCTTTCTCTGATATTTTGTTTAAGAGCGCATGGTTCTCATCTTCCCTCCCCTGAAACTAAAACGAACCTTTGCGACCAGTTCACTGCCTGCATGACACGTACCTGCTTCCCGGGGCCTCAGAGTCACTTAATTGCGCTACACGGACAAAATGTAAGTGGCTGAGGATAAGGGCTGCCCGCTAAATAACCAAAATGAAATGTAAAATGGGTTATTAGGAGAAGGGTCGAGAGAAAAACCGTTGGCGAGTCAAGTGTCATTACACAGAGGTATACTTAATGGACCTGATAATAGAACCGCATTTTACAAGGCAACTCAAGCAGCAACGCCGTTATTGGCAATCCAAAGAGCTGTCCCGTTCTGGAAACAAGCGACCGCAAGACACAGCTCGTTGGTTTTTAAAAAATCCTCTAATAGTCACAGGCTCAATTCCTTATTCATTAAGTTTGCATATATTGATTGTGTAAAGGCAGCTACACATGGGACGAGGACACTGAAAATAACCAACGCATAGAAAACTAACTGTGAGTCTGGTCACTACAGGAAAATAACCAGACAGAATCGTATAAAAAACACTGATCTCAGTGCAGCAACTAAGAGTTGCACAAATGAGCTTTTAAAACTTCTTGTAATTTATCGCTCAGTAGTACATCAGAACAGTAAATAAACATAACTTCATCAACAGACATAGGACAGTGCAGAGAAGTAGTTGTGTTCAAACATTTTCTATCATTAAGATACAACAGTGAGCCTACGCTAATGTCACCTTGTTAAATATTCATCAATATCCACCACTAATTTACAAAATAAATGTCCCGGAGGACCCGGTGTCGTGAATTATTTGCTTCAGATTTACTAGCTGCATTAATGCAGTTCTTTCTGTTTGGTTATAATGCCTAGAAATAACTTTACTTTGAAGACCATTAACAGGAAGTGCTTTATTTTGAAATGCATGAAGTGATCTGTGTGCTCCTCCGATAAACTGATTATTATTTAGGTGATGAGATCAGAACGGTCACGTTGTTTGAGTTGATTACCGATGTTTCTTTCTTTTTCTTCTTCTTCTTTTTGAAACATCAGTTATACGTAATGGATCAGCCAGTGGTGGAAAATAAGTACATTTTCTCATTTTTTTAATTTTTTTTTTGTAGATTACATAAAGCGGCAATCACAAAGTGTTCATTAAATTAAATGTCTGTTAATTAAATCATCTCTTGCTGTAATGAATTAGCACAATGGTGACTGAGCCTATGGGCCAGTGTTTATTCAGTATATATGGGTGTCTGAGACAACTTTTGCAGAACAAACGGTGTGTTAAGTTACTACTAGTGCAATCTCTACAAACAGATATACACAGACGATATCATACAATGTGCTGCTAACCCAAAGTGAACACTTCCTATGACCGCAGTTTCAAGTTAAAAGCATTTAACTGGCAAAACGCAAGTTGTCTGTGAACACAGTCTGTGTCTATGAAACACCATCCCTTACAGTATGTGGCTGGAGAATGAGAAAAAACTCAGGAGGTTTTCTGATTAACAAAGCACCCCAGCGCACTTCAAACCCAGTAACACACTGAGGCAGAAACTGGTTTGCCCAAAAGACTCAGGCAAAAGCAGCGTCAGAACAGATTCAGGTGAGTATCTGGTCGATAACAGACTCTATGTGAGTTTTTCTGATGAACATGACCCACAGATGTTCCTAATAAAACCCTAAACATCATTTAGAACTGAAGAAGCAGTTTGGATGAAACTTCAAACAAGCCTGGCTGCCTTGTTTCAACTTTGTTTTGTTTTTTTGGATAAAACACAAGTTGATTTATGCTTTTTGAAGTATGAAATATTGTGAAGTAGTCGTGGGAAGTACAATATTCATCGATTATTCATCAAAAACCCAATTTTCGGATCAGTTTGAAACATTACAGGGATTAATGAAACAGGAAACAGCAGCCACAGTGAGCTGCTAGATGAAGAGCATCGTATGACGGGCAACACCACACCACCAACTTCTTCTCGTGGTGTGTTTGCAGACTCGCGCTACGTGCAGCTTAAAAATCCAATCACAGTCGCACCCAGAGAGATGGAAAAAGCCCAATTATTGCCTGACTTATTTGTTTTGAAAATTCTGTGACCTGTGGTACTAAACCACATTGGATAGCTTCCACCAGCAACCGGGGGCGGAAATGTTCCAGAGTGCCACTTTAAGTCATTTTATATTATGGAAATGGATTGGAGATTTTTTTTTTCATACTGTTGCTTTCTCATTTGAATGTAACTCTTGGTGAGTCAGGGATGTGTCATAACACTGAATAATACAACCATGTAGCCGGCATTCAAATCAAAACCGGTCAAATGCCTACACTTTAGAACCTGAGAGGGCTCTCACAACGCGTATGGCAAGAAATTGCAAGATTAAGAGTCTAAATATGCCACAGTGATTATTAGCAGAGTGTGTGAGGTGGAAACAGATATGTTACTGTCTTCTCCAGGCGAGCGAGAACTCTAGATAAGACAGTTTTTGGGGGAGCTGAGGGAGGGGGGAAAAAAAAGGCCGCCACCAATTTCTCAATGTCCTCATAGCCTCTGGGTTTTGCAAGCAGGATGCACCGCAGCTCTGCATTACAATGACAGAGTGGGAGCGTCCTGATAAGTGCTATCTCTCCTGCTCTCTCCTTCCAAGACTCCATGCGGCTCATTCCCGTGGAGGGTTCTCTCTGCAAAGAAAGCCAGCTTTTGTCTAAAGGAAGGAGTGATAATTCAGAATTTATGCAAATTCACATTATTATTTTGTCACTTGTTTGAGTAAACATTATGTTTGTTTTTTTTTGTTTTTTTATTTCTACTTTTTATATTGTGTAAATCAACTGAATGACACTTGGTAAACAGCATCCCTGAAGTGTTTTAACTGATGGACGTGTCTGGATCATAGACTGTATATAAATATGGACAATGCGTCCCCTAATCCTTGCTTTTGTCTGATTAATACTGCGCCCTGCTCTACCTCCACCAGTTACAAGGAAATGTTGGATTATACACCGTACTTGTTTTTATTGTTTTACAACTCTCACACTTTATGGAGCGGTTGGCATGGCAACTGTTAGTCCTGTTTATGTCACATCCTGTTTGTGTAGCGTCAAATAAATAACTAAAACGAAACTTATCCAAAGAATTGACAGCTGAACATGCGTCAACATTATATTAACTAACTAAAATTGAAAAAAATTATTATTTGAATTGTATTTTAGTGAGCACTGATGCCTCACAGCGAGAAGGTCCCGGGTTTGAATCCATGGACCGACTGGGGCCTTTCTGTGTGGAGTTTGCATGTTCTCCCTGTGTCTGCGTGGGTTCTCTCCGGGTACTCCGGCTTCCTCCCACCGTCCAAAGACATGCTGGTTAGGATAATTGGTGATTCTAAATTGACCGTAGGTGTGAGTGTGAATGTGAATAGTTGTGTGTCTCTGTGTTAGCCCTGCGATAGACTGGCAACCTGTCCAGGGTGTACCCCGCCTCTAGCCCGATGACATGGATACTTATTTTTTTGATACAGAGGACCGAGTGCCTTGTAAAAAAAATAAAAAAAATAAATAAAAGGTAAGCCTGGGATGAAAAGAAAAAAAGTTTAAATCTTAAATTTTCCCAATTACGCTAACAAAGTCACTCCATTCAAAGCGTTTACAATCAAATGCCGCGCGTCACCAACGAGGCTGCTGTTTTTATTTCCACTCCCGCTCCACTGTCAACATGAAAGCTTCTGGCCTTAATTACTTCTCTCCTCAAACAGAAGAAAGGAGATGACAAACAGAGAGAGAGAGAGACGTTTCTGACAGTGTGTAGGACTGCGAGCACAAAGGAAGTTTGACACAGGGGAGGCTTTTTAGTTTGAAGTGGTGCGAGTGTGTTGCCATCACAACCTCCGTGCTAGCAGGGATGAGAGGAGGCTTCAGGGTCGGGCATGTGTTGCCTCTGTTAGCTCAGCCTTCATCGCCATCTGTTGCCTCCTGGCTAAGAGAAGTTTTTGCTCTTAAATAACAGTCGACACTTAAGAGAACCTAAAGGATGAACACTATTTCTTTCTGTATCTGATTAGTTTTCCCATTTTTCATTCTTATTTCTGGTTGTTGCAAACACAGAGTATTACTGAAATGAAGTCACAGAAGGCAGGAGATTTTTCTTTATTTATACGTCTGGCAATTACACCAATCAGCCACAACATTAAAACCACTGACAGGAGAAGTGAATAACATTGACCATCTTGTGACAATACGATGTTCTGCTGGGAAACTTTTGGACCTGGCATACATTCATGTGGATGTTACTTAGACATACTGCACCCACCTAGACCAGACCAGGCACCCCCACCCAGGCATGCCCCAGCAGGATGCAGCCTGACACAGGCACACACACAAAAACGCTTTACGAACAACTCAAAAAGACATGGAGAACAGTACAAGGTGTTGACCTGGCCTCCAAATTCACTAGATCCCAAACTGATTAAGTATCTGTGGGATGATCCACAGAGGCCCCTCCCCTCAAGGCCCCCGACTATTAATATTCTGTATTGTGACAAGAACAGGCTGATTCCGAACTACAAATGTGGTTCCCAGTGAGACCTTTCTCACGCTTTTCCTGAATTTCCACAGATGGTTGAATGCCTTCTAAAACCAGCAAAGCGAATGCCTTACTTGCAGCAAACCCCAAAAAGTGCTGAGAAAATAAGTGTCAAGAAAAGGAACTTCATTGTTTGGCACAGCACCTTAACCAGGGCACAGAGTCTGCTTTCAATGTCCTTGGCTGCTGAGAGCAGCAGTTTGGAACGTCCAGTTTGCACCCCATAAGGCATTTCTAAGCGTAACTTAAATAAACATAGAACCATGACCTCACCATTCAGGACTTAAGCAGCAGACCTACACACTGAAGCACTCAACGGGGACTACAGGCTTGTGACACACACCAGAAGACCTCTGCAAAGCCCCACATACACACAGGCATTTAATACTGTATGCTAGCATGTGGTATTATGCAACAAGTTTACTAATAATAGACAAGAAGGCGGTGCAAATGGTGGCGAGGACAGCGGAAAAAAATCACCGCCACATCCTCCCCAAAAAACAAACAAAACAGATGCATCATCCCACAAGCCCTCAGACTCCTGAACTCAAAATAAAACACAACATGGTCAACATAAGGTGGAGATGAGTCATCATGAGTACAAAAATGAATGAATGAATATGCTACAAGGTCATAGTGAGACACTGCACCAGAAAAGAGGGGTCACCTCTCTAAAGTCAACATGAATAAGGCCATGCACCAGCCAAAAGCACTTCCACTGAGACTGCAATGTGTACAGAGGGCGAAGTTCACATAGTACATTCAAAAGACATACAATACGTGTGCTTACTCTTTCCAAGCCAGCTATTTATAAGTCTCTTTTGTGTTTTTTTGGGTGGGGGAGTGGAGGGGTATGGAGGGTTACAAAATGTGGAACAAAGTTAATAAGTGGCCATGCTATCTTTCATTTTTGGACTCTGGTACTGGATCTATTGATCACAGAAACTCCACTGAGTGTAACAGATTTTTTACTGTGAAATGGGCATTTAAAAAGCTGGTGTGATTGGGCTTTTATAGCTGACAGACAGACTGCCTATTAATTTCATACCAGCAGCTCTTTTTACTTGAGCAAATAATTTGTTCCCCATTGCCTTGTTTAAAACTCGTCTGACTGTCTCATTGCTTGTGATTCTTTCCTCATCTGACATGTTACTGTTGTATAATTAGCCATATCTACAAAAACACCACCCACACGGTGGTTAACCACATTTACACTATACAAACTACGCACACCAGAGACTTAACTTGATTTGGCAGAAAATTGTACAAAATTGCACAAAAGCAAGATTTGTCTCTGACAAAAGAAAAAAAAATCACTTAAGACAGCAAATTTAAGTCTAACTGCTGACAATGAACCATAATTAAAATGCATCACAATAAGATGGGAGACTGTTAGAGATTACAACGATCTGCCACAACTTTAAAACCACTGATAGGAGAAGTGCATAACACTGACCATCTTCTGACAATACAATGTTCGGCTGGGAAACTTTCCGACCTGGCATTCATATGGATGTTACCTAGACATATAGCACCCACTTAGACCAGACCAGGCACCCCCACCCTATAGCTCCTTGATGGCAGCAGCCATCCCCAGCAGGATGCAGTCTGACACAGGCACACACACAAAAATGCTTTAGGAGCAACTCAAAACAACATGAAGAACAGCATAAGGTGTTGACCTGGCCTCCAAATTCACTAGATCCCAAACTGATCAAGTATCTGTGGGATGTACTGGAACAAGCCTGATTCAAAGAGGCCCATCACCTCAACCCATAGGACCCAAAGGCCCATCACTAACAATATTCTGGACACCACAGGACACCCTCAGAAGGACCATGTCTATTCTCTGATGAGACACAACTATTTTGGAGGCACAAGGGAGACCTACACAATGTCAGGAAGGTGGTCTTAATGTTATGCCTGATCGGTGTAAATACACCAATAGCTGTCTTGTACTTCAGCAATCTTAAAAAAAAAAGTTGCACAGAAAAAAACACTAAAAAACACTAAAATTCTTATAACCGAAGCGTTTTCAGTTTTTCCAGCAGAGGGATTAACTTGGTTTTTGCAACAGGGAAAACCTTTAGATTGCACAGGCTTAATGTGCATCTGAGTGAAGTGTTACGCAACTGTTAAGTGCCACAGGGATTTAACTGAGGCTAATGACGACTGATCTTTGTCAGTGACTCGACTGGCGAAGAAATCTGTGCATTCATTGACCATCCCCACCCCACCCTGTCTCCACTCCTGCCTCCATTCCAATCCAAATCCCTAAACGAAACCCGCCTCTGGTTATTATGATTCATTGAGACAGTAAATAAAATCTCCATCCTCGGCCACTGATGTAAACGACTGCTTAAATGCGCGCATTTGCATAATAGCGGCCGCGCATCAGCCGACGCGCACTCGGAGCCGATGAATTATGAATCTGATCAGTGTCATTTCCTATTTGTATGATTTAAGCAAAATGGCTGAAGCTGTCTTCCTAAATAATCCCGCCAGCCCCTGTGTGACGGCTTTTGTGCGCCTGAAACCAGTCATAAAATTATTGTAAAATATCAGCACTTCTCCGGGGACACAAAATCCATCATCCTTTCTTCATGATGGGCGTAATGACGCAAAAATGAGATTAAACGTTTGAGGAGGGAAAAAAAAAGACAATTTCCCCCCCATAATATTAAAGCTGCTTGAAATGTATTTTTTCTTTAAATCTGCTCTTAGTCTGTGAGCACACAAACTATTCTGTAATCTATTCTTGTTCTACATCGGTACTACATTGGGTTATTATGTGTCAACACGAGGACACTGTCTCTACCCTCCTATCACACTTTCTCAAAAACAGCAGGACTCAGAAACCCAAGTTGCAAAAGGTCCAACAATCTGTCAGAGAGTCCAGTGGCCACGAGGCAGCTAAAATTGGTCTTGGCTAGCTAACAGCAGTGGAGGTCAAAAATTGATAGTGAATGACAGTGAGTGTCTAGAGGGGGGTAATTTTTTAGATTGGTTTTCCCTCTTTAGATCGAGTGGGAGGAGAGGACCGGGTGGGGTCCAATCTTTGCCGGGTACAAAAAGAATCAACGGCCTTTTGTTCCCACAGTCGTCTCGTTCAGCCAGCTTGCAGAATGAGGAGGACGCGCCGGCCCACAGTGTAGAGCGGATGACGGCAATTTAAATGCTGCCACTGTGACAGGCAGACCCATTCCACCACACACACTTCATAACGGCTGCGCATATTTGTGTGCTCATGCGCCGCTTAACAATGTAGAAATAATGGAGCTTGCACGCGGACGCTGAAATTACCATGGCAGGACATTTCTGTGACATAATAACTATGTAATTTTAACACATTTTTTGTGTTGCTTCGATTACCACACATCCTAACTGATGGAATCACCATTAGATGGCAGATTGAACCCAGTTGTAATGTTATGTAATCACTTCCTTCCAAACATACGTAAAAAATGTCATATTTGCAGAAATATGTACTGGAAGTGCTGTAGAGAAGTCCAGGACCATAGACTGTATATAAATATGGATACGTGTCGCCACTTCCTTGCACTGGCCAAACTGACGCTATTTTCCCGGGGATACGGGCGGCGCCATCTTGCGACTTTGGAGCCAGAGTCTGTGCAGTACGGTCCGAGAGTGGTGCCACGTGGAGCCGCGTTATCGATGACCTGACCACACTTCTGCCAGACTCACTCGCATTTTCGTTTAATTAATACTGCGCTGTTCTACTTCCACCAGTTACAAAGACATGTTGGATTATATACTGTACTTATTTATTTATTTTTTTTGTTTTTACAACTCTACAACCGCTTTACGGAGTGGTTGGCATGGCAACTGGTGGTCTATAGCATCAAATAGCTAACTAAAACAAAACGTTTCCAAAAGGTTGACACTTCAACATGCATCGACATTATATTAACTACCTAAAATGACAGAAACCATCCTTGAAAAAAATGTATTTCATGTGTATTTTAGTGTTTTAGTTTGGCCCAAGTCCCACCCACTAACATGGAGGGGGTGGAGCTTATGACCTATACTGCATCCAGACACCAGGGGGAGCTCTACTTGCTCTGGCTTCACTTTTGAGGAGCTGTTCCACTGTCCATCTTCATACAGTCCATGTGCAGGACTAACCGGACTCTAACGTCACTGTGTGTGCTTGCACAGTAAAGACTTCAGACTTCAGTCTGAGTACAGAGGTTATTGTGCCACCCTCGTGCAGGACAAAAGAACAACCCAAATCAGGAATGTGTTAAATAAGAAAGGGAATGAAAGAGCAGTCGGGGTCAAGAATGCGAGCAGCAAGTGCTTTCATGACAGGAGGCAACAGCCCACATCCTCCTATTTGTTTTGGACTTGGCAACTCAGCCGGGGCCCTGCTTAAATAATTACACTCAAGCAGATTCTCTCTCATTCACAGATGCCACGCTGGGTTAAAAGCTTAACCCTTCACACCACTCCTTCGAATAGACTTTAAACACATGCATTATTGATTTTATGCTAATGTGACTGAGGTTTTTAGCAAATTATTTTAATCATTGTTCCGATGGAAGAAACTTGCGACGACGATGAATGCCCTCAGAAGCTTCCGTAATAAGACAAAGTGCACGCTCAGAGAACACATTTGAAACTGTTTTTTAAAAGCCAAATAAAACAACTGAAAGCTTTAATAAGTGAATAATTGATATTTGTAACTGGTTAATTTTAATTCTACTTAAACAAATATTCCCTTCCGTCAAGTTCCTGGGGTTCTGCTGGTATTTTGACTCTCTGACATTCTTTCCTCTGAAGCGTTTGCGACAGAGCAAAGAGCAATTGAGCCAGCACTTTACCAGCTAGACTCCTATAAAATCTATGCGGATCAGCAGCGTTATTCCATAGGAAACGACATGCAAGCAAGCCTTCGGGGGCTAATGCACCCGCTCCAGCGCGGCTCCATTTCCCTGCCATGATTATTTCCCGGGAAACACATGAATCTCATAGATTTATCGACATTCTGCAGTGTTAGAAAATCACGTAGAGATAAGGTTATGGGTTATGGATGGCTTTAACAAGCTTAAACTTTTAAATGGAGGTGTTATTTTGTTTAACCCCAACCTCAGCAGAAATACTCATTCATGTGCAAAGTGTTCTTTCACACGTACAAACGGAGGTATGTGCACAGAGTGGAATAAAGATCGATGACCTTCACATGCATGTATATGAACATCAAACCTTTCATTTCTAAGGTAAATTCTAAAAATGAATAGGAAAAATTAGTGTGTGTGTGTGTTTTAGTTTCTCTGAGTTATATAATCCATCACAGTAAAAGTTAAGTCTGCTTTGATTTTTGCAGTTAAAAGAGGTTTCATACAGAGCTGACTTTTTGAAATTAGTCTGCACACAGCTGTAACACCAGCAAAGGTCAGTGCAGACTTGTGCAATGCAGAGGTTCGCTGTGACAAATTACACAACTCAGGTTGCAAGGATCGGCTGATCGATTTTCATGTTGTAAAAAAAAAGGAATGGAAAATCTGTAAAAACATATATATATATTTGAAAAGGCTCGGCATGCAAACACACCGATCAGCCACAACATTAAAACCACTGACAGGTGAAGTAAATAACATTGACCTTCTTGTGACAATTCAGTGTTCTGCTGGGAAACTTTTGGACCTGGCATTCATGTGGATGTTACTTAGACATGTAGCACCCACCTAGACCAGACCAGGCACCCCCACCCCATAGCAATGACACTCCTTGATGGCAGCAGCCACACACACAAAAACGGTTTAGCTCAAAAAACATAAAGAACAGCACAAAGTGTTGACCTGGCCTCCAAATCACTAGATCCTAAACTGATCAAGTATCTATGGGATGATTCACAGAGGCCTCTCCCCTCAACCCATAGGACCCAAAGTCCCCCCACTAACAACATTCTGTGGCCAGACACCACAGGACACCCTCAGAAGGACCATGTCCATTCTCTGATGAGTCACAACTGTTTTGGAGGCACAAGGGAGACCTACACAATATTAGGAAGGTGGTCATAATGTTATGCCTGATCCGTGTATATGCATTAACTCAAGATGACAAAGTCAATCTTGCAAATGTACCGATTGGTTCCTTTTAATTAGGTTGCAACTGGTTGTCTGTGTGATTATTATTCTATGAGTCACAGAGTCATTGTCTCTGTAGAAGGGATAAAATCAGTCAGAAGGGCAACTAAGGTGACATGTGTCACTTTCACACACAGGGCAGGTATATTTCAAATGACCAAACATATTTCATACAGACATTCATCTGAGATGAAATGCTGGAGTCATTAATAAAACTCGGAGTGTCTGTCTGTCTCTCACACACACAAACACACTCACACTCATTTTTATGGACCAGTGATGGCAAATTCATCAGTGGCTCATGACGGTTGTAACGCCTAAGCTCTGACTGATGAAGGCAGCCTGCAGTGTCTGCTCTGTCAGGGAGTGCTTTGCTCTGGATTAGCTAGTCAATTCTCATGAGCAGAACAATCTCCCCGCGTCGCCTGAGGAGACGACAGGGTCACGGCTGATGAAAACGGGAAGAAAAAAAAATAAAAAAATGAAAAAACACACCTTTCCTTGGGGCACTCCATCACAGAAATCAGACTGTAATATTCTGTAATAGACTGAATATTCTGAGAAGATGATGAAGAGAGATTGCTATTCAGGGTAAGGGGATGGATTTATTGACCAGCGTGGAAGGTAAGACTCAAGTCTCCACGGTCTTTAGCCTCATATATATATATATATACTCATGATCTGAAGATCAAATATTACTAAGAGAAAAGCATAAAGATGGCAACGACGCTTACGACATAGCAGTGAAAGTATGAGATCATTAACCACAGGGCTATAGTCTCCAAGTCGACTGGATTGGTTGGTGAAAATACTATTTTATGAAATTCGTATTGGCAGGAAAATCACCAGTCTCACTTTCATAAGGAGAAAAGTGCCACATTAATAGGCCTCCAGGATTAATCAAAAGTTTCCAGCAGAGCGAGAGACAAACTTTAGACCAGACCAACCTAATGGAGACCTAATGTTTACTGACTGACTGACTACACATCGAAAGAAATAACAAAATATACACAAATCAGGCATAACATTATGACCACCTTCCTAATATTGTGTAGGTCTCCCTTGTGCCTCCAAAACAGTTGTGACTCATCAGAGTATGGACATGGGCCTTCTGAGGGTGTCCTGTGGTGAATGTTGTTAGTGGAGGCCTTTGGGTCCTATGGGGTGAGGGGTGGAGCCTCTGTGGATCATCCCACAGATACTTGATCAGTTTGGGATCTAGTGAATTTGGAGGCCAGGTCAACACCTTGTGCTGTTCTTTATGTTTTTTTTTTTTTTTTTTAGTTGTTCCTAAAGTGTTTTTGTGTGTGTTTCTGTGTCAGGCTGCATCTTGCTGGAGATGGCTGCTGCCATCAAGGAGCTATGGGGTGGGGGTGCCTGGTCTGGTCTAGGTGGGTGCTACATGTCTAAGTAACATCCACATGAATGCCAGTTCCAAAAGTTTCCCAGCAGAACATTGAATTGTCACAAGATGTTCAATGTTAGTTACTTCTCCTGTCTGTGGTTTTAATGTTGTGGCTGATCAGTGTATAGCCACACAGCTCCCCGTAATGCAACTGATGACTAACTGCTAATTCATTTTATTTCATTAGTTAAAGAGTGTTTATGATTTTAGATGAGATTTTCTTTGGCTGACTAAAGTTCATTCCATACTATCTCATCAAATGGTCCCATTTCTTAAATTATCTGATACGGTCCACACGTACCAAACATTAATGTAAAAATCGTACCAAAATATTATGCTTCCTTAATGAATGAGTATCACTTAATCAGTGCTTCACCCCTGACAACGCTTCAACGTGTGCGATTTCACGCGTCCAAGAAGCAAACCTGAAGCCGAGCTCTACACAAACCCAGATGCTGTCACAGTTAATTCCCATCAAAAGATATTTAAACGACAGCTCCTCTCTCTGCGCGGCTCCCTCCCTTCTAGTCAGCCAGTGTCGATCAAGTAGTCTCCGCTTTAACGTCACAGAATCTGACATCCACATGCTGGCAAGCCTATTTCATGCTCCAGGTCTTTGGAGTAATGGGGGCGGAATTTGTGTGAGAGTGAGGGCTAGAACGAAGAGCAAGAGTGAGCGAAAGAAAAAAACTGATTGGTGAGAAAGATAGGCAGCAATCTCAGCCATATTCCACCGTGATCTATCTGATTTATCTATCTTAAAATCGTCTCTGTGAACAGTATCAGCTGCTCGGGCCCGAACTTGCAACACTGTTGCTCTTAGAACGACACAAGAAAGCTTACAGTCGTTTAAACATAACAAACAAAATGAAAAAATACAGCTTCGCATTTATTACTTAAAAAAAAATCTTTTATCTTTGAGCATGAGAGATCTAAAACCATCTTCATTTTGGTGCCCTTTTACTGAGTTACGTAAGCAGCCCTCTTACTTTCAGAGTACGTACTAGCACCGCATTGACATTAATCCATCAGAACAACGAGTTCATTTTAAAGGCTGTCTGCAATCTCTGCAGCGAAAAACCACAAACAGTGAGATTACCGTCTGTCTGAGGTTGCGGATGAACAGATATACAGGACGGCATTTTTGAATGTCTTCGTCACGGCGATTAACGGTTTCCAGGAAACTGGAAGAGGTGCGACTGAGGTCATGGGGGATGGACGGGTTGGATGGATGGAAGATTAGCTGGAAGATAGATAGAAAAATGGACGGATGGATGGATGGATGGATGGATGGATGGAGCCATTAGCATACACCTGGAGAACTCCGAGACTGCAAATGAGTAAAAATGACAATCTCTTCACAGATAAAAGTGCAGGCTGGCAACTATCCTCCTCCATGATCTCCTTATTAGTTCCATGCCATTTGTCATCCTCTAGCATTTTGTATTAGTCGGCATTCGGGTGGGAAATAAATGCAGCGAGAGTAAACACCGAGCCAATTCTGGGATAATTCTGAGAATTGCATAAATGTGCACTATTTGCTTAGTTTTTTTGGAGTGGAATAAATAATTAATTGCTGTCGGATTTGGTGCATTAATGAATTGTTGCATTGCTAAGGTGGTTTTGGCCAGATAGAAGCTCCTGTTTGTGGTGTCATTCTGGACAGCTTAGGCCAGACACGACGAGAATGCTAATCGGCTGCATCGGGCCGGGCAATAATTGCCGCCATGGTTGTGCTCGGTGAGCTGTGCTGGCATTAAAACATTCACTGATGATCTATGTGAATACTGTGACGTCTATTTCTGGTTTAATTATTACACACTGTTAACACTGTGCTATTAAGTTTACTTAGCAGAGTGTTGCTGTTAAGCATATTGCCAATGAAGGAACAGTTATTTTGTTGTGCATGAGTGGGATTGAAGTTGATAACAATGCAACACTTTCTTATCTAACAATAATTACAGTGCATGTGATCGAAACTTTAGAAAAAAAGGATTCAGAGTCAGCTGAATCATCCTGTATAAGCTAGATGGACAGAGACGGTTAGCATAGACAGGAAGCTAAGTGGTGTCTGGATGTGTGCCAGTGCTTATATGACACAGCATACATGCAAAGTAACTTAGTGTATCAGTGTGCACATAGTTGAGGAGTGACCTTAGATGACAAAGGCTAACAGTACTGCTAATAATAGTCTGGGCCAAATGAGAGGGCAGACACTGTGACACCGTGGATATTTCATCAAACAAACACACCTAGTCAGTGTACTCATATGAGGTAACTCCGACCGCTGTGACAAAACCCTGCAATCTTTCATATCCAGCAAACACACACACTTACTCTGGTGCCGAAAATAAAAACTGCCACCCAGAAATGTCACGCGAAGATGACAGTGACGATTTGGCATGGAATAATTAGAATATGCTAGCGCCAAAACAATCCCGGTCGCCTCTTGAGATACTCAGTGAGATTCTGGGACTGAGATGTGTAGCCGAGATGGCTGCGGAGTTACATTTGTTCAGCTTTCAAAAAATGAGCACGGCCTCTGCTGACAGAGCCGGTAAATAAAGCCGCAAGATTGAAAAGACTGTCACTGCGAATGCGAGTTACCTTTTCGGTGACTTACGGAGAGCAAGTTCTGTCATCCATCCATGTATATTTGATGAGCTGTGGAGGAATGGGCAGTGTCTGAAAACGGCTCCCGACAGGGGGATGAATTTGATTTGTGACAGCGACAAAGTAAGCAGACAAATCTATCTGTGCTTTTTGCTTTAGAGTAAATGTGATTAGGCACAGAGGTGTTCAAACAGAGAGGGAGACGGAGCATAATAAAGGCTCCGATCAGTTCATCCTCATTGAAACACAACATTACTTCACGCTTTAAGGAAATCTGACTGCGGCTCATGATTTTTAAAGTTACTTTACCATCACTGCCGGATTCTGACAGACTGCTGATTATCTGCAACTTGCTCCAAATTCTGCAGCAACGTCAAGAATCTAGCTAACACCTAAGGGAGCGGCTCGCTGCATTCACCTGTGGAGCAGTTAGTGAGTAAAGACAATTAGGACCAGAATTATGCCGTCAAGCTACTAGATGTATTAGGTTTCAGCATCAATTTGACCCTGTAGCTATGACGACAGCACAGAGCATACGTAGACTCCAGCGCCGTAGCCTGACGTCCACCTCAACAAAAATGTAACAGGCTGCAAGAGCTGCGATCGGCCCACTTGGTAGCATGTTTACGCTAGTATTTAGTATTTCCGGCTGCTTGGAGCAGTATGGAACACATCCAGGAAAGGTTAACTGAGGAGGTTAAGAGGCAATGACTTGCCATTGTTGAAATTGAAGCAGGAAGTAGAAACAAAAATTAACGCCGACTAGCGTTTGGGTGGCGTTTTTACAGAGCGAGCCAAACTGACGTGCGTGCAAGTATAAATGGTTCACACCGGCGTAGGCTACGTGCATAGGTTACACCGTCTATGTCCCAGAGTACCCTAAATGAGCTTTGTGCCAACTGGAAAATGCAAACAGGCATATGTGTACCGTTAATGCATGAATTCTACATATATACACACACATCTGGAGCTGTAATATTGCTGGTAAACACCAACAACCCAATCCTCAGTACGCATCAGGTCAAGCTGTTGGACGGTACCCACGGACCTCCTCTGTTTAACAGCTTGGTTCACAGAAAGGCGTTAATCTACAGGGTTAAGCCTATGTTGACATCACGTCACTCATCTGAAACCCTGTTTTCTCTCTGAGTGACAAGCGTGAGACATAAAGGAGCAGCGTAATCTGACATGATTTGGGGTATGGATGGTTGAGTGGCAGGCCTGGCAGTGGCAAGGAACTGAGTCCTGGTGTGGATTTAACACACAGAAGGTCAGAACCCAAGCTCCTCTCTGTTACTCTGCTTGGAAATCGTCAACAGCTGTGATTATATATAATCTGCTGCCATGGTTACAAGGAGTAAAGGCTACATGACTAATGTCCAATTCCAGTTTGTAAAGACAGATCGCTGCTTACCAAAGCGGTAATCACGGAGGCAGAGAAATGTGAGATGGAAAGGTGAGCAACTGGGCACAGTTGCACATACAGCACATACACAGTTCACCACACCTGGGATAGCGAGTATTAACCGAAGACAGCTATTCATAGTCTCCAGGTGTTTTGGTTTAGTCTATTTAACTAATTGTGCAAGAACCACACCTTCAGGGTAATCTTCAAAGATGTGCAAAGACGTTGATGCACCAATCAGGCATAACATTAAAACCACCTTCCTAATATTGTGCAGATCT
Source organism: Chelon labrosus (assembly GCF_963514085.1). Classification (NCBI taxonomy): domain Eukaryota; kingdom Metazoa; phylum Chordata; class Actinopteri; order Mugiliformes; family Mugilidae; genus Chelon; species Chelon labrosus. The sequence continues at coordinate 9,041,607 of NC_140360.1, forward strand.
CCCTTGTGCCTCCAAAACAGTTGTGACTCATCAGAGAATGGACATGGTCCTTCTGAGGGTGTCCTGTGGTGTCTGGCAACGGCATGTTGTTAGTGGGGGCCTTTGGGTCCTATGGGTTGAGGGGAGGGGCCTCTGTGAATCATCCCACAGATACTTGATCAGTTTGAGATCTAGTGAATTTGGAGACTTTTTTGCGTGTGCCTGTGTCAGGCTGCATTGGGGTGGGGGTGCCTGGTCTGGTCTAGGTGGGTGCTACATGTCTAAGTAACATCCACATGAATGCCAGGTTCAAAAGTTTCCCAGCAGAACATTGAATTATCACAAGATGGTCAATGTTATTTACTTCTCTTGTCAGTGGTTTTAATGTTGTGTCTGATAGGTATATATATAGTGGTTTGAGCAGTTCATCACCTCCAAACCATAAACCAAAAAAACATAACTAACAGAGACCTCAGGGCTAATCTACTTTGTAACATGACCTTTTACCTCTGTGTTGTGTTTGGCCTATCTTTAGTCCAAGGTTGAGAGGCAGTTCAGCTACCAGTATACGCAAGAAATGCAGGTATTTGAACACAAAACAGCAGATATGAATACCTAAAGTATTTCTCACAACTGCAACACTTCTCAGGTGATGTCTTTTAATGTTTTGCAGGTAAAATAGCAACCACCTCGGCTGGTGCAGCAAAGCAGTCCTTTACAAACGCGCACAGGCTCAAGAACAACAACCTCCAACTGTAGTGTTTGCACTGGAAACACGACACATCGTCTTCTTTACATGGCCGTAAATACGCCGTTGTTTGAAGACAAACTGTAGACAATCTCCAAGACTGTGGTCCAGTTATTGAGAGGTAGCAACCTCCCAACCTTATCCATTGGTTTCCTAAATTTAAATATTTTAATTAACTCTATGTAATTTGATGTATGGGTCAGTAGTTATAGCCAAATATTACCAGCTATGTCTGTAGACACACAAAAAACAAAATCTTCTGGTTAATTTTTTGTAAGCCAGTGGGGTAAAGAGTCTAATTGACGGTCCATTGTCGGATCCCATGTTCAGACAATAACAACTTCTCTGAGGTCAGTGCAGGTTAAAGTCTCCCAACGGCTCACCACTAAAACAGGTGACTGACTGGGTGACTCACTATCAGACGTGACACATGTCAACTTGTCAACATGATGCTCTTCAAGTTAGACCCTCGCGGGAATGTCAGTCCAGAGACACGCTGACCAAGACGCCTTTGTATTTTTAAAACGAGAAGAAGGACTGAAACTCACTTCCCACTGCAGTCTAATAGATTAATCCTGCTGCTCTTTACGTTCCCGCTAACTCACCAGACTTTCCTTGCTCCCCGTCTGACTTCATCCCCTCCTCCTCCGAGGGGAGCCTTCCAGAGGATTCCAGGATCTGTCACGTGCCTTCTTGAGACGTTCAGGACAGACACAAAGACGTAATCCGAAAAATTCTTCTCCAGCGTCCCTCACTCTTACACTACAAGCTGTATTGTTTTTCCCATTAAAATCCAGGACAACCAGACACAAGGAAATACATCCAGGTAGCTACCGCTGAGTCTCTCCCTCTCTGAGTGTACCTGCTCAGGGCAACTCCCACGAGTTCAGTGATACAGTACACTCGGCACCTCCCCCTCAACTCAAACAGTTTGCTAGGTGAGAAGGAGGAGGAGGAGCTCAGAAGGGGCTGTCACTATGATTTTCCCACATTACTCAAACAAATACACACACGAATGCACCAATGAGGGAAGGAGCCACGCCAAGGTGTGGGCTTACGAGCAGGTGGGTGTCGATGTGCGTGTGTGTGTGTGTGTGTAGTCTAATACCAGCAGGCTGCGCGGCAACAGGTCGGCCAGCTGTTGACTTGCCTGAGGCTCTGAGGCCTTTAAAATGACGCCTGTGGCTACATGAAAACGGTTTGCGGCATTAAGAATTGTCACCACTGAGGGGGAACAGACATGGAAATATATTTTAGCTTCTATTACACAAACTAAGGGAGTTCTACAGAGTAAATCAGAAGACTAGGCTGTGGAATAATGAAAGGATTTATAGCCGCAATAATGGGATAGACAGGATATTGTCATCATTTGGTGGATTAACATACAAGTCCCCTTAAACTGTAATAAACTGGATATGCTTGCATTTCATTGCAAATGTAATGTTTTAAGTCTTCTACACTGACGTGTATTCGCATCCTTCTGTTCCCGTGGTTGGCATGAAAAGTAAAACAGACATCCAGACAGGTGCATCTATTTATCAGAGACATGTGGTTCAGGACAGGCAGGTGACTGAAGAACTGATAATGTTGCAGAGAGACGAAGCCCTGGCATCAAAGGAAGGCGATAAGCCTGTGCATTAATTAAGACGTATTCATCTGTCTGCAAGGACAAAAAAAAAAAACTTTCAGACCATAAAAGAAACTCCTACAATAGATAGGCTTCTCTGCCTGACTATGACGTCGTGTAGAGGGTGATGGACATTGTTCGTAATGGATTTTGTTCAAGGTCCTTGCATCTGCCACCGATGCCATGGACTCCAGCTCTGCCCCAAACACAGAGCTCTCCTTTTGTATCAGTTTATCCAGCCGCGAGGTGAACCTTCTTCTTAGAGTTGCCTCCCCAGGACACCACAGTGTAAAAGAGGACACGATAGTCTGGTAGAACATGAAGAACTTGGAGAACTAGTCAGGAAGAAGACAAGTCTCTTATAGACTATAGATTGAATGTTGAATTTTTACCCTCATTTCTTTAATAATCAAGACTAAAGCAGTAATCTCTGCCTAAATATTAGCAGTAACTATGGTCACAAAGTAATTCTCCATTCATATACATACAGTATGCAGCGTCTCTGCCACAAAGGACTTTAAGTTGCCCTATCAAATGCCGAGGACCTTGTACATGTGCACCATTGAGAGCTTCCTGAGGGGAAGCATCACATCCTGGTTTGGGAACAGCACCAGGCAGGAGAGGGAAGCCCCCGCAGAGGGTCGTGCATGCCATCTGCACTGAGCCGCCCGACCTGGAGTCAATCAACAGCAAGCCGTACTGGACCAAGGCCTGGATGATACCAAAGGTTCTCAAAAACCTCTCCTCTCGGGCCTTATATCTAAAATGCCTATATTTCTCTTATATTAACATTTTCTTATACTGACTTACAGTTCTTTATACACTTCCTCCAATTACTTATATATTCTTATACTTACTTCTATACTCTTATACTCTATTATTTAATTGCATTTTATTATATTGCCTTATATTTGCTTATACATTATTTTCTTTATCTATTGCGGAGAGTCCTAAAAGAAAATATACTACGCTGCTGTACTGTGTACGACTGTGCACGAGAAAAATAAACTCTGAATTTGATTTGTATTCATAGTTCATATGTGGTACTCACAGCTGCCACAAAAGTCCATTCACACTCTAACGCTGTAGCATGAGTTCTCGCCTGCCTCCTGGTAGTTTGTATTTTCTCAAACTCCTTTTAACTAAGAAGGCCACTTTAGATGCGGGCTTATTCAAAAGAACGAATGAAAAATGCGAACAAAACAGCTAGAATGTGTTTCAGCGTGTCTATTAATTAGTCAGCACTATCTAGCCAAGGAACCGTGCTTCCTTACACGATGCCTCGTGTAATGGCGAGTCACAAAGGGGAGCACATGAACTGTGTATTCATTAAGTAATCCAAGCTAACGTTGGCAGCTAAAGGCCATGTGCGCATTGCAATTAACCAATAGACCAGAAGTGTCTGAGCTGTCTATATTATTTAAAAGTCAATCAGCTGCCATGGCCGGATGTCTTAATTGGCTCCTCTGCAGAGCGTGACATTTTAAAAATCCATTAAGGCACCATCCCTGTCTGCAAAACAATAAAGCAGCCATAAACAATAATCTCTTGTTGTCTATCATGCCCATGCATAATTGTACAAAGTGAGGAAACTAAATGCTGCAAACTTGAACGCATCACTGTGGCGCATGTACCTCGACCGCTTCCCTCTCTGTGAACACCTGATGCAGATGCACGGTGACAGATCGTGAGGGTTTGCACACATGTCTCCTCGTGCGAGCACATGACGATTTCACGCCGACACACAAAGAACGCTCACAGCAGGAAGGCGGCTGCAGAGTTACACCGTGCTACACAACTGGAGTCGACTTTTGTTGGAACTTATTTTCTTGCACAGTCACAATGCCATTTCATGAAATGGTAACACATACCACTTAATGCCGCCGCAGAGGAAAGCTGCAGTTAAAGTGGCTATAAAGGACATTATGTGCCTCCTCCGCCTTCTATGCAATGGCTTAAGATTACACATCTGAGGATGAAACATGACTAAGCTATTCCCCCCCTTCTGGGGAAGCAAAGTTCACAAAGGGAGTCTGAGAAAATATATAACGGTGTCATTTATCATGTGGAGCTGTGGGTTGGGAGGTTTTCTAAAAATAAAATAAAAGAGCTACTTGTGAAATTGTCCAGGTGAGCGCAGGGCAGGTTCTGAAACGCAGCATGACCTGGTAATTTTATGACATATTTCCTGCCGTTTAAAACAAGGTCATGCAAGCAGGATACAACATTTTAATTACACTATGCTTGCTCCGGACCTGTTGGGACATGCTAGCTACAGTGTAGGGTAACTGCAGAAGTGGTCTGACTGCAGCCTGGGCTCAGACACTTATTAAGATGGAGTGCTAATCAGCAGGTCTGTTGGGTTTCACTAATTAAAATAATGCATTTGGCATGCACGGGCTGTTTGTTGTACATTAAGAAAGCATCAAATCAAACTGAAGGGACACCTGAAAATTAGCTGCCTGTGATGCACGTTGCAGCGACTGTTGAGACACATTTACTTGTAATTTCAATGAACTTACTAGCATTAACTTTTTCTGCATGTTTCTCGTGCATCTTGAGAGCATTAAAATCAATCGTGAAGCAGCCAATCTCTCTCTGCAGTTAGGTACACAATGTCTTAAATGACAGCAGGAACCACCTCACACAGCCAAGAATATGCCAACCTTTCATTGTTTAGCGAGATGGGATGGGAGTAAAACAGACAATGAGAGAAAGATTAGAAATTAATTAACTTTCTCTATGTGTGTGTGGATGCAGATGGTCAATCATGTTTGTTATCGCTGCAGCCCTGCTATGTGTACAAAGCTGCATCAGTTTTTGCTCAGTGCCTGTCTTCAGTGTCTTCGGCGGCCTTCGTTACAACACACAACGCCCGTTCAAGCGCTTGCACTGCAAAAACCTTGAAACAACCCCGCATGACACACACAGAGCCGACTAGTCACAAAGTGTGAACTAATGGAGAGAAAAGAAAAACAGCAGTGAACTGTGAAGAAGGCAGATTAAAAAAAAAAAAAAAAAAAAGGAAGAGTGGTCCAAGTAGAAATTTATTATCGCCTACAATACAAAAAAAAAATAATAAAATAATGGAGGGCAGTGTCGCGGACATGTTCTGGTAACAGCAGCTTGAGTCATTGTGAAACGCTGTAAAGGGTAAATCACCTACAACGACCGCCGCGCCGCCGCTCTCTGTTGCTTGAATTATCAACCGTGCTGCCCACACGGGCCAATCAGTGAGGTCAAAGCAGGTGTTTTCCTTCAGAAAACTCTCAAAGGCAGAAGCAGTTTTTTGCTCTATAAGAGCAGACATTTCTGAGGTAGTCACATTAGAGACAGAAAGGACGCGGTGGGAAAGAGAGAAAAGGAAAGTAATGAATCAACGGTCTGGCTGTCCAGGAGTTCAATTGGGGAGTCAAGTGTTACTCAGCCACTGCTGCATCGTGGTCAGCAGTTTGGAATACAAATGGCATCGTGTTGGTAAAACCAAGAGGTGACCTCTGGTTACAGGTGTGTTACTGTAGGTAGGAGTGAGAAGATCAGTGGTGGAGATGCTGTACTTAAATACAGATTTTATTACTTCCATTGTTTTATAACATTTGTACTTTGTAATGCATTACATTTATTTTAGAAGTGTAAACTAAGGCTTCAGATGAGCTATAAACCATGGTTTGTCTTTCATATTTCAACAGTCTTACTGGTATACACTGATCAGGCATAACATTATTAATATTATCCTAATATTGTGTAGGTCTCCCTTGTGCCTCCAAAACAGTTGTGACTCATCAGAGAATGGACATGGGCCTTCTGAGTGTGTCCTGTGTCCTGGGTTGAAGGGGAGGGGCCTCTTGTTCCAGTGCATCCCACAGATACGTGATCATTTTGGGATCCTAGGGGATTTAGAGGCCAAGTCAGGTGCCTGGTCCACAGGAATGGCAGGTCTAAAAGTTTCCCAGAAGAACATTGAATTTTCCAAAGATGATCAGTGTTATTTATTCCTCCTGTCAGGGGTTTTAATATTGTGGCTGAACGGCGTATTTAACAGAAATAATAAAATAACAATTATACAAGTAGTTAGTTGAATGCACAGGGTTGATAACATGCTTCTTTTACCGAGGTGAGTAAAAGATCTCAGTACCTCTTACATCTATGGACAGAATGCAACACAAACAAGTAAGTCTAGTCTGAGTCACACATCTGCTACTGAGTGAGTGAAAACCGTCACAAAACCTGGAGAATGGTTTTATAATATTCTGGAAAAAAAGCAAGGTTTGCTTTTGATGACTTCTCCTTGTAGATCCAGTTTGAGAATCAACACTGAAATGGAGCATCACCACTCGTGTGTCAGCTAAACCTTCCTGCAGCTCCTTTTGGAGGGTTTTATCTAAAAGTTTTCCTCCTTATGATCTTGTCTTGGAGTTCCCCAGTTCCCCTTAAAGGCCATTTCTTAATGACATTTCAGCAGCAGAAATTGCAAGCTGGAAGCATTCTGGTGTCTCTTTATAGCCTCCCCATGCTTTGTAAGCATGAATTAACTTCATTTTCAATCACTTGTGTAGAAGGGCTCATTGTACAGCAGCTGCAAGAATCAGAGAGTTTGCCTGATCTGTCGTTCATTACAAAGCATCTGACTAAAGGTCAATTTTTAATGTTTGATTGAGTGGTTGAAGTTAAATCAACAAAATATAGAATTTGCCCCGGGTTAGACAAATATTTGCATACAACTGAAACTCCGGGGATTTGACGAGGAATGCTGAGATCCCAGCGCCATTACCTCTACCATAATCTTCACACACCCTTTTTTTTAAAACTGTTTTTACCCCAGGCAGAGCACATAAATGGCAGGGCGGGTCAAAGTTAAAATGTCAACTTGAAGCTTTTGTTTGAAATGAGGCCTAAAGGTATGAAACCTTATAGCGTTGGTCTATGGTGAGACTAAAACCCATCTGGCTTGCTTTACTCTATCTTCTCTATTGCTCCATTTCCTATTTCTCTTCTGGCCCTCATTGTGACCGCCTCCTACATCAATTTGTCTTTTCTTTATCGGGTTTAATTTGCTTCTGTGCTCCGTCCTCGCAACCTTCATGTTTAATACTCATTGAAAAAGGATCCACCAGTCACCCGGTGCCACGCGGCTCTCTTCCAAACACGCCAGGTCCAACAGCCACCATCCCTGTCCGCCATCACCCCTGCTGCCAATTTACTACTGCCAGACGCCAGCCTACGCGAGCTGCCTGTCGGACGATTTTAACAGCCATTTGAAGGGCAGGCGGAAGGTATTACAACCGGTGACTGCTTTGGCTTTAGGCCCCGTGTCAAGCGCAAATCCAAGGTGGAATTCAGAAATAGAAAGACAACATCCAGTATCACCTTGGCACATTAATGCGCGAAGGTGCAAGTCCGAAAGCTAATGAGGTGTAGGTGATAAGTGAGGATTTCTAGTGTGTTATTAAAAAACGGGGAAATAAATTCACCCAGAACATCTCAGGAGAAGACAAACGCAGTATATAACGAGACAAAGAAGGCAGAGAGGTGTTTGGTTGTGAGTGTTCAATGTGTTAAATTTGGAAAAACGCTAAACATCTAATTGATCTTTTAATTTGGGCGCTGATTAAAATGAATAACAAGCCATAGCGCTGCATGTGTAGTCGGAATTTATTTTCACTGCGAACGCTGACACCTTTTTAATTCCTGCTTGGATCTGCAATGTGTTGATCAATTTTAGTTCATGAACACAGATGAGGGTTGTAATGGATGTGAACAGGTAATACACCACAGATTTAGATTTTAAGCTGCTTTACCATCCATGCTTCGTCAAGACACAGAATCTTGCGCTTTTCCTGTTCAGTCCTTCCTGCGTTAGCTCCTGCGTGGTTCCGAGCTGCGTTTCCACACCTCAAGTGTTGCTGCCTCCACCGCTCCTGTTATTCTGTTATTCCCCTGACGTCTCCTCTCTCTCTCCCCGATTCTGTTTTGCTATGTTGAATTACTTGTGTTTCGATTATCCTGCATAATTCCGCAGCGCCGCTTTGGTCACAGCTCTGTAAGTTTCCAGTTTAAATAGATTTTTTTTTTCTTTCTTTTGTTATTTCCTCCTGCCTCGCTCATTGAGTGCGTCCTGCATTTGGGTCCTTTCTCTTGTTGCGTAATTGCTACATGTAAATCTAGTACCAGTACGACTAAAAGTTAAGCAGAACTGCTGTCCATGGACACAGCTCTTTCTCAGCTGAATGCATTTTAATAATTAGTTATCTCACCTGGGAGACATCACTTGTGTACTTCAAAATACACTGTGTCTCACCAAGGCTAATGCATGCACCTCTGCCTAATTTAGAGTGAATATGCTCAACTACTGTAATGAAATTCAATTCTAAGGTACTTTCATTTTATCTGTAAGTTCCAATTTTAGGCTACTTCCTACTATGACTGCAGTATATGACAGCTGTAGCTACTTCACAGCAGCTAAGTGCTCGAAATAAACACCAATCAGCCACAACATAAAAACCACTGACAGGAGAAGTAAATAACATTGACCGTGTTGAGACAATAAAACGTTTGGACGTGACATTCATGTGGATGTTACTTAGACATGTACAACCCACCTAGGCCAGACCAGGCACCCCCACCCCATAGCAATGACACTCCTTGATGGCAGCAGCCATTCCCAACAGGCACACACACAAAAATAGTTTAGGAACAACTCACAAAAAAACATGAAAAACAGCGCATGGTGTTGACCTGGCCTCCAAATTCACTAGATCCCAAACTGATCAAGTATCTGTGGGACGATCCACAGAGGCCCCTCCCCTTCAACCCATAGGACCCAAAGGCCCCCCACTAACAACATCCTGTTACCAGACACCACAGGACACCCTGATAGATAGACCCATGTCCATTCTCTGATGAGTCACAACTGTTTTGGAATCACAAGGGAGACCTACACAATATTAGGCAGGTGGTCATAATGTTATGCCTGACTGGTGTGTGAAATAGTGAAGCCACATTATGGTATATTAAAAAAAAAAAAAATCAGCTCTACCTCATTCTACTGCTATAAAAACAATATCACAAGAAGTGCAAGTGCACAATAAGTGTTCATGGGTAGTTAAACATATTTTTACGTCTGTATTCCTGCTGTAAAGGTTGAACAGCACAGCTCCAGATCAAAATTTAGACAATACTGAGGTTATATGTAACAGTTTCAAAGGCTAATTTCCTTTACTTGAGTCGTACAACCTGCTGCTGAATGGCTTCTGTGGGACTAAGGAGAGAACAGTAAAGCATTCAGGGAGGGCTAACGGAGGAAGAGAGGACCATATAGGTCTGTTTCGCTCAGATCGTCTCCTAATTTGTTAGTTTGTTTCAGTGCAACCAAACGCAATAACACGTTCCTCTCCCAGAATTTTTTGAAAACAATAATTTCCTTTGAAGCCTGCTTGAAGAAAGCCTCTCGGGGCAGTCAAAGGGTGATCCAGACCCCTTGAAATGTACATTTTTGGCTGTCTACTTTTCAGCGGCTCGATTTAATGAAGCACTTAGAAAGACCGGGGATAATCGGACCACTGCTCGAATCCTTGAGTCAATTTCAGCCTCAGTAGCTTGAAATGAAAAGGCCAGAATTCACACAAGCCCACAGACAAGACCTTTTGTGTATGAAAAGATGGCACAAAAGTCGCGTCACAAGTACACAATGATTAAGTCCACTGTAATAACACATGATCAGTCTGGCATGCACATCAAGCAGCACAAGCAACAGAAAAACCCCATTTTCATGTCAACCAGTTCTGGTTCATGTAAACTAATTGAGTCCTACCTTTATCCAGGTTGAAATGAAAAGGCCAGAATTCACACAAGCCCGTAGACAAGACGACATGTGTATGAAAAGATGGCACAAAAGACTCATCACAAGTGTACAATGATCAAGTCTACTGTAATAACACATGATCAGTCTGGCTGGATTACGGCAAATGTTCAAGGACATTATCCCAAAATCACAATGACCTTATGACCATTGCGCAGCTAATGATACAGATAATATATTTGTCTCGCAAGATTAATTGTGTTGTAATAAAAAAATCCAAACCACAACAGTTCTGTCTAAGCATTTCTAAGTAGCTATTTCTGATGAGTGGCGAGCCTATTGGATATTGTTGCTGGAAACAATTAAACTGCCACTCTCCCAGTGGCTACAAGAGGGCTTCGACGGGGGCAGGTGTTCTGGAAAGTGTCAGCGCATGAGAAAAATGGAAGTGCTCAGCAGAGACCACTCGGCACATTCACATTCACACACACACCCACCCACACACACTTCTCCACATTCTCCTTTTCTTTATTGTCCTTTTGTTCGTTTCAGTCTCTCCTGTCTCCTCTTCTCTGTATGATTTCCTCTCATTAATCAGAATCCATACGCAGGCAATTATATGTCCTTTTGCAATGTTTCACCTTGTCCTCCTCCTCCTCCTCTTTTCTCCCCCTCCGTCTCTCCTTTACCTCTTAACGCTAGTTTCTCTGGAAGCCCTGTTTGACCTTCCTGCTTAAACCAGTGCACAACCCGGCTGGCGACATTACCGCCGCTTAATGTGCAGAAGCAGCACCTGTCTCCGTAATGATCCAGCGCTCGCTGCTTACGTTTGTTTCCCCTCTCCTTCCCTGTCTCGCTCTTACTGCAGAACTGAGATGAATTTGCTGATAGCACAGCCCCTCAGCTCCCTGTTCTCATTCTGATGAAACTTGTAGTGATGTACGTGGCCTTGGCCACTGCAGGGGTTGTGTGTGTGTGTGCATGTGTTTTTATCCTGAGTCAGCACATTTGCAGCACCCAGGAAATGACTTTAGAGCTAATGCACCAGCTGCTTCATGCTGCAGGAGACTCTGCACGATTTCTCATTTGAAATGTGCTTTAAAATGTACTTGAAGAAACGCGCATGACTCTGTCCATGTCTTGACTTCCAAATGAAGAGTTATGAAATGTCAAAAAATTTTCTACGTGGAACTTGAAAAGCTGTCATACACCGATCAGCCACAGCATTATGATCAGGAGAAGTAAATAACATTGACCATCTTGTGACAATTCAATGTTCTGCTGGGAAACTTTTGGGCCTGACATTCATGTGGTTACTTAGACATGTAGCACCCACCTAGACCAGACCAGACACCCCCACCCCATAGCAATGACACTACTTGATGGCAGCAGCCATTCTCAGCAGGATGCAGCCTGACACAGGGACACGCACAAAAACGGTTTAATGAAAAACAGCACAAGGTGTTGACCTGGCCTCCAAATTCCCTAGATCCCAAACTGATCAAGTATCTGTGGGATGATCCACAGAGGCCCCTCCCCTTAACCCATAGGACTAAAAGGCTAACAGCATGCTGCTATGGAAAAATGGAAATACAAAGTAAGTATAAGTACATTAAACTTGCTGTTTAACCCAGTACTTGAGTAAATGTTCTTTCCGCCACTTGAGATCAGGATTCCATTGTTCCCTTGTTTCTCAGTACGATCACACCACTGACAGATGCTAACAGGAGAGAAGAGAGAAGCAGCAGCCAAATAGACCCCAAAGCAAGACACTCTAAGAAGAAAAGGGCCCTGGGCACTGCTCAGATGACACTAGAGATCCATACCGGAGCTGGCGACCATACACCCTTTTGTACTCGTGCCATCTTTGATCCTCTCCACAAGAAGACTCTCAAGTCCTTGAGAGAAGCCTTCGTCATGGAAGTGCTGCAACATGGAAACAGGCTGTGACGCTGACGCTCACGCTGACATGAGGCCTGCCTGACCACCCAGTCAGATAACAGTCATGGAAATAAATACAGTGTTTAAAGTTTATAGGCTCCTCATTGGGATGCATCTAGGCGACAAGAGTGACTCAGCACAGACAGCAGGATTGTACACAGGAGTGACTGCGTAGCCAAATTGACAAGATTGGTTAAAGAATTGGATAAAAACGTAAAAACTTTCCAGTGACATTCAAATGAATTCCTTATAAATGCTACTGTGAGACAGATTTCTACCAGTAATTACTACTAACTTTTGTGGTGCTGTTTCACCACTATATTACAGACCTATTTGCAACATGTAATGAATTCACATTGCTCCAGTGCAGATGCTGAGAAGAGTGAGGAACTGATGAATGCACATGTGTCTCCAATGCTCTCACGCCATAATGAGATCCTATATGCAAAGGCACTTTACCTCCATCCCAACCCCTTGGGATTGCAAAATGTATTTGCAGCAGCAAATATATATGTATATACAGTATTTCATGTGTGCACATCAACCCTACTTTATCACACCATCCACCAGAGACTTGGCTATCAAGGCAGCACAGCGGCAGAAAACCCCATTTTCATGTCAACCAGTTCTGGTTCACTTAAACTAATCGAGTCCTACCTTTATCCAGTGAGGCATCCGGAGAGTTGAAGTCCATGAGGCTGCTGATTTCAGTCTTGTAGCAGAGGTCAGCGGCTGGCGGCTTTGGCCTCGAGTGGGGAGAGGGATCTGGAGGAACAAATAGCACGAGGTTACACTGACAGATAACATATGAAGGGATTTAGCGCTGGCTTCCAGGCTACTGATTGCTCGCTTTTAGCTTAAAGTGCAACTGGAGCTGTAAACTGTATTTCTGACCCAATATATGGCAGATATAATGTTAGTGGGATATATGGCAGGAAAAGATAGGGAAATACTATATTTTCACATGCATACAGCAGTGAATCTAGATGTGATATGTTTGAATATTTCCCTGATTGCTTAGCATGGTGCTGCCAGACGGAAATCTTATAAGAATACTATCATTATTCATATTGTAGCACCTTATTTAACCTTTCTATGTATACAGTGTATATTTACTTCTGTCTCTGTTTAATTATTACTGTGTTTTATAATCTCACACCTATTTGTCTTTTTACTAGTGGGTTTAAGGAGTGTTGCAACTGATCTACTGCGACCGAGGAATTTCCCTTGTGGATCAACAAAGTCTACATCTATTATGGGCCGTGTTTCAACCCATGCAATAAAATAATAAAAAAATAAATACCTCCTCACCCAACTGGATAGTCCTACTACCAATCAAAGGCATTTTGTTGTGAACAAATTCAACTCTATGGCACTCAGAAGACATGTTTGGCAGCTTTGTTAAGCCATAAAGTCTAAACAGATAAAGGCTAAATAATTTGATTGGCCCAGCAGATCTTTGTCGGACCATAATCGGGTCCCAATGGAGCAACTCCAGACCAAATTTTCCTCACAAGTTGCCAGGGGAAGTTTGGGCTAGCTTCCAGGCTATTGACTGCTAGCTTAAAGTGCAACTGGAGCTGTAAAATGTATTTCTGATGATCATTAAAAATCACCACCAAGACAGCAGGAGCAAAAAGCTGGTGTGTAACCACACCACACTAACGCAGAACACATCAGTGTCCTCACCAGTTCCTTTTATACGAAAAAATATTGTATGTTACAAACTAAATGTGTGCAGGGACCAGAATGATGAATGCAGCACACCGCACCAATCAACTCCACAAAATCCCTCTCAGCGCACACATAATGAACTTTCACTGCTCGCTCCTCCATGCACCACACCGGCTCCACATCGCTTCCCATTCATCGGCACAGCTACTGTCTCCGGGGAGAGCACGAGCGCGCAGAAGTAGCAGAAGAATACAAGCTTAAACACACGCGGGCGCCACAACGCAGACGCCCGCCGCTTTGAGAGACCGATGTGTACTCACACAAATATTAGCATTTTTATGAGCAGAGTGCGATTTCATTTCTGGCGAGGTTCAGTGGTTTCCAATATAGTTTTCGGTTTCCGCCACTGGCACGTAATGAATGCATATTAAATGCACAGCTCGGGGTCAGAGCACATAAGAGTGTTTGCTAAAAATGACTTTGTCACTTGAACATGCGCAGTGAACTTCTGCCATGCTACCAATACAGGACACGGACAAGTCTCAAAGCAGAACTACCACCTTCACAAGAATCATAATTTTTGTTACTAGTGAGTAGAATTCACATTCTAGCATATTACATTTGTTCCACTTCAGTCTTAAAACCTCTGCTCCTCTCTGGGCTCCTCCTTCACCTCTTCCTGCTCCTTCCTGCCATCACTTCACCACCCACCTATTAAGATGCTGTTACTGGTTGAATTATTTGCGGTAATTGAGCACAGATGTCTCTACGAGCTCGAGTTGTAGGGGTGGTGCTGTCATTATGGCGAGATTAGTCATCACACATTTCGAGAGGGGCTGTTTTTTTTTTTAGGCTACAAATAACAGCCTGGCTGCCTGTCCCCTCCTAAGGTGATAGGAGGCAAAAGCGCATCAGGGCAGTTGTAATTCTTCATAACTCTTCGCCACCTCGCAAAAGGTATAATTTTTAAAAAATCCGCCCATAGTGCAGCCTTTGGCGGCTAGAAGGCAGTTGTCGGGGTTTTGAATAATGTAAAGATTCCCAGTGAATATTTATCTGCCAGATTCAAGCTGCTGCTGCTGCTGCCCAGTCGCCTCGTGAAAATGTCTTATATCTTCCATGCATCGTACCTTTGACAGGCCCTCGCCGACATTTAGAAACCAAACAAGATAGGTAAGGTGGAATAAATGCCAAGGAAGGAGTAAACAATCAGGGCTGCGTGACGACGAGGCGAAGGAAAGGCAGGTACGGATGGAAAACACTGTGCATCCTGCCGAGTGAGCCGACGTGTGAGTTGACATTTTATCTGCTAAGTACGCCATCGGCTTAGCTTGAGACTAAACGCAAAGACCTTGATTTGATTTACTGCTAAACTCATTCGCTCAAAAAAACATTGAGACTTTTTTTAGATTCAATTTCAACTTGCAGATTTACAAAACTACTAATGATTTGCAGTTGAGTGAAAATTAAAGTGAGATGGATGTTTTTCTATGTTGCTGCTCCACTTTGTGATTTAGGCTTTTTATGCATTAAAATCCTGCAGAACTTTGAGGGTTAACAATACACTGAAAGACAAAGAAACTGAATGAGATACAATGGTGAGAGAACTGTTGTTCTTATCTCTTAATCCTTTACAACGGCCAAATGGGTTACCAATCAGGTAGTAGTAATGTTTTCTGGATCACTGTCCATGCCCATAAATTCCTTATATTCATCTGTTGAGCCAATACCTTCTGTTTAAAACGCAAATATAGATCTTTTGGCTCACTAAAGGGCTGATCATATAAACAACAAGAGTTGTAGAGGCAATGAAATACATAATCTCTTCTGTTGTTTATTTGCTACCTGCCACACGGCGCCTCAGAGAGACTGAAGCATCCTTTAAACCTATACTTACGCTTGTACGGCGTACAAATCGTGTTTGGCCTGATCTATTAAGGATGTGAGCATCATTTCCTCTCTCTGCTCCTCGCCTTTTCTCTGTTCAGTCCTCATTTCCTCACGGTCCTGCGGGAATATTATCTGACAGAGGCACAGCGAGCTCACCTCGTCATCTCGCCGCAAGTGTGGATATCTGCCACACGGAGTTAAGGCCGAGTGGAAGTCATTTTCAATGTGGCACGCCATTAGAGAGCGTCTTGGCAAAACCTGAAAGGATGCATACATTACACGGGGTAATTACAGCAAAGGAATGGAGTTCAGAAATGAGGCAGGCTATTATGCAAAGTTTGGCGACCTTTTTTTACCAATTTCAGTGGAACAGCTGACGTGAATTTCAGTAAATCGCAATTGGAATTGTTTTCAGACTCACACAAGTCGTATTTAGGTTTTGCATTTGTTGAAAGGTTTTAATACACACAATAATATATAATAACATATACACAGATCATGCGTAACATTATGACGACCTTCCTAATATTGTGTAGATCTCCCTTGTGCCTATAAATAATCAGTTGTGACTCATCAGCGAATGGACATGGGCCTTCTGAGGGTGTCCTGTGGTGTCTGGTAACATAATATTGTTAGTGGGGGCCTTTGAGGGGAGGGGCCTCTGTGGATCATCCCACAGATACTTGATCAGTTTGGGATCTAGTGAATTTGGAGGCCAGGTCAACACCTTGTGCTGTTTTTTTATGTTTTTCAGTTGTTCCTAAACTGTTTTGTGTGTGTGCCTGTGTCAGGCTGCATCCTGTTGGGGATGGCTGCTGCCATCAAGGAGTGTCATGGGTGGGGGTGTCTGGTCTGGTCTAGGTATGTAGTACATGTCTAAGTAACATCCACACGAGTGCCAGGTCCAAAAGTTTCCCAGCGGAACATTGAATTGTCACAAGATGGTCAATGTTATTTGCGTCTCCTTTCAGTGGTTTTAATGTTGTGGCTGATCGGTGTAGCTTTCATAAGAAAGCAATGAACTGTATTGTTTTCTTTTTGCTCATGAGAATTCATGATACGCTCCATTTTTCCCACCGTCTAGCTTCCTCGGTCCACTTTATCGACAGTAAGCCCGCTCAGGGAATTCTGCTGTGATAAAATAAATAACATTTGGCCCTGAGACTGAAACAACCGCTGTACTCCATGTGGTTTTGTAATGGTGTAATTAGCACCGTCCTGGTCCACTTGCACTGAAAGCAGTTTGGTTACACACGATGTTAGGCGGCCGCTCTGAACCTACATAGAACGCGTGTAACTTTCTGAAACACATAATCAGATCACGGGAAGATAATTATTCAGCTGTGTGGAGGTGTGAAAGTGGGCAGTGTTTGGATTATTCTCTCAAGCATTACGACTACAGTACAAAAAAAAAGACAGAGAGAGAGAGATAGAAACAGAAGTGGTGACAGTGAGTGGTGCCATTCTGAATACATAGAAACCCATTTAGCTCTAGTTGTTGTTAGGCAACGTGAATTATAGACTGTCAAGAACACTGAGGTCATAAATAATGTATGTCTAAAGTATACATGGCAAGACCACGCTCCTCAGAATATGCACTTATCACAATTATACATACTTCCCTATAGGTGAAAAAAGCCATATTGCAAGGACACTGTATAACAGCAAAAGATGAATAGTCTCTGGAGTGCCATATGAGTATACACAGATCATGCATAACATTATGACCACCTGACTAATACTGTGTAGGTCTCCCTTGTGCCTCCAAAACAGTTGTGACTCATCAGAGAATGGACATGGGCTTTCTGAGGGTGTCCTGTGGTGTCTGGCTACAGAATGTTGTTAGTGGGGGGCCTTTGGGTCCTATGGGTTGAGGGGAGGGGCCTCTGTGGATCAGGCTTGTCCCACATGTCCACGTCATGTCTTGTGCTACGCCACAAGATTGTCAATGTTATTTGTTTCTCCTGTCAGTGTTCATAATGTTGTGGCTGATCGGGGTATGTCTAAATTGAGACTTTGAAATAGGTCTGCACCCCCCATTGACAAACCGTTATTCCCTGCCTATGGAAAATTGTTATGATCTTCTTACAAATAAAAAGAGAAGTGTGTCTTCAGTGACCCGTACTGATTGTGGATTCCCGTGGGCATGTGCTGCTAACCTTTAAATCAGTACAGTGAAACTTGGAGGACTCAGATTTTGCCAACAAGAACCCCCTGTTGTTCCTCCACTCAGCGGGGGTTGGAACGCAATAAAATCCTCGTCAGGTAAGGATGCATCTCCCAAAATAAACTGCTGCCTCAAAACAAATCCTCATTTTACTTCACCGTGTCTAAAGGAAGGGTTTGATTCCAATTGCGGTCTTCCTTCTGCATTTTTTAAAAGAACTCAGTTGCTCGCTTGCTTGTGGGGATCCGAGCATTTCACAGTAGGAGGGAAATATTTAGGCAGATGATGAGTTTAGACACAAAACTTTGCCTAAGCTTGACTGTTGTTGTTATTGCTGCGAGAAAGCAGCCAAGAAGAGGACTAATTTACATTTTTTATACTTAAAAAGGTGGAAAATATTACTTCATTTATATACACTGTCTAATTCTAGGTTATCTATGAAATTAAATGACAGCCCTTTCTACTACACGTCAAAGTACATGTTATCATTAATTTATAGCTGGTGTCGCTATTATATCAAAGCTACAGAGTTATTATGGTTCACAGTTATGAATCTTATTTCTTTTCTCTGTTAAAGGCTCTAAAAGTCCACATGCACATGACTTTAACCTTCACAGAAAACATTAACATCTCATCTCATAGACCACAGATCACCAACTGGCGGAAGGTGGTCCGGATCTGGACCCATATAGACTCGGACCTACAGCCAAAACAGAAGGTTATGATTTAAAACCTGTCTGGGTGCTTCTATTTTAACCAGCGCAACTTTTATTGTCTTTATGGCAGTGGTTTGGTGGATGAAGACAGACCAGTTGCATGGAAGTTAAGCCATCCAACGTGATACCACTTAGTCAGTCAAGTCTGTGCATTCCAGGCGTTAAACATTGTGACTCTACAGTGCAGACAGATGAAGGAGTTAAGTGCGGTTTATACCTCTGCGGGACTAGATGTCATAACCTACGCACGTAGCCAACGCCGGTGCGAGCTATTTACACTTGTGCACTTGTCAGTCTGTCACGTTCTGTAAAAACGCCACCCAAACTCTAGTCTGCACTGTGTCTTTTTTGTCAGGTGGGTTCATTTTTATTTCTACTTCCTGCTTCACTTCTTACTTCCGGCTTCACATTCAACAAATTGCGACTGAAACTTTCGCCAAAATTTTGCTGAAGACATGTCGTACAAATGCTTGTACCTTTGAACCTCCTCAGTCAATCTTTCTTCGGTGTGGTCCATCTGTGATCCAAAACAATCAATCCGAAAATTGCGGAGATGGAGCAATACTAAATAATATATACTAAAACGGAAATATGCTACTACCAAGCGGTCCAAGCACAGCTCTTGCAGTCTGCGTCACCGTGACGCATTTCATTTATGGCGAGGTGCACGTCAGGCTACGGCGTTAGCGTCTGCGTAGGGTCTGGGCTGATGCCATAGCTACGCCATCACAACTGACGCAAAAGCATAAACCACACATTAGAGCCAAGTTACACATGAAAAGACAAGGGTAAATTAAGCTTTTTCTCCCTTTTTTTAAATTTTTTCTTAAGTCAAGCACTTTATTTTTCACATTTTATTTATTTTCTCTTATTTTGAAAAGCAGCTCACATTAATTTAGTTACAAGAAACCATTATGAATCTCTGCGGTCATACGCCGTATGTATATATTCAGTTCTATGTTACGTGACAATAAACGTTTCCTAATCGTACCGTATTCATTTGATCTGACAGTCAGGTATCAGTTACAGGCAGATGCTGATAGCACTAGGCCACTTAAATATATATCACACTAAATAGTTAGACATTAACCTATTCTGAACCTTTGCTTCATTAAATGTTCTCTAACTGGACCTCTTTAAATTTTAGCTGAATACCCTCGTTATAGACCTTGGTGCTTTTTACATGGCAGGAAGATGACTCCCCCGCTCCATTATGAAATATGACTGAAAAAACAGCTATTTCTATCCAGTTACTGGAACATGACTCTCTATATTCATAAAGAGTTCACAAGGTTCGTGAAGATTATTGTAGAGGTAATTCAAGTAGTCACAGTTCTAATAGGCTGAACTCCAAATGGCTGTGATATAAAGTGTACCATACTGAAATGCTCTTCTGGGTGAATATGTCCTAAAGAGAACATCGTGTGAAATTACTAGTCTTTATGGTTCGACGGTTCCCTCCCACTGTCTCATACATTCCTGTCACTGCCCCTCTACCCCGAGTCCTCTCTTCTTCCATAGCTGACTGACTCCACCGCTCCAACATCACCTGTCCTTTTTTCCCCCCACTTCCCCATTTTCTCTCCTTTCTCTGTCACTGTTTAATGGGGTTCCCCTAGCTCCGCTCTCTTCTGAGCCTGCCGTACTTTATCTGCTGGCACAGCGCAGGGAAAGGCGACGGCTGGAACAAAGGAAGACCCTAATGAGTAGTGGAGGTGATTAAGGGATGAATAGACGCCGCTCCCGGAGCCTCCACCGAGCTGCCCATGTGCCCCGGCTCAGTCTGCAATCGGCAGATAGACACCGCCTCGCTTTTCTTAACGCCTGCCACTCGCCTTTAATTGCGCTGACATTCTCTGGTCTCGAGGCTGCCGGACTTGTGATAAAGCTTGCGTATTCTCGCATTAATCACCACCAGCCAGGACTAGCCCCCCCCTCCAATGCTTCACCTGCCTCAAGACCCCAGTTCAAGGTAGCCTATAAATATCCCGTGGATGAATGGAACTAATGGACCAGAGGTGTGATTGTGTGGAGCCAGTGCTTAATGTTTCGCCGCCCACATTAAACACCCCAGATCTCAAGATGCCTCGTTGTCAATTCATACAGTAATGAAAGGTTGCTGAATGTGCCAGGCAGACCATTCAAGGAAGTGTGTAGGCTGGGGATGTTATTAGTTGGTGTAAGGAGTCGGGGAGAAAATGAGCTGCTGCCTGGGAGACTAAACCGTGGAGAAGCGGGCTTTTTGTTAGTGCCTGAATGTCCTTTTCAGAATAGCCATCAGAGGAATGAACACATCATCACTGTATGCAGATTGAAAAATGTCCCATTTGCTCAGCTCCATGACAGACAGGCATACCAGAGGCAGGTTTTTAAAAATGGCCCGAGCACGGCCACTTCAGCTCTGTGGAATCAGAGCACTTATGGAGATGGAGAGCAGCATGACAGCTCCTTCAAGGACAGCGATGAAACCTGCGTCCTCTGACAACATGCTGCATTAAGATCTCATCTGAGAGGCTTCAAATACCTGAATAGGCACCGGCAGCTCTTGATTTCCTTCAACAGCCTGTAGCTGATAGGTGGGATACACTTAACCCTTAGCTATTAACTGCTTAACATTTTATGAAAACACCAGAACAATATTTTTCACTGTCTTAAGGCTCATTTAAAGTACTATGGGAGATAGATGGCGTAACCTACCTACGTACTTAACCTACATATGTACGTAACATACCTACGTACCTACATACGTAGCCTACGCCATTGCGAGCCATTTATACTTGTGCACTCGTCATCTGGCTCGCTCTGTAACAATGTCACTCAAACATTAGTCGTAACACTTGCAAGTCATGCTAATTTTTGTTTCTACTCCCTGCTTCCCTTCAACAATGGCAGCTGAAACGTTGGCCAAAATTTTGTAGAATGTGTTAGAGAATAATTTCTCTTCCCTACTGTTGGGGTCAGTTATCTGCCCTATTTTCTCTCTGAGGAACATGCCAAGGCCATGGTCCCTCTTTTGGCGTCTTCAGTCTCACTGTCTGGCTGTCTACAGACACAGCTGTAGAGTTAGATGATAACGTCCTCCGTTCCTGGAAGACAATTTGTATTTCCTAGTTGGTGTGTATGCTTATCTTCATGTTTATGTACAATAGCCAATTGGATATTAACACATCTCCCCTTTGCTGCCTCGGCCCACCTTTCTAGTATAAGAATCGGAGCTTTACTGTTTGTCCCTTAGAACTGAGGTGGACTCATGCACTTATGTTGTGATGACGAATCTTCTGTTCTCCTCGTACGAGCCTAAATAAACTCCTTCAAGCATAAGACATACAGGACTTTGGTACTTCTTCTTCTTCATCGGCATCACCACAAATTCCTCCCTAACAGAATGTTTGTATCTCCGAACTTCCTCAGTTAACCTTTCAAAAATGTGTTCCATCTTTATTGTTGCAAAGCAATCAATATGAAAACTGCGGAGACGGAGAAGCAGCTGGAAATACTAAAACAAAAAAATATTACCAAGCAGACCAATCACAGCTCTTGCGGTCTACTTCGCCGTGATGCGTAGTTACTTTTCTGGGGAGGTGGACTTCAGGCCACAGCATAAGGGTCTGTGTAGGGTCTGGGCTGATGCTATAGCTACAGCATCAAATTGATGCCGAGGTATAAACTGTGCATTAGAAGAGTAGAACGATACCATCGTAACATCCATGTGTTGAGCTCATATCCCAAAAATCATTCCTTTGAATCTAGATCCAATCTTTCAAACCACACTCCTGCATTAATGATATATTACGACAAAACATAATCTTACAATATTAGCTAAATTCTCCAGGGGACTTCCACACTTTAACCAGTGCAGTACATTATAATAGAAACTGGTGAATATGTGGGTTCTTAATAAACTCATTTGAAATTTGCCTTAAGAAAGAATTTGGAGATATTTGAATATTTATCTTAAAACGCAATTACGCAAGAAACCTAGAAGGGAAAATCGAAAATAAAGCCTCTTTAGTCAACTCATAAATACCATCTACACAAAATATCTTTCATGAGTAGCTTTTAACACCAATTCTGACTTGGAGGCAGTGCAATAGTCTCCGAAGGTATCTGAATGCTGTTTTTTTTTCTTTTCAGTTTCACCTTACAGCGGCGAAGCACGCTAAATGACAGTCTTACAATATGTTCATAGTTTGCAGCTTTCATTTTAGCACTGCTGCGTGTATCACTGTTTAATACTAGAATCTGAAAGCCTTTCGTAACATTTTATCTGGAAAGACACTTCAATGCCGAGTGTTTCTAGTGAAAATTTAATATCGTACTTCTGCCACTTTAATGGTTTTCTAATTGAGCCTGTTGAATAGGGAGACGGGAATCAGTTCCGTCAAAAAGAACAAAGTAGCTGAAATTAATATGGTAATGTTGCTATGATCGAGACGGTCGAGATGAAATAGAAGGTGTTTGTCAAGATTAGGAACTGAAATGGGGACAATCTGCCAGAAGTCTACTGTCGTTATCGCCGTCCTTGCCATTTTGTTAATTCGCAGGACACAGGTTTCTTTAATTGGATTTAAAGTCTGACACACCTAAAGGTTGGCAACACAGGTAAAAACATCACTCTTAATGAAGAGTTTGAGCGGTGTTTGCAGACACGCACTCGTGGTTATTACAAGCTTTCTGTAATTGTGTACTCCCTTGAATGTGAGCGCATTTGTATTCATGGACAGGTGGCGGTTGAAGGTGAAAGACACATTGCTGTATACTTGAAAAAATAGTTTGGCTCAGCAGCCGTGAGGAGGCACAATGACCCTGAAATCTGAAGCCTTGCTTGGACATGAGGGTTCTCCTGGAACATTTGTTTTATTTCAAAATGAATAGTGCGTACACATAACTCATGTTTCTATCTTTGAATTCACTTCCAGCTCAACATATGGCATACCTTAGCCCTTCTATAACCCATCTCAACTACGCACTTACCTTACCCTAACCCTAACCATAATAGTAAACTTTATCCTGAAATCAGAAACAGGTTTTAACCCAGTCCCAGAAAAAAATGCTCAAAGACAACTTGGCTACAAGAGTTTGGCCCCCACAACTTAATGAGCTCCAATCAGGGTCATAATGGTGATAATGGTGTCAATTTCTCTGCAGTTTGTGCCAGGTAACAAGGACAGATAATCAATTAGATATTTGTTGTTAGATCTTAAATGGGTGTTGTACAAGGCAAGGCAGAGGTGAGGGTGGTTAGTCGTGGATGGATATGCAAAGGGGTCTTATTAGACACAGGAATGCATTGGACAGAGACTGAAAGCAGAGGTGTACGTGACTGTCCGGGATGTGAACCCAGTGGACCGGTAGAGCAACAGCAAAAACATGAAACACAATGAGAAAAGCAGTGATCCGACACATTGTTAGGTGAAAGCAGGACAAGACTTCCTCTTGGTTGTTTTCCAAAACGAATCCCCTGGATAACCAGAAAATGTCAAGTAGCAAATAAGAGTAACAACTGATTATTTCTAATCTCTTCTAGCATCTCTACACACACAAAAAAAGCTATCATAAGAATGTGCTACACTGATCAGCCACAACATTAAAACCACTGACAGGAGAAATAAATAACCATTTACCATCTGGTGACAGTGCAATGTTCTGCTGGGAAACGTTTGAACCTGGCATTCATGTGGATGTTACTTAGACATGTAGCACCTAGACCAGACTAGGTGGGTGCTACATGTCCATTGGAAGAAGCCTGATCCACAGAGCCCCCGCCCCTCAACCCATAGGACCCAAAGCCCCCCACTAATAAGATTCTGTTGCCAGACACCACAGGACACCCTCAGAAAGCCCATGTCCGTTCTCTGATAAGTCACAACTGTTCTGGAGGCACAAGGGAGACCTACACAATATTAGTAAGGTGGTCATAATGTTATGCCTGATTGGTGTATCGTGAATAGTTCAATATTGGTTCAAACCAATAACGGGTCATAATCGTTAACCCTTAGGTTGATGAGATTAATAAGAAATCAGTTCATTCAATAATGAAGACTAAAAAGGGAGAACAAGGAAAACCAAAACCAGCTTGTGGAACAGCTGCTGTTCAAAATGATAAATTGCCAAGTGGTTGTGTGAGAGCTGGGAGATGGTGGTGAAGCAGGAACAAAATAGAGGAGTGGAAAGCGGGCGATGACAAAGTAGGAAGGAGTTCAAGACGCTGAGGCAGCAGTAAAAATAAAGACAGTGAATGATGATGTCTCCTCAATCAAGGGATCATGTCATTAGGGGGGTGGGTGACAATGATGGGAGTGACTCTGAAATGGAGAGACGACGATAGAGAACACAGTGGAACAACAGAAGAAACAATACAACAATAGAGACAAGACAGAT
Source organism: Chelon labrosus (assembly GCF_963514085.1). Lineage (NCBI taxonomy): Eukaryota > Metazoa > Chordata > Actinopteri > Mugiliformes > Mugilidae > Chelon > Chelon labrosus. The sequence goes on from NC_140360.1 coordinate 9,066,528, forward strand.
GATGTATCTGATCATGTATTACTTGGACATAATGGATTATGATAACATTAGTCGCATTTAGTCACATCAGGCATAACATTATGACCACCTTACTAATATTGTGTAGGTTTCACTTGGGCCTCCAAGACAGTTGTGACTCATCAGAGAATGGACATGGACTTTCTGAGGGTGTCCTGTGGTGTCTGGCAACAGAATGTTGTTAGTAGGGGCTTTAGGGGGTCCTAGGAATTGAGGGGAGGGGCCTCTATGGATCAGGCTTGTTCCAGTGCATCCAACAGATACTTGATCAGTTTGGGATCTAGGGAATTTGGAGGCCAGGTCAACACCTTGTGCTGTTGCTGCCATCAAGGAGTGTTATTGCTATGGGGTGGGGGTGTCTGGTGTGGTCTGAGTGGGTGCTACGTGTCTAAGTAACATCCACATGAATGCCAGGTCCAAAAGTTTCCCAGCAGAACATTGTATTGTCACAAGATGGTCAATGCAATTCACTTCTCCTGTCAGTGGTTTTAATGTTGTGGCTGATCGGTGTATGTGATATTTATCTGTCTTGTTTACTGTCGATTTTATTTCCGTACACAACGTGCTGGTATGTACAAACTGTGTGTGTCTGTGCAGATGCAAATATGTAAGTATTATGACAGAAATAGCTTCCTGCAATAGCTCTCAAAAAAAAAGTCACACAAACACACGGAAGTGTCCCATCGAGGCAAACATCCTCCTCTAAAACTCATCCCAGGCAATGACAACTCTTCCCTGTCTCTCTGATGGGAGGCCCTTCTCCGTTCCACTCTCTCCCCTCACTCTTAACCTCGCCAATGCCTGACAAATACCCATCTCTGCTCCTCACTTTCTCTTTCATCCGCTGGTTGACCGTAGATCATTTCTCTCACGTCGTCCACGTCCACCCGTCAGAATACATCCAGGTCTCGGCTCATCCCACGTCTCCCTGTCAGTCTCTCATTTTCCTGCCTTCGTCCACCTTTCTCATCCACATTTCCCTCTCGGTTTGCCTCTCTGCTAATTCACTCTCTTTCCTGCCTTCCTCTCACTTGCTCTGTGCAGTTGTATTTTTAAAATGTGTGATAAGACAATTGACTCTGCATCTACACACACATGTTGATTCAGACTGCTTATCTCCCCCTGTCTCAGGGATTCTTTTAGAAAATGAAGCAAGCATCAAAAGGCCCAATAACAGCCGGACTGGTGCAGAAAAGCTTGCAAATAGACGGATCCTGAAGAGGGTGTGCCATTTGTTGTCATGAATGTTCACAGTTATCTGCAGTGGGACATTATTTGGTGGTGTACCAATGCAGAACTCATGGAGCCCGGAGAAACGTTAACGTCTCTCTTGACACTGTTGCTACTGACAACCACATCTGCGTGCCTCGCCAGCGTGCAACACAATATTATTAAGTCTCAGATTGGACTGGAGCATTTTCAGAAAACGTACATTGTTACATAAAAGGCCGTACAAATGGAAGTAAAGTAGGTTGGTAAGTGGAATTAAAAAATTCACTTCAATATAGAAACTTGCTCTCAGCACCCAACCATGGTTTGCAAAGGTATTATTACTGTAAATCACCTTGACTGAAATGTTCGCAATTTGAGTTGTGTTGAATGATTCATTGTGAAACTTTGCAGTAATTTCTTATGACATTCAGCTACAAAGTCAACAAAACCCCAAGTGCTTTTAACATCAATTTATCTTTTGACATACATCGATCAAGCATAACATTATGACCACCTTCCTAATACTGAAGTAGTAGTGTAGTGCCTCCAAAACAGTCATCAGAGAATGTACATGGTCCTTCTGAGGATGCCCTGTGGTGTCTGGCAACAAAATCTTGTTAGTTGGGGTCCTTTGGGTCCTTTGGGTCCTTTGGGTCCTATGGGTTGAGGGGAGCTGCCTCTGTGGATCATCCCACAGATACTTGATCAGTTTGGGATCTAGTGAATTTGGAGGCCAGGTCAACACCTTGTGCTGTTCTTCACGTTTTTTGAGTTGTTCTGTGTGTGCCTGTGTCAGGCTGCATCCTGCTGCCATCATGGAGTGCCGTTGCTATGGGGTGGGGGTGCCTGGTCTGGTCTAGTTGGGTGCTACATGTCTAAGTAACATCCACACGAATGCCAGGTCCATAAGTTTCCCAGTAGAACATTGTATTGTGACAGGATGGTCAATGTTATTTACTTCTACTGTCTGTGGTCATAATGTTGTGGCTAATCGGTATACACACTGAGTACAAACAACAGGAGTGAGACACACTCTAAAACTGAGTAAAATAAAGTGTCCGATTTACAAAAGCAGCTTGATGTTCTTCTTTTATTTGGACTGCACTACAGGCGAATAGCACCAGGAGAGGGCAGTGAAAACTGGGGGAACTCCCAGGAATACGGTTAATGGCAACATCTTCTTCTCTCCATCGATGCGGCTGAGACTTTTGGCACGAATTTGTTGACATACTGAAGACATTAAACTTCTCCTGCAGTAATATCGCTTAAAGTGGAGTCTTGACTGGTCCACTCAGTGCATGCACAACAGAGTTTAAAACAAGGCCGAACAATTATGCAGAAATGTAAACTGCAACTTTTGTATTTAAATAATAAATGTGCTTAATTAGGTTTGCTCTAATGCTGTAATTTGTGTTGTTTCATAATTTCTGGGGCAGTGCACAGGGATATTTAGCATATTATTATCTCTGGCTTGGCATTTTGTTCTGTTGCTCAGCGGTCAGAGGTCACAGAGTAGTGTCCCGAGAGTTGTTACTCCCTTTACGAATTCCTTCAGTTTGGTAATCTGCTCATGGTCACACAGGGATAAAAACATGGGGAAAAACTACAATCAGGAACTGAGCTCAAACAAGAAAAAAGCTTGGCTCAGAATGAGAAATGATCAAGGGGAATTCGGTCGAATTCATCCTTGCTGTGAGCGACACATTTTGTCTATACACGGAACAGTGGAATGCGCTCATGAATTGGATTTTTCTTGCCAATTAAGGCTGTTGAAGGCAACACAGGAGACCGTCCTTTCAGGGATTATAATGCCTGGGCGTACGCGCAAATCTGCGCCGATGTGTTGGGCACGTGCGTGCGCGGCGCGATAGATGTGTCACGGCGCCGCCAGGACGCAGCTACAAATGTTCCCAATTATGAGACAAGGTGTGGAAACTGACAAGGAGAGGATGAGCCGCAACGAAGGATGGAACAAAGCGGGAGGTAAGTGTGTACTATACTTTTATGTGTAGTGGTTTCACTTTGATTCCTGCGTACTTTGAGGTGTTTGTATTATGTTTATATCAGCCTGCTCATCTGAGAGATCGTGCTGTGCGGCGGAGTGATGATTCTGTATTCATACTGTGTGTGGTGCTCTGCGGTGATGAGTGATGGGCTTAGTGAGTGGGATATGGCGGTTTGAACTGGGACGAAGATAACGCGGTATTTGTGCGCACTTGTCTGCATGTGAAACCTGAATAGCACAGAGGTATCTGTGACAATTTAACAGACTAAACATGTAGGAAACACGCGTTTGACTGCGACAGGTCACAGACATGTCTCTGTTCTCTGCGGCCATGTTTTCATGCAGCTGAAAATGCATGAAAACTCAAAGAATATCTACAAACACCGGCACAGCTACACTGCTAAAAAATTGATTAATTGGACTTGACTAGTTTTAACAAATGACACAGGAGCAAGAGCAACACCACCCACGATGCAAGAATATGCCTTAATCAACCCCTCCAAACACGAGCTGACCTTCAGTCCCCTTTTGCAGGACTCCTTGACCACAACTGTGACATTTTTAACACTACAGCTCCATGCTATCCAATTATGTTCCTGCTCTCATTGAAACAACTGTCTTTGTATAACTGTGCAGTAAGGTAAATAAATAAATATATGCACCTTGGACTATTATTTAGGCTGTGTTTTCTCACAATACACCACAACCAAGCGCATTTTAAGGCGCACCAAGTGCAACTTTGCAGAGTAAACCCTCGGAATAATACACTCAGCAGTGTGCCTCTGTGATTCTCTTGCGCTTCAGCAATTGCTATTGCTACTTGTCACTTTGACTGTGAAGGTGACACTACTTTACAAAGTGTAGACTTTGATATATACGTATAAGGGGTTGTACCGACTAGTCACTTTACTGCTGTGCCATGATGCTTTAAGCAGGAAGTCGACTAGTCACCGATCACTTGACAGTAACAACACAGAAGCCTCGTGTGTGGAAACTCTACTACCGTATCAAGTCAGTCCTGAAACACAACAAAAGTACTACTGCGATACACACTCATCCGAAAAGGCATCCGCTAACGTTGGCAGAGGAACGGTCCAAATCCTCTGGACACCAGTCAATTAACAATTTCACTAAACGCCCTGCGGTAACAGAGAGAGGGAGGCTGCAAATCAACAGTCTGCTGTTGAATAGACCAAAGGTGTGGATTTTAGAGAGAGAGAGGTGTATAAGTAATCACAAGCTGACTGGCTGCAGCCACTGTTCCGGTTAATTTTGTTTTTATTTAATTTCATTGCTGCCTTGTCACTTCTTTAACTGAACCACAGAATATTTTTACCGTACCGGTCTACACACACTCAGACGGCATGGACAAAGATAACGTAAAAGTCAAAATGCACACATTGACGATTGGAGTTTACTTTTATTAAACATGATGGGTGTGATATTGGTTCATTGCATTGTCTTTTGCTAATGAGGCACAAGAATCAGTTCCACTTTTCAGGAACATGAAGCTCACGAGAGCCAAGTGTTTGAATATATGCCTTATTCAGATAATGCTATATTGAACAGGAATGAGACCCTGTTTCCACGGTCTCAAGATGATTGTGCATCATGTGTAACTTCTTAAATCTTAAGGATCCCAAGAGATGTTGTTCATAAGACATATTGTTTTTTTTTCTATAGCTCTTTAACCATGTCACTGCCATACAGCATGAGCATTACTGAAAGAGATTCTCCACGGGAACATTAGCATAAGTCATTTTCTCATAATTTGAGCCTGATTATGATCCACTAGCAAAAACTGAGAATCTCACCAGTTGTGTCTTGGCTTCTGTTGTGAAGGTACACTACACGACCATGTTTATATATTTAGGATGAATGCTTTAAGTCACTGGCACCTGCAGAATGGCATATTTATATTTATTGGAGCTATGCCATTTTGATGCTTCAGAAGTCAAAGAAGGATTTAATTTAACATAACTGTGTGACATTTTCCAGGCTGCAATTGACCTGGAGTTACATCCTGTTTGTGTTACAGATGTTTAAAATGGATCAAGCAACAGATAATAGTTATTAAAATGTGTAAATATAATCCAGTGTATCTGGATTTTTACTCTTTTCTGCAACCGTTGGCTAAACTGAAATAAAAGTAACTTATTACCTGTAAGTGTCTACACAAACAAATTCAAGCATTGTAACACAGCTACACATTGTGAAGAGAGAACTGACTCCAGGTGAAATAGAAATGCATCATCTGTTCATGGGCAAATCCGGCGTCAAGATGCACAGCAAATTGGTCTCAGAAGGACGGAAGGAAGGAAGTATGCTCCTCTTCCAGAGAGAGCAACAAATCAAACATGTTACCAATGTTCCATAAAGCTCACGGGGCATGACGGCGCCCGGCGCTCCACTACATATTCAATATCTCACTCTGTAAAACAAATTGCCAGTAAAGCATCGCTTACCCCCACTTCAAGGCCAGCCAACTGTCAGACATAAAACTTCAGTGGGATGTTACACATCAAGCAAAATCTTTTCACAACTCACTGCTTCAGACATCAACTGGGGAAAAGCCTGCATCATGAATACTAAATGACGATCATGGTATTCCTTCTGAGTTCTGGGGGACATGAGACATGGATGATGGAACAAACTACTTTACTCAGTCTCTAGCTAGACACCCTATACATATTTAATATATAGTGTTTAAAAACAGTGCAGTGTGCATGTTCTTTATACTGTGGTTAGAATTGTGTTGGTCTGTTGAAGGAAAACTGAACAGTAAATCAATAAAAACCGAACTTGTCAACAATGTGACTCGGCTGTGCACTCCCTCACCACAAGGAGGATATCACTGGCACGGGTTTTTTAGAGGTTTCTTTCAGAAAATAAAGTCACCACTGGCAGCACTCCACTGTGCTGCAAATAAAACTTAATCTTCCACTTGCTTAGCGTTTGTCACTTCAGGAGTCTTCAAATGACCGGTCAGTATATCAGACCGTATACACTGACCAGTCTGCAAGACAATTGTCAAATAGTTGATATTAAACAATATCGTGGTGCAAAACAGTTTGGAGACCCCTAATGAAATGCATGTGGTGGTTAATTCATGAGTCATTGCTTTGCTGTCACTACTACTGACCGCATACTGTATAAAGATGGATGACAGAACAGCTCCTCTAAAGTGAAGCCAAAGCAAGTAGAGCTCCCCCTGGTGGCTGGGTGCAGTATAGGTCATAAGCTCCACCCCCTCCATTTAAGTGGATGGGACTTGGACCAAACTAAAACACTAAAGTACATGTCAAATAGTTTTTTTTTTTTTCCAAGGATGGTTTCAGTCATTTTAGGTGGTTAATATAATGCTGATGCATACTGCATTTTTCAGATAAGTTTCGTTTAAGTTAGTTGTTTGACACTACAGAAACAGGATGTGACATCATGATGACTACCAGTTGCCATGCCAACTGCGCCGTGACGCGGCCCCATACAGTACAGTGTATAATCCAACATTTCCTTGTAACTGGTGGAGTGTGGTATTAATTAAACAAAAACGCAAGTGAGTCTGGCAGAAGTGTGGGCGGGGCTCCACGTGGCTCCACTCTCGGACTGTACTGCACAGACTCTGTCTCCAAAACTCGCAAGATGGTGCCGCCCATATTCCCGGGAAAATAGCATTAGTTTGGCCACTGCAAGGAAGTGGAGACGCATTGTCCATATTTACATACAGTCTATGGTACCAACAATGATATTGTGTTGGAAAATGTTAAAACACAATCCTGCACACGACCTGGCAGCAGTTAAAAGATTTAAATGAAGACGAAACCATACAGTAACGAGCCTCTTCGACCTTGCTCTTGGTGTGAGAATTTAAGCATCCAGAAGAAATGTACTCTAAACTGGGAAAGCTGCCACCTGGGCCACATGGAGGCTGCACGGAAGCGGGATGGAGGGATTCAGACGGCACAACGAGAACATGGGTGAGGAAAGTTCCTCCTCCATCAGCAGATGAGGTTGTACTCAAGGAGCCACTTAACCCCTCACTGCTCCAGCAGAGAGGTTCAACAGTCAACTGCAGATAACAGAGGAAGCATCGGACAACTCCCAGACGCTTGTAGAGGCGTGTGAACGGGAAGTGTGGGGAGGCTCGGAAAGAACGAGAGTGCTTATCAACTTAATAAAGAAGCCATTTAAAGAAAATCACAATGTCAAATACGGTATATTTGCATTTTAACACTTCTTCCTTTATCATTTCTGTATAATTTTACTGTTATACTCTTATCTTCCCTTTTGTTTGGCATTTGCTTTTTATTTTATTAATAATAAACCTTATAATCCCATTAACACATCTCAAATATACAGTCTCTGTAGGTCGATGTGTGTAATAGGTCATCTCACTAGCCAGGCTATAAACAGTCTTAAAACCATAACAGTGATGAATATTATGATTGGTCTGGGTCCCAGACATAAAGCTGTCCAATTGGATTCAAACAATGAGTAACCTGGCTGCCTTCCTCTCACATACACACAAATAATGGCCCCTTTTTAAAGTTAAGCCATAACCTTGCAGCATCTCCAGATGCTCGTGTGACAGCTATTAGGTTCTGTAAGGCCTTTCATCACCTCGCCAAAGCACCGAGCTGAAAACCATTCAGGTGGGTTCCAGAGCTTTATTGATTGGCAAATGAGGGAAGTGGGGGATGGGGAGGTGACAGTGGGTTTTGTATGTGGGGCGTGCAAAAGTCGGCACCAATCAGCTTCTGAGGAGTGTTCTCAGCCATGATGGATCCGTCTTTTATATTTATAATGTTATTTTAAATAATTTCAGCTTATAACTCCAAATGTCTCTGGAGTATGAGAGAAAATTGTATTTCTTACTATTTTATGTAACAAATTCTGCAAAATATTCCTTGTTCATCAACATTGATTTCTACATTTTTGTAAACATGTGTGCACTTCCGGAAAGAACCCTGGAGGTAAATGGGTTGTTGCCTGAAGTTGAGTTCTCCAATCTGGAAAGATTCAGTTAGACGGGGAAAAACGAAAGTCTGCAACTTTTTTTTTAGCTTTAAGGGAAAAGGCGAGGGCTTCTGGGTCAGTGCAGGTCAGTGGCTAATAAGCTCCTAAGAGACATATTGGTCGGGGGTTGGCACCAGAGTGGTCACATTAGTCAACGTGCCATAAGAGAACGAAGCGGAAAACTCAGCGGCTGTAAAACCTTTCTCTCTAGCAAGACGAATGTACAACAAGGCTAAGCTAAACTCTGCAACATCCACTGCCCCCATATAACCCTTAAACAGCGCACAGTTTATAGCTTTGTACTGGCCCTGTCAGAGTAATGACATCCGGAGGGGACATACATGCAAAATATGCAGCATTATTCATGCAGCTCTTCCCCGTTATGGCTGATGGTGGCTGCAGGGCTCAGGCCGTTTGTCGAACACGTCCCAATCCCAGGACGACATTTCACAACCCGAATCAGCTTCTTTTACGTGTCTCTGGTTTCAAGAAGCAAACTGCGATTCTTGCTGCGACGCACAAATCAAAGCCTTTTGTTCAGAGATGACATCATCATCATCATCATCATCATCACTAGTTTAAAGGGCAATCTAACAGTCTGAGTAGCTGAAAGGGTTTGGCATGTTGAAATCACTTTGTAAAAAGCTACTGTCATTTATTTTTATTTTTTTTCTGGAGCCGCGGGGTCATCATGAAAGCTCAGTTATCTTCTGCATGTCATCACATACAAGATCGTAACTGAACATGCTGAGTTGTAATAGATACTAGAGCTGAATGATGATTCAGTTTTCATCATTATCAACACTTAATGTAATTACATCTTATTAGTTTGATAATATGTTGTGAAATGTAATTAAAGCCTCCACATTAGCCATTGTTTGACATTTGTTTATTTTCTGATTTTCTGCAAAACGCAGTGAACATCAACCTTTTTCTCTTACTGCCAGATACAGTACAATCTCAAAACTGGAAAAGACTAGAAAACGATAATGTACGCTAGCAGCCACAACATTAAAACCACATCAGCCATAACATTATAACCACTGACAGGAGAAGTGAATAACATTGACCATCTTGTGACAATACAATGTTCTGCTGGGAAACCTTTGGACCTGGCATTCATTGGTGTGGATGTTACTTAGACATGTAGCACCCACCTAGACCCCCACCCCATAGCAATGACAATCCTTGATGGCAGCCTGACACAGACACACACACAAAAACGCTTTAGGAACAACTCAAAAAACATGAAAAACAGCACAAGGTGTTGACCTGGCCTCCAAATTCACTAGATCCCAAACTGATCAAGTATCTGTGGGATGAGCCACCCAGGCCCCTCCCCACAACACCACAGGACACCCTCAGAAGGCCCATGTCCATTCTCTGATGAGTCACAACTGTTTTGGAGGCACAAAGGAGACCTACACAATATTAGGAAGGTGGCCATAATGTTAAGGTTCTCTGGTAATTTGCCTTACCCAACACAATGAAATTTCCATCATTCAAACCATCCGGAAGTCAAGAAAGAAGGTAGGGATGATACAAACTCATTCTGCAATCTAAATAACATCACATTTGTTTGGAAAATTCAAAAAAGGCAAAGAAGTTGGATATGACTGAGAATGCAGTACTAATCACTAGTACATTTATTTTATTTGCTGTTGAAGTAGTCATATTAAAAAATGAGAAGCGGATGCAGAGGCTTTGTTAATCCTTGAGGGACAGTTAGGCTCCCTGTTGTCTTACTAGTGTAATAAATGACACAAAAGCTCAATACAGACATGTTTTATCGATAGAGTGGTTATTAATGACAGGAGATGTCATTTACAAGAGACCACCATGAAATCCATGTGTCCGGGGGAATTAATACGCTAGATTAATAGCTGAGAGCAAGACATGACATACAGAAATGGTCTCCGGTGTACACACCTCTAGCCACAACTTGTTTAGGAACACAAAAGAATCATTTTTCCTTCAGACAAAACCACCCTTCATTTACAAGAATACACGTCGGATGACACAACAATATCATAAAATTGGTGGGTGAGCGTTTCCTGCCACCTCTTCGTTTCCCATGCTTTGCCTTTTTTTTTTTTACATTTACAGACAGACGCTGAGACGCTTGTAGGGTAGGACTCCACCAGCGAGCTCGGTGATGTAAGCTGTCACTGCAATGTGTTGCTAGGCAAAGAAGTGCAGGGAGTTTCTAAGTGCCGCCGTTACTGGGTGTTGACATCTCTGTCTGCCAGCCGCCAACGAGAGGTGCTATTCTGAGTAAACATAACAACAGCAGGAGATGGATAGGCAGAGGTCGGTGTTCTTTAAACCTTGATGATACCAGGTTTATAACCCTATTACACCAGCTGATGCCTGGCTGCAGACTCCAGTTAAGATCTACACGCATCTTAACAAGGGTAATTTAACTAAAGAGGTTTGGTTTAGGAGACCTCCACTAAAGGATCTGAAAACCTTTCTAAATAAGATATTTTAGGTTCTGATTTTAAATAGATGTGGACAAATCTTCTAAAAATTGTTGTCATTACCAGTCTAGATGTTATAGCCCTTTAAAATGAAACGGGAATACAGCAATCAGCCACAACATTATGACAGGAGAAGTAAATAACATTGACCATCTTGCGACTATACAATGTTCTCCTGGGAAACCTTTGGACCCAACATTCGTGTTGATGTTACATAGACATGTACCATCCACCTAGACCAGACCAGGCACCCCCACCCCATAGGCGCACACACTAAAACGGTTTAAGTTCGAGGAACAGCACAAGGTGTTGAGCTGGCCTCCAAATTCACTAGATCCCAAACTGATCAAGTATCAGAGGCCCCTCCCCTCCACCCATAGGACCCAGAGGCCCCCCACTAACAACATTCTGTTGCCAGACACCGCAGGACACCCTCATGTCCATTCTCTAATGAGTCGCAACTGTTTTGGAGGCACAAGGGAGACCTACGCAATATTAGGAAGGTGGTCATAATGTTATGCCAGATCATCTGAGTCTGAATACTTGGATTCAACTGTAAAATCATTTACCTGCCATTAAACATGTTGTTGGACAGAAAATAATAATCTGCAGGAATTAAAAAAAATAAAAAACTCCAAACAACAACTAAAAATAATAATCCGAAAATCTGCACAACAACAGACAATGATGAATTTAAAACAGCTGTTTGCACGGACAGAGGTATGGCATCAGCGAGCTGACGGAGTGGATCTGATAGTGTCCTATATTCAAAATAGCGCAGTGGAGCTGCCAATCCTGCATGCTGCTCACAGGTCACCTAGAGTAGCGTCTCAGCTAAATGAAGTGGGCCCTCTCAGTTAAAAACAGCTCCTTGTAATAGATACCACCGCAGCAGCATCCCCGCTCGGCTGAGTGTCATCGACACAGACCTGCGTGGTGGAGTGTGTGTCGGGTGTTTCAATAAAGACGCTCCTTCTCTCTAACGCAGTGTGCTCAAGCAGTTTTTTATTTATTTTTTTTACGACAAGTCTTAAGCGTTCACCCTCGCCACAGCCTCGAGCTGCTGAGCGGGACACGTGTGGTCAAGGTTATAGAGGAGGCACATCACCCTCTCTGTGCTCTGTGCTGCTCATTTAGTAACACGAGCGTGTTTTCCACAGGCGGTACACCTGTGTCCTAGTTGGTAGGCCTAAATATGTCCAGTATGTACATGCACACAGTTTGTAATGCAGGACAAGCCCGCCTCCAGATCCATGGGACACCCCCTCAGGCCATCTCTCCTGCTCTACATCCTTTACATGCTCCTCCTCACTATTAATCCGTTTTTCGTGTGCACTTTCTATCGGAAATTTGCTTAAAAGAAAAAAAATAATCTGTCCTTTCACGCTACACCTACCGCACTTCCTTTCCTCCTCAGGCCCGTCCCACTGGTTGAATGTTGGGTATTGTTTGGATCTTCCAGCATGACAAAGGGAGCCAGCAACAGTAAAAACAGCTGTGTGTCTCCGTGTAAACAAGCTCAGGGTCTGACCTGGCGTCATTAATCCCTCCGCGGTAGGTTTGCGGGCCCTGAGGCGTACCTTTTTTCTTTTTTTTTTTTTTTTTTTAGGTCTGTTGTACTCTCTGTTACAATGTCACTTTGCCTCTCGTCCCCTTTAGATCTCTCATTCTCTTTCACTGTGTCTCCGGCTGTCTCGCTAACCTCTCTAGCTTTAGATCTTCCGTGCGACTCGCTATCTCTGTCACTCTGGGCTCTCCTTCTCATCAAGGATACCCATCCAACAAGTCAGCATTTTGGGGCAGCCGAGAGTTTCCCGTCTGTGTTTTTGTTTTCGGTTTGTCAGTTTGCCTTGTTTAGCGGAGAAGTTATTTTCTGTCCTTTAAGCGCTTCCTGCACCGTCTTAGCAGTCCAGTTCAGACGGAGCAGACACTGATGACTGAGTTAAGATCAGCTTCTATTGACATTTAAGTTCTGGATAGTATTTACATGACTTGTTGTTTCACTGTCTCATACACAGAGTTTCTTGTCAGTCGGTGAGATCCAGGTACAAGCTTTCTCATTATCTGTAAAGTCATTTGAGACACATTGGGGATGAAGAGTTAATTTGAATAAATGAACTGGAAGTACAAAAAATGGAGGACAGAAAAATCCTCCAGCTAGCCGTGATATATGGTAAATGAAGAAAAGGTAATAGGTGCCATTCTTCTGGAGGGAAACAACAGCCTTCACTTTTGACCCGTGGATTAATGAAGGGCTTTGATATGAGTTCAATAGGTGATTCAGAGCAGGCATAGCCCAAATTCCATTTTTAACCGTTCATCATTATCATGCAAGGAAATGAAATCCCTGCGAGGAGGAGCTATTGTGCTGCCTTCATGCTTTACAGAAAGGTTTCTCACCCGTATAATTTTAGGATATTACAGACCAGCATTTGGGGATCTTTGAAACATTCCACAAGTCTTTTCTTAAAAAAAAAATCCTATATACACCAATCAGGCAGGTAGTAAATAACATTGACCATATTGTGACAATGCAATATTCTGCAGGGAAATGCTTGGCTGTAGCATGTTACCTAGACATGTACCACCCACCTAGACCAGACCAGGCAATGTCACTCCTTGATAGCAGCAGCCATCTCCAGTAGGATGCAGCACAAAAACTACAAAACCACAATACATTACGGTCCTTCAAATAGTCTTACAATATAGAGGTTGTACAACTGTTATGTGGTGAGAGTCTGGTCGACACAGACTAGTCGCTGATGACGTCACCAATAAAAACACAGTAGAAAGTGATGCCTTGCAACAATGAAATCTCTACCGTTGACCTCAATACATATGCTGAGAACAGACAGCTCATGTGGTGCATACTGTGGGCTGCAGATATGTATAGCCTGTATAAAAACAGGCAGACACTCAGCACCATCAATAGCATTTGTAACCACAGCATGTTGTAAAATGGGATAGTGTAGCCGGGTTAAATAAAAATGCAGTATTTCTCTGAAGACTTCTCTGTGTACTGCAGCTAAAGGTCTAACAACTTTGACAATCAAATTTACAGCTTCCTGTAAATTGACTATTATAGAAAGGATTTAAAGCGTTCCTCCAGTAGCTTTAGCAGATGCCTTGCCAGGTACTGCAGTTGTATTTTTGTTGTATTTCAGGACTGACTTACATATTCTGCATGTCACTAGAATGGGCTTCGTCTTTAGTGAAGTGTTTCCACACACTTGAGGAACTGCTGCTAGTTTGGACTAGTTAACATGCCCAGTAAATGTATCACAAAAGACTACCTGACCGAGAAGAATCCCTTTATGAACACAGGCCATGCACTGACGCCATTTGATAAATCGAACAAAGCCACAGATAGTAGTAAGCTATCTTTAGAAAATGTACAAATACAGTAAATGGAAAATCTGACTTTCTGTATCTGTATCTTTTAAAAGGTCCACATGCTGAACATGCTGACTTGCTCCCTAGACATGAATAGTCTCTTCTCATCAGACTGGTGCAAGTTTGTGTCAAGAGAGGTGACCGTATGAATTAGAGAATGCCTTCTCACCTCTTTCCCCCAAAGCCATGCAAAACTGCTCAGATCAAATGAAGGAAGCCACATGAAAACACTCCACTACTGCCACAGCTGCACTGCCAAAGGATGACAGTGTGCATAAACAGCGCTTAAATCGGTGATCTACACTGACACGTTCCCGCGGCAGCTAATGATTCCCCTATCAGCCGTCTCAACGGCACAAGCGCATCTCATCAGCTGTGATAAAAGTGCCCTGACACTGAATTCATAAAGGAGAAGTGTGGGGAGATTTACAGACAAAACGGACTTTGTAGCTCCTTAGCCCCGCCGTCTCATCGCTTAGACAAGTGTGTGACAGACTACTCCATTTGTGGGGATTTAAAGACTCGAAATGAAAACCTGACTGAGCCAGTCGAAAGTCAATCTGTGTAGATTCTAATTATCCTGGCGCCAGATGACACCTTCTCAGAAAATGAGGGAGACAGATGATGTCCCGTTAGATGATTTGATGAATGAAGCTCTTCATTCCGTACATGGACTCGAAGGGTGCAGTATCACGAGGGCAAACAAGGGTCTGTTATGGTTCGAACATCACAAGAGAGATGACCTTTTTTTGTCTCTGGTCTAAGATCTAAAAGGCAACAATGAACGGATTTCATAGAAATATGCAGAAGCAGCTAATTATGGCCTAACCTAAAGGTCATTCATCCCAAATTCAGGCCAAGCAGTTGGAACAAACACGGATTTCAGCAAAGCATCTGATCGCCAAATAAAGCTAGAAGAATGCAACTTTAAAGTCTGAAAGGTTTCCATTTTCTTGCTTCTCTTGCAAGTGGTGGATTTGGAATTTCTTTGAAGAGATTTAGCATATAATATAAACCCGATTAAGGCTCTAAAGTTCTGTGATGCTGTACAGCAGTGTTGCGAGCTAAATGCTAATGACAGCATGATATCATGCTCCCAGTAACTGATGTTTAGCTGCTAAAATGTCCACCATGTTTACCATATCAGTGTAGAATGTTAGCATATTAACATTTGCTAATTAACAGTAAATAAAGCAGCAGAGGAGAATGTTTGACTGGTTTTACTTCACGAGCTAAGCCCTCGACTAAGCTTATTAGCGTCTAGCGGTTGTCAAGAGATTTCACTCAAGTAATAAATCAAATTTAGTGAAAGTGGTGCTGCAGTAGAGGAAAGGTCGGCGGGATCAGAAAAGTTCTTGGGTTCCATTCACAGGAGAACATGAATGTGCCCTTTATCTTTCTCTCTGTCTATGACAACTTTTTACATTTCTGCTGTTTTAATCGTACTAAGGCTCATCATTATGCACAACTGAGGGCGTGGTTGCTTTGACGGACTTGTTGTTAGCCGTCTGCTAAGCCTCCGCTGGCTTCAGCTTCTCTCACGTTCCATCTCCTTGAGCAGTGAATTAGTGGGGAGTTAGGTGGAATCACCATCTTTATATACGATGCACCACTCACCAACATTCTTACGTTTTACACACTGACCACAAAGATTATTGGTAACACGTTTAATTGACATAATTCAGGCTGGACAGAGGCGTTGAACTATTTTATCTATATACTTGTATCCAGAACCATTTTGGTGCCCTAGGCGAGGTTATGGTTTGGCTTTATGGGACTCTTTTCCGCCTCCTCTTTTCTCCACTTTCGGAAAACCACACCTGAGGGTTTGGGTGGCCTTTTCAAGATGACAATATCAATATGACAAATATGACTTGTTGCTGAGGTCTGTGAATAGGAGCCGCTACCTGAGATATGCACCGATAACTCCATCCCTCTTGTGCAGTGCACTATACAGGACAGGTTCAGGGCCAGGTCAATCAAATAATGCAAAACATAATGCGTTTTTGAGGGCTTGCAGTATCACGTCCTCCAGCAGGTGGCGACATGGGCTACCGCCAATATCGCCTATGCCTAGAGTCGGCTCTGCTTGTATCCGTGTAGCATGGTTAACAAAATGTTAATGAAAATATGGCATATCATTGGTATGCAAAGGTGGAATTCATAAAATAATTGCAGAGCTTTGTGAGGAATGTGGTTTCACAGTCCAAAAAAAATCCACGCCTAAAGAAGGCCACAAGCATAAACGCGTCGATCTAATAAAGTTGTGCCATTTACCACAAGTGCTGCAGGACTCTTGACCTTCCTACAGTTTATTTTCCTCCTCCATGCACCAAATCATCATAGAATTATTCAAACCAGCTAAAATCGAAGTTGTCCAAAAACTTTCTTATTTTTTTTTTTCACAAATTCACTCTCTCCATTCACAGCCCCAGATTTACTGCTGGATTGATTTTGCCGACAAGCATCAGCAGGTAACCAGGATATCTGGAGTCTGTGAGTTTAATGCCCACCTTTGTTGTGACAGCTCGCCATTTTAGTCAATCACTTATCAGAGCGTGACTAAAGGCTAAGGCTCTGAGGTGCGAGCCAAGCTGGCTTAGCCAAGCGAGTGTGCCATTTTCTGGATAAGAGGCAAAGAGGAGTAGAGGTCAGAGCTCCGCGGCTGACCTGGAACAATCCTGTCATCTCCTCAGCGGCTGGCGCAAACTGTCAGAGTTGGGGGTGAGGTCGAGGTTTGGGTAATGCGAGGCCCTTTGGGAACCGAGCGAGAGAGGGACACTGTCTAAGCTGATAAGCAAAGGCATGACTCCGAAAAAAGTGAGAAATTCTGCTGCCACGAGAATGTCACAGGATATTGTCGGATACGCCCAACGCCATCTAATTTCATAGGATGAGCGTATAAGCTCAGGTCTGAGATAGCAGGAAGACAACGCCAAAGTACATTAGTCCACCCACACCGACTAACCTTTAAAGAAAACAGAGGAATTAAAAGAGAGAAGCTAAAAACAAGCTGAGGTGTGAGAGGAGCAACGACACAAACAGGAAATTTAATTAAGCGAATTCAGAAAAAGACAAACAACGTGGTGCAAGAAAGACAAAAAAATAAGAAAAGCCTGAAGTTGACATTTGAAGGGAAGGAAGAATAAAAACCCTATCAGACAGAAATCCCCGAGGGGATATAGCAAGAGGATGAAAGTGGGAGTAAAAAAAATAAAAAATAAGATGAAGAAGCGGAGGACAGAAAAAGTCACTCTAAAATCTTTTTTCTTTTTTTTTTTTTTAAACGCGAAGTAAAGTTGCCTCCCCCCCCCCCCCATCACATAGCGTCTGACAGGTACGGCGAGATAAAAACTGACGACACAGACTTCATGCAATAACACAGGCTGATGTGAAATACCTGCAAACACTAATTAACATTTCTGGAAAAACACACACGGTCAAAGGAGTATTACGAAAGAAACAAACATCACAATGCAGTAGTTATAATGACTGACTTCCCACCGTCGCATAAAATCCTCCTCCCTGCACCGATCTTAGGAACGACTTTGACTTGCAAACCCTTAGGATTATACATTATTACCCTACTTTTGAGAAAACACTGTGTTGCTGCCTTGTCACATTACCAAACACTATGTTCCAGAGCAAACACATGCTTTATGTTTTCTCATTAATTCGGCAACAAAAGCTCGCTGCAGCTCCATATTTGATTTGCTGTATATCAGTGGTCTTGTTCTTCCCAAAGAGATTGCGTTCTGGTAATCAAACAGTAATTTGTAACATTACGCTGCCTGTTTGCATTTCATTTCCAAATTTATTAGGAAGCAAATACGTTCAACAGATTGCTTCAGGCAGTATCGACGAAGACTGTTATTCTGGATTACATCCTCGGATCTAACAGAGAAGGAACACACTTTCAGACTCGTTTCCTTATGTTGTTGTCAGAACCGAGTTTTTTTTTTGTTGGCATCAGTGTGAGGATTAGCAGCAGTTTACTTAAGATTATTATCTTTGTTTGCTGCAATTTTCTTGCTTAATTAATGACAAAATCAGGTAGTTACACATGCGTCTTGCACCGGCAGTCTGACACCACCTGTCTATTTAATGGGATGCTCATATAATCTAATGCTTTTTCATTCGCCGCTGCCACCGTAAAGCAGTGAAACACATTAGTGATCAATACCATTGTGGGTAAACCAAGACATACAGCAGCCCATTTTTTTTCTGAGCAGTGAGAATTATTACAGAACAGCTTCAGCAGTCTGAAGGGCTTAGCGACGGTTTTGCAACAAGCATAAATATCATAATAGTCACCACGGCTGCACAAGTCGTATTTGACGGCAGACTCGTGAGTTTCTAGCTCAACATGTAGCATCTGTGGAAAAGGCAGTTCTGCAACTAATATTAATGGCCGGGGCTCTTTTTGTAGGGATGCATCAACATAAAATCCAGTATCCATTATTGGACATGCTGTGATTACTGTATTCTTCTTTAGTACAAAGGATCTGGCGCCACTTTGCTTTAAAATCAAGCAGCGACTTCTTCTTGCTGAACAACACAGACAATGCCAAAGTGCTGAAAAAACGGTATTCCTTTGAAAGTCTACTTCCCCGGAGACCTTCATGTTACAATGCTCAACTCTGCAGACGAAATAAACATGTTTACAGTCCAGAACAATCACTGATTTCGACCTGTATAGCTAATGTCCCCATTCATGACAACTGTACCGGTGGTAATAGGCGTTGGACACCTAGTCAGAAACTGCGCTTTCTGCAGGAAACCTATAAGTGACATCATGGAGTCTATCTAAGACAAATAACTCAATCCTGTTCATGTCATAACAGGTAACTCCATCTTATTCATGTAAATGCTCCTCCATAAAAAAAAAGAATGTATATTTACTTATGTTTCTATTTATTGCACATTTGCACATATGCAAATCCTGTACATTTGTTGCTTAATCTATTTCATTATTATTATTATAATTATTTTATTTTATTTTTTTACTACCTTACACCTATTTTTCTTTTTACTAGTGTAGTTTTCTAGATTGTTTTATTTATGTGCAACTGAGCTACTGTGACCAAGCAAGTCGCCTTGTGGGTCATTTAAGTCTAACTCTGAGCCCCAGTCTTCATACTACAATATTATATTATAAAGTACTCATATCAGTACTGTGTATCAGCTCAGTCACATTGCAATACATGCTGCATAAGATATTCAGTGCACCTCAAATGTTTTTTTTACTCACATACTCACTTTCATGTGTTAAAAACACACTCACTTGCCACTTCATTAGGCACACCAGTGAAAACAAATGCATTCTAACGTACCAGTCCTGCTCTACATCTTAGCTTCACAAAGGTTCTGGTATCCAGCTCATGTTTCAAATAACTGATCTGTTTCTTAAACTGTGTTGCTGTGGTTTGTAGTACTATTGACTTGTATTGTGACAGCTCCACTTTATTCAGCCACTCAAGGCTGAATAAGCAACAGAAACACTTTAATTAGATCCAGTTTAAAAGCAACACAAACTACAACTTCCAAAATGACCATCCAGCTGAGTTACCACCTTTCTGTTTCAACAGAACATTAGAACATTAGAGGGAATGCAGGGCAGGACTGATATACTAGAACAAATTCATTTTCAGTAATGAACTGGCAAGGGAGTGCATAAAGAATAAACAAAAAACACAAGGTGCTAAATTGATGTAAAAGAGAAGGTGGTGCTGATAAAAACGGGTCAAACTGTTAAATTTTACATCATGCATCACCATCAGATGGTAACTGACAGCTAACCCTATTAAAGATGCACCACGTGGGCATGTCACTTTGAGATGCATGGCTTTCCTCTCCCTTGTGCACCTTACAGCTGTTAATATGAGCAGTCATTTATTTCAATAAGGCAGCCGGCATCTCCTGCGGTGGGGGAGATAACGTTTGCGGAGAAGACCCAGCTGCAGTTCAAATCAGAGCCATTGATTTGGCCCTCCGCTCCACGGGACAGTTGGGATCCCAGAGGAAACAGCACAAGGGCAATCGCGGGACTCAGCTGGCCTATTGGCCCCCCTGCATTAATAATAACTATTCCAATTAGAGGGAATATGTCCAGATGCTCATCTGGTTACAAAATGTTCCTTTTCTTTTCGCTGTAAAAAACGCAGCTTATATACTTAATATTGTAATAATTTACACAGTTGTTAGGCCTTTGAATCTAAAATTATTTCAGTGAAAGACAGTCTGGTAACATATCATCTCAAGCTGTGATTAACTGCAAACAGACAAAGCTCTGCTCTGCTGTGTTCTTTAGCTAAAAACAAATTTCAATTACTTTATTTATTGTAGAGTAGACTAAGTAAGCATTTATATTATTATTAGCTCACGGTAATGACAAGTTAGTTAATCATTCAGCAGCCTCAATGTCCAATGAAATGCTTTTTTTAACCAACAATTCTTAAAAAAACAAGTAAAATCCAATAACACAGAGGAACAGTAATACACAGTATAATACAATAACAATGAAATACCAAACCAAACCAAAGCCATAATAATAAAATATAAACGTACAATAAGAGAGTGGGCAAAATACAACAGGAGAACAATAAAAATCAGTTTAGACCGAACTAAAAGAAAAGAGGTAGCACTTTAAATAAGACTTAAAACAGTCGATAGTGGAGCAGGACTTAATGTGGGACGGAAGAATATCCCAGAGCTTTGGAGCAGCAACTGAAAAAGCCCGGTCACCTTTAGATTTAAGATGAGACTTAGGGACCGAGAGGAGTTGCTGTGAGGATGACCTTAGTGACCTGGGGGCAGAATATGGAATTAGCATGTCGAAGACGTATTGTGGAGCCAAACCATTTAGGGCTTTAAAAACCAATAGTAAGATTTTAACTCTGTACTTCACAGGGAGCCAGCGCAGTTGTGCCAGAAGTGAGTGATGTGGTTATGCTTCTTTGTGCCAGTTCACAGTCTCGTGGCTGCATTTTGCACTAGCTGCAGCCGAGAAAGGGTGGAATGGGTCAGTCCTGCATACGAGGCGTTGCAGTAGTCAAGCCGGGAGGTTATAAGAGCATGGATAACTGTTTCCAGGTCCTTCAGAGATAAAGACGGCTTTAATTTGGTGATTCCTTTCACAACACAATTGACTTGCCTGTTAAAATTCAGAGAGGAATCCAATTCTTAAAATCAATGGTTCTGTAACCTTAGTTATTGCACACATTAGTTTTGGGATCATTTTATTACATTAATTTATGTTGTGTATTAAGTTGTGCAGTATTATTTAAGGACTTTGCAGGATTGAGTTTATTACATAATTATTTCTTTATCGGCTCCTGCACTTTATTTATCATTTCAGTAGTTATCTAATCCCCTTGGTTAGAGAGAGAGAGATAGAAGAGTAATTTTAGTCCTTAACTGTCTTTGTTTTATGGTGGGACAATTAGGAATAAAGTAGTGTGTTAACCGTCCTGCAAGTAGAGTCCATACTGTATCTGGCCACATGATATAGTGATATTCACTATAATGTTATAAGTTGTGAGTTGTTTGTTAACTTTTTAAAGAAATTCTGAAAGCCCTGGTTATTTAGTACACATTGGTTTGTGGCATAGAGTTTTTATCATTGAGTTTTGAGCGAAAATGCAGAAATTTCCAACAGCGTCACCTTTTGTTTCCCCTCTGCATTCCCTACATAATGATGCATCATGCTACCCACTCATTAGCTTTCTCGACTGTTTGACTCCGCGGCCTCTAACAGTTGCCTAGCAGTGTCGTTTTCGCAGCTCAAGGGCAACGTTGCCACTTGAACGCCAGGCATTTTGTATACATGACCTGTTGTAATTACATAGCTCAAGAGCTCCATTTGAAACCACCACTTCCCGCAGCCTTCTTACAGTATATAGGAAACTTGAACTACCTGCCTCATGGATTAACATAATCCCTGACTGTTGTCACAGCTTGACATAACATTAGTGATAATGTTTAATAGTGTTATTTTGGAATATTGTTAAGAGAAGTTTAAATTAAAAAAAAAAGTAATCACTGAAGTTCATGCCTGACTCAAACTGTTAGATAAGTAAATATAAAAACTCTTCTTTTGTGCATATTTTGAGCGTTTCCATTCGGAGTTGCATTCAAAAGCAAAAAGTTTAACTCTAACAAAATGTCTACTAACATAAGACCGACTGAAAAATTCTCCAAAACACTGTCAGCCCCCGTGAAAGGCACAACCAGACCTCAGAGAACGTGAAATGTGAATGTTTATGACGCTCCCTGCAGAGGTTACGGTTCCCTTCTGACTGCCTTCAGATGCCTGTTTTTGAGGTACGATTCATCTTGAGTTGTGATGTGACGGTGACGGCGCTAGTTTACATTTTTCCATACGTCTCCCATGGTCCCTTCTTCTCACAGGGTAGCGCATCAAAAAAAGCACTTCACTGCAAATAAAAAAGCTTTTCATGCTTGAGGAGACCAAAAAATAAACTGCTAGTCTGATATTTCGTAGCACTACCGAGCGCCTAAACAACAGCGGGATCACTGATCGGTTTGCCGTCATGTTTAATTAGTGAATGAATTTTATCCAAGAGTATCAGTCTTGACGTTCAATTTTCTCATTATGTTCCTTGTACAGTGTGTCTCGGCTTGATATCTGCACCGCTAATACAGAAGGAAGACCAGAGATCACTGTGTACAATCATCTACTCTAGTGGGCTCTCCACTGGTAGATCCCCTGAAGAACACCTGCCTGAATCAGCTTTATGTCTTATTACTAAGTAGAATATGTGTATTATTGTGATAGTGTGCTTAGAATATTTCGGATTTTTGAACCGTTAGTCTGACAGAACAAGCAGGTTTTAGGATAGCAACTTGTCCTGAGGGAAACATTTTATTATGTTACGTTAAAGAAAGCAACACAGAACATTGACTTGTTTAAGTTATTCCTGTCAGTATCTTATCTTTATCACAATACAGTTGTTTCAGAAAGTATTCAGACCACTTGCACCATATGGACAATGTGTCGCCACTTCCGTGCATTGGCCGAACTGACGGTATTTTCCCGGGGATACGGGCGGCGCCAACTTGCGACTTTGGAGCCAGAGTCTGATCAGTACGGTCCGAGAGTGGAGCCACGCAAGGCCGCAATATCAATGACCCGACCAGTTAAATTAATACTGCGCTTTGCTCTATCTCCACCAGTTACAAGGAAATGGTGGATTATACACTGTACTTATTTTTTAAATTACTTTTTTTTTTATAACTCTCACTGTACGAGGGGACTGCTTTACGGAGTAATTGTCATGGCAACTGGTAATCCCCATTACGTCACACCATGTTTCTACAGCATTATCCAACTTGAGTATGCATCAACATTATATTAACTACCTAAAATGACAGAAACCATCCTTGAAAAAGAAAATATTTGACGTGTATTTTAGTGTTTTAATTTGGCCCAAGTCCCATCCACTAACATGGAGGGGGTGGAGCTTATGACCTATACTGCAGCCAGCCACCAGGGGGAGCTCTACTTGCTTTGGCTTCACTTTAGATGAGCTGTTCCATCGTCCATCTTTATACCGTCTATGACTTGCACACTTTATTGTGAATAAAACTGGATTTCTTTTTCTAGTGGGCTTCAGTCATTAACCCCCCTTAATTGAGTAATGGCACCAATTACAGCTTCACGTATTCTTAGGTAAGTCTTTACAAGCTTTGCACCGTTGGATTCGGGCGGTCCCTATTTGCCTCAGCAGATCCTGTCAAGCTCAGCCACATTTTAAAGCGTCTATGAACTGCAGTCTTCTAACATCTCGGTTTCTTCAAGAACCTCTCTGATCCTTCTGTCAGCTGTCACCACTCTCCTCATTTTTGCTGCTGCTGCTGCTGATGAGCACTCCGATCACATGATGCTTCCACCACCACCACCACGCTCCACTGTGGAGTCGGTATTAGCAGGTAATGAACAGAACCTTGTCTGTGCCAAACACAGTGCTTGGAGATCTGCCATTATATTTCAGTCTTTGACCCATCTGATCAGAGAATCTTTTTCCTTGTGCTCTCAAGAGTCTTTGCAAGGTTCACACAATAAAATGTGATGAAAAGTGATTTGGAAGTGTGAATACTTTCCAAAGCAGCTGAAATTACTGATATGTTTATTGTACTCTGCAAGCATGCGACTGCATGTTCGTACCAGTTTCAGCTGCTCCCAGTGTTATGGCACTTTGTTTAATTTGATTGAGGTTTTGATACCAATAAGGGTGAACTTCTCCAGCCTGATCCCCAGCATTAGCCCCGGAAATTGTCTGACGTCTGCAGCCTTCTCCATGTAAGCTCTGATTAAGCCATTCGTTACACTCAGGGCCTAATATGCAAAGTGCTTCCCTCAAGTGTAATTTGCACCTACTTTCAAAAACATGAAGGATGGATAAAATAAATAAAAAATAGAAAAAAAAAAAGTTGTTTAGTGAGGGGAAAGACGCAGCTAGAAATATCTGCGTTAACCTTTGATGTCAGGTATTCGTTCCTTTTCCCATTTAAAAAAAAATAATGTTGCACTTCAGGCCAAGTTTGCGCTTTGTAGATTCTGAACTCTGCATTTTCACTCAGAGACGGAGGAGTGATGAAAGGACTGTTTTTCATTAGTGGCAACTGATCTGCTCTCAGCCCATCAGTTCATGTTTGTTATCTGGTAGAAAACAGGAAAGCAGAGGATCAGATAGGGCGTCTATCAAATGATTTGCAGATATGCTGAATTACAAATGACTTACGCCAACTGATTTACAGGCTGTCGAGTAAAACTGTGTAGTTTTTTTTATTTTTGTAAAAGTTTTTAAAGGTAAAGATCATTATAAAGGCTGTTAAAGCAGATAAACACAGCACATGTGACTAATAATATAATATTTCTCGTATTTAAAGGGTAATGTGACTGTTCGGTGCACATGTATGTCCGTATTTCTGCTGTGAGGAATAGCTTGGCAGTGTTTCAGTTTGGTTTATGGTGAAAATTTAATCTGGTCTTGCGCACTTGAGTAAAAGAAAACCCACTCAAGTCAAAACAAACATCAAGGCTGATAAAACTCAGTTACTTAAATGCAAGGAACTGTTTACACTTTGCTTCTTTGTGGAGAAGCTGTAAAAAAAAAGGCTTATTCAGACATATTTGGCTTCATTACCGCCTCAAAACCTCTCACCCCGCGTGTGGCAATGATTGAGCATCTTTTGACAGCTTGTGCGTTAAGTGTTACAAAAAGCTGTCTATTTTCGGCATTGAATTTTAGTGGGAACTACCACAAAGACCCCAGAAGAGTTAAGACTGACAGCGCCGTTGGTGCATCCCTAGTGAATAGCATCACTAATGCTTGGCCGGCGCATTGGCAGCCGTGCATTGATGGCCCATTTCAGCGTGTGAATAGGGAGAGCGAGTGTGGAGTGTGACATGGGGGGGGGGGGGTTGTTGCAGGGACGGGGGGGACTGTTGCTGTGCTAGTGTGATTTGTACACACCCGCTTTATAATAGGGCTTCTCCCTGTGCCAGGGGAAGCGGGTGGCATAAAGTAATGGGTGATTACTTTAAACAAATGACTGCCTCATTAGCTAGACCCCCAGAGTGCCGCGTGCATATATGCAAACACGTACGCTGTCCCATGATTTCATGCACCAACACATGCACTCTCACATATTCAGCCATTGACACTGACATAAGCATTAGGTTGGCTTTGTACACAGAAAAGGGCAGCGCACAAAAGCGATACTCCAGAGGGTACAAGCTCCATCCAATAGAGTAATTAACATCTCCCCCATTACACCAGCCAGCACTCTATGGTGCTCCAGTTAGCTTTGGATGACACTACACAATACAACAGAATGTGTCACTACGAGCGTCCATGTCCAAACAGCATCTGAGGCGCTCCCCTAAAGCCAGGCTAATGACTGCAATTAGCATCATTAGATTCCCAGCTCTGGCCTCAGCTGGTGTCAAGTTAAACAGACATTTCATGCTTTTTGCAGCCCAGACCCAAAACCATGTACAACACACCGCCTGAGAGACTGATATAACTACAGCGCCTTGATCATAGATTCACTGGAAGACCAAAACAATGGAAAGTCAAGAAGGGCACAACTAGAAACTACAATCATTACTGACAACTCTCTGTAATATGTGACTTCTTTATTAGCTGATCAGTCAATAAAACTTCAGAAATATCCATCATAAGACAAGCTGTAATGTATTAGTCATCTTTAAACGTAGATAAATCTAATAGTTTTAAACATGTGGGATACATAGAGAGAAACTTTGCCTCTATGCATGAAACGATCACTTTATTTAACCATCTTTAAGAGTACCAAGCACCTGCATAGACAGATAACAGTAAATCTATACGTGTGCATTAACGTAACATATGCACACGATCAGCCACAACATTAAAACCACTGACAGGAGAAGTAAATAACATTGACCATCTTGTGGCAATTCAGTGTTCTGCTGGGAAACTTTTGGACCTGGCATTCATTCATGTGGATGTTACTTAGACATGTAGCACCCACTTAGACCAGACCAGGCACCCCCACCCCATAGCAATGACGCTCCTTGATGGCAGCAGCCATCCCCAGCAGGATGCAGCCTGACACAGGCACACACACAAAACGGTTTAGGAACAACTAAAAAAAAAAAAAAAAAAATGTGAAGAACAGCACAAGGTGTTGACCTGGCCTCTGAATTCACTAGATTCCAAACTGATCAAGTATCTGTGGGATGATCCACAGAGGCCCCTACTCTCAGCCCATAGGACCCAAAGTCCCCCCACTAACAACATTCTGTTACCAGACACCACAGGACACCCTCATAAGGCCCATGTCCATTCTCTGATGAGTCACAACTGTTCTGGAGGCACAAGGGAGACCTACGCAATATTATGCCTGATCGGTGTAATATATAAAGTAATGCTACAATGGGGAATCAAACTTAACAGCGGTTAAACACAGCTTGCTTTGTCTGTGCCTTGGATTCCCCAGTGTGGCCAGTTTGATTCAGTTTTCTGATCATGTTAATGTGATGGGTATTTCTGCCCTCAGGTCTCAGATAGTAGCTCTTAAAACTGTGGGTGGCTTCAGGCTGTCGAAAAATAAGCCCCAGGGAAACCATATTAACTACCGGGAGTATAGCCAAAAAAAAAAAAAATGACTGCGAGTTCTCCAACTGGCAGAGAGGAACATTACGGATCTTAATCAGTAAAAAATAAGGTGGCCGTGGAGGTCAGCCTTCGCCCACTGGGACACGGGTCTCAGCGCAAGCACTCCAGCATCTGCCACCTCACCATTAGTTAAATAATGCATGGAGTTTGTTTGACGGCCCGTCACGCCCAGTCTCATGCTCATTACTGCGGTGTGAAAACTCAAGCAAACACGGCAGCATTGGAGAGATACGGGAAAGCATGCAAATATGCAGGAAACCACACGTAAACACCAGCAAATAGTGGCTTTCCAGGGGCTTATAGTGAAAGCTTGCAGACATCTGTGGATTAAAGTAGGTTCTTGAGATTATGTGGAAAAGCTGAATGTGTGCAGATTAAGCTCTCTACCAAGAATGTGACCAGAATTTAGGACGTGAGTTTCCATCACAGAGAATAGATTAAAACAGCCAGTGTATCACAATAAGAAAGTCAGCATTTGTGTTTGCCTTAATGTATATTTATATCTCTGCTTGAGTGTCGCAGACTTTGCAAACTATATCCACAACTCCGCGGGCCCAAAAGTCACAGTGACCCAGAGCTTTGTGAGCATTTCCCATCAGAAGACTGTTACACCGCAAAGGCCATTTCACTCCCAGAATAGAAAATCTGGGGAAATGTAATCTTTGAAGCCTCAACTAAAATAGCCTGACAAAGCCATTTTCTGGCAGAGCAACAGAAGGAAAGCTCAGACACTTGAGCTAAATTTCAAATGACTCACTTTATAGGCCGAAAGGAAAAACAAGGACTATTATTTGTTTGGGGTTTGAGAGTGCTGTTATATTACATGACCTCAGGCGCGGCGCTTGTACATGGAGGCACAGTGGAAGATTTGCAAAGTCATGAAAGCGGCGGGTTGCAACAGTGTCATTTACCAAGTGACAAGTCAAAGTGATATCTTTATTGTGAAGGTTCTCAGTCATTCAGGGTATAAGCCCAGAAAAAAAAAAAAATCCAAGCCAAAACAATCGCAACTAGGGCTTCTCAAAGGCGTCCTTGAAGAGCAGCTACTTACCCGTGATTGAATAACAAGTAAGTAGCTGGTTGTGGTTGTGGTTGAATTACAAGTAAGTAAGAGGCTCTAGTATTCCAGGTGGAAAACACCCACAGATGTTGCCGTTTCAACCCCAATTCCTCGTCTTTTAAAGCTGAGGAAGCTGCTTGGATGAAGCATCTTCAAGAAAGTTCAGTTGCCCTTGTTTCGGCTTGGTTTTTGGAGATATGTTACGTAGATCGCTGTCTTTGTAGTTGAAGTTTTAATCATAATAACATGAGAAAAGTTCATTAACCTCCAGCCAGCTTGTTTTGGACGACTAACAACCCCTGGCATAAAAATAGAGCACTCTACCACAAGATTCTTAATTCCCCCAATACCCCTGCCACTCTCTTATTGTCCATTACTTTCACCAGCTCCCTCCTGCTCGGGATAATTAACAATTTGGTAAGGCCTAATCATGCAGACATGGGAACTGATTTGATTTAACCTTGATTTAACAGGGAAGACCCCCCCGAGACACCGGCAGGAGGTTTGTCCATCGGACATGAATGGTAAAGAGACTCACGGAGTTGCTGTGGGAATTCGATAACCACCATCAGCTGCTCATCCAATGTGGGCAAGGTGACAGCGAGAGACAACAGGAATGCCGCTGCCACGGGAAGAGAGCGCGGGGTTGTCTGGCGTTTATTAAGCGCGTAAAGTGTACACACACACACATGCACTCACAAACCCGAGGACAAATAGGAAAGCACATGTGCAAACAGGTATGGACAACCATCTGTACGCGCACACTTCCAGCTTCGCCTCATCTGCACCACTGAGCAAACCATCTGTTCACGGCCTCAGATTGTGTGCAGTCTATATGTTGTGGTCCTCATCTGGCATAACACCCTGTGACGAAGCTGTGATAAATTAAGACAGAGCTTTTAGTAGTTTTCTTCAAAGTCACACATCTTCTGTTAAGGACAGTGCTTGGTCCGCATTTGTGGACATTGGGCCATGGGGTTTAAAAGGATGTAGACCTGCTTTGTCAGTCAATAAATGAATATGATACTAAACTCTGAATTGAACTCTAAAATCAAACAGCACAAATAGTTCACAGGGCCAATGGATCCACCAAAGCAGCAAGGTGTTGTGTGCATTCAAGAGGCAAAAAAAATTAAACTATAAAACCAGCCACTTACAAGAAAAGAAATCCCTTACCTTGCTCAGAAAGAGATCAAAAGGTTGCTTAGACGCCCCAAGTGTCTTGCCTAATAGATTTTGTATATGCTCTGCACACTCATACACCAGGAGGAGCAACTGACAAACACCTTTTCCCGAAACTACAGTCTTTGGATGTCAAATCTTCTTGGACATGAAAGAGAGCTAACGCTGAGAACCAGACAAGACAAACCCCTTACCTGTCAAAACTGAAAGTCAAGAAAACCGAACACGACGTCTCTAGACGTTGAAGTCGATATTCCTTTAGAGGAATCTTTTTTTTTTTTTTTTTTCCGGAGCTGATCTCCTTTTGACAAAGTTTTTGTGCCCATGCAGTTACGCACAGCATGCTCAGTGACAACAAGTCCGTCCCAGAAATGTCAATGTGCCAACACAACACACGAGAGGGATCGCAGTTAATTTTTCGCCTGGTAATTCCTAACGCTTGAAGCGACACAGAAAATGTGGTTTCAGTTTGAGTAAATTAAGTCGGGCGATGAAACGGGTGCAGGAGATGACATCCCCAGGACGCAGAAAGGAGGATTTTAAAGTGTCACAATTCAATTTCCAACCTAAAGGGCACCGAGCAACACATATTAGTTCGTTACCGAATAGATAAAATGAAAGTGAAACTACAGTGACTGATGGCTTGTCCAAATATAAATACACGGCTTTCCCTTCAAGTTGATGAAAAGTGCTGCGATGCATTCAAGAACATCAAACTCTAATCCCACAAATCAAAAATGAACTTGGCATAAATCAGAAGCATAATTAGATGAGGACCAGTTCAATGGTTGCTTTCATCTGCACACAAAGCAGTGGAGGATTAATGCAGCAGGTCACCGTTATCTATCTCGATGACACCAGCTTCATTGGTTCGTAACTGACTATCAGCATCAGGCCATCTGGCCTCATAATGTACCGTACAACAAGGGTGCATGTCCCCAGCATAATACCTTTGCTTCTGTTTCACAGAAAACATGACTCCTCTCACTTAAATGTCATGCCACATCTGGTGCTCTTCTGTGAATTAGAGATGGTTTTGGACGTAAACCTGCTTTTTTTTTTTTGGAAGGTAAAAATCTTCTTCGTACATTTTTTCCTTTTAAATAATAGCACTGACCCCACAGTGTCGCTTATTTTAGTTTTAAAAAGACTGAACAAGTTAAAATGCTGAAAATTATGCAGATAGAATAGCTTCACAGAATAACTAAGCAAGTCTTGCTCCTTCTTTTTCCACTACAAAGACACAAGGGATATCCCAGCCATCCCAATCACAGAGCACAGTGAACTCATTTGCCCCCCCCGACTACTCCCACTCCCACTGCAGTTAACCCCAGAAACAAAAGCCGCTAACTATAGTATATGTGTGTGCCTCTTGGCCATTACCTCGTCTGGTCCCCATTCTCCTAGGTTCAGGGCTGACGCATATCCAGCGAGGCAGCCGGTCGCCAGCACTTCGCCGGGACGAATAGTCCGTCATCCCCGCTTCCCTCTCTCCCTCCTCCTCACTCCGCTCTGTGCCTCTTGCCGGAGCTGTTTGCTCAGCTGTTCCCCTCTCTGACCGCATTTATCCCAGATGAGCGGCGCAGCTTACCCCGT
This sequence comes from Chelon labrosus, assembly GCF_963514085.1. Lineage (NCBI taxonomy): Eukaryota > Metazoa > Chordata > Actinopteri > Mugiliformes > Mugilidae > Chelon > Chelon labrosus. The sequence goes on from NC_140360.1 coordinate 9,097,677, forward strand.
TAATCTGTGTGTGAGTGCGCCTGAGCGCGCGTGTGTGTGTGAGCGTATGTGCGTCTCCATTCCAGGCATCCTCCCGCTGCCCCCCTGATGGCCATCTAAAGACACGCCCCGATCAACGAACACACACATACACACACACACACACAGTCACACTGAAGACAAATGGCACTCAAGGGCCAGACATTTAAGAGAAGGTCATTCGGGAGATATCTGAGGTTCATAAACTGTCTATGGAGATGTCACATCACAGACAAAGGTCTCATGAATCCTGTAGAGAGCAACTCCAACCTCACCCACGATAGAAGGCAGACATTCTCCAGTAATATCCCCTAAAACGGTAAAATGTGCCTGTGTGTTGACGCTTGATTAAATGCTTGTCAGTTACCTGAGACTGGTGCTGTATTAGTGTCATATCATATTTCCCAACCTGTCCCTCCTCATACAGCCGATGCCTTAAAACAATTCAGGATAAGTAAATGGGCTTCAGCATCTTTCTAAACACTTGTTCTTCAACTGATTATCGGTTTAAATTGTGACTGGAGGAGGAATGGCGCTCGCTGACCACAACTGCTCACTTTTTCAAACGTGCACTCGTCAAACGGAGATATAACAGCAGGATGATGATGTTTGTGAGACATAAGGGTACACTTTAACGATGGTTTCCTGAACTGGAAAGTGAATTGGAGATGTTCCTTTAAGCAACTGTCCTCCCCACCACCCCCATTCCCGTTTTAGGCTGCAGCGGATGAGCTCTGACCTCAGTTTGTGCCGACACATCTGTCCACTTTCATTTGCATGTTTCCATTGACTTTAAACTCAGGTCACCTTAGAATAGCTTCTCACAGAGTACAATGCGTCTCAGGATATTTAAAGCGGGTTAGTTTAACTTAGTTTGAACACGTTTTATTATATTTAGGCTAAAAAAATAAACTATTACTGCGTATTAAATGGTTTTGTACACTTTATGGCCAAGCAGGAGTAAATGCATTTTCTCGTATCAGAGCCAGAGTGTGTCAAAATCTGAATCAGCTTTTGTGACTTTGTACCGTGAACCGACTGTTACTATTTACATTCCAGACCAACAGCAGCATTCAGAGCCGCGCGTTGTGTAATACACAAGAAATGTTTTGTGTGTCTGGTACAAACAGAGCACATGCTTTCAGACTCTGCCAATAAACTGTTTCTTCCGGTCCACAGGCTGCGTGGCTGGCTGCTGGCTAACATGGCAGTGGCCAGGCATGAGCAGCTGCTGTTGTGGTTGAACCAATCCTCCGGCTAACCGTTTATCTGCCAATGTGTGTCCGAGAGAGGCAGAGAGTAGGAGAGAGAGAGAGAGAGAGAGAGCGGGAACATGCTCAAGTAAGAGAGAAAATTTACAGTGGCTAATTTGAGCCGTTCTACCAACCAACGTTTATTTTTTTCTCTGATACAGACGCGAGGGGGAACTATCAATCGGAGGCCTTCAAGCTTGCTTTTCTGTCCGTAGCTTCAAAAAACGCATTACGCAGCACAACGCCGTCCCACGTGCATATCTGTCCAGCGTCCCTCTGTTGCCCCGACTCTTTCATCAGGCTGTAAAACCTTCCCTAAAGACAAGGTGAAATCGCCGCCCCACGCACCTCCAGCACACTCCCTGCAAAGTGAAACAAATAACCCCTCTCATCCCTTCTTAGAGGAAGCCCTCTGTACGCCCTGACTGAGATTTATGCCTTAGCTGACAAAATAAAAAAAAGAACAGTGGGCAGCTACGAGCTTAAATGCTGGCTTTGTTTTTCTGGACCCTGGCTGTTTTGCGATCCATCATGTTTGCGAGGGAAAGTTGTGACCGGGCTGCCGGTGGAAGGCCTATTCACTCTTCCTGCGCAGTCAGCGGTGAGAAATGTGCCGCTGCGAGGTTCTTTATATTCCTTTATTGCAATTTTATTTTCTTACTTTACAAATACTATACACAGAACAGAATCGATTTTTCAGATAAAATGAAAACGATGTCAGCGAAGAATAGGAGAAAGATCCTGGCACTAACAGTAAGTTCTTGAGCAGTGATGCTTGAGCTTTTTCTAATTTCTAAAACACAAAAAAGAGAGTCTTTTAAAGATTATCTCTTCCACATTCATACAGTGCACAATATCTGAATATAGTGCTGCCTTTTTCCACAAATGGTAGCCCTTTTTATGTTAACTGCACACACAGACAAATTCCTTGAATGTGTGAGCATACATGACAATAAATCAGAATCTGATTTTTTTATTGTTAACAAGAAACAAGTTTGTTCTGGCCAGGTCATTTTTAATCACAAGAAACTCAAGTGCCAAACTCCGGGGAAGTCCTCATAGGGCTTTCGCACTGCAGCATACGTCACACACGCTAAGCATTGTGGGAGATGCGGGACATGGGCGACGAGAGGCACTTTTCTTATTATTTTCGGATTTCTCCGTGTCCGTCGGATCACGGCGTTCATTCAGCATGCAGCCACACACAGTATGCTGATCTCTACCCAGGAGAGATCAGCGGTCACACTGAGAATATTAGCATCTGGGAGCTCACAGAGTGGTTGCTAGCATTTCAGCTTTTCCGCATTAACCACGCCCACTTCCAATTTCTGACCAGTCACAGAATAGTTGCCTGTCACCAGACGAGAAAAAAGTTCTTGTAGTCCTTAGTGCAAGAACAAACTTTGTATATATATACTATATATATATATAGTATGTAACGGCCTTAAAGTTTGTTACATTCTCCACAAGACATTTGTTTTCTCTCCCATGGCTGCAAGAACAGAATAATGTCATTCTTTTCTTGCAGCCCTCGGTTGGGAGTTCTCGCAGCTTGTTCTCGACACATCATCTGGGCAGAACTTTTTTCTTGTGTGGTGTCCCGACAACTATTCCGCGATCGGTCAGAAATTGGAAATGGGCATGGTTAATGCAGAAAATGCGAAAATGTAGCCCAAACTTTGTGCACAGAGGAGCGCGTCTGTCGCGAAAGGTGTTTCTCATGAAGCCTGGCCAGAACAAACTTCATTGTTCTTGCCGCTTTGGAGAAAAGGAACTAATTTCTTGGTTCTTGCAGAGTATGTAACAAGCTTAGACTAAATCAAAAATGGCTGTCAAATTTAACACTGGTAAAGAGGCAATTTACTTTCATGTATGCCCACACTTATATAAAAAGCAGTCAAGACTTCAAAGGAATAAAAATAGTTTTGGTATTTTGGTATTATGTCACAGTGAAGTTGACCTTTGACCTTCTGAAGTAAACATTCCAAGAGAACGTTTATGCAAAATGTAAAGAAGTCAAGGTGTTTCTGAGATATTCCATTCACAACAACGGGACGGATGGACAGGAAACATACATAATGTGCATCTTGCAGAGGCATAAAAGATCCAAATCAATACATTACAACTGGGGATATCATCTTTCTGGATCCATGCTTTCCTCTGTGTCTAAACCCAACATTACCCTCATCTAAAACCGCCAATAATTAGAGCCAGTCATTTATTCTAATACATGCTAATGTAATCTTGAGCCTCTAGCCTCAAGCACAGTCTCCAGCCTCACATGACAACAAATTCTCTGATTTCACATCTCATCACAACCCCATCTGGAACCACAAAATGCTTCATTGTTCTCGTTTTTCATATGTGCAGTTTTACATTTGTGCAGTTTTACATTTGCCAATTTGGTTACTTCCACGCTCATAATTCATCTGCATACTTATTTCAATAAACACAAACTAAAAGATCAGTATTCACATGCTTCTTCCAAACATAGCACTCCTTTCTTCACAGTGATGTTTTTCTTCCCCTTTCACAGCAGCCCACTATCACACACACACTGGTGTTTTGCCTCAACATGTCTCTTGAGCTTACTCTGGACCATTGCTGCATTTAATAGCTTTTCCCTGCAGAGCGTTCACAGTCGATCTCCTTCAAATTGTACTGTATATTGTATACCACTATTTTGTCGGTTCGTGGTATATTTTGACGTCGCAGCTTCAGCTCCAGAGTACAACAGTGGAATTCACACAGAAGTGTAGCATCTCGGGGATATACTGCAAAAGAGGACTGGGCTTATTCTGTCAAACAGAGATGCATTCATCATCCCGGTTGTCTACATGAAAGAGACAATAATCCTGTATGGTGAACTGAGATTTGTGGGATGTTGTGTGGGCTTGACTGTGTGAGTCAAAAAGAGCATTGTTGTTCAGGTTTATCAGAAAAGCCCCTTCTGAAAATCAGTGCGACTCTGCTGAAAATAAAAATAAAACTCTGGGAGGTGCAGGTTGTATCTTGCATCCTGAGCAGAGTTGTGACGTTTGCGAACGAAACAAATCTATTGACCGGCTCTTTAAAACAAAGATGCGAACCGAGTCACAGTTGCAAGCCTTTTTTATTTTGCTGTGTTTCACTCAGATGTTAACATAAGCTCTTGCTTTGCTTTGAGAAGGTGTAGATCTATCTATCTAGAATCTATATTTTAGATGTAGATAGACTCAGATATCCCAAAAAGAGACTCTGTATTGCTGGGATGTCTAAGTTTGAATGATTCTGATCCATATCTTACCCTATCACAGTGCTTGTTTCAAGGATAAAATAAGTTACCCCCAGGCTGGCATCTTGAAAATAAATAAATAACAAAATGAGCCAGTCTTTTGAACGACTCTTTGAAAGGAACCGATCCACAAGATCCGGCTCCCTTTAAAGAACCATAAATCTCATCTCTAATCCTGAGGGTCTTACTTACCACAGAGGGATTCTGGTGGTTTTCCTGTGAGGTGGAAAATACCAGAGGCTCTGAATCAGTTTATGGGAGCGTGCTCTTGTACATCTCACTACAGCTGCTGTTCGGTTACAATCCGCTCATCAGCACGAGTAAACGCATGCATTAATCATAGCTGATGGTCATTCAGCGGGTTTACAGTGGAGGAGCTGTTTATTTTCAGGAGGACGCCGAGGCATCTCGTCCGGTTTAGTATGCAGGCCACTCCATCTCCTCGACAAATTCCGCTGCTAATAATGCTATATTGAGATGCAATGGCCGGCTCTCAGTTTTAATGGTGACTGATGGAGGGCGCAGATGCATTATTGCTCGCAGTTCATCAAGTTAACTTTGCACATTAGGAAGCTGAATGAGTTTCTCGGAGATTCTATCAGTGGTAATTACAGGATGAGCAGAGATTTAAAGGGGGCGAGGAGGCTCTACTGGGTTAACCCTTTGTCCTGACTTGGGTGTCCATCCCCAGCGTGTAACTTAGATGGATAGCGGGTTGTTGTGTGTGTGGTCTGGACTAATCTTAAATTATGTTTTAAGATTATTTAGTAACTAATAAAAGATTGGATTTTATATGCTCTTGTTGTATGATACATATAATCTATTTCTATCTCTGTCCCTCCTCCTCCTCCTCCTCCTCTCTGCCGGACTGGAGTCTCCTCGCTGAATGTTTGTCACTCTTCCCCTGCTCGTCCTCAGCCTTCCATCTCCCCCCATTACTCTTTTCCAATTTCCTTTCTCCCCCGTCTCCCCTCTCCACAGTTACAGCCGCACTGCAGATTGCAGTAAACCCAGAAAATCCTCCTCATCACACAGTGCAAATACCATCTGCACTCGGTTTGCCCTCAGCCCCAATTAACAGCTAGATATGTGCCCCGTAGCATCTGGGACGGCGTCGGACTCTCTGACACATGAGCTGCACAGTTTATACACAAACACGGCACTGCAGGGTGGAATGTCAAGTACCTGGACAGTCGCAAGTCTGAGGGGTCACATATGCGGCTAAATGATCCAGTTGCACAGATTGTGAACAGTGTCTAAATGTATGCCATTCACTTATCTGCATCCCGCTATGCAAGTTAGTTACACAAAAGCTAGAGTTTAGGAGGAGAAAGTGCTGTGTACAGCCGGAATAAATATAGTACCTTACAATTATTAGATTTTAAGCTGTAGTATAAGTTTTCTTGCTGCGCTTTATTACCAAACTCCTCAAACATATGAAAACTGTCTTCTTTACGAAGACAGAGGTAGAGAGTTTGGTCTCTAAATGGATTTCATGGGGATTAATTAAAATGAGACTGACTTCAAGGGGTACAGGTTTATAGATTTTGCTTTTTTTTTTTCTTCTTCTCCAGTGCTAATATTCTACTCTTCATGCAGCAGCCTGGCAAATATGACTCAGTGATCCTTGGTTTAAAAGACCTAAAGGCATCTATTATAAGCGAGCTAAATGTGGTGAGTGTTATTATGTATATTTCAGTGCACACAGGATCTCATAACTTTAACCAAGTGTTTTACTTGCCTAATTGTAAAGGGATTTAGAGTCCCACAAAATATGAGGAAATACCATCACCTTGTCTCCGCTAATAGAGTCTAAACGAGTCATTCACGTATGGAACCCCCACAGGACGTGATAAGGGGGATAAGCACCATGCCTGACTGGTATCAGCATGTATCGTTCAATTCCCTTTGTCTTCTTAGAAATATTAGTTCTCCTGACTTGCTCAAATGGCACATGCAAGGACAGACACACCCTGCTCACAGAAAGGGGGTGTGTTCTTTTGTATTTAAAGATACAGACACAGGAACAGCCCATTTGGAAGAGCCATAAAAACACGAGTATAAAGACACGGTAAAACGAACGATCTGTGCAGAATTGAAAGACACATTATGGGGGATATAAAGGATCTTTAACATTAAACATAAGAGAAAACAACGGAAATATAACCTATTATTGTAATTTTCAAAGTTTAAAAACATTTCCTCATATACCAATATGAGGAAATTGCGTTGCCAGACACCACAGGACACCCTCAGAAGGCCCATGTCCATTCTCTGATGAGTCACAACTGTTTTGGAGGCACAAGGAAGAAATACACAATATTAGGCAGGTGGTCATAATGTTATGCCTGATTGGTCTATATTATTGTTCTCTCAAAATGGAGCCGCTGTTGCAACTATTCAAACATCAGAGTTACTGTGCAGGTTTACAGTGACAAGTCGTGATTGCTTGTTTGTTTCGGTTTAGTTCCCCGGTTAAGTCTCTGCTGTAAAGTACACACGCTGCTTGCAGTTAATCTACAAAGACCAAATAGCTTTGCATTCGCCAGTTCAAGATATGACCCTAATCTCACAGGACAAGGGGAGCAGTCTTGACAACTAAATGCGACAAAACCACCCGCCTTGTGCTGTCTGTGATTGTGTGTGGGCAGGTGCCTCTGTATGCAATTAGCCAACTGGTAATGACTTGCGACTCTGAGGCGGCAGCCGTGGTAGCAAGCGAGTCTGAGAGCTCAGAGGCATAAATAAACAACATGGCAGCTTTGTTCCCTCATCTAGAATTAAGAACATTAATAATTAAATTGAGCAATAAATGGAAGTAGCCCAGGGGGCGGGGTGCAGGGTAGCAGAGAAGAGACAACAGCCGTCTGCGGCAGGACAAAGGACCGAGCACAAACAAGACAACAGCGCGGCCTTAAAAACATAACCCTGTAATAGGACCCTTACAGCTACATACAACAAAAGGAACACCACAAGCAAGTCCGTATTAAATATGCAAGGCTGAAGCTGCATGGTATGAAAATATTCATCAGTGCTTGGGAAATAAAAGAGGTTTCAAAAAGTTCTTTTTGGAATCCTTGGCAAAGAATATAAAACACAAGGACGGCAAGTTAGGAGGTTTGGAGGTTCGCACTTTGTAAAAACAAAGAGAGTTTGGTGGTATGTCGTACGGGGGTGGTCCAGTGGGTCTAATGGAAGAATACGACCAAAACAACAAGCTCCCCCAACTAAAGACTGCAGCGTCTCTGTGGTCACAGATGCCCGGAGAGACTCCTGGGAGTGTTGACCTTGGCGTTGTTTGCTCTAGCCAGGGCCTTCAAAGACACCAGGCGCAGTCTGTGCCAGCAACTTTACCTCAGTCTCCATGGAGACGGTGTGCTTTTGACTGGGAACTTTCCAGGCTCATTACCAGATGAGGTAGTGGGTTCTACCTCACTGCCTCGCTCTATTTGCCTCCTCTCCGCTCATGGATTCACAGAAATACAACAGCAAGAGAGAGAGAGAGAGAGAAACAGAGCCAGAAGGGGCGAGCTGAGCTAAAAGATGGGAGACAAAGACAAAACACTGCCTGACGGGAACCACACGTCACAGAAAGGACCGGGGAAGAGGACAGCAAATGAGAGGGAAAGTGAGAAATGAGAATGTGGAGGGACGAAAGGAGGAGGGAGGAAGGTTAACGGACAAGGAGGATGAAGAAGAGGAATGACTAAAGGCGATGTTCCTTAAATGTCATCCATCCGCACAGCTTCAGAATGGCCAGTGCATTTCTAATGATGTGTTGAATGAAGTGGGAGGGATGGAGAGGACAGCGGACCCGCTCTAGTCAGGGTCACATTTTCAAAAAGCTATAATTATATTATTTGTATGCACGGCTCACATTGGGATGTTTAAAACCTTTCTTTGGGCACACTACTATATTTTTACAACTAGGATTAAAACAAGTGCTAATGACCTTGCTCACACAGGGGAACAGAAAAACTGAAATGCATTCAAACTCTGCGTGCCATAAACAACTCTGTTTTGACATGCAATTAGTGGAGATAGCCTCAAAATGGTCACAAATATGTGTTCCATGATGCACACGTGAAACATGAGATTCACAAATGCGTACCAAGCAATCTGAACTTGCATGATTGCATTGCAAATTCACAAACCTGATCGTTCTGCTTCACAAAGGTCATCCTTTTCGTTTTCAAAAGACTCCCTGTGCTTACGAGTGTCTAACCGTGTCTAACATTGACTTACGGATCGGCAGACACGGACCCATCAGGCTGCGCACGCACACGGGAGTTTTGAGACTATTTTCACGCTGCTCAGATCCACAGATCCACAGATACATGGTGCCTTTAAGTATCACCCAGAAAATGGGAAATCTGGGCTTTTGGCGAAGTGAGCTGTATCTTTCCTGTGCACACAAATCGTTGTACGCATTTGTGAATCTCATGTTTCACGTGTGCATCATGGAACACGCATTTGTGACCATTTTGAGACCAATATAAAAGGCTTCCACATAAAAGGCCTTGAAAACACGAATGAAACACGATGAAGGCAGATGGACCGACAGCCCATTGGCCACTGACTTGGACCTACTGCACGAAGTGAGTTAGACTAATGGAGCAGAAAATAGAAGAATCATGAGACTCTTATCTCTGGGCTAATCACAGTCAGAACCGCAAAAACTAAAGGGAGATAACGTGCAGGAAAACGATGGAGCGAAGGGAAAAGGAGAGCAAAGGAAACCTAGAGGGCTTCTATAATCTTCATCCTTTCCAATCACAACCAAGCCCCCCCCCCCATCCCCATATTCTGTTATCAGCATTCCTAAATACTTCCCCATCATTAGCCAGCTAGGCCGTTCACTACTGCAATCGTTCTCCCCGGCGCCTCTCTATCAGCGATCTGGTCGGACAGCTCCATTTAGCGTGTCCAGGCTTACGGGGCTAACATTCCTTCCCTTCCCATGCCCACCGGTGCTCTGGACTCTGGTTTGGTTTTGATCTATTCCTGGCCCTCCGCTGCCTCTCCTCTCATCAGACCTGCCTCATTTCAACCTACAGCTACTGCAGAATCCTAATGAGCGGAGAGAACTCACAATACTTCTTCTCCACGCCCTCGGCAGCGTGCACCATAAGCCGCCGCTCACTCCTGCCTTACCGCTGCATAAACACTGTCCACATAAGTATAACAATCAGGCACAGAGTAGCTACGGAGGACACTTTGCTGCATGATTGTGAGCTCTTACTCTTGTGTAGCTGACAGAATCTTAAAAGGGGCGAAGGATACATACGCTGAGGCATGTGAACCAGCTTTGATAGTGTAATCATGAGGCTGTGATAGCTGTCCTTTTGGACTGGAGGCCAACGCTTAGAAAGTGAGTTTAATCCTCCAGCAACGCTCTGATCTCGGCCGGCGCGGACAAGCCACCCCCATCGGCCTCGAAGACTCTGGCAAGGTTGTGCCAGACTGGAGCAATTTTTTTTTTATGCTGGGATCCGACTTGGCACTTGTTTTATTCATTTCTAATTTAATTTATTTTTTTTTTTTAAATTGCATTTTCATTTATTTCATGTTAGTGCAGAACCTGATGCCACGGATAAAAATGTGCAACTGTTCAAGTACTATTTTCATAAATATTTATACCGTATAAATTGTTAAATTATGGTATCCAGTGCAGTGCAGCAGTGAGAATAACACTGGAGAAAAAAAAAAAAGTTTTATGTCTCGTTACACCTTCAGGAGAGGAAAATGGGACATCTAGCACATGTATCCTATTCCCACTGCATGGCCACCGTTCAGTTTTCTCTTTCATAGCCACGGGCCATTTCTTGTTTAACCGGCATATATTACCCGCCTATGGAGCAGCTCCATATCTCTCAAGTGACCTACAGGGGCAAAGTCTGCAGGTGGAACTCATGTACACCGATTTAGGCATAACATTATGACCACCTTCCTGATATTGTGTAGGTCTCCCTTGTTCCTCCAAAACAGCTGTGACTCATCAGAGAATGGACATGGACCTTCTGATGGTGTCCTGTGGTGTCTTGTTAGTAGGAGGCCTTTGGGTCCTTTGGGTTGAGGGGAGGGACCTCTGTGGTACTTAATCAGTTTGAGATCTAGTGAATTTGAAGGCCAGGTCAACACCTTGTGCTGTTCTTTATGTTTTTTTCTTCACCGTTTTTTTGTGTGTGTGCCTGTGTCAGGCTGCATCCTGCTGGGGATGGTTGCCGCCATCAAGGAGTGTCATTGCTATGGGATGGGGGTGCCTGGTCTGGTCTGGTCTAGGTGGGTGGTACATGTCTAAGTAACATCCGCACGAATGAATGCCAGGTCCAAAAGTTTCCCAGCAGAACACTGAATTGTCACAAGATGTTATTTACTTCTCCTGCAAGTGGTTTTAATGTTGTGGCTGATCGGCGTATCTGGAAAAAGTAAGATTACAATTGTGACACCCGGAATACAAACACAAACACTTCAATCATCTCATTTAAAGTACATTAAAACAGTGGATGCAGAACGACTCAACTGACCAAGGGGAGAGGCTTTTACGTCCAAGTGGTCATGTATGAATTCACTACGCTGTGGCTACATGAACATTAAACATTTTACAAAAAACAATTCTTAAAATACTGATAATGTGCCCTTTATAAACCCACACTTCATTAACAGTGACAGTGTGTGTAAGAACGCACAGTGGATAGCAGCAGCTCTAAGAGGCCTACAATAGATGAATCAATGATACATTTTGGCATCAGCGTATAGAACATAAGCCTGGGAATAGTTCTCCGGCACTCCAGGCAGCAGAGCAATATCTGAGCGCTAAGCCTATTGTAAGTCAATTTTGTGGATGGAGACAAGACGCTGCAGAGGGTGGCACGTCACTCCTGACAAAGATCGATCGTCCATCAGGTAATAGGCTTTATTCCTCCTCGCGAGCCATTTTACCCATCACCGACGGCTGCCCCGTTCACCCCCATCACTCAAGTAAGATATGCAAAGAGACAATATTGATCTGCAGAGTTATGGGACATTAAAAGGTTCAGGGTTCTTGGCAAATCCATCAGGGAATTCTGGCGCGCCCAAATAAAGTTTGTGTTAAGGGTGTGATTATGGACCATGGAAGGCAGACCCTGTGCAGTGATCTGGAGGATTTAAAACCTAATATAAGCAGCTTATTGCTTTGGATCCGCGTACACGCAGACATCAATCTCAAGGATATTTTTACAATAACAAGATATAGTGACAGGGATCCATACAGAGATGGAGATGCTTATCCTCAACATGACAGTGTGCGCCGTCCAACTCTACTACTTTATTATGACAACTGTTTTTTTTATTGGGATTACAGGTCCAGCGGCAGAATGTAATATCCATCAAGGTATTAGCACTGCAGTTAGCGACTCCAAACTAAACCTCGTATGATGAAAAATCCTTGTTGCACTAACCTCACATTGAACCATAACACAACGTTGCACAACACAACACACAGCAGCCACAGCTCAACAGAAGTAAAAGAAGGATATTTATTCAGTGTGGGTGTGAACATAAAACGCTAGGAGAACCGGCATTCCTCTGCAACTACTCAGAAATGAACTCACATGTAAGAATTCAGCTTTTTCAATGCACATGTCTATAGCTAAAGCCCTATTCCCTTGGGATTAGTGTTGCATGAGGACACCATGTGATTTAGAAACTACCCCCCTTCCGTCTGTGTTTAGTGTTATTGTAGGGCATAAGAAGACGTTTTTACTCTTGTGAAAATTTTCAAAGTTTTTCATTTTAATGTAGAAAATCAGTGTCAATGAAGTTACCATATAAGGTTCCTTGTCCTTAAGTGGTAAACAAATGTAAACATGTATTTAGACCATTAGAACATAAGTGCTGAGTCAGGCACCTGTCAACATAGACATTATCATATTAGACAACATTAGGCCACTTCTTCGTGGTGCCTAGCTTCACTTTGTGGAACTACTGTTACAACCCCGGATGACGTCTTTTGACCTGGATGATGTCATCTCTGAGCACCACGCACACCCGCGACGGTCGGCTTGTTTACCTGTAATTTGCTGCTGTTATGGTTCATCCACAACCTCAGAATTGGAAAAATATTCAGCCATGTTGCAAAAAAATAGCAGTAGCAAATTACAGGTAAAGAAGCCGACCGTCGTGGGTGTGTGTGATGCTCAGAGATGACATCATCCAGGTCAGAAGACATCATCTGGGGTCTGTAGATCAATCTACAGACCCCGGATGATGATAACAGGTAACTCCAGACTCAACAGGGAATAGCACTAGTGTACGATAACAAAATATTGGCGAAATGAACGAGTTTCGCGGCAGATTATGCGTTATTTAGAGGCTGCGTCTCAGTGCCCAAGTCACTCCCACTATATGGCTACATGCTGATCTAATTATCTCCTTAACGAGTGCAAATGACATAAAAGTTATATGGGTGAGTAAACGATCGTATTTTATGCTAGAAATAAGGTCCAGGTTGTATAAAACCGTAGTTCCCCTTTAATGCACTACAAAAAACAATCCAACACATCCAAATTATCCTGCCACGCATGTCATCCATCTCATGATCCTTCACGATTGTGTTCTTCTGATGGCTTTCAGCTTGCTTGCTTTTATCTTTTTTTCTTTCTCTGTGATTGGGTCTTCATGCTATCCAGCGATGTCTTGGCTTTGTAACCAACCATCTGCCCAGACTTTGATCCATAATACAGCCTACATAGTTCTGTAAGTGAAAAGCATGACCACCTTGTGAGTCATTTAAAGGCATAAAAAGACATGATATATAACCTTCTTTAAAATCCCAACATGACATTTTTACTTTTTGGCTTCTGTATGGCTCAGACACATTCAATGCTAAGTGTTGAGATGAGTTAAGATGACGTGGGTAGGTCTCGATGCCCGTTTCACTCTGATTCCGATCCGAGCTACTCTAACCAGCAAAACAGCTTCATATTTATCATATAGGCATGAGAGTAGTCCACATCTCATTAGAAAGCAAGCGTTCCCACAACATTTTAACAAATATGAGGAGTACTATAACTTTTATCATCAAATACAGTGAATTGGAATGGAGTTACCCATCAGTTTCAAGACTACTGAGTCTGACACAATAGAGACTGAGTTAAGACAGTAGCAGCACAATAGCCCAGCAGGTTACTGTGTTTTCTTTTTTAGTTTTTACATTATCCATGAATCGGTCAACACTGGCATCAACCTCCTTTCAAGGTAATGGCCTTGTAGGTTCTGACAGTGAAAAGCTGTAGCATTGTACTTTATGGTCTGTACCAGAAATCAATTCTGTCTGCACAGTCAGGCGCATCAATTAATGACCACAGAGCATCCCCAACACATGGATCACTCAGGGCACAAAACAAACACCCCCGAGTGAGGCTCAGTGTCTGTGCGAGTCTGTGTGAAGGTGGGCATCCACACAAGGAACAACTAACACTGCAGAAGGGCCGCCAGCTCCCCGCTATAATAGCCTTACGAAAGTTAACCGGCTTTAAATCTGGCTTCCCACTGAGCCAATAACATGGTCATCATAATGACTCAGCAAACTGTTACGCATCTTGTCCCTGAATATGAATCGTCTGAAAGTCTCTGTCATTTTGCACCACTTCTAAATTCAGTTATTGTCATTTTAAACTATGCCGTAATATTATGACCACCTTCCTGATATTGTGTAGGTCTTCCTTGTGCCTCCAAAACAGTTGTGACTCATCAGAGAATGGACATGGGCCTTCTGAGGGTGTCCTGTGGTGTTTGGGAACAGGATGTTGAAACCATGGGGGTGCCTGGTCTGGTCTAGGTGGGCGCTACATGTCTAAGTAACATCCACAGAAATACCAGTTCCAAAAGTTTCCCAGCAGAACATTGTATTGTCACAAGAAGGTAATTGTTATTAACTTCTCCTGTCAGTGGTTTTAATGTTGTGGCTGATCAGTGTCTTTAAAGGCCAAATGGATTGTACAGCAAGTAAGTAAGAAAGTCTTTTCCAGCATATCTGACTGAGGCAGCGATCCCTCTTGATATTGACGACAACCCTTCGTTTAGAGCGTACCTGTTTCAAACAGGAGCCTGATAGAAAGAAACATGTTTCCCTCACGTATCTGCGAGCTACCAGCTGTCAAACCGACAGCCTCTCATTCTGAAGGATTAAGGCCCGAAAGGTGGGGAGCGACTGACACGGGGAGGGAGAAGCGAAAATCTCCCTCTCAACTTCCTTTTGAACTCTGGATGAACTCTCCTTGTTTGGACGCGAGATACGGGACAAAACGTCTCCACTCAAAAGAGATGGAGCGCCACTGTGGTCTGACGGAGCACCTGGCTCTTTGTCACATCTCAGGTAAGAACCGTCTTCCAAGATACAAACAGGACAGCGATTTAAAGCTTTTTAATTTTCTTTTAGCTAAAGGCATTTTCACTGCGTGTTGCTGAAGTAAGTAATTTACTGCCATGCCATTTTGGATGTCTGCAAACATTGGGGGGGCAGCATTAGCAGGTCAGGTAAAGGACAGAAATATTTCAGCTGCATTTCTAAAAAAAAAAAAAAAAAAAAGGCACTGAGCAAGCTAAAGCAGGAATGCGTCACACACATCTTGGTAAAATATCAACTTTTCTAAGCATGAGATAATTTGTTTGGATAAGAGTGTGTTGCAACACTCTCTAGCAGGGGCATCCTCCTCCTCCACCTCTGTTTACATGAAAATGGGAAAAGTAAGGGGTTTGTTTAGAAGAATATGAGCCAGAGAGCGTAATGCTGAATGTCAGAAATCTTTATCTTATTATTATTATTATTATCCAAGCTTACATAGTTCACTGTGATAGGCCTCAGCTTCTACTTCCTCATTAGTTAGTGTCTGGGGAGTGGTCCATTAGCGGTGATGGCCGATACCTGGGTCGATGCGATTGCTAACTTATGTCTGCAAGCGTCTGAGCAGTCTCTCTCGCTCTGCTTGGTTTGGTCGAACTTTGGGTTATCTTGCGTTCTACTATTCTAGCATTCACTCACTTGAACACACTGATTTACTGACTGCACCCATTCTTGTTTAGTGTAATGCTTAATAATAAATAAATGCTTTGTTCTGGCAGGTCATGCTACTCACATGTCCCTTAAATTGCCCCATGGGGACAAATAAAGGTTTCTGAACCTATTTCACAAACACATTCTATATATTTGATCAGATTCTTTAAATAAACTGAATTGCAAACACATGCTAAATCGTTTTTCATATGGTTTCCACATAGTTCACTTCAGTAACTTCGAGAGCCCTCTGGAAATATTTCCATTGCTACTTGCAGCGTCTCTGTGTGAACCTGTGTTGTCATAATACGATGTTTTCATGCAGTGATACAATATTAACAAGACCACCACAGCCTAAAGACGGCCACTATTTCAGCATCTCCTTTAGCCTTAACCTAGTAAACAAAAGCTGAAAGAGAGAAGGTCAGCAGCGACTTTCTCTCTGTGACATCTTACAAAAAGGGCTCTGGAGTATTTCAGCAACACTGCTCCTTTTTCTCCTGTCTATTGCCGAGGGATTTCTTTGTAGCTTCCTGCTGATAAAGACTCAATAGGCCTTAAACAGGCATGGTGACCCATTGAACACTTTCTAATGGCTGCGAGAGGACGTCACAACCTCAGACTGGAGGTCGTGCTGTCTAGGATAAGGGGTCACGTAGGCTCAATAGGAGTCAAGCGACGCCTTCGGATGCATCGACCCTAAACTAACACCTCTGCTTGCCGAGGCTTTGAGTGCATTCGCTTGCCTGCATCCTGCTCAAACAAGCGATTCAGACGGTGAATTCAGTGGCACATGCAGGGAGGCTGCAGATGGCTTTGAACGCATCATCCGATAATGTGTATTACCTCCTCTACACGATGAAAGCTGCACCACAGAAAGCTGCGGATCAATAAAATTAAGTGGAACAAGTCAAATGCAGACGCAACAAGTGAGCAAACCTATTTTCTGACCAGCCGGTAAACTTATTTTAATGAACCAATCGTCAGCTATGATAAAATTTTAAAAGACTTGGCAGCTGAGGATGAACATTTCGGTCCTTTCCCACTCTTCTGAGGGGAAAACAACTGTGAGAAATGTGTAATTGCTTGAGTTTGGTGTAAATGAGCAATTTTACTTCAGCTAGCTACTGAACGACTGGCATAATGGTGCACACTCAACGTGCACCTGCGTTTCCTTTGACAGTCAGCCATCTGTTTAAAGCTCGGCTCATCTTTTTTGTTTTGTCGGCTGGTGTCACAGTGTGACGGGTTTACAGAGGAACTGAGAGTGATCATTGTGAGTTAACAATAACCTTTGCTCACACTACAAGAGGTAGTATTACTTCTAGCGATTGAGAGCTTAGAAGGGCACCTTTGCAGAGCTTCTACTTAGCTTGATATCACTTGCATTCATTCATTCATTTCCTCTGGAGGATCACGGGGGGGCTCAAGTCTATCCCAGCTGCCATGGGGCGAGGGGCAGGGTACACCCTTGGCAGTCTATCACAGGGCAGACGGACAACCATTCACACTCACCAACCTACCAAGCATGTCTTTGGATGGTGGGAAGAAGCTGGAGTACCAGGAGAGAACGCACCCAGACACAGGGAGAACATGCAAACTCCACACTGAAAGGTCCCAGTCGGCCGATGGATTCGAACCCAGAACCTTCTTCTTGAAGTTAATATATAATGACGTCTTCTTGCATGACAGGACGTTTTTGTTTTGCTATATACACACACAACTCTGTGGCTGCATAAAATCTAGGCAATTCGCTGTTGCTTAATTTTCTTTGACAGTGTAATTTATAAGAAGCAGTAAAGCCAACACATTATGGCCACCTTCAGCCACTCACTGTTTAATTGCTAAACAGTGCAGCTATAACCTGACGCTGGCATCGATGCATCAGCAGAAATATAACTTTCAAGTCCTTTTTCATACTGCAAAAGAGGAAAACGATGTGGTTTATGAAACGTAGAGAGAAAAAACTAATGAGGTGGACAATGAAAAATATTCCAAATCAGACATTGTGTACCTATAAAAACAGCACTTTAGACAGTCTAGGCGTGGTATAGAAGGGAAAGTCCCTCAAAGGCATCACTTTCTGGCATTGTGTATTACACGTCTGTCTGGTTATGTACGTAAGTAATGCTTCCTCTACTTCAGCATGAGGCCGGAGTTGTGATGACACACACATCTGCTCTGCACCACCCTCACCCCTCCCACTCTTCCCCCGTCTCCATCCACTGTGCCAGTCCTCCTCATATGTCAACCTCACACTGGCACTGCCCTTCCTATCCACCGGAGACTTTATCCAATTTGTCAGGGCTGGCATACGCACGGCTCAAGACGCAACCCCTCCCTCTCCCCTCCGCCACACACCCCTCGTCCCTCTCCCATCAAGCGGCGCCGAGACGGGCCCGTCTGCGCCAGCGGGCTTTACGATGCCCGATGGCGGGGGCCCCACCTGCCGCCACTGTGCCATCCAGGCCTGCCCAGTCTGCCTCTCCAACACAGCATGCACCAGCTGGCCGGACAGCCTGCATGCTGATAGATGGACAATTGGAAGCTGGGTGAACGCTCAACGCTCTCAACAGCCAGACCCGGTTAAATGACTAGAACAAACAGAAACAGCATTGAGTATGAGTGCGCCGACTGTTGATATGATAATGAGGAGCAAAATGAGAGGTAATATAAACAGAAATAAATAGTGAATCATTTTTTATAGCTGTGTATTTTGTTCAATTGCAAAAGAATAAAGCATTGCATCCAGGGATATGCCCAGAATAAACATGTCAAACCTATCAACTTCATCATGTGTAAACTTTGAAAGTGAGGAGCTATTAGATAAGATGACAAACAGTATATACTCTGTACTCCCTTCTTAGTCATACAGCTACTTGGACGGTTTGCAGATAATTTCATCTCGCGTCGCATAGCAATAAAGATGATGATGCAATGTGTCTGCACCCGTGACCCCTGTCACAGCTCACAGCTGCACATTTGGTTTGAGCTCAAGTGATCACAATGTGATCGCACAGCCAAAGAAATAAAACTTGCATAGAACTAAAAGTACATTCGACTAAAGTATACTTAGTATGCTTCAATAGGTATTTTAGGCTAGACACCAGCAAAAAGATTCAAGGGCCATCCATTCCAAGCAGCATGTCAAGTACAAAATATGGGAGGTGGACGGGAGTGTTTAATACCCAAATAGCTCCCTCAGTGTCAGCTGTGCTTGAGTACCTCCACACTCCCACTAATCCTTGTCTGTTAACACTGGATGTCATTGGTTTTAGTTCAAGAACACAGCATCCAGCGCCCTTTTTCCGGGAGCGATGGAGCAATTTCAAGGAATCGCTTTGAAAACGCCTTCGCGGCTCCCCTGGCTGGTCCTTCTGAGCCGGTGGAAGCCGTTTGACACATGAGCGGAGGACTTTACTGAATCACTGACCGGAGATCCTTCTCTATTTGTCAGCTTGTAATCGGTGGCAGTGGGATGTGTGCGAGGTGAAGTCTGACCCGAGATCAGTTTATATGTTTGAAAATGCTGCGAGGCAGAGCAATGCCTCTGCAGAGCTATGCGGTAATTCTATTCTGCCGAACCTGCCCCCAAAATACACTTTTCACCGTGGATTGCCCGCAATATGTAACCCTTTATAAGGATGCAAAATGAACACCCACTCATAGAAGTAGAACTGAAGCAGATGAACACTGTTGTGCATTAAAATGCAGTTAAACATTTGGAATATTTATTTGTTATTGTTCGTTTGTGAATTCATTCACAGCTTAGTAAAAATTTCTTTGGATGTCTCGCAGGGATAATGAGTCACAATAAGTCTAAGCATCAAATTAAAGCCTTGTTGACTATCTCCACTCAGCGCTGCGGCTTTTTGAAAGGACCACTCGTAATGCACATCATCGATCTCACAGAAACGGAACGCTGGGGGCAGAAATCACCACTTAAATACCCTACTTCCAGAAAAACAAGCCGAACAGAGGAAGTATCATGTCATCACCGCCGCCGCATCATTGTGAATAATTGCTGACAAAAATCTTAGGAAGTCCCGCAGCGGACACTCCTCCTCTCCTCTCCGGTCCCCCCCCCCCCCCCCCCCAAGTCCTCGTCACATCACATCATGCAAGAACCAGTGAGGGGTGGGGGGGGTCTCCATGCCTGACGGCCGCGCACTCTCCTCATTTCAGCCTATTAGGAGCCATTCTCCAGGGCTACAGAGCAGTCCCATCAGCTTCCACCGTGCAGATTTCTACACCAGAGTCCCATCCAGTGTAATTGCTCTACAGCCCTGCAAACATTTTTTATTTATTTCCTACCCTATGATCACTGGAGCAGCGGCAATGACACACTTCCGAATGATTCTCACACACGTGAACTAGAGGAAACTCTTTTGTTTGAGCATCGCCCCGTGGCACACGTAAGAAATGAAGGCCGTCTAGAGACTAATGAGGGACCGAAGTGGATGTAGTATGAAAACAATGGTGCCCACTACCCACTAATGAAGCGTTCCATCAACTTAATGAGAGTTTTAATCATAGTTCACGACAGTCTATCCACATGGTGCATCATTTACACTGGCTCATCACCCTCGCGGAGCCACGGAATATTCAAAACCCTTTTGTAAATGTGAGCTACGTGACGTCTACATTGCACTTTTCCCTCTTTCTCAACCTCTGCCTCTACGTTTTTTTTTTTTTTTTCGAGGCACAACACTTGCACCTCACGGCATCTGAATATGTGCAGTGTCACCGATCTCGGAGCACCAGCCATCTGCTGCCGCATGTGAGAGTTTGTGTTGGCGTTACTTTTCAGAAAAAAAAAAGAAAAAGGGGAAGGCTGAAGGACAGAGGGCAACGGGAAATTTACATACATCAAATATATATTGCAGGCCTGACCTGCCCAATGGCAATGAAGGGCGTCAAATTGTCT
Source organism: Chelon labrosus (assembly GCF_963514085.1). Lineage (NCBI taxonomy): Eukaryota > Metazoa > Chordata > Actinopteri > Mugiliformes > Mugilidae > Chelon > Chelon labrosus. The sequence continues at coordinate 9,118,187 of NC_140360.1, forward strand.
ATTCAAGCAGAGAATAAATAATATCTTTGTAAAGTAATGGGTGGATGAGTTAATTAGTTTAAGGGCTGTAAGGGCAAACAAAACCACTGCTGGTGTGTCAGGGCGTGATGGTACTTTATGATTGTCTGGAAAATAACTTCTAAGAAGGCCACAGTGTGGGGTGTGTGTGTAAGTGTGTGTGTGGCACACACCCAGAATATGGTTAGTGCCCACGTAAGAGACAGCAGATGATATACTTTAAATGCATACTTCACAGGAGTCAGTCTAATAACAAGGTCTTCTCACTCACTCAGTTGATGAATTACATGTATATGCAAATGAATGACCTTTAAGCATATGGTTGCACGCTAACATCACTCATCGTTAACATGCTTTATAGGTAAGTAATTGCTACCTTCAGCCGCATGTTCAGGTTCCAGCCTTATTAATTATAGCAGCCTGGGTCATTCCATTTAAAATACAACCTCCAGTGGGCGGTGATTCCTCACAAACTCGGGATTCATTAGTTAAGTTACCACACTTGATGCCACAAGAGGAGCTAAATGACGTTTGCCAAAGGCAACTGCGGCGCATCCAATTTTTGTTGCACTTTTGCGGTCCGCTCTGATGACTAACCATCTGCTGGGTAACTTTGTGAAATAAATGACTATAAAACGTGCCGTAAACATGAAACCTGAGGAGGACTATAATTTTTTCCTCACACAAGTCATTAAGTTTCTCATCGCCACAGACAGAGAGGGATTCAGGAGCCATCCCCGTCGACAGAAACGCTAATGAGATTAGGTGCCGTTTTTGGAGTTTTCAGTCTTTTATGACCGCATTACCCTGTTAGAGCTTTCCTCTTTATGTTTCATTGTTTTTCAGTCCCCCAGCTGGCACTGTAGGAAAGAACGGCTCTTTGGGTGACAGCCGCTTCACACCTATCACTCCTCATCAAATCAATCAAAGGTCGTGAAAGGGTACGAAGGTAATGACATGCTGCAAAATGTTAAAATTTACAAATTTTGTCTGAGGAGACAAAGAAAACAAGAAATGTAATTCATGGAAAAACCTGGAATGTCTGTGGACACGCTACACTTGAAGGATATCGACATAACCACAGACTAATATAAAAGAAGAAGGGTGGAAATAATATTTCAGCACTTTGATTTAAGCATTTACGAGTAAGAAAGATAACATACGCCGATGAGCCACAACATTAAAACCACTGACAGGAGAAGTAAATAACACTGGCCATCTTGTGACAGAACAATGTTCTACTGAGAAACTTTTAGACCTGGCATTCATTCGTGTGGATGTTACTTAGACATGTAGCACCCACCTAGACCAGACCAGACACCCCCAACCCAAAGCAATGACACTCCTTGGTGGCAGCAGCCATCCCCAGCAGGATGCAGCCTGACACAGACACACGCACAAAAACGGTTTAGAAACAACTGAAAAAAACATAAAGAACAGCACAAGGTGTTGACCTGGCCTCCAAATTCACTAGATCCCAAACTGATCAAGTATCTGTGGGATGATCCACAGAGGCTCTTCCCCTCAACCCATAGGACCCAGAGGCCGCCCCACTACCAACATTCAGACATCACAGGACACCCTCAGAAGGCCGATGTCCATTCTCTGATGAGTCACAACTGTTCTGGAGGTACAAGGGAGCCTGATCAGTGTATACGTTGTAGCCCTGTGGTATTTCTTTTTTAATATATCAACTTAGGTTTCACTAAAAAGCAATTTTCAAGCACTAAGATCATACCATTAACAAGAAAGCAGTTCCATCTGAAGTAACTCTGATGCCAAGGTCCTTTTCTCATACATTACTCTACTCTGCTAGACGGCTGGACATTAATGTAAAAGCATAAAGCCTGTTGACATTTTTAAAACATCGGAGACAAAGAAGCGTCCAAAAGAAGAAAAAGTGTAGTGTCTTGGTGAAAAGGTGAGGGACAGATCATTTGCATTTTAAAGACTTGGAATTTAAGCGTATGCACAGTTAAGAACGTAGATAACATAGAAGAACGTAGATAAGCTATGAGTTGAGGAACAGATGTGGTTTGCAGCATGTACTGAATGTATTCAGTGTTGTACAGACATTTGAATGTTATAGCAGGAATTGGAGGTGCCTGTCACATGCATCATTGCAAGCACTTGTACATGCCACATGCCGGAAGACCGCAAAACATTCAAGCTCCTCTTCTCGACGTCACTGAAGCATTTACTGAGCGAGTAGTGTCTCTCCAATATACTGATGTTAACGCTGTAGACAGAATGACAGGAGCCCCCGCTGAGCAGAGACGATCTGCACTCACGCATAAAAATTGTAATCACAGACCAACGTAATTTCACCGAAATGCCACATAACGCCGGGGAAGTAAAGAACTGAGAGTGTGCGCATTTTTCACAGCAAGTAAAACATAGGGGCAGTAGATACAGTACGTCTATGGCAGTTTATGAGCCACATGTGCCCAGAGGACGCAGAGATTTGCTGCACTCTCTCACCGTAAGACGACAGCGAGTTCAGCCACACAGCTGGTGGAGAAAAAGCTTAGCCTCTTCAAAATCTAGTACTGATGAAAGGGCGGCCGTCGAAATACTGCATCAGCTGGAGACTGCACGAGGGACCAGTCTCGGAGAAGGCCGGGGGCATTCCACTTCCTTATTTCTATTGGTATAATGAAGTTTATATATCAATTAAACCTAATTATTAACCGCCCAATACCACCCACTTTTCATTCATTCCAGATCAAGTGCTGGCTAATAGTATTAAAAGCGCACGCAGTCTTCTTATGTCTCTTCACCTCCAAAGGAGTGACTTCTTTTTAAGCAAACAGCCTCCTGATTTTCTTAATCCGGTTTAATGTCAACAGGCAAGGAGGCTTTCCGTGAACAGAATGATAGAACGTCACTGAACTGTGGTCTCAGTAGCATTTCGAGTCTGCCTGTGCATTTAAGGTGTACGGAGACGGCAAATCCTCTACTCTGAAATGATTTAATAGGCCTAACTCATTCTTGATCTCCTGGATAACCCTGTCTGGAAGATTACCATATTTTTTTTGTATTTTTAATTATCATGCATGGATAAAATCTGTGATTAACTCAAGTGATTACCATGACGTCCTTTAAAACTTTTTCATGAGCTTCAGATAGAAGCTCATTTGTTTTTTCTTTTGTTGGGGCAATGACGTGGTCAATAGTCTTGTGAGTGCTTGACCAGCCATAATTGCTCTCAACTACAGGAATGGATAAGTCATTAAATGCAATATGGCTGTAGCCCGGAAGCCAGTCTGACGCCTTGCACCCACAAAAAAAGTAAAGTTGGTCTGCAGTTGCGCTGCTGGGAACTGGTTATGCCCTCACAAAGATCTGCCAAGCTAATCAGTCTGACTACTCCAGGCTAATACGACCTGAGCTTTGATATTGGTAATGTGCTGCTAAGTAGGAGTGCCCCGGCATTTTTAAAACGATCGGATCGGGATATTTTCTATATTTTAGGTCAGTCATGAAGAAAATCCATGTCCCTGTAGGATCAAAACGTCCACTTCTTCCGTTTTAATGCGGTTGGCTGCTAGCTTAAAAGTTGCCAAAAATCAACTTGACTAAACATTTCTGCCGTGTGCGAGTTCTTTACTCTAGAAAATGAAGTCAGTCAGACAGGAATTTGTAACTTGTGGTTGATGTCTGGCGAGGCGGTAGAAGGAGACCGTCATTCAGTGCTGCCAGTTTGAAGGATCACGAAACTAAATACATGGAGTACATTCAGTCAATGGCCTCACCGAAACAACAACAAACACTGAACGCTGTGTTTAAAAGAAAAGTTTCCTCGAGCGTCATGATGAAAAACATTACAGAGAAGGTTACGGAGTTTGTGGCTTTGGATGACCAGACCGTGCCTGTAGTAGAGAACACAGGCTTTTCGACGTCACTTGGAACTTCTCGAGAGAAAGTACAAGCTACCCTCTCAACACTAGAAAAAAATTTGACAGCCCTATTTAATGGACTTGATCTAGTCACATGGTGATCTAGAAGAATACAACTAAGATAAGAAAAGCCTTTATGAATCTCCTGGGGAGGAAATTGTGTTTACTCAGCATTGTACCCGGACTCGGATTGGCTGAAACTCAATATTAAATCATAGGTATTGGACCGGGGGATCCCTACTGCTGAGATTGGAAGATTGCTGTTGAAAGTGAACACAATTGTGAAACGTTTGGACACTATATATACAGTAATATACCCACTATTTCTGGGTCCTATGGTTTGAGGGGAGGGGCCTCTGTGGATCATCCCACAGATACTTGATCAGTTTGGGATCTAGTGAATTTGGAGACCAGGTCAACACCTTGTGCTGTTCTTCATGTTTTTTTTAGTTGTTCCTAAAGCATTTTTGTGTGTGTGTCTGTGTCAGGCTGCATCCTGCTGTCATCAAGGAGTGTCATTGCTATGGGGTGGGGGTGCCTAGTCCGATCTACGTGGGTGATACATGTCTAAGTAACATCCATATAAATGTCAGGTCCAAACGTTTCCCAGCAGAACACTGTATCGTCACAAGATGGTCAATGTTATTTACTCTCCTGTCAGTGGTTTTAATGTTGTGGCTTTTCAGCCTTGTGATGGTTGTGCCAGGATAGTGATCAAAATAACCGCCGTGGATATATAATGTTTAGTTATACTATAGATAGAAGAATCTTTCCACCTGTATTGACCTCTGTGAAAATGTCTGTAAGAAGCTCTTACATTTAAAAGCTCCTTGAGGACTACAACCAATACTGAACACTTTATAAAACGTGAAATGGAAAAACTTCTTAAATAATACCTCTAGCTAAAGGTCAACACGGAGAAATGTGGCAGAAGAAGAACTAGAGTGGGAATTTCATTCAGCTGGCCAATTTCTAGCGGAGCCTGATGTGACATTCTGTCCAAAAAAACACAAAGAGGAAATGAGAATGGTCTGAATCGGGGCCACATGCAGTTTCACAAGTCATTTTATTTTTTTTTTCTGGCATCTCAGCATTTTTCTATATGAGCAACCTTACAGCACCACAGCGAAGCTAAACACAGTCCATTTTAAGTCCGCGGGGATGCCCCTGAACTAACAAAAGGATGCTAGCGAGCTCAGAGGAAAGACAAGGTGCAAGATGGTTTGAGGGAGACCTGGAGGCTAAATATTGCGTCCGTGTGTGTTTTAGAAACACTTGTGAGCAAACACTTCTCTGCAGACCACCAGAAAATGATAACACATGAAGAACTCCTACTTATTCATAAACTGGCACTCGCTAGGATGAATGCGGCATGCAAATGTAAACCCCCAGGCAGTAGAAATGCAATTAAGGTAAGCTAGCCTGCTAGCAAGGTTAGTGCTGCTGGCAGTCGAGTGCCAGATAGCACCCACAGCACAACTTCCCTCAGGACTCCCACTCTGCCGGCTGTGCAATGAACCAGCGACCCTTACCACACACCTCCCTTTCCCAACACAGTCACTGGTGATAAATTACCTAATCCCCCCTATCCCCAGCTGTTTCTATTACACACCCTGGGCTTGTAAAGAACAGCCAGGAGGAGAGAAAATGGAGGGATTGAGAACAGACAGCAAGAAGTGGGTGTGAAGTGGGAAAAAAAAGACTTAGTGACAGAGACACAATGACAGTGGGAAGATATACAGGCCAAACAATGGCAGGAGCCGGCATCCACACTCTTCACTATCAAAAGGACATGCGTGCTCGTCGCCTTTGATGCTGGAAAAAAAGAGGGGGGCACTCAGAACCACTTAGCGCCATATTTTCAGGTAATTGTGTCAGACAAAATCCATCCTGAGAGATCCCTGCAGATACGTGTCAGCGTCTGAAAGTGTATCATATCTAAAAACCCCATGCATGTCATCACAATGGACCCGTCAGAGACTCCCTTCTGCAGAGTTTTGTGAATCTTCACACAGATGAATGTGATTCTGCTGCTCAGCATCATCATATCAGGCATCGTTTCAGCGGCGCCGAGAAGCACCAACGGGGGACAATGACATCAGCGCTCAAACCCTCCCAGAGGAATGCTTGTCGTCTCTCACGCTGGCACACACACTGCTATGGAAACTGAAATGCGAGCGTGCATCGCGGTTTGAGGGATAATGCAAGGCGCAAACACACAAGGAGAGAGAAATGACCAAAAAAAGCAAAGGTCAACCCTTTGAAAACGGTGCTCACACATGACTAGATTGTTCCTGATCAGCTGAGCCTGTGTTCACATTTTCCCCTGCTAGAAAAACACGGACGGAGGTCAGCCGAGGACCAAATGACTCACTGTCACTGTAAACTTAGCCAACGGCTTTTTGATTGTAAGAGAGGAAATGTACAGCAGGTCTGTCACTGAGCTCGATCTCGGAAGTATCTGAGGGGAGATGTGGTTTCACAGCCGAGCGCTGCCAAAGCCGAGATGGAACGCATCCTATCAGACGGCTCACTGTACCAGCTGACTGCTATGGAAACAGCAAGAATGTAAGAGTGTGTGTGTGTGCCAGGAGTTGAAAGGACATGGGCACGCGTACCCACTAATGCTCCTGCAGCCAACCGCGCGTATGCATGTGCAAATAAACGAAAACTCACATCTGCTACCTATCTGCACGTCAAACTGAATATGGGAAAGTTGGGGAAGGGCAAACGTAGCAGCTGCACATGCACGGACAGAAGCCAGCGGACTACAAACTGGGCAGCCGTTCAAATGGCTCTCGGTAACAGTAACCCACGGCAACCCTTAAACCAGCCCCCTTTCCCTTCCTCCTCAGGAGACACAGATCCATTGCCCAGTTAAGGGAGAAGCAAATGAACGAGCACGCAGAGTGCCTGAGAGTAAAAAGAGGCTGTAACTTTACCCACTGTGCCTTTACTGGAGTGCAGCACTACCCCCCTCTTAAAGGTTCAGGAGGTTAATTATTCAACACGAGAGGGGATTTGTGGGAGAACTGAGAGTGGACACAAGTGGGCAAAGACCCCTCACCTCTTTTGTTCACTTCATTCACCCACTCACTGACTTTTTCCAATGTGCACTTATTCCCATGAACTGAAGTATGAGTGGAGGCTTTTCAGGCTCACTCTTGGACTTCTTCCATTACATTCACTAACACAGCATCCCACTTTTAAACACACACACGCCGCACTCAGACGCTCATCTACAGCAACGTTCTCCACATGTTTCGCAGCCTCTCAGCTCACAGTCAGTGTCACTCCTCCCCTCCGAGCGAGCGGCTCTCTTACCGTTGTGGTTGTGCTGCAGGGTCTCGAGCATGCCGCCGGAGGAGTCCGTTGCCCCCAGCTCAGCCAGTCGGCGGCTGGTGGCGCTCAGCTCCGACCGCAGGTTGGTCACCTCCTGGCTGGCTGACTGAATGGCCCCATCGATGCGCTGGGCCAGCTGCTTGTTGTCATCCATCATTTTCAGGATTTTTGCCTGAGGAAGAGAGGGGATTCCAGACAAGGTGTCATGCTGACAAGTTGACCATTTCCCGCGAAGGAAGGTGTCCCCAGATAAATTCCCCTTCTTTTTTTGTCCCTTTCTCTGACTGTTCTCGCTCCCTTTTCTTTTTTTTTTCTTTTTCTTTTGGTGAGAAAGTTAAATCCTCAAAGCAGTTTGTCCTTTTCCCTCAAAGAGAAGCATCCGGCTCAGGGGTACTGGCTGCAAGGAGTGCACACTTTAGAGATGTGTGGTGGTGTGAGTGTGTCAGTGTGCAAGCATGCCTGTGTGTGTGTCAGTGTGCATGTGTGTGTATGAGTGAGAGAGAGAGTTTTGTAAGAGCATGTGTGTGTCTGTGTGTGTTTGGAGAGCCAGCACTGCCCCTGTGAAATGTGCTCCCTGCAGCTGACTGTTGAAAGGACACAGCGCATTGAGAGATGACAAGCACCTATTTAAATGGACTGTACCATCAGCAGAGAAAGCAGAGGGGGGGAGCGGGGCTGGACCATATAAGCACACATGGAAGTCACGTGGATCCTTCAGCACAGCTGTCTTCAGGAGATACTGCTTTAAGTTTCTGTGGCTGCGTGTTTGAACTTAAACTAATTTCTGTAATCCTATAAAAAAATGGACTTTAGTGAAACACAGAAGCAGCAGCAGCAGCAGCAGCAGCAGCTTTGTCTTTCTTTCTGCATACAGTGGCACGCACCTCCTGCCGTGGACTCACGGACAAAGGGAAGGAAACCATTAGTTTGACAAAGGGGCAGTTGTGAAGAGAAAACAATAACAGTTGCACCAACAAAGCTTTCAGCGCCGCATCACAGCGAGGCATTCCTCTTGCAAACAAAGGCATTTTTTAAAGTTCTGCCGTCATGTTGCAGGAAAGATAAACGTTATAGTGTGAAGACGAATGAGTTCCTCCTTTAACTTTAGCCAGTATATTGGTGTATGCATTCACGAAAGCACTGAAAAGCATAAGATTTCTATAAATATATTAACATTAACCACAATAAGCTGATCTGAAATTGTTCCAGCCTCTCAAACGGTTGCTTTCTTTGCAGGTTCATGAGTGAAAATGAATTATAGTTTGGTTAAAAAAAAAAAAAAAAAAAGAAGCAATTTCAAGACATCATTACTGGCTGCTGAAAACTGTAACTGGCCACTTTCATTATTTCTTTTAGAGATTAATGAAAATTTCACTCACTCACTCACTTTTCACTCACTGGCGAAAGCTGACGACATCTCAAAGTACGTCACTTTCTAAGTATGTCATTTATTTATCCCCTCCTATATTGCGTCCTTTCTTTCTTCTGTTCTCCCTCCACCTGCTGAGCAAAACGGTAAAAAGCCGGCCTGCTGCCTGCTTCCAGATGAGGTGCCAGATACTAATCACTCACACATTAATGCTTCTTTCTCTACCTTTGCAGCACCACATATAAAGGGACGTGTCGTTATCAGCAGTCAGGATGCGAAAGCTGTTGCGTTTATTGCAGGAGCGAGACAGGAAGATTACTTTTAAAATGTCAAACATTCCCCCGGAAAGCAAATAACGGTCAGGTGGATGCTCGGAGCTTACAGTACAGACGGGGCTTGTGATGAATCCAGAGCGGCGTTTGTCAATAGGCGTCGGATACAAATAGGGCTTAGAGGATTACGCTGCCGTCTTGTTCTTGACGTTATGTCTGTTTTTCATCCATCAGAACACAGAATCTAATGCATCACCCTAGCATATAAATGAACGAGGAAAATGTCGTACATGTATGAGCTTGTTATGTTTTGGACAGCTCCAAATGATAGTGGTTATTTTATGAGCTTTCTATGTTTGTGTCTGGCTCTGTGGGAGGAAGATGATGTTGCATATTTAAACACACTAATCAGAATTTAACAAGAATCTAAGTGAGAATATGATGACGGTTGTTACCCTGGTGACGACGACGTCAATCAAATCTGATTCAGTCACAGCCACAAAGTGCTACTGAAACTGAATTAATACTAAAGTAGTTTTTATATAAACATTGTTTTTAATTGTTACTGTGCATTTGGTGATGAGAAATGAACACTATACAGAAATAACTAAAATAAGAAAGAGTGCATTACATGTTAGAGGTGGCCAATGTAGACGAACACTAAATGTAAACAGCTATTTTCCAAGAAAAGTCCACAAGGTACATCAGTAAAGTTTGACAACTAAAGAAATCTAAATTAAAGTTTTGCCCGTACGTTTTAGGATCCACTTTAAAGTTCTTTATTTGCTTTTAAATCCGTCAGCAGTGTCGCTCCGTCCTTCCTCTCTGAGCTGCTACACCTTCATACACCCACCCGCTCTCTCTCCGCGTCTCTCTCGGGTCAGCCTGATCAGCAGCTCATGAGTGTGCCAAACAGCGTTGCCAGATGGGAAATGAAGAAATATCACTTTAAAATGATCCTATTGTGACCCAAGCTATCGTATGTACTAAAACAACTTGGGAAGAAAATCACACACTAAGACAGGGCATTTAAAATCAGAGCTATTCTATGCGCATGAAACTGCAGTGATCTAAGGAATAAACACAAAGGCTTAGAAATGAGAATGATACAACAGCATATTTGCCCTTTTATATCGTAGAGGCCCTGAAACTATCGTATAAATACGATAATTATTGTATATCTGCCAACACTTGTGCCAAAGACTAGACGGACGCTCATAGGGGACTGTGCTTTTGCCGTTACAGCTCCACGGTTGTGGGATAATTTGCCTCTACACATCAGACATTCCTCTTCTCTGTCACTTCTTAAGCCGCTTCTTAAAGCCCGTCTCTCCTCCTTGGCCTTTGACGCCCTGTAAGATGTTGACTGTATTTTATTTAATTGTTTTTACTGCTGCTGCTGTATTTATGCCTTTTATTTATTTCTTCTGTACATCACCTTGGTTCATTTTTTAAGTGCTTTACGAATAAACTTTGACTTGACTGGATAGTTGCTATCCGATAACTAAATAAATCTGATAAAAGTTTTGTTGCGGCCCATCAGTTGTTTTATAATGAATGTCTAAACTCCGGTATTTAACATTTACGCCTCAACAAGCAACATGCTAACATTGTTTTTAAAAAAAATATCACCCAAAGGTTCAACATCTGATTCTCGCAGAGGTATTTATTTTTTTATGTGCCATTACAATTGTAAATGTATTACTTCTGTAATCATTTTTGTATGTTATGATGTCTGATATTCAAAAAACGGGTTGATTCCCATCAGCACTCAACAGAAATGTAAAAGGCAGACACAAGTAACTGGTGCTGGGATTTGAGCTAACGTCACTGCTAGAGGCTGGCTTGTGAGCGAGACTTTCTGTGTACTCAGTGGGATGGTGATGCTCTATTTTAAAGCGGTGGAAAAGGCCTGTTGTTGTCCTTCGTCCCCCAGATGTCTTAAATTCCAGACTAAGTTGTGACTCATACAGTATGCGGCCTTGGTATTTTCATAAAGGTTCATTTTTACCCGTCTAACAGCGCTGAGTCTGTTGTACTCATTAGTTTATCATTGTTTGAGGGATTTGTACTGCAACAATTGTCTCAATTACTCAGCCCCACTACTGCACGTAATTAGGAAATGTGCTGTGATTGCTTATTGTGGCAAATGCAAAAGGTGTTTTCATCTAACGTAAGGCCAGGTGAACTGTCTCTTGGTTCCTCATCACTGCAGTTTCAAAGCACAACTGAACAAGACCGAGCTCTAATCGACATACAAACAAAAACACTGCAGCCATGTATTTTCTTATGGGTTGGTGGAGACCAAATTACAGCTAAAAGCAAAGTTAATGGGACTTACATCAGCTGGCTAGAAATTGCTCCACTTTAGCTGAGTAAAGTGGAAAGGCGATGTTATATAATCACTTTTGTGTTTACAGCTGATCGCTCTGCCTCCAAATGGCCAAAAAGGAAACGATTAATCCGTGTTCAAGACATAAAACTACCCTTCAGCATGAAAAGTCTGGAGCCTATCTCAGCTCTGATTGGGCGAGAGGTGGGGCACACCCTGGAATCACCAGTTAAGCTAACGAGCATGTCTTTGGACGGTGGGAGGAAGCCGGAGTACCCGGAGAGAACCCACGCAGGCACAGGGAGAACATGCAAATTCTTCAGCATGGAAAGTCCAAAGCAAAAAACTTAAAAGGACACTACCGCAAAGCTGTGTGCATGAACCCAGGATGTCAACTTGGCAGTTAAGTTTGCTTTATACTCCTGCAATTGATCTCAAGCTTAAATTACAGTCACTTCTCACTCCTGCGTAAGCTAACGTGCACCTCCCCAGAAATGTCTCGGTGTCTGCATCAGTGGCCGCCCAAGCCCAGAGGGTTCCTTCTTCCTCAGCCTCCTACACCATCTACTCCTCAGACGTCCTCTCCGTGCTCCATATTGCGGTGATTTTAGTGAAAACAGGCTCCAGGTAGACAGGTTGCAGGAGTATAAACCAAGCTTTACTGCAGTTGAAGTTAATTAATGTGGATCAACGGTTACTTTAGATGAAATCACTGCAGCACGGAACATAGAGAAGACATCTGAGCAGACGACGTGCAGGAAGCAGAGCAATTGAGAACTTTCTGTGCTTGTCCAGCTGCTGAGACATGTGACCAAGAAATAGCATTTAAAAACCAATCGCAGCCGTTAAGTTTACACGCCGCGCCGTCCCCTGCTGCGTAGTTTCCGGATCTACGCCTTAGAAGACTGGATGACTATTGATACATCACTGAATGCAACAATAAAGAAGTTTTATAAGATGTTTCATAGCTGTCATGTGCACAGTATCCAGCGGCGAACAGATGTTTTGACACTCTAGACTCTAACTGTAAGCTGCAAAAATAATTACTTATAATTAACTTTGCATAGTTGCCTATAGGCTTCAGGGCTGAGACAAACTGCCCCACATCTCATCCCTCACCCCGACTAAGACCTGCACTTCTCAGCCACAATCTGACATTAGGCTGTCAAAGCATGCCCACTCACTCTGCAGTGCAGCTGTGTTGTTATTGTCTCCCAAGGTTATGCAAACTAAGACCCCCAACTATCCCGCGTGTGGTGAGCACGGCTCAGCCACCACGCTGCACAAGCCGGGAGTAGGGCGAGCAGCTGCTGTGCACTCCCAGAAAAATGCTACCGTAGCCTCGGGGGGGCCCGGCAAGCGTGTCGGCCAAATATCGAGGTCTCCACAGTCGGCTCAAATAAAACTTAACTGACCGCTGTTTTCAGTATGCAAGCAAGGAGATGGGGAAACAACACGGCCCACACACACACACACACACACCCGTTCATCTACCCGCCCAGACACGAGTCACCCCTCCCACTCAGTAAGTGAACATCATGTTGTTATTTATAGACGACCCCGCTGGTGCATATGATACATTAGTCACAGGGGAGGGTAGAGACACACACACACACACACGGACTCATTTGCACATAGATACACTGGGGGGCTAATAATCCCAAAGTCATCTGATGTTCATTAATGAAATTCATCTCCTGTCAGGTGTCACAGAATCTACAAGACCCTTCTGGGCAATTAAGATTCTGTGGTCTCTAAGTGTGTAAGTGTTCGGTTCTATTTATTTTTGTCTTTTTGTATATTCTACCCTCACACTCTGGACTTCCCTAAAGAGTATGCAGCTTCAGAATGTGAATAAAGTTGGGATATACAATATGCAGGCAAAGATATTTGCCCTATTATACAGTATTGTGTGTTTGCATTTACGGACGAATGTAAAGATATTACAGAATTACTATGTTGTGAATGACATTTACATTTTATGTGGCGTTATCTGTCTTATAGAGGCTTATCCAGGGGTTAATTTGATCATATTTTAAATGTAGAAAGGGACATTAATAAAAAATTAAAGAAATCTACATGGGATTGTAATTTTCTTCACCCTTTGATTTTTGATTGTTTTTGTGAATCTTGCAGAAGAGTCAGTGGCGAAGAGGAGCCAGAGCAAATCTGATATCAGTGGCTTTTACTTCGCTAAGCATGACGAACAAATGTACCATTTCCTCTGGCCACCATAAAACAAAAACAACCCAAAAAAAAGTCAATATTTATTTATTTTTTTCTGCAGCTGGTTCCCATTTCCATCACGATTCCCTGCAACGCTAAGTTCCAAATTCGCGAACATGTGTTGAGAACTTGATCCATTTCGTACGTCCGTCACCAGTGAACCATCGCTTAAGTTGCTTCCTCGGGGTGCCGTATGTGCCTGCTGGTCAGCGGAGTGAATCTGGACCCGGAGGATTGGTAATTAGTGGGTGTGCTGGGGTTTTTTCTTTCTTTTTTTTTTGTTTGATTAGCATATGAATAGTGGCAGCGGGGAGCGGGAACAGTGCTCTGTAGCCATTCTTCATTGTGCTGCAGCTGAGCATCCATCCACGCAGCAGCACATTTGCAGCCAAAGCCACTGGATTCAACTAAAGTCGTACAGGAAAGTTACTGCACGGGGGCCCTGCTATAGTTCCTTAGCCGGGCTGATTGAATTTTTCACTTACTGGGGCGGAATCGTGTTGCTAGGCGATAACTGTCAAGACACACAAGTGCTCACTGGCAGGATATTGGTTGCCTGGCAACAATGGAAACACAATTGAGTTGTGGTGTGAAAAGAAAAGAAATATAGAAAATTTGTTTGTTTATTGAACGTTTTAAGTGCGTTTCTTGTTTGTCTTCTCAACCAGCTGTAGGAAGCGAAGCAAGATGTGAAAAAAAAAGTTGTAAGTACTGTTTCTGTGTACTGTAGATGAGGCGTTTTTACTAAAGACAGGATTCTTAGGTGTATTTTTTGTTACTGTTAATGTTACTTAGACATGTAGCACCCACCTAGACCAGACCAGGCACCCCCACCCCATAGAGAGCCGAAGTCCCGCCCTTCTACTTCCGGTCCATGGGACCTATCTTTCGAAAAAATATGAACGGGAGTTAATGGAGAGATCATAATTATTTTTTGGTCCCGTTCGAATTGTGGCATGAATTTCACATATGACGTGTGTGAATTTAAAAGATAATTTTTCACGTCAAGAGATAAATTATTTGACGTAAATAAGCTGAACAACATTAGGTTTTGTATGAGATCGCTTAGTGAACTACATCTCTCGTCTCGAACAATGTACGTCACTAGAGAACTATGGCTGTCTCCTTGTTGAGCTTTACCGTCTTCTTCCCATTCTGGCACAAAACACACCGGCATCGTTAGCTGTATCTTTTACTGTAACTTAACAGAAGGGCAGACAGAACCGAAGAGTGGAAGGAAAATGTGGTGACGTAAGGTAAGCGACTTGGACTTGTAGTTCGTTTAATTACGTATTTTCCATAGCGTTTTACTGAACTATCTTGCGACAAACTTTGACATTCTTGACATGTAAAATCATTTTTTATTCTGAAAAACAATATATGTATAATCCAAGGCACAAGTCGATCGGGACCAGAAAATTATTTATCTTTCGCCATAGACTGCCGTTCATATTTTTTCGAAAGATAGGTCCCATGGAGGCAATCGGAAGGGGCGGCTCTCTATAGCAATGACACTCCTTGATGGCAGCAGCCATAACCAGCAGGATGCAGCCTGACACAGAAATAAAAAACAAAAAACATGAAGCTACAGCACAAAGTGTTGACCTGGCCTCCAAATTCACTAGATCCCAAACTGATCAAGTATTCATGGGATGATCCACAGAGCCCCCTCCCGACAAACCATAGGACCCAAAGACCCCCCACTAACTACATTCTGTTGCTAGACACCACAGGACACCCTCAGAAGGCCCATGTCCATTCTCTGATGAGTCAAAACTACTTTGGAGGCACAAGGGAGACCTACACAATGTTAGGAATGTGGTCCTAATGTTATGCCTGATCAGTGTTTGCACCTGTGAAAGATGTTTATCTCGTTCCTCATGCTTCTCTCTAATCCCTCTATTTTTCCGTCTCTACCCGGCCGGCCTCAAGCAGATGCATCCCTCCAAGTGTCTTGTTTTTTATTGTTATTGACGCTTTATAAATAAAATTTAATTGAATGAACGAACAGCAAAAATGTGACACTTCTAGACAAGTAAGTAAGTGCACCTGTTGTGTGCACCTGTCCATCAGACAACACTCACAGGAAGAGTTCTTTTTTCTGCATAGTCTCATATAATTGCTTAAAAATCCAGCCAGCCAAGGATGGAGAGAAGTTATTTATTTATTTTTTTCTCCCCTGCAAAGATAAGCTTTAATAATTAATCACTGCATGTGCCCAAAGGAAACTTTTACAGGGGGAGCAATCCAAACACACACAGAACTACAGTCCTAATACTTAACTACCTGATAGTAAAGGTTACATTAGCATAACTTCATATGGGAATAAACATGACCGAATCTGAAAGTGGAACTATTTATAGCACTTGTTCTGCTTAATACAGTCAGGATTATGACTTTAAGGGTGGCTGGTTTGCAAATAATCTAAATACAATGTAGGGAGCCCTAGACCATAATCTGTGCTCAGTGATTCAGGGGTTGCCTCTGCAATGCAGAACTTATGGGCTGCACCAAAATCACCTGCTCATTGATAGCATCTGGAAAGGTCCAGCCAATGAGGTGGAAAGGGTGCTGTAATGCAGGCTGTGCTGATGTCAATCCCTGGTTTGCCCTTTTTTTATTATTATTACTTCTTTCTTTACCCTCCAAGTGAAAGGAAATGGTTTAATGTCCCCAGAGGAGTAAGGAAATTGAGTTTTTGTAGCTGAACGCTATCTTGATCTCTTATCAAGATCATCTTATCTTAGGGGAGAATGGGGCTCAGCGGAAAAAGTATTTTCCTTTTTTTCTTTCCTCAGAACACACAAATAACAAACACACACAGCGGTGGAGAAACACGGGGGCTGCACTGAGGGAAAATAAGACAAACAGAGAGAAAGAAAACTGACAGGGAGATGTCTCCCAATAAGATCACAACACATTCCGATATGTGTCATTTATGACCGGCGTTGTGCAGGAAGTCTTACATCTTTGTTGCTCATGGGTAGAGGCTGCAGACAGTGGCCAGAGGAAAGAAAACAAACATGCCCTCAGGCTTCTTCTGCAAATAGAGGCATTACACTGGGGCAACGGATTCTGGATGACAAGATGAAAATAATCAGAGAAATATCGAGTTCTTCTTCGCGTGACTCAGTGCTATAAGCAACCAAACAAACCCAGTATTTATGAAAAGCTCAAGACATTTTAAGTAGTTTCTAATTTCGGCTGCTTTTGCCCAGCAGGTCGAGCCGGTTGTCCATGAACCAGAGGGTTTGATCCCTGGTCCATGGCCTACATGCTGAGATGTCCTTGTGCAAGACACTGAACCCAGAGTGCTTGTGTGAATGTGCGGGCTGTTGTGTGAATGAGTGGGTAGATGTGAAATGTGACTGTAAAGCGCCTTGAATACCACTTGGCGAAAAAGGACCAACAGTGAGACTTCACCAATCGAATACGTTCGTCTTGACATTAAGTTAGACGTATGTAAAGTGTCTGCTGTCATGGTATCAAGTTCTAGGCTTTCTGTTTGGTTTTCCTTGTTTTCCATTTTATTTTGAAATGATCCCCTACCCTTTCAGTAACTTGGACTTCCTGTCTTTGTCTTTTCCCGACTCTGCTAATGGTCTCACCTGTGCCTCCAATGTTCTGCTGGGAAACTTTTGGACCTTACTTAGACATGTAGCACCCACCTAGCCCAGACCACAACCCCCTACCCCATAGCAATGACACTCCTTGATGGCAGCAGCCATCCCCAGCAAAAACGGTTTAGGAACAACTAAAAAAAACATGAAGAACAGCACAAGGTGTTGACCTGGCCTCCAAATTCACTAGATCCCAAACTGATCAAGTATCTGTGGGATGATTCACAGAGGCCCCTCCCCTCAACCCATAGGACCCAAAGGCCCCCACTTAGAACATCCTGTTACCAGACACCACAGGACACCCTCAGAAGGTCCATGTCCATTCTCTGATGAGTCACAACTGTTTTGGAGGCGCAAACGAGACCTACACAATATTAGGAAGGTGGTCATAATGTAATGCCTGATCAGTGTATAGTCCTCCCTCTGCCATCTGTTCATTCCCCCTGGACATACCCTGTTATTTGACTTGGAGATGACTTGTTCTTCTCAATTGCTTCTTGGTGTGTGTCTGCAGTTGGTTCCTATCTTGCTATTTGCTGTGACATCTGTATACACCACACTGGCAAAGACAGTTAGTTTTTGCATTTTGTTTTAGAAAGAGAGCCTGTTTTTGGCTTTGTGTTGCTGACATCCTTCGAAAATGACTTGTAGTCAGCTTCTTTTTCACCGGCCGTCTAAATGAAACCACTGATTCTGAGCCACTACTAAAGATATTGCCACAATTCTTTCACACTTAAGATCTTTCCTCCAGCTCAGCCCAGAATCGAATCCGGTTTGACAGGGGAGTTAACACACTTGACTTGTGTGACTGAATTATTAGCAGCCTTTCTGTATAAATACAGATATCCACGACATGGGACCATTTCTGCACAGAAGGGCAGAAAAGTTACTGTGTGACCCAAGAACTCATTCCACAAGGGTGGGGTCAAACCAAGACAGAGAACAGACATAAGCCTTATGAAAACACAGAATTATGTCCACTGCGCTAATCTGTTTATTCTCAGCCCTCGTCTTCCTTCACTGTATAAACTATCTGTAAATGGATAACACAGAGCAGACGGAGGGTATGAGAGAGGTCGCTCTGAATGCAGTGGCCTGTCTCGCCCAGAGGGACTACATGAATCGGTGAATAACTCAAAGGTCGTAAGTTTGACACCCACACCAGGAAGTGTAAGTCTGACACAGCAGAATTCAATATCACTGACAAATCTTTTTATACAAATCATGAGAATGTTGTTTGGCCATAGCAACGGCACACAAGGAGTTATAATCCATCACCCAGCTGCCTTTTTCTCTCTTTTACGTCATTAGTTTTTAAACCTGTGGATCTAGCTGATCTGATCTGATCCAGCTGCTATGTATCTCAGGAGTCAGAAACCACACAGAGAAAGAATGAGAATTAATATTACAAAACCTCAGATTAATAATAATGTTGCTTTGTGATAGCCTGGCGTAGTCAGACTCAATTGTTATCTGAATGTGAGTCTGGTAACACGCCATTGGGAGTTCATTGCGGGGCTTGTTGTAATCGATAAAGAGGAAAAAAATAAAAACCTTTGCACACAATCGGATAGTCCTACAACCGATCAGAGACATTTTGCTTCAAATCGACGGAAACCAGATGACGTGCATGACTATAAGATAAGGACTGTATTTATCCCCGTGGGGAAATTAAAGAGGAATTACCATTTTTTACACCCTGGACCTTATTTCTGGCATAAATTACGACGTTTACTCACCCATATAAGTTTGGTGGTCATTTGGAGTCGTTCAGAAGATATAGAACAACAAACCACTGCACATCCGCGAACAGATAACAGGTAACTCTGGACTCAACGGGGAATAGCACTAGCGTATCATAACAAAATATTGGTGAAATGAACGAGTTTCGCGTTATTTAGAGGCTGTGTTTCAGTGCCCCAGTCACTCCCACTATATGGATATATGTGGCACTCTGCTGGATCCAAATATCTTCCGAAGGACTCCAAATGACTGCAGAGTTATATGGGTGAGTAAATGATCGTATTATATGCCAGAAATAAGGTCCAGGTTGTAAAAAATGGTAATTCCCCTTTAAGGTGTTACAGGAGCAGGGAACAACAGTGCAAAATACAAAAAATAGAATAAGGTAAGATAAGAGAAAAACTATATAAAAGTAAATATGCTAAGGTACAAAAAATATTTACATATTGCATCAGGTTTAAGTAGCTAACCATGATGTTAATAGAGGGTTGAAGGTAGGAGGCTGAATATACTTGACATTCAACCAAGTATTGCACCAAAATGAGGTAATGACGCAAAGTAATACAGGGATGAGTTGGTGTAGATGGATGTAGTATGTTCTTTATATGGCCAAGGAAGAAGCTCAGCAGCAATGCTAAGAAATGCTGAAGTTAAAGACTGCTGCTCCTTCTTGCACAGTGGGTGCAGCAGTCTCTGGCTGAAGGAGCCACCTAAAGTCCCAGCTGTCTCATATAGAGGGGTGAGAGGGGTTGTTCTTGATGTTTGACGGTTTGGCCAAAATCCGCTGAACCCCCACCTGCTCCACTGAGTCCAGAGGACAGCCCAGGATGGAGCTGGTTTGCCCAACTTCAAAGGTTGCACATGCAACCACAGTGTCATAAAAAGGTCCTGAGAGTGTCCTACACACTCCAAAGGACCTCAGTCTGAAGGCGACTTTGACTGGCGACTTTATGTCACTGTTACCTTTTGTCCTTCACTGCACAAAATCCACTCAAACAATCTGACTGGCCCAAGAGATCTCTGCCGGAGCATAATCAATCAAATCAATATCCAACTTTACCCCGCAAAGATTTTCAGGACAGGAGAAGTTTGGGCTGACTTTCAGGCTAGGTCTGGAAGATCTGCAAACACATTCGCCAAACACTGCTTATTGGGAGATGCTAAGCAGGAGACAGGACTACAGAGAAAGTGTCCAGGAGTGTGGGTGTCAGGGCTGAATGTGAGTCTTCATAATCTTAAAAATGCTGCAATTTTCTGCTTATCGGGAAGCAGTGAGGAGCGTTTTTTGAGTCGAGATTAAAAAAAACAAAAGCGGAACCGAGGACAAACACTGTTTTCCGTGGAGAGGTGACAGACTGTAACCAAGTGCTGCATATGTTAGTATAATTAATGGTACAGTGTTGGGGTTTGTCTCTTAGTCCCATATCTAAATGGAAATTAATGCACTCTATGCAGTTGACAAAAAGCTTGTTTGCAGATGAGGACCCTTTCCTGCCAGTCAGGAGGAGAAGCTTTCCCTCAAAGCGCCGAGAATGAAAAAGAATGAAGCAAATGAGATCAACACAAAACTGAAATAACAATAACAAATGACAACGGAATAACAACAGGTTAACTATTCATATCCAACAAAGGTTCAAAAAAGGCAACTGGACTTGTAGAGTTCTCTACAAGTCCAGTTGCCTTTTTTGAACCTTTGTTGGATATACCATGACCTGGATGACTGAGAACCTTCACAGACTTAACTATTCATATATCTGTAAAATTAAAAGCCTCATAAATCACAAATTAAAAGCTCTACTTTTTTTTTTACTATATACTCTAGTATATACAACCTCAACTACTTATTTAAAAAAAAAAAAAAGTTATTCCTCATCCCAGCTCACCTCAACAAGGCTCAGATGGGCTCTCCACAGAATGATATCAAGTAAGGAAGGAATCACTGATCCTTGTTCTGTAGCCCAACTTTAATTTGGTTTTTGAGAGGGATTAGATGCCGCTCTCCTGGAGTGAATGAGCGATATCACTGATTTGAGGGCAGTTAAGTGTTACACCAGGACTATGAAGTGTCACAGGTATGTCAAGTGGATTTATCCAAGCCTGGATCCGATTGTTGTTATCTGAAATAAATGCTAAAAACTAGAACCCTCATGAAGCTAATATTTAGTGTGGGAATATTAAAAAATGTACCTAAAGAACTGTTGTGTGAGTGTATGTCGATCAGGCAAAACGTTATACCTAACATTGTGTAGGTCTCCCTTGTGCCTCCAAAACAGTTGTGAAACATCAGAGAATAGACATGGGCCTTCTGAGGGTGTCCTGTGGTGTCTGGCAAGAGAATGTTGTTAGTGGAGGGACTTTGGGTCCTATGGGTTGAGGGGAGGGGCCTCTGTGGATCCTCCCACAGATACTTGATCAGTTTGGGATCTAGGGAATTTGGAAGCCAGGTCAACACCTTGCGCTGTTTTTTTAGTTGTTCCTAAACCGTTTTTGTGTGTGTGCCTGTGTGTGCTTGCTATGGGGTGGGGGCGCCTGGTCTGGTCTAGGTGGGTGGTACATGTCTAAGAAACATCCACATGAATGCCAGGTCCAAAAGTTTCTCAGCAGAACATTGTAATGTCACAAGATGGTCAATGTTATTCACTTCTCCTGTCAGTGGTTTTAATGTTGTGGTCGATTGTCGTATATCTTGAGAAAAAATGTTCCTAGGGATGCACCTAGTATCCAGTGTCAGTCTGATACTGCATTCATGTACTCATACTGGCACTGTAATCTCAAATCCTGCTGTCACTGTGCTTCAGAGATGACCAGTCTAAAAGGTTTTACCTTTTTCATGCTCCGATCTGTTTTATATAAAGGCATTTTTTTCTCAAACATCAACTTCACTGAAGAGGAAATATAAGTGCAACATCTGATCTTGAAAAGAGGTTTTCAAAGTCATTACTAGAAGAACTGTAATGTTGTTACGTAGGTGGCTCATGTTGGTAATATCAGCAAGTATCCAAATGTAAGTATTGTACTTGGTCTGAAAAAAAAAAAAAGTAGTATCATCTCAACTTCCAACTACAAAAGTCGTTTATCAGTGCGACCCACAAGATCCCCCCCAAAAAAACAGGTCAGCCTCTAACCCGAACATGATTTCTATTCAGCTCACTGATGCATCTGTACCTGCCATGTCAGCAGGTCCTCCAGCAAGAATCTATCCAACAAAAATACAGAGAGAGGCGTCCAGCTACAATGTGGTGCAGAGTCCAGAATACAATACAAGAAGCTGAGAACAAACTGGGCCCTTTCTAACGTCGGCCATGTGGTCAAACTGAGCAGAAAGCACCTTAATCAGGGTTTAACATGCCTCAGAAGCTCTCTGCAGAAATTAGAGTAACGGAGTCACTTCTATCAGGCTTTTATTTATCGTGGAGCCACTCAACATGACAGGCATGTGACAGTTCGCTTTTCTTTTTTTTTTCTTTTTTTTTGGCAAATGGCATCTCTGAGACATTGAGAGCACGGGGAAAAAGATTTTCTAGTCTGCTGAGGGGAAAAAAAACACATTAAACTGGCAGCATCATGTTATGTGCATGCTGCTTATCAGCAGGGACGATCACATGGTCTGGTCCTACATGGAGGAATTTTAGTTGCACCGCAAAGAGAACTGAGAATGAAAACAGAAATTAAAATTCCCTACAAATGTGTTTAAATGCGAATTTTAAAACAAGCAGACGAGACACTATTATGTAGTAGTAGTAGTAGTATGACATCTCCGACTTGCAGCGCAGACAACCCTGGGGTTGGATAAGCCCTCTAAGCTGTGTTGTTTTGACTGAATGCACTGCTGTGAAGTTGATGGGATCTCATCGCCCAGAGTCAGGCTGTAGGCTAAATAAGATATTTCAGATTTTTTAATCAACAAAAACCTCCTAAAAGCACATGTTCACTTTGTCAAATGCAGATTGATGCTCAGGATTGCAGCTTTATCCACCGAAGATTAAATTACCACAATTAAATGTGCAAAGAACTACTTTCTGAATGTGGGTAATATCATTAATCAGCTGTGTTCTTTTTTTTTTTATGTATCAATA
The DNA here is from genome assembly GCF_963514085.1 of Chelon labrosus. Taxonomy (NCBI): domain Eukaryota; kingdom Metazoa; phylum Chordata; class Actinopteri; order Mugiliformes; family Mugilidae; genus Chelon; species Chelon labrosus. The sequence continues at coordinate 9,141,084 of NC_140360.1, forward strand.
AAATGATGCATCAGTAATTAAAACCACCTGACTGAGACAAGCAGCTCTTATCAGGCAGAAAACAAGCTCCCAGTGAGTTGATATTGATGCCTCCGCTGTCCTTGCCACCGTCAGCGCTGCGTGTACCGCCAGCTAAGAAATAAAATACATAGCTGCAGCCGAGTAAACACAGTTTGCTGGCACACGCACAAGATAGGTTTTCCAATTCTGTCTGACAAGAGCGGGGATGTTCGAGGTGCATACTGGAATATCTTGTACCCTCATCCCAACTCTCCCCGTTTGTCTAATCTCTTGTTCCATACACTGAGCTCCTGTTCCCATCCTCCTGTCTTCACACCGCCATTGTCAGTGTGAGGCAGATCCAGAAAGCTGATGGCAAATGGAGAATTTTTTTGGGCATGCCATCAGACCAAATGCAAGCTGGCTCCTCGGCAAAAGCTGGCGAGGTTAATCTCGGACAGAAACGGGTTTGCAGCCTTTGATGGGAATTAAGATACACGCTCCTTTGAAGTGACACGGGCAGGGAACAAAGATCTCCCACAGGTTTGGAGGAAAAAGGAGAAAAAGAAATATCTTTTCATGTCTGTTTGAATCTGGTTGTGTGATCACCGTTCCCTGAAGATGGCAAAGATTGTGGTTGTGTTAGGGATGATGGAACTGGATCTTTTTGTTTTTGAGCATGAAAAACTTTTCAAACGACTGCATAGAGTGCATTCATCGCAATTTTTGAACACATTTCTAAAGCTATTTTTTCATGAGTGGTCTTGAACGGACACACAGCCCTACAGCACCCTTTGGTCTAATCTTAAAATTAAATCTGACTCTCTATCTAACATTGAGGACAAACATCATAATCTGATCAATTAATCTTTTCACAGAGAAGATAAAGGTTGTCTCGGGTGAACCTGATGTTGTCTGCAGCTGCACTTGATATTTAATAAAAGTTCAATATTAAATAATTGTATTAATGGTTAACAAGCCTGCAGTGCAGAGATTTGCCTCTTAGTAGAGACGGGATTTATGGTTCTTTGAAGGAAGCCGGATCTTTTGGATCCTTTCCTTTCAAAGAGCCGTTAAAAACACTGTCTTGTTTTTATATTTATTTATTTTTAAGATGCCAACCTGGGGGTAACTTATTTTACCCTCGAAAAAAGCACTGTGATAGGATAAGATCTGGATCAGAATCATTCAAACTTAGACATCCCACCAATTAGGCCTGTCGCCTTAATCAATAAATCAATTAATCGCATGATAAATGAAAAGGAACTCGGTAATTTTGCCGGCCTCGATATATTGCCATGTGCATGCGCGTTTGTTTTTCTCGTCTCTCTGCCAAACAGGCTGGATGACAGGAGGGTTCACTCTGTGCATCGGTCTCAGCACCTGGACGCTGGGTTCCATAGGATACCCAGCGTCCTATGTCTCAGTGGGGGGAGGCGGGGCCGCTAGCATACACAGAGTGCAGCAGGTGAGGCTAGTGAGGAGTAGAGAGCGAGGTAACGCGATTAGAAATTTGTAGGAATAAAAGTGAAAATATGGTCTCTAAATAATGTTGAGAATAATATCGTTTATCGGCAATAAATTGTGGCACAATATATCATCCAGCAAAATTTGTTATCGTCAGGCCTACCACCAGTATATATTCTCTTGGTGGGATATCTGAGTCCATCTATATCTACACTGTACATTCTATATAGACATATCTTTTATTTATTGAGAGAGAAATTCGGTAAGCACACTTGCGCCTCTAAGCAAAGCACGATCGGCTTGTAACTGCGACTCAGTTACCGCCATTTGTTTTAAAGAGCCGGTCAATAGATACGGTTCGTTCGCGACCGTACCAACTCTACTTCTCAGCATTTTTTGTAAGTTCTGAAGCTCTTTCGGGAGTTGGAAAGCAGAAGCCTACATAGCTGTCCATAAAATATTGTTTCAAATAAAGAAACCTGGCGATATCAGAGAAATGCATTTTCTTTTAAACTTCAGACTAGAGTATTTATTTTTAAATCTGTACAAAGGCTTACAAACAACTGCAGCTAACCACATGCAGATAAGAAACGAGTGAAGCTTAGTTTTATTGAAGTGCCTCTTTTCATGTTCACACACAGATATTTACCAAACGACACACACAAAAAAAAGAAGCCTTTTCCATCACCGAATGCGAGAGACGTCTGAATATAGATTCAAAATGCTGTTCACGGCTGCCGTTAAAAATGAGTCCTAAACAGTGTCATTGGCTGGTGACCTGAAGAGCTCACAGATGGTCCATTCTTCCTGCTGAAAGGGCTCGATGCTGGTAATGTTCTCTGGACTAAAACCCTCGAATAAGCGTGCAGTTTAATTGGCGACGCGCATGTGTCTGCGTGTCTATTTTTTTTTTTTGTGTGTGTGTGCGAGAGTATAATTGCGCATTTCAGGTTGAAGGGCAGCTCCTGTCTCGTCTGCTCAGTATGCAGCGGCCGTCGTCTCTGTGACGAGGACTGAGTGAAGCTCTGTTTAGGTGCCGTAGGGGGGGTTGATGCTGGCTGGCTGGCTGGCTTGATGTATCCTTTCAGAACCACTTTCCCTCAAAGGCACAGCACACGAATGACAAGCTTTTCTACAACAAAGATGGCGAAAAAGCCCACTCAAAAGTAAAAGATTTTCTACTAGAAAACACACGAAATAAGAGTTTATAACATCCAAACATACAACACCTTGTAAGGCGTTGATTAAAATCCTAAATCATGCCAAGGGTTTTGTCTTTCCTTTTATTTGAGGTGAATGCATCCTCTTCATTCGTTCTGTCCTTCTGTATTCAGAACATCAGACTGACCGTACTGTAATTTGATCAGTGCATTATCCGTATGAGAGAGGAATATAAATAGTTTAGCAGTTCACTTCCAGCAGGTCTTCCGGGCTTCAAACCATCTGGCGGACTGTAGATGTTGCCCGTTGCTTTGTATCATGTCTGATTTCGGCACCTCACGCTGCATATCACCATTACTCATGCAATCCAGGATCTTTCAAGACACAGTGCATGCACAGGTCAAACAACTACACCTTGCTGAAAGTTTTTACGTCTATTCATTTTGTCATCTATGCATCAGTCAACAGACATCAAAGACAGGAGTGTACAATGTCACGGAAACTGTCCGTGCAAAGGCTTACACACAGTTTTGTTTGACTCAAATGACCCCAGTACTTATTTGCAAGTATTCACAACTTTTTTCAATGCATGCTGCAAATCATTATTAAAGTTATGGTATGTTTCCAAGTACTGCTGCATTTCCATTTCTATAATGTGTATATGTAAATAGCCTTAGCCAGACTGTTCAAACTTCCTTTGTAACGTAGCTTTGCTAATATTGTATGTAAATATTGCCTGGAGTGCATCTTTACCCTTGAAGTTTGTTTGCTTGCATTTTACGCTGCATTGAAAGAGCACTTCCAAAAACTGAGATGACCCCCGGTTGCACACTGGGCCCGAACACCTCCTACATAAACACGGAATAAGCCCCCGGAGCTGCTGCTGCTTCTGATCAGCTAACGCGCCGCTTAAGGCGCCGCTCCTGTGTAGAGAGTGTAAGCTTGTCGAGTGCGCTCGGCTGAAGATTGTTCGCGAGTTCAGATGCTTCACTGTGTAACGCTATTGTTCTACCACGCCGGATTAGACTCACAGTTCCAGCTCCAACAGAGTGAAGGATGTATTCTTGTTAAACAATCTCACGTGTCCTGACAGTTTGACTCTCATTCATCGGCTTTAATTTAAGGCAACTTCCCCAATTTTAACATAAGATGAAAAGAATCTTCTTCTTTTCCTTTCGGCTGTTCCCTTCAGGGGTTGCCACAACGAATCATCTGCTTCCATCTCGCCCTATCCTCTGTATCCTCATCTCTCACACCAACTACCCTCATGTCCTCCTTCACTACATCCAGAAACCTCCTCTTTGGTCTTCCGCTGGACCTCCTGCCTGGCAGCTCTAACCTCCTTCGACCAATATACCTGGCCTCTCATCCTATCCATCCTGGTCATGCCCAGAGAAAACCTCAACATCTTCAGCTCTGCTTTTCCTCAAAGCCACCGTCTCTAAAAGCACACATCATCGTTGGTCTCACCACTGTCCTGTAAACCTTTTCTTTCATTCTTGCTTGTACTCTTTTATCAAACAACACACCTACATATACAACTGAAATGAAAAGAGGATTGCTGTGGATGCTCTCACCTAGATCTACTCCTAGCATTTCTTGGTGGTTTATGTTCTTGTGGTAGTAGATCTCATACCTATAGTTCCTCATCCTTCTCTAATCCATTTGCTTTAATACTTTAATCATTAACGCTAACCTGCTACGCCGACTGAACTGCAAAATCCACAAGCACTCAGATGTGAGTCAAAACTTAAAAATGTATGACTGCTGCAATACAAGTACAACGATGTTGGGTTAATATTTGATTTCCTTGTAATATCCACATCTGGATTCAGCTCAGTACCAATGAGTTGATCTAGTGGCGCATACTAAACTTAATTTTATTAAATGAATGCAGTTCATATCAATAGCTAATGATGTGTACACTTGATTCATTTGCAGCAGAATTAAGCAGGCTCCCATTGTCATTATGATTTCAGAGAAATGAAAAACAGGATTCTATTATAGGACTGACGAGAGAAGCCTCTAAAACACCATGTGGAATCAAATCAGCTTTCCCATCACTCCTGGTGTTGCACATTTCCACAAAATATGCAAATCTTTGCAAATGAACTCATTACCTCCAGTATCAAATTAGCATAGAGCGGCCTAAGTGGGTTTATTGGAACAATGACATGTGGACCGCAATGCGTGATCACCGCCTGAGCCGAGCCGGCCACGGACAAGCCAGAACCACACATGTGATATTGTCACGATATGTTGTTGCATGGCAGAGATAAGCGTCCCTCAGACAAAGATCCCTGATGCCTTCCTCTCCCAGTGTGCCTGACAATAAGCCAGACAGAAATGCAGCTGGACTGTTAATGCTTGAAAAGCAAAATGACGTCATTTTGTTCTCGCAGTCCTCGTTTGGGAGTTCTCGCAGTTTGTTCTCGACCATAGACTGTATATAAATATGGACAACGTGTCCCTACTTCCTTGCATTGGCCAAACTGACGCCATTTTCCGAGGAATACAAGTGGAGCCATCTTTGAAGCCAGAGCCTGTGCAGTACGGCCCGAGAGTGGAGCCACTCGATGGGACCGCTTTACAGAGAGGCTAGCATGGCATCTGTTAGTCGCCATTATGTCACATCCTGTTTCTATGGCATCAAATATTTAACTAAAACGAAACTTATCCAAATAATAGACACTTGAACATGCATCAACATTATACATATGAACTACCTGAAATGACAGAAGTCATCCTTGAAAAAACACTTGTTTGACGTGTATTTTGGCCCGAGTAATGTCCAGGAGGTGGAGCTTATGACCGATACTCCAGCCAGCCACCAGGGGGAGCTCTACTTGCTTTGGCTTCACTTTTGCAGAGCAGTTCCGCCGTCCATCTTTATACTGTCTATGTCCTCTATACATCAACAGGGCAGAAGTTTTTTCTCGTATGGTGTCTGGTTACTATTCTGTGATTGGTCAGAAAATAGAAGTGGGTGCGGTTAATGCAGAAAAGCAGAAATGCTAGCGGCTAGCGGGAATGCACTGTGAGCTCCCAGATGCTAATATTTGTAGTGTGGCCGCTATTCTCTCCTGGATGGAGATGGGCATACTGTGTGTGGGTGCATGCTGAATGATCCGACGGACACGTTCATCAAAACAACCGGTCGACATCCTCGTGAAGTATAAATTACTTGGCCAAAACAAACTTTTTTCTTATTCTCACAGCCCTAGGAGCGAGAATAAATTGGTCGCTTCTCAGCAGACTTTAATTCGATTAGATTTTATTTTTCTGTATGTGCAATGTCACTCTGCAGAAAACCTGAAAAAAATGAGGAGTAATTACACAACCGAGAGATGACTGCACTGACATGGACACTGGTAATACACTAATAGTCGGAATAATGGCTCAGTGAGAATAAAAAGGCTTCATGTAACTACCTCAACTGGAACAAACTGGCTCTACCAGAAGACATTTTCAGTCATCCTGAGCATCTGATAACCTGTTCAATAGGAAGATAACTAGATAAACTAAAGCTTGATCCAACCATTTCTTTCATGGACTTGATGTGACAGAAACATGGATCGTAGGCCCATCTCGATGGTCTTGGTCATTTTATTTTATAGAATGAATTCAGTGTGAAAAACAACTTCTGGTATATTTCTGGCAGATCTGATACTCCACCGTGTACATGTCTGTGTATATTGTGACTGATCTTTAGAGGCATGCCAACACAGAATAATCAGAATTTTTTTCAGTCGTGTCGAAGATATCTATCCATACATAGCCACTGTTAGCATTAACATTTAAAGGGGAAGAAACACCCCGGGTTGCAGCAATTCAACTGAAATTATATCTGACAGCAGCGGAGGAAAACATATTTAAAGTTTGACAGCAATGACTCGATTGGCCGGGACAAATGTGAACGGATGGGCTAGAAAAGAGTTGCAAACAGAGGAGACTAAAGATAGTCTTCCTGACTGAACGTATGCTGAGATTCATTTGTCAGTGAATGTGTTTTGTTCTCACGACTGGGCTGACTGGAGAGGAGTTTTGGGTTCCTGTTTGTAAAAAACGGTTTGGTGAATCCAGTTTAGTAGATAGTTCAAAGTTCATTATAAAGTTATAAGCCAAGAAAACAAACAAATGCACCATTTAAAAAAAAAAGAAAAAAAAAAGATACTGACTGGAACTAACACAAACACTGATTAGCCACAACATTAAAACCACCAAACCAGTGAATCTGAACATAGCTGTAGACCAAGCACTCCCCCACTGCAACGAGGCAAGGGGTTTGTTCTTTCTACTGCGTGTTCTGACACATTTCTACCAGAACCACCATTGCCCTTTTCAGCAATTTGAGCTACAGTACCTTGTCTGTTGGATAGGACCGCATCCAAGCATCAATAAGAGTTGTCGCCTGTTCATCCCTTCTCCTTCCTTGGAACACTTTTCATAGGTAATGACCAGTCTTGGACCCAGTCGTAAAAGCCATCACAGTTTGGCCCTCGTAAAAGTTGCTCACATCCTCCCACTTGCTCAATTTTCCTGCTCAAAACGCACCGATTTTGAGGACAAAACGTTCAGTAACTGCTTAGTAAAAGCAATAAGTGAGCTAAATGCTTGAGACTCTGGTCTGTGCAATTTCAATGCGAGACTCCAATGTGCAATATCTGATTAATACTTGACACCGGTACTGTGCAATATATGTCTTTTAAAAAAAATCTACCTCACTTACACATAGTTATCCTTGCTGCTTTGACCTATTTATTACTGTCGAGTTGCTGTGGAGTTGCTTTTTTATATACTTTTTATACACTGCCTTTTTTTTTATGGTGTTTTTTATGCTGTCTTCGTTCGCTTATGGAAACCACAAGGCATTCTGATTCTGATTCTGAATATATCCTGCTCATCGACAGACGCCAAGGCAAGGAAATAAACAGTGTTACTCACTCGACCAGTGATTATGACCAGGTGGTCATAATGTTATGGCTCATCTGTGTATTTACACAGAAGAAGTAGGTTGTTGTCATGGAAACATGCCGTCGAACCAATCCAGATTCCAGTTGCGCCAGGTATTAAATGATGGACTGCACTTGAAATCCTCCTTGAAAATTGGTGATAAACAGATTAATACACGTATGTTTGTTCCTGAAAGCTCAGCCTGTGAAGGGTACTTGCATATGTATCCCCCCTAAAATCTCAAAATAATTCCTCCTGTCAATGTGGTGCAAGATAAAAGGTCATCTCTGTCTGACCCCAGGCTAGCGGAACAGGACACGGGCCAACATCCTGCAGCAACATACAGACAGACAGGAGGGTTCAGAAAGTAAATGAGAAAAAAAAGGGGCCGCATTGCTGGCGTGGTGAGATATGAGCTTTAAAATATGATTGAGAAAAAAAAAAAAAAAAGAATAGTCTTGCAGACGCTCATTTGAGTTTATAATAACTGATAGAGAGATGACGCATCAGTGTTTGAGGATGCCTCGCAGCTGTTACCAGTCCAGTCCGGAGTTGGTTAGGATTAGTTTGCTGGCTGTGTATGCAAATATGATTTTCTAAGTCAGTGAGCACGCTGAGCCCCCCTCCCCTTGTGGAGGCAATTATTTAACAGTGGAGTGTTAAAGAAGTGAAATAAGCTTTTGGAGCAAGGTGAGGTAAATATTAACATATTAACATCGATCATCTCACCGCCCATTCCTTACGTATGTCTATAGGCGTCCACATGTCAGAGTGACAGAGAGTGTTGAGGACGATATCTAGAAATTGCAGCATCGAGATCACCTCAGGTATCTGATGGTATATTTTATTGATTTCTTCTCACTTGCCTCAGCCATCCACAGGAAGTCGGTGTCTGGCTTAAGAATATGGAGGTTATCCAGTTGGAGGAGGGAGACCTTGCCGACTAAACCTCTGTCAACTGCGTATCCTGCGGCGTATCGTCAAGATGGGCAGGATGGGTGAACTAAGCAGCTGTTTGGGGCACTGTGAAAAAACTAACAAAGGCAGACCCCATTAAACCCAAGTAGGTCCAACAGTGCATCAGCAATACTCCACAAAACCCCATTAGAACCTCCCTTCAATCTACGGACCAGTCGTTGGAAGGGATGGGGGTGTGATCGTGATATTTGTGTACCAGTACAGTAACATGTACGTTTTTGCTTGGGGCCACCTAGAAACTAGAATTGCCATTGTGCTTATTTTGTAGCGGGTCAAGTTGGGGCTGAAGCCTGTCCCATCTGGCACTGGGCATGAAGTTGGGTCCACCATGAACAGCATTGCCAGTTCATCACAGGGCTAACACAGAGACAAACAACCATTCAGACTCACATGCACACCTACATCTAATTTAAAATCATTTATAACTCCAAACAGTCATAACATTATGACCACCTTCCTAATATTGTGTAGGTCTCCCTTGTGCCTCCAAAACAGTTGTGACTCATCAGAGTTTTTTTTAGGTATGTATATGTGTAGTATACTGTATATGTGTATATGTATATGGGTGTGTATATGTATGTATATATAGATACATATATATGTATATATTTTTACATTTCATATTTGTACATTTTGTGTTTAAGTTGCTGCACCGTAGGCCTTTGAGGAAAGTAATTTCAATCCTCTTATGTGTTGCACATGTCAGAATTGACAATAAAGCTGACTTTGACTTTGATATTGTTAGTGGGGGCCTTTGGGTCCTATGGGTTGAGGGGAGGGGCCTCTGTGGATCATCCCACAGATACTTGATCAGTTTGGGATCTAACAAATTTGGAGGCCAGGTCAACACCTTGCGCTGTCCTTCATGTTTTCGTGAGTCGTTCCTAAACCGTTTTTGTGTGTGTGCCTGTCTCAGGCTTCATCCTGCTGGGGATGGCTACTGCCATCAAGGAGTGTCATTACTATGGGGTGGTGGTGCCTGGTCTGGTCTAGCCCTCGTGCTACCCTCTTGCATAATCTCTCTCTGTCTGTCCATTCACTTGGGGTCCCAGAGACCCCAAGGGTAGCACGAGGGTTAAGTGGGTGCTACATGTCTAAGTAACATCCACATGAATGCCAGGTCCAAAAATTTCCCACAAGATGGTCAATGTTATTTACTTCTCGTGTCAGTGGTCTTAGAACAAGCAGTCTCCACAGAGAGAGGCTATTAGGGAATATTCTTAACAGGTTTATGAATACCTTTTGTCTATTTAATGGGAGTACCAGGAAAATCACAATTATTTATGCAGCACAATCCACACAATTCAATTTTTTTCCACAACTCCGATGTACAAAGCTGCATATATCCCACAATTCTACTTAATTTACATCAGAGGGATGAGACTCACAGGTGGACCTCAAAGGCACACAAGCGATCAATCAGGACGAGAGGTCTGCAGGAATTGCTGTGATTTATGGCCATCCTCGCTGTTATTTACTACTCGTGTCAAAAGCGGCCAGATAGGAACTAACCCGTGGGAGAATCGCAATGAGGGCAGAGGAAATCAAAGACAGCTAAAGTGTAATTATCTGGGGGAGGGAGAGAGAGAGGAAGACAGGGCGAGGGAGGAAATGGAAGGGTACAGAAATCCTGTCCCTGTGCCAATAGGAGTGTGTCCACTGTCCACAACACTGAGTTACATAATACGTGGTGGAACAGATGCAAGTTTCAGAATATTTCCTCTTTTTTTCAGGAATTCAACCCGGATAAGGAATAAGTGATGGTGCGCTTGACACACTTATCAAGAGTTAAAGATTGAGAAATGTGCTCTGCAGGGCTCAGTCAAGGGAATGATCAATATTCAGCAACACCCCTCAGTGATGAGTCATTCAGCTAATGATACCGATCCGATCAATGGTCTGCTGCAGAGCAAAATCAGGGTATTCTGGTCCTAAACTAAACCCCTCGACAAATATAAGGAAAAATTCGTGATATGACACCTTTTATGAAAGTCTGTCAACATGATTCACACTGATCAGCCACAACATTAAGACCACTGACAGGAGAAGTAAATAACATTGACCATCTTGTGACAATACAATGTTCTGCTGGGAAACTTTTGGACCTGACATTCATTTGTGTGGATGTACTTACTTTCATGAACCACCCACCTAGACCAGACCAGGACCCCAACCCCCATAGCAATGATACCCTTGATGGCAGCAGCAATCCTCAGCAGGGTGCACACACAAAAAGGTTTTAGGAGCAACTCAAAAAACATGAAGAACAGCACAAGGTGTTGACCTGCCCTCCAAATTCACTAGATCCCAAACTGATCGAGGATCTGCGAGATGATCCACAGAGGCCTCTCCCCTCAACCCATAGGACCCAAAGGCCCCCTGTTTCTAGACACCACAGGACACCTTCAGAAGGCCCATGTCCATTCTCTGATGAGTCACAACTGCTCTGGAGGCACAAGTTAGACCTACACCATATTAGGAAGGTGGTCATAATGTTATGCCTGATTGGTGTATTGTAGAATCCCACAGTTCTCCTTGTAAAAATGTAATGCAGGACATATTGTTATCTCCTGCGTCAGTATTGGTTCTAATAGTGTGTTTTCATTTATGTTGTGCTAAATCTTATCCGTCAATCGACTACATCAGGCCTCTATCAGGCGCAAATGTGCATCAGACAAGCTGTGAAAGGAAGATTAATTTAAAGCCAAAGAGCAAACTCTGATCCTCGCCCGTCACCGAGCAGCAACAACCACGTATCAAATCGCCGCGTATGAGACATCAGAGAGAATCAGGTTCTTCCATTATAACGCTTCTGTTTACATACTGTGATCGTCTGACCTTTTCAAACAGAGCCCGAGCACTTCAAACACGGCGAGGGATCCTGACGTAGATACTCTGACCTTTTTTTTTAATTTGGCTGGAGCTCCGTGTGAATGTGAAGCTATCAGACCTTTCCATCAAAATGAATGTAAGTCGACATCAGTCAAACGCATTCTGTCGCCCTCCTGGTCGTAGCTGGGTATTCAGCCGCTTGAATACAAGGTGCTAATTCTTACCTTAGCCACGGTCATTTCCATTTCCTCCAGTTAATGAATGCGCTAAACGTATAACAGCTATCTTGCAGCATTAATTGAAAACTGCCAATCATTTTTCTCAACAATTCATTAGCTCATGGTTTGCGTTTGACTACTTTCTCAGATAGAGTGTGGAATTGAATTGTAAAAGACGGCACGTCATTAATATCCATATGCAAACCGTGAGAGATGCTTAGCGCACTCTTATTTGATCATTAACGGCGCCGTCTTCACAGAGAGGTCACTCGGCAGCTAAATGGATGATGACACGTTCTGCACTGCTGTGCCATATTACCCACTTCTCTGCAGGTGGACAGTCTCGCTGTGGGTTTTTCACAGTTAAGAGATGCTATTAGTCTACAAAGACATATCGTGAGCAAAAAATAAAAAGTGCCTTTTTCCAAATCTATGATTTGCAGTCGTGCTGCAAGAGAAACGACAGCATCAATTACTCTTTAAACAGCTTTTAACAACCCATATTTACATTCAGTGCTAAACAGGGTGAGTTCAATGGCGTCCAAGACAATCCACATGATTAACAAAAAAATATTTTAATAAAATCATTTAGGTATTCAATGCAGCTCAAACGGTTTAACTTTTAAAGTAAGTAAGTTTTTTATTATTTGAGGAAAATTCTTATTATCAAATGGTACACTAGATGCATGGTTAGGTTTTTAGAAGTTTAGAAAACTAAAACTACTGCGTTAGGATTAGGGATAGTTAAAAGAATAATTCTGATAACACCAGGAATGCGAACAGACTACGTTACATAAACAAAATTTCTTTAACTCCAGATTGGTAGCTCGGATTGGTTTGTTTTTTTTTTATGCTCAATGTGCTTCTGTAGAGTTATTACATCTGCAAGAAATAAAACAGAAGAAGAAGAACCGGCACTGAATTCATTCAATAAAAGATGATGACCGAGATAGATGCACTTTTCAGCGGCGCTGTCTGCACCAATTTCTGCTTCATTCGTCTATTCATACTCTTGTTTTAATACCTCCGTGTTTCTGTCCGTCCTGGGAACATGACACGTCACCTGATGTTTACCCCACGTGGGGCAAGCATGCACGGAAAGTATGCAAGTGAATGAAACGAACAGATGAAGCACTGACATGGTTATTTGGCACTGATATTTTCCAATTGTTTAAAGGTTTACACCAGCCCTCTCTATCCGATCGGAAATTCCTTCTGACCATTGTTATTCTGACTGGGCTATCATTCAATTTATACTAGTGTCCACATAAATATAACCATTACTTACTATTTTCTAAGACAACCTCTAAAAGCAGTCTGGTGGCATCGCATCAGTTTAACTCTGCAATGGCTCTCGACATACTTTCAGCTAACATAAAAGTAAACAGCCTGCAGAACGCTTGGTGTTTCAGTAAATACAGAGTTTGAAAGCTGATGACCGTAATCAGCCCGCTGAGGACCACTGGGCTCGATGGCACGGCGCCACTAAAGACGACCTTTTGTTGCCTCTGTAAAGTTACTGTATTATAACCAGTTGTGTGTGTAATATAGCCACAGATGGGGGGCTAACTTTCTCCAGCTGTTTCTGTAATCAAGCAGCTGTCGTGATCAAGCTGTATTTCTGCTGAACAAAACTGCCCGGCCATGAAATAACAGCCACAACAGAGCAGCTACCAAAAAACTCACAAGGTGTTTTAAAGGTACTGGAGGGAAGGCAGGGTCAGACGTGGTGTTCTTAGCCAAACACATGGTCATACTTCAATTTTTTTGCACAAACAACTAAAAAATAAAATAAAAAAAGATTGCAGAGGAAAAAGTGGAAGCTATAAACCTTTTGCAGGTTCTTTGGTTCATGTTCGAGGTGAGCAGTTTTTTGCTCAAGTGAGTGGGCTCCATCTATGATTCCAGTATTCACTTTTTATATGTTCCTATTGCCCCTGGTAGCCTCGACCAATGTCCAGCCCACACCACCATGAGATTGGTTCTACACCAGTAAGCCACAAAATTAAAACAGGTGAAGTAAATAACATTGACCATCTTGTGACAATTCAGTGTTCTGCTGGGAAACTTTTGGACCTGGCATTCATTGGTGTGGATGTTACTTAGACATGCAGCACCCACCTAGACCAGACAAGGCACCCCCACCCCTTTAGCAATGAAACTCCTTGATGGCAGCAGCCATCCCCAGCAGGATGCAGCCTGACACAGGCACACACACAAAAATGCTTTAGGAACAACTCAACAAAAGGTGAAAAACAGCACAAGGAGTGGTGTAGAATGAGCTCACTGGCAGAAAAACACTAGGATACTGACAAGTACATTTTAAAGAGCTGCTCGGGAAGTACAAAAGAGATGTTAAGTGGAGGCTTTTAAATCAGTCGCCTAAATTAGGCCTAAATTCCAGCTAAATGCACCTTGTTGAGGTTCATTGAATTCATTTATGCAGTGATATTCTTGTGGAAGCATTACAACATTAGTGCTAATACAGGAAAGATTACAGATTATACACCAATATGAGTCCATGTTTTTTTTTTTTTTTTTTACATGGTTTCACCTCTGCTGTGAATGAAATTATGTTCTCTTTTTTTTATTTATTTACTAAACAGGTTAGTGAGCAATCGGGCAATGGGACATGTCTCTTGAAAAAGCTAAAAAGCACAAAAAGCAACTTGATGGTACCCCGACAATGTCACATTTGGAAAACAAACATGGACAGATGATATAGTTCAGATTTCGTTTTATCAGAAACTATTTCAGGGTGTATCTAGAAAAGAATTTGGCAAAAAAAAAAAAAAAAAAAGCACATCTGCTGCTCTGCTCCACACAGCATCCTCCCTTAACTTCTCTATGGGAGGTTCTAATACTGGCATCTCCATAAGACATGATGCAACAGCCCAAATACTCTGCCAATAAGAACATTGTTTGAATGGTTCCCTGACATCTCCTGATATCACAAGATGGTACATAGCGTACTTTGTATACATATTAATTCATAGCGTGAGATACGATTACAAAAAAAACATGCTTACTTGACTAAATTCGACAATGCCTTCTTTTAAGATTTAATTTGTACTCAGCTACTGTACTTACAGTAGTCTGATCCACAGAGGCCCCTCCCCTCAACCCATAGGACCCGAAGCCCCCCCATTAACAACATCCTGTTGCCTGACACCACAGGACACCCTCAGAAGGCCCATGTCCATTCTTTGATGAGTCACAACTGTTTTGGAGACACAAGGGAGACCTACACAATATTAGGAAGGTGGACATAATGTTATACCTGATCAGTGTACACAAAGTGGTGTACATATTATCCTTTGTATGTGTTGTTTAAGGTTACAGGAGTACGTGGGTTTATATATGAACATGCTGCACTGACTGTAATACATGCTCACATGGAGGATCTTCAATATAATAATAAACGAAAAAACACAGGAAGTTGGCTTGATAAAAATCCTTGAAAACAAATAGTCCAATAGCTTGATAGATTGATAGATAGATAGGCCAGTAGACGGATATATCAATATTACAAAAATTCATCTTGGAACTGAGACATGGCAAATTGTATACTTGCTCCAGGATATTGCTCTCGCCGCCCTGAGCCGAGGTCTTGCTGCCGCTTCTGCACAGATAGATATGAGCCATCTGCGGCGGCTTTCAGCGCGTCGCCATCGCACAAACCATCTAATAACTCGTGCCAGAGAGTCAGATGCTCCACAATATTTAACATCCATCCAAAAGCCTTTCCCCCAGGAGCGACACCCAATCAAACCAGCTTGTCTTTCGCCGTCCAAATGATGTGATACTAATAATGTTACACACTCAAACAGGCTTATGGGATTACAACCTTCTCTGGAACCGAGAATCTGCGCTAAAAACAAACATGAAAAGGAATTATTTCAGAATATATGTATGAGACACTTATCAAGCAAAAGCAAAAGCATTCCAGCAAAGCATCTAGCTTTGATTTTAAAAGCCGGAAACCTGAAATCCTATCCTCCGCATCTTTGAAGAATATTCATAAGTGCAGATCTAATGAAAGAAATGTGACGCATTGAGCAATTTATTCTCCCCCGTGAATATATCAGAATAAGGTCCAGCCATCCAGGGGAGGCAGCTGGTTGCTATCGATAATGCAACAGGAATTCATTTAGCAGTTCAAATGTGCTGCGGTGTGTTTTGCGTTTTCCATTCCTAATTACAGATAGCAGCAGCGGTGCCTGTTTAGCTGATGCTAAAAGCCTTTGGGGGAAGAGGACACAATTGCCTGCTGAGAAAGTGAGAGTCATTTGTTCTAATTTAATATTTATCTATTGGGAGGCTGGGTTATCAGGGGGAGCTAAATTGAAAGACGCCCAAGCGTGCCCAGACAGAGTCAGCAGAAAACACGGAAAAACAGCACAGCTTTGATGACCCTTAAAGAGAGACGGGAGGAAAGAGCGCGAGAGGCAGGCGGGGACCGTGTGGCAGGATGGATGGACATCACAGCAGAGCTCAAGCACTCTGTGTCCTTAATGACTGTGGAGACAGCTGCTGCTTTCACTTGGTCTGAGTCCAACTAGAGTCTGCTGGTACTCGACGGTGACCGATGCCTCCGGCACGTCCATCAAAAAAATACGTTGATTATGCAAACAGAATTATCCGGTTACAAAAAAAACAAGACTGCGCTTCCAACTCTTCACTTCTTTTACAAACAGTTGTAGGATTTGTAATGCACTCTGGCTCTGGCACAGAAACATGACGATTCTCGATTCCACCCACAAAGCTGTGAACAGCTCAGTTAATTCTCCAGGAAAATTGCCGCCAATGAGCAAAACATTAAAACCTACAGGATTTGGAGAGCTGAAAGAATGTGGATGCTGATTCAGAGCTTTGGAGGATTTATTATTTTATACACAGTATATGCCATGGTTTTGGTCTTTGTTTGGACTTTAGGTTGTCATCCTGTTTTATTGTGTAATTGGTTGCCTGTATGTCTTGACCTTATGTTTTTTTTTCTTCCTATCCTTGCGACAACTGTGTTTTGTTACCCTTTGCGTGTTTAGTCTGTCTCATTGTTAGTTTGTCCAGTCACTTTGCTGTATGTCCTCGATTTCCTTTCCCCAGGCTAGTTTAGTTAATCAAATCTGTTTATTGTACTTTTGATTCCAGCCTAGGTTTTCTTAAAGCACGCCTTTTGTTTCTCTAAACTGTGAGCCAAAAAACTATGGTTAGTTTTTAGTTTTTCTAGGCTATAGTGACGTAAGGTTGGTCTTAAAAGTGCTATTCTTTACTTAACATGAGGCTAACAGACACGAAACAACCACTGGCAGACCTTTATGTGTGAAATCCATCTGAACACATGTTCCACATATACCATTACTGTCATCAGACTGAGCAATACGATTGTAATTTACTTTACCGGGAGTAAGAAACTGAAACATGATTAACCAGATGTCCTGTTCTCTATGGTGCCTTCTGCTTTGTGATGGAAAAACTCAAACATTTAGTCTAAACAATTGTATTTTCTTGCGCTTATCCTCCTCCATGACTCTTCTAATGTTTAGTTGTTGAGTTGTTGATGTTGAAACAGCATCAGAAAGGTGGTAATTCAACCGGATGGTCATTTTGGAGGATGTAGTTTGTGGAGCTGTTAAACCGGATTGAATTAAACACTAGAGTGTTTCTGTTATGTAGCCGAGCCTAGACTAAACTAGACTAAAATGGGGTTCTCAAATTCACTAGCGCTACAAACAACAGCACCCAAACTGAAAACACAGTTGAATCAACAGCTTAGTTATTTAAAACCAATGCTGAATAAGATTTAGTGACTGTTATATTAGAAGGCATTTATATCCACTAGTGTACCTAATGGACCGGCAAGAGAGTGTAAGAATCTGAAACACTGTGCCTGATTGTCTTGTGTGATTGTCGGAAGCGTCTGGCAACAGCCCTTCACTAGACTTCTTCAATAAAATATGTGAATTCATTGTTCTGCCGCGAGTTCAGAAATCAATTTAAGCACACTTTTTCAAATCTAATCTACTGCCCAGGTAAGTCCTTTGAAAACGCCTGAATGAAATTAGAAAGGGTAGGACACGCACGTAGGGTGCTGCTGAGCACTATGAGCACAGGGAGCTGTTATCCATTACTGTGGCAGCACCGTGCTCATCTCGGTTATGTCAGCGTTGTAGTCAGGATCAGAAGCCTCATAGGAAACCGAGGCCTAATCCCATTTAGTCTGGTATTTAACCAGGGGGGGAATCCATCCTGTCAACTTTTATAGTCAGTAATCGCTGCTCGAGATCAAAGACGATGCTGATGCGACTCTACGTTAAGCGTAATACTAAAGGAATTCTTCCTAGTACAAGAGATGGTCAAAAAAGTAAAAATGGAGAGCGAGGACCACATGTTTACGAGGGAGACATTTACCTGGAATTTGCAATTTACGGCTGTTGCCTTGACGAGTCATTTTTGTGTCATATTTGTGAGGACGTGGCTTGAAAGACGTATGCGCACAAGGGAACAAACACTCCTAAATATAATATGAGAGTATGATTATAACTGTGCCTCAGAAATGTGCTGTGGCACATTCAAACGGCTGAAAATAGCATCTGTTATTGCAGTTAGACTACAGTTAAGTACGTTCCATCTGCTACAGTTGTTCCATATATTTCATTTTCTCTTTCAGATGGATGGGATGGCTGATTTGACACGAGGATAACATGCCACCATTCAGGGAACAGCCCGTGACCGTGGAGTATCTTGGAATTGTCACTGACAGAATGAGCAGAGGAAATTGGACAGGGGGTAATTTAGTTTGCATTCTCTATCATTTATAAATATGAGGTATGCATGTTTGTGTGGATGGATGTAAGGTGAGGAGTAGAATTATAATTAGCTTGCCCCAGTGGCAACAATATTCCACCTCTTTATTACTGGCATAGTTTAATTATTATTAGAATAAGTCTGGTAACACTCTATTGGGATTTCATCATGGGGCCCGTTTCAACCATAGACTGTATAAAGATGGACAACGCAACAGCTCCTCAAAAGGTGAAGCCAAAGTAAGTAGAGCTCCCCCTGGTGACTGGCTGCAGTATAGGTCATATGCTCCACCCCCTCCATGTTAGTAGGCGGGACTTAAGACAAACTAAAACACGAAAGTACACGTCACGTTTTTCAAAGAAGGTTTCAGTCATTTTAGGTAGTTAATATAATGCTGATGTATGTTCAAGTGTAAATTTTGCTATTAAGTTTTGTTTTAGTTAGTTATTTGACGCTTTAGAATACGAGAATAAGAAAATGCAAGTGAGTCTAAAGGAAGTGTGGTCGGGTCACCGAAAACGAGGCTCTGCATGGCGCCACTCTTGTACTGTACTGAGCAGACTCTGGCTCCAAATTCACAAATTGGCGCTGCCCATATCCCCAGGAAAATAGCGCCAGTTTGGCCAATGCAAGGAACTGGGGACGCATAGTCCATATTTATATACAGTCTATGGTTGAGACCAGTACAGAGAGCAAAATACCTCTGCGTGCAATGGATAGTCCAACAACCAATGCGAGCAACTAAATATGTGACATTAAGCGGTAACTGTTCTGCTGTCAATATGATAGCGGACTCTAAACAGCACGCTTGTCCAACTGCCATTTTGTTGTAAACTAATTAAATTCTACGACATTCAGGTGACGCGTATGACTACACTGTTACTTTTCTGTCCATCACTGCATAAAGCCCGCCCAAATGATTTATTGATTAGATCGGCACAGTAGAAGAGTTTTGCCGCGGCATTAATCAAAAAAACTACCAACATGTTCATATTTTGTTCTCTTAGTAACCTGGAAAGTAGCGCCCAGTGGGTGCTGTTAAAATGTGCTTAGTGACTTGACGGATTTAAAGGCTTTTATTTTTAAAAACACTCCTTTACTTTTCGCTTTGAAGATAATAGTTCTCTGTAGTTCCCCTTTAAAGCTCACTTTCAAAAGACAGGTCACACTGAAGATGAAGAACTATGAGAAGAATCTGGCTAAAACACTCAATAATGCAAAAGAAATGGAAATTAATTTGGGACAATTACAAACGCAAGGTCCAAGCGCAGCGCCGAGTATTCTTATCTCAAGGCTTCCACGAGATCCAATAAGCTTTTCCCACAGCTGCACTAGATTGATAAATTCTTCAAAACTCCTGAAATGGAGAGGGGCTGGCCTTGGTTCCCGCTCGAAAACAACACGTTAACGATTCCAAAGATAATACAGCCCTTAATTATTTTTCCATTATGAGCCGCTGAAAAAGTGATCAGTCCGAAACTAAACCTCGCTGAGCCGCGTATTGTTCGGCTTGCTTTCTATTTATTGATTCCTTTAAACCTCATTCAAGAAAAGAATAATCCAAAGTGGCGACAAGGCTTTGATAACAGCGGCTGCTGGATTAGTAGCAAGTATGAATTGTTCTATTTGTCATCTCCCGCCGGCTCGCAGGGCTGTGTTTGCTCAAGCGATATGTGTCCGCAACTTGACACCCCCTCCTCCCCTTCACCACATATTTCAGAAACGTTCTATCATCTTTCAATCGGCACGGTCAAAAGTGGGACGCTTGCTGTGTCATGTTTTGTTTTTTTGTTGTTGTTGTTTTTCCCCCCTCCATCCAGTCCTACTTGAAACAAGCAGCTCCAGGCTAAAGAATTCTTAAGGCGTTATAAGTAAGCACAGAGGGATCTAATGAAAGAGGAGATCTATTTGTCCATGAATCCGACATCACAAGCCCAAGAAAGTAGAGTTAATCATAAAACGTATTGATTCTTCTCGGTGTGAGCTGAAATGTGATTCCAGTGGCCCAGAGCGATGTGACTGCTGTCTCTCCTTGTTTGCTAGCCTGACACGTTAGTGTACCGTCTGCAGTGCAGTGTTTCCAACTCTTTCTAATGCAAATAATGTCTTCCCTGGACAAATGGTACGTTTCAGTAGGTGCACTGACAAAAACTAGAGGGGAAGTTTTGTTGAAGCGCTCACCGATCCAAACCATGTACTTTAAATGTACTCGAAAACAAAACCCTCGCATCTTTGTACAGTTTGATTCAGGGCTTTGCTCCAAAACTGTCGTTGCTTCTCGTCACAAATGACACATTCTGACCCTGTCCTTCAAACTGACTCCTGACATATTATTATTTGTTTCTTGTCTCCATTTATAAATTAAATGTTCTGATTGGAGGGAAAACCAGAATGAGATGGGCGGCGGAGCTTTTCAGCTAGGTGTTAGCTTACCCGATAAAATTGATTGAGATCCTGGGTCACAGAGGTGTGGCCTTTTCAGTTTATAATGAGAACGTTTTAATTACCTAGTAAGTGTGTAATTGTGAAGTTAATTAATCTTGCGGGGAGCTGAGGAGTAGTGGTTAGAGGTGCGGCTTGGGACCGGAGGGTCCCAGGTTCAACTTGCTCCATGGTCTGCTTAGAGGCTGCAGCCCATTGCTCCAACAGTACACGCTACTGTGTGAATGAATGGATGGGTCAAACAGCAGGAACACAATTTCCCCTCGGGGATCAATACAGTATATGTTATTATTATTATTATTAACGTAATCAAATCTAGGCATGGTGGTTAGCACTGATGCCTCACAGCAAGAAGGTTCCTGGTTCGAATCCATGCCGACTGGGTCTTTCTGTGTGGAGTTTGCATGTTCTCCCTGTGTCTGCGCGGGTTCTCTCCAGGCACTCTGGCTTCCTCCCACCGTCCAAAGACATGCTCGGTAGGTTCATTGGTGATTCTAAATTGGCTGTAGGTGCGCATGTGAGTGTGACTGGTTGTCTGTCTCTCTGTGTTAGCCCTGCGATAGACTGCCGACCTGTCCAGGGTGTACTACCCCGCCTCTCGCCCGATGACGGCTGGGATAGGCACCAGCCCTTCACAGGACAAGCAGTTACAGAAGATGAATGAATTAAGATGAATCAAATCTAACTTGGCAACATTATAAGAAACAAAGCCTGGCTGATTCTCTCTGAAGGGCTCCGACCCCAGGTTGGTAACCACGTCTTTAATCAAAGACAGAGTTGGAAAACTCTTGCAGAGGGTGACGTTGTCTTGCATCATCTAACATTAAGAGCAATGACAAGTAAAAGAAAACAGCGCAGAGCCATAATTACGATCCACCTCACTCATAATGCAAACAGCTCCACTACACCCTCGAGAAAAGCTGCAGCTACATGTGACGCTATGCTACGTTAGAGCCTGAGCTGATTCTGGTTAGCACAAAGATGAGGAAAAGGTCGGAGTGCGGTTCGTAAATAGAGAGACAACTGCAGCTCTGTATTTACGGTATTGACGTCCACACATACAAGAGAACAATAGTTTATGGCATTTCACCAGAGTCACATCTGAGGGTCATGAGTTTGCCGCCACTAAGCAGTGTAGTTACAGGCATGGCACACACATGCGTCACAGGCAGCCCGATATAGCCACATACCTAAATTGAAG
This sequence comes from Chelon labrosus, assembly GCF_963514085.1. Lineage (NCBI taxonomy): Eukaryota > Metazoa > Chordata > Actinopteri > Mugiliformes > Mugilidae > Chelon > Chelon labrosus. The sequence continues at coordinate 9,163,143 of NC_140360.1, forward strand.
GCAGAGTCTTTGATCATGGGAGATAGCCGGATCTGAAAGGTAATTCGGGGGGAAGCTACAGCAAGGACGAAATTGAGGGCAAACAGACATCGCAAGAGGATCTAACATATAAACAAGCTTCGGCTATTACTTCCCCTGCCTATATCTTCTGCTTATACGATCAAAATAGTCTTAGTGATGGCCTGTTTCCATAGCAACGTTAAAGCCCTCTGTGCACATGTGTACACAAACACAGATAAACACATGCCGGTTCCATTGACTGTGGTTTCCACTTAGGCTGCATCAATAGATGAGCGAGTCCGATTTGGAGAGTATTGTATCTGATGTGGCCTGACCTAGCTGACAGGACGTATTCTCCACGTGAAGAGGGAGATAACGTGGCCATAGAGAGCAGCAGGTCAGAATCATTCTGGTTTTGGCACTTCTCTTAAACTGGATGGGGCTGCTGGTGAGCTTCCACAAAGCAGCAAACCTTGAAAACTGTAAATAAGTAAAAAGAAATACCAAAGAACATACACACTGTACATACACAACCTAAAATACCAGTCAGTGTAAGTGCTTGTCAGACAAAACTGGTTGCCTGGCAACATGCCACCCTCAATAAGCATATGTTGTTGAGTTGATTGCATGCCCCTCGAGGCCCATATTCCAAGCCATTACACACAACAATAAATGCATCAATGCATTTGAGGTGTGCAGCTGATGACCTGCAGCACTTCATCCAACAGATTACCGTGGCTGCTGCTCATGATTGCAAAATAAACTATTTTTGTTGAATGACTTAAAACTAAAACATAAATCAGCTTGTGTTTTTGGAAGTGAAATGTTTTTAATGTGAAGCTGCAGCAGTAGATGTTGCGATGTGTTGCAAGATGTTAGCACTCAGCATCCATATCCAAACATCTGTATATAAAGGGTTAGGGTTAGGGTTAATACATTGGCAGCAACTTTTGGCAACAACTTAAAACAGCATTTTTCCAAGGAATGTCACCACAGACACACAATTCACGACCATGCAAACATATATATTGCAATAATTTCATCAGCAGGACATGGACTAAGTCACCATAGTACTGCCTCATTTGGTGATAGATGATAGTGACTCAACAGAAATGTAATTACGTGAAAATGTTTAAACTTTAAGGTCAAACGGCAGAAAAATTCCCAAAACACATCCACAAAGCCAAAAGAAATACAAAGGCTCTGTCATTATGAAAAAACTTTAGTAGTTCGGTTATCTACGAGACGTGTAATATCAAGTATTATGATGGATTAACTAGCTCTGGGCATTTGCTGCACTTACTATGATCCCCTCTTATCTGTAACAGCTTACCTAAGGCCCTGGATCTCTTTCTAGGCAATCCCCTATGAGCTTCACCACCATTCGATGCAGGAAAATCAAGCTAAGGCCACCTTCTTACTCAACACCAAAATCAAACATTAACGATTTCTGGCAACCAAATAAGGCCCCTTTCTTTGTTGGTACCTCCAACAAGTGTAGTGTTTCAATCCACTACATACAATCTGAAAACATTTTGCTTGGTGTTCAAAACAGACCTCATGCTTGCATTTCACCTTGAAGGATGTGCTTTCCTATTTCCCCTGTCCCAGGAGGCTGGAAAGGACAATTAAGTCATTGCTCCAGTTGTACTGGGAGTCCAGCTAGAAGGGCTAGTAGTCACAAAATCTCTGAGGTACTGGATACTGGATCAATGGAGACTATTAAGTATGTTGTGCTGCTGCTCCCATAGCTAGTGTACGTTGTTGTTAGTGCCAGACCTTGACCCCTGATGGAAAGGGTTAAAGCTTGGGGAGAGTGGAGCTTAATGGAAGATGGAAACTGTGCAGCGTGTTAAAGGTCCGCACAAGATCTCAGCTCCCTCGCCTGCGCTGTTAAGAGCCCTCGCAAATCAATAGGCTAGTCGTGTTCAGTTCTCGCAGCAGAGAGCTAGAAACATGTCACTGTTTATTACGTATAATGGGCCTGCAGACATAAGGTGAGTGGATCTCTGCTGTAGGAAAGGACTCACAGATTTAGCATTTTAAGGATGTTGGTGCAGCACTAAATGCAAACACACTGACAAATACCTCAGACATGGCTCGTGAAGCCTATTGCGTGCTCAGATTAACCGAAGAGATTGTTACCAACATTCAGAATCCCGAATGGCTGATTTGAACAGCTGTAATACTCAAAAGACATTGTTATTCAAATGAATGTAAAGTAAGTGTGGGAATAACATCATGAACATTTCAACAATGAGGATTCAGCTTGGTTAGAAAAGAACTGTGACCAAGATATTAGACTTAGACAGACTTTACTTGTCATTTGGATTTACATCACCATGAAATTATGGTGCAATGGCTCAGAGCAAAGCAGGAATACTGACAGAAACAATATATACAAACATAAAATAAATATGCATATAAAAACTTTTGTATAAAAAGATAAATGAAAGATAAATATACTGCACAGTCTAATTACAGGGTAATATTCCACGGCAATACGGCACAGAGGTCCTTAGTGCGCAGTCCTGTGTAGGTGTGTGTGGGTGAGGAGAGGAGAAATATTATAACGAGTTATGTAGTCAGATATGTAAACATTTTACGGCAGAAAATGTCTTTCTGGTAACTGACTTTCAGGAGTTGGCATGTTGTATTGTCTTCTGTTGTCCTTTGTTCTATTTACAAAAGGGTTGGAAAACATTTTTAAATATTACCGATGTTGTCAAGCCTGTTGTTGTTAACTGGGTATTTTTTCAAATTATTTGAACTGGCATGAATAAAAGTCTTATAAGGAATCATGTTAACAGGTAGCCTGACGAGCCAGACCCACATTAAATGTAGGGTCTGGGCACTCTCCATAGACAGGGCTCAACCGGAGGGGTGGGATAAACGGTTGTCTTTCAAACTCCCTCTCCACGCAATAGGATAGCGCTACAACCAATCAGAGCAACGAAGAAGGTGACGTAGTCAGAGCGACGGAAAAGAGAGTTCCTTTCTCAGAGAAAAGCTTAACTTCAAGTCTTTCAGAGTGGCGGCCAAAGCCGATTCGAAAGAAAGTTGTTCGCTAGCAGCAGCCATCGCTCTGGTAGTTCTAGCAGGATGGGGAATTCACGCGTAATTCACGGAACTTATGGTCGCAGGTCAGTCGTCATCATGTTAAGCCCGCCCACCGACTCGTGATTGGCCCGGTCCATCTTGGATTTTTCGAAATCTCAAGGCAACGGAGAGTAAATAGACTGCCCCTGGAAGCAAATGTAATTTGCTGCCGCTAGGGGCGCGTCTAGATTCTAGGCTAGTTAACAGGGTGATCAAATTAAAAATTTGTATTGTATTGATGTTGGAGGGTTCTTGAGTCTTTGGAACGAGTGGAGTGTCCTGATGCCCTGGGTTTGCTCTGGCCCGGATGCTCCAGAACCTTTGCAACGCCACTGACAGGTAGCAAACGTCACCAAAAGTCCAAAAGACATAAGGTCTTGAACAGCTAGCATGTCCTACTGCACAACTTAGACTGCAGTTTTGTATTAACTGGCATTGTGAGTATTTGCAGTCTGCTTCTGTATTTGCTGTTGTTTTGAGTGTTATCCAATCCAATCCAATCCACTTTATTTATATAGCACAATTTTAACAAACACAAGGTTTCCAAAGTGCTTTACACGATAAAACACAATAAATAGATAACACAATAGAAACATAATAAAAGATGACGTAGTAAAAAATATGCATGTATACACATAAAATCAACAACGTGTCAGTAGCAGGGACGTGCGGTCAGGGGAGGCATCATGACGATAATGACGCTAAAATAAATTATACTATTTGTCCATTGGTCTGTGATATAAATGTAATTTCAGTATGATTCCAGTCATTTCGATCATTTTTATAGTCAGAATCGCTGAATTTATGTATTTCCTGTGTAAATACAAGGAGAAACGCAAGTTGAGTATTGCGACAGGAAACGTGCGCTCCCTCTCTCTTACCCGCTACAGATTCGACATTGTTCCTTTTAGCAAAATATGTACCTTACATAAATGTGCGTAAAGGATGCTCATTTGAGATATGAAACTTAAGCAGTTAGTGTGGAGCGGCGCATTTAAGCTACTCCATTGGGTTCATAATTGTAAATCTGCGCCTCACCAGCCACGAACCTGGTTAGTAGCACAGGTATTGTCAAACTACGTGTGTTTTCCATTTGCTTTCTTAAGTTGCAATGCGTCAAGCTCTCTCGGACACCGTGGGACCGTCAGCCAATCGTGATTATGATTAATTAGAGAAAGAAAATGGGGTTTTGTTGAAGAGGGTCTTAAAGAGACTGGCGCTGCTTTAGTATAGTGAAGTCAAGTAAAAAGATTCACCAAGAATAAATGTTGAAAAGGTGGATATCGCATTGAAAACAGATAAAGTTGCTCAGACAAAGCATAAATGACTACTTCCTGATATGCGTTTAAATTCATGGATCAATGCCTCAACCAAGGTTTTTATCAGCGAAGCACCACTTATTAACACACTTCACGCCGACTTGTTTGGTCTACTGGTCACCACGGTTCTGCCTGCTCTAAAAAGATTTTTATGGGATAAATATCAATGTGGAAAAACAAATTTGTTTCAGAGTTCAATGAACCTCTTTCAGACAACATTCAGCGTGTCCAAATGCTGCCACTAATTGCGCACTCAGAAAGTGTAATCACATGTTTTTGTTTTGCATTCTAACCGCAGATGATGATTAAATGTGATTCATTATATTGTAATGTATTAGGGCGACACCAAGCAGCAGCAAAGGATTACAGCTTCTTACATTTGTATTTTTTTTTTTTTACTGAGTCATGACAATTTCCATACCATTACTGTCTCACTGTGACGGAGTGCTCTTTTCTCTGCGGGCAACATTCAGAACAGTCCGTCTATAATGAAATGGTTTTCAATTTATTCCTTACAAGATAAGACGTCATTTTCAATCTGCTCAACGTACAAGTCCACCAGCTTGAGGAGTAATATCATACATCTCGTGCTGACAATTCAATTTTTGGGTGCCCCCTCCCTCCCTATCTAAAAACTGATTGCAGGTACCAGATAAAGAAAAAGACCAGATTTTATACTTTACTTTTGGATACTATCTGCTCAGAGAATGAGATATCCCTGGACATTTCATTGAGTGCCGTACCTTAGACCGCAGCAGCATTAAGAATGACAGGGCTTCGACCTTGTCTGTGTGAGCACCATCGCTGTGAATAATATTGACTGAGATCAGGGCAATTATGACGTTGAGGAAAGGCAAAAAGAAAAGGGAAAAACCTAATCGAAAACGGGAAAATGACAGAGACTACTAAACATATGACCTCGGCTTCACGCTTGCTGCCTTTGATATGAAAGAATCATTTTCGGATTCAGGGAACACGCTGAAACTGTGAACTTGGGCCAGCTAATTCTGTCATTCTGAGAACGCTGCCGGACGTTTTGACAGCGAGAGTGAAAACCCAGGCAGCGCTCCGGCTCTTCCCAGCCCGTAGATGAAGACAAAACTCCCTTTGAAGCAAATTACCCAATTTCCATTCTCATTTGTCACACTCTGGGATTGAGCTAGGCCACAATAAGCCGTCACCACAGTGGCGCATGGCAGCCTACCTCATTGGAGCAAGGCCTATTAGACAGACCTGGTGGAGTCAGAGGACAGGTTGAGAGGGCAGATGGGACCATGGTGATGTATTATGCATGGGTAGAAACCATGCTCCGGTGGGCCAGCTGAGGCCCCAGTCAGGGAGGGACAGACTGACCCAGCCAGACCCATCACACATTTGCTCCCTCTGCAGCACCTCCCCCCACCGGTCCTCTGAGAGTGCAGGCAGCCTGCACTCTACCGTGACCCTGGGCACGGGTCCAGCACTATTGGCTAATATATGTGGAAGTCGGTGAGTTGTGTTGAAATATTAATCTGAACACTTCCAGAATCGACATTTTAATATACAACAGGCGTATCCTGTCCACACTGACTCTAAATAGGGGTTATCTTAGCAAATGCTGCCATTAGAGCACTTCAGCAGCTTTGGGTGGCTACTAAACTATTATCAATAAACATCACTTATATGGCAAACATGGTGCAAAACTCATTTGATCATCCAGCTGCCATGGAGCAGCATTGAAAGGGAAACACACTGATCAGGCATAACATTATGACCACCTTCCTAATATTGTGTAGGTCTCCCTTCTGCCTCCAAAACAGTTGTGACTCTTCAGAGAATGGACATGGGCCTTCTGAGGGTGTCCTGTGGTGTCTGGCAACAGCATGTTGTTAGTGGAGGGACTTTGGGACCTCTGTGGATCAGGCTTGTTCCAATGCATCCCACAGACACTTGATCAGTTTGGGATCTAGTGAATTTGGAGGCCAGGTCAACACCTTGTGTTGTTCTTCATGTTTTTTTGAGTTGTTTCTGTGTCAGGTTGCATCCTGCTGGGGATGGCTGCTACCACCAAGGAGTGTCATTGATATGGGGTGGGGGTGCCTGGTCTGGTCTAGGTGGGTGCTACATGTCTAAGCAACATCCACACAAATGCCAGGTCCAAAAGTTTCCCAGCAGAACATTGAACTCTCACCAGATGGTCAATGTTATTTACTTCTCCTGTAATTCTCCTGAAATCAGTGGCTCACTAGACCCCAGGTTGATTATTAAGCATTAACTCAAGTCAGTGCTCTGCAGATGTGATTCACTGCCCAAAAAAAAAAAAAAAACCTTTCGAATGTTTGGAATGATATGACTTACTGTGCAGCTTTAATACAAAAGGATTTATCATCTATTATCTTCCAAAAAGCATAAATGTTTCATTAGATTTAAATAAAACTGCAACCATGTTACTTCACTGAGAAATCTAGTTTGTACACTCCACTGCTGAACAAGATCGATTCTCTCAGAGGCGGCAATCCAAGAAATATCGATCAGCTCACTTCATTGTGATGCTACAATATCATTGCAGGAAATATTGATCTGATATTTTTGTATATTCATAATTTTCAGCTCAACACTTTGTGCAACCGAACTGACACCATGACGGTGTGCGTTTCTGCTTTGTTTGTTTCTCTCTATTCTTCCCCAGTGACGGGCGTGTCTGCAGCTCTCCACTGATGATTAGAGCCGAGTGGAGGTTAGAGGGGGTCAGATAGATCTTATTTATCAGTGTCTCCACTCAGTCACTGTCAAAGTCACCTTTGCTGGCCTCCAAACTGCATCCGCACTCCCCCCACTCCTGCCCAAACTATACATTTTTCTCCCTCCCAACCCCTTGCAACTGAAGAGTGACAGCTCAGCTAATGTAGTCACAGCTGAGTACAGCACGGGGTAGGAGGGGGTTAGAGGGAGGGTTGGTCTCCTCCCAGCTTGACTCCCCATACACACCAGATGGGCCTTTGGTGTAAAAGGAAGATCCACATGAAGCAGCTCTGCAGTGGGCCGTCTCTTACAGGACAATATCATAGCTTTATTCTGATGGTATGTCATGATACTGCAGCTGAGAGAGGTGAACGGAGACCTGATGAATGAAAGTTTTTATGTGTGTCGACAACCACCTCATTAAGTCAGGGAGTTTTTCGACTGGTTAGATTTAGGGCCTCATAAGGAGTTGTTAAGAAAATAAATGGATTACGGCTTCAATAAAAATGTAAGCAGAAATAAATCAGATCTGATTTTAGTGAAGAAATAGCCAATCAGCCACAACATTAAATCCGCTGACAGGAGAAGTAAATAACATTGACCATCTTGTAACAATACAATGTTCTGCTGGGAAACTTTTGGACCTGACATTCGTGTGGATGTTACTTAGACATGTAGCACCCACCTAGACCAGACCAGGCACCCCCACCCCATAACAATGACACTCCTCCTGTAGCAGGATGCAGCCTGACACAGACACACACACAAAAACAGTTTAGGAACAGCTCAAAAAAACATGAAGAACAACACAAGGTGTTGACCTGGCCTCCAAATTCACTAGATCCCAAACTGATCAAGTATCTGTGGGATGATCCACAGGACCCAAAGGCCCCCACTAACAACATCCCGTTCCCAGACACCACAGGACACCCTCAGAAGGCCCATGTCCATTCTCTGATGAGTCACAACTGTTTTAGAGGCACAAGAGAGACCTACACAATATTAGGAAGTGGTCATAATGTTATGCCTGATCAGTGCACATAAAACATGTTATATAAAACAAGCATATCTCTTTGATCTAAAGCAGGCCCTTTAAAATCCTTGTTTTTTTGCATCTGCCAGCACTAATGCACGTTGCATGTCCACTCTCCACATTCCCGCTCATCAAAGATTTGCTTTGTACGCCAGAACTCATCGCTCTAGGCTTTTTCATGTCCCCTTCACAGCTGCTCATACCTGGCCACTTGGTTAGTGGGCCACGGCTGGATCTCATATGCCAGGTCTGTCTTTTTTTATTAGTTTGACTTTGAAAAAAAAAAAAACATGTAGTCTCAGTGTCTGAGAGCTAGAGATTAGAGAAGCAGCTTTGTGACATTAAGGTCACATGGTCACATCTTATGTCCATGGTTGAGGAGGCTTAACCCTCAGGCATCAGTTTAGTTTACTGCCCTGTTGAGAAATATTTTGCAAATATTTTTTTCTGCAATAATCTCTTGAGGATTTTAACCCTTTAAATGCCACTTTGATTACTTAAAGTCACTGTTGTTTTTATGAAAAAAATTATTATTTTTTAGTTAGTTTTTGTGTAACATCAGATTTAAGATTTATTAACCTCTTGAGTCATTGGTGGACAAAGATGTCCCATTGACTCCCATTATTTGGAAGACTTTTTTAAAGCAAGCATCTAACATCTAAACCACTCCCTGGGTGCAGAAAGCATGGCAGGTCACTACTCCAATACAGGAAATAAAACATTTTAAAATGAAAAAATATATAAAATCAAATCACTATTGAATTAAAATAAATTTGTAATTGTGCGTATTCAAGTTTCGTCTTAAGAGAAAGATTGACCAAGAGACGGAAATAGAACACCTGGTCCTTTTGAACCCTTTGTTACGTCATCCTTTAGTCTGATCAGGGCTCACAAACACTATTTTAATCATTACCAAGCTACAGTGCCACAACCCTAGTCACTACTCTATCATCACTACACACTTAAAGAAAACCAAACTTCACATAACAGCCATTTATGTATTTAGAGTTTAATCTAGACAAAAATGACAAGAATCTCTCAATTTACTTAAATTATATTGTATACTTGGGACAAGTACCCTGCACACTGTCATAGTCTTTTATAGGCTGGATCTAACCAATTAAATAAACATAAATTGAATGACACATCCACTATTTAATACTGTGTGACTGAAATGAAAAGGGCAACAGCACAAAAAGGGCCGACAGAATAAAACGAAGGAGTGAATTAACGAGAGTGTCTGATATAAATATGCATCACTGGTCTCTGCCTTTCAGAGGTAGGATGAAGAGATGAAGTGATAAAGCTAAGAGAGAAAGAAGTGTTCAGAGACGGCCATGCCAGTTTATTTTCTCTGTGCTCTGAGTATCAAACACAACTTTTTAGCCTCGGAGAGAGAAGGAGACACAGAGAAAGACAAAGAAATGCTAAGTAGGTACACAATGCTTGGATCTGTGCGGTAAACACAATGAGATGTTTAGCTGCTTTTGAAATCCACGATGACTCATAACGACAGCTAATAGAGACACAACCACTTAGCGCTTGAAGTTAAACAATCGTTGTTGTCGTAGAACACAGTTCACAGCCATTTTTATGCAGCAACATCTGTTAGGTTGTAGCCGCGCTCGGAACATTTTTTCCCAGCAAAATTAATTTGGATTCTCTGCGAGTGAGTACAAACAACGCTGTAACAAATTAACACAACAAGCATGAGCGTATTAAATCGCAAAACAGCTCAATCACACTTTGCCACTTCAGCTCAGTGCATCCTCCCTCCCCTTAATTGGAGCTCTTAGAAATCCAGCCTCTCATCGTGTCCTCTTCCTCCTCTTCCCGAGCAAAGGTTATGTGAAATTATCCGCCATAACAAGAGCGAGACGAATGGAGAAAACCCGAGAGGGTAGGAGAACACGCTTCCCAACAATGTTCCCATCATTTCCATTTGATGCAACTACTGTGATTCAGCACCCCGTGCATTGCTGCATCTGCTTACTTGGGTGATTGATGCATCAGAAAATGTATTTTTTAGGGACACCGGGGTCATCTCTAAATAAGAGAAGATGCCTCAGTGAAAGGGCCTGGTAGGGGTTGAAGCAAGGAGAAACGCATTAAGTGACAGAACATGTTTCTTTCAGTAGATCTGTCACTGCGCAGCAAGTATTTGAGTGGCAATTGACTCTCATGCAGGAAACGTAACCTTGTTATTTCACCCCTATTACACACAGTCAATAATTTCATTTCATCTGAGGCCCTTTGCTGGAGAAGCTCAGAAACAGCGTTCAGTGCCTTCACAAACAATTTGCACTGGTGCAAAACGAAGCATGTAGTCCACTTTTACACTACGAAGCCTGTGAACTCTCTGTTGTCATCCTGTTAATCTGAGCATTTCACTGTGAATTAAATGTGTCCTGTCTCATATCTCTCAGCACAGCAGATATGATTATATCCAAGCTATTTATCAAACGTATTAATTATTAATCACTTAGCTGACAATTAAAAATGCCATATTTCGTCAGTATCAGTGGGCATTGTTGAAAGTGAAGCAGGAAGTAGAAACAAATATTAACCCGACTGCCAAAAAAGACACAGAGCTGGATAGCGTTTGGGTGGCGTTGTTGCATATTGAGCCAGACTGATGAGTGCACAAATATAAATGACTCGCACCAGCGTTGGCTATGTGCATACGTTACTGCGTCTGGGTCCCGCAGTACTCTAAAAGCACCTTAAGACTAGGGTTGCCAACCTTCCCCTGAGAAACAGAACCGTCCCATAATTAGAAACAAAAGAACGCGTCCCGTATTGAGCTAAAACGGGACGCACTTTGTCCCGTATTACTGTGAGAATCAAATATAGTATGTAAAATGTCAATGCCGCCTTATATGTACATTTACGGTAAAGTTATTTCCAGGCCGTCTCCTGCTCTGTGACCAATCAGCTGACAGCGGGAATCCTGCTCATCTCATTGGTCGAGGTACTGTTGCCTGCGAAGAAGATACCGGAAGACAACAAAGCAACAAATTTTCCTCACACTTTCTGTTTTAACTTTACTTACTGCACTATTACAAGAGGAATGCTCTGCTTTCTATTGTTTTATATTCATTTATACAGTTTTAAGTTAAGCAGGACAGGTTTCTGTTCAAGAAAAACATTAATTTTATTCTGTTCATTTTGTTATTTTGTATTAAAAATAAATTGAAGAATAATAATTTTCCATGTGTTCATATCACTCAAAAATACTAATTCAATTCAGGTTCTAGTCAAATAGCTAAAAAATCATTTCACACGCACAAAATAGAGCTAAAAAAAAAATCACCACGCCGGGAAGGGTGAAGGCAATCCGATCGCCTGGCCCTGCCAATGGGGTGTCCCATATTTATTTTTCAGGGAGTTGGCAACCGTACTTAAGACTCATTTAGGCTACTGCGGGACATAGACGCCGTAACCTACGCACATAACCTACGCAGCTACCTACGTTGCCAACACCGGTGTAAGCCATTTATAATTGTGCCTTGTCACTCTGGCTCGCTCTGTTAAGGCGCCACCCAAACACTAGTTGGCGCTGTGTCTTTTTTGCCAATCCGTTTAATTTTTGTTTCTACTTCCTGCTTCACTTTCAACAATGCCTATTGAAACTTTTGCCGAAATTTCACACAATTTCGCCAAAGACGAGTCATACAAATGTTTGTACCTTCGAACCTCCTCAGTTAACCTTTCCTCGATGTGTTCCATCTTTCTTGATCCAAAACAATCGATTAGAAAATTGCAGGGATGGAGAAACAGCCGGAAATATTAAAGCGGAAACGCGCTACTACCAAGCGAACCAATCACGGCTCTTGCGGTCTGCGTCGCCGCGGTTTGTAGTTACATTTCTGGGGATGTGCAGGTCAGGTTATGACACTAGGGTCTGTCGCCTTAACTACAGCGTCAAATCGGTGCAGAAGTCTAAAAACCGCCTATTAGAATGTGGTATTTTTCCAGGTGCAGCATAGAGTTTATTTAATTCACCTCCATCACTATAATTTCAATAATTCTCACTGAAATCAAATCGTTCTGGTGAAAATGTCAACTTGGGGTGTGAGGAACCTGTAATCATGGCCACCCTTTCAGCCATTTCTGGTTTCTCTGTCTCTCCAGACCGACCCATGGCTGTTACATGTTAGTTTATTAACTGTCATTGGAATAATTGCGATTAATGATTTAACTGTCAATGCCAAACTTTAAAACCTTTATGTTTTACAGCTACATTTCTTAAAACATATATTGCATTAGACTGTTAACATGTGCCATGTGGCGCTTCTGCTGCAGATGTTGTTCCAAGTTTGGTGAATTGGATTATGGTGGTTTCATGGAATCGCTGATTTTATTTATTTTGCAAATATGAAACATCGCCCTTTCCAAAAGTGACTGGGATCTCCTCTTTCATTTGGCTTAAACCCACAAATATGCCAGTAAGCGGCTCAAGATGAACCATCGATTAAAAGAGCGCCAGTCAAACCTAAAACCAATGTGGAAATTACGATGAAAACGCGTTTCATCCAGCAAATAGGGGCAATTGCAGATTATATAATCCCCATCTGGCAGCTTGGGAGTTTACGAATGCACCGTCTCTGCGTACCTGAGCATCCACGAGGAGGTGTCTCATCACAGTCATGGACTTCTGCAGTGGCTCCTTCTCAGGCGGAGGAAAGACGGGCTCCTCCTTCTCCACGGACTTGGGTCCAGTCACCATGAAGCTCGCAATCTGGTCATTCAGGCTGTTTAGAGACTGCACAGCTAGTGGGAGGCACGAAAATAGAAAAAGAAGAAAAAAGAAAATCACCATAAGTAGGTTGTTGACGTGCAGAGCATTTTTCTTTTTTTCCAGCTTGTCTTGTAATTTATTGACATCAGTGTAAATGATCATAAAATCCTTATTAGTATTATTATTTATTTTATTTTTTTTGTCTGTGGATGCACTGCCGACCTTTTGCTGAGGAGGAACAAGAGAGATAGGGTTTGGTGAGAACACGGTTTCCTACTGTCACACTGTCACCAACTTTCCCTGTCAACGCCCTCTCTGGTCCAGAATGTTCCATGTCGGCCTGAGAGCCATCCTGTTTTTGTTTCCCTGCTCTTACCCTTGCGTGGCCCTCTCCTTTCAGGTTTCCTCTCCGGCTAGGCTCCCACATTACAAAACTCGCCACCCTTACTGTACTTCCTCCTTCGCGAACCCTCCACACACACACACACACACACCCACACACATACACACACACACACACACACACACACACACACAAAGACTTCCTCAACACTCTTCCCATTTGCCATTACCTGACCTTTGATCTTTGAAAGGTCGGCACAAATATTTCCGAGGCCACCCACATGGTGGAAACGTTGGATAAACGAAGGAGTCGGAGAGAAAAGCCACTGCCATATTTTTGCGCCTTTTTAGCATAAGTAGCTTTTGTATTTTTCATGAGCTGCCACACCAGCCCCTAATGCCTCGTTATCCGTCTTCCCAGCGTTTAAACTTTCCTAAAACCTTACATTTAAAGCGACAGAGGGAGACAGAGGCGCTGCGATGAAAGGCTGACCTTCTGCCCAGAGGTCATCTCATGCAAACTGAGCCATCACGTCTCCTCTGCTAAATAAACAAATCCAACCTGACAAGTTCATATGAGTTGAATGATTTTAGGCCAGGCATCTGCGTCTTTTCAGGATGCAAATTTAAAGCCTCTTTCAGACACAAAAGCCCACGCGCAGAGAAAAAAAAAAAAAAAGCATAGATTAATGTGTTACATAACCACGAGAATCTTTCACCGTGGCTGACATTTTCAAGCAAACAAGCTTTGAGTAGGAAATTTGACAAGTCGGCACCGAAAGGCGGCAGAGATAAGAAGGGAACGAGGGGGTTTGAAGAGGAAGACTGTGTCCCCTCGAGGTGAGAGTTGAGCAGACGTCAGAATAATGAATAGCTCGCAGACACTATACGGCCAGTTAAGCTCTCTAAACGCTGACTGCAGTCTGGTGAGTTAAGAGTTTGTTCTTTCCAGCTTATGCTTTAATTGCGATTGATTTAAAAGGCAAATGGTCACATTTAGTCTTACCAGTAATTTCAGCATATTTTCAATCAAGCGGAAAACCACACAGTGGCACACTGTATGGAGCTGGTTAGTGAGATTTCAGGCACTGAGTCATAGTGCCCTCTACTGGGAAAATAATGAACACGCACTAGTGACACAAGTAATATTGAAAATGCACAAGCTGATGTCGGCTTTGTGACCCTGCAGCTTTCAGGATGTGCCGGAAATTATTTTATATCAAAAGTCATGTCATGTATACACCAATCTGCCACAACATTAAAACCACTGACAGGAGAAGTGAATAACATTGACCATCTTGTGACAATACAACGTTCTTCTGGAAAACTTTTGGACCTGGCATTCATTCATGTGGATGTTACTTAGACATGTATCACCCACCTGGACCAGACCAGGCACCCCCACCCCATAACAGACACTCCTTGATGGTATCAGCAGCCATCCCCAGCAGGATGCAGCCTGACACAGGCACACACACAAGAACGCTTTAGTCAGTTAAGAGTTTGTTCTTTCCATCTGTGGGATGCAAAGGAACAAGTCTGATCCACAGAGGCTCCTTTCCTTGTCCCATAGGACCCAAAGGCCGGACACCAACAATGAGTCACAACTGTTTTGGAGGCGCAAGGGAGACCTACATAATATTAGGTTATGCCTGATCGGCGTATGTGCTTCTTCTAAGCAAGAGGGAAAGCAGATCAGTGGAGACAAGTAATTTGTCCAAGAGCTCCTTGAGTCAGCTGCACACTAAATGACCAAAACCATGTTCATCACAATGTGGTAAATACATTGATTTTCATCAGTCTTAAGTTAGGGCTCAGGTGTCTGCACATATGGCCATGGTATCTGGTAACCTATATCAAATCAATACAGCAGCTCTGCATTAATTCTAGCTTTACAAAGTTGACACAATGCTACGCTTTGAAATCAATATTGCTGGGCATGTGTAAATTCAATAATGTGTTTAATAGTGGGGTCAAATTTAAAAGGTGTAATATAACCTACAGCATCACCCTATTACAACCAAATGACCTGGGAATCAAAAGGCTTCACCGGTGCAATGAAGATGACTTAAAACTAAAACAACAGATCAGACCAGTGAAGTGTAAACATCATTGGAATAAGAAAAAAAAGATTAAAATTCATAGCCATCGATCAAGCCACACTATGCGCCGAAATCAATACAGATATTTTGTCGCGGTCCGGTGGGTCTCGCACCTTTCTGCCCTGCGTATTGAACACCGAACACAGATCGCCCGGCCGTCGATGCCGCGATCATTAAGCCTCCGAAGCAACAAGGTGCAAAAACAAAATGATGTGGAAGTGCCGTTTCAGGTTTAATGACGCGCACAATCGATGCCTTCTGCTAAAAGATGCCATCAACAGAAATCGATTCAGGATCTACACGCGTCCACACTCCATCAAGGTCATCGTTCTCCAGCTGCACACACGTTCTCTCAAGCATAAACCGAACAGCTACAACTATAGATTTCATTATATCATTAAACATTATCTATTTCAGTAGGAACTAATGTGGCCAGGGCTATTTGGAAAACATTAGTAGAACATTTTTACGACCTGGAACTGATATTAGCCACGTAAAACATTTACAATGTTAACTTGGTTGCTTTTAATCACACACTGACATTCTGCAGAGTAACTCACTGCATCACTGTGACAGAGTGATCAAGGATAAGGGTGCAAAATCCACCAAACAATAGGGATTGTCATTCTGCGTCGTCCTCTGCAACCTGAAATAGATTTCACCTGCAGCTTCCCTCCAGCAAATATGGAAGCTGATGAAAGCGAGGCAGACGTACTCAGCTGGGGAGGAGGAAGATAAAAAAAAAAAAGGTGCAGTAGTTAGGTTACAATAGATGCAAAGAGAATAAAATTGTCATTCCGGTTCAGTCTTTGCATTTCCCTCTTCCTCTGTTCTCTATTTTTTCTTTTTCCGTCTCATTCAGCATAGGGAAATCTCAAAGTGCCCTGCGTGTCCTCCTATAGAGCAAGAACGGCACAACAGATGAGGGGGAGAGGCCAGCGTGGCGTCCCATCAGGCCTTTATCTGTCCAAGAGGAAGAACTCTGTGAGGGTGCCGGGGGGAAATAAGATCACTACTAGTGAAAAATGTTTGAAAAGAACGTATGCAGCGAGCCTAATAGGATAAAGGTGCAGTAGTCGAGGCTAAAGTCGAGATAAAAGGGGCTTATTTCATGGGAATTGTTCGCGGCGCACATGAAACCTTGGAGAAATGTGGAGAAATGTGGAGAGTTGATGAGCCAAAATCCAATTCTGGATTATATTTCTGATGCCGGACGTACGGTCACTGCTCTGCATGGCACTGTGCCACACAGAATAAAGTCATACACGTCCGAGTTCTTCAAGTATCAAGAAACTTTATACTGCAAATAATAAATGTGGAATAGTGTGGATAGGGAAAACATTTTGCACTTGCTGTTACAAATCAAGGTGTTTAAAGGGGAACTACTGTTTTTTTACAACCTGGACCTTGTTCCTGGCATAAAATACGATTGTTTACTCACCCATATAACTTTGGTGTCATTTGTAGTTGTTCGGGAGATAATTAGATCCACTTATATCCATATAGTGGGAGTGAACGGGGCACCGAAACGCAGCCTCTAAATTACGCATTATCTGCCGCAAAACTCGTTCATTTCACCAATATGTTGTTATGATACGCTAGTGCTATTCCCCGTTGAGTCCGGAGTTACCTGTTATCTATTTGTGGATGTGCAGCAGTTTGTTGTTCTTTGGCCAGCTGTTCCTCTCTCTGCCTCCACATCCTCCTTTTAACGAGCTCTTCATCCGTATACTCTGACTCAAAACGGTAAGGACGTCCATCATAAATAAAGTCGTCATCCACAACCTCAGAATCGGAAAAATATTCAGCCATGTTGCAAAAAAACTAGCAGGAGCAAATTACAGGTAAACAAGCAGCGCTATTTAGAGGCTGCGTTTCGGTGCCCCAGTCACTCCCACTATATGGATGTACGCGGATCTAAATATCTCCCGAACGACTGCAAATGACACCAAAGTTATATAGGTGAGTAAACAATCGTATTTTATGCCAGAAATAACGTCCAGGTTGTAAAAAAACGGTAGTTCCCCTTTTAAGTTCAGTTGTGAATAATATTAGTGTATAGTTATTGAGGACGGCCTTGGAGTGTCAAATCTTCTCTAATATATGAAATATCTCAATTATATTTACAAAGAAAACTTAATTTAATGACAGCGTTGCTCACAATACTCCAGGTTTTGCTCGTGCTAAATGTAGAAACGGTCCCGTTTTTATAAGAAAACACGCTGATGTCTTATTTGCCAGAAACAAGAAGGTGAATAGTGTCACGTTGCATCAAGGCATTAATTAAACAGCCACATAATGGAGGACAATTGTGTGGCCAGTCGGGGAAACACTGTTTTGTGTTCACATTAGTGAATCTAATTCCCTGGAAGCCTTGCGGTGTTGTGGGTGCACAATTAAGAAGGGCTCAAAGGGATGCGCTTCATAAACACCTGGCAGATGGAACAGATGAACTATAAGAGCTGTAAAAAACTAATGAATTCTGGATCATAAACAGCATCATTAACATCACAACAATGGTTATTTTAGGCAGAGGGGAAGCTCTGCTAAGGCTCGGAGAGGCAGTCAGACACTCAGTACTGAAGGGTATGAGTGGTTTGCTTGATATAAAGAAGTCAATGTGCACATTTCTATGCTGGACATATTATTATGTTTAAAAAGAGAGTGATGACCTCCTACCGTGGTCTGAATCTGCAAACACAGAGTCACAACTGACAAGATGTGAGGTCATTTGAAGTGGAGCAGTTTATAAGTCTCATAAAACGTAAAACAGCTCTGATTTCACCTGAGTAAATTCACACTATCCAACAGAAAATGCTCTGGCTTGGCAGCACTGCCCCCTGATGGCAACAATAAAATACCACACGGCTGGCTCCCCGAGTCTTTACGCCTGAGAACCGAACCAGACGGATGTTTGTTTATAGCACTCACATAAATTAAATCCCAGTGTGAAATAAATGCAAATCAAACAAATCACTGAAGTGAGAAACGTTCCCAGGCTTAGCCCGATAAAACATGAAAAGGAGCACGGCAATTAATGCCAACATGGAGTCTGTCTGAGGGGATGAAGATACACCACCTGATAGGGGATGCGACGCTCGCATCCACATGAACGCAAAGGAGGAAAAGGAGCCAAATACTGTAACAGGAACCTTGGCACTTTATGCGTGCGCTCGTTCCATTCTCATCCCATGACGAAAGTGTACGAAATACTTTAGCAGTCACAGACACACTGGGTGAAACAGAAGTGGACTAATGGACCACTGCCTATTCAGATTACTAGAGAAAGTGTATGGTACTTCATCATTCAATGCAATAACCGAGCTGCAGCTTTAAAATCAAGCAAATACATATAGAAAAATAAACATTTATATAATTGAAAATGTCATATTTTGGGTTTTTCAACCACTGCATGGAGATTTCATTAATTTTTAATGATCATATTCATCCTTGTGATCAATTGTGTTTGCAGCGCTACTATGAAAGATATTAAAGGGGACATCTTGTGCTAATTTCCAGTTATATATCTTTATTTCACAAGTCATAGTTAAAAAAAATCCTTATTGATCTTAGTTCAGCCTTCCTGAAAACAGGCAATATTCGTTCTGGGCTCTTACAGGTCCCCTGGCTTAAAACCAGACTCTGGCAGGCTTTGCAGAAGCCTTTGTTTATGAGCATAAGCTCATCCGGTTTCTGTTGCCGAGGCTCGAAAAGCAAACTGTACACCAACAAAGTATCAAGTTTTTATTTGTTCTTGACTGGAAATGTCAACTTCTTAAATCCATCCGTACATGTCTGAGGCAAATCCGATCTGGAATACGAGAATGAGCAGCATAAACATGTAGGGACAGAGATTACAGCAGGATGTTTCTGTCTGGTTAATGAGCATGACAGCGGCATTTTGTACATTTAAGGCTCTACTCCTTAAATACTACTGCTCAAATACAATGTTATGTGAGAACATGTACATCAGTTTACCAAGAAGGCCATAGTTTAACTTTAAAAGCACGCCGTGTCCGGAGTAGATGACTTTATAAAGACTGTGTTCAGAATTGGAAAACAAACTGACTTGGCAACAACATGAGCCGAACAACAACTTGGAAAGTAAGCTGGGTTGATTTAATATACGCAGAAACATGGGTGTGAGTTTCCCTAAACTTGGCAAATATTTGCTTACTTGCAAGCTGCATATCATGTCTTTCACATTTGTCATGCCTCAACTGATTCTTTTTCTCTGCAATTCTTCGTCATGCAAATACTGGAAACGCATATCAATGTTTGAAGGCTCAGAGCAAAAACTACAACACACTGTGATTGTTTCTTTGCTACACTTTCCAACTTATGAGGACATGAACACACCTAAGGCACCAACTATCTTGGGAAATTAGGCCACCGGAGATGCACCTGAACGCACCACAGTAATCTGTGATGAACCGACACGTACAAGTTTTCTACAAGTACTGTAGATTAATACTGGAGACATGAAGGAATGCAAATGTAGTAAATAAAACAGAATACACTGATCAGGCATAACATTATGACCACCATCTTAATATTGTGCAGGCCTCCCTTGTGCCTTAATGTTTTCCAACAGCCTCCCTTGCTTAATAACCACGTCAGTGCTTGTGCCCACAGGGAATCAACGAGATAAACAAAGCCTGAATCAATGTTGGCCGTACTTTTGAAAACATGGGTCCACCTTGGTTATTATTGAAGTTAATCAATACAGATAATCAACAAAGTTAGGCGAAATAACATATTCATTTTCTGTTTCCAGCAGATTCAAACATCCACAGTGGTCCAGTGATTAGGGGACGGGTCTCTGTTGATCATCCCACAGATACTTGATCAGTTTGGGAACTAATGAATTTGGAGGCCAGGTCAACACCTTGTGCTGTTCTTCATGTTTTTTTTAGTTGTTCCTAAACTATTTTTGTGTGTGTGCCTGTGTCAGGCTGCATCCTGCTGGGGATGGCTGCTCCCATCAAGGAGTGTCATTGCTATGGGGTGGGGGTGCCTGGGCTGGTCTAGATGGGTGCTACATGTCTAAGTAACATCCACATGAATGCCAGGTCCAGAGGTTTTAGTTTTAGTCCAAAGGTTTTAATGTTGTGGCTGATTGGTGTATGTTTTATATTCTAGATTCTTCAAAGCAGCTTTGATGACAGCTTTGTACACTCTCCGCCTTCTCTCATCTCGACGAGGCTGTCACCTGGAATTGTTTTCCAACAGTCTTGAAGGAGTTCCCAGAGGTGTTGAGCACTTGTTGGCTGCTTTGCCTTCACTCTACGCGGCCCAACTCATCCCGCACCATCTCAGTTTGACTGGGTCAAGTTTACCTGAACTAATATTGTTTTGAGGGAGTGCATGAACTCAGATCAATAAGGATTTTTATTTTTTTTTTTGGACTATGAGTCCTGAATAGATTCTCCAGAATAAAATTAAAGAGAAACCATTAAATGAGAAGGCGTGTCCAAACACCTGGTACTTTACATGACAAAAGCATAATCCTTTTACATCCATGAACAAACCACATGTTAACCACATGCTTAAACATCATGCGTGACTGCATGCTGATGATGAAGATGCAGAAACGGTGCAAACAAGAGAGGAAGGCACATCCTTCGCTGAGTGGCGCCGAACCCCGGGGGTACTGTAGCTGTGAAGCAGCGAGCAGAACTCTCATCTCTGCAGAGCTCATTAAACCCCACTAATCGTATCTGTTACTGCTGTAATGGGCGGAATAAAGAGAGAGAAGCAGAAATGGGATGTGGTTTCCTGGAGGTGGTTAACTGTGCACTTTAAAATGCTTCGTGTCTGTTTGTGTATATGTGGATGTACGTTTGCAGTGATAGAAAAATCTGGCACAGACTCACGATATCTGCCTATTTCTCCCTCCAGCAGAGAGAGAGAGCATCCCCTCAGCTTTTCCCTTCTGTTTCTGCTGTGCTTTACATGACTGAGACTCTTTTCTTCTTCTTCTTCTTCTGTCCTCATTCTTGTGTTTTTCTGCCCCACTTGTAACAACATCCTCAACCGCTGAAGGGATTACACACCATTTCAGCATGAGACAGAATAATAAATAATATCTGGACACAAAGGGACAGCAGCTGCAGCATACTGCCACGCTTCCAACAATGTAGCCTCCTAAACAGACTCTGGGCTCTTAAGTTAAAAGGAAAAGCCTAATGTCTGACGCTTTGTAGTCTCTAGCGCTTGTTTTTGATTTTCAGTCACAGCCAACACAAAGATCTATAGAAACAGGAGGGATTCAACACTCCAGCGCCAAGACTAGATGAGATTATACTGTTATGTCAACTTAAAACTGTCTGGTTTTAATGCCAGGGGAACATTTGTGGATTCATAGGCAACTGGGTGGTCTGAGAATGTGTTATTTGCATCCCTGAACTATATAAAAAAAAAACTGTCTTTGTAAATACTGTGAAAGTTTGGATCTAGGACAAGTACCTAGAGGCTGCTCAATGTTTGCCTGTGCGTGGTGTCAAAGCAGACGTTCATTTGTTTGTTGTGTCTGCGCGACTGCGATGATTAAAATGTGAATCTCGGGGATAAACGACCTCAGACGGTTGAAATTCCGAGCAACCCACGAACATCTCTCATCCACGGGGCCGGTTTTAAATGGGGCGCTCTTGTTTTCTCTGCGGCGCAGAGACAAAATGTTCTCGCCTCACGTGTTCTCTAAAGGGATCATGCCGTTTCTCTGAACTCACGGATGAAGGGTTCATGCATTAGCAAAAAATCAAAATAGCAAATTAAAGTAACTTTGAGTCTAGCCAGAGAAATCAGACCTCTTGTATTATTATACTTTTTTTTAAGCACCTGACACGACGCCTCCTGAGATTTTAATATTCATGATGGTTTATGCAGCTGCTAAGAAGTTGGTCGGATAATGATCTCTGTAGGGCAGTCTGTAATGTGAGCAGGGGTTGCTGTGACACTTGACAAGACCATTTCCTTTTACTGTCATCCCAAGTGGTTTGACTGTGGGGGCTGGAAGCTGCTGCGAAAACATCAGCGAGAAGGATTACATGTATAATGAAAGCCCTTTGAAGGGCGAAGTTAGAACTGATTGTTGTGTATCATCAGGGAACATCCATTCAAGGAAATGGTCTAATTAAATGAGTTTCAAATCGTTTCAAAGCGCTAACGGCTCAAAGAAACGTCCATAAAACTGTTATGCTGTGGCTGTTTTCGATTTTTTCTGAGGTAGTTACAAAACTTCATCGGTAAAACAAAGTTTTTTTTAATCGTCTGCCACTGTGACAGCCATAACTAGAGGTGTTAAGTTTTTGGGCTGTCCGTCCTTATCTGCAGTGCCGCTTAAACGTATTTGCACCCCCTCATAATTTTCTACATTTCTGAGTCAAAACATCAGTGTGTAGACAAAGAAAGACCAATAAAACAAATTAAATATTATACTTGTGCATTTAATTATTCAAGAAAATTCATCATTTGTGAGTCGCAAAAGTAAGTGAACCCTTGTTTTCGGTATCTGCTGTGACCTCCTAAACATATACGGTAACTGCTGAACAGTTATCTACATTGGCTTGAAGGAATTTTAGCTCATCACTCATCTCAGTTCTAAACAGACGGACTCTAATCTGGTCTTGAAATTAACTTGTATGGCCCGGCTCGAGTATCGCAACATAAAGTGGAGACACATGACAAAAATAAGGGTTCATTTCATTAAAAATAAAAACACAAAGGCTGCCGGTGAGACATGTTGACCCTCTGCAGCTGAAAAGTGATTCTTAGGCCTCGGCAACAATGCCCTTCATTCACATCTTCTAAGGTGCGGCCAGTTAAGGTAATTAAGCACAAGCCGAAGACATTTCCCCTGCCACTGCAAGTATACACAAGTATAATAATTTGGTTTCATTAGTTTAAATGGGTTCTCTTTGTTTACTGTCAGGACTTGTATGAAAATCTGCTGATGCTATGTGTCAGTGGCACAGTATATCCCAACTAATGGAGCGAATGTCTTCAACTCTGGCCCAGATACCAGATGGCCTCAAGGGGGAACTGAATTTTGGAGAATTTGGAGGTCAAAGGTCACTGTGACTTTACAAAACTTTTTGTTATTTTGGCCATAACTCAAGAATTCATATGCTAAGTGTGTAAGTATTACACAAGTGTCTCACAGGCTGAAAAATATGAAGTGACAACATTTTATATCCAAAAGGTCAACAGTAAAAAACATTCCCTCATAGTCTTCATTAGATATATTATAGAGCATGGATGAATGGACGTGGATGACAGTGCTTGGATAAATAACCATGGACGGTGTACTGTCTCACACTCCTCTAATGGAGATTTACTTGATCATCTTTGTAGTCTCTTTGAAGTGTCTGCACATCCTCCAATACAAAGGAATGGAGGGAAAATTTGTTAGTGGTGCTCTCAGCTTTAAAATGTAGATGTTACATGTTACGGACCCCTAAAAGTGTAGCACTGTGTTGAGTTCTTCAACAAACTGGTAACAAACTGAATCCTGCATGTAAGGGACACATTAAGCAATTTGAACACATAATCTTAGGTATATTCATCTGCACAAAAACAATTGTCAGTTGTTCCCATGCACCTCTGATCTATACAGCCTTATATCAGTATATCCGAGACGAATTAAAGCCAGGACATTACATTGCATTTTTCTCATCTATATATCAGTCTGGTTCCTTTTTACTAGTAGAAAACACTTCCAAAGAAAACTATTCACTACAGGGCCAGTGTAACTCAGAGAGACATGTTACTGATAAATATTTTACATGCAATTTCTCAAAGCTGTGAGCAACCTCAAGGAAAATCCATTCATCTCCCAACTGTAGAATCCTGGCAGCAGGTATCTCAGGGAGAATAATCTCAAAAACATCTGTATTGCCAGGTTAGAGGTATGTCAATTGGAAATTTAACATTTATTTTTCATTTTTAATAATAATATTTTTTTGAAGTGTGGTTTTCTTTTGAGCAAGTACTTCTTGCGGTTGAGGCAACACTTGTGTAAGAGCCTGACCAATCGCCGGGGTCGGCTCAGTCGGCTCTGTGTGGTTCTGAAGCCCACTGCGCTGTGCCATCCTAACACCTCGGATAGAGTGAGATTACTCCCTCGGGCAGTGGGGCCTGTGATAATTATAGAGGAAGGTGAGATGTTAAGCCTCGACACATCCGTGGAGCGAAACATACTTCTCTAACCTTTGTTAGATCATACAACAGTATCTGTTTTTGTGATAATCTCTTTGTTCCGGTTTATACAAATCATCAAATTTAGCTTTTAATTAATATTTAACATTTAATGAGAGCATCCTTTACCCACACGTAATGCTTTTCCCATTAAATAGCAAG
This sequence comes from Chelon labrosus, assembly GCF_963514085.1. NCBI lineage: Eukaryota > Metazoa > Chordata > Actinopteri > Mugiliformes > Mugilidae > Chelon > Chelon labrosus. The sequence goes on from NC_140360.1 coordinate 9,187,860, forward strand.
TAAAACCTGTATCTATGCTCATTTTATTGAATAACCTTCATCTTAAAAGGCATTTCTGAGGCTGAGATCTACAGTATGGGATTAGTGCTACGCTCTCTTTCATTGATATTATCAGGCTTAGGTAAGAGCGGGGAACAGAGAACATTCTGCTCTATAAAAGATTGTGCGCTATATCACTGAATACGCAGCACAGCAGGAGGCAAAAGCAGTTCAGCTACCGGCCTTCATCGTTCATTTTCAAGCCCGCTGATATAAGCCAATTAGGGGTTGCATTAGGAGTCCCTCATTATCTATTGTGGGGAATTAAATGTAACCTTTGAGTGCTACAAAGATACATCTCTCTGCTTTCAGCGCTGGTAACATGAAGAGTAGGGCGGGCCTCTCAGAGTACAACCAAATAATACGTTTTTGTTTTATAATACATAATTGTTGGTCTATTCATGCCTAGTGTCCACATGGCCCATTTAGGCCTGATTGGACCTGTTCAGTCACTGCCATAGCATCCTCTAGGGCTGAAAAATGAAGCCAAAACAGTCACCATGTAAAGCTGGCTCCAAAATTTCGTTAGTTCCGATTGATTCCCATCTTTAAAAGCCCAAATTTACAGCACAACACTTAAGGGTGTTGCTGCTGAGCAACAGGTAGGTGCTATCATCTAGGCACCCTCAGCGCAACGTGAACCCTACCTCTTTTTTTTTTTTAAATAAGTGGGAGCAAGGCGCCGTCCAGATGGCCATGGCTGGAGCATTTCAAAACTGTCCTCAGGACATCAATGTGTGACTTCACAGTGGGTTTGTCCTTAAAGACCATTGAGACTACATGTTCTTTCCTGATCTGTCATAGAAGTATCACTGAGCCTTTCACAGACGAAAACAAACATGAAGTTGTAAATCCCAAACCGCGGCGGCCTGACAGAGTTATTCCATGAGCTACAAGGGTCGTCCTCCACGCATCTTGGAAATAGGGGAAGATGTAGCAGCAACAACATTTCTCTTTGATGGAAGAAAACAAATACATCAGCCTTGAGTACCAGTAGTTCCCCCGACATACTGACCAGTTTATCAGCCGTTGTGCCATTCAATTGCAAGATATAAACACTTTGTGACCGTTCCAGCATTATCGGCAGCATTATCAACCCTACACAGAGGACGTATGGGCGGCGATTAGTTAAGAAACTGCTAAAATGCTATTCTGTTTTGGTCTTAAAATTACATTTGTAAAAGTGTGGCTGCAGCTTTAGGGTTTGAGTTGCATTGGTGAAAAATGTGAAAACCATCAGAGAAAGAAAGTAAAGGGTTGAAAAGAAAGAAGAAGTAGGCAAATTGTGACTATTGATAAGAGTTATAATTATCTGGGATCACTATTACCACAACTGAAGTACAAAACTTCTCACCTCTATTCTCAACGTCACAGTGGGCAGTATTGCTTTACTTCAGATGTGCAGCACTTGTTCAGTAATCCTGTATGTGTTCGGGATTAAAGCCTAAGCCTTTATCACTCATCAATGATCTCCCGTCTCAAAAAGGAAAGCTTGGCAGCGATGGATTGTCTAGATGGGAGAGCACAGGCACCTGAAGTGAGGGATTTAGGAGGAGGAAAGCGAAAGGATTACTGAGCAGGATCGACGTGATTGGCAGAAGAATCACACCGCTGCTGACGCATCATCCACCTGCCGCTTGAAGATAAATGCAGCCGACGAGGAAAAAAAGAAAAAGAAAACAACAAGGGAAAGGAAACACGTGTCATCCCGGTGCCAAAGAATATGAGACACTGCTGTGAAACAATCAAAACTGCAAACATAATCAACTTTCAGTTTTTAGCGAGGATTACAGCTGCTCCCGCTAAGACACTGTTTGTTCCTATAGCTCGCCGTGATCTCTCAAATAGAGTTAAACCGACACTCTGTATAATTCTACTCTAAGAAGGATGGAAAAATCTGACGTAACCCCCCCTCCCAGTGAAATCTGTACCTTCAAACTGCACCCCTGTTGATGGGAAAAAATTTACACTAGAGTCTACGTGAAGTGTACAGCTGAAATTTAATTTATTTGGAGACAGATTCTATTCCACTAATTATGTAACATCTGCCACCGAAGGAGCCTGATCTGAGCAAACAGAAATCCTTCATCAGACACTTCTGTATCACAGGTATAATATTAATACAATTAATACCTTCATGCTGCGTCAGTAGTCACACCTGCTCATCCTCTGCAGTAACAAGTACAAACGTCTCTTGTGAAATACATGCAGCGCAAGCTTTTTGTGATTTGTTAAAAGGTGACAAGATTTGAAACTGTGAATACCGCCATTTAAAATGAATCCATCCACATACCCACAGAGAGAGTTAATAGACGGTTTAGACTTCTGCATTAAATTGATGCAGCACCGTAACTGACGTGCACCTCCCCAGAAATGTAACTATGCCCTGCGGCAACGCAGATCGCAATAGCTGTGATTGGTCGGCTTGGTAGCACCGTGTTTCCAATTTCATTGTCTTGTATCAATAAATATGGAACACGTCGATGACAGGTTAACTGAGGATGTTTGGGGATACGAACATTTGTATGATTCGTCGTCGGCGAAATTTTGGTTTCAGTCACCATTGTTGAAAGTGAAGTAGGAAGTAGAAACAGGACTTTAAAAGAGCCATAAATACTGCGGGACTAGACACCGTAACCTACACACATAGCCAATGCCGTTGCGAGCCATTTATACTAGTGTGCTCGTCAGTCCAGCTCACCCTGTAAACATGCTAGTCGGCACCAAGTCTTTTTTGCCAGTCGGATTAATTTTTGTTTCCACCTCCTGCTTCACTTTCAACAATGGCGACTGAAACTTTCGCCCGAAGATGAGTTAACCTTTCCTCAATGTGTTCCATTTTTTATGATCCAAAACAATCAATTAGAAAATTGCGGAGATGGAGAAGCAGCCGGAAATACTAAAGCGGAAATATGCTACTACCAAGCGGACCAATCACAGCTCTTGCGGTCTGCGTCGCCGCGGCGCGTTGTTACATTTCTGGGGAGGTGCACATCAGTGAGGGCATTAGGGTCTGCTTATGATCTGCACTGTCGCCGTAGCTACGGCGTCAAATGCACAAATGCAGAAGTCTAAACCGTTTATTAGGCTGTCGAAATTTGAAAAAGTAAAACTAGCTTAATTCAGTGGTATGTTGTAGGAGGCACAGTAAATGCCTTAAGAAGAGGCATTTAAGGATTCTGACTATCCTCCATCCAACACCTTGTAGCCGACTGCTGTGCAAGACTGCAGTTTGACAGGATAATCACACAGAGCCACTGGTAGATTTTATTTAGTTTTTTCCTATGTCAACAAAAAAATCTCTACACTGCAGTAACTTTCAGTGCGGACAGCATATTCTGTTGGCGACCGCAGTGAAATGTAAATGTATGTTGTCCTGCAGCAGACAGCACATTCATTCTGCCACTTCAAGAACTGAACAACCGTGCAGAGAAAATGTCACGCACTTTCTAAATGTCCCCAAGACTCGACAAAAGGATGCTTCACCACCTGCAGCCACATTTATTACAATGATGATCCATTATCTTTTAGAGAACACGCCATTCCCCAGTCAGCTACCTTTTACAGATATCACTGTGTTTAATAATCAGTGATCTAATTTAAGGCAGCCCTCTGGGTCCATAATAATATTTCTAGCAATAATTTAATTCTCTAAAAAAAATGCAGCACTCTTCATACTTCATACTTTCCTACCTCAAAAACTATAAGAAAGTAAAATCAGAAGGCAGTGCTTGCTGTGAATATCCAATAACTGAAAGGGCCGCATCATTCAATAGCAGGAAATGAGACTCACCACTGTCCAGCTATGTAAAAATGTGACAAGTCTAATTTCACACAAATTGGGAAATTATTAAAAAGATAAATAAAAATAGAGAGATTCAGAGGAACAAACAAGCTCCAGCTTATCCAGTGTCCACCCCCTCATCTCTGCAGAGTCACCCTAAACCCTGTGGGAAATTCATGATGTTTGCCAACAGAAGCACGGCCGATTATATGTAATGTTCAGTGCTTAACACAAAGCAGTACTTTATATATAGGCAGCATTTCAGGGATGAACACCTGTAGGCTATGCATGAATGCAGGATTTAATCAGTATAATCTCTATGCACCCCAGTGAATCACTTACTATACACTAGGGGTTGTACCGATTTGTCGACTAGTCGACTTTACTGCTGTGCCATGAAGCTTTAAGCAGTAAGTCAACTAGTCGCCGATCACGTAACAATAACAACATGGACGCCTTCTGGAAGACAGGTGAGGAGCCCAGTGGGTCATTGCAGCAAACTAGCAGCAGTTCATCAAGTGTCTGCAAATACAATAAATGTACTACTGCAATCTGAACAGGCATCCACTAACGCTAACAGAGGAACGGTCCAAATCCTCTCAATTAACAACTTCCCCTATGGTAACAGAGAGAAGGACGCTGCAAATCAACAATTTGCGGGTGAATTTCATTACCTGAAGTTATTAGACCTTTAGCTGCTATACATGGAAAAGGCTTTGGAGATGTATCGCGTTTTTATTTTAGCCCGGCTACATTATATTATCTTACAACACGCTGTAAAGTAGTTATTAAACACTGTTGACTGTGCTGATTTATATAACCTAAACCTATCTGCAGCGCACAGTATTGATAAGCGGAAGTTTGTGTTCAGTTCTGTTGTGTTCTATTAGTTGACATTGTTGCTGTGATTGTAGAGTGTCTTTCTTTTTGACGGCGTTTATGGTGTTAACGTGTTCAAGCTTCAATAAACAAGCAGAAAATCCTCCATAGCTTAATTTGTGTGTATGTATTCAGGTCAAGAACATAGATCTCATTGTTGCAAAGCATTACTTTCTACTGTGTTTCTATGTGTGACGTCATCGACTAGTCGACGTCGACTCGACTTTCACCACATGGGCCTATTAGTAAATCAAGAGAAGATGTTGTCTCCGCCATCTAAATTTAGAGATCTGCCATCACCCTAATAAGTGACGCAAGCAAGTAGCTTAATGTTGATTTCTGACAAAAACTAACAAACAGTAACAGATTATGCCGCCTTACCTTAGAGAAGGCATCTTTGCGTTCAATTCTGCCGGTGTGTTGCGACTTCCCGTAGACGCCATGCTTATCCAGGTGTCACTGATTAGACCACACCCCCCAATCTGAGTTGGTGGTGTGCAGCATAGACATACACTATATTACCAAAAGTATTCGCTCACCTGCCTTTACTCATTCTATGAACTGAAGTGCCATCCCATTCCTAACTCATAGAATTCAATATGATGTCGGTCCACCTTTTGCAGCTATTACAGCTTCAACTCTTCTGGGAAGACTGTCCACAAGGTTGAGGAGAGTGTTTATAGGAATTTTTGACCATTCTTCCAAAAGCGCATTGGTGAGGTCACACACTGATGTTGGTCGAGAAGGCCTGGCTCTCAGTCTCCGCTCTAATTCATCCCAAAGGTGTTCTATCGGGTTCAGGTCAGGACTCTGTGCAGGCCAGTCAAGTTCATCCACACCAGACTCTGTCATCCACGTCTTTATGGACCTTGCTTTGTGCACTGGTGCACAGTCATGTTGGAAGAGGAAGGGGCCCGCTCCAAACTGTTCCCACAAGGTTGGGAGCATGGAATTGTCCAAAATGTTTTGGTATCCTGAAGCATTCAATGTTCCTTTCACTGGAACTAAGGGGCCAAGCCCAGCTCCTGAAAAACAACCCCATACCATAATTCCTCCTCCACCAAATTTCACAGTTGGCACAATGCAATCTGAAATGTACCGTTCTCCTGGCAACCTCCAAACCCAGACTCGTCCATCAGATTGCCAGATGGAAAAGCGTGATTCATCACTCCAGAGAACGCGTCTCCACTGCTCTAGAGGCCAGTGGCGGCGTGCTTTACACCATTGCATCCGACGCCTTGCATTGCACTTGGTGATGTGTGGCTTGGCTGCAGCTGCTCGGCCATGGAAACCCATTCCATGAAGCTCTCTGCGTACTGTACTTGGGCTAATCTGAAGGTCACATGAAGTTTGTAGCTCTGTAGCAATTGACTGTGCAGAAAGTCGGCGACCTCTTTGCACTATGCGCTTCAGCATCCGCTGACCCCTCTCCGTCACTTTACGTGGCCTACCACTTCGTGGCTGAGTTGCTGTTTTTCCCAAACGCTTCCATTTTGTTATAATAGAGCTGACAGTTGACTGTGGAATATTTAGGAGCGAGGAAATTTCACGACTGGATTTGTTGCACAAGTGGCATCCTATGACAGTTCCACGCTGGAATTCACTGAGCTCCTGAGAGCGGCCCATTCTTTCACAAATGTCTTGTTTCACAGTCTGCATGCCTGAGTGCTTGAATTTATACACCTGGGGCCAGGCCAAGTGATTAGAACACCTGATTCTGATCATTTGAATGGGTGAGCGAATACTTTTGGTAATATAGTGTATGTCTATGGTGTGCAGGTCTGTGCTGCTAGCACGGCTAGCTAGCATCAAAGCTACTGTCTCTAATTGAGTTTAAGTATCCTCACCACTCTCCCAGCCAGAGGCCAGTTCCAGTTTGCACCATTTTTTTTTAAGAGGTGCTTGAGCAAACCCCTAAATTTCACATTAGCACCTCTAAAATATTATTAATGATAGTAGGACTAATAATGCACGTAATATTATTTTATGACCGCGTCTTTTAGCTTTTAACCCTATATATGACTTAGTTTCATACGCTTACGTTTAATGACGTGTTCTCGATGCCGTGTGACGAATGGTGCGTTCACATACACCTTGCGAATTAGGCTTTCACAGCAGAAAGGACAAGAGGTAATTTCATGGCACAAATTGTAGCACTGGAAATATAATTTCTTCAACCTTATAGCAAAGGTAACCCTAACCAGACGTTAGCTCGCTTTCTGAACTTTTATTATTTTAGTTTATGGGAGTTTGCTTTCTCGACCCAATTTGCCTTCGTGGTTTTCTTATAGTACAGTTATGGATAGTCAATTGAAATCTTTAAAGACATCCAGACTGACTCATTTTTGTCATGTCACGTTACTTAAAAGTGTATGCTTACGTATGTTTGCACAAAAGCAGCAAACTTCAGGTAAGAGGAAGTCAAAATGACAAGCTGAAACCCAAGGCAACTAACCCAGCTAGTCCAGTTTCCCTTGTTTGTGGCTTTGTTTTTCATGCTGGCGAGTCTGATTTATGGATGATAGAGAGGAATAGAAGGGTAGAGAGAAGGATGAATGCTTCTGCAAAGCATGTGAAAAGAAGCAGTTAAAAAAACATTGACAGTGAAGTCTAAGTCTAAGCTCTTGCTAAAGAAAAGAATACAATACATACCTAGTGCTACTTTTTTGTGACACTTACGCATTTTAACAGGAAATATTTTTTTAAAAATTGCACAAAAGTGGCTGTTGTAGGTGTTTTGTACTTCATTTTATGTCTAGCATTTGTCAGCCAGTCTTCTCGTAGGCTTTATTTCCTCTTAAAACAATTCCGCCCTCATCAAAAGGTGGAACAGATTACAATAGGCGCATCCCTATTGATTCCCTGTTAAAAAATAAATGCAAACATCCTGCTAGATGATTGTCAGTGCAGCGGCAGGCAGTGGAAAATAAAAATGCTACAGACTGAATGAATTGTGACATCTGTGTGAAGCTCCAAAGCACAGATAGTAGCCATGTCATGACTTTACAATAGCACAGAAATTTGTAAACACGTGTTATCTGTATTCACAAGGAGCCCTTTATTGGTGGTGTAGTAGAGGATGGACATGGGATGGAGAGGAGGAGAAGCAAAGACAGATCCTGCTGGCCTGATCCTGAATCAATCTCCTGGCGGCGTGCTTATTCATCTGAAGGTTAATGGAAGCTGGAGACGTCCCGTGTCTACGAACGGGAACAGGCTTGGAGGGTTGCTCTGTAAATTTTTCAGAACGTGCCTGGTGTGCCATGGTCCACCACTTAAACTGAAATGACTGCACTGACAGCATTTTTCCACTGTGAGCACTTTTAAATAATAAACTAGGATGGTGGATATCTGGTGAGAACAATTCCCAAAAGACCATGAGACAGTGCTCTGCTGGTAATGAGGAAATTCACTTACATGGACAACAAGATTCCCGTATCAAATGGAAAAATAGCCCAATCAGAACATAAATGCGTCACGTAACCGCCTCAGTTGAAACAGACTGGCCTGATCAGAGGGAATTTTTTTATGTTTTGAGGAGGTGGTGTAAACCTTTGATAATCCTTTTACTGTAGAAAAATATTAGAGCTTAATAACCACGTCAGTGCTTGTGCCCAGAGGGAAACAACAAGTGTGAATCAATGTCAGCCGTACTCCTGAAAACATGGGTCCATCTTGGTTATGCTTTTAAGATCATAATAAGATCAAGTCATTTTCTAATTCCATCAGATTCAAACATCTACAGTGGTTTGAATTTGTGCATGCTAAAAGTGGATGATTAATATTTTAGTGCATCTAAACACATACACCAATCAGGCATAACATTGTGTAGGCCTCCCTTGTGCCTCCAAAATAGTTGTGACTCATCAGAAAATGGATATGGTCCTTCTGAGGGTGTCCTGTGGCGTCTGGTAACAGGATGTTGTTAGCCTTTGGGTCCTATGGGCCAATGTTATTTACTTCTCCCACCAGTGGTTTTAATGTTGTGGCTATATATATATATTTGCACAGCTGATTTGCACAGTTGGTTTTCTAAATGGATGGTCGGGTGAACACAGTGGCAAGCTTTATATTTTCCATGTGATCCTGATGCCCTCCCGGGATTTAACTTCACAGATTCCAATGCCTCGGTTTTTTAACTCATGTGAAGATAACTCAGTGGCGCACTGGTGCAGACGGATGACCCGCGTTCATCTGTGACTGACCAGTCAATAACAGGTCTAGACGAAAAGAAAGTCAGGACACGTTACATCATCATTTTACTTTATTTTTTATTATTTTGTTAAGTTTCACTTTATAAAAACACTCTTAATGTGGACTTTTGCAAACTAAAGGTCAACTGAGGTGAAAACAGGCTTTGAAGGCAAATGCCTTTGGAGGTAATTTACTGTAACAATAATATTGTTGCACTCACACAATAAGTACTGAAGAAAACATGTTTATGTTTGTGAGGTTAAGGGACGATGAACCTTTGGTTAGAAAGCTGAGGTACATAGAGTATAAGTGATAAATACTAATCGGGAACTGAAATGCTGCAACATGCACTACAAAATAACTCGAAGAACTCTTTTTCAATTGCTCCCACATATCAAAACTACTCTGTGGGAACCCTGAAATCATCCATCAACCTCAAACTGCTGCACAGTGTGTTTTTGACATTAATCAGGCATGATGATTGTGGTTACTTGTATTTTCTTGCAGGGCAAACTGTTCGATAATGTTTCTCCCGTGGCTTCACTTCTTCAATTAAGCGCCATGCTTTTCGTTTTCATGCGCATCAAAAAACGACAGCAGGTGGAGTGTGAATGAAAGTGTTGGTGTTGGACCTTGCAGAGCCACGGTGGAAAAATACATGTGAAACTCGAAAACATCCTAAAATTCACGACTCACCACATGAAAAAACAAGAAAACATGTTACCTCGCCGAGTGCACACACCGTGACCGCACCGGCAAACTCCTTGCAACGTGACTGCTTCTACATGATTAGCAACACCGGCAGCATGAAGCTAATCTCTTACTGCAGGAAAAGCCCACCGGGTAAGGAGGTGTGAGGAATCTGCGAGTGTGTGCTGGAACCATAACACAAGTGGAAGGAGGAGAGGAATTAATCACTTCAAAGAAGACCAAAATATGTTCTACACCTGCAGTGGTCACGTATTATTAAAACTTCAAATCACGTTCACCTCTCTGGAGTTGGGATTTGCCAGTGGTTTAGAGGACAGTCAAGGGTAAAGTGATTGGTAACTTTGTCTGCAAAACTGAAAATATATTGTTTAATCCAGTGTTTATATTGTCTCTATGAGTTATAATCTCATTGTGGTCTCATTGGAAACATGCTATACATGCTTACAACTTATGTCAAGACTGGTAGCCTTTATCTCTGGGGATGTGATCATAGTTACCAAGGGCTTCTTTGAATGCCCTTTCTTGGAAAACACACTTGTAAAATAATTTTTTTTGTGGTGCAGTAGTTAGCACTGTCAACTCACAGTGTCATGGTTCTGTGTTCAAACTTGATAGCTTTTACACATTGAGTTTCCATGTTTTCCCTGAACCTGTCTGGGTTTTCTACAGGTGTTCAGGCTTCCTTTCCAGTCCAAAGAGCGTCTCTCTGAGTTAGCCTTATGATGGAGTGGGGACCTGACCAGAGTATACTCCACCGCTCTACCAGTGCTAGGTGGAATAGACGCCAGCTCCCCACAACCCTTCACAGGATAAGCAGATATACCCTGATCAGGCTTAACATTAAAACCAACTTCCTAATATTGTGCAGGTCTCCCTTGTGCTTTCAAAACAGTTGTGACTCATCAGAAAATGAACATGGGAACTTCTGAGGGTGTCCTGTGGGTTGAGGGGCCTGTATGGATCATCCCACAGATACTTGATCAGCTTGGGATCTAGTGAATTTGGAGGCCAGGTCAACACCTTGTGCTGTTCTTCATGTTTTTTTTAGTTGTTCCTAAACCGTTTTTGTGTGTGTGCCTGTGTCAGGCTGCATCCTGCTGGGGATGGCTGCTGCCATCATGGAGTGACTGGTCTGGTCTAGGTGGGTGGTACATGGCCAAGTAACATCCATGTAAATGTCGGGTTGAAAAACTTGTCAGTCCTGTCAGTTGTCATAATGTAACGCCTGATCAGTGTAGATGATGAATGTTATCAAATGGGAAAAGACATCCATTGAAAATAAAAAGTCTCTTCTTAATATAAGCGGTGCAGACTTCTGGGCATTCAGACTTCTATTACTCTATGCCCGTAGTCGCTCTTACAGTATGTATGTGCATGTACCCCAAACAGTTCAAGGCTTTCAGTTTAGCTCAGGTCTGTCTTGGATTAGTGTTTTCTGCTAATTTAACAGGAAGGTAAGGGATTAAACTTGTAATTCGTGCTGTCATTAGTCAGTGCCGTTTAAATAATGTACCGCAAGCAGAAATAATAGGACAAGTAAAATATTAAACATTAAAAAAGAAAAGGAGAGAAAGCATATATATATATATATATGATTCTGTGTTAAAATACAGCAAAAACCCAAAATGCACAGCGAAGGGACACAGATGTAGCCAGAATTAGTGTTTGGACATTAACTGAGACATGAGAAAAGCTTTTCTTGAAACGCTGTAACCAGGAGATGAGTTTTAAGAGGCAGAAATCTGAATACCTGGTGAAGTGATAATATCGATCCAAGGTCCTTTTATATATATATATATATATATATATATATATATATATATATATATATTATTTTACGCAATTGAGTGGAAAGTTTTTTTTTTAAAAAAAGGCTTTTTCTCAGAGCCATTATTGTGCTGAGGATTGCCTTTGATCCTCAAGAGGAACAAATCTTTTTAATTCCCACTGCAGGAGCTGAAAATGTGTATCTGTCAGCGCAATTATACCCAATAGGTTATTTAAATAATAGAACTATGACTCCACCTTGAAAAGTTGCAGGCATAAGACATGAAGTTTCCCCCGAACACTTTGAATATTTAAAAGCCAACAAACTAAAAATGTCACGCTCCCTCACCAAACGGGATTTTTGACAGCCCGTCACAACACCGAACAGAGCACAAATCACACCACCAGTGGGGAGCAAGAGAATTGTAGAGGGGGATTATGCACCTGGCACTGCCACGTGAACGTGATTCATGAGAAATAAAATAAATAAATAAATCTGTCAAGTGTTTATCCTGCCAGGGTACCACCAGAAGGTTGTTAATATTCAAGTCTTCGGGCATGTGCAACACTCGTGGAATAGATTTTCTCTCCGCAATTCAAGCAGGCCTTTGCATGTAGCTGAGGGACTCCTGATCCAATGATGGGTGACAGCCAGAGATAACAAAAAAATAAAAAATAAAATAAAATCCGCCCATAATTACTGTTCAGATATTGCGAGCCAGCGCTACTGTGGATTAGTCCTCCAACAGCTGTATAGCAGTATGTAAGGTTGTCGCTAAAAATAGGATAAAAACACCCGTCTCTTATTCACACAATTTGCAGCTCGCTCACTTTCTTGCTCCTCTCTCCTCACCCCCCTCTTCTCCCTTCCCTTCCCTTCCCTTCCCTTCCCTCTCGCACACATCCGAAATCGCAGGCATGCAGCACAGGCTTCAAAGAGCATAGATAACTTGGGTTAGCGCAGGACTGACTGTGGTTCATCACAACACATGCAATGATAATGTCACGTTCACAAGCAGAGAGTGGCATTTAGGTTTTAACACACACAGCACTCTCACCTATGGTGTGACAAGTGATAAGTGGGGACACCACGAAGCAGCGCCGTTAGAATTAAAAGTTATCTTTATGTTTTATGTTGAATGGGGGGGGGGGGGGGGGGAACAGAGAGGGAACACAACAATATACCTCAGGCATTTGTAAATGAATTGCAGAACAAAGACTGAATATTCAGTGTGAATAGTTTTTCGGTATGTGATAGAATAAAAAAACAAATTGCACGAAAAAAAAACTTGCAAACTTCCGTTGATCCTCCACGCTACCCGCTGTGTTCAAACTGTGTCTGGATGAGTACCTAAGTGAGTAATCATTTTAATCAGAAAGCCTCTTCATTCTGATTACAGCTAAAGGCTCCAAGAAGAAGACAAACACCCGCCATTAAACAAATTGCGCCATCACAGAAGAGCAGCTCTACGAAAGAGAGAAAAAAATAAAAGTTTTTGTTTTGTTTCCAAAAGTTAGTTTAGGAAAAAGCCACAGTTCAGTCGTCCTATTGCAGCCTGGACAGCAGTCTGGACAGCAGCCTGGACAGCAGCCTGGAAGCAAGTCATTATTTATTGACGAATGAGAGGATAAATCGGACAAGATACAGCTCGACAAAAGCCCGTAGTCCTGCTTTAGCAGCGGAACTAAGGGAATAACTGATCTATGCCGCAGTGGATGAACCGCCTACGGAAACATATAGGATTGCCCCGATACTAATAGTTATGTCAGTCCAAGACTTCGCTCATGAACTCGTGCTAATAGTTATGAAACTGCTGCAGTGCAACCACACCCGAACAATGCTAGGGGGTAAAAAAAATCAAACCAAAAATGAGGTGGGTGGCAGTAGTCTGGGGTAATGCACCTTAAAGACAGTTTGTCAGCCGCTAATAAACACAGAAGAAGAAGAACAACAATGTCTTCCTGCCTGGAGGACATTTAGGTGCAGCTCAACCACCGCAGTGAACATAGCTTCGGAGGTGCCCCAGATAAAGACGTATGTGTGCTATCCCCCCAGTCCAACTAGCCAAATCTATCATAGGGTAGATAGAAAGCAGCAGAGTATTGTCAATGCATTGTAGGGGCCTAATAAGTTAAAAGGGGTTGCTAAATATGCCGAAAGTGGCACCAAACAGTTGCTCGGTTTGCCTGTCCTGACGCTGTACCCCTGATGCATGGAGTTCTCTAAATAAGTAGAATCAGGCTCCGAGAATATCAGGGTCTGAATATGAACGTCCCAACTATCTCTCTCGTCACCAGTCGACACATCTAAAAAAAGGGCTCTGTTCTGGACTCTGTTCTGGGCTCTTGTGAAGTGCCACTGGGACATCCTTAACTGTAAACCTATGAGAAATCCCAGCTCACTGGGCTCAGCGTCGGGTCAGACGCGGCCAAAGGGCTCTACTTTCTCTTTGGGGGAATGCGACACGGTGCAACACTTTCCCTCAGGACCACTCGAGGCAGGTTTCGTCATGCCGCGAGGTTTGATACTGAAACAGAAGAAGTGGGGCCCCTTAAAAAAAAAATCAAGAGTCACACATCCAGACAACACGTACCGTCTCTTTATTAACATGAGGCGATTTTGAACGAGGCTCAGGGTGTCTGGCAAGTTAAAATGTAGAAAATCTCTTAAGATATTCTTACATAAGGTGGGTCTATGAAAACGTAATTATGAGTTATTAGAATCAATTTTTCATTGCTAATATTCACTCAGCAGCATCAGCACACTCAGCACCAGGTAGAGACTCAGGTAGACACATTATATCAATAGAGCAAAGGCAGTCACTGCAGGGCAATTTTATTGGATAATTGCATTTATTTCATATACATATATATAAATATGTATAATTTGCCCATCCATTTTTTTTGTTATGTTGCTATGTACAATTATTGAATGTTATCTTAGCCTCCTGATGACCTGCTCCTTTTCAAACCCGCGGCATGTTCAGTTCAGATTAAGGGATTGTACCCGTGAAAAGTGAGCTTCAGTCCTGTGCACCCGAATGCACCTGCACGCACACACACACACACATACACACATTTTCACATCTGACATCTCTTTTGTGCATGGAATGAGCATCACAGTCTATCAACGTTAACACATTGCCGTGTCAAGCCGCATCGCGCCACGAATGATTCAATATATAACAACATTTCCCGGGCAAAAATATAAAACCTGTGCACGTGAGGGAGTCATATTCATCGTATTAGCAGAATGAAATGGAAATTGCATCTTTTTTCACAGTGATTTCACAGCAGAGTAGATAGAAATATATATATATATTTATGAGAGAGGAAGGCGATTGAAAATATTGAGGGAACTAAAAATTCCACCAGAAGCTGAGAGTGATATTAAAAGATATGACTTGATTCTGGCAAAAGTGGAACAGAACAGCCTACTTTTATGAAGCGTTAAATACCAGAGAACAGTGGGTGCATCAATTATTTAAACCGTGCATGCAATCAATCAGAATCAAACAATGTAGATGTGATCGTTTGCAGAGTTTGTGTTAATGTCAAGACTCACTGGCTTGCATGAGTTGACCCTGACGCCCAAACACCTGGGAGAAAGGGCTTCGGCTGCAGGTGAGCGTCTCCTCCATGGCTGGTCTCCTCCAGGAAGGGGAAAGGTCCTTCGTCTCTCGAGAAGAAAAAGTGCACTGAGGGTCAGCCTCTGAGTGTGGAGAACGTCGGCTTTTGCCCTCCCTCTGAGCAATCCTCTCAATCTCTCTCTACTCACTGCTAATTTGCCTTTGAAGCCAATTCACGACCTCTCCCACGCCTTTCCCAGAGCTGTCATTTGCTTTTCACGGCCGTCAACCTGGCTGACTGCGGATCAGTCCCTCGCCTTGTTGCCCGAGACGCCGTCGGAGTCGCTGCTGCTCCTCAGCTGACGGGAGATCTGCTCGGGGTCGCTCTCAGCCCTCTGCTCATTAGTGCTCCAGTGTGGCGCTGCTTCAGATGGAGAGCACAGCAAACACGGCATGAACAAAGCGAGAGCGAGGGAGTGAGAGGGAGAGAGAGCGGGAGAAGTGAGAAGCCTGCTGCAGAAGAGAGAAGACAGACTCTCCCCCCCTGACGAAAGTGAGAACAGAGATGACTGGGTTTGCGTGTGTGGAAGTGTGTGAGTGAGTGTCAAACCAGTTCCAGCATTTTACTCCTTCTGGCCGTGGTTTCCTTTTTCGGCATCTATTTCTTTTTAATCCACTCCTCTTTGGTGGGGTGATATGCATAAATGTGGAAAGGTACAAAAATGAGTGGCATGATTATACACCCATCAGGCATAACATTATGACCACCTTCCTGTGAGTCATCAGAGAATGGACATGGGCCTCCTGTGGATGTCGTTAGTGGGGGGCCTTTGGGTCCTTTGGGTTGAGGGGAGGGGCCTCTGTGCTTCATCCCACAGATACTTGATCAGTTTGGGATCTAGTGAATTTGGAGGCCAGGTCAACACCTTGTGCTGTTCTTCATGTTTTTTTTTAGTTGTTCCTAAACTGTTTTTGTGTGTGGCTGCATCCTGCTGGGGATGGCTGCTGCCATCAAGGAGTGTCAATGCTATGGGGTGGGAGTGCCTGGTCTGGTCTAGCTAGGTGTTACATGTCTAAGTAACATCCACATGAATGAATGCCAGGTCCAAAAGTTTCCCAGCAGAACATCGTGTTGTCACAAGATGGTCAATGTTATTTACTTCTCCTGTCAGCGGTTTTAATGTTGTGGCTGATCGGTGTATCCGTCTTAGAAAACACTCAATAAGTCAAACTGGGTGAGTTCACAAACTTTTGCAGCTGAATATGCCCTGCAAACACATACCGGCATATTCAATGTTTTGAGTTGTTGTGCTCCTCCAACATTGTTTTTTTTTTTTTTTTCGTTTTGACACAGCGTGTTTTATACTTGGATCCAAACCCAGTTCGCTTTAGAAGTTTTTTCCTTCTCCTCTTTTTTTCCCCCCTCTCCCTTTATATGAGGATTATCTTCCAAATATAGACTGAGAGGGCTGCATCTCTGCGTCTCTCACTCACACACAAGCACTCAGGTGTTTTATGCGTCACTTGTGCTCATGCGGGCAAAATGAATAAATGCACATTCACGAATCCCTCTCAAAGCAAAAACGCAGATCCTGAACAGAGAACTCGGATATTAGCACAGAAATCGGTTTCAAACCAAAGGGGCCAGTGGCTCATTAAATATGGATCCGCATCCTTTATTAATATCCTCGTTACTGTTCTGCTCCCGCATGAACAGCGTGAGCAGGGAAGAGACTTCTACAAAAGAACTTTATCCTCACATGCTGGTGGTGTTATTGCTCCTGGTGCTGAGTAGACGGGGTTAGCAGCCTTCAGACTTACATAAATGGTCGGGGGCTGCTATGCAGAGATCTGCAAGCTTATAATGTTTGAATTTTTGCAAATGTAGCCAAGGATGCGTCTAACCGAAGTGTTTCCCGCTGCACAGAACACAACAACGAATGCACTGAGCACAGAGATGTTCCAGTGATAAAAAGAATCACTGTCACATTCTCCACATGGAGCGGTGCCAGAGGTGGTGTCACACAATCTCTCCATCTCCACCGAAACACTGTGATCCCGACGGGGCCTGTCACCATCCCACACACACCGTTCACCTGCACGTGCGAACACAATCCTCGCCTCCCGACGACACACCGAGCCGTTAGAACTCCAGCTTTTTTGCAGCTTTTGACAAAGCCGCAAACAAATGACTGCAGAGAGAGGTGAAACATCCCCGTCCACACCTTCGCTGCACCCCTGGTTTAATATCAAACTTTTAATCGGGATGATGAAATTAACGAGAAGGAGATCAAAAGGTTTCTGCTCAGACTCAGAGGCTGGCTGTTTTTGTTTTCAATCATCTCTGATCATGTGTCCTCACATCTCATCCCAACTTCCTGTGAGAATTCAGCATGGCCGTGGGCTAGGATCCGAAGCTGTGTCGAGAATACAAATGCCGCATCGCAGTTTTGAAGTTATTGCTGAGCTTGTGAGCTCTGGGAAAAAAAAACAAAAAAACTTGCACCTCAGGGCTGCATGTGGTGTGTCGCTATACAAGGTACTCTGGCACAACTTCTGACTGAAAAAAATCCTCTACCAGGCAATGGCGCTCACAGCACCGGAAGAGTGATCCCTTATTCCCAGAGAATGTAATTGGACTTGTTTGGATTTTCAATAATTAAAAGGACAGCATGCGTGTTAAACGCCTTTTAAGACGCATCTGCAACGAATCCTTGGATGTACACCACCTGACAGCTTCTGCTTTTCCTCGGGTTCAGTTACAAAGCCGTCAAACGTGCGCGTTCAAATTGAGTCTGTTTGCCGAAGCTTTGAACGCGAGAGAGACCTTCAAAAAAAAAAGAAAGAAAGAAAATACAAACCACTTGTGTTCATTTGTCACAAAAGCACTAAAAGATATACGCCTCACCCGGGGGAAAACAAACCCACTCAGTAAACGAATCCAGCTTGCTTCACCTATTGCTGCTGAGTCGTGCGCATCTGCATCGTATTACAGTGCTGGCTTCAGCCCTGACACAAGAGAATGGTGCAATTACAGCAATATGTCAGTGTCACGGACTGATGTACGGCACTGCTACTGCTCCCAGTGCTTTCTCATAATACTGAAGGATCACACACACAAAAAAAAAAAGATCTTACCCCTGGATTCTCATATTAGTTGCCGGCAGCATATAAAAGATTCTGCCAAAACTCTAATTAAATCCATGCCCACGGCGCTGCATGCTGATGAACAACTACATTTAGACAGGGATTATGTTTCGTCTGTTAATGATTTGACTGGGAGAGCATCCTGACACAGGCACAACACTTTATGGGCCTTGTCAGTAAGAGCTGTAGAGTATGGATTAAGTTCTTAGTCAACTTCCATGTTGAATTAAACTGGAGTGAAACAGTGTGCCGCATTTCAGCCAAACTCGAGGCTGTGTGGAGTTTGGGACACTCATGCACAAACACGCAGTTAATTCCCTTTCAGTGGTTCCACACTGACCTGTCTTGGAGCAGCCACCGTGGTGAAGGTGCACACAACCATAGAAAATGATGCCACACTTTTTCATACAGATCAGGAAATCACAAATTGGAAACAGTACAAGAGTGACACAGTTTGTTGTTGCAGAAGTGTCTTCGCTAGCCAAAACGAGAACAATGGCCGAGACAAAGTTGAACAAGCATCAACAAATCTACCAGAGCCAGCTGGAAGTTGGAAGCAAGAAACTTCATGCACCAATGACGGAAGCAAACTCCGCTAAACATAAGTAAGCTAATAAATAATGCAGATTTCATGTATTCAAAACAACCAAGTTACACTGAGTGTCCAGAGTTTATCCATCTATACAAAACAAACCCTCAATTTTAACATGACTACCTCCAAGATTGCAAACTTTCTGGAAATGTCCTGCTCCTGCAACGGAGATCTGTTCCTGTTTGTACATTTAGTAACTTACGTCAGAGTCAGGCCGTGCACTGAATAGTCGGTCCAAAAACCACCCTGAAAAATCACCCAGCGTAGTGGACAGAACCTTCAGGAAGCAGGTTTGTTTGCAAACAAACAAACAACTGTGACTGGTTAAATATTTTACTGTTCTTACACTCACCGCAGCATCTCGAACAGCATCCTGTCTTATCTCGCCTGCAGCTTGTGTCAAGTTGTAAAACACTGGTTCTCCACTTAGTTATCACCCTCAGAATACACCCCATGACTCCAGTGCAGCACATCTGGTGGTCGACTGGAATGCGAACAAGTCAAGTTTTAGAGGTTTTAGTAGTCTTATTTTATTTTAGCTTTTTCTATGCTAACCAGCTAAGCCCACCATCTTATGACAATCCAAGATGTTCTGGTGGGAAACTTTTGGGACATGGCATTCGTGTGGATGTTACTTGGACGTGTAGCACCCACCTAGACCAGACCAGGCACCCCCACCCCATAGCTGGCCTGTTGACCTGGCCTCCTAATTCACTAGATCCCAAACTCATCAAGCATCCCCTCAACCCATAGGACCCAAAGCCCCCCCCACTAACAACATCCTGTTGCCAGACACCACAGGACACCCTCAGAAGGCCCATGTCCATTCTCTGATGACTGTTTTGGAGTCACAAGGGAGACCTACACTACTACTACAATATTAGGCAGGTGGTCATAATGTTATGCCTGATCGTGCATACTGAATATTAACCTTACATTAAACTTGTGTTTGATTAGTTTGGGTCAATCTAGGGTTGATTAATGGTGTCCTTTTACAACCAATGAAGGAAATAAAACCACTGGCGTCGTTTGTGGTTTCTCGTTGCACCTTTTCTCATGCTGGGTCTTGCTTGTTTAGTTTTCCTGAGCGTCGCAGTAGCTCAGTAGTTACTACATCCCCCTCGTAGACAGAAAACCCTGCGAGTTCAGTCTTTCTGACAGATTCCTCCTGTTATTAGATTTACTCTTTGAACTACTCCTCCACCCACAGCTAATTAGACTCTTCCCCCTCCAAACCTGAGCATCTTGAGAGGCACGCCGGGTGGCTGGTTCATAAAGATGCTTCTGCTGCGGCTCTGTGCGAGTCACTGCCCTGAGTCAGTTGATTAGAGACCTGAGCAGCCTCGAAATGCACTGAAGCACTTTCTTTCATCTACAGCGAGTGAAAAACATTTTCTGGAGAAGATTTTTTTTTTGCCATTTCTGGTACTTCTGTGTGCTTTTCGCTACTCATCACTTTTTTTTATGTAAAGGTGTTGAGGTGTTGAGGACATGACATCAAAGTCCTTGCATTTACAATAGTGTGAACTGGATGAAGCTTCAACTTGGCGTGTGTAGCTACAAAACTATACTGTCTTGTTACAACAGAGGCACAAACCTCTTGGTTAATGTTACATGAATTACAGGTGACATGTCTGCATTGCAGAGGTTGATGCATGCATGCAAGACACCTGAAAATGAAGATAAGGGGCGTCCTGATAAGATCATCTAGCACAGACTGTGGCCATAGTCCTCACTGCAGTGGCGCAACCTGCACCCTTTGCTGCGTGTCGCCCCCTCCAACATCACTTCCTGCCCTCTCTCCACTACCACCCATCGGATCAAGGCATTAAAGAGGCAAAAAATAATGAAGTAGCTGTTTTATTACTTAAATTGCTGTAAAATGTGAATACGCTCAGGCAATCTGATTCAGTCCTGTTGGTTTCAATACTTCACCAACCAGATGCGTTAGCTGAGTAAAAATATTTGTCCATGACATAAAGAGGAACTACTTAAAAGAAACCACACATAACTGTTGCACCTTGTGATTTATAAATTGTTGTTCCTTTATCATTTGCAATTTCATGCAGAATAATTTTTTTTTGAAGATACTAAACATTGAAATTGTCATATAGCTCCTCTGATTACTCATTAGTTTGTAATTATGAGTCATCTCTGGATATTCTTGTATCTACTTGGCATCCCAGCTCCAAACATCAAAGCAGGGATGGTTTGAAAAAGGAATAAAAACGAATGTATGGGTGGATTCTTCAAACAGAATGAAGATGCAGCAGTGTTAAGTCACTCCAGGGGTTAAAGTAATGAAAGTGTGCCACCAAGTGGTCGCTGTGGTGCTTAGTGGACACACACTGGATTAGCCACATGCAGCTCTTGACTGAGATTCTTTAAACACAGTTAATAACTAAAGAAAGCTTAATAATTCATCCACATCCACATGCTGAATAGATTTCCACACAAACTCCACATGTAGCCTTCACATTCTCCATTTATTTTGAACACTCGCTTGAGAAACCTTTAGTGCAAATCATACAGAGGAATCGTTCAAAGACCGACAACATGATTTTAAATTATTAATAAATATACACGACTCAATTTACACTTTGAAATGCTACAAGCACTTTTCACAGTTAAATAACAGTCTCCCAAACCGTCCCGAACGTCCAACATGTTGCAGTCTGTCACGGTGAAGGATATATCCCCAGCAAGGGCTGAAAAGGCAAAAATGTACCATCTCTCCTTCTCTCTCTCGGACACAGACCACTGTCAAGTTTCAGTTTAAGCAAATTAATACAACTCAATTCGATTATAATACAATAACTACCCTGTTTAGCGATGGATCTTTTAAATTGCCTGCTTTTAAAAAGTTTAAATCAAACAGATACAATGCGTTACACCCACTCACACATTGCAACTAACATTTTCATACGCCATCATGACCCCCGTGAGCGATCACATTTCCATTTTGTGAATTATACGAGTTGGATTTCATTTTGCAAACTTCACACATTAAACTGTTACACACACACACACACACACACACACACACACACACACACACAGTATAAGCAAGGATCAAGTGCTTGAATGTTACAGCTGAAAATAACCTTAATAGATCATACTTCTACTCGTTGAGTAGGGAAAACACCACAAAAAACAAAAACAATACTTCAGACAAGCATTTGTTAGTAGAGGAGCAAAATAAAGTCTAAAAGCAGTGCAGTAAAGCCAGCTGAGTTAATGCGGTTTGGAAGTGAACCTATTGTAAAAGCAGGATTAGTGCATCCAAGCTGTACAGATTATTAACATAGTACTTCCGTGTGGGATTGCAGTGCAAATACATCAATCTGCAGAGTTTCCCAAAAGGCGAGAATTTATTTGTGGTGTCATGTTAAGCCTCTGAGAATACTGTACGTGATTCGGCTGCGAGAGGAAGCACTAAATAATCTAAAGCTAATGTTCACAAGAAAAGGTTCATGCTTTCCTTTAAGGTAACTTTTTGAAGGGCCATACGCACAAATTAAAATGTGGTTGACTTAACTACCAAAATAAATTCTTCATCTGGGAAACACAGAATAATGTGAATCATTTTCACCACTCTTATCTTATACATTTGATGGCACATAAAAAGCATTATTCTCCAAACTCAAATACAAACACATATAGTAGCAGCTGAGCCATCTGGATAAACACATCTTTGATCTGAAAAGGCTGTAGCTTTAAATCTACTAAATGTTACATTCACACAAATGATGAAAAACAAGAATTTTCCTTAACAAGAATTTTGACAGGAAGCATGTGGCCAAGTCTCTTATTCAAAAACAATCATCCACATTAACATCATCCCTACGTTTGGCCTGTCTTCCATGTTATTCCATTGGTTATTGTCTGCCAGAGCAAAAGAGCATCGCCAGGGCGAGAGTTTAAGGCCTTCAACATAATCCATCCTAAACAAATGCAGTTGCAGTACAAGCTCACAGACAAGCATGCAGTAAGATTTGAAACCAAAAGGCCACAGACAAACAGATAAGAAAAAGTGCAAATGCATGCCGAAAAATGATTGCCACCTGCCATCCTCTCGAAATAACCCAGCCAGTAGGAAATGAGAGCGCAGCCTTCCAGCTCACTTCCTCCCACTTTTCCTTTCCAACTGGTGACACGTAGCAGTCGGATTGACTTCCAGGTGCCACATCCAAGCCGTGGACAGAAAGTTTACGAAACGAAGGAGAGATCTACAAAAAGTCTGAGCTACTAAAAAAAAAGCATTCAAACACTCAGTTACAAGCATCCAGTCACCGCTGTATCCTTAATCGCCCGTCTTATCAATCCTGAATTCAGTCATTTATTGTACAGTATAATACAGCCTACAAGTCTGCTGGGCTTACAGTGTCATTACCAGTTTTCTCCCTTTAAAATCACTGAAGGAGTTTCACGCAGCAGAGACCTGAAAAGAACAAGAACAAAAATAAGCAAAAGTCTTTTAATAAAGCTGCTTGTGGATCTTTTGAGAAGGGAACAATTTAAGTGTCTACAATGACTGTGTTCATCTTTTTGTAAACACATTCAGTATTTTCTTTACTGCAAACTTTAAATTTAACTTCAGTGCACGTTAACTACCTGCTGATTCCGTGCTCGGCCTCTGAGTAGTCATCAAGCTGAAGCGCTCTGCTCGGAGCTGCTGGTGGCGGTTCCAGTTGCTTTCTCTTTGCTCTGGTTTGTAGGCGACTCGTCTTTCGGCGTTGCAGTCTGTTGAGGTTTCACTATGGTGATTTTAATAGGGACTCCTTTGACGCTATGCTGCACTCTGCTATATTGCCGCATAGAGGGGTTAAAAGTGCGCACAATAGGAAGTTCATTCAGACCGGGCGTCTCTTGTTTTGGCTGTGTGCTCTCTTTAATAATGATTTTACTTCTTTTGCTTGAAAAGACTGTTTGCACTGGTAGGATGGCGGGCCTCTTTGTGGAGCCAGACGTCTGGAGCCTTGTTTTATGCTGAGGTGAAGTTTGTTGCGTCTCTTCAACATGAGAAGTGGCCCTACGCAAGTGGCCGTCGTTTTCCTTTGTCAAAGAGATTCCTCCCTCTTTCCTTTTCTTTATTTCTTTAGGTTTCTTGGGACAGACAGCCATGTGTTTGGTTCTGCTGCGACGCATTGTGAACTCTCTGCTGCAGTGTGGGCAAACAAATGTTTCCTGCTGCTCACCCGCATGTGCAGGTGACCCTTTATTTGATGAAGAGACTGACTTGTTCCTCTGTGGCATTACCCTTTGCACCAACCTTTTCTTTCTTTTCTTAAGTATTTTGAACTTTACTGGTGGATCCTGACTAGGTTTGGACCTGTTTGACTGACTGACTCTGTTGGAAGCGTTCAGTCCATTGGTAGAATTTGTAGTAGACAGCACTCCATTTTGAGTTTTCGCAAAGTGGCGTAGAGGGATAGGATTCTTTCTGGGTGTGTATCGCCTTTTATCACTGGCATTTGCACACGCCAAGATGTGCTTGTGTAGCTCTGGCATGTTATCAAAGCTTTTCCCACACTTGGTGCACCGAATAGCTGTACTAAATGTTTGTGGGATGTTGTGGGTGGTGAAGTTTGTGGCAGAAGCCACTGAACCAGCAGGTGATCTGTTGTGGTAAGGAAAAGGAGGCGGCTTGAAGCTAGGATAGTGCTGGTTTATGCCAAGACGAACATCGGGCCCTTTGATTTTGCCTCCATCTGAAGCCATGATTTTAATTGTTGTGAAAAGTTCTTCGCCAGTCACTTCCACTTCACCTTCTTCCTTTTTCACCAATTTCTTGGGCTCCTCCTGAGCTTCAGGAACTGAAACATCTGTATTAACTTTAATTGAGTTATTGTAGTTCTGAGGTCTCAGTTTTCCCTTTTCTTCTTCCGAGTATGTGCACTGCTGGCCGGGATGCAGCTCTTCCTGATGCTGTTTCAGATTGCAGAGGTAGACAAATTCTTTTGTACACGCACTGCAAACGTAAGTCTTTCCGACGCCGTGGAGACTCGATCGATGGTCAAGCAGAGCTGTGGGTTTGCCAAAGAGCAGCAGACAAAACTCACATTTGTAGGGCCATTCATCAGCATGCTCACCTGCATGATGGCCTAGTTCTTTCATTGAATGGAAAAGCTTATCGCACACATTACAGATGAAATTCTTGGCAAACGTCTGCTCTTGTACATCAGATGGAGTGTTATTTGAGGATTCTTCCTCCTCAGTTTTCTCCGGAGGAGGAGGAGGAGGAGGAGAGCTTTTTGATGAGATATTGGACGTGGAAACAGAACTCTCAGCAGCTCCCTCGTCTGCTGGCTCCGTACTAACAGGCTCTGGCTCAGGACTTGACTTACCCACAGTAGGATTATCAGATATCACTGTGGTGGTACTGGACAGGGTTACGGATTCTGCGATGGAGGAGACCAGAATAGTGGGGTCGACATTTTGAGGGTTGGGCACTGACACAATCTGTTGCTGTTCTATGTGATTAACAACCATCTGTGTAGGTGCTGGAGGCTCAGCAGTATTTTCTTGTAAGGTAATTGCAGCAGGGACTACACTCCCAGGGGCTTCAAGAGCTATTGTACACTCTATTAACACTGTGTTGCTGGCAATGTTGTAAGAGTTGAGCAGGGAATCATTTAGAGTTACAGTGGACGTGAATGGCACTTCCGACACAGGAGTGGATTCAACAATAGATGGATTGAGAGCAATTTGATCGGTGAGGAACACGTGGCCAGGAAGATTTAGAGTCGGGTCAAGGGGTTGGGAGAGAGTGACGAGGTTTGCAGAATTTGTAGTGGCAAATGCAGTCGTTAAATCGCACTCTGAAGAATTTAATGCATTTTCTGTGCAGATTACCAAGGGCTCAGGTGATATATTTGGGGCTAATACCTGGATTGGTTGGGTTGAAGGGTTGGAAATAGGTGCTGGTGGCGCCAAAACTGTGATTAATGAAGGAGCATTGGGGAGCACAGTGTGTGAGGCTGTGGAAGCAAATGCTATAGCGCAAGGTGAAGCTGACTGCAAGGTAATAGGGGTAAGAGAGGCGGGTGATGAAGCCAGAGAACTCGGGGGTAGCGTAAGTCCATAAACAAGCCCTTCTGCAACAGGTTCCACCGGGGTCACAATGTCTGAACCTGTAACTAGAGTGAAGTCTGTGACTAGAGTAGCATCTGGATTTCCAAGGCGTATGTTTTGTTCTCCAATATTCATCAAGGCTTTCTCCATCATGAATGTATTTGATTCTCCTTCTTTGAATGCAGGTGGTGAAACAGATTCACCTTGGCTCTTTTTTTGCAAACTCAAATCCAGCACAGCGCCAGCTAAAGCCACGTCTTCATTTCTTTTGACTGTATTAGAAAGATCCAGAGGTTGCTGGTTACAAGAATTCCCGCCAGTCACGGGGGGCCAGGTCTTTGTCAAAACGTGTTTCTCTACTGGATCTGCTGCAGAAGGAGTTGTGTTATCATCCTCATTGACTGTTTGTTGCACAGGTGAGCTACGCTGAGCGTCCATCTCTCCTTTATTCACAGCATCAATATCTCCTGTCTCTGACATTTGGGTTTCTTCACTAGATGTTTGAGTTTGCGGAGGAGAGCTCGTTGGAGAGCCAGTTCTTCTCTTAAACCTTCCTGCTCCAGAAGGCAGGACAGTAAGTGAGACAGGTGAGCATGGCTTCTGGCCGTCTGTGATGAGGGCAAGGGTAGGTTTAAGGCCATCCTGCTTCTCCAGGAGCTGCTTCAGCTTTGGAGACAAGAAAACAGTTCTTTCCTTCTGCACAACCGTAGACTCTGTGTACTGAGGCAGCAGATTCTCTATTAACGAAGACACAAGTGTTGACGAGGACGAAGACACAACCACCTCGGACTCCAGTTCAGTTTTAATTTGCGGTAAAAGCGGCGGTGTTGCAGTTCTCCTCTTGGCAAGTGGCTGACCCGGTATTTCCTTGCATGTGACTGAGTCTGTATTTAAAACCTGGCTGATTTGTGCAGGGTCTAGAATCAGGGCATCTAGTCCGACTAAAGTTGAAGACCCAGCATGAACCTCAGCTGCTTCACAGTTACTGACTGTACTTGTTGACACTATCTTTCCGTCAATGTAAAAGCTGAGGTTCTCGGAAATATTGCTAGAGACATCTAGCATGTATTGTTCTGCATGCCCCCCCTCAGTCTCCTGAACAGCTGCGGATGCTTCATTGTCACCAAGCTGTGTTTGCAGTTGAGACGTTTCACTGTTTATTCTCTGAAGGCCCTCCTCTTGAGGAAGCCGGGGGTTTTCCCTCTGCGTAAGTTGCAGGTGGTTCTCGTGGGCCCTGCGCTCATGGCGCCGCTTGTTGATATGTGTTGTGAATGCCTTTTCACAGTACTTGCAAGCATGGTGCTCCTCTAATACCCCGGGCTTGTGTGGCTGAGCAATCTGATCTCCAGTTGACAAAATGGAAGTGTCAGGGTGAGTGGGGGGTGAAGTACGAAGCTGCACGACTGAGCCTACCGAATCCAGGGGCTTCATCCTGTCATGCTGCAGCTGACTTACGTTTGAACCACAAGAAATGTTTCTTGTATTGCTTTCATATGTGTGGTCCTCATCGTTCGCCAAAGCATGTATGTGCATGTGTCGCTCCAAGCCTTGTTTACTGGTAAAATGTCTCTCACAGTGCTGGCAAGGAAAAGAGTCCCAGTCTCTCTCAGTATCTTGGCTGGGATGTTCGTGAGGGTCCGAGTACTCCTCTTCATGAACGTACTCCGCTTCCTCCTCCTCTAGATCCTCACTGTTTCCATATTCAGAGACGTACAACTGAGGAGAGTCCTCCATCGTCTGCGAGGGGTCTGAAGGATGTTTGTCAAACAAAACCTTGACAGCTGTCACACCTATTGAGTACATGAAGAAAATATATTGAAGTAAATGTCTGTCATAAACACTTGTAATCTAATCAGATCAATACAAAAAAAATGGTTAACTGCTGTTTTACTTGTTGCAACTGGAAAAGGAGTTTTATGTATTTTTGTTTATTAATGTCCTAAGGTCTCAGTAAAAACATAACATCTAGCGAGCACAGTGGGAAGCAGAATTGTATGGCAATTGTATTGCAATAGTAGTATGAATGGCATAGTGGACATTGTTACAGTTCAACAGTGTTATTGTACGCTGGAGTCTGCATAAATCCAGCCAAGGAAATCCTCCATATCCTGAATGTCAGTTAACTTTTCTTATTCAAATAGCTATCACAACATCTTACCATTTTAATGTTTGGTGTGTGAAGTAGACGTTTCATTTGGCAAACAAACAAGACAGGCTTTTCTTTCTGCAGGAAGAACACAGAAAGGCACACAATGAAATCATTTCCATAGGAAGAGGATGAAACTTAACCTACTGACTGATAAGAAGCACAAATGGATCAGAGCGAACAGCTGTGGTGTGGGAGTAGTTGAATAAGTGACCTGTTCTGCCTTTGTAACGTATGCTAATATCCCTCAGGGATGATAATGGCACGTTATGAAGCATCAGACACAACATATGATGACAAATGTCAGTTTTAATTAAATTATACATAGGATGTGGTTTCCTTCTATGCCTGCAGTGAGAACAGTGTTAAAATACAGTTTAATCTAACCCCACAGTTACCTTATTTAACCTGGTAGGGCTGCTTCACACCACCTGCTAAACTAATACTCGCATACACACGCATTTATTATTATTTTTTTCCACATCTACCTTTCAGTTATTACTGGCAACTTTAAAAAAGAAATTAAACTGTACATGAATGAGGCGCATTTTGACATGCATCTTCTGTCTGCTGGAACAAAATGGCAGGCTCATCGTGTGGCAAATCTGTCGTGTTGCAACTAAGCGTCTGGCGATTACATGCGAGCTTATCAGCTTAAAAATGTCTTTCAACTAATTTGTTACTTCAATTGGTCGTTATGTTGATTTTTTTTTTTTAAATATATATATTGTGCATTATTATCTATAAATTGCGCAGTTTTCAGGCACTTGTAAACGAGAGAGGAAATGTAAACAAAGACTTCAAAGCTTGTGTTTATACGCATATCCGTCACTTTTAAGACAATCCTGTTGTTGATTCTTGTTGAATACATAAAGACAAATCGGACATTATATTTGCAGAAACGTTTCTAACCCCCCAGCTTCATTCAAGGGCCTACGTGCTGAATTATTTTAGGCAGTTTTCTATTTGATATTCAACTTCTATGAAAATCAAACACGCTGCAACAGGCTTGACACGCATTACTCACCATATGTTTAAAAAAAAAATACTCTATTTTGTCTATTTTATATTAACATTACGCTTCGGGGTGCGTTCACACGCATCTGCTTCACCTGGTTTGATGACGCTCGCCCCGTCCTTGCACCATTGCTAACTGGTCACACAACACGTCGTCACATTACTCTTTTGCTACAGAGGCTGCTAGCTCCTCCACTGAAAGGTCAACTGGCTTCCCCTTTCACAGACGTCTCCCTGTCTTCTAGACACAAGAAAACCACTTGCAAATTATAAACGCGCAGTCGTAAATGTGCCGCGATGATGCTTTACTCGCCGAGAGAAGCAACTCAAAGCGCTTAAGTATTAACAGTTACACTGCTAGCTACCATGCTAGCTCGCGTTCCCCAGCTACGTCTAACATAACATTTGCGACACGACCGTTACAAACGCTACTCGTTAAAACAAAAGTGCAAGTTAAAGTTTCCGTACATACTTGGGTTTGCAGCCAAACTCGTACAGTGGTTTGAAATATTCCTCTTGTACAGCTTTGTGGACAGCTGATTTTTTGTTTTTTTTTCTCAGCTTCCTGACTGTACCAACAAGCTTCTGGCGTTCTGATTGGTCAGAGGATGTGGATGTCAAAATTGGACCAATCAGGAGCGGACTTGTTAAAACCCTGGAAGAAAAAAAAAAGCAAACGGCAGTTGTCATTCAGACTAAAAATGACAACATTTACGCATCGTGGCGATGCTGTACAAATTCAACATAGATCTAATACCCTCAAGATTCCCCTCAAATATTACGGCATGACTGTGAAGGAGGGAAAAGATAGATAAAGTAACAACTATTAATTTATCTATTACAAGTTGACACTCGGTTAGTATGTAGTTTGGAGTTATTAAAAGTTATAAAACTATATAGACATATTCAGATGGGGTTTGTATAAATGACAAAGAAATACTTTGCAAATTACAGATTAGTTGTATTAGTTGTACAGGGACATCTATAAGATAGGATAAGATAAAATAAAGTAATCCTTTATTCATCTCACATAGGGGACATTTGCAGTTTTGCAGCAGCATACAGCTTTAAGGACAGTGCACACAAGAGATAGAAAAGTAAACACTAAATAAACACAAAAAAAAATAGCAAACTAAATAATTTTACACTACTTAAACAAGTGGACCTGCTGCCAATACTGTACATTATAAATTATTATCAGTATCATTACAAAACAACATGAAAGCATACGCAAATCGAAAGTATTTCTTACTTGTGAACATATTCAATCATTGCAATGTGTCCATTTGGCCTGTAGGGGGCGCAATACAACAAAGTCTCAATGTGAAGAAGTCGGTTGTAATTTCAGTGGGTGACTGTGAATCATACTGTAACATTAGCAGTTGAACACATGGCCAGTGTAAACATTTATTCAATTTGTAATATATTTATTTATATATGTTTTTTAAAAAAAAATAGAGAATGAGTCATTTTTAAAAGCAGTTTTAGATTTTAAAAAAAAGTTACTTAGACACAAAAGGGTTTTATTTTTTTATATATATATATAGATATGCAAACACGTTTTATTTGCGTTGATTTTATCTTACAAAATGTTGATGTTAGATAACAGTGAGATAGTTAGATAACCTGCTTAATAACCGTTATTG
Organism: Chelon labrosus; assembly: GCF_963514085.1. Taxonomy (NCBI): domain Eukaryota; kingdom Metazoa; phylum Chordata; class Actinopteri; order Mugiliformes; family Mugilidae; genus Chelon; species Chelon labrosus. Next base: position 9,218,425 of record NC_140360.1, read on the forward strand.
TTTGACGGCTGTTGAGAAAACAGAAGCCACATTGTGCTGACTGGCTGAAGATTTATGATGTGCCACTGTATGTGTTCTCTCCCCCTGACCATTTCTCTGTTTTCCCCCGACAATTTCCAACCGAAATACAAGGCACTGGCTCATGTGAAGCTCACACCTACACAGTCTGAAACTTACCATTTGTTTACACATGGCATTATCTCCACCGCATCATAGAAGGTCTTTGAGAGAATCTGGAGGAGTTCATCATCGTTGGGTGGATTCTCACCGCAAATGCATGTTCATCTCTTGTTGTATGTGGGTGTTTTAAGTGCCAGACTTTTGACAGCCATGATGAAAGATCATCAATAACAATCCTCTCTTTATTGAGGCTTGTCTCCTCCTCTGTATTTAAATATTCAAGCTCCCAAACTTTACAGTAAAGCTTCTCATACAGTGTGGTGTGATGAACTGACACATCTCTTGAGGAACAAACCGTACTATCCAGCGCGTAGTTAATGTAGTGGCAAGCTGGCTGTGATCGTGTTTATATATAGCTTGTTATAGTCACTCTGGACATACCCCGGGCTCCGGCATGTCTTTCACAGCTGATGGCGATTTGCAGCTGTGGCATTATAATGAGCAGTTCGCAGTTGGGTCGGCTGGTCGGACGCATACATCAAATCATTGAATAACCAGGTGCCCACTGCTTGGAAGTCATGTCAAGCACGGATAGTTAAAAGTGCTAAAACTAGAAGCAACTGAGCGCTACAGTGTGTACCACTACACACTGGGGGGGCTGTTCAAATTGGCATCTTGTTTTACCGCCAAGTTTAAGTCCAGCATGTGTGCTGTATGATACTATACATAGTTGAGGCCTTGATAGATACAGTACCTGTAGAGATGTGATATTGTTCTCATCTCTATGTTTGATGAACTTGTGGGTTTAAAAAGGAACATCAACAGGTGTTGCACATCAGAAACTCGCATGAATAGTATCTCCTAACGACCAGATACTTTCCTATAACAGACATCCAACAGACTCCAGGTTAAACCCCAGCTCCCCATCACTCTTTTAGAATTGTAGAAGCTACTTGGATGAGTGGCCAAACATCTTTTTATTTCTTCTTTTTTTGGGACATACTATGACCTGGGTGGCTGGGAATCTTCACAGACTTAAATATTCCACATTTTAAATTAATCATTATAGTCATGACATTTTCACATGTGCCATAACATTAAGACCACTGACAGGAGAAGTAAATAGGCCCAGAGGCCCCTCCCGACAACCCATAGGACCCAAAGGCCCCCCACTAACAACATTCTGTTGCCAGACACCACAGGACACCCTCAGAAGGCCCATGTCCATTCTCTGACAAGTCACAACTGCTTTGGAGGGACAATATTAGGCAGGTGGTCATAATGTTATGCCTGATCGGTGTATGTGGACATTTATAAACGTCACCATTGTGAAGTTGTGTTTGAAGTCCTTGTAATGTTGTAGGCTAGATCTGCTGAAGCTCTGGTTAATAATAATAATAATAAAAGTAAAAAAAAAACATAAATGTGTACGTCAAATAAAAATCACCAAAAGGTTAAGCAGTTATTTATATTCTCCATGACAACACTGAAATCAAACAGGAAGCTGAATGGTTGTGAAACAATGCGCGTCCCTGACAGCGTATCCTGTGACAGTGGGCGCCGGTTACTGGCAGAGACTGCGTGTGATGAAACACTCCCCGTCCATGTGAACATATAGGAGACGAGGTGGTCCACAGCATGTCTGTGCATCAGACACATCAGCGAGTGGGACTTCGGTTTGAATCAAGAATGGTCTCTCACAGAAGCTGTGTTACCACACAGGACACACAAAGACTTCCCTGTGATTAGACAACATGTCATGTCATTTGGAACACATACATTGTATGGCTTTGTGTTGAGGGTAGCCAGATGTGCCAAGAAAAATATTTAAATGTAGGCACAACTCTGAAGGGCTGGAATGATACTGCACATACGCACACACACACACAACTGTAGCCCATTGTACTATATATTTATGTACTGACAGGACACACATACCTCTCTCACGGGCTTACAATCCCCTGAAGTCCAATAAACACACACATGTGCCCTCCAAAATGACTGCACCCCTACATTTATAAATCACCCCGGTCTCCTTGAAGTAGCATTCCGATATTGTACGCGCACACACACATACAGTACAAAACACACACCACCAATGCTTCTGTCACCATCCCCGTCTCTCTGCTGCAACACACACTAATCCAGTTCTCACATGCGTCCTCCACACTGCATCCCACCGCTTACAAACACACCGTCTATGCTTGTCACCCATCTCTGTGCACCCTGTTCCCACTCCTACACCCCCACCTTGGGCTCAGCTGTCTCCTGCGCTCAAAATCCTGTGAGCTGACATTTTCGTCATGACATGACAAGCCCCTGCTCTCCGCCGGCCTGACATGCGGCGTCCGTTGCTGCACAGCTCCAGTCACTGTGGGAAGGTATTAGTGTCACCACTGTGAGATGAATACTGCAGAGTAAGAACATACATTAGTGACACAGATGGGGAACTGCTGCTTGGGGACACCGGGGTCTTGTCTGTCTTCTCCAATAACCTCAAGAATATTCCAACTATGGAGCTGATCCGTGTTCGTGTAAATAAAGCATCAGTTCATAGCACAAATGCATTTTGGCCAAAGCTTTTGAAATATTACATCCTGGGCGATGATTTAATAAAAGGCACTGAATTGAAGTGTAAGTGTCTCTGATGTGATCATGATATGACGATATGATATGCGTGTCCTCCACATACTCCAGCCTCTTCACACAGTCACGCAGAGCTGGTCAGTTGGCAGCTCTGTACCACTGATAGGTGTGAATGTGTCATTTGTGGTGTGTTTATTTTGGATGCGTCTCACTTATAGACGGTATAGGCTTCTGCGTCAATTTGACACCGTAGCTACAGCAACAGTGCAGAGCAAGGGCGGCACGTGGTGGTTAGCACTGATGCCTCACAGCAAGAAGGTTCCAGTTTCAAATCCATGGGCTGACTGGGGCCTTTCTGTGTGGAGTTTGCATGTTCTCCCTGTGCCTGCGTGGGTTCTCTCCGGGTACTCCGGCTTCCTCCCACTGTCCAAAGACATGCTCATTAGGTTAATTGGTGATTCTAAATTGGCCGTAGGTGTGGATGTGAGTGTGAATGGTTGTCTGTCTCTCTGTGTTAGCCCTGTGATAGACTGGCGTCCTGTCCAGGGTGTACCCCGCTTCTTGCCTGATGATAGCTGGGATAGGCTCCAGCCCCCTGCGACCCTTCACAGGACAAGTGGTTACAGAAGATGAATGAATGAATGAAGTTTCTAACAAGATAGACAGGATTTATTAATAGGTTACACAACTTTGCTTAAAACTTCCCTGCAAACTACAGATGATCTTATCTTAATTAAAGATGAAATTCTGGTTGCAGTTCAACAGCAAAGCGAACGGAAACCAGTGTACGGCTTCATCACCACCGCACAGTACACCAAACTTTTTCCTTCAAGTTCATAGTGTATAATGTCACAGTTAAAGATTTATTTGTTAAATTTAAAGTTACACACACAAAAAAATAACAAAACAATTTTGTGGTATTTCGAAAAACTGAATTTATTAGTCCCCCTCCTTTTTCATTTCTTTCTGGGTAGGGGTGTAACATCTTCTTCTGTTTATTTGCAAATTGTGTTGTGCAACCTTTATTTAAATATGTAAAAAGTTAATCAATGCAACTGGACAACTAAATCATCTTCTGCAAAGAACAACGTCAATGTAAAATCATCAAAACTGGATCACATCCACCTGCCAACAACTAATCTAACAGAATCTAGAAGTTTATTCTCATCCGGATTCCTCTATTGTTATACAATCTGTGCTTTCTTTATCGTTTTGTTTTGTACTGCTAGGATTAATTTTTGCTGAGTGAGCACCCGGAGCTTTTCTGGTAATAGAAGCTGACGACCAATTTAGACTTTCTTCCACGTGGAATATCACAAACAGGCAGCTCAGAGTCAGCTGTGGGTAAACACGTACACTGTAAAACATTTCCAGCCAGTAAAACTTAGAAACAAAAGTTCACCTGCTGCCTTGAAAATGTGAGTAAACTCAACCCGAAGAAAACCTCTGTTTTAACTCAAAAAGCTAAGTTATAACTCATGATATTTTCCTGTTTCAACTTGTGACTTACTAGGTCATATTATCCATGTGCAAAAGAAAAGAAACTATTGTTATCTTGTCAAATAAACTCACAATTCCTCACTATTTCTTCTCACATTTCCAGTTAAGATCAATTTATCTAAATTCACATCAACTACCATTTTAAGCTCAGAGCACTAATGTTTTTGTTTCTAAGATTTCTCATCTTGGTGACTAATGGCAAGTTTTAAAGTTTATGTAAACTTCAAACAGATTCATCTCACACCTTGTTCCTTCAGAAGTTTAACATTTATTTTATTTAGGCCGTTTAGAGAGGAGGAAATTAAATTTTGATCCACCAGTAACAGACACTTTGAGACTCATTCCTGGCATGGAAATGGCTTCTAAAGTCCACCCATCTATTACGCTTGTGGTGCCAATATTTTTGCTGACATTGTAATACCATGGTTTAATCCTCTCTTACGGAGCCTTGTTTCAAAGGTACCGCCATTTTATAGTAATAGTTCTATCTAATTAAAAAAATGCAAAAATCCCAACAGCCTCTATATTTCCCAGTATTCAAATCATATCCCTTCCTCCTCCCCCATTGCTTTTTTGAACTCAAAACTTAAAGACATGAGTTAAATGAACATTAACCACACAGACAAAACTTACAAGAAGTCAAGACAATCGATTACTTTAAATTTAAGTTTAGAAAACTTATTAAATTGAGTTCAATATCAAAAACTTGTCATGACTATTGGAGTTGAAGAGAAGAAAAACGTTCACATAACTTAATGGGGCTGTAATGTTGTGCAGTGTACTTCTGCTTGCAGCTGCACAGACAGAAAGAAACACACTGGTCTAGTTTAAGTTAGAGTGATAGATGTGGCTATATCCATCTGACTGGAACATCACGCTTTTATGTAAATTGCATGTAATGTCCAGTCCAGGCACACAGCAGACCACACCAACACTGAACGAAGAGGGCTTCTGTGCACAATTTGTGCCTGGGCATCACTGAAGTGGGCAGTTTTGAGTCTTATAATTAAAGATGAGACATAGGTCTGTGTGTGTGTGGACTGTTAAAACCATGTGTCATGAATTTTGTTTAACGTTGCTAAACTCTAGCAGACCTGAGTCGTCTTTTTACCTGTCTTCGCTGAGTAGGATTGTTGTAATATGTTAAACATGTGTTCATCTGGACAGAGTTAGTGTTTTAGGTCTGTCTCAGAGTATTTCTTAGTGTGCATGTTTTTAAAAAAGCACATGATCCATGATGGGCCCACCCAGGAAGTGACCCCACCCCGTAACGATGTGCAGAATTCCCCCTTTGCCGAAGCGGAGAGAAGGAGCTGCAGGCGAGCAGCTTCACAGCCACGGCCCATAGCCTCTCCGTTTGCCCATTTTAAAAGACTCCATTGTTCCCAGAAGTCTGAGGCGAGAGAGTGAGCTAAAGAGAGTTATGAAGCTCTCTGGCGGGGCAGGGGCCGCGGCGGCGGTGGGCGTTTGGGCCGCTGCCTAAAACCACACGGAGGAGAGGGAGCCAGACAGAGCATCTCTGTGCGACTCGCAGCCTACTGTTGGAGCCTTGCCTCAGCTTAACAGCGCCGTATGAAAAACTCCACAACATGACACAAAAAACACACCTAACTGTCAGAGGGCTCAACCGACTCAACGATTCGAGGCCATATGGTCGTCCATATTTGGTGCTGTTTGTCTGCCTGCTGAGAACGGTTAGATTTTTTTTTTAAGCATTACTTGAACGGGCCAATCAGAGCGGGCATCTGGACGCTGCCCCTGTGGAAGCTTGTTAATAGGGTTTGTGTGTTTGTGTGTGCTCGGAAATAGAAAATAAGTGTCATGAGTTGTGTGCGTTTCAACATGGTATTTCTAACTATACTCTCTAATTGATAGGAAATGACTGCACAATAAAAAATATTCAGCCAGTTATCCGGATTCACAAAAAGACAAAGGAGGGCTTTTAGAGATCATATTAAGTGAACTATTTTGCGGAGTGTTTTGAGTTTTTTATTGAAACAGTACGGACAGAAACACTGCAATTAAATTAAAGGTTTCCACAAATCACAATGCACAAATTAAAGACTCAGAAATGGCACTACTGTAATGTGGCAGAAGCAGAAAGGAGGAGGAAACAGACATGCTGTGTATCGTTGCAAATGTTTGCAGTGTCTAAAGCCTAGTCATTAAACATAACACCTCTCATTCAGTGCACATATTAAGTCTGTAAAGCAAGCGGAGGGCAAAGCTGAGACTCAAATATCTGTACACCCATTTAGCACGCTTACAACTGCAAAAAAAAAAAGAGCAAACTGCCTAACACTGCGCACTGTGAAACTAAGTGCAACTATAAAATGTCATCCTGTGCACGGAATCCGGGGTTAGTTCAATTTAAACACTGGGCGGCTGTTCTGGTAATCTAATTATTAACAGAGGTGCTGCGAACGCATTGTCAAGACAACGCCATCGCTGTGTCTAACGACCACTGTCAGTGTGAAAACCTTCATAACGAACAAGCCAGCTGTCATCCCAAGTCGCTTGGAATGGGGCGGCGGTCACAGTTCACATTAATAACGCACTTCAAAAGTTAAAATCCTCCTAGCTAGCTAGAGAATACCAGAGACAGTGGCACAAACCCTTCTGCTAAATTTCACAGATATGTATTAGGTTTTTATACGTCAGTGTTAAAGTGGGCAGAATGTCACGTTACTCTTGCAAATGAGGGCGACCTTTTTTTTTTTTTTTTTTTGGTTCTCGTCAGGCTACCCCCTAGGAGCTCATGATTATGTCAGGACAACTTCTGCACACAGTGCTTCATATAGTTGGGCGACACGTCGAGGAGAAAAATGTTCGAACCGGTGCCCAGGTGGGTTTCCGTCTAAGGCTGCTCGTGCAATTTATGGATAATATCAAATGCTAACCTATGCAACTGCAACATATGAGAAAGTTATTAGCTGCGTACTACTGTAGTCCCCTAGGATTGTTTATATATACATCTGTGGAATTTGTAAAAAGTTTTCCTGCTTTCTCTCCTTCTCGTGCGACACATTTTGTCCTTCCTCCAACTTCAACATTAATCTAAATCAGTCACTACATTACGTTCAAGGCAAGGAGAGAGTTTTTTCCCCCCTACATTTCAGATAATCCCCTTCTGCTCTTTTTTTTTTTTTTTCCTACAAAATACATTTGAAAAGCCCTGAAATTCTTTGTGACATCCAGCTGTCACATTGTTTTGTTCTCTTCAAGGGGTGTGGTGTTGGGGAGGGGGAAGTTGGAGCCTTTTATATCAACAGCTCCTAGGGATCAGGGAGGTTAGCAGGGGAGGTGAGGATGTTGGCACATCTACCCCTCTTGTCTCGCGTACATTCAGTATATACATTAACACACACACAAACCTCCCTCTCTCTCCCTCTTTTTTTTTTTCTCTTTTTCTTTTTTTTCCCCTTGGCAACAGTCCAGAGTCCAGGTTAGATTAGTTTAGTTCTGGTGTCGTGCTTTCTTTAATGATCAGAAGAGTCGTCACAGTTCAGTAGTTCAGAGTTTCCAGAACTTCGCTCGTTCCTGCTGCTTGGCCGACTTTTTCCTCAGGGGCTGCAGGATGAAAAGAGAGAGAGAGAGAGAGAGAGAGAGCGAGAGAGTCAGCGATGGAAAATTGGGGAGGATTACTGAATCAGCTTGAAGTTAGAGTATTTAAAGTCTTTAAGTTCATTATTTGATGGGTACGTTGTGAAAGTTACAAAAGACTGAGCTGCAAAATAAAGGGCATTGGGAAAAGGGAGAGGTTTTGTTTTTAACTTAAGTGGGTCGGGAGCTGACGAGATTATTTAGGCTTAGACGCAAAAAACAAACAGAAACTGATGACTTCTGACAAACACAGTCCCTCTGTTTCTCTGGATCAAGTCAAGCTGTGCAATATAAAACCAGTCCACCTGAGCTGAAGACCGTTGGCCGCGTGGGCAGACACTGAGTCAATAAACCGGCTCATTTTAAGGCCTGAAGAGAAGCTCTTGTCACCACGAACGGACAATTTTCCTCCAAGAAGCATGGGACTGTGTGTCAGCAAAAGTGTCAGGCTTTTTTTTTTTTTTTTAGGGGGGAGGAGGAAAGACATCTGTTAAACGTCTGTCAAAAGTTAAGGTGAGGGGGTTAAAATCATTAGCCGAAAAGTATGAAATTGACAGAAACCATCGTGCTGTCTTTTTTGGCAGGTTTTTTGTTCCTGGCAGACCTGTGACAAACAAAAAAACATCCATCATTATTATTAATCATTATCGTCATATTCTCATAGGGAAGGGCGTGGCCCCGTGGGAATAGTGCCGTTTACTCTCATGAGGGAACGTCGCCGCTCAGATATGTGCCCCGGAGACCAATTATGGTAGAAATGCTATGCAGTTCGCGTTGGGCATTTGAGGTCATCTTATCTCACAGAACGAATCTCTCTAAGCCCCAGGACATAACTGCATGAGTTATTCCATCGCTGGATGTGTCAGGGGTGACTAAATGCCCGTGTGTTTTGACTCCATATTTAGAGGCAGTCAGAACTGATGGCTCATTGCACGGTGTTACCGTCACATTCAAGCTCTTTGCGGGTATGCACGTCTAAATGTGTGTGAGCTGCTTACGAGTATTTGCCCATCCTCCTCAGCACGGCAACCACCACGGCAATGACGATGGCCACCGCCAACAGGGCGCCAATCACAATGCCGACCACCTGGCCAGTGCTTAGGTTCCCTGTGAGACGAGAGAGAGAGACAAGAGACAAGAGACATTTATTTTTATTTTTTTTTTAACAGCGTCTGTTTGCTTTTACTGTTATTATTTTACACTTAAGAGCTCTGGCCTGAATGTTACTTTTGCGTCATACCAGTCAGTAATAGTTTAATAAAAATGTCCATCCAACATGTTGCCTCACCTTCTGTGTCACTTTCAACAATCATGTCTTCCTCCATCGCTGCCTTAGCACCTTCTGTCGCCGCGGGTGGGACCTCGGCTGGCTGAGTGATGGTCACAGGCTCCTCAGCATCTGTTGGGACCTCAGCATGTGCTGGCTGAGCGGTGGTCACAGGCTCCTCAGTGGTGGTCACAGGCTCCTCAGCATCTTTTGGGACCTCATCATCTGCTGGTTGTTCGGTGGTCTCAGTGGCAAGACGTTCCACGTGGTGTGCTACAGTAGGAGCAGCAGACGTGTGTGTCTGAAAGGTAGTCACATCTGCGGGATGAGGTGGCACTGTGCTGATAGCTAACACTTCAGCGGCTGTCTTTGGTTCAGTCGGAGGAAACCCAGTGACGGCAGAGACATCGTTGGCGGGGTCTGCTACCGTCTGGGTGGCAATTTCTCCTGTTGTGTGTTGGAACCCAGTTGTTGGGTGTGTAGGGTTCACTGTGGAGCCTGAGGAGAACAATAAGAAGAAAGTGGTCATCGTTTCTCTTTCTGCTTTCCTATTATACCAGTGTGAGGTGAGGCCTACACCAATCAGTCACAACATTAAGACCACTGACAGGAGAAGTACATAACATTGACCATCTTGTGACAATACAACGTTCTGCTGGGAAACATTTGGACCTGACTTTTATTTGTGTGGATGTTACTTAGATATATCCCAACCACCTAGACCAGACCAGGCACCCCCACCCCATAGCAATGACACTCCTTGATGGCAGCAGGACACAGTCTGACACAGGCACTCACACAAAAAAGCTTTAGGAACAACTCAAAAAAACATGAAGAACAGCACAAGGTGTTGACCTGGCCTCCGAATTCACTAGATCCCAAACTGATCAGGTAATTGTTGAATTATCCACAGAGGCCCCTCCCCTCAACCAATAGGACCCAAAGGCCCCCACTAACAACATCCTGCTGCCAGACACCACAGGACACCCTCAGAAGGCCCATGTCCATTCTCTGATGAGTCACAACTGTTTTAAAGACCTACACAATATTAGGAGGGTGGTTTTAATGTTGTGGCTGATCGGTGTATATTGTGTCATTTACTGTGCTGCGAATAAAAGTATCTGTAGCTGTCTGAGACTTCAAATACTCTAATCACTCTCTAAATAATGGATTAGGGTAAAGGTTCGGGTCAAATTACATTCTTTGTCAATTTAAATAAAAATAGTATTGCTACATGGCATTGCCTTGCTAAAGATGTAGGCCTACACAAGAAAAAAAAAACTTTAATAACATCTTTAAAAACATGATAAATTCTAAAAAAAAATTAAAACTATTTGGCACTTAATCTGCTTATAAACTGTTGAGAACTTTATAGTTGTTGTATCTCAAATCCTGAGCTTCGTAAATATACAGTTAGATAAAAAAAAAAGTAAGTTAAAACAGAACTGGAATGACAGACAGTGACCCGCTACAGCGTGGGTGAAGCAAAACCTCATGACACACAAAGTAAACGTTTAAACTGACATCATAATGTCACGACATGGCCTTTACTCTTTCTCAGAGCCTGTCTGCCGTCATCAGCACATGGTCGCCGTGATGGCACGAGCGCTCCACCCTGTGCCATTACGAACTTGCAAGTACTTCCTCCATCTATTCCTCCACCCCTCCTCCAACCCTCAATCCTGTCTTTAGGGCTGTATGTTTGCACACTGGCGTGCCACATCCTCTGCCTCATTTCCTGAGGAGAGAGACGCTGTAGCAGCAGCAGCAACAGCAGCAGCAGCAGCAGCAGCAGCAGCCGTCGATGCGTAAGGAGAGAGCGGGAAGGCTTGTTAACTCTCAGTCAGTTAGAGGGTGGGGCTGCTTGGGAAACGCCTGAACGTGTGAGAAAGAACACAACTGGATGGTTTCCAGTTCCTTTGTCAGGAGTCTAAATCTCCTGATGAACGTGTGAAGAAATAGATTAAAAGTATATGTCCTTTTTGTGTCTTCATTCATTAAAATACATATAATAATAACCTTTATTTCTATGGCACGTCTATAGAAACATTACAAAGCGAAAAAAATGCAGTTTTACAAAGAAACACACAGAACAAAGATAATTAAAACTGTAAAACACACAAAATACTGTTAAAACCTAAGAGAAAATCTAAATTAAAACCAGAAAGGTTCTCTAATGAAAGTATGTTTTAAGTAGAGAGTTTCAGCTGACCCAATTTACAACCGTGTGGCAGATCTCTACCCAAGGAACTCAAGGTACGTGTCGGCATGTGTCAACTTATAGTCCAATATCAGTCAATCTCGAGTAATCTGGAAGTTTTATTTTGCTATTAATTTCCCGTACACAGGCTTCATCAGAGTTTAGAAGTCCATCTGTGCTCGCGTAAAATAGAAGCTCCCATTTTGTCTTCCTCCGTACGAAGACATGTACTTATCACCGGGGTCTTTCATCAGGGCCTGGACCATGAACCGGCCTGGGTTCAACCTAATCATTTCCCTCCAATAAGCCCCGCTCCATCTCACCATGTTCAACATCCTCCCAGCCACAACTGAAAAACCTTGCCTGGACAGCACCGCTGCGAAATTAAGGAGGTAGATTTCAGTGCGGCAACAAAATTACAGTCTGCAGTAAACTTTCCACTGACAACATGTTGGCCCGAAATCACTTATTTTCTTTGGAAAAGTAAAAAACCTGTTTAAACCTACTTAACCCTCACAGCTTTCTTACGGCAGGGAGCAGAAATGAGAGTCTATGTCATTCTTCTAAACTTAGCATCTGACATCATGTTCCCTCTATCTCCGTTTTGTCCTGTTCTTCTAAATACTTGAAATACTACAGAATACTTTACAAGGGTAAAAATAACTCTGAATGGCTGGACTAACAACCGGTGCTGTCCTGCGCTGGCTAGTGCGTTCATTAGCAACAGGCGGGGTAAATATAACAAAACATTTGTTCCCCAGACAATCAAAAAAAGGGGGAGGGGGAGGGGGGGGGGGTTCAATTGGTGACTCAGACTGTTTGTTTGGAACGTCTGCTAGCGATGATAAAATGGTCTGTGCTTCACAGAGTATGGCAGTACACTATGTGTAATCGCCCTCTCAACCTCCGCTAACAATTGTTTCATTATGTGCACGGTTCCCACAATTAGCTCTGAGTAGTATTTCCTCCCCGCCGTGCCTAGCCTCCTGGGTTAATGCAGCTACATAAGTGAGTACTGTTGCAGCCTACATCCTGTCTTTTCCTTTTAATCTGCTTCTCGCATGTCTTCCTCGCCATGACCCTGACACTCCCTGGGGATAGGTTTGTAGCTGCTGAAGCGAGGGCAGCAGGAAAAGCAAAAAGTTAGAGAGCAGCCTCGTGTGACGTCTGCTCCTTAATTTTAACACGAACACGGTCCATCTCTGCTTACAGCAAGACGAGTGACTGCGTGTGGTCCACAGAGGGTTCACAACACAGGGTCAGACCTAGAACAGGACCCCCAGAAGCTGGGCAGGATTTCTACCAACATGGAGGTTTTAGTTTAGGTCAACCAGCTAAAGGATCGGTGTGTTTGATTTACGGGTGGCTCAGGAGGTGGAGCAGATTATTGCTCCTGATGGCAAGCGAGCACTGTGCGTGGCAGCTCTTCTGCCACTGGTGCTAAAGAGCTTTGAGCACCACTACGATAGAAAAGCGTTTACCTTTACTATCAGAAATTTAATTCAGTTTCCATGTATTATAAGCTAATTTTCATTAGCTTAAATTGAACATGGAGAGCAGGTCATCTTTTCACAGAGCCCGACACACTGACGGCATGTTTCTACAGAAACTCAGAATGGACAAACGGCACATTAACTCTAGAAAGGGCCTTTATTTAGTTAGTTGCAATACGCAAACTCACCACTAGATGTCACTAAACTGTGAACGCTGGTCCTTTAAGTGACACTTCTTCATATACTGTATGTGAGATGTGTGTAATTGTAAAGACCAGTGCCACACCACAAACTTGGAAGCACACCCAGTCTCCTTGACTCAGAAAGGTTTGTCTAGCTGCGTCACTGTGCTTCTTATTGCGGACATTTTACCCCTCTTGGCATCAGTTTGAACACACACATGCTCTTTTAGTTGTACTCATTTCCATTTCAAGCACGTCTGAAACATCCAGTCACAAGGTTTAACAGGTGGCCCTGAGTTAATTCTGTATGTGTTTGTGTGTCACTTGACTTTAAAAGGCTGAGTCAGGCAAATTACTAAAAATATTACTTGACAAATACAATTTAGACTAAAAAACGTTTACTGATGCATACACAAGAAAGGAAGGGCGAGGAGGAATGTCATTTGTAGGCAGGCAATGAGTGAAAAGTGAGAAAAGTACAGTAAAAAGTTGAGAGACAGAGGCGGAGGCATCAATGTGGGTGTTTACATCTGTCTGACGTAAAGAGAAACCCAGAGAGAGAGTGAAAATGCGAAGGAGGCCAACAATAATATGCAGTGTGAGACAGGAAAGGAGGGAGTAGCAGCTTCCATCCATTACGATCACAATCAGCTGTCACTGAGGCTCCCTGCTTGTGAGATACCAATTCACGGTCCTGTGTGGGAGGGAAAGAGTCGGTGCAGATGATGCAAGGGAGTGTGGCCACCTTTGGAGCCCGGGAATGTTTTTGTGGCGCCTTAAGGAGGGAAGTGAGAGTGATATAGGTGCCCTGCCCATCTCCCGCCGCTGACACTAGATGCTGTATGACATTCCCTCCCCCGCTAAAACAGTCATCTCTTAAGATACCAGGGCGTGCCATGTGATGCGCACGGGGGATTTTAAAGCAAGAGTCAGAGTGGAACATTCTCAGACACTTTTTCTCCTCCTGGTTTAACTTAGATGAGAGGACATGCAACAGATCCCATCTGGACTCCATCACCGAGGGCACACACACTGGCACCAGATTAAGACGGCCTTTAATCTTAGGCCTCACAGGTCCGATTAAAGCTCATTACATTTCTGCACTGTAATGAGTCGGAGCAGGGATGACATGAAATGAAACCACCGTAGCGATGACAAAAATAAACAGGTTTCGCTGCGTTATCACTCAGGACTTTCTCTCCTTTTCAAACTAAGCAAAACCCCTGACCTCCACTGTTCTACCATGGAAACCTCTTAATGGATTTCTAATCTGGCTAACCTTCAAATCCAGCACCCACGTCATAAAACACCCACACAGTTGTGTTTCTTAGTCAGAGTAGAGGTATAGGTGCTCGTGATATGAGGCAAAAAGGAGGCGAAAAATAAAAAATTAGCAACTACTCCGAAGCTGAAGCCTTGCTGCAGTCTCAGGTCGTCAGGGCGTGGGCTAGTCCCGAGCTAAAAGAGCCTCGGCCTCCCTTCCATAAACAGATGTTTCTTTATCCTTGCGGAAATTTTTGGATGTATGACTGAGCGTTTTTTTTTTTTTTATTATTACTATTTTTTTTCCCCCCTCCCTCTCCCTCAAAATGAGACTCCGCTGACGTGAGAAGTGCTCTTTCCTATGCACCGGCACATATTTGGAGTATGAGCGCAACATTTGAGTCATCTCCTAAAAGCGGGCACGGACAAAGGGCACTGACCTCTCACTTCAGCGGCCAGATGTGACGGCGATGTTATTGGCCCCGGCAAGGCAGACAAAACTCATTAAGTGGGAGACAGGAGTGCGGGAGGGAGGGAGGGAGGGAGGGAGGGGGAGGCAGAGGGAAGGAGGAGGTGGAGGATTTTACAGGATTCTAGTTAAGTGAGCAGGGAGAGATGGTGTTAAAGACCCCATTTGTGAGACGAGCGGGAGGAATGAAAGATTTCCTTTGTTTGACAGCGGAGTTAAAAATCTGTCTGAAAGTTTAGGCACTTTTCATTCTCAGGGTGGAAATGGGGCAGATCGCGTCGACCTGTAAAGGTTGCCACTTTAAAATAGACGCATCTCTTCTCTGTTTTTTCCCCCCATACACCAACTCTGTCCCACAGGGTTAGACTGCAAGAGAGTCAGAGGGCTGTTAAGAAGAGACGGTGGGAGGAGGGAGTTTACGTCCTAACGCTTGATACCCCACCAAAGATGGGTAAATGCCAATGGGTGGCGCACTGCACGTACTGACAACATACGGGTAAAAGAAGGTGGGGCACCTCTTGAAGCTCTTCAAGTCTCCCGCTCCTCTCTCATCCATATGCCCCTTCTTAAATATAGAGCCCTCTCTCTATTAATACACGCACGCAAACCAGCCCTGCCCTGCAGCTCCCTCAGGCCTCAGCCACGCCACTGGTGCCTGCTGCTTCCCCAGGGCGACCAGTGCTGGTCAAGGCAAAAGAAAGGACTTTGTGGGGAAAGAAAGAAAGAAAGAAAGGAAGAACATACAAAACGGGACAAAGACAGGAGGCAGAGATGTTTAGGAAAAGAATCTGAGGACGAAAGTGGCGCTGCAGCCGGGGTGAAAAGAAAGAATCAGAAGTAAAATGAGAGGAAGCAGAGGATAGGCTTTCAGAAAAATGTGTACGGTGTATGTTACAGTTTACAGCCCCTCTCCTCCTCCCTCCTCCCTCCCTCCCTATGCGTATGAGCACTGTTTTGGGAGACTTCCAAAGGATATCCTTTCTTCTCTTTGGCAGTGCCAAGAAATCACAGACACGAGGCAGCAGAGCTCCGGTTATTACATCATATTTTTCCCCTCATGTCTGCAAATCATAATTTTCCTCCCGTTTAGACCTCAGGAGTGGCTAAGAGAGGGATATAACAAGGCAGGTAGAAATAAAAATCAACAAATCCACGTCGATCTGTCTTTGTTTAATGAACGCTTTCATTCAGAGGTTTTTCGGAGGCGGGACACGAGAATCAAACCGCAGAAGCAGCTATAAGTGAAAAAACATTAAATATCGTAAATGTTGAAAAAAAATAAAATAAAAAAAATCATATTATTAGAAATCACATTCAAACTGGAGCCTCTTTGAATTTGAATCCAGCCTTCAGAGTGTCATTGTTCAATCAGCGGGGATTGCAGCAGACAAAGAGTGGTGTGGGCACATGGAGGCAAGAGGGAGAGAGAGGGGGACACGGTGTGCTAACAGCGGGATGGTGATAGCTCAGAGTTCACTTACCTGACAGCGTGAAGGCACAGAGAGGGCCGGCGAGGGCCAACAGGAGCAACAGCTGAACTTTCATCATGGTTAAAACTCTTCTACCAGTCGAAACCTTCTCCAGAGGACTCCCAGAGGGCAAAGAGCACGACACCGGAGACCTTGTACACGCCGCCTCGCACACGCCGGCCGGCTCCCTGCAGAGGGACCGAAAAGGTTCAGGAATGGAAATAAAAGTCTTGAGCGAAGTTAGCAGCCTGAGATCCTTTGAGGTGGCGCGGGTGAAGATGTGCACGCCGTTGAGTCGGGGCTGGTCGCTTCTGGAGGATGGGGGGGGAAAAAAAAGAGTGGTGGAGGGATGTAGGGAGGACAAGAGAAAAGAGAGGAGCTGTGGCCACTTTGAGGAAGTGTAGGGAGAGAGAGAGCGAGAGAGAGAGAGAGGGGGAATGGCACACAGCAGGAGAGAGAAAAGAGGGTGCGTGTGAGGGATTGAGAGTGGAGGAGGGGTGCTGGTACTGGTGGTGGTGGTGGTGGTGGTGAAGGAGGTGGTGGTGGGCTGGGCGGGCCGAGGAGCAAGGGGCAGGTTGGTTTGGGAGGAGGGTGCCTGGATAGGGGCAGCAGGGTGGTTTTTTAGCCGTTGCGGTCCAGCCCCGTGTAAGACGTGCTCTCCTCTTGGAGCGCAGCCAGGTCAGCACACCGTTTTCAAAACATGCAATATCAGCAGAGCGCACGCACTCGTAAGCGAAAGTGCACGTGTAGAATCACAGATAAACACGGCAGTTAACCTATTTATCAGGGCAGGCCAGACACTTCAAACCACGGTTGCTTATTATACCAGTCAGGCAACGGTCTTGTAATTAAATACTTTCTGAATGAATGGAGAGAGGTGTAAACAGAGCTTTGACTCGTCTCCAAAACCCCTCTCCAGCACGTTGAGAGCCAAACAAGCGCCTGCGACGGAGCTTCCACATTCTCCGCCGTTAATGAAAGCAAACTCTGAATGAGACAAACATCTGCAAACATCAATCTTCCGGAAAAAAGCGTGCAGAGCACATCTGTGGCCGACCGACCGCCAGCAAAAGAGAGGGAGAGAGAGGGAGAGAGATGCTTTTTCAAACAGTTTGCCAATGAAAAGCAGACGTAAATACGGTTAGAACACTGTGTGACTTTCACACAGGGTGGTCTGCTGCAGTTTACATGCGATAGAGGACTAAGTAAAAAGTTGCCTGGTGCTTGGCTGACACCTGTTGGACAACAAGCTGCGAGGGGGCAACACGGCACAAAGCCAAGGCAAAAGAAAAAGTTTTAAATTAAGAATATAATTGAAACATGTCTTAGATTTTCTTTTAGTTTTCTTAAACCTAAGCTTTCGCAAACTCTTAAAAAAAGAAAAACTGCAGGATCAGTTCCAACTTGTCTTCCAAGCCTGTTAGTGGAAACATGCAAACAGCTGACGAAATAACGACAGCAGCTGCAACGTTGAGTGCAGTAAAAATGGTCAATGACATTTTTTAATAAACACTGAAACAGATTTTTAACTGTTGAACCGCCATACACAGATTATTTATAACACACAAAAATGTCTGCTGTTGTTTTTTTTTTTTTGCTTTCTTTTTTTTTTTTTTTAAATCACTTATTTACAATATACTGAAGCTATGTACACAATGTGTCTCCTAAAGGACAAATAACAAAATACAGTCTCCATTTGCTTTTACGTCTTTTTTTTTTTCTTTTTTTTATCAGTCTGTGTTTTTTTACGGGCAAACAGAGGAGTAACATACTGTTATTTACAAGGACGACAACACACAAAACATAGAAGATATATATGCTGGTCACTGTAATACAGCATTTAATGGTAATAATAAGGAGTATTTTTTTAATTTTTTTTTTGCCCCCAACAACCTTGTTTTGACAACCTGAACAAACCAAAAACCACTTTAAGGTCTCGTATTTCACTGTGGGAAATTTGAGACTTTAAAGTGTTAATTCAAAGAAATCCATTTGTTTCTTATGCGTGTTTTTTTTTGTTTTGTACATATGAAGCCGTATGCTAAAGGAAATCAGACTATACACACTTGTACACACGGACAAAATTAACATCACAGTGAAAAACAAAGTTGAGCATTTTGTTTAGTCTTTGCTCCCTTGCTGATCTGTTTTTTTTTTTTTTTTCTTTAGGTCTTTTAAAACAAAGAAATAAAAAGTTTTTCTTTTATTTCTCTCATTCACTAGATGCTATCAAGCTTGTGCAAAAAACTGCTTGTCTTTCTCCCAATTGAGGACTTTCGGAAAACCACAGCCAACTTTCTCTGCCTGCTCGTAAGTGATATGCATTTTTTATTTTATTTTTTTACCCGAAATGATAGAACTGAATTATACAGTATGTCAGCGAACCGGTCGTTAATGTTGACTAAGTCCGAGTCTTGCCAGCGTCTTCTTTCCATTTGAATAAGTGGCTGCTGTTGGAGCTACTGAGAAAGCTTATTCCACGGTATCTTAGCTTATACAGCTGACACAAATCTTTTTTGGACCACAGTCACCGGTGACGCTCGCCGTTAGCCAACAGGATGTGAACACTGGCAGCACCATAGGACACACAGTTAACCTCAGATTTATGAGTATGTTACACCCTGAGAACATGGCAAAATGGACCGCTGCACACTCATAATTATGGCCTCTTAGTGATGAAATACTGAAAGACGGTTAAGCTCCGTCCAGAGCGACAGAACAAAGATCAGGGAAAGAACATATTGTGGTGCATAGAACTTGTTTTTTTAAGCAAATGAAGGAAAACTGTGCCCGTTTCAACCAGCAGGTGGTGCTCCACTCCACTCACTTTCTCAAAAACTGCTGTTAGGACTCACAGCCTCACAGATTTCCGGACAAACACAAAGTTGCGCAAAGGATGACATATCAGGACGAGTGTGTGCCCAAGGAAATGCAACTTTCTGCAGAGTTCTCATGTCAGTCACAGGCAGTGATACGTTGCAGGCAAGAGTTGTAGTGGGAAACGGATTTAGGAATAAAAAGAAAAGACAATTCACAGACGATTTGACGACACTTTGGCGACTTGTAACCCTGTTGGCACTAGAGGACACAACGCGAGACAATTCAGAGGGCTGCGGGCGTCCATTTTCTTCGGATGACGCACGTTCACGTCTTGGCTTCGCACGGCACAGTCTGTCCTGTCTCTGTTTTGTTGTTTTCAATGATTGTCTTTAAACTCATCAACAGCAGGAAGAAGGAGAAGAAAAAAAAAAAAAAAGGCCAGCATGATTGGAATTATTATTTCTTTTTTTCCCCCATTTGAATTCTTGTTGGATTGTCGTCTGTTTCTTCCCACAGGTGAAAGGAGCAGGTTGGCCAGTTCCATACCTCACGCCACTTATCATCTACCTCCGGGCTCTGGTCCAGTCTCCGACTTTGACTGGCGGCTCACTTTAGACAATGGAGTCCCAGTCGAAGTCGTCCTGGATGTCGTCGGCAGCAAGCAAGCGTCTCACCTGAAAGTGGGCGTGCTGTTGCTGCTGCTGGCTCAGCTGGCTGTGATGACCTGGACGTGAAAGAAGACAAGAGCAAGCATTAATAAATGAATGAAACTCTCTTCAGTCGTTTTTTTTAAAATATGCAAGTAGAATAAAATATTCTCAACTAATCATTTTAATGGCAAATATCAAACTCTACGTCATGCCTTCAAATCTAATAGGTGATTAACAGGAGTAATGTGGAGACTCGTGCATCTTATAGATAGTTTAGGCTTCAGTTGATGGCGTAGGTACGGCAACAGCCCAGACCCTTGTGTCGCAGCCTGACGTGCACCTCCCACCCAGAAATGTAACCATGTGCCACAGCGACGCAGACCGCAAGAGCTGTGATTGGTTCGCTTGGTAGTAGCACGTTTCCGCTTTAGTATTTCAGGCTGCTTCTCCATGTCCGCAGTTTTCAAAGTGATCATTTTGGATTTTGGAGTTTCAGTTGCCATCGTTGAAAGTGAAGCAGGAAGTAGAGACAAAAATTAACCGGACTGGTAAAAATGACACAGCGCTGACTAGTGTTTGGGTGGTGTTGTTACAGACTGACGAGCCACAAGTATAAATGGCTCACACCGACATAGGCTACATACATAGGTTACTGCGGTACCTTAAGTGAGGCTTCAGTGTGGCACCGTGGAGGTTTTAATGACCCACTGTTGAATGAAATAACATTTACATAAGCATACAATGCAATCCAGTGCTATTTTAGATTATAAAACTCAGTTCTTTGAGAGTGTCAGAGAGGTTCAACTTCTTTACTTTCTCACTTTCTGGCATTATGCATATTGTGTATGTCCAGAAGCACACTGAGCTTGCTGCAACATGAACATCTAAAGCAGGAAAGGATTAAAAAATCTATCACCAAATGAGGTAACACAATGGTAACTGAGCCTATGACCCATGAGGAAATTATATGAATGTCACTGTATGTTATTTAGTGCTATGATCTGGATGTGTGTGGAGACATTACCGAGCAGAATCACAAGCTACACAGCAGCATTTATCTTTCTGCCAGCGAGGGTCAGCAGAAAGACGCGTCGTACACTAGAGTTGCAAGTAAAAGTTAAAATGGCAAAACAAACCTAATAAAGACTCTTAATGTGGAGACGTGGCCCAACAGACAGATGAAGTCACACATGCTGATTCGATTACTGCAAAAATGAGGTTCAAAATCTTTCATTTGTATTATATTATAATTTCAGATCTTTAAAAAAAATAGTTGACCTGTAACAAGTGAATCACCAGTGGTTCTCGTCCAGTTTTATACGCCTAAGCCTGTGAAATAGTTCGAAATAGCAAATGAAACGCGTTTCACACGTGCCGCCGGTCGACAAATACGGTGCAATACATAAAGAGGACGAAAAACAATTAATTAAAATGAATAAGATGCTCCTGCATCTCTGTCCAGGTGCATTAGTGTAGGAGAAAGGACAAGTGGAGTCCTCTCTGGTGCCGTTTGCTCAACGAATGTCCTGCAGGGATGGCAGCTAGACACCCATGACCCCCCCAAAAGAAATGTAGGATCTGTGTGTCCCAAATATATGAATTTTATGAACTAAAAATAGATTTAAGAGGTGAATTATTGGGCTTAAATTGAACCTGTTCAGCTCCACCCCAAATACCTGGAACTTTTTGTCCCAGAAACTTTATTTCAAGGAACGCAAAGATTCATTCAGACTGCCGTTGGTTGGTAGCGTCTGTGAACTAAAGACCCTTAAGGATGACTCCTCATTTTAACACACTTTTATACAATAACATGCTCCATTCCAGTCCAGTAGGTGGCATCAAACTGAAGAATATGCAACAACTGCTGCATAAAGCGGCAACACTACAGCAGTAAGCAGGGAGGAGATTCAACTTCAAAACACCCCAAATTCTAGACTTCAACTAAGCAAACTGATTTTATGGTCTATCATGAAGATTTACCATGAGACAAAATGCTGAAAGGAGTCAACCAGAAGTAAATATTTGTCACTGCAAGCGTCACCTCCATAGTTCCTGCACTGTACGAGGTACTAACAACGAGAAGTTGTTTTTTTCCCCTGGAACTAAATTTGAGCCCTGGTTCCCGCGGTGGAAACACACAGAGAACCTGATAATAGTCCCTGGGTAAAGTTCCAGGAAACACAGCTTCTTTTTCTCATTCCCCAAGCCAGTCTTTGACACCCTTGTGTATATATTTAGAAATTTGCTCTCAAAGCTGAGTACCATATGGTGAGATGCGTTATAAAGGTAGAAGCCTTGAAACTGCTGAAAAGTCTCACACACATACACGTGTACGCACATATATATATTCTACCAGCTCCTCCTGACCTGTTAAGAGAGCGATGGAGGAGTCACCTGTCATGGTGGGAGCCGTGTTGCTCATGGGAGGAATGTGAGAATATCCTGGTGGGCCCATCAGAGAAGAAATGTTCTGTCTGGAGTCCATGTACATGTTCCCTGTGGGAGAACAGACAAAAGGGCAATGACTAACTGTCAGATTAGTATCCCGACTTTCACACACACACAAGCGTACTTGTCTTTAGCAGAACACGAGCTGTTATCATGTGCACACACACACACACACACACACACACACACAATTGTGCTGCCATCTTACGCTAAGCCACAGAAATCCTACAGAATCTGCTGTCAGTCACTCAGCAGTGGATTCACTCGGGTGAAATACGCGCTCGTCTTCACATCTCCACTTCAGTTGCCATGAAGCTGACAACACTGATAAATCCTTTGTAAATATATAATAGGCTAACAATGGCACAGTGAGTGGAGAGACTGTAATTTCAGCTTCAAGGACTGAGCTCTGGGCCCGGATCACAGCGAGCAAGTGCAGAGATTGTTCCTGAGCGAGACTCAGAATGCCCGTGTGTTACAGAAATAAGTCTTACTTGTGTATTTTAAATTTCTTTTAGTTCGTTTCAGTGGAAAATGCTTTATTTTGTAGTTTGCAACCTTAATATGACATGGTAGTAAGGAAATAAGTAAAAGTAAAAGTAATTTACTACCTTCTTCACTTCTTCTTTTATATTTTTCCCCTTACTTTTAAAATCTCAACTGATCTAAAAAGATGACCTGACATTTATTTTAACTTCTGCTCACTGACCCGTGCCGATGTGCTGGTTGTGCTGGTTGTGCTGCCCGTGCTGACTGTGATGGCTGGGCTTCGGGTGCATGGCGCCATGCGGCTGAGCCGGGTGCTGCGGCGCCGACGGTGGCGTCGGGTGTTGGACCTGAGCTTGAGGGTGGGCGGCGCCCTGAGGGGGGATGACCCCCGTGGCCGTGAAGAACTGGTTGATGGAGGAACACAGGTCGGCCATCTGGGCGGCATCCAGTGACCAGTTGTTGAGCTCGGCCTGCCGCATGCTCTCCTTCAGACCTGACGGGGTATTACCATCGGTTTATTGCCTCGCATTAACATACCGATCGGGCACAACATTGTGACCCCCCTTGTGCTTCCAAAACAGTTGTGACTCATCAGAGAATGGACATGAGCCTTCTTAGGGTGTAGACAACAGAATCTGGCGACAAAATGTTGTTTGGGGGGGGGCTTTTGGGTCCTATGGGTTGAGGGGAGGGTCCTCTGTGTATCATCCCACAGATGCTTGATCAGTTTGGGATCTAGTGAAGTTGGAGGCCAGGTCAACACCTTGTGCTGTTTTTTATGTTTTTTGAGTTAAACCATTTTTGTGTGTGTGCCTTTGTCAGGCTGCATCCTGCTGGGGATGGTTGCTGCCATCAAGGAGTGTCATTGCTATTGGGTGGGGTTGCCTGGTCTGGTCTAGGTGGGTGGTACATGTCATCCTGTCATCATGTCAAGTAACATCCACACCAATGCCAAGTCTAAAAGTTTTCCAGCAGAACGCTGAATTGTCACAAGATGGTTAATGTTAGTCACTTCTCCTGTCAGTGGTTTTAATGTTCTGGCTGATCTTTGTACATCTACAGGTTATACATCTAAACAATAATCAGCGTCCTTCTCTTTTAAAGTGGTTTTAGTTGTAGCTGGTCAGTGTTCTTATTGTCCTTAACAGTTTTTCATCAACACCTCCTCAAGAAGTTAAAACATTTTGCAAACCTTTGCAGCTTATCCTCACTCATTCACAACTTTCTCTCTCTCTCTCTCTTCCTGTTTCTCTATTCAGCTGACTATAGGAGTTTTCAGCTAAACCATTCAGATTTTGCCAAGATCTCAATCAGCCAATCACATCTTTAACTTCTCTGCTGGTACAACATGTAATTTCATGTGGAAACCCTCCGCAAAAACCCTGTTCCCTTCCAGTCTTCAAGCTGAACTCATCAGAGTCCGCTCCTCATCCCAACCAGATACTGTTCACTCGAAAAGGAAATTAATGTTCTGTATGTTAAACAACTCATATCCTGAGTTCTAAGGTTTATGCTGAGAGGAGAAATGTTTCCTTGTTGTAAGAAGGACACAAAGCATGCATCCGTTCCTCCAAAGTTTCCTTCACACCATCTTAAAAGGAATAAATCCTTCACTTCTCTCTAATTACTATTTACAGCCCATGGTTTCTTCTTCTTTTTTTTTTTTTATCTACATCAGCAAATCACAAGCTCAATGAATAAATAATAAATTATCTATCAAACATCAGCCCAGCCGGAGCCTCCCACAAACCACAAACCACTGAGCGATGCTTTCTTGACACGAAACGGCGCTGAACAACATTTCAACAGTCTGATATATTCCCAAAATCAAATTGATACAGCTTGCGTCTGGCGGTGACGGAGACAAGAGGCTCCGCTTCGGCTGTTTGGAGGCGAGCCAGAGACGGTGGAGGATGGCATTACGGTGGTGTGAGGGAGGTCAAGCGTTACAGAAGCAGAGAGAGAGAGCGAGAGAGAGAGGGGGCAGAAGCTTGTGTGTTTTAAGACCAGCCGCCATCATCAGTCGTGTGAGCATGTTGCCGGCTTTGTGCGCTGACCGTGGTAAGAGGCTGTTACTGAGCCGGGACCTAATTGGATTATTCACATTATACAATTGGGAGGGGAGTGAGACAGGCTCAATGTGTGTGTGCGCGAGCGAGGGAGAGAGAAACGTAGAGTGGCAACCTCTGAGATGCAGGATAATGACTTTTATTAGGCCAGTGCTATTACAACACTGGATATTATAATACTGCGCCTCAAGGGCGAGTACACATGAAAGCGCGGAGAGGAATCCTAATGGTTTAATCAACGTAACTGATCGGCATCATAAGCACTTGATCAATTTCGCCCGTGTCGAAGCGGGCGGCAGCAGACGGCTCAATCAGCGCTCGTATCAGACGTTGGCGCTGGCGTGCGTTACCTTGAAACGGGGAGAGGTCCACGTCAGCCCAGTTGTAGCTGGTAGCGATGCGGCAGCTCTCCTTCAGCCAGTCCAGGTTGGGGTACCAGTCTGTTGACATGCCTGGGGGGACAGCAGACACACAAACACACAGGACACCTTTAAGGAATCATTGTTCCAGAATGTAAGCAGAGATTTTAGGCAACTAGGAAACTAAATCTCAAATTAGCCACAACATTAAAACCACTGACAGGAGAAGTAAATAACATTGATCATCTTGTGACAACACAATGTTCTGCTGGGAAACTTTTGGACCTGGCATTCATGTGGATGTTACTTGTAGCATGTAGCACCCACCGAGACCAGACCAGGCACCCCCACCCCATAGCGATGCAATGAGACTCCTTGATGG
This sequence comes from Chelon labrosus, assembly GCF_963514085.1. Lineage (NCBI taxonomy): Eukaryota > Metazoa > Chordata > Actinopteri > Mugiliformes > Mugilidae > Chelon > Chelon labrosus. The sequence continues at coordinate 9,243,794 of NC_140360.1, forward strand.
GTGCAGCCATCCCTAGCAGGATGCAGCCTGACACAGGCACACACATAAAAACCTTTTTAGGAACAAGGTGTTGACCTGACCTCCAAATTCACTAGATCCCAAACTGATCAAGTATCTTTGGGATGATCCACAGAGGCCCCAGAGGCCCCCACTAACATCATTCTGCTGCCAGACACCACAGGACACCCTCAGAAGGCCCATGTCCATTCTCTGATGAGTTACAACTATTTTGGAGGCACAATGGAGACCTACACGATATTAGGGAGGAGGTCATAATGTTATGCCTGATCGGTCTAGCACTTACTGTAAATGCTTGAAACAGCTCCATTGCTAAAAAGATCTTAATGACAGACACAGTCTTGTGGCTTTAAGGCGTTACCTTGAGAACTGGCACTATTTCACGTGTTCATCATTTTGGTTTTCTTGAACTTTAAAGTCATTTATTATTCGAATCTTCACTTTGCTCCATGTTTTCCTCCTGTTTCGATAGACCTGTAGTCAATGGATTCTGTTACACCTCTGAATATAAGTATTGATCTTACAACGATTATCTGTCTTTTACACAGTGGTGCAGTGGTTGGTACAGCAGGAAGGTTCTGGGTTTGAATCTTCTATAGGCCTTTTCTGTGTATGAGTTTCCATGTTCTCTCTCTTTGCCTATGTGGATTTGGCCGGGGGGGGTGCTCCGGTTTCTTCCCACAGTCCAAAAGAAATGCACGCCAAGTTAATTGCTGACTCTTAAACTGGATGTAGACATGCATGTTAGTGTGAACGGTGGTTTGTCTCTCTAAATTAGCATTCTGACTACACTGGCCAAACAGTGTATGTTCAAAAGAAAGTGAAATTTGTCTCTGTCTAAGTTCTGCAAACAACCACAAGGTGGTATGAGTTCACACAGAAAGAATCCCAGCCACAGCTTTGCTTTTGAGAAAAATAAAAAATAAAAAAATAAAAAAAGAGAGAAGCAGCTTTTCACCGCCTTCACCACCACAAACTAAAGAACAATACATTCTCCGGCTGTGGATCAAAGACAGGGGGGGGTGCTTTCATTCATCCTCGGCTTGGTTGAGGGGAATACTAACCTACATAAATAATGTCTGAATAGTCTTTTTCCCTGGCCTGAGAGCTCTGCTGCAGAGACACAGAGGAGGGGAGGGAAAAAAAAAAAAGAAGCAAAGACTGGGAGTATGAGCAGAAAAAGCCTCAGTAAAGCTTTGGAGATGCCTGTTTGTATCAGCCCAGCCTCATAATTTCAAATGCTCTGGGGCCTTATAGAGGAAAGAATATAATATAAATGCAATGAATCTCTTCTGACGTGTTAGGTGAATTGCATTTACACCCCTGTGGCTTTGGGAACGGGGAGATGTTCAATCATTGTGTGCTGCTGTGCTGCATCAATATATGTGAAACAGAAAACTATACTGTTCATTACACCAGAATCAGTGCAGGAGATGAGAGACATTAAGTTATATTGAGCTTCTAAAGGAAAAGTCCTGTTCATAGGACGACTTCTCCAAATGCCGTATTCGTACCAGAACGGAGAGAACGGCAAACCATCTCATTATGACTTTACGGTTTTTATTGTGTTACATTTATTATCATTTGAAGCAGTCCATTAACTCAAGTTAAAATCAGACTTTTAATTTCACAATTATTATGATATTGGATTTATTTTCTTTAAATTCCCGAGAACTTTGGAAGTATTCAGGAGCAGTTGTTGGACTCTTCTAAAGTTCTTGCCACACTTTTTTTTAGCAGAAGTTCTCAAAGGCGGCAACTAGGAAACTGGGAGATACCTGCAAAGCCTCTACACCCCAACGTGAAATCAATGTTTAGTTGTATTTTCCACAATGTTTTAGGGAAAATATATATAACACCCATACTACTAAACCAGGGGTGTCAAATTCATTTTAGTTAAGGAGCCACATACAGCCCAGTTTGATATTAAGGGGGCCAGACCAGTAACACAACAACTAACCTATAAATATAAATTAAGCTATAAATAACGACAGATGTTTCCCTTTGTTTTAGTGCAAAGAAATACAAGTACGTTATGAGTCTACATTTAGCTTTTTTTAAGCAAATACCTTCAAGAGGAATCAGTATGAATTGTTGTCTGCCAAACACACCATCTGTAGCTGTTCTGGCTTGAGAAATAAAACAGGAACCACGTCACCACATTCCTACCTGTTGTTGGGCAGGTCTGTACGGTGTGACTCTGGTGGGAGAGAGACGGGTGCTGCTGGGAATGGGCAGAGTGCTGTTGGTGCTGACCGTGCTGACCGTGCGCCTGGTGCTGGCTGTGCGTGGAGTGGGGGGAGAGGTGAGCGTGGTGAGGGTGGTGCGATGTCTGGCCGTGGTTGTGTTGCTGTTGTTGTTGGTGGTGGTGGCCGCCGCCGCCGCCGCCGCCGCTTCCTGCACCAGGGGAGTGCTGGTAGGAGCATGCGGTCCGGGCCTGCTGACTGGAGTCTCCAGGCATACTCATCAAACCTGACGGAGGACAAAAAAAACAACTAAACTTTAAAAAGGACAAAAAAACATTTGTTAAATTTAATTTTTTGATACATCTGTGAACGTTCTCAGTCGTCCATGGTATATTTATAACTGGATACACCTTAGAAGCACGTCAGTGCATCCCACAGATACTTGATCAGTTTGGGATCTAGTGAATTTGGAGGCCAGGTCTTCATGTTTTTAGTTGTTCCTAAACTGTTTTTGTGTGTGTGTGTCTGTGTCAGGCTGCATCCTGCTGGGGATGGCTGCTGCCATCAAGGAGTGTCATTGCTATGGGGTGGGGGTGCATGGTCTGGTCTAAGTGGGTGGTACATGTCTAAGTAACATCAACATGAATGCCAGATCCAAAAGTTTCCCAGCAGAACATTGTATTGTCACAAGATGATCAATGTTATTTACTTCTCCTGTCAGCGGTTTTAATGCTGTGGCGCATTGGTGTATGCCCACACTCGCTCCATTTTCAATTTGATTACTTCCTGATTTCCTGAAATCCCATTTTTCACAGCAACATTATGACCAATCACACAGCCGTTTTCAAGTGTCGAGGCTGTGTCAGGACTGTCTCTCCACTGCTCCGTGAACACAAATCGAACCGAGGTCAAAGACAACATTTTAACGATATTATATGAACTGCTCCCTGAATCAGAATGAAGCAGAGGTGTGAAGACCCCTTTACTAATGTTTTGAGAGGTCTGACTTTTTAAAGATGAGGCAAACATTGCACAAATAAGTAACCCAAGACAATGTAATGAGTTCAGGCCAGTTGCTCTCCTGTTGCTAGTTATGAAAATCTCTTTCAGACGCTCACATATACTCTCTCTCGCTCTATCTCTCTCACACACAGCCTGCCTCTCATCCACTTATGGATTTTATACTTTTTTTTTTCTGGCACACAGCCAAGGATTCTTGTGAAATGCAGCTTCTTGCATGCGCAGGTTACCCCAAGAGCGTGTTTCATCTTCTTCACTTTTCATCATGGATACTGACAGCTGCAGAAACTTAAAGTTGGCAGCTACCTTGTTAAATTTTCAGGCCATGTTGCATTGCTGTCTCTTCTTCGGGTTTAGAACTGGACCTTGGGTGTCCTCCTTCTGCTTTTTGTGCAGCAGTAAAACAACCTCCTTTTTTTGTTTTCCCTCTAAAACTTTACTGCGAGTTAAGTTCAGTGTTCAACAATCAATTAAGGTGGAATGTGAACACGGATCATCGTTAAACAAGACGATCAGAAGCTTCATTGCTTTCATATCTCGTGTTTTGTTTCCCTGCTGCCATAAGGGAGTCGTTACACTTAACCTGCTCGTAAAAGTGTTTTTTAATCCAGTTCCTTTGCTCCCGTCCTTTGCTGTGTGTAAATTCAGTGGTACCTACCAGTGGTTTAATCTGAACTGTACTGAAACACGACCGCTTTCCTTTAAGTCCCTCTGGATTTACTATGACGCGATATAACATGAGCTGTTTTCATGCCCGACTTTGCAAGTTGATCCAGCTGATGATTTTTTTTTTAATCCGCTCTTTTCAAGATTCGCTTTTGTCTCGGTGTGACCTGTAATTTGTGACCGCGACACCTCCCGAGTCAGTCACAGTCCCGTGTGTGTGTGGTCTCGGAGTCGCCGTGGTTTTTTCGTAAGGAGAAGATGAGCGCTTGCTGTCTGGGTGGCTCATTGTGAGTCAAACTCTCAAATACAATGACCGCTGACACCGTTTTCTGCTATGCTTCGCTCTCAATGGACCCTTTCAAGCGTCTGCTAAATCCATTTTCTTTTTCATTCCCCTTCAAGACTTGCATCTGTATCTGTTTTTTGTTGGGTTTTTTTTCCCAAGTAGTATTCTTATCATCTTATTTTTTTCTACGTGAGCTCCCCTGACCACAATTTGAAGGGGACCTTGTCAGAGGGTGAATCCAGGCAACAGTTGCGGAGCTCAGCAGAGCGCATCAATCTCCTCGGTTACAGAATACGCGTTGATGTGTGCGGGGAGAAGAAAGTGAAAGACGGAAGGTGATTGGAGGGTGGGGGCGGGTGGTCCAAGAGGGAGGAGGCCCGGTGACCTGAAAGCTTCAGGAAGCAATTAGCGAGATGCTTCACAAACTTTAGAACCAATCTAATTAGCTGCTATCAAAGCTGCAGAACCCTTTGCTCTGCTCGACTACAGGCGTGTTTTTTTTTTCCTCCCCTTCTGTTGAATTCTTACTCTTAATTGCCTTTACTCATTTGACTGAGCGAGCCGTAAAATGCAGATATGCGGAACAACAGATTGTTTGTTTATTAAAACACAACAGAGTAGGTGTAGTGTGCGGTGGAGGTGAAGACTGGAATGCCTGCTATAAAAGCAATGTTAAATGGTGAGCTTTAGCTTGCCAGTTAATTATGTGAATAAAGTCTGACACCGAGGTTTACAATTTTTCTTTCTATGAACACACACATTCATATTAAGATGGATAAATCCTCCACAATTTCACCAACAGGATTCCTAAATAGCGGTTCTGAAGCTCAGTGTGGTGTCTCTGGTCACCGCCATCTTGAAAGTGTTTGAATCAGTTTATCAGCTAATGCAGTCTGACCAATTCTGAACCAGTCTGAACCAGTCCAACGCAGCCCAATCCAGTATGGACCAGTCTGAACCAGTGGGAATCAGTGTGAACCTGTACGACACAGTCTAACAGCCCATTCTGATCAAGGGCCGGACCAGTCTGATCCAGTCTGAACCAGTCCGAACCAGTTTGAACTAGTCCAAAGGAGTCCTACCCAGTTTGGACCAGTTTGATCCAGTCTAACCCAGTCCAACCAGGTTTGACCAGGTCTGACCAAGTCCGACAAAGTCTAAACTAGTCTGAACAAGGTTGGACCAGTCTGATCCAGTCTCAGTCAGTCTGAACTAGTCTGACCCAGTCCAACCCAGTTTGGACCAGTCTGACTCAGTTTGAACCAGTCTAGCCCAGTCCGACCAGGTTTGACCAGGTCTGACCTAGTCTGAAACAGTCTGAACCAATTTAAACCAGTCCGACGGAGCCCGACGGAGTTCAACCACCAGTTTGGACCAGTCTTAACCAGTCTGAACCTGTCCAACGGAGCACGACGGAGTTTGTTAACCAGTTTGGACCAGTCTGACCCAGTCCGACCAGGCTTTACCAGGTCTGACTAAGTCTGATCCAGTCTGACCTAGTTTGAACCAGTCTAAACCAGTCCGACCCAGTTTGAACAAGTCCGGCTCAGTCCTAAGCAGTCTGATCCATTCTGACCTAGTATGAACCAATGAGGGCGATGCCTGCAAAGACGCCTGCCACTCAAAACTGTCAACACCTTAACTATGCATAACTTTAAGCCTTGGCATAAGCTTTGAGTTATATAAAGGTTTGTGTCATGAATAGAAAATTAGCTACAGAGACTATATTTTTTTGTACCAGTTGAGCCTTTTAACATGTCTATTGGGACTGACTTGCTTTTGGAGCTCAGCCTTGAGGGGCTGTTTGAAAAACTGCAGTTTTTGGCATTGTGGTTGGCTTCATCTTTATGCTGGACTGGCACACACACACACGCAGACACGCTAATCCACACACAAACAGAGGGTTGACACCCACCTTGCTGCGAGAAGGACTGCTCAAAGACGCACTTGTAAAGGCTGCGGAAAGAAGCGCTGAGGTCCTCAAAGTCAGAGAAACAGAGCTGCTTGTCCCGCGACTCGGGGACGGGTAACCCGTACTGGGGCTGTGGAGGAGGAGGAGGCAGCGGTGGAGGTTGGGCGGGCTGCTGGAGGCTCAGGGACTGGGACGACGGCTCTGAGTGACTGCTCACCTTCAAGACAGACAAAGAGCAGAGACACCCGGGGAAACATCAGTGAATGTATTGCTTTCAGAAAAATAGATGAAAGGCTGACTTCACGCGGCAGCTGAAAGACTGAGGTCAGATGTTGGGCAACCGGGGTGACGGCACAACACTACTGACACAGTGGAGATGGGGGGGAAAAAACACAGGGTCCTTGGGGAAAACGGATTGTGTGTCGATCCAGTATGTTCACGTACACAAGCATATGTGCAACAGTACATTACTGTTAAACTACAGTAAGTTTGTGATCATTTACTTTTAGTTTTAGTGTGGCGGTACAGCTGTGCTTATGTGATGTTCAAGAACAAATCTGTACGAGCCACATGCTATGCCTGAGCTCATAAATCCAACAACAGAGCCTGACAACAAACATACACATAAATATATACTGTATATAAAAGAAACACTTCCTGTAAAGGCTAATACAGAAGAAGATGAGAGCAGGCAGTGGTTTAGAAGCTAGGTGTACGGATGTTGCGTTTCCTGACAGAATGAGCTCTGAATGTTTATATCGACAGCCGAGCATTAGAGAAAGGACAAGGACGTACGAAGCAGGGTTAGATAACACATGAAACGTGGCTGTAACCGTCTCCGCAGAGCCGAACTACAGTGAGCCGTGAAGGTTAAATTGTAAAGAAACTGCTGCCCTATTGTAACACGCCGTTTTTGAACTGCAATCCAATATTTTTTCATTCATCAATGCATACACACAACACCAGCACATTTCAACCTGAGAGTAGTTTTACAATTTAGACGTATCGCTCTTGATGTGACACAGAGCGGCTCATTCTGTTCAATCTGAAGAAAGCATGAAGATGTTTTGGACTATGTGGATTATCCTGTAACCAGAATCTTGTCAGATTAAGTGTTGTTCTTTCATACGCCAGGTCAGGTACGCCAGGTTAGGCGATACTAGCTTCTTAAAACTGCCAAACAAGTCTAAAGTGGGAAAGAAAAACGCTCAACTTGTCAGTGACAGGAAAATAATACCCACATGGACGGGCTACCACCCATCAACTCGTCACTGGCTTTCAGACTGTTAGTCTCTAGTTGCTGGATCTAAATGGACAAGCCTGAATTTCAACTTGGAGAGTCGAACTGCAAAGTAAAATTCAATGCTAGACACATTTTATTTAAAATAATTGAATGAAATAATGTATTTTAATATAAATTACTGTTACAAATAATCAGATTCCACTCATTACGTTTCACACGAATGCAAAACACAGCGCTTCAGATGTCTGCCTCGCGTCGAGAATGCAGCCTGTCTTCCTCCACCCTCAATCATCCCATCCCAGCTGTCATCCTCTTCGCCGTCCACCCCGTCGAACACGAGCAATTTGCCGTGATCAGCGCGCCTCCGCCAATATAAGCCAACTTACCATGTCGCGTCACCCACATATCTACCTCCACCCAGTAATGGCAGCCTTTCTGCAAACTCTCTGGGTGTCTTTGAGATCCCTGCCATCGATGCCACCAGTAATCACCGTCAGTCAGGGGGGTATCACCTGCGCCAGGTAATGAGTCAGAACTAACCCCGATCCCACCGGACTAGACCACAGATGAGGTCTGGGAAATGGAGGAGGTGGAGGAGGAGGAGGGCGAGGGCTGGGGGGAGTGGGATGCAGGGAGGCTGGAAAACAAAGGATGGCCTCTAGAAATGAGAGGTTAACGAGATGAGATTGCGCTGACCTTTGCTAATGTGGGCGGGAGGTGAGCGGGGAAAAGTGATTGATGGTAAAAAGGTGAGCAGCTGTTACAAGGGAGAAATAATGAAGAGCTGGGGGTTTTTTCGGCGCTCCTGTAATTTCCTACCAAATGTTTTCTGAACAGAGACTGGCCTTTAAAATTGTATTGTGGTTCGTTAAAGGGACAGACACAAACACATCACATGAAAAGTTAAAGCTGACAAGGTTAAGGCATAAAGAAAATAAAATGGACTCAACAATATATTAGATAACTAAAGGAATATACCAAAATAACAAGTACCGTCCTGCTCCAAAAAAGTTTATCCCCTGGGAGCATGAATATACATAAATGTAAATATAAATGACTGAGGATGACAGAACAGCATGCATGAGATGATGACTGCGTTAGTGAAACTTAATTTTATTTGTGTATAAGTCTAGGTTGTGGCCTGATGGAGGCACTATGGAAAACATTTGTATCTGACTTCTTTTAAGCCAGCTGTAGAGTCACAATTATTACACCATCGCCTAGCTGAAATGATTGGGATAAGTTTTCAATGTAGTTAGAAAATGAGTTGCGGAAATGTCAAATTTCCATCACTATTTCCACTATTTGAGGTCTGACAGGCACTGTTTCGTTCAGTGCCTCCTCCTCTTCTATGGTTCTTCTTCTTCTACTACTACTAGTGCCACCAGCTGTTTATCTTGAGGCATTTAACTGCAAATATTCCACCGAGCGCATTTCGATGGCCATGTACAGACACTGACATCGCGATTTAGGTGCAAAGATAAATCACTGCAAGCCACCACTGTTGGCACATGTTGGTTTGAAAAGGTAGAGCCCAATAACTTTGGAGGAGGAGATTTGTTGGACTTTTATCGTTAAAAGGATGAGGTCAAAGGGGTTAGCACTGATGCCTCACAGCAAGAAGGTCCCGGGTTCGAATCCATGGGCCGACTGGGCCTTTCTCTGTGGAGTTTGCATGTTCTCCCTGTGTGTGCGTGGGTTCTCTCCGGGTACTCCGGCTTCCTCCCACCGTCCAAAGACATGCTTGTTAGGTTAATCGGTGAGACAGTTAAATCATTAATCGCAACTAAGCGTCAACTTAAATTTCATGATCGTGAACCGTTTGTTGCTGTCATATTGCCATTTCACACATTTCCAGTTGTAAAGTGTAGATAATATTGCCTCAACTGCTCAAATAGACCATTTTTTACGGCTGAGTAGGACGGCAGTAGGGAAAACACATGCGTATTAATAATGGCTGCATTCCACTTAGAGGAGGTCCTGCTTCTGTACATGTTGGTTCACTGTCATGACTTACTGAGGCACTTAATGGAGCTGAGCCATCACAAACACACCTGTGCTTTCCCTACTGTCCCAAGTCAAGAAGTTAGCAGTGAAGTAGGTCTGTTTAGAGGTCATACAGTTCCAACTTCTGTCATATAATTGATGAACCTATGTTGAACTCTTTCCATTAAATATTTTGTCCAAATCTACATCCCTCTGCAAGGGGCTGCTCACGTCCTGACAGATGAGCTGTCTAATCTAGTCCCTCCTCTATAAAGAGGCAACTTATTATCATCTAACACACGCGCTGCTCGAGACTAATCGATTCAAACAGCCGAAGGACCTTGTTTTGTAAAGGATGGGGACTCCGGTTAAAGAGCCAGTGTTTAATCTGGCCAGATACGTCTGTGTGGATCAGAAGCTTGCCAAGAGTCGGAGTAGCCAAGACTGTAGGCACCATAACAGCGGGCGACACGGGACGGCCTTGATTAAAAGACACCTCCCTGTGTGCGTCTGAGTGTGTCCCTGCATATAGAGTACAGTATGATTGGTAAAATTGTTGAGTGGGGTGAATACCGGTTACCTCCTTTGGCTCGGGACTCAGACATAAACACAAACACAGTCTCAGGGTTAGTTTATCACCTGTCAGAACTAGTTTGCGAGTTGTGGCGTCAAAAAAAAAAAAAAAACTCGAAGCTATAGTGAAAGAGGGGAATTCTTTAAACATGGGACCTTTTACAGACAGTCTTACCCGGAAGACTTTCACATTGCTGAATTTGGTTGAACACATAAATAGAAGTACAGACCTTGGCTCCTATTTAACCTCTGCACAGCTGGCCAAGGACAAACTTAGGTGGTTGTGAATGTCGGACAGTCGTGTTGGAAAGTTACAAAAAATTGTCGACCCTTATTTGAAGTCAGAGAGATGTGTTAGGGATTTCCAAACTATTCAACTACCCGACAAGCGGTTCAATAGAGTAGAAAATCTTCTTTTAACAGCACAAGGACAGCCCAATGTGAGTGTCTAATTGCTGCCTAATAAAACTATCTGCTTTTAATTGTATACAGCGGAGTGGTCAGGCATCATTAAAATGCAGCAGCGACGATAAAGATCAAGCCGCAACACGAAGGGATGGCTGATGCTTCCTGCTGTTTTATTTTATTTTATTTTATTTTTTTTTAGCGACAGAAGCAAGCCGGTATCAAAGCGTACCAGCATTTCCCACAGGTTTAGAACTCATTTTGTGGCGTTCGACCCCGAGGGCTGTGAGGGCCTGCGCGCTGCACCGATAGTCTGCTGCAAAACAAAATTCAATTCTCAAGCTAAATAATCAGCGCATATGAATACGACGTTCAGCAATATGGAACTGAGTTTTCAATCAACCTGCACTTTCGGAGAGAAGAAAGGAGAAATAATAAATAAATAAAAAGTCGTTCTGAATGGGGGTCAATTTGACTTGTTTGAGGAGCCTGACTGAAACTGCTTATTTCATTTTGTTTCTCTGTAAAACAACGTCATAATAATAATAATTACTAACTATTTTGAAATGAGCACAATGAGAGTTGGTGACTTTTTAAAAAAAATATCCACTCTACTGCTAAAGTACATTTTTGGCTGGAAGGTCTGAGCATCAAATACAAAATGAGAGTTTCAGCAGTGTACTGTGGATCCTGTGTACACGTCGTTAGCTGGTTACCACCTCCTCAGTCTGCTAAGGGTGCAGCAGACACCTTCTGTACCGAATGAGCGTCTACACCGGTGACTGAATCATCCGGATTATGTCAGTTAAATTATATATAAAAAAAATAGTTTGAATGCTGGTAGCTTCAAATTTGTCACATAGAGACAAAAAAAATAAAAAGAAAATTGATGGACAAGTGCTGGCCGAGCTGAAATGTCTTCAAAGGTAAGGAAAAAATGCTGCAACAATCTATACACCTAAAATAAAGACCAGAGTTTCCTCTAGGTTTACAGCTTTGGGGGAGGGCAAGAAACTTCTTCTTGTTCTTGAGGTGAACAAGAAGAAAGTTCGTTCTGGCCAGGTCATTTATACTTCACCAGAAACTCGTAGGGCCCTCCCACTGCAACACACGTCACACGCGCTAAGCATTGTGGGAGATGCGGGAGGCATCAATGGACAATGGACGACGAGAGGCACTTTTCTTATTATTTTTTCGGATGTCGCCCAGTCGTTTTGACGACTGTGTCCGTCGGATCATGCCGTTAATTCAGCCTGCACCCACACACAGTATGCCGATGTCTACCCAGGAGAGACTGGCGATCACACCGCGAATATTGGCCACTAGCCGCATTAACCACGCCCACTTCCAATTTCCGAGCAATCACAGAACAGTTGTCGGACACCACATGAGAAAAAAGTTCTGCCTGGTTGATGTCAAAATGACGTCAGCCTGAGGAGCTTCTCGCCGAGTATGCAACAGCCTTTAGGGGGCGGGGTTTGGGTGGTGTGTGCGTGTGTTATTTTAACTATTGAACTATATATATAACTAAACATCGTAGCATTTCATAAATAACATGCTGTCGTGTAAATTTGATAAATAACATGAGGCCATTTAGTTTGTTTAATAAAAGAACAAGGTATATAACGGTTCTATTACTTCTGTTGTGATCTGGTGCCGTACAGAAAATACATTTAAATAAAATTAACTTGACCTTCAAGAGGGGCGGGGGATGCCGTTGACGGGTAGACGGCAATATAATGGTTGGGGAAACACTGAAGACTTACTGGTGTGTAGCTGTGCACATTGCTGCCGCTGCTGACGGCGGTGTTCAGGTTGTTGAGGTTGACAGACGCCAGACTCTGCTCTGAAAGACTGTTGCTCAGGCTGCCCAGACTCCCAGGACTCTCGCTGCCTTCTGCCTCTGGGTTGTACAGTGCTACCTACACACACACACAAGGCAATATCATATTAACGTGACAATAAAGTCCATTATACAAGGCCAACATTTTGAACCTACACCATATAAGCTCCTTTAAAGGCAGCGACTGCATGATTTTATTGTTCCTCTCTGCTTGTTTTCTCGCTCTCCTTCCACGTTGTTTGCCAATTCACATCCCGTCCGACGCGAACACCTCAAGAAGTTACCCATGCACCATTAACTTATGGGACAGCTCATGAGGAAATATGTAAATCAAAGTGCTGGTCTATGAAATTAGTCCCGCTGCTGCATAAAAGCACACACATTCAACTTGCGACGCTCCTTTTTCTTTTTTTTTTTTAATGTGTTGATTTTGATTAAGCGTCTTGACGCGGAGAACACAGACGAAGCAGTTTCGCTTCAGAGGCAGTGCACTGTATTTGTCTCGTGGTGGCAGATCACAAAGTGTTTAAAGGCAGCGCCTCAGGATTATGTTGAATCATGTTCCTCTTGCTTTATTTGACTGTCAGGAGTCGTGAAGCAGAGCACCAAGCATTACCTTCAGGCTACATTTAATTGTATAGACAAATGTGAAAATATAGCCTTCGGGTGAGACAACAGCGAAGGCTCTCTGGGGCAGCGCTCTACCCCGTAGAGCAGCTTGTAGTGTGTAAAACCTCAACAGTTTTCTGTTTTGATGGGTTTGATGAAATCTGCAGAGACAGACATTTGATTCTGCTTGATGTGACATGGCAGTAAAAAGGAAATGACTATATGGTTAATGAGATACTGGAGGAAAGAAAATAAAATATCCTGATCATGATCTGGAATTCACATAAAAAAACGTTTAAATATCCGAATGTGACGACGCCTATAACGATCCCTCTCAAGGAAAACATTTGCTGCCATCCTCATTTTCTGGTTTCAAATTATACGGACGTCTTTTTTTTCGAAAAGCACAGACGCCCTCCAATGCAAACAGAATATCAGTGAGCAGCAAATGTGTTAAAGAAGAGGCTCTGACGCACTGCTGCGCTCTGCAGGACGCCACCTGTCTGGATGTGGGCGGATATCATTGACGTTGGCAGCAGCAGCATCATTATCATCAAGGTCTCCCTCGCCCAGCTCTGAGTCATTGTTTCAAAATGTATGGCGACGTCTGAGGCGACATCGAGTTTCAAGTTTTTCCTGGAGTTGCACAGCAAGCTGACACGTTTGGAGGTAAATGAAAACCTTGTGCCCTGTTGCTTCCCCACCTTATGTGAACTAAAGATGGCTGCAAATGAAGCTCACCTCTCCTTTCCGTTAAGAAACGTTTAATAAAACTGGCACAACTGGGTCATTTTTATTACTATACTTGTGCAAAATGCGATAAATCTTCACATTTAAGGAGCTGGAAGATGCTCGATAATTCGGACCAATGCCTAATAAGAAATTAGGTGAGTAAATTGATCAAATTTCTAAAGACTATAATCAAAAATACATAAATTCTGTTAAAAGTGCAGAATGGAAAATGGTAGTATGCCGCCCAGGCCTTCACATCACATCCAGAACAAACACTCAGAGAGCTATGCGAGGTGCTGTGGGACAGATTTTCTCTTTGGTCGGGGTCAGGCGAAGGGGTCACCTACCAACACACGTCATCGCCGTGTGTGTGTGTGTGTAAGGTCACACAGGCATCCCAGTTGCAGTTTGATCTCTAACCCTCGTATAAGCGGTCGCGCCCAGTTTAGTTTTCCAGGCAGAATGTGTGTGTGCGCATCTGGATGTTGCGTGACGTCGACTGTGAGGAGACTTGTAACAGCACCAGCCTTTGGTTCTTTAAAGAGAAAAAACTGAGAGACCACTTCTGCACCATTTCACGGTCAGATCCGTCTTTATATCCTGTTTGTATCAAAAATAGCTGCGTGTCAGTACATTCTCCGCAGCAGCAAGTACAAATGACTAATTCATTTTCATTACACAACAGTCAGAAGACAAGTGCACACAAAGTACCATCATCCTGATCTTTTTTTTCCCTAATATTTAAATGCTCTGTAAGTAATAAATGAGCTTCTGGAAGCATACTGTGACTAGCAGTAATCTCAGTTAAGAGGCGTTGCACTCCAAAAGATTCCCGTCTTAAAATCTACTCATGGTGTTGTGCTATTGCCGTTCTAACGGCTGCCCGCTATAGTTCAGACATTCACAAAAGTTTCCAAATAATTGTGTTGTGGTAAGAAGCCAGGTAGATAATATTACTGCTGCATACCGAGACACTCTGAGCTCTGTCAGTAGGGATGTCCTGCTTAAATTCTTCTGCCCTCTGATCCGATACAGACCTTTGAATATTCAGTATCGAGCGATCCAGGTCTGATCCGATCTCAAATAAACAAAAATGTCCTCCCCTGCAGATTCATGAAGTGCATTCGGGTAGATCATGTATGCACCGTGCCACCTGAAAAGCTCCGGTGACTTTTTGGTGCTGGAGGAAACATCCACGTTGCACAATATCCCAATTTCAGTCTGAGTGACTTAATTTTCCAGAGTAAAATACTTACACACGGCACACATGTAAAGACGTGATTACGGGTCATTCTATTCTTCGACTTCGACGCTAGTCAATACCGATCGGGACAACCCCTAATTGTGAGCATCATCTACAAAGCACTAACCGCTTTGATTTATCTCATCTACATCAATACTTTACAGTTTCTGTTTATGGTGCCGCTCGCTAGTTCCTTATTTGAATCTGCAGTAGTAGAGTGCCAAAAACGTCCACTTGAGGCCGTCTCCAGTCAATCTCCATAACCCTAAATGTTAAAATGTAGAAGTTTAAGGTAGAAATAAACATGTTTACAGCCTGGTTTTGATCTCTGCAGCAGCCACGACTACAATTAAATTACGAGAGTGGCTGACGGGTGCCGCCTCGGGTTGCAACTCGCCTGCCTCGGCTCCAATCTCACTCCACCTTTTCCACCATTATTGATTTAGCCGTGAGTCGAGCACTGTCGAGATGTCTGAAGAATCCTAAGCCCCCAGACTGAACTTCAGAACTGCTCCTCAGGGACCTAATCCTGAGGGTTCGTCCATATCTATATAAAGTCAGTGTGGTGAACCATCGGCACATCGTTTCTTCATTTCACTAAATTACAAGATCTACTTTATGACTTTTATATTGTGGTAATATTTAGTTACAACCTGAGTCCAAATGCAAGCAGGTAGGGGATTACTGTTCCACCTCTGTCCAAAACAAAGAGTATTAAGACAATAAAAATAAACAATAAAATAATTGTACAATTGTTCTATTTTATACATTTTACATAACTTATGAACTGTGTAGCTCATGTCCTACCTTGTTGGTCACAGCATTGATGGCCAATGTCGGGGACGCCCCTCCTGACATGATGCAGTCCATTCTCAGAGACTCTGACTCCAGACTGTAAGGAGTAGATGCCTGCAAGGTGAACAGAGGCGTGAGCGGGAGGATTTATGGACTGAAAACCATGTTCGTACATCATCCCACTCATTGTGCAAATAACAAAATCACCGTGTGTTCTTGTAACGCCAGAATACTCGGAGAAATTACCTCTCAGCTCAAAAAATTCACGTGAACTCCAAATGTTTTGTCACGTCCATCTCTCACAAGCACATACAGCCGTAGTGTGAGCATATACAAACCGCTATTAATGTGGTAATGTGTTGTTTGAGTGCTAAGAGAGTCCAATCAAATAGTTTGGGTCGGCTTTATGTTGTGATGGTAAAAGTGATGTATTTATAGGTTGAGGGGAGGGGCCTCTGTGGATCATCCAACAGATACTTGATCACTTTGGGATCTAGTGAATTTGGAGGCCAGGTCAGCACCTTTTTTGAGTTGTTCCTAAAGCGTTTTTGTATTTGTGCCTGTGTCAGGCTGCATCCTGCTGGGGATGGCTGCTGCAATCGAGGCGTGTCATTGCTATGGGGTGGGGGGTGCCTGGTCTGGTCTAGGTGGGTGGTACATGTCTATTTCTTCCCAACGTGAAAAACCTGATTTGTATTGTTACCTTCTGACAGAGAGAAGTTTGTGTTTGTTCTGCGGCCAAATTCAAGCTGTTTGTGTTGATATGACTGCGGCTCCAACAATAAGCTCAGCGCAAGGATTCTAATAAGTGAATAGAGACACTGCAGGGACGCTGATGAAATGTACAGAAAACATGATCAAAACAATAAAACACAAGACCACGTCTCCCGTTTCCTTAGGAGATGAATGCGGTGAACATAATTCCAGAAACGTCCTCGTATTTCATTAAGGAATCCGTAAAGTGACTACAAAGGCAGGCTAAGTTAACGGCTGGTGCCTTTAACGGCTAAGCTAAGCAACGCAATGCGTAGTATTTTATTTCTACCGATATGGAGCCGAGTCTAGTCAAGCCTGAGCAGGTGTACAAATATTTTTGCAGCAGTAACCGTGAGCCTTGCCTGTTAATTAATATGTGCTCTCCACTGACTGGAAATATCCAGAGGAATTTGGAAATGAGCGGGGAAATGAAATGTGAGGAAGGTTATGAGAAATTTCTGCTCGCCGCCAGTTCATGATTCTTCAGTGAGCTTCCTGAAATCTCCGCCGTGCCCCGGGCTCAAACTGTGAGCACCGGTCGGGGCGCGCTTGAAATTGCTGGACACTTAAACAGCCTGCAAAGTGGACACATCACTTGCACTTGATAAGATAAATCAAGCCAACCTCATGCATTATTCACGCACGTAAAATGTATTCAGCTGCCCTCACGCAAAGCTAAAGTGCGGGCTAAATGAGAGTGAGGACATGAGGAACTATTCGAGATCGATGAGGGGGTGAATTGGCTCCCGCAAAAAATGAAAATAAATAAATAAATAAATAAATGAGGAAGCTATATTTTCTCCTTGTCTGACTCCTTTCAGGGTTCAAGGCAGCTTGTGTGCCTCTCCAAACTGCTTACAGTAAGAGGATTGGTTGGTAACAATGCAATCTTTAATTTATGATAAACTCCCAGAGAAACGGGTTGCCGGTTCCCTGGTGGAGGCACTTAAAAAGAAGACAACGGAGAGGTGAAGAGAGGCGCGAGGAAGGCTTGTGGAAGAAGGGGGAGAGCGGAAGAATGGTGAGATAATTGAGTGGTGACAGGCAGGCAGACGGACGGAGAGACAGTCAGACAGACAGACAGAGAGGCATGCAGGAAATGAAAGAAACTGATTATGCTGAGGGCGCCGGAGACGCAGGTACTAAACTGAATGTACACCGCCTATTATACACTGCATTTATGCATCCGACGTTTAGCCTCGCTGCCAACTTCAAATCTTCGACTGCGTAGCCTAGATGCAACAAAACCCAAATGAAAACAGTTAAGACATATTTAGCCCACCTTTTTTTTTTTTTTTTTTTTTCCCCCAGACGGTAATACTGCCATAAATCTTAGCACTTAAAACCTCCCAGTTTTTCCTTAGCCCATGTGACAGCCCACAGCGTGTCTGCCAGCAGTGCAAGTGATGCGTAAGAAAAGGGGTCGAAGGGCCTATCCATGTAAGACGAGATGACAAGGCTCTGAATTAATTAATGTTTGTAATAAAAAAAAAAATCGTTGGTGAAGAAAATATGTCTAACGGCAGCCCCGGGGCCTTCTGTGGTAATTAACTGGAACACAAGCCTAGAATACTCTCCCTCCTCCCACCTCTCCCTCTTACTTCTTCACTTCCCTCTTACAGCTCGAGTTTCTCCTCCGTGCCTACCCTGTTTCTCTTTATTCCCGCATCCCTTTCTTTCCACACTTCTCCCTGCTCTTCCCCTATTGCACCCCACCCGAGCCTTTTTGTCTCGTTTACCTCAATCCTTCCTCCAGTGAGCAACAGTGATTGCGCACTTTGCCGCTCCACGCCTGCCTCGGTTCCCCGGGGAGGAGGAGGCTAAAACAGCAACAGGGGCAGAGAGGGAGAGACAGAAACCACAGTGTGGCAGACGCACGGAGAGATAATGATCGAGATGCACAAACAAGCGACAGAGACGCTAGACGGGAAAAGGAGGAGAGATGACCGAGATGATGAAAGACTTTGAGGCTTTCTTTAATGCAAAAACACAGTCGAGTGCACACGCAGAAATATACCTCCGCTTGGTCAGCTGATGAATACTGTATCCTACAGTATGCAATAAAAAATAAAAGCACCTGCTCGTTGGCTTGTATGTGAAATAGGATTTACAGACGGCGCTTCCATGATGGAGATCGTCTGCCTGGTCCTCTACTCTGGTTGATTTCGCTAATTGGTGGCTCGGCCTTGGCTGAGAGAGGTGAAGTCATGCTATATGAAGCCTTTTCAGGTATTTTCTGCAGGGCATGAGGCGGTGTTAATGAGGAAGATGTTATAATTAATGTCTACAAGAGGGATATGTAATATTTGCAGGATAAAACATTCAAATGTACCTAATATTTCTACAGTGTAAAGAAATGTATGGACGTGTTGTGTTGCAAAAATAGCTAACCAGCTAGCCTTTTAGTCATCTTCTAATACCTATTTGCGATTCAAGAGGCAGTAGTGAGTCACTGTAGCCTCCAATCTGTCCTCAGTCCAACATGAGAAGAAATAAGGTATGTACACCGATCAGGCATAACATTATGTCCTAATATTGTGTAGGTCTCCCTTGTGCCTCCAAAACAGTTGTGACTCATCAGAGAATGGACATGGTCCTTATGAGGGTGTCCTGTGGTGTCTGGCAACAGAGTGTTGTTAGTGGGGGCCTTTGGGTCCTATGGGTTGGTGGATCATCCCACAGATACTTGATCAGTTTCTAGTGAATTTGGAGGCCAGGTCAACACCTTGTGCTGTTCTTCATGTTTGTTTTTTTTTTGTTGTTCCTAAACAGTTTTTGTGTGTGTGCCTGTGTCAGGCTGCATCCTGCTGGGGATGACTGCTGCCATCAAGGAGTGTCATTGCTATGGGGTGGGGGTGTCTGGTCTGGTGTAAACTAGGTGGGTGGTACATGTCTAAGTAACATACACATGAATGAATGCCAGGTCCAAAAGTTTCCCAGCAGAACAATGAATTGTCACAAGATGGTCAATGTTATTTACTTCTCCTGACTCTGGTCATAATGTTGTGGCTGATCGATGTACTCATATGTAAATGGTAGAGACTCTTGGCAAGGACATGGTAAGACAATACAAAGTTAAGGTTGCTTCCCATCACTAGAGGCAGCGCTTTACAAGTAAAGGAATTACGCTTGATGCTGAACTCGCAATGTTTCTTCTAGCTTATAACAATAACAACATTTTAAATGTCACTGACTGGCGTTTGCTAATATGTGCTAGTTCAGACGAGTTAGCTACCACATTGGACATGGCTACCAATTGGTTGGTGGTTTCATGCCTGGTCCGTCCACATGCAGACGTGTTCTTGGGTAAACTGAAGCAATTATATGTAACAAACAAACCAGCTGTACTGGCCAGTCTATCCGATGTTGCTAGCCTACCATAGCTCTTTGAATATGACTCAGAAAATGAGTCTGGTAACTCTCCATTTGGATTTAAAAATGGGGCATGTTTCCACCCATGCAGGGAAAAAAAAATAAATCACTCTGCAAGCAATTGGATAATCCTACAACCAATCAGAGCCGTTCTGTTCCCCAAACAAGTTCAACTCCACGGCGCTTCGATGACGTGCCTGACTATGCTGCTGCTGTTATTCTTCATAAAGCCGGTCGTAATGTTTGGATTGGTCCGACAGATCTTTGCCAGGGCGTAATCAGATCCCATCGGAACAAGCCCTAGCCAACTTTCCGCTGGAAATATTTTGACTTCCAAGCTACTGTCTTGATAAAAAGTGAGCTAAGGAAGCTATAGCATAAACAAAAGGGCGACACCACACCCTCATCCTGACCGGTTCTTAGAGCTACACGGAGGTGGGATCATCGCCTTTTTGGGAATGACTGCTGTACCTAATTTTTAATCGATTGCACCATAAAATCAGTTTGCTACAGCAGTTCCCCCAAAGAGACAGCACGGTAGGTATCTATTTCTCAGGCATTGAGCACAGTTAATTTAAGCTCATTTGGAAAATAATTCCATTAGTTTGATGTGTTGAATGTGCTAATCAGCTGCTAAGGAAACAGATAACTACACGCACAACATGCATGCAGGAGTCAGAGTTCGTCAGAACAACAGAGACGATGGCAGACGGAGGTGATTCAAGAACCGCTGTACATCGTGAAGCACACACTGAACTGCTTTTGTATTCAGATACTCAGGTTAATGACTGAACATCAGCCGCATTCTGCGGCGCCGACGCAGGGTTACATATATTTATAGCCTCGGCTGCTGTCAATCAATATCCCCAAAACCAATTTCCATGTGTTCTTACGTCTATCCTGTAGCTTGTTCCTGCTGCATCTTGAAAATTGCAAATACAGGAGCCTGTGGTTAACATGGATGAATATACAGTAACACTGAGGTTTAACTGTTAGTATGGGCTCTGGTTCTGTTGATGGTTCAGTACTTCTATGAGACATGGACATTTATTTCTAACATTTTCCTGAGTCAATATCAGTCAAACAGCACGCAGCATGGATAACCCCGCCTGATCAACCCAGCCAGGGAAAAATGTGCATGATGTTTTCTGTGTTGAGGCTTTAAAATGCAATAATTACACAAAATTCAGGTTTTCTGGTGTGGCAGACAATTACTGCCGCTGCTCTGCTAATGTGCTGCTCAGGCTGTACCTCCTGTGTCGACAAGGTGTTACAGGCTGTCTACACAGCAGCTTCAGTCCTCCGTCTGTATCTGTGCATGAGGCACTCAGGCGGTGCGCACACAGTCGCCATAGTTATGAGCGTAAAATTAGAAAACAGGCTTGGAGAATAACAATATAGTCTAACCAGTTTACAAGTGTATGGTGGGGGAAAAGTCCAGCTGAAATACAACCCTAACTTAGACTTGGAACCCTAACCCTGCCCCCAATTTTGGGTGTGCCTCCGTTTCAGAAGACGTTGTGGCCGGTGAAGATCATACACGGCATCTGAGCGCCATTGAGTTGATTTTGTTCACAACACAACGATTAAGGCATTTGTCTAGAAGCATATAGCACATAATTTGGTTACAGGTTGTAGGATTATCCAATTTCAGGCATTTTTTTCTTGTATCGACTGAAACACGCCCCATAAATAAATTTAAATGGCTTGTACGTCAGGCTAAAGAATTACGCACAACCTGCATGTGTCAAATTTTGTGCACTTGCATTCGGTGCCCTAGACGGTCACCTGACTTTTTCTTTAGCACCACCACGAGGTCAGTATTTGTGGTTTGGAGCAAAACGTCAAAATTACTGGATAAGTCGTGACGATGTTACTACAATAACTTGTTGATCTCATGACTTCTGGGTCGTGCCTTACCTCGCGAGGCAGCCAGATCGTCGCAAGATCCCCGAGATCACACGAAAACTCAACAAAGCCGGGCTCTGAGCTATAACACCTGAGGCGTAACCGCAGGGCGTGGGCAAATCCACAACTACTACTGACAGCTATGAGTGGCTTTCAAGTGCAAATTTTCCTTAGACTTGCTAACTACATAGGCAGCTACAAAGCTATCAAAGCTCCTCGGGTTGCAGCTTGTTGTCTCTCCTCTTCAGCGAGCTCCCTCTACGTTTTAAGGTTCATCGATCTCATAACTTAACCTCGGCTACAGACGACGACTGATGGTTCACCAAAGCATCTGCCCTGATCCAAACAGTTTCTGAAGACATCTTCTCACACGGTTCTGTGTAACAAACAACCTAGCGCCTCACAAATTGTCGCATCATCTCGTCACAATCTTGTTTTGTCCAACGGTTGCCGTGCTTTGGGTTTAGCTTATATGCTAAACAACATTGGTACCAGATGCTTCGGTGCAGTCTCTGTATTGTTTCGTTGGTTTTTAAGGCATTTTAATGGTCTGACAGTTGACCCAGGCATCATTATAGCATGGAGAAAAAAAAAAGACTGTTAAAGTCTGTTCACACGCACTTCTGTAGCATCTCAGGTGTACAGAGCAACTTTTCCCGATCTTGTTTCTAAGCTCGTGTGCCTTATCAGACCATTTCCTCTGAGATATACTTCAAGAATGGGTCAATAACGTGTTTTTAATTCTTTATTTATGTTTAAGATGTCTGCTGAGGTACCTTCTCAACTCTGAGTGCTGTACCACCACATTATGAGGCTTTCAAATGTCGAAAGGTGGACGAAATGAAAAAGGGCTAAAGTACTTACCCGTTCTCCAGAGCGCGGTCTCTTCTTTGGCCGGCTGGGTACTGTGTCCTCTTTAGGATTGGTGTCTATGGCCCAGTAAGAACCCTGAACAAGGGGCCGTAACAAAAAATAGGTTAGGCTCAAGTTTGGCGGATGCTACTCTGAACACCAGAAAAGTACATAACATCAGTAAAAGCACTGGATTTCAAGTTTTCTAAATACAGAATGAGAAACATGGATTGTTCTGCAGTAGGTGGTCCACATGCTGGTGGACAGAACTTGAGCAAAGACCAATTATTAAGCAGATACATCCTGCAAGGTTGCTCACAAACTGAAAACTAAAAATTGCCTTTTCAATTTCACGCCGGAGTAAAATTTTCATCATCTACTTGCTGTACGGCCCAGAGAACAAACTTGCATTGGTCACCCAGACAATGTGACAAGGACACGAGTCATACAGGTTACCGTGGGCGACGCGTGAACGATATATAACCCATCGACAGTCTGCACAGAAACACGTTTCCAAGAGAAGATTAAGAGTGGCTCAGGAGCCTGCCGAGCAAGTAAATAAAAAATGTGGCGATCAATTTATAAATAAACAGTCCACCATACGTGATGCACCTGGAAATAACACCAGTTTAAATAAATATATATATGTATGAAACCAAATCATATAAAATACACTGGAGCAAAACAGAGAATTTGGCTAGATGTGTGGTTATGGAAGAAAACAAAGAAATCTAAGTAATCGATATCGAAATAGCTTATTTATGTCCACTATCTGATTGTTTAAACTCAAAAGTATCCAGCATTGCCTTGGCTGTAAACATTGCACACATATCAAAAAAACATTTTAACACCGTCACGGATGCAGACTCAGAATACGTAAATTCCTGGAGCATCTTTGCATCAATAGCCAGTCACTCAACACACTGTTTGACCTTCATCCTGTGTTTCCTTCACTGGCGGTAAAAAAAAGCGTCTTAACGAACCTACAATGACTTTATTCCTGAGACCGTAACATGTTAATACGCACATTTCAATTCAGAGTTTTACTACTTTATTTATTTATATAAAAGTCCCCCTCCCTCTGATTAGATGACGCTGTAGTTGAGGTAGATTTGGAGGTATATTTTATATTATTAATTACAGCTGTGGCAGCACAGTGGTGTGGTGGTTAGCACTGATGCCTCACAGCAAGAATGTCCCGGGTACTCCGGCTTCCTCCCACCGTCCAAAGATGGTGTTAGGTTACGCTCGTTAGGTTAATTGCTGATTCTAAATTGGCTGTAGGTGTGAGTGTGGTTGTCTGTCTCTCTGTGTTAGCCCTGGCGACCTGTCCAGGGTGTACCCCCCCCTCTCATCCAATCACAAGCTGGGACAGGCTCCAGCCCGCCTGCGACCGTTCAGCTGAAGATGAAGTGAATTACAGCTTACATGTGTTAATATCTGAGCGTTACTGTCTGTAAAGGTTTCTGCTTATTGTGCATGATACTGAGCCTCTTCTCTCTCACTTCTTTCCAGTAGGGCTGCTTCACTTCCCACTAATGGGGAGGGGGAACTAAGTGTCACTAAACAGAGAGAGAAAAAAAAAGGTGCAGTAGATGGATCCGTTGTATCCGATAAAACAACCGCTGTATCTGTTGCTCTCCCTTCCTCTGCATCAAATCAGTTTTCTCTAGGTTTAGTTTTCCTGTGGTGAGCACTTGGAAAATCCACTAAAATCCTTCTGATGCACAATGCTAACATGCGGCAGCCTCCAAAATAAACACGTACAATAAGTGAGGAGGAAATCAATTGCCTTTGGGTCCTTGATTTCCTCTCGGTCTGCTCCGTCTTTCATTTTTTTCCCCCCTCTTCCCTCCCAAGGAGGTCCGAAGCTGCAGACTAAATCCATGAGGTTCATCTAGGCCACACATACACACCGCTTGCTCATTTCTCAACATGTAGCTCCCCTCTCCTCTCCTCTCCTCCCCTATTCTTGCCTCTTCTCCTCCCCCTGTCTCTCAGTCCCACATCACTGAACAGTACACAGCCAATTAACGTTAGCACATGCATGATTTAGCTTCTCCCCTCTCTCTCTGTGGCTTCAAACAGACCATGTACATTCAACTTCTCCACACACAGATGACCCCCACCCCTTCACCCCCGCCCCCCCACGCCTAGGTATCGACCACTTCGATCCACGGTGTGAATTAAGGTGCAGGTCAGGTCCAACTCCGGCTAATCAGGGGGGAGCCGCGCTCTTTGTGTCTTTGCAGACTATAGGCCTCCACTCAAGCTCAAGGATTTTGTTTGAATTATTTAAACCTTCTTCCCCCTAATTCATTTTTCAATGGCTCCAAAATCCCCGCAGCTTGGAGAAACTCCCTCCTCCTCCTCCCTCCTCCTCCTCCTCCCCATCCCTCAAAACAGAACGAACAGAGTTTTTAGAGCTCAATGAAAAGTTCTCGCATTAACCCTGTGACGAACCGAGAAGCTTGACATTTGAGCTTTTATTAAATCATCGCGTAAGGTCGAGCGTCGGCGAGTAATTATACACTTTCCCCCAATCCGAACGAGTCCTTCGATTCAGCACAAACAAGGACTTGAGGAAGTGTTGTTATCAGAGCGGTGCTGCTGAAGTGGCCGTGGCACCTCTGCTTCCTAACCACAGCATCAGCAGCAGCAGCAGCAGCGGTGAAACATATCTAAAGCTTCCTCTGATTGTGTCTGGGAGAGAGACAGAGCGAGAGAAAGCGAGGGTGAGAGAAAGAGGCCTCTAATAAAGCACAACAGATGCGTGAAGGGCCTTGCATCTGAAGGAGTCTACCTACATATACTTATTATTCATTACTCCCTGTACCACATTATTACTTGGCAGAATCAATATCGGAGCAGCCACAGAAAACAGAGAAAGCGGCATTAGGTATTCAGCACAGTCGGTTATGGAGGTACAAATTGCTTTTAAGTGCAGACACTCTCTTTCTGCGTGTGTGTGTGTGTGTGTGCGACAAAGAAACAGAACAGCGAGTGTGGGCGTCTTTGGGTGCACTTACGCTCGAGTGTGTGCACACATTTGTCACGAGGGCAACTCGACGTGGGAAAAGTCAGCTCGGGCCTTATTTGTGAGCTCGCCGAGATAGATAGGGCTTGCATTTTTTTATTTATTTTTTTCCTCCTCCATTGAGCACCAGCGCCGTAATTCAAGCCGTTTTTTTTCTCTCTCTCTCTCTCTCAGTCGTTTTATATTGTTCAGGAAATACTTACTTTTCCAGGGTCGTCTTTGGAGCGAGGCACTTTGAGAAAACACTTGTTCAAGGACAGGTTGTGTCGTATGGAATTCTGCGGAGAGAGACAGGAAGGGGAAAGAAAAGGCAGAAGAAAAAGAAGTTTAGAGAAATAATAATAATAAAAAAAAAACATATTACAGAGGGACTTAACTGAATCCACTTTTTCCCAATAAGTAAAACAACATTCATAGCTACCTCACGATATATGTGCCGATTCAAGTCCCATTTTGTTGAATTCATTGCTTTAAAGTGGACTCAAGCTGGAGATGAATGAATTACAAGGTCATTTTTTTTCTTTGCTGCTAACAAGACGCAAACAAAACCCAGAAATAATCAGGCGAGATCAATAACGTGGAAGCAAAACTACTAGCTGGAGTATACGGCGTTTTTTTCCAACAATTAACTGCGAACTCTCCTACAGGTTTGGCTCTTGAGGTACTCGAAAGGCAGAAGCGGGCTTCACTTTCTTGTTGCGCAAGTGTGAAAAGCAAGCCGCTACGCGGCAGATACGGGGCCGGCTGAATTGATTAAAACTGAAGAACCTGAAACTGACAATTGAAAAAAGGCGGGGGGAGTCTGAAAACGCATTCAGTGCGGACGGGGAGCGAGGGACCAGAGGGACGCTGCGAGCCATGACTTGGCTTGGCTGCGAGGTGGGTGACAATGCAGGTGCTCACGGGTGTTAGAGGCGTCTCACGTCTGGCTTAATGAAAACTCGAAAAAGCGTTTTTCGCAGCATTCAGCCTCAGCCGTAATGAGGGGAAGCTGTTTTTTTTTTTTTTTCTACAATTTGTAACACCTATTGTTTTTGTGTGTGCCTTGTGTACATGTAGGAGGAGGAGGAGGAGGAGGAGGAGGAAGGAGAGAAAGAGAGCGAGAGAGAGTGTATGCTAACCTGACATGAACCTCTTCTCCCTTCAGGCTCCAGTTCTCCACTCATCTGCTGCTGCTAATTAATACCACTGGGGAGGAGGAGGAGGGGAGAAGACAGAGGGAAGGGAGGAATTTCTCTTCTCCTTTTTTCTCTATTTTTTATTTTTTCTCTCTCCCCCGCTCCACACTGACTCTTGTTTCCTCCTGCTGCAACAAAAACCACCTCCTCTCTTCTGTCTCTGGCACACCATAACAGGCTGGTCCACCTCTGCCTCGCCCCCTACCTCCTGGAGAAATGCTCCGGCGGTTTTCGGCTGCTCTACTTAGCGGGTCACTGGCTGTTTGTGGCCGTCCATCAAGGAAAACATGTGGCAGTCGGGTGATGGGGGGGAAAAAAACTAAAAAGGCGAGGAGGGCCGCCACCAGCTCGCCACACTACGGCAACCATCTGTTACGAAAACTTTCCTGCGGGCCGCGGCTGTGGATCATTAACACAGAGTCCCGTCACTTCAGCCCAACTAAATCGGCTCACCTCTGTCTACTGTTTGTTTATTTACGTATTGGTTTTTTTTTAGCACCTAAGCAGTTTTTGCACACCTGCGCACTATCTGCAGTGTCGGCACAATCCAAAATGTATTTCAGACTTTGCAAACTCTGGCACTTTTAGCCATGTGGGTCCTCTCTTGGTCCTGGGTGGTGTACCAGGCTGACATTAAAAATCTCTCATTGACCTAAATTTGAGGTATTTTTTCCTTGACTCATTTGAAACACGTATACAACAAATACACTACACCACAGACTGGGGCAGAGTATCTCTGCTGATATCCTGAACTGATTTGATTGCAATTCACAGGGTCCCCGTTCAATTCAGCCCAATTTCAGTTTCAAAACAGTTCTGCTTCGTTATGAAAATACATTTTCACAAAACTAATTTCATTGGTTTCTGACATACGTTATTTTTCCACAGTATTTTACCCTTATCTGCAAGATTTCTAATGAGGGGATGTAGAAAATGGCGTATATTTAAAAGAAATTATGAAGCAATATTAGATCTTTCCAATGAAAATCAGTTTTTTAAACCCAGCACTCATAGCTACCATTGGGAGTAGCAGGATATAGTTGCACTATGATACACAACGTTAAACTAAAAACCTGAAATAAATTATATTTGCTTAATATACACCGATCAGCCACAACATTAAAACCATTGAATGGAGAAATAAATAACATTGAGCATCTTGTGTTGATATTCTGCTGGGAAGCTTTTGGACCTGGCATTCATTGGTGTAGATGTCACTTAGACATGTAGCACCCACCTAGACCAGACCAGGCACCCCCACCCCATAGCAATGACACCCCTTGATGGCAGCAGCCATCCCCAGCAGGATGCAGCCTGACACAGGCACGCACACAAAAACGCTTTAGGAACAACTCAAAAAACGGCACAAGGTGTTGACCTGGCCTCCAAATTCCTAAACTGATCAAGTATCTGTGGGATCCCCTAAACCCATAGGACCCAAAGGCCCCCACTAACAATATTCTGTTGCCAGACACCACAGGACACCCTCAGAAGGACCATGTCCATTCTCTCATGAGTCACAACTGTTTTGGGAGGCACAAGGGAGACCTACACAATATTAGGAAGGTGGTCATAATGTTATGCCTGATTGGTGTATGTGCATATGTAGAGGTATGATGAAATGCGTATTTGTAGCTTGCAAACTTGAATTGCATTACATCGTTTTCTTTGTGTCAAGTTTGTTTATGCAAGGCTTATTTTCATTAGTCCAGCGTACCTGGCAGTCGCCGATGTGCAAACCATCAACACTATGTAAAAGAAATAAAGTCAAAAACAAGGTTGAGCTCAGGCACAGCTGTGCTTTGAGCCAAATGCTTTCTTCAGCATGATAACCCACTTAAGAGTTAAGGTGAACACGGCAAAGCAGAACGCTCATCATGCCGTCGATTGCTGAGTAGCACAATAAGAGACACAGATAACTTTGACCTGCTGGTGCTGCCAACAGAACGGCCAGACGATTGCCAGAGTCATTAAGAGTTCATCCTCAGGGCACTGTAAATGTCTGTGGAAACTTCAGCAGTCCATCAAATAGTTGTTGAGATATTTCAGTCTGAACCAAAGCGATGGGGGCCAGCCAACAGATCCGCTATGTATGGAGGCATGCTGCTGGCGTGCCTGCAAATCTAATCTTGACAAATATCATCTGGGATTGCGGATAATGTGTTATTGTAATATTGCTCATATTGTGTTTTCCTAGTCTCACTGGTGTCTTTGATGGAAAGCCTCCGCCTCATGTTTATTTCTCCAAATGTTTCCGTCTTTGCTTCTTGTAATACTTTCAAAATCACATCCATACATTTTGATTTCGAGTTTTTGTTTTTTTGTAAAAGTTATCTTTCATTTACAGTATTCCTAAAAAGGTGAATGACACATACAGGAAAACATATTTTCTTGCCACTGATGGAAATCTGGAAATGAATCTGGAAAACAATTTTAATTTTTCTGCACAGCCATGTGTGTGTGTGTGTGTGTAAAGTTATGTCCTTCAACCCAGGAAGCATCAGTCAAAGCCTGCTTGCATGCACGCACTTTACATGTGTATATAAACTGTATGTGTGAATGCTTCCTTTTTTGTCATCATTAATAAATGTACTGATTAGGCGTGCTGTGAAGTAAGATAATGAGATTCACTGCTGTGTCCTCCTTCCACCCACTCCTTGCTCTGCCTGATTAATGAGATTTTTTTTTTTTTTTGCAGGAATGGCATGGCCCCAGCCCTGCCCAGCAGTTGATAAACTGCACAGTCACAACCGTACCATAGACAGTATAAAGACAGACGCAGAACAGCTCCTCTAAAGTGAAGCCAAAGCAAGTAGAGCTCCCCCTGGTGGTTGGCTGCAGTATAGGTCATAAGCTCCACCCCCTCCATGTTAGCGGATGAGACTAAATCACTAAAGTACTGACATTTTAGGTAGTTAATATAATACTGATGCATGTTCAAGTGTCCATTTTTCTGATAAGTGTAGTTAGTTATTTGACACTATAGAAAAAGGATGTGACATCATGATGACTACAAGTTGCCATGCCAACCGCTAGATGATGCAGTCCCGTAGGACGTAGTATTAGTTAAACGAAAACGTGAGTGAGTCTGGAGGAAGGTGTGGTCATCAGTAACGTGGCTCAGTGTGACGCCACTCTTGGATCACACTGATCAGACTCTGGCTCCAAACTCGCAAGATGGTGCCCACATGTATCCCCGGGAAAATAGCGTCAGTTTGGCCAATGCAAGGAAGTGGGGACGTTTTGTCCATATTTATACACAGTCTATGGTCGAGACCCATGAGTCAGACGTTGGCAAATTTCGCATCCAAAGAACATACATTAAATCATTGTTTTCTTTCTTCAAAAGCAGAATTGCAAACAAACTCAAGCAAAAAACATTTTTCCAAACTACTAATATGTCATCCTCTTGAAACAATTATCAAATTAAATTAGATTAGACGCTTGAGAATTTGTTTAATTACAAGAGAAAGACAAAAATAACATTAAAAAAAGTTCATTCATTTATGTCGCCTGCAGATGAGATTGCACCTGCAGCCATTTATTATAAATATCTGCTGTAGAGGTACAGTTTCAGTAATGCTTACCGGTGTTATGGGCAATTTTTAGATTAGATTAATTTCAGATTTTTAGGCTGTAAATTAAGAGTTATGTCCCAGAAAAACAAGGTAAAATGAAGATATTATTAGATATATGAGGCTGTGTGCATGTGTGCGTGGCATGTACACTATATACAGTTTATCTGTGCATGTGGTGGAGGATGCTGCTTCTGCTTAACTAAGAGTGCACCATCCTGGACTTGACGAGGTTAGTTATATAAGGCGGGCTCGATAAGCATGGGTGACTTTTTTGACAAAATGCAATGTGATATAATGTGATGTGTGACAAAAAGTCAGGTTTTGGAAACACGCTTTCGGGTGGAGAGTAAAGACAGAGGAAGAGGAGCGGGTGAGTCTGTGTGTATGTGTGGATCAGCCAGAGAAAAGGAATAAGTGATCAAAGCAGCAATGATGAGGTTGACAGACATGGATGAAAAGGTTAGGTGTGTGTGTGTGTGTGTGTGTGTGTGTGTGTGTGCGTGCAGACAGGGTATGGTGCAGGTTAGAGCAGCCAGAAGGATATTCTGGCCACAGGCAGGAAGCTTGTTGTGTGTGTGTGTGTGTGTGTGTGTGTGTGTGCAGATACGCCAAGGAAACAGGTCACATGGAGAAGAGTGATGTTACATAAGTGGGTAGGTTTGGAAGATTTGGGTCATGGCAGCTGAGTTAAATACAAAGTGGCAACATGAGACGGCATTTCCTCTAACGTGAATTTAACAGTCTTGAAAAGTGACGATTCACAAGCGTGGAAACAGAACTTGTCCTATTTTACCAAAACAATTCTGATTACAGTCAAATGGCTGGTTGGGGAAGTCGGATGCAATAGAAACATACAGTGCAGCCCAACTAATACAGAGTGACAGAAAGGGACTAGTTTAGGTTGTAATGGTTTCCAGTGGTGCCATTCTCATTCACTTTATACATGCAACTCCAGAATTTATTATCAGATCCACCGTTCTGCGAAGGGATCTCCTCTCTAGTACTAACTGGAAGAAGGATTACCACCCAAAACTGCAAATGTGCAAGCTGTAAAGCTCTGCCTACTGTACATATACCGATCAGGCATAACATTATGACCACCTTCCTAATATTGTGTAGGTCTCCCTTGTGCCTCCAAAGCAGTTGTGACTCATCAAAGAATGGACATGGGCCTTCTGAGGGTGTCCTGTGGTGTCTGGCAACACTATGTTTGGGATCTAGGGAATTTGGAGGCCAGGTCAACACCTTGTGCTGTTGTCCATGTTTTTTGAGTTGTTCCTAAAGCGTTTTTGTGTGTGTGCCTGTGTCAGGCTGCATCCTGCTGCCATGAAGGAGTGTCGTTGCAATAAGGGTCAGGGTGCCTGGTTTGGTCTATGTGGGTGCTACATGTCTAAGTAACATCCACACCAATGAATGCCAGGTCCAAAAGTTTCCCAGCAGAACATTGTATTGTCACAACATGGTCAATGTTATTTACTTCTCCTGTCAGTGATCATTGTGTTATGCATCAACCATCGCTTTGCAGCTGACAGTTGGTCGTTAGTGGACCTGGTTGCCAGGTAACCTTCTTGCATATTTCCCACCCCAAATGTTTCTGAGTGTCACAAGCAGAACATAGAAATGAAACACTGAACAGAGATCGTTCAACCACTTTTCTTTCCAAAACCACAGACACAAGACTAGTGTAGATTTCTAGATTCTAGAAAGGCGTCCATTACGGATCACCAAGTTATTCTTGGTATTAGTGGTCCTCTGTTTGCGACCGACACTTCCATCGGGTTTCACCTGGCGGTAGCACAGTTTGGGAGAACTCTTTGCTTGTGTCATATATCAGTCAACTGTGTGAATCACTCCCAATGGTTGTCACCTCAATGGTGTTGCCTTCAAGTTGAGATAACTTCAACTTGGTACGTTTTTTTTCCAGGTATAATCGCTGCAACTCGCCGAACTTCAACTTGTTTTTTTCTAGAGTCTCTACTGAGCAGGGTAAGGAATGAACCCTTCATGTTATGTATCTTGTGTAAGTTCCCCCCCCGAAACCCATGCTCACAGGGAGACTCAGATCAAGGGGCAGAAGTTCTGTTGACCGAGGTATCAACCTATGGAGGACTTTATGGAGTCTGACGTGCGCACACAAATGAACATCTCGCATAGCTGTATTCAGGAGGGTCCCTTCCATGGCCTTCTGGATGAATGTATTGCCGTGTCAAAGAGGTAGTCCTTGTGCGCCCACGGACAGAACAAGAGATATGGAAGCAGAGGCGAAAAAAAAAAAAAAAAAGCGGAAAGGAAGGAAGATACAGCGGGAGGGGATATTTGGAGAGGAGAGATACAGAAGAGATTTTATTAACTTTCAGCTGAACCCGTACGGCACATAAGGAGAGAGAGGGACATGCGGTAAGGTTTGGAGGTAAGGCAGAGGAGAAGGCGCTGGGAGGAGGCACAAAGAAATAAATAGGCTGGGAGAGGGAGTGTGGGGTACACGCGCATACGGACAGGTGTCTTAGATGTGAAAGTCTCCTGGGTTCATTGAGGCGCCTTATTATATCCTGATGGTGACGGAGTGACAGACTCTGCGCGAGTATGCAGGGTTGAATGCAAGTCACTACTTCAAACCCCATCCGATACATATTCATTTCATTTGATGGACCCTTCCCCCCACCCACTTCACTCCCTCACCGAAGCACTTCACACAACTCATCTATAAGATGAGAGGCATGTGTGACGGTGCAGTGTGTGTTAGTACACTAGAGTATGTGCGCGAATATGTGTGTGTGTGTGTGTGAACAGCTGTGTGTATTTTAGGGTTTTGTTTATGCATGCACCTGTTTATGGGTGTCTATCCAGGCAGGTGTGTGTGCACCGGTGCATGTGACTGTGAGGAGATATGCACACACCTGTTCATCTATTGTAAGGGAATATGCGGGTCTACACGCATGCATGTTTACAGCATGAGTGTACTTCTGTGTGTGAATGTGTGTGTGATGGGAGGATAAGGAGATAAAGGCACAGAGTGAGTGGGTGTGTGTGTGTGTGTGTGTGTGTGAGACTGGCACAAAAAAACAAAACATCACAGACAAGGTGGAAGTGGGGTTGCTGCTGTCTCTGGGGATCTTGCATGTTGCTCCAAAACAATAAGAATACACTAAAATGCAGTGTATTATTCCAACCAGCAGGCCCTTCTCGAGTAAATGCAGCCTTTACCAGCTAATGCAAGAGGACGATGTATACTTGCAAGCTATTGTTGCGCTTACATACGTCCAGAATGGCATTTCATGGGCACAGGTCGGTCTGCTTTATTGCACTAAGATGCATGAAGTAAGGAACACATGCATTGACCACAGTCGCTCCCCCTAAGACAACTTAAGCCATATTGTAGGTTACTGCTAATACAAAGGCTAACTTTCTTACTGCTGCTTCAGAATAAAAGCCTTGCACCAGGGGGAACCAGCCAACAGATCCTGTTCCTTCTAGTTGAATGCTTTTATTGTGAAGCAGCTGCAGGAAATGTAATGAGTTCCTCACCAAGTTAGAAGTAGCGGCGACATCGTACAATAAGAAGTGTACGCAGAAAAAGAAAAAGTGAGCCGTTAGATGAAGGGGTGAGATTCACACAGCCTTGGCTCAAATACAAAGTAGGGCTTCATTGTTTGTTGCTGCTGGTGAGACAATGAAACACGGTGTTGTCTGTGAAGGTTCTCAGCCATTTTCAGGTCATGGTACGTCCAAAAGACAAAGCTGAAACAAGAAGCTACTTGGATGAGTGGCAGAACGACTTCACCCAGCAAGTCCAAATTGTCTCAGTTTTGTTTTTCTGGAAAATACAATATGAAAAAGTCTAGTTTAAGTAACAAATTGACTTCTTCTAGATGCATTTTCATTCATCAAAAGCCAATATTCCTGCTAAGATGTTTAACTAAAAATGAATTTTCCAATTATATACTTGTTTACATGCAAAATCTTCCACCCTGGCAGAACTGTTTAATTGTGCAAACACAGCCACCTTCTTTCAATCCTTCAACCACCTTCAACCACCCGCCGGTCTCCCTCTCCACTGTCATCTATCCAATAAAGGCATAAAAGGCCAAAAGATAATTTGCTGATGCATCTCTACCCCAGCTTTTCAAACTGATGCCTAGTTTGCTTGTGTACAGCCCATAGAGCTGACAGTAATGTGATGTGTCAATTATGAAGACACTTATTCGGTGCATATACATATAATCAATTCAAACTGTCACTTATGCACACACTTAATCCTGTATATTACATATAATCTGTTTAGATATTATACCCACTGTCAACCATCAACATTTTGTACATGACACAACTGTACACACTGTATAGATACTGTAGGACAAAGCACCACTTAACCCAAGTACTGCCATCTTTCTATATACTGTACCGGCACTTAGTGTGAACAATGGCTTATTTGCACGTCTAGTTAGATGCTAACTGTATCTCACTGGCTCTGCAAAAATCTAATCTAATATGAATGAGTTGCAAACTGCATTTATAATCCCAAATGTGCTGCATGCATGTCCAAAGAATGCTCCTTCATATCATTTTAGCCCAGCTGTATCCAAAATGAGAAATATCCAAAAGGAATACCTGATTTACATGACCCTGGAATGCTGTCTCATTTAGATTACAGGTGGATTATTAGCCTGAAGATAAGCATTGTGACTGATGCATTTAATGGTGATCAGATGCTGGACATTGACCAGTAAGCTAGCATGTTGGTAATTATCATAGACTGTATAAAGACGGACACGGAACAGCTCCCCAGAAGTGAAGCCAAAGCAAGCAGAGCTCCCCCTGGTGACTGGCTGCAGTATAGGTCACAAGCTCCACCCCCTCCATGAACCAAAACACTAAATTACACGTCAAATATTTTTTTTTCAAGGATGGTTTCTGTCATTTTAAGGCAGTTCATATAATACTGATGCATACTCAAGTGTCGTTTTAGTTAGTTATTTGACGCTATAGTAACAGTCCAGTGTATAATCCAACATTTCCTTGTAACTGGTGGAGGTAGAGCAGAGCGTAGTGTTAATTAAACGAAAACAAAAGTGAGTCTGGCGGAAGTTTGGTTGGGTCAATGATATCGCGGCTCTGCGTGGCTTCACTCTTGGGAATGTACAGTGCAACTCGCAAGATGGCGCCGCCCGTATTCCCAGGAAAATAGCATCAATTTGGCAAATGCAAGGAAGTGGGGACGCATTGTCCATATTTATATACAGTCTATAGTAATTATTTTATCTTCCATCTTGAGGTAAACAGAGGAAGAACACTGTTCAGCTCACCAAGTCATCCAACAGGAATGTACGCTTTCCTGCTTGCATGTAAAAGATGAGCCTGGTGCAACTTTTTCCACTTGCCGTCTTTCCAGTGTCACATCAGTGGGATTTCTAATCTCACAACTAATTTAGAAAGACAAATCCTTTCAGCTGTAATTTTAATATAGTGTTTCAAAAATAACACAGAGACCAAACTAGGTCACGGTGGCACACTTCCTGTCGCTGGTTGTGTCAAGCAGAGGGCTGCGGCAAAGTGACAGCTTCTGTCAGCGGCTTTCCGGGAGAGGAGGCGAGCGAGTGGGGAAGGAGGAAGGAGGGGAAGAAGGACAAGCAGGAAGGAGTTCACTGGTTGCACTGTGCATCTCAATAATGTTTGACAGACGCCTTTTTCTATTCTCGTTCGTACTTGATGAAATGAAGGCCGTTCTACGCTGAATTGTGAACTCATTAATTGGGTGAGCTCCGCTAAGCTGCTCAGGAGGGTGATTGGTTCATGGCTAATGAAACTGTACTGGACTGCCTGGGGGTACAGACGATACACACACAATCCATCTAAATTACAAAAAAAAGATTTTTCTCTTCATTTGATTAAGAGTTTTAATTGCCCAAAAATAGAGCCTTTTTGTACAACCTGTGCTGTATGTATGAGCCCCAACTACCACACATATTCCCAAATGTGCTGCACACATGTCCAAGAGATGTTCCTGAATGTAAACGTATCAAAAACTATATTAAGATTGTATAAAGGAAAAGTTAAGAGCCCTTGTTTCTGTCACCTCTAAGCCCTTCTTTGATTAAAATGTGAGTTCAGTCAATGACATGACCTTGGGATCATAAACTAGAAAGGCTGTTAGCCTTGACATGATCATGTACATTTTCTGCTTGATCATGTGTCTGTCTACAGAATCTGAAATACACCAATCAGGCATAACATTATGACCACCTTCCTAATATTGTGTAGGTCTCCCTTGTGCCTCCTAAACAGCTGTGACTCATCAGAGAACGGACATGGGCCTTCTGAGGGTGTCCTGTGGCAACAGGATGTTGTTAGTGGGGGTCTTTGGGTCCTATGGGTTGAGGGGAGGGGCCTCTGTGGATCATCCCAAAGACACTTCAGTTTGGGATCTAGTGAATTTGGAGGCCAGGGGCCTCATGTACGAAGGGTGCGTGCGCACAAAAATGTTCCGTACGTTCTTGTTCACGGAAAAGTTCAGAAGAATGAAATGACCGTGAACATGTGCGTGCCTCACGCCAACGTCATGGCTGGCGTACACTGGCTTCTACAGCTGTTGATCCTCAACAGGTCAACATTAAAGCGCAATTTGCAGCGAGAGCTGGTTTTCCGAATGTAATCGGAGCTATGGACTGCACACACGTTGCTATAAAAGCGTCATCACATGATGAATTTGTTTATGTCAACAGGAAGCATTTTCATTCGATCAATGTACAGATCATATGTGATGCACAAATGCAATTAACTAACATTGGTTAATGGTGAGGTGGCCTCACACACACTCTCCCACTCACTCCTCTTGCGTTTATTGTTTATGCTGGAGGACAGCGTGCCAAAGAGTACATTTTTGTGCGCCTCCACTCCAGTGAGTAGCGTCGCCAATTTGCTTTCTTACGTCTTACTCATTCTTATCGTGCAGAGAGGGGAATCTCAGATGCAGGGTCAATTTAAATATAATTTGCATATTTAAATGGGGCGTGGACGGGTACAACGTGTGCGCTCAATTCCACGTTGACTGGGATGTACAAAGGAAATGTGCTTCTGTCTTTGTACATGAGGCCTCAGGTCAACACCTTGTGCTGTTCTTTTTTTTAGTTGTTCCTAAAGCGCTTTTGTGTGTGTGTATCTGTGTCAGGCTGCATCCTGCTGGGGATGGCTGCTGCCATCAAGGCGTGTAACTGCTATGGGATGGAGGTGCCTGGTCTGGTCTAGGTGGGTGCTACATGTCTAAGTAACATCCACATGAACGCCAGGTCCTGTCAGTGGTCATAATGTTGTGGCTGACTGGTGTATATGCGAGAACAAATACATTTAACAATTCGAGATTCAGCACTCAAGGATATGGAAGTCAGTGACCAGTTTTCCACTCGCCCCACTGGCTCATGTCTGTGTGTGTTTTTCTTTCAAATGTATATTTTTAACTTTATACATTATTTAAAACGCTGTTTGCTGTTCTCGATGACCCTGATAAGAGCCACGGCTTCATATTCCTTTTCCTCCTCCACGCACTTTGAAAATAGGTGAAGTTGCGCGACAGAAATACAATTTCTCTGACAGATTCACCAAAAAGCGCACGGATTGTTTTTGTCTCTCTCCTTAGCAGATGTTGCCTGTGATGCACAATTTGTTGTTTGTTGACCCAAAGACAAGACGAGGTCTTGTCAGTGTTTTTTTTTTTTTTTTTTCTCCTTTCTTTCTTTTAGCGTTTCAGTGACGTGCCATTTTCAAATGAAAAGTGATTTCTTTTTTCAGAATGCTTTCCATTTTAGTCTGGGTGCACCGCAGCCACAGCAATAGATTAGAAATGACAAGGCTGTTCGATGTAAACACGTACATGTAATAATACACATGTGACTGCAGTAAGAGCAGCAAATCCAAATCCCACAAATGTTACTGGCACAAACTTGCCTTAACTATAAGTCAGAAAATCATCTCTCCTGTATAGCTTTATGACATGCTGATGTTATTTAGGTCCTGACAAAAGACAGGCTCATGTCAGGCAGGATGCAAAACCCATAACTAGCGAATAAGCTCATTCTGTGGTATAATTGTTGCATTCCAGAGTGCTAGGGAAACCGGCCTTAAGCCTATTATTAGCCATATGGAGAGTGCTACAGGCCTGGCTGGTTAGAGAGGGAAGCACGGTGTTGGATGAGCGCCAAGTGCTCGAGGAGATAGCAAGAGAAATTCCTCGCTTTTAATTAAGAATTTAATACTGAGACTGGTATTAGTGATTAGTGTGTAATTAAAAGCTCTAGCGGTGATTCACATACAAGTATAATTAATAGCTGCTGCATCTATGTGCGCCCTGTGTGTTTATGTATAGACGTGCAGGCTCGGCTCATTTGTGCGAGCGCGGAGTCTAAAATGACACAAATGCTGATAATATTAATTTGTTTTGCTTACAGTTGGCAAGAGTTTATATTGAATACAAATGCGGTGAAGGGAGGGGGCCGGCCCTTTGTATATATTGACTCATAAAGAGAAACTGTGGATGTGATTGTTTCACTGTTCAACTCCGACTGTGACAGTTCAACCTTTAACTAATGGATTGGGGAAAGGAAATTTGCTTCATAAAGGATGTCCACAGTTATTATCTTTGCTTGAATTTGTGGTTTGTGATGGAAAAAGAAAGTATTAATAAGTGCGTTATGTGCATATGCGCACCAGTCAAGCATAACATTATGACCACTGACGGGAGACGTGAATAACATTGTGACAATTCAATGTTCTGCTTAGACATATAGCACCCACCTAGACCAGACCAGACCAGACGACCCCATCCCATAGCAGTGATGCAGGATGCAGCCTGACACAGGCACACACACTAAAACCGTTTAGGAACAACTAAAAAAAAACATGAAAAAAGGCACATGGTGTTGACCTGACTTCCAAATTCACTAGATCCCAAACAAGTATCTGTGGGATGATCCACAGAGGCCCCTCCCCTCAACCCATAGGAACCAAAGGCCCCCCACTAACAACATCCTGTTGCCAGATACCACAGGACACCCTCAGAAGGCCCATGTCCATTCTCTGATGAGTCTGCTTTGGAGGCACAAGGGAGACCTCGACAATATTAGGAAGGTGGTCATAATGTTATGCCTGATTGGTTTCTACATATGCGAGACGTTTTTAAATTTAACTTCACAAGTAAATCAACATCTATCACCAAATTACAAATCCAAAAGGTAAAAGAAATCTTCACTTACTATTTATTGACAACGTTTATCTGCTCCATGACGACGCGTAGTGTGGGTGCGGTTTTACCAAAACAGACAGTGATTACGTCATTTCCTTAACCCAAAGGAAAGTGGTTTCCCCCACTGTGGAGCGTCAACTGCCAGCAATATAATAGCAGACAGTTTTTTCCTTAACTTTACTGATAACACTGATTTCATTAAACAGAAGAAGACAACCAAGATGGAACCGGTTTTGTGTGCCGATGCCCACTTAGATTCTGGCTTTATTCATCTTTTCAAACAGTTGTTGTTGTTGTTTTGCTACCTCCATGTTCTTGGAAATCCTCACATCACCTCATGTTTACCCCATGTGCATTCAGCCCAGAGAGAAATGATCCGATCAAGCGTTTACGTGGTTACCGCTCCGATTATAATTACTTCACACCATCCCTCTCAATGAATGAGGTTGTCTGTTCCGAGGTGGTAACATGAAGCAGGAAAGAGCAGCCAATACGTCTTTCTCCTGTCGTCAGAACGACCGCGGCCTCTTTAGGGTTAAAACAGCAGCAAATTGGAGAAACTAGTGGCGACACCTGAAATATATGCATTCACACCTGTGTGCTTGTGTGTTGACGTTCTTCTGTATTTACGTCACTAAAAACGGTGGGTGACGTCTAGTCAGCTGTGTTAAGTTCCTCCTAAACGCCTCAGGCTATGGTGCATGAAGTGCTATATGACTGTAAATCAAGTTTTATCCAGATTTTGCTTTCTAAAGGAGATTTAAATCAGCTTTCAGCTTTGATAGCAATGCATCTAATCAGTGTTTAATTCTGCGTACAAGGACCTCTATGCTGTATACCACTATCTTTAGTGCAAGCTCAAGGGGGAGGCTTTGACCACACATCTGGACGGCAGACTGGTCCAACATGACACGTAAACTGGGAATGCTAAGGTACATGTAACAGCTCTGCATGTGTTACTTGGTAACGAGGGCATAAACACACAGTTAAGAGGGGAGACTCAATAAAACAAACAAGACGGCCGTGGCATTTTCCCAGCCATCACTATCAGACTCTTTTCAAGTGACTCTCTGGAAAATACAGCCAAAGGCGCACTCTTAAAGACATGCACAGGTATATAAATAAAAAAAAATGCATAATGAAAAAAAAATATTTCTGTGAGCACAAATGTAGAACTGCACGAATCACAACAAGCATACTAGAGTGGTGAAATACCGGTTGCACACACGAGACACAAACTTCAGTGCAGCTCCAGCCACATAATGACTTCCAGCAGCCAATGACAGCAGACTTCCTCCACATACATAAGTATACTTGACACTGAGCATCATCCTCCACTGCGCTCAGTCGCAGAGCCCCCGTAGAGCAGGGAGGAGAGGAAGGGAACCAGAATAATGGCCTAGTGCTGATTCATATCAGGTGATTGTCTGTGACATGTGGTGTTCAGCCAAAGGCCAAAGGCCATTGCGACAGTGCTGCCCTTTACAACGTCACATTAGGCCTTGCTAATTCGCAGGCAATTAGCCTGGCTGCCCGGGGGCCACAGGGGTCGCAAGAGAGCAGGTTAGTCAGCACAGGCTGTAATAAGCCATTTGGTGAAGGTAGAGGTGAAGGCTGCATTTCTCAAGAGGAAAAACATGGGAGGACCTTCACATTTAAATAACACGATGAGCTTTGAGTAGTCCACATTTTCCGCATGAGTGGAATAACACAATTTATGTGTCATCTAAGAATTTAATTGATCAGAGTCTTTCAAATGTAAATTGTCAGTTTTCTGAGTCAAATCATGAAATTGGTTGTTTTGTCTGACCGCTAAACCAAAACCCAAAGATGATCGACTTAAAATACACAATTACCAAAAGCAACAAATTACAAAACTGTCAACCGGCTAATCTTTTTCAAAAAACCCCAGCAGTTATTATCCACCGAGGAAGAAAATGTGATTTCACCAAGACTTGAAATCTTTTCAAAAGACAATACACTATAAATAATACTTCACCGGCCTACGTAAAAGTTAATTTAGATAAAAATATAAAAACATAGAAGAGAAAATACTGTAGGGCACATGGTGAAGGTCAGGTTTTAGAGTTTAAAGTCCTGTTTTAAAGCGGTCGACAGGACGGCCAATTGGTCTGGGCGCATGGCACACGGACGAAGGTGCCCTCAGCAGTCTAGTCCCCGGTTGCCCCCAGCTGCTGCATGTCATTACCCTCCTTTCTTCCTGGTAGTAATTCTATTTGCAAAACTATCCAATAAAAAAAACTCACTTAATTGAATGAGACAATTTTACAGACTGACAAGCGAGACAGGGAGCAAGAAAAAGAAAACCCTGAGTGGTTTCATGCTGCTAATAGGTAGTTTAGGCTTCTGCGTCAATTTAACGCCGTAGCTACGGCAACAGCCCAGACCCTACACAGACCATACGCAGACCCTGACGGCGTAGCCTGACGTGCACCTACTAAGAAATGTAAGTACGTGCCGCTTTAGTTTAGTTTCCGCTTTAGTATTTCCATCTGCTTCTCCTTCTCTGCAATTTTTGAATTGATTGTTTTAGGTCAACTGAAATGGAACACATCAAGGAAAGGTTAACTGAGTGAGGTTCGAAGGTACAAGCATATTCATGACTCGAGTTTCAGTCGCCATTGTTGAAAGTGAAGCAGAATGTAGAAACAAAAATTAACCCGACTAGCAAAAAAGACACAGCGCCGACTAGTGTTCGGGTGGCGTTGTTACAGAGCGAGCCAGACTGGCTAACACACAAGTATAAATGGCTCGCACCGGCGCTGGCTACGTGCATAGGTAAAGGCGTCCATGTCCCGCAGTACTTTAAATGCACCCTAAGAGTGGAGAGACATGTGGGTGTGAAAGGGATGTGAGGGGGCTGCAGAGGGCATGGGAAAGTAGAGCGATGCACAGCGTAGGACACAGCCAGAGACAGCAGGGAGAGGCTGGTAAAGATAACATAGGGGAGATAACGCTGTTCCAAGCGATAGAAAATAACACCAGGATGACGCAGCATGATGCAACGCGGCTTGCAATCAACTGGAGTTTAGTCCTCTGCTTAAAAAAACTAATCAAAACACAGATATGGTATGCATGCACAAGTTAGAAGCGCCAGCAAGCTCCATAAACAAATTGCTTATGCATGCCCTATTTAATTTCATGATGTTTCTTTTTTGTTGTTGTTGTTGTTGTTGCAGAACCTCCTCCACAGCTACAGAAGGAGCTTCTCATCATCACAGATGAAAAGAGCTCTCTGCATTTATTCTTACGGGAAGCGGCGCACTAGATGTAAATCTAGTGTAAATGCAGCACGTGGAGTGGTCATTCTGGATGTGTGTGTGTTTGTGGGTTGAAGTTGCGCGGACACGTCTGTGACTGCGCGTTGTCCTGGTTTCAACTCTGCCGCTCCTGCACTCTCACATTATCATACAGAGCAGACGGAGTGCGTGTGCTGGGTAGTAAAACTCTCCTCTGCTCTCTGACAGTCCTCCCCACCCACCCTCCCTCTCTCCCTCCCTTCTCATCTCCTGCTGAGCTCCCGGTGCGTAATCTGTAGACTGCACACGTACACTGCCTACCTGAGTGGGAGCCTCTCTGTGGGTGTGCTGGCTTGTGTGTACGTGTGTGTGTGTGTGCACGCACCCGTGTGTGGCAGAGGGTGAAGGAGACGGCAAACACGACAGACCACGTATGAGGTGTTTTCTGAGAGCGTTCGCCTCGAGTCGGTGCATTCGGTAAAAAAAAAAAAAAGAAAGGCGCATCTTCCGAAAATGTGTGTTACTCGCGGAGAGCGCGTCTTTGCGGAGAGCCGACGACGTCGTCGGCCCGACGTGGTGGCAAGACAATCTCCGTGTCTGCATCCCGCTGTGTGCAGCTGACAGCAATCACCTGAACTGGAATGAACCGGACTTATGTAACTTTTCTCTGTGACGGTCACGGCTGGTATGAAGCGAGACCCACTGTGCCGAGTCTGGTCACCCAGGAAGCAAAAAGTTTACAGACTAATGCAGAACTGGGACTTAATTTGTTGCTTTACACGCTTTCGAAAATACCTGTTCATGCACATGGCAGTGAAATCACACAAGATTAAACGAGCGTCTTTGTTTGCAGATTTTAATAAGTGTAAAATATATTTTTGTCAAACGCTGCTACACTAAAAAAAAAAAAATGTTCATACGGGCCTGGTCTCGGTGGAAAGCAACACAACTCTGGGTGGGTTAGGCTTCTTGCAAAACAAAGTGTACTGGTGGTATCGTGGACAAATGCCAGAACATGTGAAAAGAAAACCACAACGCCATCAGCGCTGTGGCTTAATGATGCTACTAGAATGCAGCCACACACACAAATCAATGAATCTAGCGGTGTAATTATGAGATACTGAAACATCCTGGCGCTCAAAACACAACCAGCAGCAGAATGCAGTCGTGAGCTGCAGCGAGAGAAAGCCTGAAAGGTCTCTGTAACCCTCATCCCCTCTCTCCGAACAGAAAAACTAATTGATTGAATCCTAAATGCAGGCATAAGAAGCTCTGCCAGCACAACCTGGCTTGTATCATAACCTTTTTGTCTCCGTTGCTGGCATGCACCTCCGCTCGGGGAACGGTGTGCTGAAGATTACAGGCGGGGAACAAACACGAGTTCGTGAAAAGGGAAAAGAAGGAGAGTGGAGAGGAGTGAGTGACTAAGAGAGTGAAGGAGAGAGGAGGGGATTTAGCCGAGTGCAAGTGCTCGGGAGATGAAGATAGAAAGTGAAAGAGGGAGAAATAATGAGAGAAGAAAAATGTTCCCGCTCTCAGAGAGATGAATTGGTTGATAGTTTGCAGACAGCCTTTTCAGTGTGTCAGTGGAAGGACTATATCCATTCCCTTCTTCACTAATAAGGCAGAGAATCCCCAAGACACAACCGCAGGGATCTATTCATTTGTCTCCAATAACACAGCCACCTTTCTGCTCATATTAGCCAGGATTTGCATAGCTACATTTGCATAAGGATTTAATAATGTCATCTGAATGAGGCGAAATGCACCTGTCAATCATTCGCGGTTCACTAAAAGGTTTCCCTTCCTCTTCCAGGAAACAACCGGATCGGGTTTGCGCATTCCGAGCAGCGGCGTTACGGGTTCAATAGGACGTGATCAAATTCGTACCCGGTATAAAACCTGCTCGCCGAGTCCAATTTCTATCAAATCTGGGTTTAAAAATGTATAAGTCATAAATAATGAAACGAGAAACTTAAAGAGTTCTATTGACATAATGGACTCCTCATACTCGAGTAGAT
Organism: Chelon labrosus; assembly: GCF_963514085.1. Lineage (NCBI taxonomy): Eukaryota > Metazoa > Chordata > Actinopteri > Mugiliformes > Mugilidae > Chelon > Chelon labrosus. The sequence goes on from NC_140360.1 coordinate 9,288,505, forward strand.
CCAAGTCCCAGTGGCATGTTGGTCCAAACCTGGAACAGACTGATGTAAAACCCTCTAATTTATAGAAAGTCCTGTCATCACCTCCCCCAGCTGTCACAGAGTTAGACAGATGATGATACCTAGCTAATTTAATATCCGTCAGTCAGAATCCAAAATCTGTGAGTTATCTAAATGCTGTTCTATAATACACCAAGTTCCTAAAATACTCTCTGTTGCAGCTTTTATGATGAACCACCTGATCAGAGGCCAAGCGCATCGTGATTCATTTGGATCCACTAGAGTATTAGAGATACCGAAAGTTATTCCTTAAAGGAACTACTGTTTTTTACAACCTGAACCTTGTTTGTAGCATAAAATACGATCGTTTACTCATCCATATAACTTTTGCGTCATTTGCACTCGTAATTAGATCAACGTAAATCCATATAGTTGGAGTGACTGGGGCACCGAGACGCAGCCTCTAAATAACGCATTATCTGCCGCGAAACTCGTTCATTTCGCCAATATTTTGGCTGCTAGTTTTTTTGCGGCATGGCTGAATATCTTTCCATTTCTGAGGTTGTGGACGAACCATAGCAGTAGCAAATTACAGGTAAACAAGCCGACCACCGCGGGTGCGTGCACCGCTCAGAGATTACATCCAGGTCAGGAGACATCATCTGGGGTCTATAGGTCAATCTACAGACCCCAGATGATGATAACATCTAACTCCGGACTCAACGGGGAATAGCATTAGTGTACGATAAGAAAATATTGGTGAAATGAACGAATTTCGCGGCAGATAATGCGTTATTTAGAGGCTGCGTCTCGGTGCCCCAGTCACTCCCACTATATGGATTTACGTTGATCTAATTATTTCCTAAACGAGCGCAAATGACACAAAAGTTATATGGGTGAGTAAACGACCGTATTTCATGCTAGAAATAACGTCCAGGTTGTATAAAACAGTAGTTCCCCTTTAATATTAGACGAATCCCACTGCACCTGATTAAACTCTGCAATTTGCAGCTTGCAAACTGGATGTTTCGTACAGAATTAAGGAGATATAAAAAAAATAAAATAAAAAAAACGTAAGCTTTGACAATTAACACATGAACTTTACGAAGCTGGAATATATAATATATATGTGTTCAGACCTGGTACTGCTGTAACATGAGTGATCTGATCACAAGTGAGGCGCTGTAAACACAAAGCGCACTAAGGACACGTTCAAGATCTGTTAGCTCAGACCACATTTCAGGTTGGTCTGGGCAACTAGAGACCACAGTCCTTTCAGAGTATGAACACTCAGTGTGTCCCAGCCACATTGACAGACCGACCTACCCGGCCAACATCCTCTGTATAAGCAGAGTTTTGAGTCATTCATTCAGAAAACAACCCCCCCACCCCCAACACAACTCCAATTATGAGGGATTGCCAGACAGGGCCAAAGCACTGTTGCTGTCTGTTCATTAGTACTGAGTGCCTTTGAAAATGCTGTCCACATTAATTACCAACGTGTTCATGTTTGCAGTGCAGCCATGTGGCGTTAAGTTGTATTTCCTCAACGATGACCTTTATTAATGGCATTTTTTTCTTTCACTGCTGCAAACAGCGCAGTAAAACCATATCCTGTCGCATTTTATTTACATACAGTGCTTAAAACTGATCCGGATGTGAAGACATGCATTTCAAGCTGGCAACTTGTGCTCCAATCACTCAGGACACATGTTAATACCAGATATTACAGGGCCAGGCTCACATAGTTCATAATTTCTGTCTTGTCTTACCTTCCAGCCGCTGCCCGCCTCTCTGTAGTACGGGAAGTTGTCACAGATCCACTGGTAGATCTCACTGAGGGTCATCCGTTTGCGCGGCGATCCGTTGATGGCGAAGGTGATGAGGCTGGCGTAGCTGTAGGGAGGTTTCCCATCCCTGTGCTGCGCAGCCTCCTCTTGGTCCAGCGTTGTTCCCGGCTCCAGGTGTACGATTTTCTTACCAGGTCCGTGCCCGTGATGGTGCCCGTGGCCGTGGTGGTGGTGGTGGTGGTGGTGCCCGTGGAGGTGGCCGTGATGGTGCCCTGCGTCCGCCTTCTGGATGGCCGCCCTCATGCTGAGCTGGGGAAGCCAGTCCATTGAAGTGAGGCTGCTCTCCAGCTCAGAGGTCATAATGCTTATTGGTTCAGGGGTCAAAAGGGAAGGTGAGCGGCTCAGCTACGTGGCGTGTGGAGGATCCCCTGTTGGCTCACTGAATGGGTTCTGTGCAGCAGTCTTGGCTCAAGCCTGGAAGAGCAGGAGGTTTGTTTACTATGCCTATTCATCTCTGTTAGCTGGAGCAGAAAGCACACTTGGCAGAGACACACAGATGATAACTTCCACATTATTTTCCACATACAGTTTAGCTTCGTAGAATGAAAAGCTAAATATTTTGGCATGTTCATTACTTGGTCTTTAACCCTGCACATAAACGGATATGACAAATCTTTCACCGAATGGGCTTAATCCATTAATTACACATTAGAAAACAAATGGGAGATTGGGTATGAATTGAGTGCCTTACTCTTCCCATTCCTTTCCATCTTTCTTTGGGCCAAAGCATCTGGGGAAGTCACCGGAGTGAAAGGTAGCGTCCTTCCCTCGTGCATGTTCACAAGTTCTTCATTTAGCCACTGCAATGGCCGCTGCTGCAACATACAAACAGAAAACCACACAAGACGGTGAGCCCAGCTCTGCCAGACAGCCTTCATAAGATATTAATATCGCACAACCGTTCAACTGGCCTCGGCATCTGTCCAACCCGATTAAAACTGTTCTCTCTTTCTCGCTCTGTGTTCTGTCTATCCGGATTGCCTCGCACTCTCGTTCCCTCCAAAGTGGAAATGGCAATTGGATCTGCGGAGTGACTAAAAGCTGGGGAATTGTTTTCACAAGTGCCTGCCAAATGGGGGGAACAGCTCGGGAGGAATTCCAACCCTCCAGAGGAGCTGAAAGGCTCGTCCCCTTTCCCTCTCTGTCTATCCCACCGTCACCACGAACCATTTTCTCATTCTCCGATTCTCGACGTGCCTCACTCTCATGTCAACTCCAAGCCCACCCCACTCGCCCCTCGGAGTCTCAGATCCCTCTCGGACGTGCGCAAACAATGAAAAAAACTCTCAGCGTTTTATTTTTTGGAAGCTATTTTTAGAGCAGCTGCACTGAACTTAAAAGCTCGTCCTGTGTTTAACAGAGTTTTTTTTTTTTTTTTTTTTTAGTCGTGGGGGCTTTTGCAAAGAGTTTGAGCGTGAATCAGAGCAAAACAATCCTTTGGTACATGCAAAGTAAAATTACTCACCAATTGTTCTGTGCTTCAGTCGGTCGGAGATTTGTCACTACTGGACTGAGAATGTCATGTAACTGTTACTCATCACAGGAGTGAAGATGTTCAGACCGCGCTCTGATTCAACAAAGGAACTTGTCCTGCTTTAGTTATTTTGGAAGATAAACGTCCTCCATTGCTGAGAGGGGCGGGCAATCTTATGAGATTTTCCAAAGGGATGCATATAGAAAGGACCACTGCCGGTGAATAGTTAACAATAGTTGGATGAATTCAACCTCGTAATGACATAGAAATCTATCTCTAAGCCTTTATCGCCATCCCATGCGGTAACCTTCGAATGTCCTTGAATAACAAAGAGCCCATTGGCCCACGCATTCTCCATTCATGCTCGCTGTATATGATCAAGGTGGAAGAACTTCAATGAGCCTGCCTAGCAAGACAAACACAAACCCTTCTGTCTCTCTTTCCACCAATCCCCCTGGAGAATCAAGAGTACCAGGATGAGAAAGAAGAAGGGAAATACCCAGCCTCTCTGAAAACCTTGCTTAATTACAAGAAGAAAAAAAAAACACATATGTTTAGCAGCAGACGCATCGAGCCAAACAAGCCAGGCAGTGGGACTAGGGGAAGGAAAGAGGAGCCGAGAGAAGAGATATGCCCAATGAGGCCCCTTGCACAACACCACCCCCATCTCCTCCTCAAGGCCCTACCACTGTGGGAGAAGCCATAGCCAACCCCCTCTTCCAAATCCCAGGAAGCCATCTTAATTAGTGCACCTTCTTTCTCTTTTTTTATTTTTTTTTTTCCCTTTCGCTGAAGGGAAGGTAGCATTGCTTGTGTTAGTGGTGGTGGGTAGGTGGGGATGGGGGTGGTGACACACAAGACACAGAACAACAAGTACTTATTTTCCCCTCATTAAAAGGAGGCTCAAGCTGCAAATCAGGCTGCCACAAGCCCCGACCTGCTGCGCTGCCGCGGCTGTTGTTGTTGAGAAGTTTGGGAGCGTGGGCTGGCTGCACGGCGGCACGGTGAAGCTTCGCACCGCTAGCCTGGTGAGGTGTTGGGATGATGAGTAATAGAAGAGAGCAGGGAGAGAGAAGAGGAGGGGCATGACTTGGCTTCTGGGGAGAGGGCCCCCGCTGGGCGGATAGACGCAACCAATTACCTAGTCGACTCAGTCAACTGGTCCCACAGTGACTGGGCTAACCTCGGCACTGTGCCTTTTGTTTTTGAAATCTGTGTGTTCCGCATCAGCTTCAGAGGCCTGCACGGTATCAGGGGAGAACAATGATCGCCGCAGAAGGCAGCTCGCAGTGCATCTCTGCTTGTCTTGGGGCTGTCGGAGTTCTATAGAAATGCATTGTATTGTACAGATTGCACGGTTACATGAAACGACTGCTTCGTACTTCACCGTACAGGTGGTTCATTCAACTCGGGTAATTGTTCATGGCGATCAGGGTGCACTGAAGTGGCTGTATGTAGAAAACAGACTCTAATTTGATCATTGCTTATTGCTGTAGCTGCATTGTATGAACAGATATGCGAGTAGAAAACAAAAATACAGTCAATCAGCATAAATCATTAAGATTTATACCACCTATAAAGTTGATAATGGTGCATAATATCATATAATATAATCACTTTTAAACCATACACCTTTCTTATATTGCCCTATTATTGTGGCAATTAAAACTGTACATAAGCACATAAGGACTTGTATTACTTCTTCTCACCAGGTTGTCCATATTGTATCCAACAAAATGTACGTATTTAATTCAAAAATGTAGTTACTGCACGCCTACAAATACAAAATGCAAACACACAACAAACCTTGAGCCTCTTGTTGATTCATAGAGGAGGATAAATTGAAAAAACCGCAATGATTGGGAAGTCATGCAAGCAATTCCAACACGTACTATAAAAAAAATGCGTGCACACACATTCAACTCTGAACTTATTCAGGAAATATTAAAAACTACATACGGACGAGATGGATTTCAAAGAGCTGCCGGCTGAATAGGAAATAAAGGTGGTGAAAGGGGGGGTGGGGGGTACTCTGGCAACGGATCATACAGAAAAGCTGGGTTTGATTAAATAGTTTGAATGGTTTTAGTGTGAATGTGCCACAGGAACACGTGTTCGCGGAGATGGATGTTTGGCTAGCATTAGCGGGTATCAGAAGAGGCTCAAATTATGGATTTAAAAGAAGAATTTTTATCTTTAACCAACACCAAAAAAGCACATAAAAAAAAGTTAACTTTCTTATTTTTGCGAGGTATTAGCTGGCACTTAAAGAAAAGATAACAAGCATTTAAAAAAAAAAATAAAGAGGAGCAAGAATTTGGACGTTTATGAACCAGACATCTTTTTATCTCCACAGAATTTAAATACATCACTCTCTGCACTGTGGATGGAGCTTTTCAGCGGCTGGGAACATTGTCCCTTTAAAAGAGTTGAGGGTACGTGTGTGATTGAATGTATTCACCCATTAGACTTTGTAGCTGTGATGCACTCACTCAGCTGTATGCATCACTAACAGCTAACAGTCCCCCGCTGCTAGCAGGCTTTTAGACTGAGAGAGGCTTTACAGTTCTGCATTTTAATAGAGAACTTTGAATGGAGTGACGGGGGATGGGTGAGGGAAGGGGGAGGAGGGAGCCAAAGGAAAGAGGCATCAAAATATTTTCAGAGGAAAATGAAGCAGTGACAAAATACCCACCCGGAGCGTGCGGAGCAGAGGGGGTTTCTGGGAAGGACTGCCTTGGCAAGGGTAAGGCTAATGTGTCAAAAGAAAGTCGGCAGGCATACTGAGCGCTGTCATGTCTAGAAGTGTGGGCCATTCAAAGGAAGGAGGAAAAGGTCCAAAAAGGAGTATTGAACGTCTTAATTACTTTCTGCTTCGGCACCAGAAAACATACCCCTGAATAGGTTCAATTATAAGATATCAAGGCAAATCAGCGGCCCTCGCGGTGGCTGTTTGCTCCTCCCTCAATGGAGCTGGGTTAAGCAATTATCGTTTGATACTGTCTGCTTATTTCTAAAGGAGACCTGGAGAGGCGTCGATGTGGCGCACTGTTTCAAAGCGAGATACATTTGCGGCCTTAGTCCTTAAAAAAAAAAAAAAAGCAAGCAAAAAAAACAGTAAACGAGTGGCGAGTGGTCAAGCAAAAATAATGTTTGAAATCGAACTTGGGTGATAATTTATCCATAACACTTCAATCAGCGGTGTGTGTGGCAAACCGACGGCCCGGCCCGTGTCAACCGAGTCAATCCAGTGGCATCTCAGATGAAACAGAACGCACCATTTCTCTCAAGTCTGAAAGAAAATCCGATTGAAAGAAAATAAATAAAAATCAGTGCGTTCTCCCACTGAATCCCCTCAAGGCCTGGAATAAAATATTTAACTCGCTAAGCCCACACAGAACATAACACCTGAAAACATCTGCCAAGGTAGAGGGAGCCGGCGACCCAGAAGACTTACCACTGCCGACGAGGAAAAAGCTATCAGAATTCGAGACTCTGACAACGGCGAAGTTAAAAAGGCATATTTTGTCATAAATAAAACATAGGAGTGCAGCATTTCGGCAAACTCCCCCAACGAGCGGTCCCAGGAGAGAGATGGGATGCTGTTTGTGAACTTGTGCTTTGCACAGTAAAGGGGGCTATAGCACTGCGTCACCACGACTCCCAACTACATTCCCACATCCAGCGCTATTCAGCGAGGACTAGTCCTCTTTAAAAATTCATTAATTTACAGCAAAAAATAGATTAAAGCGCCCAACTGCACCAACCTAAAAAGTTTGGCTTGTGAATAGCATTAATAATGGAAGCGAGCATCCAAAACCTAGAGGCCCTGGCTCGGAGGCATGGCTCGGGTTTTGTTGCGCTTTATAATGGAGGCTAATTTACATTTTTTAGAAGTATTACAGCTTTTTGATGCTTGTTTATAATTGCATTGTTTTACATGCAAATTGGCCAGCAATTGTTACTCATTAAAACATAACCAGTAGAGTACGGCACTCTGAGCCGCTGTGAGACACAAAGCTTTAAAAAAAATCAGGTTCACAGCGAAGGCTCGCCACTGAACTCCTGTCGCTGGCAGCAAAGCAAATGACAGCCCCTTAAAAGTGATCATCCCCTATCTTATCTTTTACGTCTTCCCTTTTTCAAACCCCAGCAATGCTTACCTAAGAGAATCAAAGAGGATTTTGACAAGATAAAAGGAGTTGCTGCGTTTGAATTGAAATTACGTGTACTTTCCTGGGGACATGACAAAAAATCACAGCGACTGGGAGCACTCAGAGGACTTAGAGGTACTCGAAAAGAGAGAAAGTCCGCTCTAATGCATTGTCAAATTGATCGCCTTCCCAGTCTGGTGACAGAGGACTCCGCTATGCTACAGTATACAGGTAAATCAATACCGGATTTTATACTGTGTGTAAATATAAACGCTTAGCTTATATCGGCCTGGTAATTACTTCTAATATGATTCCAATAATCACTTTAACTGAGTGATTCTTTATTGATATGACCTGAGGTGATTAAATTGACCCGATGGCCTAGTAACGTCACAGCGGGCCTGACGATTACTGAAGCAGACTGAAGGGCTCCTAGCTTCTCCCTCCATTAATATCTCCGAGCAAGCAAGGCATTTAACCAACAGCCCCAGAAGCGTTCATGAGAAGAAGACGGCTCCCAGGCATCCATCCGTGCAACAGACAGTGTGGGTGTCTGTGTTTGCTGAAAGCATATCGTCGCTTATTAAGTTTTTCATTAAGCAAACAGATCTTCCCAAGGTTAAACACAGATCCTCCGTAACGACGGCGGCAGTAGCAGCAGCGGCGGCAGTAGCAGCAACGTAAAAACAAAAAAAGGTGAACCTAGAGCCGTGTGGGTTTACAGGCGTCGACGCAGCACTTAAGACAAAAAACATTTTCTGCACAGCATGTTGAAGAGATTGGATTTTACTGATGAGCTGCGGAAAAAAAAAAAGAGACTGCTGAATGATACATGCCAACGTCGAGCATGCTGGGTTTTCCAATAACTCCAACGGTGTGAACGCAGCACAGGCACCAGGATGCAAGAATTGTTTTCCGATTCTATACGTACTTAAATACTATTTTTCAAAAAGGGGCGAATGCAAGAAAACGAAAGCGAGTGTAGTTTCTTCGCAAACATTAGCTGTTTAACTAAACTTATTTTTCAGGTCTTCAACGCGTTTTAATCGGGCGGCAAGCCTGCCCTCCGCAAAGAAAGACTGGCCGACATTACTTGCAAAGTCAAACAAAAAGAATACATTAGAAGGCGTGATGAATATGCAGAGAGACAACATAAAATTTTGACAGCCATGGCGGATTCAAAAACTGGCATATGGAGTTCATCTCTATCAAAGGGACTGAAATGCCAGTAGTGTATCCACAAATAACCCTTAATTCAACTTTCAAAAAGTCATTACTACACTCCCCTCTCAGCAACCGCATTTGCTGACATTGACGATAATTACGACGACCTTTCCGATGATAAAACACAAATCAGTAAAACATTATGAGGGACCCTTCTCTCCACGTTTCATGAGATTCCGCATTACGTTTTAATGAGGCATTTAGGGGTCTATGAGTGATCTACTGAGAAAGTCTACAATGGCAATCAGCAGCGAGTGTGGCAGCTGTTCAGCAATTAAAAAGCCAAATTACCCTCAATCAACACCATTTACAAGCACAAGTAAATCTCAGAGCAAATAATGATGAGAGAAATCTGTTCAGACAGCTCTCATCTTGATAGGAATTAGAGACGCATCCAAATCAGGAGCAGGGTGTTCTCTCAAAAAGCTTCCTCACTCTGTCGCACGCTAAAACACACACACAAACACACACACACCTCCCCTGGTCTGTGTATTCGTGCCAAGATGAAGTTGTACACTGGCCGGCTGTCCACACTGCAGAGTGATGAAAGGTAACAACCGCTTACAGTAGAAGACGGTCGCCTTTCATGGCGAGCTTATGGTCCCTCAATCGGAATCAAAGGTGCAGGAGTTTGGAGAACAGCGAATAAATCCAACCTGCGTGCACTGATGTATGAAAACGGCACCCGAGGGCAGGTTTTTTTTTTTTTTGGCAAGTTACAAAATTTAAGCCGGCGTCAAATGAACTGTTAAAGTTCACCTCATTAAAAAAATGTATTACAGCCATTTGTAGCGCTGCCTTACTAACGTTTCTGGACATTAATTTAACTTTAAATAAAATGTTAACATGAGCTCTTACACTGTAAATTTGAATTTCTCCCATCTCTATACTGTATGTCCTTTGTAAACTTGAACCTGAGAGCCTCTAGTAACAATGACACATGATATGATATATGCACTTGTGCACACACACACACACGTATATATAAATATATATATACATACATACATACATACATACACAAGACGAGACAAAACTCCACAAAAAAATTAAAAATGTAATTATAATAATGAATGCATGCATGCCAATGTCAAATTTGAAGTACCTGCTGATATAAAATAAAAGTATTTGTAATATTTTATCTTGTAATTCAAAAGTTGGTTAAGTTTAAGCCAATTAGTTTCACCAGACTCATCATCTGTCCTGTTTTTATTCCCATTATTTCCCAACAATCCTGCCAAAGGAAGGTCTTTAAACGTGTATTTGATTCCTAAATTCGTCCCCTGCTGCAGAAAGAAATAAAAAAAAATGCTAGAAGTTGGACACATCACTGTGTTTTTCCCTCTTACCACTTCCAAAGTCTTTTCGGCTGTGAACGGCACAGTCCTCTGCATATGTGCGCGTCCGGCACGACTCGCCACTCGGATAACTGTTTTCATGAAGCGCCGCTTCCTTGACAGCGTTTTACCGCCGTGTCTAAGCCCTCGTTATTAAACTTGCAGAAGTTGACTTCGTCGTGGCATAAAGACAAATGCAACCGTGCGTGCACACACGGTGACATGCAGCGAACTTGTCATGGCCTGCCGTTAAAGTAAAAAAAAAAAAAAACCGCTGGCTTTAAACTGCACTTCTTTGACCGGCACTAATTGTCACCGACCTGTAAAACGTGTGACATTCGGAAATTCTTATGCACAGACTACTCACCGTCGTAGATGAACATGAACCGGCTCAATACATGTATATATATTTTTTTTTTTGTATATACAGAAGCTCCAGACGCCAATTGAAAATCCCCCCTTTTTCGAAGACAAAAGCTCCAGCGGTGCGTTTGTTTTGCGCCGTCGCTCGGGCTGCGTGCACGGCGCTGTGCAGGCGTCAAACTGACCGCTGCCGTGGTCACCACTCGACAGTCATGACGGGAGGACTCGACACCGCTATTCGCGTTTGCGCTCAGCAACGTGAAGATCCCGGGTCTCTCTCTCTGTGTGTGTGTGCTCCGCTCGGCTGCTGAACCACCGGAACTACTTCCAACGCCAGCCGGAGCACGTTGAAGATAAATTCATGCACCACAATAGGAAAAAAAAAAAAAGAGAGAGAGAGACAGAAATGCCATCCATCCATTCAACTAGTTCCCAATTTCAGTATTAATGAGATTCTACCAGGACATGCCTACCATGATTAAGAGCAAAATAAATGTTGATTATAATATGAATAATAGAAATTAGCCTAGTGCACACTTGCCTAGCCTAGTTTATTTGTTAAATAAAAAACATATTGATCATAATCCTTATTATATAACATGTTAACTGTTTCATTAAGGGGATTAAACAATGGAGGATGCCACAAAATACAGAATTACTGTGAATAAGGGAAAATGCTTCAACGTTGCTCAATATGTGACAGGGCCATTACGCTGCTCTGCCACACCAACAAATGTGTGGTTTGCTTGTATATATTCCCCTCCTTATCGCTGAGAGATATTCCTGTTAGACTGCGTGCCTGTAATTTGTTGAATGAATACAGGAAGGAGCCGGATGTGGAGGCACAGCACACCCACCTGGAGAGGACGTCAGCCACAGCAGCCTCGTTGAAGCTGTTGAAGATTTTCAAGCACGGACCGTTTGTTTTGCATTTTAACAAAGGTGTAACATTATGACCGCCTGGCTAATATTGTGTGGGTCCTACTTTTGCCACCAAAACGTGTCACCTGGTGGGCTGAGGGATCCGCAGCAGAGATTTGAGGCCCTGCAAGCCACGAGTTGGGGCCTCCATGCACATCCCTGGACTTTGGAGGTCAGGTCTACTCATCAGTCTCACTAAAACCACTCCTTGAACCATAGTTTTCTTGTGGCAGGGAGCAAAATCCTGCTGAAAAAGGCCACTGCCTTGAGGGTATATTTAGCTTCCAGGAAAGGTTGTGCATGGTCTGCAGCAATGGTTAGGCAGGTGGTACGTGTCAGAGTAACACATTCACATTAATGGCAGGACCCAAAGCATCACTCAGCACCCGTTGGCTTGTTTTCTGTTGATAGATGATCACGGTGGTGCGCAGCGCACACGCACCTGGCCATTCACATGATGGAAAAGAAAACACGATCCATCCACTTTCTTCCATTGCTCCATGGTCTGATTCTTATCAAAGAACCTTTAGTTTTAGAAATGCTCTGATCCAGCTTTGATTACAGCACGCGTTCACTGTGGCATTGTTTCGATAAGCTTCTGCAATGTCACAAGATTTATTTCCATCCAGTGTTGCATTAATTTGTCACCAAGATCTTGTATTGATGATGGGAGAGTCTGACCACTGCACAAAGCCTTCTCCAGCACATCCCAACGATTCTCAACGCGGTTAAGGTCTGGACTCTGTGGTGGCCAATCCATGTGTGAAAATGATGTCTCATGCTCCCTGAACCACTCTTTCACAATTTGAGCCCAATGAATCCTGACATTGTCATCTTGGAATATGCCCGTGACATCATTCAGTATGTTCAGGTAGTCAGCTGACCTCATTCTTTGTTCACATAATGTTGCTGAACCTAGACCTGAGCAACTGCAGCAACCCCGGATCATAGCACTGCCCCCACAGGCTTGTACAGTAGACACCAGGCATGATGGGAGCATCACTTCATCTGCCTCTCTTCTTACCCTGATGCCCCCATCACTCTGGAACAGGGTAAATCTGGACTCATCAGACCACATGACCTTCTTCCATTGCTCCAGAGTCCAATCTTTATGCTCCCTAGCAAACTGAAGCCTTTTTTTCCGGTTAGCCTCACTGATTAGTGGTTTTCTTAAGGCTACACAGCTGTTCAGTCCCAATCCCTTGAGTTCCCTTCACATTGTACGTGTGGAAATGTTCTTACTTTCGCTTTTAAACATAGCCCTGAGTTCTACTGTTGTTTTTCTTCCATTTGATTTCCCCAAACGTTTAAGTGATTTCCGCTCACAATCAATGAGGATTTTTTTCCGACCACATTTCTTCCTTGAAGACGATGGTTCCCCACTATCCTTCCAGTTTTTAATAATGCGTTGGACAGTTCTTAACCCTATTTTAGGGTTAGGGTTATGATTTGATCCCTCTCAAACAGACTAACATCTTTTCCACAACCACAGGATGTGTCTTTGGACATGGTTGTTTAAGAAATGAGAAGCTACTCATTGCATCAGTTGGGGTTAAATAACTTGTTGTCAGCTGAAAGATAATCACCCATGCAGCAATTGTCCGAGGGTCGTACCTATTTGCTTAGTTAAATCCAGGTGGCGACTTATTTTTTGGCCAGGCAGCGTATATCCCACACACTGACAGGTTCCATGATAATAAGATAATCAATGTTATTCACATCATCTGTCAGTGCTCACAATGCTACGGCATACAGTCTATTTCTTGTAAGTTTAGCGTGTAAACATTGGCTCTCAATGCGCATTTGAATTGACGTTTGGATCTAAAAGAGACACGTACAGTACGAAAATGTTCAAATCAATTCTGAGAATTAATAGTGAAGCAGACAAAGGCATCTCTTGTAAACAGCAGCTGCTTTTGCGTCACTCTCAACAACAGCTTCATCTGTAAACTGCACTTCACGGTCATTTTCTCATGGAAAGTGTGCTTTGTGCATTAGATGCATGCAGGAAAGAGGACAGTGGTATAATACAGATTTAAATTTGTGCCACAGCGCCAAAGGATGAAAGAAGACCACTGTTTTGGCCACTAACTTGTCATTTGTGTTGAGGTGGATGTGTCCCTGAGTTTACACTGAAGTCTGATGTTGCTTATGAAGGATGTACATCACGTGCGGAGCTTGACACCAGACGGCTGGTTTCACTCACTTTGTTGTATCTTCTTATGTGGAAACATGAAACCTCAGGGGGTGTGAAGTGTTCCCCGAATGAGTTGACGTCTTCTGTTCAGGAACTCAAATTCTGAAATAAAGAGATGTGCATTTTACAGTATGTATGTACAGAAAATGAAGAAGTGTTGTTAGATTTAACTTACAGAGGTAACACCTACAAGTACACTTTAGATCAGTAAATTATACTGCTACGTCAGTAATATACACGGATCATGCATAACATTATGACCACTTTCCTAATATTGTGTAGGTCTCCCTTGTGCCGCCAAAACTGTTGTGACTCATCAGAGAATGGACATGGGTCTTCTGAGGGTGTCCTGTGGTGTCTGGCAATATAATGTTGTTAGTGGGGGCCTTTGGGTCCTATGGGTTGAGGGGAGGGGCCTCTGTGGATCATCCCACAGATACTTGATCAGTTTAGGATCTAGTGAATTTAGAGGCCAGGTCAACATCTTGTTTTTTTCTTAGTTGTTCCTAAACCATTTTTGTGTGTGTGCTTGTGTCAGGCTGCCATCAAGGAGTGTCATTGCATTGCTATGGGGTGGGGGTGCCTGGTCTGGTCTAGGTGGGTGCTACAAGTCTAAGAAACATCCACATGAATGAATGCCAGGTCCAAAAGTGTCCCAGCCGAACATCGTATTGTCACAAGATGGTTTTCTCCTGTCAGTGGTCTTAATGTTGTGGCTGATTGGTGTATATCCACTTGTCAGTTAATTAGGTGCACTAGCAAAAATGAATACATCATAATATAACAGTCCTGCACTAAATTTTAGCTTCATGAATGTTATGGTACTTAGCATTTAAATCAAATAACTGAGAGAGCTGTTGATTAATTTAATTTTGTGGGTTCTGGTTTGTAGTATTATTGAATTGAACACCTGTTTCTATTATTGTGACTACTCTGTTTAGTTGCTGTTTCACAGAAACACTTGTGTTCGATTCAGTAAAGAAATACACTCTTAGACACAGACATAAGACAGACAAAAAAATTTTTTTTCAACTTGAGCTTGGTCACATGATGCTTTAGGCTCAAAAACAACTCAGTGCTGCACTCCTCAGGATGCTGGGGCTGCTTGCAAGGGTTCATATATTTAATATAATATTATTAATATATTAATAATATTATATTTATCGGTCCTTCTCTTTGTCTTACTTGATATTTATCAATTTCTACATAGAATGTATATGTGCACAGATGTATGCATTTACAGTATGGATGAATAGATTTATTTTAATAACAGACAAATTAAAGAATGAAAAAACTACTTGTGGGCTTTCTGTTGTAATCTGTTAGTCCACCACCAGAGGACTCCCTAGCCTAAGACAATAAGTTTCTATGTGTGAAGGCCTGTGGAAGGTTTATTGGTTGTGCAGCATAGCTGTGTTTTACATTTATTTAATCACATGTACAGTATTCAAACAGTTGAAACTTGGAATGCATGAATGAAAATGTGTAATATTAAACTCTCACGTGTTCAGGGGAAGAAACAACATCTGCAACTATAGCAAAACAGAGACATATAATAATAATATAAAACAGCATTACTAAATAACACACTGCCATCAAATGTATAATCAGGCAGAGTTATCTGAGATCTGAGATGATGACTCTCCGGGTTGGTAAAATATACAAAAATGTTATTTTTGGGTCACACTGTTTCATCTCAGTGGTGTGCGAGGGGTAAGTGATCCAGCTACCCCTTGCGAGAATATGCCTGGCTTACTCAACAGATGAGAGCTGCTCTTGCATCTGCTGGGAATTTGAAATAACACAGACACTGTGCTGTTTTTGAGTCTTGCTTTAAGAATATGCTTTTATGTTTGTGTTCCGTGACGTCCTCGTTTGATTAAAAAAAAATTTTAAAAAAAGGAAGAAATGTTGATGCCGTCAGAGCACTGGGGATCATCCAGGAGTTAACAGAGCTTTCATAGAAATGTGTGCAACATGTGGAACAGGCTACATAAAAAGCATGGTTAAATTATTCAGTTCAATTCAGTTTTATTTATATGGCGTCAATAACAATACAAATCGTTTCAAGACGCTTTACAAAGCCCGGCCTGAAACCCCCAGAGCAAGCCTGAAGGCGACGGTAGCAAGGAAAAACTCCCTTTTAACAGGAAGAAACCTTGAGCAGAACCCAGCTCATATGGAGGGACACATCTGCCTAAGGCCGGCCTTTTATTATTATCTATTTACCATAATATCGGTGGCACGTTGGTGATTTTACATTGGAATCAGTGTTTCTGTAAAACTACGCATTGCTCAAGTACTTCAAGATCTTTATGGATGTCTCTGTGTTTTATACTAGCTACACAAAATGGGTTAATATAATTTCCTGATTTGAGGATCTCATCATCATGTAGTCTGTGTGAAGTTGGAGGTAAAAGCAACCGAGGGCGAACTAAATCCAAGTCCTGGAGCTTGATGAAGACCAACATTCTAAAAACTAAATTTCCCATAATGCTTGGGGGCACACAAACAGGAAGTACTTTGCGCATTGGCGTTGACGTAGAATTAAGTGTGTGCTTTTAGCCTATAACATTTTGGTAAATAAGCAATATATTGCGCGTAATTAGCTGTTAGATGTCCCTGTTTATAATAAAGCAATGTGTGCAGTCATGAGTATCAGTGAATTAAGAAAAAGTTAAAAGCTTCGGGTGTCATTTAGCATCTTTTGTTTTGGTTTTTTTCCCCCCTATGGACTTGTTTTTTTATAGATGTAAATCAAACAGATCCAAAAAAAAAAATAATGTGTATAGAATGACTTTCCCCCGCCCCCATGTGGTATTTTATGCACAACCACACAGAGAAGAAGAGAGCGAGAAGTGGGTCACTCGCATAATCTCGCTCCGTGAGGTGTTTCCTTCTGCCGCTCAGCCGACACAGCTGTTCCCCGGATGTCACTGAGAAGCCGCCGTCTAAAAAAATACGAGTTATTTGTAAAAAATAAAAGTCTTTTAAAACGTCGACGCAGGGGGGGGGGGGGGGGGGGGCTGGGTGGTGGAGAGGGCGGGACACAAAAGAACATCGAGGTGTTATTTAGTCGACTTGCTGTGTGACCTTGTTTGATTTCCTGCCACTTCGGCATGGAGACAACGCTGTCGGTATCCGCCAAACCTCCGTCTGGTCTGAACCGGTTCGGAAAGTGCGCGGTCTCGTGCACACACACTGCAGACTTGTCGCACTGATTCAGGGAGCACTCCGCGCGTCCTCACCAGGCCCCCTCCCCTCCTCTCTCCTCCCCTACCCCTCTCATCCGTGTGCTCCTCTCTCATTGGCTAGCGCCGTCGCGGCTCGCCCACATCTTCCGCGTGCTGCTCGGGGAGTTGGGCGGTTCTCGAGCTGTGATTGGCTAACGCCCCTCCGAACCTTTGTTTTGGGGCAGGCCCCCCGTTTTTCTTTTTTTTTTTTTTTTTTTTTTTTCCGTGCACGTGCACGCGGAGGAGTGGAGTTGTAAACGAGGCGCGTGCGCTTTTCAGCACCAATACCTCGTGGATAGCAGCCAAACGCAGCAGAGTGGACTCGCGCGGGCTAGCTTACTTTATTGTGATAAACCGACGACTTAGCGGTTTGTAACGCCGTGCAACCGCCGCCGTCACGGGGAAAACTTTTACTGACTCGGGGAGAAGACACACAAAGGGGCTCAAACTGAGCTTTGTTTGCCCCGGCGGCGAGAGCTGCATCTCGGCTTAAGTTTTCCTCTTTTTTTTTTTTTTTTTTTTTTGCTTTTTTGTGGGTAAAATACCGTATTTTTTATTTTTTTTTTTTTTTGTCCTTTCCGTGTCGAATGTGCTCGGTCGAACAAACTGCGCACCGGGAGGACTAAATGGCTGCAAGCGAAGGGAAACAAAGGTGATACAGACGATTACTCATCCCAGCCGGTTCGGTCCAGACAGCGGTTGAGACGTGGTCCTGTTTTTAGCCACACCGCCGCCTGCTCATACCGCTAGCCGCCGAGGTCTCCATTGTGTTGAGCATCTCCGTGCTATTCCACCGCCGCCCGACACCCACTCCCCCCTCCCTTCCTAAAAAACCCCGCGCTGCCACCAACACACACACACATTACACCGGCTTTCGTTTTTATTTCTTCTACTTTTTGGAAACGAAATGTGTTCTCGGGTTTGGTTCGTGACCGACCGGCGCATCAGCCAGGAGTACCCCCAGGTTCAGATCCTCCGGGCGCTGAAGGAGCGCTGCGCCGACGAGGATGTTGAATTCCGCTCTCTCCTCATGGATCAAATCGTGCTCACGATCAGCGAGGGGCAGTTAGGTGAGTTAACCCCCCCTCCCATTCAACAGTGTGTGCAAATAGATTATTTTGTGCTTAGATTGTTTGAGATCAATAGTGCGTTATGTGCTCCGCAAAGTTAACGGCAGACGGGCATTGTTTGGGGGGGGGGGGGGGACCACACTGCCGTAAAGCAGGGAGAGGGCTAACCCGGTCTGCCTGCCTGCCTGCTAGCAATGAAGCGAGGTGTAAGCGCAGCCGTGACCGCCTAACCCACTTTCTAGCTAGACTGCCTCCAGACCGGAGGAGCGATGACGCTTTATTTAATTTCCCCTGAATACGTTACAGTCGCAGCACTGTTGCGGCTGATTAGATTTGCTCGAGCAGCACGAAAAAGTCGTTTTTTAATCACTTTTTCCAATGGCCTAGCTGTTAAAAAGACATGCATTTATATTAGTGAAATCAAGTGGGGCCCCAGGCTCTGTTGATCTCCAATGGATCTGCATGTTTTCATTGTGTTGAAAGAGTGGCACCTACACTATTAAGTAGTTGGTTGAGCATATACCTCATGTAAAAGGTTGTGATTTATTGTCAGACATGGTGATGTTTAAAATTTTAATTCCATTGTCTAAGCAGAAGTCAAAATCAGGTTTAGTAAGGTCCTCTTACCTGACAAATGACTGAAACAGTATATTGATTGTCAGCTTAACTGTGCATCTACATGCTACCTCACCTATTCAACCAACACCGTGTCACAATCGCACGTCTATTGTTGTCATTTTAATACAGGTTACATCTGGTTGTCGCAAAATGGAAACATTTCACAGCAACGAGTCAGGAGGAGGCCTTAATTAAAGCCTTAATAAAGTGATGGTAACAGTAGGAACGCTCAGCCAACGTACACACATGGAATTTGTCGGGGCGGCGTGAAGTGGTGGGGCCGTGTCACCGGATGAGAAGTGTGAAAGTCTCAATTAACAAGTCCGTGAAGGTTTTTTAGTCATCCAGGTTGTGGTATATCCAAAAAAATGTATAAGAAAGATTTCTTGAAGATGTTTCGCCGCTCGTAGTCCAAGTAGCAAGGTCTGATTGGGGTATCAGAAAAAGACATTTCCAGAAGCTTGTTCACCTCCAAGACCAAACACAGAGGCCCAAACAGAGCAGTGTAGTTGTACATTGGGAAAACTAAAAAATCCCATCCACAAGGAAATAATTCAGCAGTCTACATACACCTGAAGGACAAACAACTTCCAGATTTTAGCCAGCGAAGACAAATGGAGCCCTCAATTTACATTACAACAACTTCTGCTTTACCCCTGCCATTCACACCTCGAGACTGGAGCCTTGATTAACACATAAGTAGCGCAGGCTGATGTTGTCAGAGGCTGAATAGATGGGAGAAAATGTGGGATGAATAGGGGGGGGGAGAGAGACTGTCCTGCGTGCCCTTTGCTCACTTACATACTGTTACTTCACCCTGCCACGTCGTACTGTAAAGCTTTACACCGCACATGCCAACAGATGGCAATTAAAGTGCATTTTATATTCGTAGCACAGTCAAAATAATACTTGCCAGCATGAACAAACCCAAAAATTGTAAGTGGATTTGAGATAGAATACTTACAGGGTGAAGATTACACTATAATGACAAGATAATCTGACCCTAAGAACAAGTTAATCTCCAGATAGCACTATATGCTAACAGCATCTAGGTTACGTCTTGAAAAGATGATCACACTAGCCAACACATACATACATGTAGGTAGGTAGGTAGACGGCTGTCTAGACCTGTGGCTTGACGCTCACGATGCCCATGAGCAGGTCACTTAGCATGAGCTCTAGTCCATGCTGGTCGCAGTAAATGTCTTCTGAGTCCTGGCTTCACATCACAGATTAACAGCTAGTGGACAGATTGGCCACGCTGTGGGCTTACTACACAGGAAGCCATTGGCCTTGTAAGGCAATTGCCAATGCAGAATTCAAACAGGAATTAGTATCCCGGCCCACCATCCTCATAGTGAATACACTTTCTGTTTCTATATTGGAAACGTAAGTGCTATTTCACCATCGTATGATCATGTGACCAGTAATGCCCTTGTGGTTGTGGTTTCTTTTATTTATCTTTGCTGGCCGTTTGTTTGCTTAGAGGATGTAACTGTGTTTCTCCTTAACTGTATTTCTTAGTTCACGTATAGCAAAACCAAACCGTCACAAATTTAATCGAGACTTCAGACATTGCTTCTCTGTAAATTTATGTTCCTGGAGCTATAGGGGGCCCTAATTTTTGGTCTGAACCGTAACAGGGAACACATGGCAAAAAGCATATGGATAACAGATATAAACGGGCATCTGAGACCAGAACTTGCTTCAACGATCGGCTTTCAACTCGTAGCACATTGATGAGCTGTACCAAAAAAAAAGGTTGTTTGTATTTAGTTTTAGGGTAGGTCAAAATGTGGTCACACTCCTAAAACTGATAACAGCTTTACAACGTTGCTGTTTCATGTGCGTGTTCGTTCTCAAGACAAGGTTGAGGTCCACGCTTCACACTGACGTTAATGGGTTCAGTATGTCCTGGCAAGAGAGGTCAATACGTGCACCCGTTGCACATCATTGCGTTTTAATGACCAACGATGGCCCCCTTCACGTAAGACAGCTAAACCTAGCATTCAGCTAGCTGGAGGCATTTCACATCCCACGATTGAGTAGATTTAAACAGGCACCGGATATGAATTGACGCCACAATCTTTTGTGATCCCTCTGCAAGCCAGTGAACCCCCAAAGATGATAAATGCAACACGTCCGTGTCAGTGAAGATGGAACATTAAGGAAGGCTCAGTATCTTAATTTATTCTCTGATTAGCATCGACAGACACGAGGCTCGGATGCTTTGATGCCAAGTTTTGCTTGGTTGTTTTTGACGCACAATTTTGTGTGACATATTGTCGCTCTTTACTTTATTTGCATCTGCAAACTGTTGCTGTTTATTTTATAGGTTTTATGGGTGTATAGCTCAATTGCGTTTTAAATGAGGGCGATTTGATGGCACTTGATCACATGTCTGATATGTCACACTGTTGTTATTGCTTACTGCAAACTTTAAGGTTCTTTGCAAGACAGTATTATCATTTGATAAAGTCTTTGCTGCATTTTAACCTAATAAAGGACAGTGTCCAGGACTGTGACATGATCGCACATGTTTTGCTCCAGGAAAAACAGCTTGTTTGTCAATTAGCCAGCAGGATCTCATTTGCAGATTCTCACATGCAGCCTGGAAAAGGTCCATTTGCATTTTTTTGGTTTGCCCGAAGAGTCGCACAGAACCAGCATTTTTCCTCTAGTTTGGAAGGAGGCCCGCACAAAAGACACATATCCTGTATTTACACAAGACAGCACACTTTTTTTTTTTTTTTTTGTCACATTAGTACGTGAGCGTCCGGTGTATCTTTCCCCATAAAATTTAACTATCTGTTCTGAATGTTTAAACTTTCTTTTCATGTATGGTTTAAAATGCAAATAAGGACCTGTAGTTTGCATAGTGGAAGCAGCCAAAAGCGAACAGTGTCTGCTCTATGATTACTAGACTCTAAACCGTCTAACTTCATCAGCTGTCGATGACCACAAACCCACAAATAGCACTTAAAGAATGATAATGCGTCTTCCACTCTGGTTTTCTGATTTATCGTGCCACAGAAATGGCACACCTCCCGAGAGGAGCGAGGCTTTATTGGTTTAGAAAGCAATAAAGCTTTTTGATTGGTCAGTATTCAGTTAAATTGGCAGCAGTGTATTTGTTTGTACCAGTGGTGGACACTAAATATTTCCTACACGGCATTGTGTCGAATATATAAAAATAGCCGATGAGTAATACTTGAGAAAACGGTATATTAACTGCTTCTATACAAATGTTCTTTCTCTTCCATTCCCTGCGTAGTATTACATAGTATTCATATGACTTTCCTTATATAAATATATCACTATATAATGTATACTGGAGTGTTTTAGTATTTTAATCATACTCTTTTATCATTTCAGATCAATACAGGATAAATTAGCAATCTCTTGTCCAGTGTCTTGGACTACTTGTTGCTAGTAGGGTGTAAAAATAAAATAATCTGACCATTTATCAACTCGTCGTTACAGTAAAACATTCTTGTATGGCCAATACCAAACCTCATCTGAAATGTGGCACATCGTAAAATTATTATAAAAACCTCCCGGCCCTAAATCGAACACATAAAAGGTTACTACAAATTGCAGTTAATGTGGTATGGGGTTCAGCCTATTAAATCTGAGAATACCTCAGTGTCAGTTTAATGTATTTGATGAACCGTGGTTACACGCTGTTCGGGCTTTGACACAAATTATTATTGTCTGCCTCGGTTAGTTTTAAGTGTCTACTATGCCACTAACTGAGACAGACAGTAAAAATGACATACTAGCTTGCACGACACGCTACGTATGTCTCTAGGTCGTTGTCCACATCTCAGTCCGCCTCCTCTGCTCGGAGAGGGTTTTTCCAATTTGACGTAGATGGCTTTCAAACCATCTGTCTTCTCTGGCTAAAATGTGGACGTTGTTGTCTTCGAAGGAGTGTCCTTTGTCCTTCAGGTGAAGGTGGACCGCTGAATTATTTCCCGATGAGCTGGCTCTCCTGTAGCCTGGTCGTTACCGTCCTACGTTTCCGCCCCAAAATTTGATTTCGGTCTCGCACGGAGTCTGGCCCAATTGCACTTCCGCTGTTCGCGTGTAACCGCGCCAATCAGCGAACAGTTGAGTGACGACGCGGAAACTCGCCTGCCGAGTTGCTTGTAGTCCAGCGAAGCTTGTAGTTCAACAGCATAGCAACAATGGCGACGGAGGGAAGAGACGCTAGAAGCCATCCGCGAAGTTGTCTCAACTCTCGAGAGCATCACGGAATTAAAACCAGAACAAGAGGCTTGTCTTGTCAATTTTATAAATGGCAAGGACGTCGTAGCTCTCCTTCCAACTGGCTTTGGGAAAAGTTTGATTTATTTAACTGGAAGCGGAAGTGGTAAGCGTAAGAGCCTGAACTCCGGCGCACAATATACGTCATTACCAAACGTTGCTGATTGGTTAAGGGAACTCCAATGATTTTAAAACTCAAAATAAGCATCCGCCCATTACGGAGACAGATTCCTATTACATTGTGCCAGACTACGTGCGAGACCGAAATCAAATTTTGGGCGGAAGTACGTAGGATGGTAACGACCAGGCTAGCTCTCCTGTGTTGGGACATGGGTTTGTGGATGGGTTGTTTTGTATCCCCAGTGTACATATATCTGTACATTCCTCGCTGCGCTGAAAAGCATAAATTACATTACTCTGTTTTTGCATGCAGTGTTTCCTGGCAGGTTTTTTTTTTGTGAGACAATGTCTAAATCTAGTGAGGGTTACAGCCCATGGGATGTAACTAGCATGTTTTCACTGTTCTGTACATTGTGTAGGTTTGTCCCATTTTCAATCAGCCTGACAAAGCTAGCAAGCATAACAGGCATTCTGTGCACGCTGCTGCAACGTCACAAAGCAGGAGGACAAACACAGCGCCAGCCCTGACTGTGTTCTCACCCCATGTCTGGATGTACAGTACCTGTCAAAAAAATCTGGACACACCCTGTCATTCATTGACCTTTTTCTTATTTTATTTTTACTGTTTTGTGCTTCGTAGATCAATGCTGAAGACGTCAAAGCTATGACGAACACATATGGAGTTTTATATGTTAGATGCATCAGAGTAGCCACGCTTTTGCTTTGATGATAGCTTTGTACACTTGTTGCCTTCTCTCAACTTCATGAGGCGTTTACCTGGAATGGTTTTACAAACAGTCTTGAAGGAGTTCACAGAGGCGTTGAGCACTTGTTGGCTGCTTTACCTTTGCTGTGTGGTCCAACTCATCCCCAAACCGTCTCAGGTGGGTTTAGATCGGTCGATTGTGACGGCCAGCTCGTCTTACGCAGTCACGTGGAAAGTGTGTTTGGAGTCATTGTCCTGCTGAAAATCAAATGATCATCCCCACTAATCTCAAACCGGATGGGATGATGGCGTGTGAGTGCATAATGCTGTGGTGGCCAGGCTGGTTTAAGTGTGCCTTGAATTTTGAATAAATCACCAGCAAAACACAGCAACGCAATCACATATAGAAACCATCCGCTCACCTTTTCCGTGTCTCACAAGGACATGGTGGACGGAAATGGAAATCAGACCAAAAGTACAGATTTCCTCTGGCCTAACGTCCATTTTGTTCCAAGAAATGCGCCTCCATCAGTCGATGTAGAGATGTGTCTGCCACGTGAACTCTGTAAAGCATTTATATGGGCTTAAATCTTGGGAGCTGTTTATTTGCGGTTTCTACGCCTCTTAAAGTAATGATGTACCGTTGTTTCTCATTACTTAGTTGAGTCGTTCAGTTCGTGCTATAATATGGATTAGAACAGCGGTCGAATTGAGTTGTTCTCTGTGCCTCTGAGGGTTTCAAACACACTAAGAAGGCGAGAAATGCCACCGCCAAGTCCACCCTTTGACGAGGCAGACCTGTTAAGTTGAAAAGGTGACCAGGTGACTGCCTCGTGGTGCTGACTGACTGTGCAAAGCTGTCATCGAGGCAAACCATCCTCCTGCTTTGTGACGTCGCAGCAACACGCGAAGAATGCCTGTCGATGCTTGTTAGCTTTGTCAGGCTGATTGAAAATGGGCCACACCTACTGAACAGTGAAAACATGTTAGTTTTACGTCCCACGGGCTGTAACCTTCGCTAGATTTAGACAAAAACCTATGCCGCAGTTGTTATATACAGAGATCGAGAGATATTTTTGCGAGCGATCACATGACAGAAAGTGCCGCGCACACAAACACTTGCCCAGATGAATAGGACTGATTCATCCGGCTGCCTCATTTGGTCCCCCTGGAGATGGAGACGAGCGCTGTGAACACTGTCTGTCAAAAACCATGAGACCACGTCCCCTGACACTTCCCACTGTAACACCACTCACAGTGCTGCTGTCGGTGGCTGCACAATCAGAGCAGTGTTGCGACAGTGATGAATGGGGTTGGAGGAGACACAGTGAATCTTCCTGCTTCTGTACTGAGATCGTGAGGAGGGGAAAAAAGGGGAGTGGTGGGGTATTTTCACTGCTTCGTGCTCCTATTTTCATGCGCCCCTCCCCTTAGTAATTCCCTTTTAGCTACAAGACATCCCTGACCTTTTCCTTTCTGCTGCCTTCCTCTTGTTCTCTTTTACCTGTGTGTGTGTGTGTGTGCACTTAATAACCCTAAAAGCAGTGTGTGCAAGATGTGCACACTGTACAGGCTGAATCTGCCCAGCGCTTGAACATCTAAATGTCTTGTTTATTATGTATGCAGCAACCATCAAGCTTCACTTCATCTCGCATGGTTTCGGCTGGTGCTGTTATCGCTATGGTGAGCCTGCAGATTCTAAGATGGCTGAAATTCATGTCACGGTGGAGGTGAAGTGCTGTGCTGGTGCAAAACGAGTCTCCTCCCCTCTTTCCCCATACGTAGAGCACATGTGAATACCGCACCGCACCGCACGTAACCCACGGGTACACACGGGTTTTGTTGTCAGTTAATCTGTATCGTCCCGATGAGCTGTCGTGTCGTAAAAATCTCACAGGCTTGTGTCTCTTTTTCTTCTTCTCATCCAGGGTGGAAAAGGCACCACCACCAGTTACCAGTTAAAACGCTGCCAAAGCACGGCTTGTGAATTCGCCATCTGTATTGGCAGAAATTATTCTGTTCCGCTGATTCAAATAGCTGTTGATTGAGACAGGAGAAATGCTAATGAACGTTGAAATGTGTCCGATTTTGTAGTAGAAAAGTCAGTGCATTCTGCGTCCCCACCAGCTCTCGTCTCGCCATCATACTATACAAGCTTCCTTTGTCAACTGTCCCCTGTTTTCCATGGCTTATACATGCTGTGCTGAATTGAAATGGCTGATCAGTGACCTATTCAGATGTGCTCAGTTGGCCTATTGTAGTTAACTTAACTTTCATTTGCATAATAAAAGTGCTTTCAGGCTGAGAACTTTGAAAACCAGTGTCAATTTGACTTTCAATAAAACAAAACACAATAAATTCCTAGCTCTGTGAGATTGCACGGATTACCACCGCTTTAATTTAAAGAAGTCCAGACTAGATTTTAGTAAAATATCATGTACGTTCTCAGTAGTCCGGGAAAAAAACACTTTTTGATTGTTTTTTTAAATTACATAACCCGCACATGATTTAATCTGTCCTCGACGTGAACGATGCATGTACGAATCAAATATATGTTCGCTCACAGGTTTCTGCTTGGAAGGATTTTGTCCCATAATACACGTCAAAGCCATAATACACCCATTTTGTCTCAAGGCTGGCCTTGTGAAAATCTGACAGCGCCGACTACCACTGACAAAACCAGCTTGATTGTTGTGACCTGAAAAGAGAACGCCAGGCCTTCAGCAAGAATAGCTCTTTCTCGGGTCACAGAGAGGGAAACAATAGTATTGCAGCATATGGTGGGTTGGCGATAAAAAAATAAACATATATCGTTATATAATGAACAGGCACGGCAGCAGGTTCCGAAAGTTACTACTAAACACCACCAGCCTCGGATCTGTCTGCGTCTGCCTGATCTTGTAACCCGGCCAAATGCAAGCCAGAGCCGTGTGGTGCCGTCTGGAGTCAAGCAGACTCCATAAGAGGAGTAAACTTTTCCACCAGTGGATGATTGATTCCAAATCTCACTGAGCGCTTTCGCAATGTTTCCAGGCTTTAAATATGTCATTTAGGATGTAATAACAGTCGTAAACAGTGACACATTACTTCCTAATCTTGCAGAAAGAAAAGCCAGGCCAGATGCTGACTAATGGCTCTGCTGGTCCCACGATTTTGCGAATTCTTTGTGTGTGCTTATAAACTGACAAACTAATAATCGAATCGCGTTAATTTCTCCCCTACTGTCTTGTCCCCCCCCCCTCCCCCACACACACACATTTCACCATTCAGGTCTGCGAGTGGAGCAGGAACTGGTGACGTCTTATCCACAGGTGGTGGTGGTGCGGGTGCCCACGCCTTGGGTCCAGTCAGACAGCGACATCACTGTGCTGCGCCACCTGGAGAAGATGGGCTGTCGGCTGATCAACCGGCCCCAGGCCATACTCAACTGTGTTAACAAGTTTTGGACCTTTCAGGAACTAGCTGGACACGGGGTGCCTCTTCCCGACACCTTCTCTTACGGTAACTTATACTTGACGTTTGTCTTTCTTCCAGTGCTAATGTATTGTAGTATTATAAGATACCCAAAAGATGTCCACAGCAGTTTTATTTCTTTATTAATGGCAGTAATCATTGCGTCAGTCAAAGAAACTGAACACATCCATCATACTTAGTGTTCACTTGAAACTTTATGGACAAACTTTTGGACCTGGCATTCGTGTGGATGTTATTTAAGTCATGTACCTCCCACCTAGACCAGACCAGGCACCCCCACCCCATAGCAATGACACTCCTATGGCAGCAGCCATCCCCAGCAGGATGCAGTCTGACACAGAAACAACTAAAAAAAATATGAAAAACAGCACAAGATATTGACCTGGCCTCCAAATTCACTAGATCCCAAACTGATCAAGCATCTGTGGGATGCACTGGAACAAGCCTGATCCACAGAGGCCCCTCCCCTCAACCCATAGGACCCAAAGACCCCCCCACTAACAACACTGTGTTGCCAGACAACACAGGACCCCCTCAGAAGGCCCATGTCCATTCTCTGTTGAGTCTCAGCTGTTTTAGAGGCACAAAGGAGATTAGGAAGGTGGTCATAATGTTATGCCTGATCGGTGCAAATGGAAAATGTAAATATTGTCAGAGTATGTAAACGCATGATGAGGGAATGCAACTGCATTGCCTGCGTTCAAATGACTATCGGCATCAGCGGCAGTGCTGCTGCATCAGCTATGTTTTCATTCCATTAGTTGCGTCACAGGCTTTAGTCCACATGTGTCTGTATAACACAGATTAATAAGCTTTCAGTCAGACATTCGCTACTCCTACTCCTCCACAACTGCTCTAACGTTACGATTTTCACAGTTTTTCTCCAACACCGGCAGCTGAGAAAGGCAGGATATACAGGAGTAGCAGCAGAGCCGGGAGTCTGCTGCTGTTTTCATGTGTTGTAATTGGTTTGTTCCATAAGACAAAACAAAGGCTGACAGCCGACAGCACACATTTCTTTCTGTTCTCCTGAAATCCACAGCGTTGTGGTGTTTCTGAGAGCAGAAAGAGAAGGATACAGACAGAGGGAAAGAAAGGAAGAAGGAGGAGGAGGAGGGGTGGGGGGTGTTTGGCCTACATTCCATCCGTCTCTGCACAGTAGGCCTTGTGATGCATGCAGAGCAGCTGGACAGCTTATGTAACACCCACCCCCCCCACATACACACACACACACACATAGACACACACTCCACGACGTGCCCCTTCTTGATTTTTCAAAATAAAAGATGCCAAGGCCTCCTCTTTCCTTCTAGCTTCGCGTTTTATGACGTGTTTAGAAAATACAATGCGGTGTC
This sequence comes from Chelon labrosus, assembly GCF_963514085.1. Taxonomy (NCBI): domain Eukaryota; kingdom Metazoa; phylum Chordata; class Actinopteri; order Mugiliformes; family Mugilidae; genus Chelon; species Chelon labrosus. The sequence goes on from NC_140360.1 coordinate 9,316,867, forward strand.
CACGCTCTCCTCCTCTGTCAAAAACACACGTGAATTAGGACATCTGGAAAAACCATCTGACCCGGCCGTTCACATCTGCTCCCTTGATTGAATGCCAGACGAGGGCCAGGACAGGAAGGCGAAGATAAAGGGACAGTAACAAAGAAGGAGGAGATGGAAAGTGCACGGGCGAATTCATTGTTAACACCTAATCAATGTATTTTAACTTAATTTTAATTGGCCCTCCGTCCAAGTCTATCGAGGAGACGCTCCAGCACATGTGTTAGCCACAAGCTGCGAGTTATAAATCAACGTCAGATATGGTCAGCTGCTTCACATTAATGCAGCGTTCAGTGACTCCTCTGTTTCCACTCTCATGAATCAAGCAGCAAGTGGAAGCTCAGGGCAAACGCTACGCCAGCCCGGCAGTTTTGAGTCGCTTCTGTTGCCATAGCAACACGCCACTTCTTTCTCCTCTCCCCCTCTCCCGACTCCAACACCGACCGTAATGTGTGAACCAAAAAAACAAGGGCGATTTGACTGTGTGTGGGTGCATGCCGGTGTGGTGGTGGTGGTGGTGGTGGTGGTTTTGGCTCTTTCGTTGCTCATGTGCATTGGTGTCCCTCAGGAGGGCACGACAACTTCCGAAAGATGATTGACGAGGCAGAGCCCCTGGGCTACCCGGTGGTGGTGAAGAACGCACGTGGCCACAGAGGTAAGACCGTTTACTTCGCCGTCGTTCCACACCACACGTACACCACACCCCGAAAAGCGTGTGCGCCGCAGGTCCCTAATGGGAGCTCGGTGCACCCTTATATGAAATTCATTGCCGGAGTGTTAAATGATTAGAACTGTGGTGCGGCAACGAACGCAAAACAGAGGCTTGTCATGCTCGCAGTGCGGTTGCTAGGTTAAGCATTTATTATAGTCTGTAGTTTACAAACAGACGTCGTCACGTTGATTATTTCAGAGGGGTTTTTCGCGTGGGAAGTCCGAGTCCTTCCATTAATGTTCAGTCCCAGAGTGTCTGCTGACCCATTAGCCCTTTCCTAGTCATAGTTATCGACACTTGACTGGCTCTACCATTGTGTGAAGGAATAACAATGGTCTTGGCCAGACCGGGCTGCCAGCGCAGCAGATTGTTAGGGAAAGCAGCCGTTTGGTCAGCCACTGACTTGACCCTTTTTATGGAGATCGGCATCTCAGGCATTGCTCTTCAGCCTCTCTGCGGTTGACCATCGACTGGCTGATGTCCAGCTTATGAGCACATATGACACGCTTAAGAAGTATTTAAAATATTGTTTTGCTTATTTCAAAACATGTTCACTCTCACTTTTTATTCCACATCTTATATTACTTACTTAAATTAAGATTTAATTTACAATATGATGTAGTTTTACGGATTAATCTATCAAACAATACAGCTACATAACAATTAGGTCTACATTACTCCTTTCAGTGCATTTTCCTGTTAACGTATGTAATAATATTTAGATATTGTGTATATATACTGTGGCAAAACCTTTTCCACCTCTCACTATGTTTTGAAAGGGTCCAGCATGATGTTTAAGTTACAAGTAGGCCTTCTGGCAGCACGTTTTATCCACATAAAGATCATGTAGTGCATTTACTTCTCACTGGAACTGTTTAATATACCCTGGAAAAACTGAGCTAACCGTATGAAAACTGAGATCAGTACAGTCGCACCCGATCAAATGCTGCCGTTGGTCAGCCACTAACTTGACCCTTTTTTTTTATGGAGTTCAGTGTCTTAAGGGTTTTGGTTTTCAGTCTCTCTGTGGTTGACTGTTGACACTGGCTGGTCTCCAACTTGCATTCCCTCTTCTGAGCATAGAGAAAGGCCTGTGAACAACGGGCTATTTCAAAACGTTATGAATCATTAATACGAATAAGTGAACACTAGATTTCTAAATTTAAATTTAATGCGTTCTGCTTGGCCGATCGTTAGGACGTGAAATACTGCGTATTCTTTTAAATGCGTTTTCTCCAAACAGTGCTTTTGTATTGTCAACAGAAACTAGAACTAATGTTCACATGTCTCAGTCACGGGACCATTAATCCCTGTGTTGTTTTTGACTTATTAAGTGTTACATCATGCCCGCTGCTGTTCATTTTCATATGTGCACGGACACTAAGCGCTCATATGATTCTCCCTGGAACAAGGGTCAGAGGTCTTGACTATAAGGGGACAGTGCCAAGTGGTGCTAATTAAAACAGGCATCTTCTATCCTCTGTGAGAAGCAGTCCTGCGGCTGCTAAGAGGACTATCCTGTCCATTATATGAGGAATGAGAACTGGCATGAGACTTGGTCAGCAGGAACAGCAACTTGTCAGCAAAACTTTAGTGGATGTTCTCCAACGTCAAATTCAAATGACAGGCCTCGAGAGCATCTTATTTTAATGTTCACTCAAACACGTCTCTGTGTCATAGCAGCCCGAAGAGTCATCTTTTCCCTTTCCTGCCTTCGTCTCTCTCGCCCTCCTCTTAGGGAAAGCTGTGTTCCTGGCACGGGACAAGCACCATCTGACGGACCTGTGCCACTTGATCCGCCACGACACCCCCTACCTGTTTCAAGAGTATGTCAAGGAGTCGCACGGCCGCGACGTGCGGGTGGTCCTCGTGGGCGGCCGTGTCATTGGCTCCATGCTGCGCTGCTCCACTGACGGTCGCATGCAGAGCAACTGCTCCCTTGGTATGTAGACGTCAGAGATGGCAGTGATCCCACACATTACATTACTGAGTTAGCTCCTTACAGCTTCATACGTTTGCAATATTAATCTATTTTTAATGTCGTACCTCTACATGGTCTGTCTTAAGTTGATTGTTATTATTTCTGCTGTTTTAGAAATAAAGTTTTTAAGACAAGACAGTTTAATAAAGTTTCAGGAAATGGTGCAAACTCAACAAGTTTGTCCTGAACCTGCCCTGAAGTGACACAACATTCAAGCCGATGAGACTGATTTTCAATGTCAGAGCATGAGCTCTTTGAGTCTAGCTGAGGCCGTAATGCACTGTGACATATTTGGGACATCAGTCATCAGATTATTATGCATTTATGTAACAGTTCATGTTGACACTGACTTTAAGCAGGCCTGACGTGGTGTTTAATTCTGGTGATATCGATTAGAATTCTTTTACAATCTCCGCGTTTGTTTTTGTGCGGTATTAACCAGCTGGATGTGTCTCACAATTCCCAGGTGGCGTCGGTATGATGTGCCCACTGAGCGAGCAGGGCAAGCAGCTGGCCATAGAGGTGTCTAACATCCTCGGCATGGATGTGTGTGGCATAGACCTCCTGCAGCTCAACGACGGTTCGTTTGTGGTGTGCGAGGCCAACGCAAACGTCGGCTTCATCGCCTTCGACCAAGCCTGCGGCATGGATGTGGCGGGCATCGTTGCCGACTACGCCCTGTCGATGCTCCCCAGCCGCCTCACCCGCAAGATGTCCCTGCTGTCCGTCGTGTCGAGCACCAGCGAGACCAGCAGCGAGCCCGAGGTGTGCACCGTGCCCGCCGGCAACGGCTCGCTGCCTGAAGCCGTCTGCAACATGAGCGTGGGCTCCACTTCCAGCGAGAGCGACCCGGAGTTGGCCGAGCCCTCGCAGTCCTCGCCCCGGCAGTCCACCGCCCCCGCCCTGCCCGACCTCCCCGATGAAGCCTACAACTTCAACACTCTCCTCGCCAATGAGATCAAGCTATAGACTGAGTGAGATTCAAGCAGCTTCATGCACACACAAACACATCCATATTTAAAACACGCGTACACACATCTGTATGAATGGCAACAAACATTCCTTTTTAAGAACACACATCAATCCAAAAAAAATATATAATAATAATAAAAGCAGAAGTGCAAAACAAGAGCAGAGAAAAAAAAACTGAACACACACACAGACACATCTACAGAAGGATGAGAAAAACAAGAGCCTTCTCCTACTTTAAAAAAAAAAAGGTAAAGATCTGAGGCTGCTCCCCTGACTCTTCTCTCTTTGCACCTCTATTCCCAAACTGGCTATCCCACTATCTAAACCTAGGGTGGGATGTGGTACACGAGACAAATTTACCTCTTCTAGTTTATATTTGCAGTGAAGGATTCCCATGAACGACACACAGCTGCCATGTTTTTATCTTCACAGTACGTTACCATTATTTCAAGTAGAATCTACATTGTCATAGAAAAGGGGTTTTCTGCAGAGATTTTAGTCCTTTTTGGCGGATTGGAGACAAAATGAACCTATTTTTTATTTTTTTTTTTTTGTCGAGTTGTCGGGGAGAGGAGTACACCCTCATGCTAGGCACATCATACTGTCAGTTCCAATGTAGCATTGTAGAGCTCCCGTTAAGGAGCCAGCCATCCTGTAGCAACTGGAGATGTACAAATTTCAACCAGATTTACTGCTATTCATAATAAATAAGAAATGAAATCATTCCTCTACTACGTGGCATGTGTCATATGTTGTTAATTCAACATACCAGCAACTAAAGTTTTAAAATCCAGGAAATCCCAGTTTTGAATCGATGCTTTCACACTTCTATAATAACGCTAATAAGAGAACATCCTCCTGGTGCTGACAGTGTCCATATAGTGAAGTCATTCGGTGTAAGCAACTCCATTGTTTGTTTGATCAGCCTTACCACCATCACCACTACTACCACTACCGCCGCCGCCGCCTCCACCAGCAGCAGCAGCAGCAGCAGCAGCCTGCAGCTTTTTAAAAATTCATTCAATGCCTAGCACTTTATAATAAACAGATGCATTTTTTTCTCACTCGGATGACATATCACGTTAAAGTGTGAAAGCTGCGTCTACTCCTGCAAAGCGAAATATACCTCAAAAACAGTGACTTCTCACTGCCATAGGACGACATAGATATTCAGACATACAGTACATATCAGCCTGGGTTCCTGTGGTTTTCCAGTTGGCCCCTTGACACACCAGGCGTCCTTTCCCTTTATGTCTTAGCAGCTGAAAAAGGCAAGTTACATGTATTATTTTTAGTCTCTCTTTTTTTTTTTTAAGCTTTTATGTATATATGTAAGGGGTGAGTTAGCTTCACACAATACTAGTATGCGGCTGATGAAACTGGAAGAGCTGAAGTAACTGCCAACGTTGACATTTTTAATGAGCCATTCTGAACATGCAGATTTGTACAGAATGTTAAAAAGTTGACATTTGGTGCTAACATATCTGGATTCGGTTAGATGGGATATCTGAGTCATGTTTTTTGTAGATTTCTATAGTTTTTTTTTTTTTTTTCCTGTGGATTTAAAAAAATTAAAAAAGTATCCTACCCCGCAAACTATGTTGGCCAGACGATGTACAAACAATGGAAACTATATTTTTGCAATCTTTTTGAATAGAATGTTACTTTGTCTTTCCTTAGAGAAGAAAGGAAATAAATCCAGGGATTTCAGCCGCCAGGACCTTTACTGTTTACAGTTTGTGTTCCTTTGGATTAACTTCCTGAAGTGAATAATAACATTGTGTGTGGAGGGGATGGGGGGGTGGGGGGGGACACACGCTGGAGTAACTGCCATTCATTAAGAATAATTCACGCAAGCACAAAGATAAACCATAAATTGTTCCCCGTAGTGGCGTTATTGTTTTTTTTTTTTTTTAGGCTTGTAACCCTTTCTGTTGAACACAACTCAGGGAAGCAGCCTGGATCTCAGCCCCCGACCCCCCACCCCCCCCCCCCCCCCCCCCAAAAAGGCATGACATATCCATCTGAGCTGGAGACATGTCAGAAACACAACACATATAACCACAAGCAGACAAAGATACACACAAACAACAAAGAAAAAAAGGTTGTAAACTACATTATAAGACAATGTGGTGTATACCATGGTTTAACATGCACTTTTTTTTCCTTGCTTGTTTTATATTGTTCCTAATTTATGGTATTTTTCTTTTTTTTTTTTTTTTAAAAAGGAAAAAAAGTGGTTTGCGTGCACTAATTTTGTCTCAATAAAGTGAAACCGCTGTGAAGCTTGATTTTTATTTGCCTTTTCTTGTGGTCCGGATTTGCCAACTTGTCTGGAACCGTTAACAGAGCCCTGATTTTTTTTTTTTTTTTAGGGTGCCAAATCTAAATCTGACAAGAAAATGCTGCTGTCAAGTGATCACAGTGGCTCCACTGACTGAGAGAGAGTAACACCATTTACACTACTGTGATGTTGTCCAGTATCTATATAATCAAAGTATCTGACAAGCAAAACTGTGAAAATCCGCGGACTCTCCTGACATGCAAGGGGGCCGGTGGGCTTGAAACATCAAGTCGCAACCCTACTTTTCGGAGTGAACTATCTCCGGTTGTCGTCCCCTATTTTCAAGCCCTCGTCTTTGTATTGAAGCCCGTCATTCCGCTCGGTGTACTTGCGTGTAAATTAACGGTCACATATCTTTTTAAAGACACAGCCAGCCATAGGAAAGAGTGAAATGTTCCCTTCTCCCTTACTACCCCCTACCCGTTATTTAAATCTGTTTACACAGCATCCATATCTAATCACCCGAAGGTTCATCCCTACCAGCTTTCCGAAAACGCCTTTTCATTCTCCCTCCGGAGCAAGAGGTCCAAAGCTGTCCCAGTTCCAACTTACTTCTTCTTCTCTCTCTCTGTTTGGTTTACATAAATCAGCGGCCATTATGGAGCTACTGAAAGAAACAGACGTACCACATGCTAGTCCCAAAACGCGAGTTCACCGGCCTCTGTGGCTCTCGGGTCGGCCTGGAACAAACATGTAGGGACCTCTGGACGAGTCACTGTGTACAACAACAGAGCACAAGGTTACTATTTAATTCCAAACTGCTGCTAATGTATATTTGGTTCACTGATTTTAAAAAAAAAAAAAAAAAGAGGAAGATGAGAAAATCCAAGTGTTTCCATGTCTTGCTGCCTCGCGACAAATCTGAAATCTGAATGCCAAAAAAAACAAACAAACAAACACCACGTTGTATAATTCAGTACAAATAACAGGATCAGTGAGGGGATTTAAAAATGATTGTTTTGATATAAAGAAAATAAGTGTTCAGAAGTGTACATATCGTGTAAGGAATTCACGGGGTTTGTTTTTAATGTGTTTTGAAATGAACCCGAGAATTGCTGAAAAAGGTTTACGACGTTGTTTTATTCGCTGGAGGAAGATGTAATGTTTTTGTTCTGTTGAAGTAATTCAGCTCTCTGTTGAGGATACATGGACAAAGATACAAATCCCTCGATTACATATGCATATGGTGAATAGATTAGAGGTTCTGGATTGCTAGGTACGAAACTGTTGCATTAACAAAACAAACAAACAAAAAAAGGTTTTTTAGCAAATGCCCTTGATCATTATTCTGTTCTGTATCATTCTGACAGTGTTACAAAATGAATCCCAATGAATCATGTAATTCAGAAATGTGCAAAATGATGTAAATATAAATCCCTCTTCTTTTTTTTTTTTTTTTTTTTAGATTAAAATAAAGATGAGTCATTATTCAAAGCCAGTGAACATGCGTTCTTTCTTTTATTTATTGCACAGGAATAATAGCACCCACTTCACAACATATGAATAAAGCCTCAGGTTAGCATGCTAAGCTCATGGGAAGAGCCGGCGTGGGTCTCAACAGCTGCCCTCAGATTCCAAGCAGAGGGAAGGAAGGGGCAGGGCGGTACAGTGACTAGTCAGGACCGGGATGTGGCTCCGTCTGCTGGCCCCGCACCAGCTGCAGCAGTGTCTGGATGGGCTCCGTCAGGTCGTGGTTTGGTATCAGCTGGCTGGCCTGCAGGGCTGTGCTGCCAAATCCCAGAGCCTGGCACGCAAACAGAAACAAACACGGCCAATGCAGCTGCTGGACTCTCTGGGGAGACCAAAGCTGACTTATGTAATGATGTCACTGAAATTGGTCTGCAAGCTTCTGACAACCAGATTATGCTGCTGTTACACCTTTGTCTTTGTAGTTTATGACTCTGGGCACGGAGGTGTCGATCGACGCTGTTGACGGAACCACGTGCGCTTAGATGGGAACGTGCCAAAGTAAACGAGGAATGCGGTTTTAGGTTGCATTCGTGGAGCTCCCTGCAGCTTCTTAGGATTTACAAACAGCTGGGGATATGCATCGTGTGTGTGAGCCAAGTGTTACTTCCCTCCACAGTTCTCACGCTGAATGTGGAACTGATACCTCAAGTCTGACGCCTTGTCCAAACTTGCAGCGCCATCGTGAATCCCAGATAGGGGAGTGAAAGAATGTAATCGGGACTTCCTCGAAAAGACAAAGCATCCTAATCACAATAACCGCATGTTCCGAATGTGATGTACTTTTCCGAGTAGCAACGTTCACAAGAAGAGGGCGAAGTTCCTACCGGCGCGCTACAACGTCACCGCCACGCCTAGGCGCCTTTGCTTTTACTGTGTAGTTCAGAGAATACAAGGAAAAGGTGAGTCAACGGTAGATCTGGACGGGGCACGGTCTGAGCAAATCATCCTTCGACATGAAGACGTGCACACACCCACATGGAGAAGCATCCACCCTGTAGAAGAGCGTCTGAGACGACACAGCGTCCTCTTTCCCTGTGGGGGAAGGTATGTAATGAACTGGGTTTCACAGAGAGAGCTGAAAAATAATTCATTCGGCTGAAAAATGAGGAGGAGTTGCTTCGGGCATGATGAGTCGTAGCCCTCGTCACTGCATCTGCCGTTTGGCCACTCAGTGTAGCTGCTGTAGCTGCGGGTTTAGTAACACATTCTATGAAACGAACCCACCAGATAAAGACAGGAAAATATAAAAATGTAGGAGGCAGGAGAAGTAAATAACATTGACCATTTTGTGACGATACGATGTTTGGACCTGGCATTCATGTGGATGTTACTTAGACATGTACCACCCACCTAGACCAGACCAGGCAACCCTCAACCCGTAGCAATGACACATGGCAGCAGCCATCCCCAGCAGGATGCAGCTTGACTCACACACAAAAACCGGTTTAGGAACAACTAAAAAAAAAGGTGTTGACCTGGCCTCCAAATTCACAAGATCCCAAACTGATCAAGTATCTGTGGGATGATCCACAGAGGTCCCTCCCCTCAACCCATAGGACCCAAAGGCCCCTTACTAACAACCTCCTGTTCCCAGACACCACAGGACACCCTCAGAAGACCCATGTCCATTCTCTGATGAGTCACAACTGCTTTGGAGGCACAAGGAAGTCCTACACGACGTTAGGAAGGTGGCCATAATGTCGTGGCTATTCGGTGTATTTGTGTGTCTGCTGTTCTATTCATGTTTTTGCCCTTGAGCTTAGCTATAAGATCCCATTCAGCTTTCATCCGGCCTCTTACCCAAGACCCACTGAGCTTAGAGAGTCAATTAGGACCTGTCTGGTACATGACTTCCTGTTACAGATACAGAATGTTCACCACACCACTGAAGCTTTACTCCGTCAGCAGAGATGTGCTGATTCACCTCACATCAAAAGTCTAGTGACCGACACACATACATAGCCCCCCCCCCCCAAAGAGCGGCATCTTTTCAAGGAAACCAAGGCGGAAGTGTTGACACAGTCCCATCAACTACCACCAAATCCCACTTTATCTTTACAGCACCGCCAATTATAGATAATCCTATCTCGAGACAGCCCAAGGAGCAAATGGGGAACTGTGTCACAGAGTCTAATAAGTGAACCTTTAATGCTTAACCTTGTCGTGTTGCTGCTCACCTTTGGCGAGTCTCCTCCCAGGAACCACAGCATGGCCAGGCAGTGTGCCGCCATTGCGATCCTAGACAGGTTTTTTCTGGAGTCGTTCTGCTCAAACTCCAACACGGTTCTCAGCATCTTATCCGCCTCAACTCGGTGGGCTTTCTCTGATCGGAAGTCATGGAGAAAAAGAAAGATGCGACTGTTTTTACTGCTTTTACAGCACGTTACCACGGCCTTACACCTCAACACTGAACAAACGCTGGTACTTGTTCATTCAGTTCACTCAGTGTTCAGGTCAGCAAAATGTAGGCCTTGTTGTATCTTGTGTTTAATTTGTGTTAGCGTCACTTCCTTCCTCTTGGGAAAGCCTGGGAAATTGCGCTGCAGCTAACAAGCTTAGCATTACACAGTATGTAGGGCAGCAGCTGTGGTGGAGGGCAGTGGTGCGGATGCGACGCAGCCAGGGATGTGTCAGCAGTGGTCTCTAGTCAGCCTTAAGCATACTGGTGTAAATCTGGGGTTTAGCTTTCGGACGGCACAGCAAGACAGCTCAGACAAATATAGCACCGCTGACCTTCTTTTTTTCACTGATACGTCAACTGAGCTCTTTGGAGTTTGGAGCAGGATGCACGGCGTGGCGGTGTGTTTTATTTTGATCCTACAGCATAGTACAGTAGAACTGGACACACCGCGGAGACCTAAATGTTTGCTCTTACGTGACTCTTACGCTGATGTGACAAGACGTACCGTAACAGGACTCCAACAGCATGCTGGGGTTATTCATGTTTTCAACGTGGGCCTCCAAGAGTTTGGTCAAATGGCAGTGCCACGCACCTGCGACCTGTGATGTGAGCGAAATACTGTAAACTATGAGATAAATCATGAAACGCATAAAAGAAGAATTATAAAGAGCATACCTCAGAATACAAGGAGCGGACAACGGGGATCCTCCCCTGTTTGGCAAACACGTCAGCGATTAAAAAGTGGCCAGTAGAGGTGACAATGCTGTCCAGGCCGTACTCCTCAGTGGCAAAGTAAATCTGAGAACAGCAGAGAAATTATCTTTTTCATACAGTAGATTTATATAAATATTACAAATATGTGGTCGGTGGACATAACGTGAACAGAATGAAATATATTCTGAGAGAAGAACTCAGAAAGGATTCTCTAACACTGAAGTAACTGTTTTGTGATTTTGTGAACAAACAAAAGGGTTAAATATAAAAGAAATAAATATTCTGACATCATTTGCAAAGTGAAACAGAGCTTCTTCCAGGTTTCCGGTGGCCACGTGGAGGTTTCCCATGCTCCTGTGCAGCTGGGAGCGGATGGCGTGACCACTTTCTGGGCTCTTCGACACCGCCCACTCCGCCTGGGACAGAAGCTCCGCCACTAGGGCCAGATTACCCAAACCTGAAGGGTTACAAGCGAACACTGTTACAGATGGAATTTGCGCTCTTCACACAGTAACACGTTAAACGTCATGTATGGGAAGAAAAGGGGGTCGTCAGGGTCGCTTCTCACCCGTGTTGGCCTCAGCCAGCAGCAGGTAGGCGGGGACCAGCTGGACGGTGTTGGGGCCATGGACGTCTATGGAGCAGCGCAGGCAGAACTGAGCGGCAGGAAGAGCCTCGTGGGGCTTCCCCTCGGAAAGCTTGCTTTGAGCCACCAGCCTGCAAATGTCAATCAGTTCTGCCTGAACGGCAAAGCAAAATCAAGGTTACTTCCCACCTAATCTGACTTCTAGGAATATCACAGAACCAGATGACTCCCGTTTCTGAGTACACAACATTACGCAGTACATGACAAACTTCTCGCCAAATGAAAGATGAGATAGATTCAGAAGGAAACACAGAGCCTCTAAAAGGGAGTGCTTCAGATTCATCATGTTTCCTCCTCATCAGCTGAAACATTAGCACACAAATCCCTCTACGGCCACAGACACATTCAACAACTTCATTCAGCTTATAAAATGAAAAAAAAAATAAGTACTCTATAGCAGTTTTTGTTGTTTGTTAATTCTATCATTTTACTGTCTGTGATCTGGACTTGGCAAGACTGAATAGGAAACCATTAATTAGACCTGGCACTAGACAATGTGGAAGGAAATTAGATTAGATTCAGGTTTATTTTTATTGCATGAAAATGGCCACTGGGCTACTAGTGGGAAAGGATTTCTGAGAGGAATACTTTGTGAAATGTAAGCTATAAGTGGTCCCTCCCAACGCCTAACGCACCTTCTCACCTTTTTAACCTGTGTTTCAGCGCGACCAGCCTTCTGCAGACTGTGGAGCGTCTGGGTGCGGACAGGAGCGAGCAACTGACAAATTCTCGCGTGGATTCCCACCCAGTCATCGTGCTGGTGCTCTGCATCGCTGAGGAAGAATTAAAAACAGCATTATGACCACCTGAGTAATACGGTGTAGGTGTCCCTTGTGCCTCCAAAACAGTTGTGTCTCATCAGAGAGGTGTCCTGTGGTGTCTGGCAACAGAATGTTGTTAGTGGGGGCCGTTGGGTCCTATATGGGTTGAGGGGAGGGACCTCTGTGTATCATCCCACAGATGCTTGATCAGTTTGGGATCTAGTGAATTTGGAGGCCAGGTCAACGCCTTGCACTGTTCTTCATGTTTTTTTGAGTTGTTCCGTTTTGGTGCGTGTCCCTGTGTCAGGCTGCATCCTGCTGCTGCCATCAAGGAGCGTCATTGCTATGGGGTGGGGGGGTGTCTGGCCTGGTTTAAGTGGGTGGAACATGTCTAAGTAACATCCACATGAATGCCAGGTCCAAAAAGTTTTCCAGCGGAACATTGTATTGTCACAAGATGGTCAATGTTATTTACTTCTCCTGTCAGTGGTCATAATGTTGTGGCTAATCCGTTTATGTAATTTTTACATTCCCAAACCGAGAGACGTTCCCAGATCCCAGGAGTCCCCATGCCTTTGTGCGTCCTTTTCTGACTCACGGAAACAGAAGCCTGGGTAAGAATTGTTTGAACGTATGAATCAGACTTTACATAACCGGACAGATACAATAACGTGTTAACAGTACACTGTTATTTTTATACAGTTTAAACAGATTTTTTGCTGACACTGGTAAAGCAGCCTCTCCGTCCCGTTTGGAGCGTACCATCAGACTGCACATACTAAATTGTATGCCATTACATAACCGGTCTGTAATTTTGCTCATCTGGCGCACCTCCTTCTGCACACTCCTGTGGAAACTGTCTTGCTTTTCCATGTGCTCTTCTTACCGAGGCACATGTGTGTTTATGGACCTCAGACAGAAGCAGTGAGCAGGCGGAAATCTGGCCACGTCACATCAACAGTAGCACTGACATGGCCGTGTCCACGTGTGTGTATTATACACAAACACGCTCTTTTTTTCTTTCTCTGCTGTACTGATTCAGAAAGAGAATCCAACTGCAGCAGTGTGCAGTAGGCATTAATCACACTTGACACATGTGTGAAAGTTGGGCCTAAGCTGTGCAAGCAAGGCTGTGCAAAATGATCAGCTAGCAGCCAGCTCATTTAACCTTCACACTTTTAGTTTGACCCCAAAAGCTTAACGTGTTTGCATTCGTGCTCTAAATCACCTTCACGACTCTTGTAATGTTCACTTTGCTATGAATCAAGAACGGCTGTAACTGAACTGGAGGATCATTTCGCAGGATGTAGTTTTGCGGTGTTGTTAAACTAAACGGGCATTCGTCACTCAAGTGTTTCTGTTATTTAGTCTAGCCCCGCGAAAAAAAAACAATGGGGTTGTCGTAAATAATAAAAAACAGGTGTCAGCACAACACAATGCAACAATTCAAAAGTAGTACTACAAACCTCAGCGTCCACAATGAACAGTTTACACTTGAATAAACAGCTCTCTCGGTTATTTGAAACAAATGCTGAGTTCCATAACCTCCACGAAGCGAAGATTTAGTGCAGGGCCGCAACATTAGAATGCATTTGTTATCTCTAGTGTACCTAATGAACTGGCCAGTGAGCGTAAATGAATAGTGTAGTCTGAGCATTAATCTGCCTAATAATAAAGGTTTACCACAAACATTAGTCTGCATGATAGCCAGCTAAATATATTACGGCTCACTAAACTTAATTTTGTTTACCTCCTGTGCATTGTTTCAACACACACATACATATACATATGAGTATGAGAAAAGGCATTTTCCTTAAATTAAAATCATGTGCTTCATTCATTCACTTCAAAGGTTGAGTGGAAAAGCCAGCACAATAAGTGGCTGTAAGTAAGCTCCCTCAGACAGGCTTTAGTGGCTCATCCCCTCCCACAAATCCCTGCAGGGAGGGATGTCACCACATGGTCCTCTTCACTCCCCACACAGTGCCAATGAGGAATTCACCCAGCAGCACCATCTCTCTAACTGCAGACACCAATCCTCCCACGCCAAACGTGATGCTGGTTTACATAAGAAAAGAAAAGAAAAGAAAAGAAAAAAAAAAAAAGCTGATGTTGACCACATTATATTATCTAAAAGAGTTCCCCGAACAAAAATAACCGCAGTGGAAATGTAATTTCCAGCTGTTCCTCTCCCTCCTGAGAACACATAGTCGCGCACACGCCCTTCACGCAAACCCGGAAAACATGGCGAACACCGCCACCTAGCGTCCAAACACTGACACGACTGTAATTCCCCCGCAGAATAAACATGACTCGTGGCATTTTCTGGAAATAAACACTCTCACAAAAACGTCAAATTATTAGCATGTTGAACCCCCACAAAAAAAAAATAGTCTTACCAGTAAAAAGTGACCCGACATTTGGAGCACTGCAGGCGCGCTTCTCTTTGACAAAGTTCGCACAACTTTTCAGTCCCTTTGGGTAATGACAGAGGAATTATTTCGGATGTTGGCTCCGAAAATTCAGACTCCATTATTTTTTTTTATCACACGAAGCCTCTCTTAAGTGGGGGCAAGCACAGGAAACGACCGAGTTAACTAACGTACAAAGCTATTTGTCAGGAGGGTAACTGTAAGTTGACGGTTGCTATGGTAACGACTTGAGCTGTTGCCCCCTTTTGTTTGTGAAGCAGGTGTCGCGTCAAACTAGGTATCCCTGAACAAAAGTGTGTCCCCATGGTGGACTGACGTTTCTACACTTATATGTCACCGAGCTTGAGGTTTGGAGAGTAACACGTGGCCAGTCCATCCAAAATAAATGTTTTTATTTACATTACTACCTTTTACTTTAAAATGTAGACTGAAAAAAAAAAGCCACAACATTAAAACCACTAACAAGAGAAGTGAATAACATTGATCATCTTGTGACAATTAAATGTTCTGCTGGGAAATGTTTGTACGTGGCATTTGTGTGGATGTTACTTAGACATGCAGCACCCACCTAAACTGATCAAGTATCTGTGGGATGGTGCACAGAGCCCCCTCCCCTCAACCCATAGGACCCATAGGCGCCCCACTAACAACACTGTGTTGCCAGACACCACGGGACACCCTCAGAAGACCCATGTCCATTCTCTGATGGGTCACAACTGCTTTGGAGGCACAAGGGAGACCTACACAATATTAGGAAGGTGGTCATAATGCTATGCCTGATCAGTGTATGCTCTCACTGAGATTAAATCAACCACACAAGGAAGTGAATACCTGACAGTAACTTCACATTAATCCTACCAGCCAGCAGTCCAGGCTTCCGGGATGTCCCTCCACATCTGGAGCCTTTTTGGGTTGGCGATGGAACTTGTTCAGTTTGAATCAGCAAATCCGCCTCATTATCTGTCTCAGTCGGGAGCTTGGTGTAATTCCAGCCTTGATCTGTGTGACTGAGACAAGACGCAGCAAGTGCAGATCAAGGATTGGCCTGGGATTCTGATTTTTTTCAGCTACCAATTGAAATTACACCATGTGTCCAGATGATGGCGCTATGAGCTTTTTTTTATTTGCAAAGTTCACTAGTTCAAATCACACAGAGGGCTCAGTTCAAGTATTTGCTTCCTCTTTTCCTAGTTCTTCAAATATCAGCCATCAGTCAGATATTTATATCCAAATGATTCCCAGTTCCATTTTTCTGTCTGACAATGATGTTCTCATCAAGTGATCAACAGTCACAATCACTCTCCAGCTTTTAGTAAGACAGCTTTCCTCATTAATGTGTTTCTTTGTTGAGCAGCTGTGAACAAATTGCGAGGCTTTAAATCAGATTCATGAGGAAGCAGTTGACGTGTTTGATTTGCACGCAACAGCTGACTCAACTTAAGGAGCGAGCGGTCAGTCCAGGTTTTGGTGTGCTGAGAGAAACGTCACTTTTCTGGGACACATTCCAGACGAAATGTTCCGAGGAGGTGTCCAGCAGTACGCACTTTCAATACACCCTCTACCGATCAAACTTACCAGAGGCCTCGAGCAGCCATGTCCTCAAGATGCTGTATGAATTGTATCTGTATGACATACCCCAATTACTGTTTGCTTCATAATGCTATTGGGATAATTGTCTGTATTCTGTGTTCTCCTACTTGAATAGTAAAAGCATGAATTACAGGAATATACAGATATAGTAGAATATGCGCAGCTTCGTCACTGGCCGCTGACATTCTTTTAAAAGTGCATGAAGAATAGGATGAAATGCAGAAATTATCCCCTATTATCCCCCAGTCATAAAGTCCATCTCAAGAGTGAGACAGAAGACATAGAAAGACATATAAAGAAAGTCTTTGTTTGTTACATCAGTTTAATTCTAATTCCATAATACAAATATATTTAGATAAAGACTGGAGGAACATATTGTGACAGTGACGTTCGTCAAAATGTGTTCCCCCCCGTTATAAGGTACAGGTTTGGACAGAGGGAACAGATTCTGACAGTGAAACTCACTGCTATTGAAATGTGTTCCCCCTGTTATAAAGTACGGGTTTTGACTGAAGGAACAGATTCTGACAGCCATCAAAATGTTTTCCCCCATAATATAGCATAAGTTTAGAGTACAAGTTTTGACTGAGGGAATAGATTCTGACGGTGATGTTCGCAGTCATCAAAGCTTAAGAAATTACAATTACAGTGTACAGTTAGATTATAATATATTTAAAATCTCTCCTCAAAAGACGGATTATAGTTTTGTATGTGTTTTTCTGTGTTTGTATGACATTTATTAGAGATAGCTACTAAATATTTTCAGTTTTAAGTACAAAAATATATCTTTCCAGTTTGCTCTACAGAGACAGTAAGAAAAAAGGTATTCAAATCCTAAAGGCAGCATTTCTGATAAGAAATACATACTTTTAACCTTACAGAAGGTGGGCATTATATATTGGACTGATCTGAAAAACCTTTGATTAATATATACCCTGTTGTATCCTGTTAAACATAATCACATTAGCTGAAGCCTGAGCAATGACACCTCCAAAATTCATAATTTTCTTTAATTTCTTAATACTGCCGCTGCTTTCCTTTTTTTTCTGGTCACTCTTTCTTACGCAGGTGGATGTATATGGCCCCACTGCACATCAACAAAGGGACACACACCCAGGCCAGGATGAAGCAGTAGCCGAAGTGTCCTGGAATCAGTTCTTTGTAGTCCGGAAGGATGGCCTTATTGTGTAACGTGTAGATGAGAGCTGAAGTAAAGGCTGTCAGACCTAAAGAAACAAACACATGTGAAGTTTTTTCATTTGCAACCGACTTAATTTCACATTCCTATCAATTACACATGAGATTTAGTTGAAAGCTGCATAACAGAAAAGTCTGTAAACCCTACGGCAGTGTTTGTGTTACTCATTTAATCAGGACCCTCGAAAATAGCGTGGGTGTCACTTTGGAGATTTGCCATAAAAAGGGCATTTTATTTATAAGGGACCACAATTAAAATAACTGTGCGCTAACTAAAAGCAACTACGGGGACAGCTACTGCACTTCTTTGTTTAAAGGTATGTTTTGATCTATTTTTAGTGGCAGAAATCACGAGTCATCATGGGTACAAAAAAACAGTGCTTCAGGACATGGTACTTTATTATATAATAAAAGTTCTGGAGCATGCAGTGGTGGTAGCCATATTCAGATGCCATACTAAAATAAAAATACCAATATGTCAATATGGCAATGTAAAAACACTTATTAGAAAAATCCTGCCTATGAAATCTTACTTAAGCTCATAAAAGTGCAATAAGAAAGTACAAGTATTAGGGGAGCTGGAGCCCATCCCAGTAATCATTAGGCAAGAGGCGAGGTACACCCTGATGAGGTGGCCAGTCCATCACATGTCTGTTAACGCAACCATTCACACTCACATGCACACCTAAGGCTAAATTTGAGTCATCAGTTAACCCAACATAAGCCGGAGCACCTGGAGAGTGGTTAAGCCCAGAGAACTTCTTGCAGCGAGACGTGAGTGCTAACCACTGCACTACCCTATTATCCATGGTGGAAAATCGTAACTGTGAAGCTGTCAAAAACATGTAGTGCAGGAGAAAGTACAATATTTCCCTCTCTAATGTAGAAGAGTGAAAGTGTGAAGTGGCGTAAACCAGCAGAGTACTAAAGTAAATGTAGTTAGTTCTTCACACTCACCGTACCCAAACTGTGGAGGGTCTTGTCTGAAAAACATGCAGCTTATTTGCCAACCCTTCTCAGTTTAGTGCGACGCTTTTCATTTGGCCTAATCACAGCGAGGCATGTCAATGGCACATTGTTTCACCCCACTGTTACCTGCAAAGATTTGACACAGTCCAGTGAAGTAGAAGAGTCCACCCTTAGACATGGTGAACAGCTGACCCAGGAAAACCAGGAAGGAGACCGAGGAGAAGACCACTGAGAGAATCATCAGGACCTGCACTGCCTGAAGCCACTCTGACAAAGAAAAATACTCAGGATTTTAAAGAAAGCGCTCTACTTCTGAGATTGTGGTTTAGATGTAGATGTCAAAAACTACTTACCGGTTTCTTTGAAGGATGAGCACAACCAGGTTCCAGTGGAGTTGTCAAACCTACAGTTGTACCACAGGTCTGAGCTTTCCATGTCATCCCACACCCACCAGGGCTTTAAAGAGAGATCAGACATGATGCTCACGTTTGGGTCAAATAGTACCGTTAATGCGAACAAACATCATGTTCAGAATTATGAATTTTACCTTCTCCATGGTCGCGATGAACAGTATAGCCAGTGTGATGAGATGCAGGACGGTGATGGAAAAAAGCAGGAACGCCATTTTTAATTCCCTTCCAAAAAAAAACAACAACAACAACACACAAAACTGTTTAAATTAGTATTCTCAACATCACAGTGTTCAAGGACAAAACTTAGTGTGTTTTGTCGGTTCTACGGTGAAAAAAAATCTGTAATGGGACTTTCCTGTTTTGCCTTGAAACACAGAATGGAAAGTCTGAGGAGCTGAACAGAGTATACTCTGTGTTGCACAAGACCACGTTTTAAAACAGAGTGCAGTGAGTTACTTTTAAAGCGTCTCTCTGACTGGCCTGTGTGTGTTGCCATTGTGCATCAACCCTGAAGAACCTGGGTGGACCCACCAAGATCTAAATAGCAAAAATATTTACCCAATTTACCTCACCGCCCTTCTGAATGGCTGTTTTTCTCCTAGAAAAGGGTTAACAGTCAGCAGTTCAACCTTCATTTGGATTTTATTAAAGTAATAAACACTTCACATTGTAGTTACAGCGCGTAGCTCTACAGAGGACGTCATAGCAGTAGTGAGGGTAATTTTAGATAACAATAAGGAGATGGAAATAAAGGAGGACGTACAGGAAAATAGGAAACAGGATGAAATTGTCTGTAAAGATCTCTATCTGTGGGAGAGGTCCACTTGTATGGGCGAGGTAGTCACGATTACTGTCATTACAGACAATTTCATCCATAGCATACATGTGAAAGGTAACATTTCTGTGAAAAAAATACTGTTTTGTTATAGAGTTAAATGAAATGCACAAAATTTAGCATAAACCTTTTTTGGGAGCTAAACAAGTTGTTAGAGATAATGGTGATAATAAAAACATGTTTTGATGGCACAGTTTTGAAACACGTTACTAATTAATTAATCTTGTGACATAAATTGGCTGGAGCCATGATTTAGCAGGAGGTTTACTGAGGTCATATGAAAAGTCAAAGAGAATATTCACCTACCCTTGATTTTGCTTGTTCCCCTGAATGTGATCTCAGCCGCAGCTTCACCGCTCTTCTCTACAACTTCATGCCCCTCTTGGTGGTCCACTCTTTTCTAGCTTCGTCACACCCCCTAGATTATTATTTTTTTTTTCAGGCACTGCAAAGTTTCCAAGGAAAACGCCCATTTCCTCTGAGCCGAACAGAGCTCCCTTTAGCTCTGCCTTGTGGTCCTTCAGCACATCACCACCGTCCAAGAAAGTCTCAAATGAGACCCACCCATAGGCAGTGGAGGCGCATAAAACCACATGAAAAGGTTTCTTCTGTAAACAGTCTACATGAAGTGCTCTCCCTTATAATGAGCGCAGCACATGGCATCATCCACTCCTTTAGGACCGACATGAAAAATAAACACACACTTGCAACATAGCTCACATTTCTGCACTAGAAATCAAAATGAGTATTAAGAGTGCACTGGTCACACAGAAAATATTTTTCAGAACATGCTGCCGTTCATGTTGTGGGGTCAAATGAGGTTACGGCAGAACAATGATAAAGAACTGATGCATATAATTAAAAAAAAAACATAATTTCAAATTAAATAATTTAATCATAATTTCAAATTAAATATAGGTTAAGTAGGTACTGATTCTAGATGTATTTAATGTTACACCGAAATACTTGTAGGTGGTTATTTCGGTTTTTAAAGTAACAATAAAGATGACAAATAAAGAAATCTATGTATATTTTATTTCTTTATTTTTCTTTGTTTCTTCTCACAATTGTTGTTGTTGTTCTTTTGTTATTAGATGTAAATAAGCTAAATGGTTAAAAAGTGGTTTATCCCCCAGTTTGTCGCCCCCTGGTGTTTACACAGTGGTAGAAGGACACATGCTTAGTAACAGCAATAGGAACTGCTGCTTAGAACTGTGAATAAACATAATGTTGATAATTATTTTATTTATTCATACGCATTTTTTTATTTGCCTGGTCGCAAAGGACAAAATTGTTTGTGCATGTGTGTGTCCCCTACACACCGATTCTCCTCCTTGTGGATTGTCCCCCTGCGTCTCTTGAATGGTACGGTCCGTTGCCTAGGTTCCAGTAGAAGCCAATTCACTCCGCCACGCCTGCGCTCAGCACTTGGCTTTCCTTGTGCGCTGTTACTCCTCAAAAAGGGTGAGTAAAACTTTAACTGCACACTGCATACTCAGCTCCAACGCCCCAACGAGGGTTGGGTGCTAAACGAAAGACAAGAGTCCATCAGGTGCAGCCAAACGGCCACTGTAAATCGCAACGGCTACCGTTAGCGAGCTAGCGTTAGCTCAGTGTGAAGTACGGTAACTTTGGAGCTAACTTTGCTAGCTAGCGAACATTGTCACATTTGTTGCTTGGTTTTAGTAACTAGCATATAGAGAAAGCGTTTTTAGCAGCTTTTTATATGGCTTTCTGACAAAGAAGCTTGGGCAAACGGAATGCAAGTGGTTCTAGTTCTCCAAAAAAAAAAAAAAAAATAAAAAAAATCCTCATTTGCTCCTCCTCGTCAGACATTTTGGATAGAAATGTTAGCCGCAGCGCAAAGATTTTTAATTAAGTGAAAGTCGCCAGTTACTTAATATGGAAAAAAAAAAAAAAAAACGAGCGTGCACACTGAAAGAAATTACTTAAAACAAGCTGTTGCTAAATGCAACGCTGTCAAATACACAGAGGAAGCTACAGCTGTTCTCCTAACTGTGTGGTAAAAACCCTGATAACAAAGCAGCAGATAAAACAAAGCTAATCAACTTGACGTTTTTTTTTTTTGCATCGCCGCAGGTGAAATAAAACCCAGCCTGTCACGGCTCAGGTAAGGCAGTTAGTCCTGCAGACATTGACTGCATTGTTTTAAAAATAATCTTTTTATCCTTTTAACAGTTGAACCTAAGCGACGGGAGACGTCGCCACGGATGGATTGCAGCAACAATGGGAGAGATGAAGTTTGATACTCTGCTGATGTTTGGCACATCACTTCAAGCCGAGTTGTGTTCTGTGGGCTAACATGTAAGACAAAGAAAAAAAAAAAAAAAAAAAGAGTCTTGTTTGGGATTATAACTCACAGATGCAGCGCTGCCAAACTTAATGCATGACAATGGAACATGAAGAGGTAAGACTCAGTTCTCTCACACAGCCTTTTCCTTTTTTTTTAGTCCACTGCTGGCAAGTTTAATTCATCATCAGCTGAACACATTTATTTTGAGAGCGATGCTTCAGACGTACATTAATCAGTATGACCTTTAGCCATTTATTGGTCATACATCAGATGGTGGGATGTTTAAGTACAACAGGCACATGACAGCTGCCTGACACCCGGCCTGTGACAATGTCCCGCATGTTGTCGGAAGCAGTGACGGCTCCTGGAGCAGCGTGCATGGGTCCTGCTCAGGTTACAGGCCATTCAAAGTACAGTATTGAATTCTGCAACAGGTGTTTAAAGTGCTGGCTTGTCACTCTGATGCTGATCTCTGTACGACGTGTCATGCCGGTGGACTGACAACCTTGATGCTGACCGTTGTTTTTCATGTTGTAGTTAGTTAGAAGAATGCCTTGTTGTCACAACATATACATTTGATATGATTGTTTTTTTTGCAACGATCCACCGGCTGACTGGGGGCTTACACGTTCTCCCTGTGCCTTCCTTCTCTCTGGGTACTCCGGCTTCCTCCCACCGTCCAAAGACATGCTCATTAGTTTAATTGGTCATTATAAATTGGCCATAAGACTGAGTGTCAATGGTTGTCTGTCTCTCAGTGTTAGCCTCGTCCAATGACAGCTGGGATAGGCTCCAGCCCACCCCACAACTCTTCAGAGGACAAGGGGTTACAGAAAATAAATAAATGAATGAATAAATGTTTTTTGCAATGAATTTTCAGCCTGTCTAAATTTGATGTGTTATCAGCATTTAGTCGAATGACTCCTAAGTTGAATATACGTACGTTATTTGTGACAAGCAAAGTTAATGACAAGTATGCTCAGTGCATCACTCTCTACTCTCTATTTTTCAGGTGTGGACAGAACTGGACAAGATCTCCACGCGTCTTCAGGAGGATGGGCTGCCTCCAGAAGCCAGCGCAGAGGAGAGGCAGCGTCACCTGTGGCAGAAGCTCCTCGGCAGTGAGGCAAAGCTCCAGGCCGCCACCCAGGAGCTGCAGACGTTGCGTACGCAGCAGGCCAATGAGATGAAGGAGGTGAGACACTTCTTTCAGTTCACCAACTGCTGCAACAGTATCAACAGTAGGCCTTTTTTTTTTTTTAAATAGGCACAGGGTAATCCCAGTTTAATTTGATTGTCAGTCACAGATGAATTATGTTAGGATTTTTGTTCATTCTTTTGTCTGTCAGGTGGAGAGTTATGTTGCACATATCCGTGGCCTGTTGGAAGAGCGTGAGTGCCTGACTGCAGACTATGAGAAAGACAATGAACACTTGCGCCATGAGCTGCACCAGATCAGACACCAGCAAGGTGAATACAGTGTACCTGTTGTTGGCTGCCTGGCTTACCTAAGTAGGATATTTCAACATCTAGGCGAACAAGCATCATTTTTCTAGAGTTTGATATTCATTTTGTGTTTGTGCTGAGTCTGCATCATCGAAAAGACCAGACGAAATCCCTCTTTCTCTCCAGAGATACAGAGCAAGGAGCTGGAAGAGATGCTGGCTCAGGTGGACCTCGGCGAGATGGGCTTGAGCAGCCCCAGCGAGCAGGTGGCGTATTTGCTGGTGGAGAGGGCCACACTGCTGGAAAGGCTGGAGGCTGCTGAGAGGAGACTGGAAAGTCAGAGTTTCACTGGCAGCTTGAAGGAGGTCGACCACCAGGTAACGTCCAGAAGTGTAATTTAAAATGTCTTGACAGCTGACCTCGTACATAGCACATTTATAATTAGTCAGTTTAGTTAATAATTGGTCATTTTCCTAATTCAAAATGCGCCTGTAAAGCTGCAGTATCTCTGTTGAACAACGAATGTACAGTCTTTAGCCATGTTGAATTTTCAAATGAACCTTAATGTTTTATAGTTGCAGATACTGTATGTAATGGTTAACTATCTGAGGCTAAGGCAGAGCTCATATGAATGTGGTTAAATGTGACTCTATCTCTTTTTGACACCTGGACAGGAGCATATTGGCCACATGATGGGGGAGGCGCTAAGGCAGCAGAGGGAGGACATGCAGACTACCATAGATAGCCTGTCGAAAGTGAGTGACACTCATTTTGACCCGTCTGAGTAACTTCCCAGGTTAAATTAAGCTTAGAGAATAAAAAATAAATAAAAAAATCAGCTGTTTCCTGGTAACTTGACTCCTTCTCCTGATTCCTGTTAAATGGTCTCTGTTGTGACTGTGCACACACTGGTTCTCCCTCTCAGCAGTGTTCAACCCAGAGTCCATGGAAGAAGCTGTTTGGCCTGCGCAGGTCTGGTCAGAACAAACACAATATTACCCCTGTAGGTTTCCCCATTCACAGCTCACACTAACTAAGTAACTAACACCGACACTGCGATGAAGAAGCACACGGGGTCGTGACTGGCTGTATGAGGGGTTCTGTTTCTTTTTTTTTTTTTATGTTTTTTTCCACACACTGACAATGTGCCTTGACATCCGCATGACCACGATGATGCAAACGGCATTGCTTGTTTCAGAAACATATCTGAGAATAGAATTATCTTGGGAAGTCAGAGTAGCCTGATACTGAAGGTGCATACCACATACGACAACATCCACAGTTCGACCTTCACTGCATGTCACCGTTCTTCTCAATCATTTCTTGTCTTTTTCTGATAAATACAGAAAAAAACTTATTTGAAGAATGTAATTTATTCACACAGGTAACAGCATGTGTCCATTTGATCCTACTGGTTTCTCTGTGCAGGAGATATGAGACTGTAACTCATTCCCCCCGCTCCGTTCCAGGCCTGCCGTGACGAGAAATCTCAGCCTCAAAACTGCATGTCTCTTACAACTGCATGTCGGGACGCTTGCATCTCCGAGCTAACTGCCAATTATATTTTCCTGCTGCTCTCTTCACACTCTCACCACTCGTGCCTCCTTCTCTTTCATCAGGCCCACAGCGAGGAGATTTCCCGAGAGAGAAACGAGCGGCAGCGGCTGGAGCGGGACCTGGAAGAGGCGTCTAGGAGGCTGGCGATGGCACATCAGGATATCCGCAGACTCACCAATGAGCTGGATGCTGCCAAAAACAACAACCTAGACCCAAGTGGTATGTGGCAAAGACTTAAGAGTGCTAGACATTTAACAGCGTTAGAAAATACACAAGTTCAGCAGCTTATTAGTGCTAATATCTTACCAGCTAATCACATGGCAGCAACTCAGTGTATTTAGGCAGGTTTACTGAAGTTCAAACTGAGCATCAGAACGATGCTATCAAGTCAGTCTGAACTCAAATGTTTCTGGCACGTTCTGGTCGACTCTGGGTGAATTTATGTCACGAAGAATTGAGGCCGCTATTGTGGCAAATATTTCAAATATGTTTATAATCTCAGGGTCTGAGCTTCAAGGAACTGTCCAAGAAGTGGAAAGCCTGAGGAAGGAAGTGGACAAACTGAAACACTGTGGTGAGTGCCAGAGACTTTGTTTTTTGACAAGCCATTGAAATCTTTTGTGACTCTCAGTATTGAGAAAAATGTAAAACCTTCCTGTTTAGATTAATTACACACCCAGTGACAGGAATACTTTCATAAAATAGATTTAATCATTTTTTTAAATCGGTTTAGATAAAAGTAATGGATAGATATACGCTACATGACAGAGAAGTTGATCTAATTGAAACCTACTCTATGGATATACAAAGTCACTAACATAAAACTAGTCCTGATAAAAGATCCTGTTAGTTGTGCTTAATTGATTTACTTTTTAAAACACAGATATGATGAGTCTGCAGCGAACCAAAGAGCAAAACGAGAGACTTGACGCTGAGAACAGACTTCTGAGGGAGAGAGTGCGCATTATAGAGTCTGAGAAGAAAAATCTGCTGGACCAGGTTGGCATTCACTGAATTTATTTAATAAAATAAACGCTCACCAATATAATGTTGCAGCAGCTTAATATTGTTCGATTTACATTTGCCCAGATGACAACGAATGATGCAGCCAAAGAGAACAGTGACCCACCAAACAATGTGTCTGCCTCCTCAGCTCAAGAAAGGGATCACATTCACAAACGGTAAATACATAAATTCGTCAAGAACTACGTGAGTATCCCGTCTGCTCCCTCTGGCTTTAATCATCGTTATTCTGCTGTGTTAGGTGTCTTGAGGAAGTGGAAGACGGACTTGTGCAGGTGAGAGAGCTGCAGCGCCAACTCCAGAAGCTGCGCAAGGAACAGGAAGAGCTGGAGGAGAGGAACGAGGAGCTGGAGTCCCTGCTGGGGGAGAATCAGAACGCCAGCAAGGAGGAGAGGCATCGCCATGAGGGAGAACTGGAGGGACTGCATAGGAGGGTAATGAGCAGCTGACCGATTTCTCACTCTCAGCATTGCTTTGTATTTTTAAACTGCATAAAAATAGGAGGGATTGTTCACTGATATCTGTTCTTGATTAGAAACACTTCAACTGACAGACAGACAAACAGTCGTGTATCTAATGAGTGAGTAATAATCTTAATTGCTCATGCAGATCAAAAGCCTAGAGGCAGAGCTGAAGAAGCAGGATGTCCAAGAGAAAAAGCAGAAGAATGGAGAAGAGGTCAAAACCACTGAGTCTTACTTACAGTTGGTGAGAAATGACTTATCAGTATTATTAATGGTTCCACTGTGCCAACATATTAAGAAACGGATTGTTCCTGTTGAAGCACAAAGAGGTGTAATACTGACAAATAAAAGTGCTGCATACTGAACTGACACCCAAAGCCCAAAATAATTGGATTTACCTTAAAATATAATTTTTTACCGTGACTTTCCATGACTATCGGCTTGCGGAGATTAAATGGCGGTGCATTACACAAGAGTTTAAACATTTTCATGGCTCAGTGCATCTATAAATGCTTTTACCTTTCACAAAGCACCTACGGGACAGCAGCCAGGAGAGACTGGCTCTGCTAGAGGCTCGTCTGACCGAGGAGAAGGACTGGAGGAAGCAGCTGGAGTTGGACCTCAGTGCTGCTCAGGCTGCTCTCAAAAAAGATAAGGAGGTAGACCCCTTTTAGGAGTTCAGTCCTGAGTTATTGTTGTATTTAACAGAAAATGTGTATTATTCACCCATTCTCTGCTCTACAGGCTTTGCAGATAGGTGAGCGGGAGCTGAAGAAACTGAGACTTGAAGTTAATAGCCTTCAGACAGAATGCCAACAGGGGAAAACACTTATCAAGAGCCTCACACAAGTCAAAGGGGAAAAAGCAGTTCTGGAGGAAAAGGTATTGCGCACCTTCATCAGTCATCAGTTAAATGTGATGAAAGGTTTAAATCATTGTAAATAAACAGAAACATTTAAATAAAAGTGAAAATTCATTAAAAATATGGTAAAGAAAATATACACTGTTAGAAAACTTGAGTGCATAGTATAGTACATAGTACATGAAAACAGATAAAGAAATTGTCCATTGTCAACAGATCTTAATAAACCTGGCCCTGTGACGCATAACGAACATAAATATGAATGAAGAGCATGCATTATTTAGACATTACTCCCTCCAATGTGAGTTTCACACCATATTTCTGTCTTCATCTCTCTCTCTGTCAGGTGGCCCAGATGGAGCGTGCCCACAGCAGACTCCAGAAGGAGCTGGAAGGCTACAAAGAAAGTCACCAGACCCAGGAGCACCTGAGGGACAACAGGCTTCAGGTCGACCAGCTTCAGGCTGACCGGCGGGCGGCCGAACTCGGCAGCCTGCAGACAGCACACAACACCCTCAGGTTGTTTTCAGTGTACCGGTCACAGTGCAAAAACACAGTTGGTTGAAAGATATCAGTGTAGAGGGATTTATAGCACTGTCACATTGTGTATTTAAGGTATATCTTTTTTTTTTCATGGCCAGTCACCTGATAAGACTGGAGCTTACTCGGTTTGCATACATGTGCATATTTTCCAGAGATGAGATGGCCTCTGAGCGGCTGCAGACTGCGAAGCTCCAGGCGCAGCTAAGCTCCAGTGTTCAGGAGAAGCTGGCGGCCGAGGGGGAAAGAGAGAGACTGGAACTGGAGATACAGCGACTCAATAAGCAGGTCCAGCGGCTTCAAGAGCAGCTGTCTTCTACAAAGGAAGCGCTCAGTAGCAGCCAGAAGCATGAGTTGCACACAGCTCATATAGAATCTCGGCTCAGTCCAGAGGAGAAGAGCAAGGATGAGTGTTTGGATCAGGTAACCGTTCTGGTTCCTTTGACTAAGTTGTGCATTGTAAAACTCATTGTTTAGATGTTGAGAAAGTGGGGCAACAACGTAGAGGAGGGATAATCTCCTCTACCTCAGCTGTCCAGATTTGAGGCTTTTGAGTAAAGCTCTGGAGAAATCTTTTCTTCAACTGAGTTTTTTCCGTGAAAATGAAGGCAATCAGAAAGAGAATTTCCTCTGCCAGGATCATATATGATTCATATATATCTATGTTTGTGTGTGTTGTGTTTATAGCTTTCATGTTTGAAGCAGGAGCTGAGTCATCTGCAGAATAAGCTTGGGGAGGAGCGGCAGCTGGCCTGTCAGCACAAAATGGCCCTTCAGGCTCAGGTCGATGAAGCCCAGGCACGTATCAAGGTATGAACGATCATAACGTACCCTTAGCCTTAAAGCCACAAAATTAGTTTCTGTATTTTTGAGTTTTAGTTTATAAAATGACGGGTTTTCGTTCTGTGACAGGCCTTTAGTCTACAGACAATCTGAAATATCATAACCACATTAATCAGAATGTAGTGAGGATAATCGAAAGGCAAATATTTCAAATAGGCATGTCTACAAGACAAGATGAGATAATCCTTTAATTTATCTCACTATAGGTTTGCCTGTAGCTTTCTGGTAGACTTTCTCTTTTTCTATTCATAAAAACATTTGTTAATGATTAAAGATAATTTTGATTATCTTTGATTAATGTTCAATTAATGTGGTTATTATCCGATTAAAGTTAATGATGAAACACAAAAGCTTCCGGTTTCAGTGGTGCATCACGCTTTGTATGGAAATTTATG
Source organism: Chelon labrosus (assembly GCF_963514085.1). Taxonomy (NCBI): domain Eukaryota; kingdom Metazoa; phylum Chordata; class Actinopteri; order Mugiliformes; family Mugilidae; genus Chelon; species Chelon labrosus. The sequence goes on from NC_140360.1 coordinate 9,345,787, forward strand.
GAAGGAACATATGATTCAGAAACACCCCAACACTGATTATTGTTTCTATCTTCAGTCTCAAGACTCAGTGCTGGGTCAGAAGGCAGAGGAGGCGAAACAGATGAAGCAAGACCTGCAGAGGGCCCAGAGCCTGTTTACCTCTGCAGAGAGAGAGCTGCGCTATGAGAAGGAGAAAAACATGGACCTGAAGAGACACAACGCTCTGCTGGACCAGGAAAAACTCAAGGTTGTCATTTAATTAACACACTGGAATTTCCGGACTGCCTCTGACATTTATCACCCTGTCATCGTCTTAGTCATTCTCTTAGTCGCTCGGTAAATTTACAGTGATGTTGAACATTTACAGTTTCACATCGTGAACAATTGTGAAACTGACGTGAACTGCAACAGAACATGCATATAGTTGTTTTACTGATATGTAGTGGTTAAGCTGGTCGCTCAGTTCTCTCTCTTTTTTCAGCTTTGTGCAGAACTGAAGCAGGTCCAAACCAAGCTGGTTCAGGCGGAGCAGAAAGTTCAGAGTCAGACGGCCGAGTGTGAACGGCATCAGCAGAAAATCAGGGAGCTGGAGCTGGAACTGGCACGCACCAGCACGAACCGCAGCGCCAACAACAATCTGCAGGAGGACCTGCAGGCCGAGAGGGCACGGCTCATTGCTGCCGACAAGAAGGTCGGTGGTGTTTCTGTGTTACGGTGTCACAGATTATTTTCTGGTGCTGTAGCGACACGAATTCTGTCTAATCTGGTGATATATCTCAATCTCTTGCTTTGTCAAGAAGCATGTGTTTTACTTGTAATTACACATTTCTTTTTTACGACATGGTTAGGGTAGCAAACAAAGAAGTGGTGGATTTAGTGACCAGCTTTATCGTATTGGTTATCTCTGGTTAGGTTTAGTGAAGCCCGTTCACACAAAGAGAGAGTTAGACTAAAATTAACTTGTGATCAAAGCCCCAGGCGACTTTTGGTTTCTGTGAAATCACCTACATACTGAGCCCTTAATGAGACGTGCTTAAAAGTAATCCTAAATATTCACTATACAAAAGAAGCTCTTTCCCTCTAGCTTATAAAGAAAACTAGTAGGAGCTAGTAGGAAGAAGGCGAAACTTGCTCTGCGTGACTTGGCATAGCTCTTTTTCAGCATTATTTGCCAACGTTATTGAGAGTTTCTATCGGACACCTTCAGGAACTCCTGGCATGCTTTGGAAATCCATGGGAGGTTGGAAGCACTTGTCTGTTTGTCTCACTGAGTGAAGCCTTTGGCTCTATGTGCTGGCAGGTGTTGGAGCTTCAGCAACAGCTAAAGAGTGCCCAGCACCAGCTGCGTGTGGAGGAAGCCCGGGCCGGTGAGAGCAGCCGCCTGGAGAGGGACAGTAGGGATCTGTCTGACACTCTGTCAGCCCTGAGAGCCCAGCAGCAGGAAGAGCACATTACCAGGTCACACAAACCAGTTTGACTCAGTCCCTCCAGTGGTGCAGCAATAATCCACAACCTTTCTCCACTGTTCTGACATAAATCGCGTATAAGCCGTCACCTGCTGTTTTCTTTACCCTCCATCCATCATTTCGTTCGCAGGAAGCTGTTAGAGCAGCGCGAGGATGAGCTGCAGCAGCAGGTGCGCTCCTTGAGGCTGAAGGAGGCCTCCCTGACCAGGACAAACACAGAGCTCCACCACCGCGTCCAGCAGCTGGACACTCGTCTGTCAGTCCTGGAGACTGAGCTCTGCAAGGCTAGAGAGGAGGTGAGGACTGATGTAGAACAGTTCAGCAAATGTCTTAGCTGCTTACAGGGTCAAAAAATAGTTTTTGAAATGTTGCTGAAATGTGAATCTCACCTTATATCCTTAGTACATTTTTGTCTGCACTCAGCGTTCTCTTCAAAAATGAAATGGTTCTGAAAGGCAGTACACAGTCTTGACATATAATATGACATATGAGAGGCACTTAATGACAGTTAATGTCTGCGCCGCAAAAGGTGTGTAGTGGTGTCTTAATTTAAATGTTTAAATGTACTGTATGTACAGGCGAAAGACAGCCAGAAGTCAAGCCAAAGACTGGAGGAGCTGCTGGTGGTCAGTCAGCAGGAGTGTGACAGGCTGCAAGGGGAGCTACAGCAGGTTCTCCTCCAACTTGATGCACACGTCAGGTACGACACTGGAGCTTGGCTTAGCCATGGTGTAATCCAGTGGTTTTCAAAGTTCCCTGGGGAGCCGCCAGGGGGCGCTAGGGGGGCCTCAGACAATTGGAGGGAAGACGAGGGGAAAAAAAATAGAAAAATGAAAATTATTTGTAACCATTATTATAAAATATGATCTAATTATTTTTTAAATCATTATCATAAAACATAATTATTAATAATACATCATATCTAAATGTTATTTGCCATGCTCATCTTTCTGATTCCCTGCCAGTCAAAACATCGTTCATGACCTCATAATCTGTAGACCTGGCGGTTTGCGCCATTTATCAAGCTGCTTTGCTCCTCAAGCTAGCGTGTAGCTAGCGCAAAATGGACAGGTTTTTGACCAGAAAGAGAACAAAGGTACATACCAGACGTGGAGGACACTGCTGCAAAAAAACCTAAATGTAATAATTATTGAATAGTGAATAAAAGTAAGAAAAAGCATTATAAAAGATGTTTCTTTACATATTTTGTAGCATTGTCTGTAGGTTTGCAAAGGGGGTCCCCGGCCAGAAGCTAATGCTGTTTGGGGGGCCTTGGCACGGAAAAGTTTGGGAACCCCTGTTGTAATCAGAGATTACGTCACCTGAACTTGCAGCTCTACTAAAATCTGCTAATGTCCTTATTCTCGACCAAACAAGGAAGTACGACGAAAAGCAGAGTCAGCACAAGATCAAGCTGCGTCAGGCCAAGCAGGTGTTTCTTAAAGCGACAGCGCAGAGAGACTGCACCATCCAAAAACTGGAGAACGACCTGGCGCTGGCCTCCAGCCTTTCACACAAGGTCACAAATATGACGCTGGATGCTGTTTTGTGTTTTAAATAGTCCACACGGTATTTATTCTCATGCTTTTCTAAAATGTCTCTATTTTTTTTTTCCTTCTTTTCTGCCCTGGCGGCTTTTAGGAGAAAGAGAGGATCCATACAGTGATGGATCAAAATGAGAAGCTCTTGGAGGAGAAGAGGGAACTGTTGCGGAAAATAAGCGAGGCAGAGGAAATGGGAAGCAATGGCATGAGGACTGCCTCAACAGTCCAACACAGGTATCTTTATGAATCCCTGTTTACATACATGCATGTACCTGCTGGATGACCGAAATGAAATTTGCACATCTCTCTTTGCTGAGAAATATTTGAATTGTTATCTCTTAGCCTAAAGTGACATTATGTTAGCAAGTACATAAAGGTGAACGAGTGAACTGTGTGAACTGACGACGTTTCTTGATCCATTTTAGAGTCAACGTTTTGGAAGTGGAAAACAGACAACTGCAGGAGCAAACGCTGAAGCTGTCCAATCAAGTGAGGTCCTTGGAGCGAGCCCTGAGGAACGTCCAGTCATTCTACAGCTTGGAGGTAGCACAATATTCGCCTTTATGCCACCCAAAAAATTCTTTACTGTTTCAGTTTGTATGTTTAGTATTGTGCTATGAAGTGTACAAATGGTTAGCACGTGTCTGTATTGTAATAAAAGCCTCTGCTTTATAAATAATGGTTCAAATGCTCAACAGAATGCCAAAAAAGTGCTCCCTGCTGAAAGTCTCTCTGAAGGATTCCTACATACATCTGCTCTAAGGTAAGGCAGCTTTGAGGTGACGAAAAGGCGTGTTGATGTGATGTGTTGATTGATATTTGCAGTGTGGCGGTTAGTTTCTCATCAGTTCTTTGTCGTATTGTCAGTCTGACGTCAGGTTCCTGCGACCCACTGGACATCCTGGACGCGATCTGTCGCGCGAAGATGGGTGAGCGCTCGGCGGTCAACAGCACTCGGACGCCTTTCTCCACGCACCAGCCGTCAGAGCAGGGATACCTGAATCTCACTTCCCCGCTGCTTCCTCCGACCTCCGCCAAAGCCACGGAGGAGAGCTCTAATAACAGCGACCAGGTATGAGGGGCAGGACGGTATATGGTGCATCGGGCTACCACAGAAGATGACTGCTGTTAAGTATTATACATTAACATCCACCGCTTCCACTGCAAAACAAAAACAAAAACAATCTGATTCAAGTCATTAAAAAAAAAAAAATACGTAGAATGCAAATAATCCATATTAAAAGACAGTAATAATGAAAGGGAGCTTCCACTGTAGTTCTGCTCAGGGTGATATCTCTGTCATATTTGAAAGCAGATCCTTCTTTTGGATTGTGTTTCAATCCATGGTTGAAAGTGTGAGCGAAAACTGAGGGATTTGTTTTAACAGAAAGCCCGTGCAAGTGTCAATCAGATATTTTTTATTATGTATCATAAAGGAAACCAGAGGGAATGGGAGATTTTGAAGCCAAACATGTGGCATTATCTTGCTTGTACATGCCTGGGGAGACGGTCAGTTGCTTGCACCTGCACACCAAAGCAAATCAGAATGACTGACATGTTCGTTTATGGTGTAACAACTGTTTGTTTTATTTTTTTTTATGTATGTAGACTGAGACGATGTACTTCACAAAATATCACGAGGGATATTTGAGTTGAGGTTTAAACTGAGCACTTTATAACAAGTATTACTTGTGTTTACATTTGGGAAAATGTAGCAGTGGAACGGAGATGAACGGTACGAGAGAAATTATTCCCAAATTAAATTGAATCTTGGCAGTGTTTTAAAATGCCTATAGAGATGTATATTTATGATTGTACTGTGTCAAAAATATCATACAGTATCAACACAGGAAAACGTTGTGGTACATGGATGGTACATATTGGGTCACTGCTTTGTTAGATGCAAACACTCCCGTATTTACAAGTTTTGCTATAAGAAAAAAAAAAACAAACAAGAAATGCAGTCAGGAAAAGCCACAGAATATTTTGAATTTCCTTTTTTATAACATAAGAGGTTTCCTCCAGGGACACTATGTCAGTACTTCAGCCACAAATACCATCAGCAGAGAGATGTGTGTGTTTATACATGGTATTAAATACATATACCACTTCTGTTATTTTGTACTAAACAGAATGGAAACAGGTTGTCTTCAGTTGTGTTTTCAATGTGCCTGAAACGGTGAAGGGTTTAATCTTATCCTGCTGCTGCTGCTCCTGCTGCGTGAATACGTCCAATAACAGAAGCCTGTTTGAAAAAGAGACCCTGAAACTTGTTTGCTGTATTTGTAAGAAAACTTTTTTTTTTTTTTTTAAATATAAAACTTATTTTCGTAAATAAAAATTATAATGCTTGTCGTTTTTCCATACGTTTCATTCTGCCGATACAGCTTTTAGCACAAAACCAGGAAAAATCCGCTTAATTTATAACAGTCTGTTTATTAAACAAGGTAAAGATACAAAGCTTTTTTTTCCTTTTCTCTTTTAAACATTGATAACCTTAGTTTAACTCCTCAGTCTTGGCTGTGCATATTTAGTCGTCTAGAAACTGTATATGAAACCACAATGCAAGACAGGAAAAAAGTGTAATAAATCTACGCATTATCTTTTCATAGAGAACATGGGTTAAACAGTTATACAGATTACAGCTCAGGAACTCCATGCGGAAGAAAAATGAATTAAAAAAAAAAATAAAATAAATGTTTACACGACTGAATACTGCCGAACACAATACAGAGTAATGGAAATGGGATGATAAAACAGTTAAGGCTTACATGTAAATAACTGATATAAAACGTGAATATTAATAACATACAGGTAGACTAAAATAATTACAGTAAGCTCATACATAAACCTTTACAAAACCCAAACAGAACGTGTTTATGAAAACTGAAAAATAGGTACTATAAATGAGTAACATGTTTTACAGTACAGCAACATGTACATTTTCCCCATTATCTCATTAAGAGAGAGTAAAGTCGAAGAGGCAGGGTCTGTTGTTGGCGTAAATGTCTGTTTTCAGGCCAGTGGCTCGAGTAATAAGTTTTTATTCTTTTGAAAACATACTATATACTGTATATGTATTTTACATTATTCTCAGTTCCATCTCAAATGCAACGCCTAGCCGTAGCACCTTTTTTATCCGAAGTGCCCTGAAGAATACAGGGTACCCTATTAGTACCATTCAGAGGTTACAGTTACAGTAAAAGTCCAACAAACAATACTGCGTACAAAGAATACTAAAGAAATAAAAAATAAGATTCACCTCTGCATGAACTCATAACATAGGCCTACTGAATATGACTTACAGTATACTGCAGTTTATTCCAAACGGGTAAAGCTTATTAAAGATTTAAAAACAAAACAAAAAAAATAATAAAAATAATTAATCGGTGGGTTAAAGTAGCTGTACAATTACTTCACATTTTGGTCCGATGTTTAAATTTAATTTCAGCTGATGTAGAGAGTAGAGCTGGCGCTGAGACGCGTGCAACAAACTCTAAAACCCTATGCTTCTAGTTGTTAGGAAATAATAAGTCAAAGCTCGACTGAATAAGGGAAAGCAGACAAACACTATCAGCGAGATTTGCTTTCTCCTGAAACCTCGACAAGGTTCATATATGGCACTAACTACTGGGAGAAAAACTGAAAAACAAAAAGTAAAAGCAGTGTTTCTTTGATCATAGGTCACGATCGTAAAGGTGCCGTCAAATATGGAGTGAAAGATTTAGGAAATATAAAAAAACAAAAAAACATTCATCTTTCTTTCCCGTCTGTGTTGCTCTGTTTTTTTTATTTATTATTTTTTTTTTTTAGCCTCCTCGAAGTCAATAACGCAACTCCTTAATACAATCATTACATGTTTTAAATTGTCTTCTACCGATTGCCTTTCTCCAAATTTAGAGGACCCTGTAAATCTGTACAAAAACGTGATGTAAAACGAAGAAAGTAACAGAAACGACTGTCATTTGCACACAGTCAGTACTCTTAGCTGCCACAAGTAATGCCCTCTGGCATTTAGTTTTATCCAACGAGATTGAAATAATTTGAGCCAAAACCACGAGGCCTAAAAGTGCTTTAAGATTATCTTTGGATGTCTCCAGAATACACCCAGCAAAGATTTATTTTCTTTCTTTCTTTTTTTTTTTTAATTTCTCAATTGTTTTTATAAGGGCAAACATCATCTGGCACATTTTGGAAACCCATTTGATGGAAGAGGAAACTTAAGAACGCAACGACAACATTTCTAATGGCCAATGCATCCGGCGGTTTACATGACGCTTACGAAAGTGCTTATTAAATCTGACGCAAGACATTCTTTGCTGCTCGACCGCTGTCTGGACAACCTCTAGCTGTGCGGTTACATTCACAATATAACGCGGCGCTCGTTTCCGACAGACGGCCCGTGTCCAGACGGATGGAGGCAGTCCGTTTACTGAATCTAACACCGAATGCTTATGTCAGCTGTCATAATGCTAATGTAAGCCTTATGTAGATGGCCGTGGGTGCAGGGCCTCATAAGCTCCAGCCGAACGCCCGCTCCGGATCTTGCTGCTGAACGTCCAGGGAGCTCAGATGAGGGAGATGCGTATGGGGATGCTGGGGGACTCAGTCCTCTGGGGCGACTGGTGGCTCACTAGGTGCTCCACCACCGTGTGTTTGGACATGTGCTTCATAAGGTAGGTCTCCTACAAAGACAATGAAACACACAGAAATCAGAAATCGGGACATTGGTTTGACAAACATAATTACTCTAATTAAACTAATGTGAACATTTGTTCAGTCGTCCTGGTTGTATGCCTCCACTAACAAGTCAAGCTGCATTTTCCATCCAGACCCATTTAGTGAAGATGGAGGTCAGAGAAGCAGATTTTAGGACTTTAAGGTCACTAGTTCAAATCTCTTCGACATCCTCGACCTTGAGTAAGTACCTTAAATCCCTAAAACAGTGTTCCTCACTTCAGTGTACAAATGGATGGGTTAAATGAGATTTAATTTCCCCATGAGGGAGTAATAAAGGAGAACAAAACTTGTTGGACAACTAATAGCAATGTTGGGGCCCAGTAGATTTAGTTTAACTGTTAAAACGTGTTATTTTTTTTTGCATTTACAGATGTATAGTTGTAAGTTGAGGTTTACAGGAACTGACCCTACATAAAAACTGGTTAAAAGACTAGCAATTTTATCATATCAGTTAGGGATGTCCCGATCAGGTTTTTTTGTCCCCGAGTCCGAGTCCGAGTCATTTGATTTTGAGTATCTGCCGATACCGAGTCCCGATCCGATACTTCTACAGTACATTAAAAAAAAATGAAGAACAGCGAAGAAACAGATCCAGGATAAAATATCTCCACACCGCAGACATATTCGCGCCACTAGCTTGAAGTTGCTGCCGTGTTCTGCTTCCTTTACAGCACGCAGCAAAGTGACGTCATGCCGCATACGTTGTTTCTGTGTGGAGTTGAGACGGTCTGACTCTGTACCACCACATAACAGCAAATACTAAGCTGTTATTTTTCCCATTTGTTTCGAAATATTATAGATCTGATAAAAAAAATAATGAGAATAAATATAAATATATATATATATATATATATTCGATCCCTGATCGGGATGTAACGTCCGATTCCGATCGAGTCTGAAACCACTTGATCGACCCCGATTTCCGATCACGTGATCGGATCGGGACGTCCCCAATATCAGTGGTATATTTGTATTCTACTGTCTTTCATTCTGCTTTAATTTATGTTAAGGTAATTTATTTTCTTTGTAGAAAAACAGGAACATGTTGGAAAAAGAGGCTGTATAGTTAGTTATAGCAAAAATAGTCCCTAATAAAAATAAATAAACAAATAAATAAAATCCTAGCAACGTTTCCATTGTCGCTAACGTTAGCTGTTAGCTGGTAGCCGACGTTGGTCAGCCCCCCAGCATGGCTATTGTCTGTGTAACCTAGCAACTGACTGGTCAGAACTGGAAGCCCTAACAAAGCTTCAGCAAGGTAAAAGGTGTTTGTTTATGCAGAGCGTTGTGATGTAACAGTGACACTGATATTTGACCTTTTACATAGAGACGTCATCAATGTTTCCTCTTAGACATTTGAGTAACAAAATTTTTCTCCAACAAATGAATCATCAAGAATCTGTGACTCAAACGTCACTGTGACTCCGCAAAACAAGCCAAATTGGAACAAAGTCAACCACAAAGGACAACCTCGAAAACAAAATGTCTACACCCAGTCGCTAGCTCTGAGGCGTAAAAACACTTCCTTTTTTTTTTTTTTTGTTCGGGAAGAAAACTCAATTGTTAAATGTCACCAATAGGAAACTTCACTACAGCTAACAAACAACCTGCGTATTACTCACTGAGGTGTATGCCCGGCCGCACATGCTACAGCAGTAGGCCTTAGCGTTTTTGATGGCATGCGCTGACAAGTGGATCTGCAATGATGCGGAGTCTGAGTAGGCACGGTAGCAGTTAGGACATTTATACGGCTTGTCTTTATTGTGCTGCCTCTGATGAGACTGTTGGGGAAGAAGAAGAAGAAGAAGCACAGATGAGAGTCAAGAGAGCGGCGCACTTATAACTTTTGACGGTTCTGAATTTAAACAGTTTTTACTGACCTGGAGATTGGACAGCTGGGTAAAAGCCTTTTCACATCCGGGGTGAGCACATTTATAAGGCCTATCGCCAGTGTGGATTCTGTGGAAAGAGAAGCCAGTAAAATAAAATGTGTCGTGACAAAGGTGATGACTGTGGTCGAACAGCAGATTTAACTTATAGATAGAGATAGAGATACACAGGGAAAAGAGAATTTGATAAAACCATTTCAAAATCCCTGCTTTGTGTTTAACAGCCTGACTGACCTGGTATGCTGTTGCAGGTGTGACAGCTGACGGAACGAGTTCTCGCAGTAGGAGCAGTGGTAGGGTTTGATCCCCAGGTGGATGCGCAGGTGCTGGGACAGGTAGGAGGCGTTGGCGAACGTCTTGGAGCAGTGGGGACACTTGTGCGGTTTGGCCTCTGTGTGGGACTTGGAGTGAATCTGCATCTCTGACTTGGTTAAGAAGGTGAGCGGGCAGACTTTGCATCTTGGCGAGAAAAAGAGACCGAGACAGGATCGCGTCAGACTCGCATTTGTTCAGATCTACAGCCTTAGAGAGACTACGCAGCAAAACAACGCTATTTGCCACGTTACAGTACATTTAAAAGAAGATGATTAGTGATTTAGTATCAAGTCTGGCAGCTGGAAGTCAGATCATTTAGATCATGATGCAACTTACTGACTCCTCGTTGAGTCTCAAATTAAGTATCCTTCATCCTTCACCAACCTCAGCGTCTAGACTTGTCCTGACCTATCACCTTCTATCATTTTTTACTGGGTTCTCTGGAGATGCTGCTTATTATCAGACATCAGGGGTAATTTAGCAATTACACCAAACTTTTCTCTTATTAAGGTATCCCCTCAGATGAAAAAGAAGGGTTCATATTATCATTAAGTCTCAGCGTACGCCTCAGTGATCTACAGTTTAACCAAATCACAATTAAATCTGTAAATTGGCTTCGCAAGAGGAGCTCCAAAATAAAAACGTCCTCCCCTGTGAGATGCACCAAAAGCTTAAAAGCAACAGAAGCAGCTTCCTGTGTCCAACCTGTAGGTTTTGCCCTCTTTGGGTGCAATAGTGACACAGCCTTGGTCCGCCAGGATAGGGTATGGCACCACTAGCAGAGGACCGGATGTGTTTTCAGCTTTGATCTTCTTCCTTCCCCGCGGTGCCTTTGGTGGGGGGCCCAACAGTCCTGCCAGGCCTCCGGCCTTCATGTGGTCCATGCCGGGGCCGCTGGCCAGCCCGGAGATGATGTTCACAGATGGAGCGCCGCCCAGGCGGTTCTGGCTGCTGGAGGTTGGAGTTGTGGGAGTCAGGGCCTCCGAGGTGCTGTGGCTGTCCGGTCGAGATGAAGGAGCCAGACCTGTGGAGGTGGGAAGCAGAACTACATTAGCACGTACAGTAAAGGTTACAAACAAAACTACACATGTGCAGCTTCACAAATGTTTGTACAAACTTAGGCACTTCATACACGTTTCAATTATACTCAGTTGTAGCTTCTTTGCTATGTTGTTCTACTCCTCCGGGCAGCAACTAACTCCCATTAACATCCATCTTTTATAATCAGACTCTCAGGTTGAGTTGTGCAATCCATTCCACAGCCACTCTTAAAACACTGGGATGAATATCTGGGTGTCATAGGAAGGGGCTTTGGGACTGTGATAGTCATTTAAACTTTTCCTGGAAGCCAGTGCTGCACTTGAAAGTGACAGAAACGGTTGTGTAAATAAATTTAAAAAGGGAGCAGAGCAAGAACCCTGCTTACTTTTTCACCCCAGCAAACTTGGCCAATCTAAGGCCAGTGTTTAACTGTCTGTTTATGAATGCTAAAGAATTTAAGAATAGACTTTGAGAGGTGTTTCTCCGTTCGACAAGTTGACATGCTGAATGTACGTCTTATTTACCCGCTTCCATGGCTTCAGCAGCTTAACTGTATCCCACTTCTGTCAGTTCAAACAACACTGGCTGAATGTTTTGCTGACTTGTTCCCATGCCGACAGACTTAGTGACTGCGGTACCTGAGCGATGGTTGACCCGTCCAGTTTGCTCACCGAGCTGCCTCATGTGCCAGTCTTCCCATAATCCTTTAGCCTTGACTGCTGACTTGTCGTCCATATTTCCATCTGGAAATCAAGGTGGTGGTGATTAATTGGTAAACGGTACATATTCTTGTAAAACAGACATATTTCTGAATCAAATGTCGGAAAATTAAGGAAATTAAACAACGATTAAGGAAAAACAGCCCCAGACATTTAAGATGCGTATCAGATTGTAGCTCATTAACTTCGCCCTGGAGAATAAATAGCCTACACATGACTGTAAATCCTATCCTATCCAGGATCTCAATGCTAATGTTCACTTGTGTCTGCACGCTGAATGTACCACTGTTCAATGTCTAGGCCTAAAAACAACGGATTGAAGACTCTACCTGGTCCGGAACTGGAGGCGGGACGAGCGTGCAGGGCAATGTCCGGCTGTCCGGAGCCCTGCTGCTGCGGGTGGTGGCCCGGCACCTGCTGCGGCTTCTGCACCGACATGCCATGCTGAGAGCTACCGTCCGGGGTGGAGGTGGGCACCAGTAAAGACTGCTGAGAAGGGGTGGAGGTAGGCGGCAGGTGCAGGGGTCGAATCTTCTCAGCCATCAACTGCTCCTTGATCTTGTTAATGAGGACCAGGTTATCCAGCTGAAAGGGTTAACGGTTCATGCTCAAAAGTAAACAGCCACCGTGTGTGAATGTCGTTCATGCCAACGAAATACACATCGCAAGAGGGAAAACATTAACCAGACACATAATACAGGTTTAATTTTCTTTTCTTTTTTAAAATCTACGAGAATGAACAACTTCTCAGACTGAAGTTTAATGGCTGAAAAGACATTCACACATGGAATCAAATGGCAGTGAAAGGCGAATAATGTCTTAGTAGTTACACGTTAAAAGTGGACTTACCTGGCCTGGCATGGAGGGCGGGGGCGGCCAGAAATACGGGTTGTTAAATCGAGGCTCTGCCATCCTGAAGCGAATGACATTTACGTTACTTCAGGTAAGGGGAAAGTGTTAACACATTCTGACCAAAACCAGTAAGCAGAGACGGGTTAGGCCGACAAACTGACTCTCACTTAGACTGAAGATGAAAACTGCACCTTGACACCGTAAACACCTTCAAACACATGTGTCTGGTTTCAGGTTTCATGTAGACAGGGTGAGCATTTCATTTAAATTAAGTGTACACATTTAAATGACTCAGCAACTTCCAGGCTTGACGGTTTCAATTTAAAGTCTTAACAATAATGTGTAATTTTGCTCAAAGTGCTCCAACTTATCCACTAAGGACTGATTTTGTTAAGAAAGTCTGCAGATATGGGTACCTGGTTATATTGGGAGTTAACCTGCAATTGGTGGGGTTCCTCCCCAAGAAAAAAAAATCTAATTTAAAACTGATTTCCTGCATTTTTTACACCATCTAAACTCTTGGATTAAGTGAACAAACAGCTGCCTGCAGCACTTTAGTTAGCCGAATTAAGACACAGAGCGTCCTCCATAGACATGGTAACTCATTCGCACCCTTGCCTGTTGCGACTGGGGAGAGGCAGAGGACTTTTAAATATATATATTTCTCTTTTTCATCCCGATTGTCCTAAATAACACCAGTGCACGGTGCTGCCTCTTTTTGTGTTGCACCTGCTCCAGTTATTAATATAATATTTAAAGCCATCTCCTGACGCTCTCCGTTTTTGCTTCTTCCGGGAAACCCGTGTAATCTGCACGGCCCTACATCTTGATCACGTATAAGCTGTTATACACGTTTCCATAGGTTTTGCAAATTCTGATGTCTGATGGTAGCCAGGTTTCCAGATCGTCTACGAAACGCAAGCCACATGGTGCACAAGCAGGCAGCTCAGTTTGAATGCTGAATGAATGAGTAAGCTAACTTAGCTTGTTTCATTCCACCTCTTCACCTCCCACCTCCAAATTTAAGCAGTTGATTTTTATCAGAGACAGATTTTTAATGTGAAAAGCGTCGACTGCATCTGTGCCACGCGTAGACTGTATATAACCGACGGACGTCACCCAAAACGGTTTGTGGACTAATGTTTCGAAGACTCGAGATTGCCATCTTTTCGAGCAAAGGAGCACAGGAGGAGCTTGGGTGGACAGATGGGTTATTAAGCCGGGCTCGCCTTCAGACACACCTCTATCTCAGGCCTGATATCTATTTAATACGGATAAGGAAATGTAGTGACTTTGTGGTGACTTCCCACTTTTCAGACCCGTGCGCTACCTCATCTCTGTCACGTACCACAACCACATCTTATCAGAAAGCTATTAGATGTTACTTTTGATTTTTTTTTTCCAGGCCTATGAGTACAGTTTGGGTTTTTAATGTTGACCGTCCTCACCGCAGGCATGTGTGTTACGCATTAAGTTGTGATTAGAGATAAATGGAACGCTGTCTTGTGGTTTTAAAACGCTTTGAAAATGTGTCATCGCGTCTAAGGAGCTGACTAATTCTGTCCAAAAAACCAAACTTTTTAAGAAGGACTCGCTACTTTATTTGAAAATGCGCAACACTTGCCATATAAAAATCTTAACTTCAAGGTTCGGTGTACTGGGATTGCCCCCATGTTTCAAGACTTTCTTTGCTCATCTAAATGAAAACTTGAGCAAAAGCCACGTATAGGGGAAAATCTATGAGTGGTTATTTAGATTTTAAAATTCAGATATAATAAGTACATTTTTGTATTATTAATCAGGTGAGAGTTGTCTTTGTAAAAAGTGTCTAGGCGTATAATTTGCTCTATTAAATGCTCAGTGTGTGTGTGTAAATTAGGCCTACAGGTTCACATTTAAATTGCATCCAAATGCATTAGTCTAGCAGAGCCCTAGCCGTTTAGCTTGTGCACTAAGCTCCTCTGCTCCTTTTGTCTGAATTCCTTGAAAATAAGTGGACGTCGCTTTAAATGTTCACATCAACGCAGAAGAGGGAAGGGGGAAAAAAAAAAAAAAAAAAACTTTCCCTTCTTTGACTTTTTCGGACATGTCTGCTGTCTGAGAGCACCTCTGGACTCGGACCGACGGGAGGTTTTGCGCGGATCGAGCCTCTCGGTGCGCCCCAGACATTCTCAGACAGTTTTCTTAAAACATTTCCAGACAAAAGAGAAACAAAAATGGCAGCCTTATTTTTATAAGGCGGGACGCCATATTCTGCAGACCCCAAAAAATTTTTTAGGAGCAGGAACATCTTGTGGCGAGGAAGGTGCCGGGGGACGAGGGAGCGGGGACGAGGCGCACACAAAAGTGTGTTTATCATGTCAAAGGCATGAATGATTGTTTACGGCGAAATGCAGGTTTGAATAGCCCGGCCTCCCCACCTCTTAAAAAAACTGACACTTCCTACAACAACCATGCCCTGCAAAAAAAAAAAAAAAAAAAAAAAACAGCACGGAAACGGACAAGCTCGGCTCACTACACCCGCTATTAAAATATATAACCGTAGCGATGCGTTGAGGTCAAAATACAACCGGCGCACAATGCCTCGTCCCCCGAAAGGCGCCGTGCCATCTTGAGCAAATTTCACTTTTAGGGCTGCTTTTTCCACATTCTGTAACTTTTGGGACGAATCAAAGGACAGAAATAGCATTTTTCTTGTGTGCACAATGCACGCAGCTGGGGGGCTACCGCTCGTCGGAGACATGCACAGCAGAGGAAAGACCAAAAGACATGCACAAATACCTTGTGTCCCGATTGCAGATATTGTCTTGCGAGTACAGCTATAATATAAAAGGTTGATGTTCTTTCTGCCTCCAGTCGGACCACCGCTTCCGGGTCGCTTTGTTCACTTCTGGGTGCTGCTGCAGGCTCAGTGCAGTACAGTACAGACAAGAGGGAAATGTTCTGCTAATGTCGCTTCGGATTGTGCACGACGATTGTATTCGCGTTTAAAATGCAATTTCTGGTGAATCCCGATTTTTTATTTTTTTTGCCCCCTGCGCCTGTTTGGGTGGATTTAGCCAGCAGATCGACAGGGGTGGAGGAAATACTCGGATGCTGAAAGACAGTGTGAAAATGTGCACCGATCGAAATTTTTCACTCTTAAGTGAGAAATATAGTGAAAAGAGGTGTTTTAGGTGTTTTAATCTGCAGAGTGCATCACATTTTATGAGCATAGGTAATTTTAAAAACGTATGAAATAAACTGCAGGGTCACATAAATGTAGGGGGGTAAAGAAGAAAGTGTCCCCCAAAACTGAGATTGTTGATGATTTGCAGACCAATTTAACTTTATTTAACCAGATGAAAGCCTCATTTAAAATAAACCATGATGATGCCCATTGCAACAAAAGGATAGTTAAATCATGTTAAAGGTGCATTCAAGTAAAGGTTAAAACTAAAAGTGAAAATGCATTTTTGCAGAGGAAGTGTTTCCTCCAAAATCATTAAAACAGGAATTTGACTGAAGAGCAAATTCATGTAAATTGGTGTAACTACGCAGTTGAGACGAAGAAAAAGGTGTGATTTCATGAAAACATTTAACTGTAAAACAGGAAAACAGCACAGATAGCTAGTCAAACACCCACTTGCCAAAACATTGTGTGAAGCTACTAGTAAGATCCTCCTTCATGACTGTTTAATGCTCATACTGAAACGCCGTCAGAAAGGTGGTGATTCAGCTGGATGATCATTTTTGGAGGATGTGGTTTGTGGTGCAGTGAAAAACTGAATTAAATTAAAAGTGTTTCTATTATTTAGCCTAGCCCACTGACTAAAACGGGATTGTCAAAATAACAGAAACACTAAATTCACTAGTATTTCAAACCACAGCCCCCAAAGTGAAAACACTGTTGAATCAACAGCTCTCTCTCGGTTATGTGAAACTAATACCATAACCTTCATGAAGTTAAGATTTAGTGCAGGTTTCACAAGCGTACCTAATGAAATGGTGAGTGAGTGTACATGGATGCATATTATATAATATAATCTGCACAAAAGGCCCTGCGATAAAAGTGATATTCAGTTTCACTTGAGATTATGGTTGTGTTACAGCAGCGTAATTAACAAAAGGTTAAGAATTCTGAAGCTGCATGAAAAACACTTCTTGTGCAGTTTATTTTAATATTTATTCACTCCGTCTCTAAAAGGCATTGTTTGTGGATGCGTGTAGTAGAGTAGCTTGTGTTGTGTTCTTCTTAAAAGCGCCACAGTGATGGGTATCTTGCAAATTCCGTTGTATCATGCATACAGTGATAACAAAAGGTTTTTCAAGGACGTGTCAAAATCGGTAATGGTTACAAGTAAAGCAGAAAGGGTGATTAAAATGACAGGGAATGGTGAGTACAACGTGCGCTGGTGCACCCTAAAAAATGTAGTTTCGAGTAATCTAAGGATGTCGATCCCTGATCTAGATTTAATCAGATGAATTAACGTGTGTGACCATGTTGTTTTGCGTCAAACTTTCTTAATAATTACGCACTGCAGGAGTTGCAGTCATTGTCCACAGTGTTGAGACTGAGGTTTTAAACTGAGATACAGACCCAAACAGTCCTAAATTACTATATGCATGTGGTAGTCTTGTAAAACCCTCAGCTTTTAGCCCAAATCAGAGCCTAGATAGTTTTACCTTATGTTGTCTATACTTGACAGCTTTTTGCTTCCATTGACTTGCATCTTTTTTGTTTGTTTGTTTGTTTGTTTTACCAATAAAACTAGATCAAACTCAAACATTTTAGGCACGAATAGTCGACTAAAGGTACGGACAGTGATTCATTTAGCCTGTTGTTACACACATACGCCCACTTGCCAGTTCATTAGGTACACTAATGGAAACAAATGCATTCTTATGCAACAGTCCTGCACTAAATCCCCCGTCGTGACTAATGTCCTAAAATTCATTTCATGTAGAAAGGGCGTCCAAAAGGTACTTAAACTAAAATGGGGCTGTTAATATAATTGGAGCATGTGTGGGTACAACACAACACGATACAAACCTCAGCCTCCACTGTGAAAACGCAGTTGCTAATTCTGACGTGTGTGCGTTGAGAGTCTTTAAGCCAGTCAAGCAGACTTTAAAGGTTAGCATCTTATTTAAATGAACTGATTATATTGATGCTGTGATCAGGGACTGACTCTTTTTGTGTGATCCTCGGTTTCTTTTTCGCTGAAGTTCCATTTTCTGTTTGTGAGGGGAAATGTAACCACAACGTGAATGCCCTCCCCAAACCACCACCACCACCAAATCCAACCGTTGTGTTCCGCATCATGAATTACTCCCATATATGTCGCCCGTCTTTCTCTCTGAGTCGCAGTGTAATCACAGAGGTTCAGTGGAATCAGATGAAGCAATCAGGCGCAGGAACCCGTGCTCTGACGTTGCTACCAGCAGTTGTGTCCTGAGTTTTTGTGTGTGTGTGTGTGTGTATGTGTGGGGAGGGTTACGTGATCTCAGCGTGTTTCCTGTTTCTCTCGCCACTTCTCTGAAGACTCCAAAGAACTGTCAGCCCTGACCCATAAACACGCGCAATGCGAACGCACGCTATCACAAATATAGCCTTCCTTGCAGAATGAATTTGAGTCAGCTTTAAGGGAAATCTACAGATGAGCTGAAGTCGAAATGCCTCATCCTGTTAAACATAGTCGGTGCGCTCCTGGTGCCAGTTAGATATCACTTGAGTGAAGCTATCATAGATTTTAAAAAAAGAAAAAAAAAAAAAAAAAAGGGAAAAAGAAAATGGTTAAATTCCTCACGGTCTCCTCTTCTAACATGGACTTTGTCTTGGTAAGTAATCTGATTCAGATGTTTTATTCGCGTGTTTTGGTTTGTAGCAAGCATAACTGTAGTTTCCTTTCTGAGTGGACTTTTCTGGATTTTCATAATTCATGATTACAGAGCTATTACTTAGACATACAGTGTGTTTCTATGTTTGTGAGATGGGGTCAGATTATGCCACGTTATACGTGTTGCAGCAGAAACATCAAGGTTGTGATGTTGATAGATAGAAGACATGTATTTGTATGTGGAGCAGATCTCTTGACTAATGTCTTCTCTGTTATGGTCTTGTAGCCCTTTAATAAATTTGCAAGTGATATATTTATCTATTTATTGCTGACATCGACCTGTTCTTTCTCTCAATTAACCGCTTAATCTGTAGAAAGGCAGCAGCTAAAAATGCCCATCTCACTCAAATAATCCTTGATCATATTAATTAATAATGTTCTGTTGATCAAATATTCGAACTGACGCACTCACTGTTTCAAATCTCAAATGTTAACATACAGGTGTGTGTGTGTGAAAAATACAAGAATTGTTTTCACAATAACAGGAAGGTAGTCCTGGAGGGTTACTTCCTGCTTTATGTATGTAATTTATTACATTCATAAACGGGTGCGCTGCGTTCAGGAGGAGGTGGATGAATAACCCCTTTCATCTGTAGTTTGGAAGAACTCTCTTACAGACTGATACCGCTGTGATCTCTCATTTTTCGCACAAGTTTTTTGCACAATACTGTTGTTTATAGGGCTTATTTGGAATTTATTTAAATTGTAAACCACCCTTTGTCTTATCTGCCTCAGATCGCGTAGTTTTGTCTCATTCCAGGAATTGTACAGAAGATTTTGCATTCCCTGTGACAACTTCGTATAGGATTTAGTTTTTCTCAATCGCACGAGGGCCCGCACGTTGAGCAACTTATAAAAACTGACCGAAGACTGTCCGTGCAGCCGCTGCATCGCCTCACGTCGATGGCATTAAGCTGTGATTTGAAGGAGAGTTTAGAGAGCATTTCCGCGATAGCTGTCCTGTTGTGTGGCATTTGCAGTGTCAAAATGTCAGGAGTGTCGAGCGTCCTCCTCCGCACGCTTCCTCAGAACGCCAAACCTCTTTTTTTGAATTCTTTTTTTTTTTGTTTCAGGTTTTCCTGATGATGCTTGCCTTCATTTCCTTTGGAAAGAGTGATGGCTTGACAAAGGAAACCACAGACCAGTGCTTCAACAAGTGCCCGGCTGGTGAGTGTTAACCAAGACACTGACCTTGTGTTTGTGCACAGCGGTAGCAGAGCCCTCACACCAACTCACCGCCTTCCTTTTTTCATTTCTTTTTTTGTCCGCATTTGCACAGGATTTCATAAAGTTGGTGACTGTCCCGGTCACACCAACAAGCTCAAATGTAAAAAGTGCGAAGACCAAACGTACACCGCACTGGAAAACAGCATCGAACATTGTCTGAGGTGTGCGTCATGTAGTGGTAAGTATCCTGCTCATATGCCACTGACTGTATTCTCTGCTCATGTCATATTGTGAAGGCTTTTGAAGGCCTAAGCTGAATTAAAACCGAGTGAGGCTATATCAGAGTGATATCAGAGGCTTTGTTACATGCATATGCATTCCCAGTTTAACTCACTCGTCACTGATCTAGTTGTAGAGGCCCGTTCTGACCTGAATCGTCTCTCAGCATATAAACAGAAATGAGAAAGTGAAAGTGCCTCGTCAGGGATGTATGCCAGTGCCGTAGATTGGTATCAAAACACTGCATATTATTATTTATTTATTTATGTATTTTTCCACAGCCAATGAGATAGAGATAAAGCCCTGCTCTGCGACCAGTGATGTGCAATGTGGAT
This sequence comes from Chelon labrosus, assembly GCF_963514085.1. Taxonomy (NCBI): domain Eukaryota; kingdom Metazoa; phylum Chordata; class Actinopteri; order Mugiliformes; family Mugilidae; genus Chelon; species Chelon labrosus. Next base: position 9,365,992 of record NC_140360.1, read on the forward strand.
GCAAAAAGGGATACTACTATGCGGGAGGTAAATGAGCACCACCTTGGAATTCATTGCGGTCATACTGATTCATCTCACGGCCTGTTTGTGAATATGATAATGTTGTCGTTAATGTTTTCTCACCCTTTTGTGTGTTTCAGGTGACAATGACAGGAAATGCCAATCCTGCAGAAGGTGACAGACAATGACACATCAAAGATTGATTTAGTGACAGATTATCAGGCAAAATTATGCATATACACGTTATATAATTACATATAATTAGAACTGCAGAGTTATCGGTGTAATGAGCGCGTTGGTGCTTGAAACCGACGCTGGGAGAAAAGGAATTTGCAGCAATTGTGACAGTCGTCAAATCAACTATTTGTGGACTCTGACTTCCCAAATCTTACAGTGTGCTTCCTCTCCGCGTGTTTTGCATTGCTTTCTCGGACAGACGAGACACTTTCCCGAACTGAAAAGCAACACACAGTTATTTTAATTTAGCTGCGGACTCAAGCCCTGTTTCGGCAAAACGGCATTACCCTCTGTCCTCTGTGAATGTTCTGTTGCAAATATCCAGATATAATTTTGTTCACATCTCTCGTAGACACTCAGTTCCTGTGGTTTCACTGTAGCCCTGCACTACCTGTGCGGAACAGCGTGGCTGCAGATGTTCTAGATCTCAATGTACAGGCGGTTTTGTTAAGAGTGGCTCTTCTAAAAAAAAAAACAACCTGAAACTGCAGAAAAGAAAGTTGTTGAACACATTAAAGGAAGGTTTCCTGGTTTCGCAAGACTTTCATATAAGAAAAATAAATAAAAATAGATTAAACAACGTACAAGATGCCCTCGTTCTGCTACCAGTGCAGCTCGGATACAGTCCATCCAAATACAAAGAGTGGATTTTATACTAACTAGAAAACAGATATACAGATATCCATTTGCACGTAAGGCTTAACATGTTGTCCGATTTCACCGTTGTCTCATTTTTTATTTTTTTTTTTCAGCTGTCGGAGAGACCCAAATTGCAGGAGCAAATGTCAAACCGCTACAACTCCACCTCCTACAGATTCATCTACATCTCCATCCCCGAGTAAGGGGGCAAAAGAAAGTAAATGAACCCTCCACAATGATCTGTATCTGTGTTTAAATGTGTTAGAAGGTCTTCAGATCTTCCTCAAGTCACAACCTGCAATATTTTAGCTAATGGCAGATACATCCCTGTATTATTCTTGCCCGTACTGAATACATCAATAAATCAGTTGCAGTGTAGGCTGGAGAAAGTCAGCTGTTTATCATGAGATAATGTGTCATACATAATTACTTAAAGCATAGAGACTCAACAGGGGTAATTTGGATTGATCTCAGAGGACAAATGTGGCTGAGGTGAAGTAGTTCTTTAAAGAAGGGTGCTCCTATCTGCAGCCGCCATGTAAATCTGACCAGCACTTAAACCTTATTTACTTTCACCACCAGCACTGTGAATGATGAATTGTTTTGTTCGCTAAATGCATGAAAATGATGTTGTTTTTTTTCTCTCTTATCATATTTGTCTTCAGCCACAACTCTGTCTTCGGGTCCAGTTGTACCTACAAGAATCGCACCTTCAAACACCACATCACCTGGGGTTACACAAGCACCACCTCCCCGTTAGTTCTTCTTTTTAAGAAATTTGATAGAATAACTCACATTTTTTTTCTGTTTGTTTAATTCCTCATATGATCACGCTACCTTCACGCTAACTAAAGATATCTTAGTAAGTTTAATGCTGCATTATTGCTTTTTTTTTTTTTTTTTACCTTTAAGTATGCAGAAGATCAGTCATGTATTCATCAGACAGAATCACTGTATGTCGGAGCCGATGACTGGTGGAGTTTTGAAGCTGTTTCTTTCTGTCTCCAGCAGATAGCCTATTGTTCTGGCTTGTGATCGTTCTGGTTACGCTTCTGCTGCTCTTTTGGTTGCTGCTGCTCCTCAGGAGCCTGCACAAATACTCTGTGGGCTGTTGTGCCCGCTGGACTATAAACAAAGATATGGAGTCACCTAACGGGGAACCCAAATTCAACGGTAATCAGTGGAGGAGGGTAGCAAAGTCCCTTAAAGTTACTAAAATCCCTGAACTAAAGAGCAAATTTGAAATAGTCGAGTGCTTTTATGCGACTTGTACTCCCGCTGTATTTATCTGACAGCCCGAGCCCAAGCTAAACAGTATATTAAAGGGACAGTTTGGTTTCTTTAAACTGAGGCTGTGTAAGGTACAGTAGCTGGCGGTCAACACAACCACTTTGGAGAAGCAGGCAATGGACGAGCAGAAGCAAATCATATATTAGCAACTACAGCTTTGAAATAAAATAATAAAGAAAAAATCAATATAACTTAAGTGTACGCTGTATTTAATTCATTAAAAACCTTACGTTACAATCTTTTCCAATCGGGGAACTTGCATCTCCTCAAGGCCAGCAGACTTCACCGATGCAAAAAAAAAGCGTCTTTTTCTTTACAGACGTCACAAGTCGCTGGTCTTCCGCTGTGTGACTTCGCCATTAAAGCCGTTCAGATCCCAACTACTGACCAAAGTCACACAACAACTTAAAATAGCCGTTTTTGTCAATGGAGTCCGGTGGCAAAGAGAACATAGATTGACAGGAGGGTTTCAAAAGGCTGTATAAGGTCAACGCCATAAACTGATATAGATTTTATTAGATTTTCTTTGTTTTAGATGGACACACACGTACCGCTCACACTGTCCACAGTATGACATTGCCGATGCTACTGTTTGCTTCTCCAGACTGAGGACGTGGTGGCGACCACCATCCACTATGCTGCACAGACGTATCGAAGTATACAGCCCCGCTTCATAGAGAACAAACTGTTCCTTTAAACTCCCCCAGCTGTGTATAAAATATAACTGAGAAGGACGTTGAAATGTACCTGCTGTTGTTTTATTGTAGACACAATATGATGTCATAGAAATGGACAAAGTCTAAGGCCCTATTTCTTACACATCGATGAAAGTGAGACAAGTAGTTCACAGCCATCGAGATGAATTTTAGTTTTCTTTATGTGCTTCTCAACTAACAAGCAGGAAGCTCACTGATATTATCTGCTTTCCTCCTAACAGAGCGAAGTGATCAAGGCAGCAGCCCGACCACTCTGGTTTGTCCTCTTCACTTTATAAGATAGTGATCTAGACTAGAGCAGTACTGTAGATAGACAAGTGAGAGGGTCTTGTGATACCAAAACCTACAAGTGCCATTTAAGAGCAAAGGTTCTTGTTAAGACTTTGTAGTTGAACTGAAAGTAAAGATAATTTCCTAGTATTTGAGAATGTTTCTCGTCGCCCTCCAACACCCCGGAGAGGTGGCTGATAAAAAGGAAAAAAGATCTTCACTTCTTCTTTCTTGTTTGTTCTTTCAAGACACTTAACATTTCAGAGGAAACTCCCATGATGGCTCTCTGTCAGAGTGAAGCCGTGCAAGAAAGTCCAACCCACATCAGTCTTCTACTGCGGGGCGGTGACCACAGGGGTAAGATTCATTATCTGACCTCTCGGCTACAGTGACTTGTTTCAACTTTGTTTGCTGTCTTGTTTTTTTTCTCAGACCTTTCATCGCCCCCAAAACAATATAGTGCGTTATAAATTTTTTTGTCCATCTTGTACTATTAAAAAAAAAAAAACTATAGTATGTTATCCAATGAGTGAGGCCATTTAATGCTCACTAACAATTTACAGTCTTCATGTTAGTGTCCAAAAACATGATCTGCGCTCATTGATTCAGTGCCTGGTACTAACAGCAGTAGATCAGTAGAGTCGTGTGATAATAATAGAGAAAGAGAGCATGTATCTGAGTAAACTGTGTTGCTCCGGTCTGTTCTTCATGATCTCCTTGTTTCCATCGTTTCAGCGTATATTGACATTTTGCCATTTGACATTTCACGAAAGCGAGACACTTCTACCAGGAAAAAAAAGAAAAAAGAAAGAATTTTTTTTATTTATCAGTGTTTATGAAACTGGGACAAGAGTTAAAGGCAATTGACAAACTACCTTAAACGCCCACTTACAAAGTAGCAGGAAGGGTGACAACTCAAACACGTCAGCAAGCTTGTTCAGGCAGATTAGAAACTAGCGATTAAGTTCACCTAATGATCCCTAAAGATCAAATTGGAGAAACGGGGAACCAAGTCGTCGCGGGGGATTCCTGAGGGAGGACTCGATCAGTCAAGTGCGCAAAGGCCTTATCTGATACCTGAACTCGTGTTAGAAAGCATACCAAAACAATACTTTTGTAACTGAGCGCAGCGTCCGTGTTGCTTCAGGGCTTAAACTTGACATGATAAGTTAGTTTCATCCTGAGCAGCAGGGATTCCTCGTGCATGCTCACGTCAAAAAGCCTCAGAACACTTCTCAAGAAAGGGATTTTAATATAGACTTGTGTTAAAAGTTATTAATAGTGATCTAACAGTTGTTAGATTAACTGCTGCCTAGAGCCTTTCCTACGCAAACAATGAATGCATTAAAACACTCTAAGGAGCAGGCGTTTCCAGCTTGACCGGGGTTATAAGAATATGCGTGTCGCTGAAGTTACAAACAGTCAAGTAAGAAAAAAAAACAATTCCATTCATCAAGTGCTCATCTGTGATCTCCTTTCTGAAGGACACTTAAGGATCAAAACAGCAGCAGTATAAACTGAAGCACTTTTTCCACACAAGTGTTGAGAGAAGCTGATTAAGTGCTACACCCAACTCCTAAATATAAAAACCTCGTGTGAGACTTGAGTCTTTGAAATACACACAAAGACGTGAAACAGCTACAGGATGTGAGAGGCTTGATTCAGACGAGAGATTAGTCGTGTGGAAGGGTGTAGATTAGTAGCAGGTGCTTGAGATGATATATTTATTTTCACACAGAAGATAGGCGTACGAAGCCAAATGCATTTATCATCAGTAGTATCACTAATACATGGATGATAATAGCGGTAAACCGTGGGTCGCCGACCACTCCAGGATGAGCTACGCATGTTGGCAATAGGCGTTATTAAAGCGAAAAGACATTTCCTGCACACTGTAGCTGTGTTTTGCACAATTACGCAATAAAATAATGTGGGAGGTCTTGCCAGTTGAAGTGTCTAAATGGTTTTAACTTCAATCACCAGTGATCACGCTGCTCATGCCATACGTCCTAAGTGAATTTGATTCAGTTCAATTAAAAAACAAAAAATGTCGTGGCAGCACTTTCTGCAGACCGTTCAATTGATCTCTTGCGCCGAAGAAACAATTCAGTCGGCTCTGCGCAGTTATCTGATCATTGCCGTGTGTTGTGGTGTGGTCTACTATCTGAAGCTGCAGAGTTTTCACCTTTCCATCTCTGCTCGTTCGCCCCGTGTCATTTATCACCCATCGGCCATGCGTGTGGAGGTGGAAACTGGGAAACAAACGCCCTCACTCTTTCGCATCTGTCAGCAATTTGACATTAAGGGGAAATGGCAAATCAGATAGTGTAAGCGTGCCCCTCGGTAACCGCGAACGGCTGCGCTCCGTGCTTCTCGTCCATGCACTTTGGTCGGCTCGGCTTCCACTGCGCCTTTCGGCAACACTGGAGAACAATTCACTCCGTGTGGTTATCTGGAAAACTTTTGAAGCTCTTAGGAAGCCCTTGATGATGTTGTCATGATATTGTACATGACACCTACGGCTGAGCTGAAAACCCCCTTGTAGTGTATCCTTCACGTTGGGGCTTTTTATTAGGCTGACACATCATAACAAACCCCGCATTCCAGTCACCTATCACTGTGTTTCCCTTTACACTGGGTTCAGTATCCTCTTGTGGCTGCCCAATGATTTACAGTAGAAATTTTGCACGGTTTATGCAGCGTGAGGAAGAGTTTCTGTCTACCAATTCCACTGCACGCTTTCCTGAAGACCTTCATAAACAGTCACACGATGTTCTTGACATTTTGCAGCTGTATCATTGAATCATAAAGGAAAAACCTGAGACATTTCAAAGCACAACACACCTTTATCTTATTGTGGTTAAACAGTAGCAGCCTGTACGCAGAGCAGACTCTTGCGGCGGGCCTTTTGCACCAACTTTTTCACATCTGTGTTCTTCTCCTTCCAGCTGCCAGACCAGATGAGCAAGCAGATCGCTGGCCGGCCATTGTCCTCTACGCCATTATCAGGGAGGTGCCCTTGCGTAGGTGGAAGGAGTTCCTGCGTCTGCTGTCCGTGGCTGACCAGGAGCTGGAACGAGTGGAGCTGGAGGCCGGCTTGGGTCTGGGCTCCATGGAGAGGCAGTACCAGATGCTGAGGCTGTGGAGCCAGCGCTCCTCTGCCAGCCTGAATGACGTCTTCTCGGCCTTGCACTATATGGATTTATCCGGCTGCGCCCAGCTGCTGCAGGAAAGCCTGGACAAGCTGCAGTGGAGGCCTGGGCCGAAGCAAGCTTTCACGGCTTGCAGAAGTCACACGGATCATAGTTTGTACGGGGCAGCCCAGGACACCTGAGGCTGCTATCGAAAACACAAGTATGATGGTATTTTTAATGCAAGTGGAGACACCGGTGCATGAAACTAGAAAGTTCAAGTTCCTGGAAAGGATATTACTAATGCTAGTTGCTACATGGTCCAACCACAGAGAACTACAATGACATAAGTGACCCACACCTGGTAATGCCAGTGTAGATCGCAATCTAACAAAGAGTTCAAAGGCATTATGGAGCACAGGCAATAATTGGTATCGTTTAACATATTTAAATGAACTCCAGGAAAGCAAAGACAGTGCGTCTTCTACGTTAAATAGAATAAAGCTCAACTCAGTAAAGAGTTGAGCCTTATTTTACTCTCAGACTTACTGAATGTCATTATGTAGATACTAAAAGAAGGAGTTTGGATAATCACATGGTTATCAAGCAACAGTTTTTTCATCTCTTAATGTACTTGCAATACTCTAGTATAGAAAGTTGATGCAGAGAATTAACTTTTATAATAATCAAGGGAAATCCCCTTCCAGTAGGTATAGTTTACGATCAAAACACCCTTTAGTACACCACTTAACCTCCAGATTCTTGTGCGGTGTCTCTTAACAGTGAGGCTGTGGTTTTACAGCACAATGCTAAAATGCAAATATCTGTAACTAATCTGTGTATACGTTCAAAGAGTAAGCATGGAAGTTCCACTTCCTGTAAGAGCTCTACAACATTGTTTTACCTCGGAATCGGTGCTTGACTTCTCGTTTTTTTGTTGTTGTTTTTGAGCACTTGGCAAGTCAAAGTTCAGTTTGAGTATTTGAACTGTGTGAACATTATGTGTACCTCTATGATGTTTGAGCAGCACCGCTCAGTGTGTCTAACGTGTCCTTCATCTTGTTTGACATGAAAGTCTGATATAACAGCGCTGCCACTGATTCTTGTTGGGCACCCTCGGAAAGCAAGAAGACTGAAATCCCCAAAGGACGTCAGATTTTCGGTTTCCTGAAACCTAATGGTGTCAGTGTGTAGTAGTCTGGGTTTTTCCTCACCACACATATTCCATTCGAACGGATGGTTTTCTCTTGTGGTGTTTTGGTATCTCACTTTGAGAGTTTATGTGTCAGTTCAGTTCCCTGACATTAAAGGACATGGACTTTCCAATTTAAGGAATTTATTAATGAATGTTTTTTTATGAATTCAGCTCATTGTTGTGTATATATATATTATTATTGCCGTTATTTTTTTCATTGTCTGAAACTTGTCATTGATATCTGTATATTTTGTTACAAAGTTCAATGCGTGCATCGTCATACTGAAACTGTTTTGTCCTGCATGGTGTCACCCATGATACACAATATGGTAATGTGGCAATGTAAAAAACCCAAGTCAAAATGTCATCGTACAGCATGTCATGAATAAAATGGTTGGCCACAAGGTGGGAGTATGTACTGAGTGTTTGAACCGCAGCAGCAGCAGCTGGTGTGCAGTTTTTTGAGACCTTTCAAAGAAAACGTAGGCAGGGGGGTGTGTGTGCTTGAAGAGCTTTTATTCTTGACTTGGATTAGACCGAACTCATGAATTGCAAATTCTGCTTCAGGACAAAGAACAGCTGTCCTACTTTGTCCATGTTCTCTGGATAGAAAAATGAAAAATACAATACAGAGCAACACTTATCACGTTTTTAAAATAAATAAATATATATATATATATGTTGTGTGTACGTACATAGTTGTTATATGAAATCATAGCAGAAGCTTTAAATATACATTTACACAATTATGTGCATAGTGCAAGTTCACATGCTGCCAAATAGCTGTGTTTTTTGTTTTGTTTTGCTTTTTCTACTACACGTGAACGCAGCATTTGGTTATATTTGTTTATTATTATTATTATTATTATCAGATTAAGCTGATAATTTATAGATAAATCTGAGTCAGCTTCTATTTGTAAAATGTCTGTGGGAAAAAAATGTCCTTTTAAAAATTTACAGCTTTCACTTTCACACAGGTTTCTCGCTTTCAACCGTTCCTAGAAGCTCGCCCCGCTGGGTCTTAACGTAAAGGAGCTGATTTTATCGCAAACCCTGTACGTGATCATGGGCTACACGCGCTCTCTTGACCCCCCCCCTCCCCCCTCCTGGGGTTTTCTCTGGCGAGCGTTTTGTGGTTTCCATAGGCAACCGGTCCCGTGCTCGTGAGAACAACAGCTTTCTCGTGTCGTGGGCTAACCCGTCCCGCCTTGACAACACATAGGAGAGGAAGAGTGAGGAGGAGTTCACCGAGATATGAACGTTTTCGCGGTCAGTATTTTTTTTTTTTTATTTTATTTTATTTTTTTTTCACTCCGTGACTTTCCTCACATAATTACTCACGTTAAGAAACTCCGCTGCAGCTTATTGCGTTGCCCTGGCAACTCCGAGCAAACCGCTATTGAATTACAAACATGGGGGCCCAGGTTCCTGTGTTGTCGGGACGCTCAGATAAAAAAAAAAAAGAAAAGACAAGAAAAACAACAATAAAACAAACAAATAAAAATAACTCGAGACTGAGGTAATTTTTGTCTTATTTTGTTAGCGATAAAAAGTAAAAAAAAGGGGCAAGTAGGTTAACAATGGCTTTAGAGAAAGCCACCCACTGCTTCACTATATATGCAATAAATCATCATATTCATAACGAGGCGTTTAATATTAGTAATTTTGCCCACAGCTTTTTTGCGTCGTTCACCTTTATGTCCCAGTTGTGAGCTAAATGTTTCCTTTAAGCAAATATTTCTTCATATTTGACTTGTTTTAGACTGTCCTCCTCCTAAAATGTCTCAGTAGACGTCCATATCTTACTGAAACCCCTTTCACACATCACAGTAAGCCTTTACAGATGTAAACAGTGATTAATAATAATAATAATAACAATAATAACACCAATATGCAAATGTTATATTCATTCAGCTGCTTTCATTTTGATTCTGTGCATGCTAGCTCATCACCAAACTGTCACGGCTTCCTGGGACATCGTTAGTCATTAACTATGATAAGAATTGATAAATGAAATATATGAAGTATTTATAGTTCACATATTTCACGAGCAATCAATGTTTTCTCGCTACAGAGAGAGAAACGGAGACAGAGACGGCCTGCTGATCATGACTGCGTTGGTTCGACCTGTGGTGAATGTTTCAGAGCTGTGCGCGGACGGAGACAAGTTCCTTGAAGCTGGAGAGGTGGAGAGGGCCACCTCCCTGTACGTGTCTGCGTTCAGGACCCACGCCACCTCTGCTGTGTCCCACATGAGGAAACTGGAGAAGTCCGGGCTGGTTTGGGTCATCTCCACTCTGGAAAGGTGGCTTGACAGTCACGGGGAGAGCCAGCCTGCAGAGGGTCTTAATAAAGGTCTCGCGGCGGTGTTCCTGTCCACGCTCAACCCCAACAATCTGTCGGCGACCATTTTCAAAATGGAGTCCCTTCTTCAGAGCGGCGGGCAAGGCTGCGAGGAGATTTTCGCACGCTGCACTGCTCTGCTGGATGGGAAACGAAACCCTCATCCAGAAGGTTCGACTCGTGTTTTGCTGGAAATCACCCGAGCCCTGGCGTGTTTGCTCTCAGAGCCGCACAGATGCAAGGGACTGAAACTTTACCTCAAAGCTTACCAGAGTAACAAATCTGAAACTGTCACGCTGGTGAGGAGCCGACAAGCTTGGCACCTACGCAAAATAGTGAAGGCCTTTACAGACAAAATAAAACACAAACATCCCTCACCGACAAAAGAGAATGATGAGCTAGATGTAGAAGGGTCTACAATTATTGAGTTTTTGTTGGCTGTCTCACCAGGTAATAGAGAGGTACAGGAACTTCAAGCAGCATATTTGTTCATGACAGGTAGGTTTGGGGACAGTGCAGAAGTGTACTCCGCTCTCTTGTGTCATGATCCTTGTCAGAAAATGTCAGCGAGCACTACAGACAAATTATTCCAAGACACCCCTGAGAGGACAGCCAGACTCTTAACCAGTCGAGCGGCGGCCTGCTTCTCAGCGGGTGGAAGGACGGCGGAGGAGTGCAGAGATCTGGGAAAAGCATTTGAAGTCCACCCTGCCACTGCACGACTTTACTTCCAGAAGCTGTTCACAGATCACGGTAACGGAGTGGCCGCCCGCAACCATCTCCGTCAGCAGGCAGAGAGGGGCCTGTCTGGTTACAGGGAGAGGGTCCTTGTCCGTGCAGACCTGCGATCCACTGAAGGAGTCGAACTTCTGGACCCCGCCATCACTCAGTTAAGGACTCTGTGCCGTTTAGAGCCTGACGGGGGAGGCAGGGAGTTGCGGGTTCGACTGGCTGACTGTCTCCTCCTCAGAGGGGAGCACAAAGAGGCTCTCTCTATCTGCAGTCAGCTAGCTGCTGCTCAAGGACAGCAGAGCTATCAAAACACAGTCCAGGTTCTCCGTGGATATGCGAGACTCCTCTCTGATGACCACAAGGGGGCATTAGAAGACTTCCAAGCTGTCATTGAACACGACACCCCTCACCCGTCCAGCTGTGTGCGGGCGCTTTGCGGCAGGGGGCTCCTGCGCATGATGGGTGGTTTAAACTATCTCACAGCTCTTGACTATGTGACAGCCAGCAGGTTGCATCCCCAGGAAACGGCACTGACTGTTCGCTGCTTGGTGCCATGGAACTACAGGGGGCTCCTCTTTACTGTCCTGCTGGAGCAGGGACGTGTCATGCTGGAGGGGACCGGAGAACATGAATCCAAGACTGGCTCCGGTGACGACTCTCAACACCCCCAACGGGAGACCCAGCCACAGCCCCCATCAAAGAAAGATAAACACAGATCAGGGTATGACGTTTGTCTCACGGAAGACATTTGTCACATACATGTCACACTGTTGCAGCTTACTGGGACACATGAATAAAACTGAGCCATTGTTACAGTTTAAAATAACACCCCTGCTTTTCTTGTTACGAAAATGTAAAAGGGGTGTCCCCCACCCACCTAGCATTTTAACCCTAACCATAACCCCGCATCTCTACTTAATATTCTTCTAAATAAAACTACATATCTCCATGTGATATCTCTGATTGAACTGACACTTCTGTTTCCTCCCTGGTGCTGGACCTTTGACTGTTTTGTACATTAGGACTCCTGCTGGTGTCCAGTCCCTGGCCGCGTTGCTGATGGAGCTCCAGCCCAGTGCTGATGGGCCTCAGATGCTGGCAGCAGACGCCTTGTACCAACTCGGCCGGGTGGAGGAGGCCTACCGCTTACTGCTCTCCATCAGGCCCACCAATCCTCGTGCTCCTGTCCTGGCCCGTCTCGCTCTCCTGCAGCTGCACAGAGGCTTTTTATATGACACCAATCAGGTACATGGATCTGAGGCATCAGCAAGTTTGAACAAAATGTGTCCCTGCTTATTTGGGAAATCTGAAACTTCATTGTTCATGATTTATTCAGCATGAGGTAAATGTTTTGATCTGGGATTTTACAATTCTATTTGTAGTTTCTGCACATATAGCAGTCGTCAGTGAAGCTGCTACATTGGCATAGACCTGTTTTGCAATGGTTTTGAGTTTTAATGTAGTGTTGCAGTGTAGTAGTTTCAGTAATTTGAGCTAAAATAGTCAGAAGTTCATTAAAAATAGAACAGGGAACTGATTAAAAACAAAACAAACTACATTTTCAGTTGCCTTAGGGTAAAAAAAAAAAAGGCCCCGTGCTCTTCTCATTCACATAAATCGCTCTCTGGATGCAGCTTCAATGGGCGTCTGTTCATTAAATAAGGAACCACAGGGACTAATTTTCACCACTGGTAATGACATTTCCTAATTTATAGATGAGCTGATGCAGCCTTCGTCAAACCTGGTGCCACCACAATTCAATACAGCAAAGCTAATCCTGTCTCACTCCACCAACCACAGCCAAATAAATTAAAATATGCTGAATTTGAAAACATTATTTTGTTAAGAAGTTCTGAAACTCGTTCTTAAAGCATTGCAGCATTGTAGATGTTTTAAAGTCTTAGCCTATATCTCAAATGACGCCCCTTATTTTTGTTTATACTGGAGCAGATTGAGACTTCTGTCCATTTTCCTCCGCAGCTGCTCAAAAAGCTCCTCCTGTGTGGCGACACCAGCTGCTTGCGCCCCCTGTTGGCGGTGGCACAACACAAGGACCGAGCATTGCTGCAGAGACACTGCCACTCGGCCGCAAAACGCATCCTGGACGTCACAAGGGACGGGAGTGCTGTCAGGGAGGCTGTGGCCTATCTCTCCATTGCTATCATGGCCTCTGGTGAGAATCTGAGTGCTATGTTATTGATTTTTGTTTATCTGTCAGCTTCATTAGGGTACACTTGTGAAAAATGCATACTTAGTCTTGTCCCGTACCTGATGAAGGGGCAAGTGAGTGTATCCACTGTACATAAACTTAAAAATGAACAATAAAACTGAGAGATGATAATATTGCATCCACGGTTAAACCAATCAAGTGTTTGTGGGTGTTTTTTTTTTTTTTAAGTTGGCGAGGCAGCTGAGTCCTTACTGGAGAGAGCGAGGTGCTATGCCCTGCTGGGCCAACGAAAGACAGCCATATTTGATTTCAGCGCTATTCTGAAGGAGCATCCAAAACACGTGCAGGCCCTCTGTGGAAGAGGCTTCACATATCTCACGCTGAATCAACAAAAGGTAAACTTGAGTCGAAACGCTGTCAAAGCATTTTAATATCTTATTTAAAATGGGTTTTGACTGCCCTGCTCAGTCTGTATATCAACTTTTGTGCACATTAGGACATTACAAGGGGTTTACAGATGACTGATTAACTGAGTTTAAATGATAGCAGTAAAATCATTTGTGGCCACTTATGAATGAAAAAGTTTTAATAAAATTTGTGAAATAAAACAATAAAATGGCACGAGAAACATATAAACAGTCATCGTCAGTACATAAAAATTAAAAGCTGCTTCACCAAATGTTTTCTTCTGCTACATACTTCAGAAACTGTTGCAGTTCACAGATTAAAATTGCCACCGAAAGCTTAAAAGACAAGTACAAATTTAAAGTAAATGCAGAAACTGACAACTACTACACACACTGCTGCACTTCAAGTGATCTAATGTTTTATTCTGAATAAAAAAATAAATAAAAGCATGGTAGTTTATATATTTATTATTCACTTTAAATCTAAATTCCAAACTCCTTTTTTCCTCCTGCAGGAATGCACTCACGATATCCTTGCAGCACTTCAGATAAACACGGACATAGTCATCAAAGACATTCTGTCACTCAAGGACAAGGCCCAGAAGCTGGTCTGCGACTGGCTGCATCACTTCTGTCGTACAAATCTGTCAGACACTCTGCTCGCCGGTGCTGTTCCCTGCCACGAGGAGCAGCTCAGAGAGGCTTTCATAATTGGTGGAGCTCTGATGAGGACTGACTGCAGAGACCCCAGATGGCATCTTCTCTATGTGGACATACTCTTGGCTAAAGGTGGGAGGATAACTTTGCCAAACTTTGCTGCTGGTTTTCTAACTGGGATCATTGCTGTCACTGGAAATGATCTGGTCAGGAGGTCGTGGTTTAGTCTGTGCGGTGTTTCATAATTAATTAAAATAAACTGCACCTGCCAAGCCTTGTTTACAGAAACCCTGACTCCCTCTGTTATGGTCCATCTGCTGCAGGTGAAGTTAAGGCAGCGGGCGCTCATCTGTGCCAAATATTTGGTCAGGAGCCAAGAGATGCAGTGGCCCAGGCTAGGGTGGGTGTGGTGGAGGCCTGGCAGCAGAACTACCGCAGCGCAGCTCACCGGCTCAGCAAACTGACTGAGAAAGATTCCTCCTGTCTGGACTTCTTGCTGGCCCTGGTCCCATTTAATCAGAGGAAATGCGTGGCTCAGGTAACCCTTTGTGCAGGAATCCCAGATTCAGTACTAAATTACTAAATCTGCAGTTTTTTGTACCACAATCCACAAATTAGTTTTATCTGTATTCACTTCTGTGAGAGGACTAAGAAATGATGTTGCAGAAACAACACTACAATACAACAACAACATATTAGTTATAACTGCCTATTGTAAATGAAGAGTATTTATGTGTTTACATATTGCATAGTAACTGCTTGCCATCTACACTGTAACAGGCAGCAGCACAGGAGGCCAGCAGCGTGTCATCAGCTGGCCAGTGGGATCAGGCGCTCAATCTCCTGACTGTGGCAGTACAAGCTGTGGGCAATCACAGGCTACAGTACCTTCGGCAGCGGGCTGCCTGTCTGGGGCAGCTGGGCTTACACGAGCGGGCCATAGCTGACCTGGACAGAGTCATCCAGAAACACGGTAGACCTGACTCCAGCTGCTCAGACGACCCTCGCGTCTTCGCAGAGGATCTGTGCCGGCGAGGTCGCAGCTTGGTGCTGTGTTCCAGGGAAGCAGCGGCTCTGGAGGACTTCACCCAGGCTCTGGAGCTCCACAGGGACCACACCATTCAATGTGTGGAGGCTGGGCTTGGGAGGCTGCGCCTAGGTGAGTGCTTCCTGCGGGGGGCGCTGCAGCACTACGGGGAGCAGCAGCTGAGTAAAGCTTGGACGTTGATTGAGTGTGGCCTCCTTGTGGACAGTGAAAACACAGAGCTGCGCAGACTGAGGGCAAGGGTCAAACGAGAAGTGGCCAGCCCTTGTAACGTCAACTAGTGTTAATATTTAGAGAATCAAACTGGACTCAGGATTTCCAGCTGAGTTTATAAAGTGTAACCACGTCTGTGCCTTTACCATAACATGTCCCACTGTGGAGGAACCATCTAACTTTTATATGATGTTTCATAGGACGTCTCATCTCATGTCTTCCAGGTTCACTTTACAAGACTAACAATGTTTGTTGGCATTAAATATATTTAATATGAGCGGGGGGGTAGTAGATATTCAACACCACAATCAGATATGTTTCCTAGTTCATACATTTTTGACTCAAACATCAGCAGAAATTGTGAAAAAACAACAATTATTATCATTATCATATGATATACGTTATACTGTATGAACACATTATGCATCATAAAATCTAATAGTATATTTGAATTCAAACCATCACACCTAGATAAGAGATTTCAAAAAGTGTCAAATGTGCAGGTTTGATGCTTTTAAAATGGAGAAAGCATTTCTTTAATCATATTCAGGGTGTCAAACACAAATTTAGTAAGCTTGATTACAATTACAGGAAAACATAAATAATTTACTGGAATTAGTTCATGATAGTGATATTAAAGAATATTAAAACCCAATGTCAGTACATTCTTACTCCTTTTAGCTATTTAGCGTCATATAGCATTCAATTTATGCGCACTAAATGCATGTCTGTATAACGTGTGCTCTCTTGTTACGCAGACACAGTAATGTATTGTGGTTCCATAGTGCCGAAGTAGGATTTCTCCCACTCACTCATGAGGTCAAAGTGTAGTGGACGGTCACAGAAGGTGCAGGAAGCCGTGGCTGGGCTGTTGATCGGGAGACCTACCTCCTGCCACACCTCCACCAGTTTCTCTGTGAATAAGAAAGGACATTTATGAGAAATTTTTTTTATGTGCCTGGTCAGCAAATGCTTCTGAGCGATAATCTCTCCCCATAGAGAACTGTCATTTTACAAAGCAGTATATGGTGACAGCTGGATGTCCAGAGACCCAGAATCGCTTACCAAGCAAAGACACTCCACTGTAGACGAACATAAATCATTTTTACCTACAACCGTCCCCACTTAACTTGATTGGAAGTTTACTCGAACAAATCTGATGCTAAGGAGCCCCACACTCACCCGCAAAGTAGTCCATCATGTCAGGGTTGTGATGGGGGGACGGAGCCAGGCGCAGCAGCTCCTCACCACGAGGCACCGTGGGGTAGTTGATGGCCTGGACGTAGATGTTGTGTCGCTCCAGCAGGATGTCGCACACCTTGCTGTTCAGCTCAGCGTTGCCCACCTACATAGAAAAATGGACCACGACGTGAGGGCGCGATTTTATTCAGCACAGTCAGGTCACGTACCATTTAATATGTATAACCAATGAATTATTTGACGTGTTTGCAAAATATTAATCGAACCGATTAATTAAATTACTAAGCAAAGGATGACTAAAAAAAATAAACTAATCAGTCTTTATAAATGGAATTACAAAATAAATGGTATCTGAAAGAGATTGACATGTTACTCAGTTTAAATGCAAATTTAAATGTTTTCTAAAAACGTGTAAATGTGATGTTCATTCAATTCTAAAACGTCCGCCATTATTCCAGTGGCACACTCAAGGCTCCATCTGATTACAGCTGAGAGAGCACAGACATTTACTGCAGACATTTTGACTCATCGTAATGTCTTGATGTGAAAATATTTCCTTCCATGGGAAATTCCATTAAAGAAATTCTTTTAGAAAATGACGCAAACCTTCCTACAAAGTTTGTTCATTTAAAAAAAAAAAAATCCAATTATTATTTTAATGACTTTAATTTAAATGATGTGTTAGCGTATGACTAACAATTTAACTAATATTGTAATTATCAAACAATAATCAGAGAGCAGTGACGGCAGCAGCGGTGCTCAGTCTTCTTACCCTTATGGGGATGATGTGGCTGGGGCAGTTGACAACAGGCAGGCCTTTATCCATCAGCAGCTGCCTCATGTGTTTGACATTCCTCTGGTGGTTTCTGCGGAGCACCCGCCCCTCGGGGCTCTTAAGGACCCGGACCGACTCCAGGGCCCCGGCGAGGACCATCGGGGGCAGGGCAGTGGTGAAGATGAAGCCGGCCGCGTAGGAGCGCACCGTGTCCACCAGGGCGGCGCTGCTGGCAATGTAGCCTCCCACACACCCAAAGGCTTTACCTGGAACAGCATCATGACGGACTGTATGTGAGCTGAGGAGACTAAAGTGGTCAGTGATGGAAAGTACAATTACACTAGATGAGACGTAATTTGGTTAGGAATGAATGTACAAAATATTTTAGGTAGAAATCCCTCCAGTTATCTACTTGGAAAATACATATGTAGCTTATTATTGATACTTCTGTAGGTCTGAATGAATTAAATGTACTTATGTTGCGGAATAGCTACTTTTTCTAAAGGATTTAAACGAAACACTTTCTAAAAAGATGTTTTGTTATTTGTTCAATATAAGGCAAGGCTCTCACTCAGTACATGTATTTACTATGAAGTCAGCTGAGCCGAGATGAATTTTTGTACACGACCACATCACTTTTTATCTTACACAAGCACCTGATAATGAGATGAAACTCTTGTTTTATTTGGAAGTCAAAAATATAATCAAATTGAGACACGACAGGTGAATAGGATAGACATACTTTAAAGATATCGCTGAGAAACTTGTCCACTTATTTACAATAAGTCTTCTAAAATGGGATGTTTACACATTTCTGTGTTTTTAAGAATATTAAAAATCTTCAGAATATGGGAGAAAATCCCATATTTATAGCCATATTTAAGTGCTATTGACGTTTTTTGGTGTGTAGAATAAGATCAAAAATGAAAATTAAATGACTAAAGTTAAAAATGTATATGAAGGTATATCACAATTAAACTTCAGTTACAATACATAAATACAATCTGACAATTTCAGTTTTATTATGCAAATTATATAATAATTACACTAATTTGCATAACTTCCAATAGACCTAGTGTTGTAAATGAAACACCTATATGTGTATTTTTGATGATTTCTTAAAGAAGACATGTTAAGGAAGCAAAATCCCCCCAAATTTTAAATTAGACCAGTGAATGTCTGGAGTGTCTCTTTGTAAATTATATAATAAACTGGTTTCCATAATACTTAATATTAATGCTGTATTTAGCGTGACGACGTGATATTATTAATTTGTTAATGGAATTTGAGCTCCCAAATTCCCAAATGAACACCGAAAAAACTCTACAGTTGTAATCCAGGATTAGTTTTCCAGGGATTTCAACCTAAAACCGTTCAGTCGTCGTGACGTTACACACAGCCCAGACTGCCTGAGGACGGTTTTATCAGCGCAGCCAGAAAGGGAGTAGAGCTGACACCCAGCTGATAAAACCTCTGCTTTCTCTGATGTGGGCTCAGTCCTCTCCTGCTCTCATTTAACCAACAGGAGAGCGACATCATGCTTGTTGAGAGTCATAGCTGCTATGCTGGCAACATGACAATGTCAGTTAGCACGAGGGAGCCTATTAATCTGAGACCGTTTGAAGCTGTTTGCCATGCCCCTGTCAGTGTTGTGGTGAATGGACTTGTTGGTGGATGACTGATGTGAAAGTTATCACTGTGGGAGTGATACAGACCTTTGACAAGCGCAAAGATGAAATGCTGAACAGTTGTGCACCTCCAAGGAATAAGGGAATGCTCCTCTAATCAAACTCACCTAAGGTCCCGGAAACAATGTCGATCTTGTGCATAACGTTGTCTCTCTCGCCCACTCCAGCTCCATGGGCTCCGTAGAGGCCCACGGCGTGAACTTCGTCGACGAACGTCAGAGCTCCGTAACGATGAGCTACATCACACAGCTCTTCCAGAGGACATATGGCACCTGACAACCCCCAGAGAAGAAGGTGATATAATTAGAACAGTGTATAGGTGAAGAGCGGGGTATTAGAGCGGCAAATGTCATCACAGCGTAAGCTCTAAATATATACTCTGTGTCTTAATGACCTTTTTGTGTTGGTGCCTCAGCCATCCATTCAGTCTACTTAAATCTGTGCTTTATGGAGCGTTCACAGGTGTAATGTCACACAGAAAAAAAAAAAATAGGAGAGGGTGATAAATGACAGGTGCAGACTGAATAAGAAAAAAAATAGAAACACGTTTTATGAGCTATGAATGATGATGTAAATGGCTGCCGCTATTAAAACCACACAGTCCCCAAACAACAATAATTCCACATTAATGAAAACACACATTGACTGATGATCTTATAATTGGATCACGCTCTGCAAATTAAGTCAAAGATTTATATCCCTTGACTCTCAATGTAATAAAAATAATACAAGTTTTCTCTTTATATTAAATAAATTGGTTAATTAACCTCCGCTGATTAGGTATGTACTGCATATTGATTATTTGACTTGCCTTAAAGGCACGTCCAGAGAAATATGAATCATATGCTTTGAAGAATTAATTGTTATAAAATGACAGTTTTAATTATCATATCCTACAGAGAAAAAAAAAACAGTGAGATCAAAACTATAAACCAACACAGATAGAAATATGTGGTGAGTAAACAAAGCTAAAAATAAGCTTCATATTTTATATATTCCTCAGAGCAGCCACTGTGTGACGCGGTGACAGCTTTGCACACGCTGCAGTATCTTAACCAGCTTCAAAAGGTTTTCAGTTGACGGATTTCTTGCTTTCTTAACGTCTTTGAGATCATGTTGTACTGTATCAAGGCAACGTGATCTATTCAGCTACTGCAGTCGACAGTTTTATGGATAGAACTACCCAACTAAGCAAAGAGAAATTACTCATTACTTTAAGACGTAAAGCAGAGTCGGAAATCCCAACCAAAAGCTGTGAGGAAACTGGCTCCAGTAAAGTGCCACCGTGGGAAAGGAAGACAATGGGTTCCCCTCCAGGAAAAGTTCATTAGATTTACAGTAACACCCTTAAAAAATCAACAACTAAGAACGATTTAGATTGAAGGCCCCCATCATTATTTCCCCATAGTTCAAATAGCCGAGAAACCTCAACATTATCAAAGAGACCAATAGACCTTCATGTCAAATTTCTGCAAAGAAAACACAACTGAGGGAGACCAAGAGGAGGACAAAAAATTGGACAAAGTATTAAGAGACTTATTACTTGATAATACTTAATACACCTTCAGACTCAAGATGCAGAGAAAGAGTGCCAAATCACACGACCTGACGTCTATCTTCATCTGAACTAAACACAACTGATTTGGTAAGAAAGTAAGGAATCTAAAACAGACTTCCTACATATCTGTCACTTCATAAACCTTGCTCTACATTAAACCCTTGAACACAAAGGACACAAAGAAGTAATGCCTTGGTACTCACCGTCCATTGAGTGCACCGTCTCAAATGCCACTATTTTCGGCGTCTTGGGGTCTGAGCGTTGGAGCAGTTCCTCCAGGTGGCGACTGTCATTGTGGCGGAAGATGAAGCGTTTGACTCCGCTATTCCTGATGCCCTGAATCATGGACGCGTGGTTCCCGGCGTCGGAGTAGAATTCGCACCCTGTATGTCACAGTGAACAGCTGAAATGACTTCCATCTTAACAGTCGTGAAATACCATTATGACCCGAGGAGAAACAGTCATGGAGCATCAGTGCAGAAACCTGACTCTGTTAAGGAGGTCAGTGCTTACCTGGCAGCATCTTAGCCAGAGTGAAGAGGGTGGAATCATTTGCCACAAAGCAGGAGGAGAAAACCAGAGCTGCATCTTTCTGGTGCAGCTGGGCCAGTTCCCTCTCCAGAGACACGTGGAAGTTACTGGTGCCTGAGATGTTCCTGGTCCCACCTGCACCTGCACCATGCCTCTCCAGGGCCTCGCTGAGGACGTACAGAAAAACAAAAATATATACACAGACCTTGCATAACATAATGACCACCTTCCTGATATTGTGTAGGTCTCTCTTGTGCCTCCAAAACAGTTGTGACTCAACAGAGAATGGACTTGGGCCTTCTGAGTCCTATGTCTGACAACAGAGTTGTTAGTGGAGGGCCTTTGGGTCCTATGGGTTGAGGGGAAGGGTCTCTGTTGATCATCCCACAGATATTTGATCAGTTTGGGATCTAGTGAATTTGGAGGCCAGGTCAACACCTTCTGCTGTTCTTAATGTTTTTTGAGTTGTTCCTAAAGCATTTTTGTGTGTGTGTCTGTGTCAGGCTGCATCCTACATCAAGGAGTGTCATTGCTATGGGGTGGGGGTACCTGGTCTGGTCTAGGTGGGTGCTTAAATGTGTAAGTAACATCCACACGGTTGCCTGGTCCAAGAGTTTCCCAGCAGAACATTGTATTGTCACAAGATGGTCAATGTTATTTACTTCTCCTGTCAGTAGTTTTAATGTTGTGGCTGGTCGGTGGCTTTTGTCTGTTCCATTTGAAAACTCTTAATTATTTTACGGCGACTTATTTTTTACCTGATGGCACTGATGACCCGTGGGTGCCTGCTCATTCCCAGATAGTCGTTGCTGCACCAGACGGACACCTGGGAGCCCTCCCGCCCAGAAATGGAGTAATCCTCGGCAAAGGGGAACTCCTTGGTGCTCCTGTTCACCGTCTTGAAGACTCTGTAAGTGTGGTCCTTCTTTTTGTCGGCAATCTTCTCAGTGAAGAAGCGATCATAGTCATAGCTGGGACCAACTGCAGGAAAGGGAAGTTTTGACTCAGAACTTTTGATCTTAGTCACAGCATGTGTTTTATAAAATGGTATATTACATTACTAGTACTGGCTTTCATCATACCCATGTTGTCTTTAAGGAGGTGGGTGACCGTGTTGGTCTGAGATGATGTTGGGAACACTGACTCCTTTAAACCTTTCAACAGAGAAGTCATCAAACCTGTGAGAGATATACATTAACTGTTAAAGTACATATTCTGCTACTCTGGTGTTGTGTGTGTGTGTGTTAACCACAGCCGGTTAATTCCTCCCACCATCTTGAACGTCTTCCTGGACTTCAGGGCTGGCTCGGACCATCCCGATCTGCGAGGTGACAAAAGGGCATTTCTTCGATGCGGTCACGGCCACCTGAGTGGCGGTTTGAGCAAACAGCCTCCTCTGTTCCACCAAGAAACGCTGGGGACTCTTGGGCTTGCTGGGCGAGACGCTCTGCTTGGCCTCCAGAGAACCCGGGCTGATCACAGTGATCTGTCGGGCGATGATGGGGCACTGATCCGCCAGAGACAGGAGGGAGGCTCCGGTTCTCCTTAAAGCTGGCTTTGGAACGGCCTTCAGGAAGGGGCAGTGATGAAGGAAGGCCGCCATGGTACTACAGCTGTTTCTACTCTGGGTTAAGACATGGAAATCATTTTAATTCTACAAAACCAAAGATTTATTTGCATTCAAACTATGTAAAAGACTGTTTGATGCTCTTTGTTGCCACCACAGAAGAACTAAAACAGTAAACGGCGTATGGTTGGATGGGCAGAATGTAGGCTGTAGACCAGAGAGGTATGACGCAATATAAAAGTATGCAGTGTTTCAGTTTAGCACCAGAGAGCATTAGGTGCCTCCTCCTGGGCGCGGCACGTCGCTGCTTCTTATCTACACTCTGCAGGCGCTCGAGAGCTGCCCTGACAGCTGAGGCTGATTACCAAATAATCCCAGATGCAACACATCAACTCTTTTGATTAATAACTATCATATCCACGCGCTTAAAAATTTTCCACCCTCAGAGGAAAAAAATTAAGTGAACATGGGATGCAGTGTTGTGCTACTTCACAATTCACTAAATTATGACATTATGGTTTCCAAACAGAGCGCAGATGTATATTTTCCCTCGCTATCTCCTGTGGTCAGCAGATAAAGAAGTTCTCGGGATGTGTGGCCTTTTCTTGTGGTTAGATGTCATCTTTGTGTGGGTCCATGAAGAGCCATTTAAACACCACCAAGTAGATTCATAAGTGTTTACGTTACCGTTGATTACATGTACTACATTTAATTTATGGTGATGAAACACACACACAAAAAAACAACACACATCCATAAGCTCTAATGGGTAAATTAAGTCAAGTCTTTCCTCTCTATGACTCAACAAAACAAACAAACATCTGGATAAATAACTAGGTGAATAAAACCACTAGGACTAAATGTCAGAATAGTACAAGAACCAATATAATATCTAAACCAATGCGTCAATAATGAAACAAGGAAGTGAAGCTCACCTGTTGTCCTGCACTGAGGACGAACTTCAAAACAGCGAATGGGCAGAACGTCAGAGAGTGTCAACACTTACTGGCCACATGCTGAAGAGCATTCTCTAATCAGCTGTGATCCCACCCATCAGAGGTGACATGCGGGCACCATCTTTGGGGGCCACGAAAGGGAGTAGTTTGTGTGGGAGGGGCAAAGATGCTGATAGGGCTCCGTTTCAGTTATGACTCACTGTGCGGTTTGTTTGATACGAGAATTAATCTAGACCACAAGAAACTACATCTGTAGATGCTGGCACTTTTTATTTTAACTTTTCGACATGAATGAGGGAATTTTATTATGAGACATTATTAGAGTAACATGCACCGATCAGGCGTAACATTATGACCACCTTCCTCATATTGTGTAGGCCTCTCTTGTGCCTCCAAAACAGTTGTGACTCATCAGAGAATGGACATGGGCCTTCTGAGGGTGTCCTGTGGTGTCTGGTAACAGAATGTTGTTAGTGGGGGGCCTTTGGGTCCTATGGGTTGAGGGGAGGGGCCTCTGTGGATCATCCCACAGATACTCAGTTGGGTTCTAGTTTGGGTTCTAGGGAATTTGGAGGCCGTGTCAAAACCTTGTGCTGTTCTTCATGGTTTTTTGAGTTGTTCCTAAAGCGTTTCTGTGTCAGGCTGCATCCTGCTGGGGATGGGTGCTGCCATCAAGGAGTGTCATTACTATGGGGTGCGGGTGTCTGGTCTGGTCTAGGTGGGTGCTACATGTCTAAGTAAAATCCACATGAATGTCAGGTCCAAACATTTCCCAGCAGAACATTGTATTGTCACAAGATGGTCAATGTTATTCACTTTTCCTGTCAGTGGTTTTAATGTTGTGGCTGATTGGCATTTTCAGGATTTTCAATGAAAACTGCTTTAAATAGTGATAATTTCTCCTCAGAACCTCCACAGTTGCAAGTGCTGTGAACAATAAAAACTCATCCTTGTTGCAGTATAAATAATGTCCAGACATCTATGATTATTATTATTATTATTATTATTATTATTATTACTTAAAATGAATTGTTTGATTGTATTTCATTTTGCAAACAGTCTTGTCAGTCTTGACTTCATAGCTCTCTGCTTTGCTGGTCTGGCATGTCTGGTAACTAGAACAGAGACATTTCCAAGCCCCAGTTTGAAAAGGCCTCTGGCTGTTACACTAAGATTCGTTCAAGTGTGTAATCACACTGGATATTTAATCATGCATTAACTGTCTATACAGCAGTAAAGCTGGAGGTAAGAGGAAATAACTGTTGATGAATGTTGACTGGGCACCACAGGCGTAATCAGACTGCATATGAATATTATAATCATAAATATGAATACAATAATCACTATACAAAGACATGTGGCTGATGTGAATGTCTGTATGAATATCATAGCATATCACATGATGAATCCTCATCAAGTCTTTGTTAAAGTGTTCATTTAATGTCTTAATTGGAGCATTGGATCGATGCTGATTTCAGTGTCGTGTTTTTCAAATAGTATCCTTGGAGATAAACACAGCCTGCCAGTTTGACAGCTCCTAGTTTTCTTTTCTTTGTTCGGATGTTCAGTGTGAGGCTCTCTCCCCGCCATGCAGCCTGTAATTAACTGTTTGTCTGACTGTGTGTGTGTTCTCACCAGCAGATGGTGCATTTCTCGTTTTTTTTTTTTTTTTGTTTTTTATGAATCACTGCTGGTCGTGTAGAGGCGGAGTTTGGTATTTTTTTATTTATTTTTTTTGCTGATGTCGACGTGCAGGCGGCGGGCAGCAGGCAGAGGGCAGCAGGCTGGGTTCATCATCTCATCCTCACTGGATCAGCAGCATCACCATCCAATAACAACCTGCCTGGACAAGGACGAGGACGACCTCTCCAGACGCACGCAAGAGGACGGACAGGCAACTTTGATATACATATATAATATTTTTTAATTCCAAAATAAAAGGGCACCAGATCGCATCGAAAGCAGCACGATGCTGGCCTGTACGGAGATGATCACCATGTGTCTTCAATCTGCCAAGCACGAACACTTGAGAAAGCAGCAGGAGCTTGACCACAACCAGAATCAAGGCGTCTCTTTATTCCAGGATGTAAGTACACCCTGTTACACCATTATTATAACAAATAAATAAATAAAAAATAAAACCTATTATCATTTCTTATCAATAGCTGCATATTTTAAAAGCGTTTTTGTTTAATGTTGTGAATGAAAACGCATCCGTATCAAGGCATGTCCTGCTGCTGCTCAGCCGTTTTACTGTCCTTCATTCTCCTCTTTATGAATGGTCCATACTGAGCTAATAATGCACGTCAGCCTATATACCTTTCATGCACGCTTGATGTGCAGCTGCACTATTATGTAAGAAAGGTGAGTGCATGTCTATTATTGCGTCAATAACAAAGAGAACAGATGCTCCAGCAGAGTGAGCTGACATACATCTTTCTGTGACGGAATTCACCTGCAAAGAATGAGTTATTTTAATTTGTTTTCCATGCCACAGTAAGGCACTGGTTGTAGCTGTCACAGATGCATATATAACATGCTATAGTGTGATTTATTTTTAATGAGGAGCGTTCCCTTCACATAGCTCTAACAGATATGGTCTTTTTGAATTATTTGTTAGGGATATCACCACTACAGATATACTGCATTCTCCAATTCTGCTGCCTGGATCTTTATTTTCTTCTTTCCAAAGAATGAAAATAAAAAATGTCCTCATTTAAAACCCTAATATTTTAGGAATAAAGCTTTACATTTGGCATTTCCCTCTCTGTTTTGCAGACAATGCAGAGGACAGTGTATTAGCAGCATCATTTCCCAGCATTAGACTTCCTGACAGCTGGCTGTAAATTCAGTTCAGTTTCCCCAAGGCAGATTACTGGCCAGCGAGGAGGAAATCAGACTGCAGCGAGTGCGCATTTGCTTTTAATGCAGTTAGGGCAGACGCTGCATAACCTCCAAACAAGACATTTCTTTGCTGTTAGACTGGCTAATGGTTGCTCAATTATTTATTTTAAATAGATTGAGTGGTTTCTTATCTCTTTGCATCCCAAACAGCATGCTGTCATCGACCTGCACTGATTTTTCTCTGACAGCTAAATCATGCAGGTTCACACAGTCATCTGGAGTATTTTACAGGGAACTGAGAGTTGTTTGTGGTTTCGTTCTCTGAGTCTCTCTTTGTCTCTCTTTGTCTCCCTCTCTGTGAAAAGGGCTGTTTGTCTATTTGACTAGACAAGCTGTGTGA
The DNA here is from genome assembly GCF_963514085.1 of Chelon labrosus. Classification (NCBI taxonomy): domain Eukaryota; kingdom Metazoa; phylum Chordata; class Actinopteri; order Mugiliformes; family Mugilidae; genus Chelon; species Chelon labrosus. The sequence goes on from NC_140360.1 coordinate 9,392,556, forward strand.
CTGTTTGCTTGGTTAAACACACTCCTTTTGGTATTTGCTTTGTGCCCTTCACGCCGAGATGAAACACCATCGATGTTGCGAGAGTGTCATTTCTCCTCCTGTACTTTCATTGTGTTCCTTGGGACTCGGTGTCACGTATTAACAGACCCCAGGGACCGAGTGAGATGAATAAATGTCAGCCTAGCTGCGTCCATGCTTCTAATGCTACTTTTAGAAGATCTTTATCAGCTTGGCGGGATGACAGCGCAGCCGTGGACTCCACGTAACAGCATAAAGGAGAAATAAAGGGCAGTAAATCTCATCCCATGCTTTCTCCAGAGCTGGCGTTTATTGCTCTCAGTTGTTTTGCAGGCATTGTGGAGCAGCTCTCTGCTGGTTTCCTCTCAGGTGTACTTACTGCACTTCCTCACTTCCACAGTTTAGGGTGACTTGACTGGTTGTGGTGCTGAACCACCTGCATGCAGATGTCATCATGCCCGCTGTCAGTCCGCATATGTTAAAGGTCTACCCCCTTAACAGTCCATTCACTATAAATTCTATGTAGTTTTACTGCAGCTTCTCTTTTTGACAACCATTCAGTAACAGCAAACATAAATCTTTGTCTAGGTGTTTCTATTTTCTGGCAAAGAATAAACAGCTTCAAAAGGTTTTTGTGTAGCTTACTTCAAAAAGACAACAATAAAATGCTCTAGGTAAATATGAATAATTTACACTTAGATTGTTTAATCATTGGTGACATTAAATTTTCATAATGCAAGCAAGTTTTCCTTTTGAACCATTTTTTCAAACCGTGGTTTATAGTTGGTGGTAATTTATTTTCTGATGACAGATTGCGTTTCAAAATCCCTGCCGATGTTTGCAGTGATATAGAGTTTAGTTTTAAGCTACAAAAATCCATCACACTCTAAACCTTGGTATGTTAAAGACAAGATGTACCTTTACTGGATCCGTAGAGATTTAAAAGTGACACAGCAGAACAGAATAAAAGAGACGGGAGGAAAAATACAGGAATCTATATATATGTACTTTGGCTAGTCCTCACCACAGTGCATGTATATGCAGTATACTGTATATACACTTGGGATATTAGTATACTGCACATACATCGATCAGGCATAACGTTATAGAGAAGTGAATAACATTGACCATCTTGTGGCAATGCAATGTTCTGCTGGGAAACTGCTGGACCTGGCAGTCATTCATGTGGATGTTATTTAGACATGTAGCACCCACCTAGACCAGACCAGGCACCCCCACCCCATAGCAATGACACTCCTTGATGCAGGATGCAACCTGACACAGACACACACACAAAAATGCTTTAGGAAAAACTAAAAAAACAGCACAAGGTGTTGACCTGGCCTCCAAATACTGGCCTCCCTAACTGTTAGTTAGTGAAGGCTGGCGGTGCTTGGTGTTGTGATGTTGTGGAGTCTGATGCAGAGATGCAAAGAAGAGCCGAACGCTCTCTCGCAAACATCAGTTCTGCATTATTTATTGTCTAGGTCACACTCTTTGTTGTATTTAAGGTAGAGTAAGTGTGTTTAATTCATGTCTACATAATTTGTAAATGATGACTGAGATGATTTGAGTGTGAACCAGTGAGTTCCTGTAGTGCATATTTGATCTTCTGACTGATTTGCCCGGTACTGTTCTTCACAGCATAGGGGTAGATTCTGCACATGTCTAACAGTGGAGGGACGCTGTTAAAGAACAGGGCATGAGAAGGGTATTGAGGCCTTCACACTCCGGCGAGCTTGAAAAAGGTGACATCTGGATGTGACGTCGCTGCTCCACTCTGATGGTTGCTACCGCTCAACCAGCCAGCGGACACTATTAATCCACGCAGGCTCACTGAACAGTCGAGGAGCTGAAAAATTAAAAAGATGTGCCACTCTGATGCCACTCTGCCTCTCTCCTCCCAACAGGATATGCGTTTAACACGGCGATGAGGTTGATTTTATGCTGCGTTCTTGGAAGAAATTAACGAAATTAAGCTTCCCGCTTGTGCCGGTTTTTCCGCAAAACATCTAAACGCAGCGTGATCGTTCTTAAAGCCTGGAGAGAGAGAAAATAACAACACGCACATGCTATCAATTCAAAAGCTGCTCTTTGGTGCACACAACTGTCTCCATTTCATTTCCTGATATGCCTCCTGTCGGTTTTGTTACTGAAAGGAGGAAATTACAGTTCCCGTTAAACGATAGTCTGTGCATAAAAAAGGGAGCAATACGCCTCAAATATTTTTGGATTGCCTCCCCGGATCACTGCTTCTCCAATAGAATAAAACGTCTCCACTGCCTACATGCAGATACTGTGCTTTGATGTCATTTCTCTATAACTTGAAGTGTTTTTTATAAATGAACTCTAGATCTAAACACGATCTCCTTCTTTCATTGCAGATTTTCCGCCGGGCAGACAAAAATGGTGAGTAAGCTAAACACACACAGCTAATTGGATTACAGTACATGGCTGATTAAAACTCAATTAAAAACCTCCTTGATGGAGCGGGGTTGCACGCGTGCAAAAACTTAGATGGCTCTCGTCAGACATGCGGCCTGCTTTGGCTCGGAGAGGATTCATGTGACCTTGGTGGAACTTATCTCTCTGTTTTATTGTGAGCTGGATAAGGACATAAATAACCAAGGTCAGGAGCAGCTGCATCTTTTTGGTTTCGTAACACGATTTGACAGAATGAACTCCCTCTGTTCACCCTGCAGGCACTGCTCATCTCAGTGATAGGCGAGGAAATATATACAGTATTTAGCACATACTATATATAGCACGTACAGTGTGGCAGAGCATGCATGCAAAGATATGCCGTATAAGTAATCTTGCTATGAAACAGGCCTCAGCTGCTGCTGCTGCTTGCTTGCGCACATCTAACTCTAAATGCTGCAAATTCACCCGAGGCGTTCGCTAAATGTGAATTTAATGCATCTTCCCTGCAAACCCGTCAATGTTTCAAGTGATTAATGTGCTACAGAGTTACCTCTTTACTTCAAAGGAAGTTTTCCCCCTGCAGAAATGTCTCCCAGGAAAACACGGAGCATTCGGCTCTGCTCGAAAAAACAAAACAACAACAACAGTGCACAGTGACAAATAGGGAAATGTTGCTGCTCTTAATTTCTTATTCACGCGCTGCGTCTGCGTTTAATGGAACGTAAAATGTAACAGGGGCAAGTGATTAATGCTGTTGAGAGTCTACGGACGCTGAGCAGTTCCTTCCGGAGGGAACGGGTTACACAAGAGCGGGATTAATGATGCAACATGTGCCGCCATGAGCTGGGGTTGTCTGGGGTGCCTGGTACAGTGAGATACAGAAAACTCTTCAGTTTGTGAATTATGAATAGGCCCTTAAAAAGATGCTTTCTTTCACTCTTTCTTTGAGGCCGTTGTGAAGAAACTGTGCAAGATGGAAGAAAGGAGTGGTCAATTTTTCTTTCTTCAGACCAATTTTCGGGTTATTACTGTGTTAATTAGTAGAAATGAACTAAGTCTGTAATATTAAACTCAGCAGAGGTGCCTCGGTTTCAATAAGCTCTCAAATTTGCGCCTTGTGCCTCTTCTTCCACAACCAGCCTCCCCCTCCCTCTTCCCACCCCGACACTCACACCAAGCTTTTATTTTTCAGTCTTTGTAGACAGAAGGATGATAGAGGCAACTTCTGCCTCATGCTCGTGTCAGTTATCTTTAATTTGCAGCCCGGCTCTGCTTGGCCCTCGTCTCCTTGAACTCTCTGAGTCGTGCACCCGAGAGGAAGACGCCTCCTTCCAGTCAGCTCTGAGTGGGCTGTCATGATACGCCTCGCGAGCTGCAGATTTAGCACATAATGAGGGCTGCCCACCAACTTGGTACTCTCCTCTGTGCTGTTGTAATGAGGAATTACATTTTGGTTTTAATTAAAAAAAACGAAGCTCACAACAATTGTATGAGTATAAAGCAGATACTGAAAGCTTGCACTTAACAGAACTGTGCGGAGAGTCGCGTAACTAATACATTTGATCTCAGAGAGGATGTAGATATATTGCCATCAGGAAACAAACAATAATAGACAAGAAGAACACATGAGTCAGCAGTTATCTTTTGAAATCGATCATGGAAAAGAGATGCGGTTTGTTAAGCGTAATCTGACTTTAGGTGCCTTTCACAGCAAACTAAATCTAAGTAATCATCTGAGTCCTATGCTTAACACAAGCAGTGGGTTGGGAAATGATATGTGAGGACACGGATTGCTTTACTTTTATGATATGGATGTGTAATTGTGCTGTTTTCATCGTTCAAAGTGTTGAAAAAACTCAAGTTGTTAACCCGAACGTTTTTCGGATGTGATATTTGCGTGCTAAAGATGGATTTAGTTTTTTTCCCTTCCTTGGCAATAACAGTTACGAGGATCCGATCGCACTTACTTATTCTCTTGCTGGATTCAGTGCAGAAGCAGTGAAAGGTGTTTTGGGCGAGAGCAGAATTCTCACAGGACATGGTGACTTACAAAAGTGGTGCAGCTCTACATGGGAGGCAGGGATTTTACAGTGTGAGATGCATCAAGCTGTCACTTATCTATTAAATAATACGTTACTTAGTCCAAACAAGGGCCTTAGCTAATAATTCATCATTTAATAGATAGATAGATTGATACTTTATTTATTTAGTGGGGAATTCAGTGTCCAGTAGCATCATTACATGGAAACAGATATGTAAGTTATATAACAATATAAATATATAATGCTGTGTAAAAAGAAATATACAGTAGTGGCAGCAATGACCACAGTCCAGTTGGTGCCTCACAGGAGTCGTATGTACGGAGGGACAAACAACCGGAGTTTGTTCAAGGTCTTTGCCTCTGCCACCGATGCCAGGGGCTCCTGGCAGGTGAATCTTCTCAGTGCTGCCTCCCCAGCAGAGGACACTGGCAACGATAGTCTGGTAGAACATGTCCAGCAGCTTCCGGCAGATGTTAAATAACCTTGGCCTGCTGAGGAAATAGAGACGCCTCTGACCTTTTATGTGTACCGAGTCTATGCTAGTTTGGCGACCAGTTCAGTTTGTGATCCAGATCTGAACCACCTTTATGCAGGCTGCAGATTACTTTCTCTATTAGGAATTTGAATCTATAAAATGTAAAAAGCCGCAGTGATGTTCAAATCTGAAGATATTCAAATTACTTTCATAGATGACAAAGAAAAGCAACAACCCTTTACACCTGAGAGCTTAAACTAGAGAATATTTGGCTTTTTATCTGTTGCAGCTGATTGTTTATCTGTTGAACCTGAGACATTTTTGAAACCTGCCCTTTAGTACAGGAGGTGCCTCCTCAGATCAGCATGCCTCTCTGCAAAGAGAGTTATTTATTGTCTTTATCTCCTCCTCGGTTTTACCTCTCACATTCTCCGGAGCTGTGCTGATGCGGTTCATGAATTATTAGCGCCGCTTCCGTTTGAGCCCTTCAAGCTTCGGGATGCTCTCGAGGAAGAGCGTTCCTAGAAATGACACAAGCCTCAGTACGGATGGGGGGGGGGGGCTCTTTATGTTGGGCTGCAGTTACGGCTGAAGTTTTATTCACTGTGAAGTGAGCTAATTAAACCCAGTAAGCTGCCTCGCTTCTGTCAAGAGCTACTGATTTATCCATCTAAACAACGCTTCCAATTTCCCTGCAGAGGTGTCGTATTGGCTTTTGTTAGTCACGAAGTCCCGGGAGAAACTGCAGCATAATCTGCATATTTCTTTAAATGACATCTCTGTGTAACATTGACCAGCTCTTTTTCTCATGCAGTACTATAACTACGGCTGCACCAATACCACTTATTTTCAGAACAAGTATTTACATTTGGGTACTTCGCTTGTCCTGTGAAGGGTCGCAGGGGGGCTGGAGCCTATCCCAGCTGTCATTGGGCAAGAGGCGGGATACACCCTGGACAGGTCGCCAGTCCATCGACAGACAGCCACTCACACCTACGGCCAATTTAGAATCACCAATTAACCTAACGAGCATCTTTGGACGGTGGGAGGAAGCCGGAGCACCCCGAGAGTACCTACGTAGACACAGGGAAAACATGCAAACTCCACATAGAAAGGCCCCAGTAAAACTACAGCTCTAACAAATTGTAGTTTTTATTTCATATCAGATGTTTAAATTGTCTCCATACCATCTGTAGTGGTGTTCAATAGAAAAAAAATAAGCTGGTAACAGACAAGGTAGTCTGAAATGGTCCATGTGTCAGCGTATGACCTTCTAGACATGTAATGACGTTTATGCAGCACAGAAAAGTTTAAAAACAAACTTTTCGGTCTCGTCCTAATGACAAATTTAGTTTCCATCTTTCTGTCTCTTTTGATACGGTCCTCCACTGGCGTGTGTTCTTTAGTCAGACGTCTCTGAAGCACAGTCACAGCTGAAATCACATCATATGTCCAAAGCGTTGCAGTAGCTCACTTCTCCGGTGAACTCCTTAATTAGCGTCTTTTCCCGGGTCCATCCACAGGTGAGCAGACTGTCGGGGACCTCGTGGTCTGACCTATATAGTCCCAGAGCCCGCTTCGGCTTAATGAGAGTCGAACTCTATGTAGCGCCAGTGTGTAGTGACATGTTTTGCTGTAGTCGCAGGTCGGTTGAGCTGCAACCGAATGTCTTCCAGGCAGGAACAGGCTTAAGGCACAGCGTTTAAATATTTAATGCCCCACGCCTCTGCAGTGGCAGCACCACTTGGAGCCAAAATGGCCTCATTAACCACCAGCTGACTTGTGGCTACCGCTGCCTACCTTCACACTGCTTTGCTTAAAAGTGATTTTGGGTGTGGTTGCATCTGAGCTGTTGAATTAAGTATGATTACATGAGCATCGGGCCAATCCCAGGACAGTATAAGTGTATGATAAATTGAAATTATCGATGATCAGCCTATACTTCTATACATTTCTGGATCTAATTCCTTTAATGTTTTGCTAATTCTAAGCAACTAAAAGACGTAAAATCATCACTCTGCTTTGGTTTTTGCTCCAGACAACCATTTTGAGGTGCCTGACCTTAGAAATGTTGTAGATAATGTACATGTTGGCAGCTCGGCAGTTCCTCCGTTGCAGCTTTGATCGATGAGAAACACTTGCATAACGTGCCATCTGAGCTGCACTGTATCCGGGCCTCTTGTCGGGTGTGAATCCAAACCAAAGCGGCTCTGACGGAAGAGAATGAGTCAGCAGTGAGGTGCAACAGATTGTGTTTACTCCTACATCATGCAGGACAAGATTTTTACAGGAAAGTTTGAGGAATGAATTATGATTCCGTCTCCTCGAATAGATCCATCGCCCAGCTGGGGTTTATCTTAGCCACACCATGACAAGTCAAGTAAAGATTTCTTTTGCTAATGGTCCCGTCCTACAAATGAATTGTGTCCACTGCCGTCAAGAATGTGAGCTGGTAAGAAGTCAGAATTACTAACAGAACTAACAGATGATACGATTTACTGTTGACTCAGACTAAACCTAAGGTTTCATAATCATTTAAAGTTAGTCAGTAAAACCGAGAAACAAAAGTTCACCTGCTGCCTTAAAAATGCGATTTTATTTAGGTTGTTTATAGACGTGGACATTAAAATTTGATCCACCAAAAACAGACACTGTGGAATTCATTCCTGGCAGGGAAACAGCTTCTAAAATCCACTCATCCATTACGATTATGGTGCCAATATTTTTGCAGTAATACCGTGGTTTAATTTTCTTTTGTAGAGCCTTGTTTCAAAGGTATCTCCCTTTTATCGTTTAGTTTTATCTAATTAAGAAATGCAAAAACAGCGTCAGCCTCTATATTTCCCAGTATTCATATCATATCACATAACTTAATGGGGCATTAATGTTTTACAGTGTACATGCTGGTGAAGGCGTCTAATTGATTGGTGTGCAAACTGTTTTAACATGTTTGTCGCAAATTGCTTATAATATCAAATGAACGGCTGCAGAAAATGAAATGATTCAAAATTAGGTTTGGTGTAAAGGCTAATGGTCTAATTTAAAAAGCAAATCTGCAGCTCAGTTGGACAATTTTTACTCCTGAGAGCAGAAATCAGCTTTTCAGCTCTATCAGCTGATTATTTATTGCAGTAATGGAGTTAGGTTTTAGTTTTATGAGCTAAATAAAGACAGAATTTGAGAAGTATTTCACTTTCTGCAGCACCTCTGAGCTCATCGCTAGAGTTATTTTAGCGCCACGAAGCCAGAGCAGCCTTGTTCAGTTATATTGAATTATGGAGAAACCCTGTATTTAAAGCGATACAACATATTTCAGGCCTCACTGTGGTGCAACATTCACAGTTTTTTTTCCTTTCAGACGATGGGAAGCTGTCCTTGGAGGAGTTCCAGTCCTACTTCACCGACGGCATCCTCACTGATGAGCAGATGCAGGAGCTGTATCGCTCCATCGACAGGAAGCAGACAGAGTAAGCTCGTCTTGCTCTTGGACGCCCTCCAAATCTGCTGCCATCTGCAGCCCCCATCCCGCTGCCTGGCAGTGAAATGTCAAGTCCTCACTTCAGCTAAGATTACTCCTTAATGCCTGTGTGAAAGATTGAAATATGGGAATATATATTTGCCCGCCCAAATTGATTTGATTAACATAATCAGTTCCCAGCGGAGCGACCCCAGAACAACTCTGTGGCAAGGGGAAGTCAGGCTGGCTTCCTGGGGAGATTGTTTATTCACAATCAACAATGAATTTGTGTTAAATCAGATGTAATCAGATACAATAATATGATAATATAAGTCAAACTGAATTTAAAAAACCGTGTGGGCACGTTAAGAGTTATCACTCTGAGAATTTAGCTGAAGATTGGAGCAATCTGGTTTTCAAATCAAGTTTATTATTTGAGGTGTCACATGTTGCAGATCTAGCTGGTGACCTTACCGTTAAGGAGGAGCGATCAACAGGTCAAACAGTACAATACCTGCCTGTGAAACAGCCACATCATTATGACCACTGACAGGTTAAAGGGTAACTACTGTTTTTTACAACGTGGGCCTTATTTCTAGCATAAAATACCGTCGTTTACTCACCCAAATAACTTTTGTGTCAGTTGCACTCGTTTAAGAAATAATTAGATCAACGTAAATCCATAAAGCGGGAGTGACAGGGCACCGAGACACAGCCTCTAAATAACACATTACGTGCCGTGAAACTCATCCATTTCACCAATATTTTGTTATGATACACTAGTGCTATTCCCCGCTGAGTCCGGAGTTACCCGTTATCATCATCCGGGGTCTGTAGATTGACCTACAGACCCCGGATGATGTCTTCTGACCCGGACTATGTCATCTCTGAGCTGCGCGCGCACCCGCGACGGTCGGCTTGTTTACCTGTAATTTGCTACTGCTAGTTTTTTGCAACATGGCTGAATATTTTTCCGATTCTGAGGTTGTGGACGAACCACATCAGTAGCAAATTACAGGTAAACAAGGAACAGAGGAACACACACAAAAATGATCTAGGAACAACTCAAAAAGAACAGCACAAGGTGTTGACCTGGCCTCCAAATTCACTAGAAACCAATCTGATCAAGTATCTGTGGGATGATTATTATTAGGAAGGTGGTCATAATGTTGAACTGACTAAGAGACAGCCAGACAGAGCGATGAATCCACAAACCACTGTCCTTAAACCAAGCTGCTCAGACTGTTTGTCCTGTTTAATATTTTAGAGTTCCCAGCAACATCTTTTTAATTAACATGTCTCTATTTGTCTTCTTCTTTCTCCCTCACAGCAACATGGACATAGACAAACTCTCAGGTAAATGTGTGTCTTTCTTCCTGCCTTTCCGAATACTACGCAAGATAACTTTTACTGTGTGCGTCACAAAAGCTCAAGGTGTTTTTTTTTTTCAGTCTCTGTGACTCAGAGCTTTTTATGGCTCGGGCTCACCTAATGTAATTCCAATTAATGCCAACACTGTCCGCCTTGATTTATGGCCTCCTCGTGATCAGTGGCTAACAGATCCTGTCCTCCTCCAGAGCACTTCACTCCGCATCTGGGAGAATACGTCAACGTCCTGTCCGCCCTGGAGAAGCTGAATGTGGCCATTTTGAAGGCCATGGACAAAACTAAAGAGGTGGGTGGTACTGGCATTCACCTCTGTTGAATTACGCACACCGAGACATCACATAATAAAAGCAACGCAAAAGCTTTCAAAAGATTTGTAAGCATCCGTCACACCTCGAAGCGTTCAAAACTTTTTCTGTTAGTTGCTCGGCTGTCAGTTTGAAACCTCGTCGGAGGGCTCTTTGAGATCATTCTGCCGTCGCGGCGTTACAGAAGGAAAATAAAAATTGCCCAGCGTGTCAGACTCTGCCTGCTGTCTGCTCTCCTGCCTCTCCTCGCTGACAGTACATTTTCAAACAACACCTGAAAGACTCCTTACAAAAGGAGCCGTGCTTTTGAAAACGGCTCCTCTAGCAAGACAGTAGGTGGGAAAACATGGCAGCTGTTTGTAAGTCAGCCGCAGCAGTAAGGAGGAAGTAAAGAATCCGATTTCAGCATAATGCATTTACAGTAATGAGCCTCAACATTGTGCCTGCTCACAGATGAAGCGAACAGTGTTGATTACTGTATCCCATAACAAGCTAGATGTGAAGGTCTGGGTGTATGACTGAGTCAGCACGTGTGAGCAGCTAAGCTGATTAAAATAGAACCATATCTGTTCTGTCAGATCTGCTCGGCGTAGGCGACTGAGAAACACAACATTAGCTCTGAACTGAAAGGTTGATGGCAACGTTAGCTCTGCGCCTACTTTGTCAGAGACATGGGACGTAGTGGTGCTAGACAGAGTGTTAAATTCAAAGTTAATTTATCAACCAAAGTTGTAGTGAACATCTGAGCCAATTCTCATGACAATCCATCACTCAGAGCCATAAATATGTAAACTTCCCTTCGTAAATCATAAAAGTGGTGGCACCATGAATGCTTATTATATAAAAGAGATTGTTTCTCTTGTCTATGGATGTCTGTAATGATTTTCATTTAGTAGTTGGTGTGATGTAGTAAAATCAGGAAGTGGTGGAAGAGACTGACTGGCATAGTCTCCCTAGAGGAACACTCGTCACGTTGCTAATAAAGACCCAATACAACCAACTAAAACAGAAATACAATACACAGAATATCCCCAGATTCCAGAAGAACCAGGTTAATACGTCATCACTACTGTAGACCGCCAAGTTATAACCCGCTGTGGAGCGCTAGATGCCACGGGAACTGACAACATATCGATGCAGAGCACGTCTCAGCATGTGTCCAAAATGTTAGATAGGTAGATAGATTGTTATTTTGTTTATCCCGTGGGAAATTTGGTGTCCAGTAGCATCATCAAGAATCACAGTCTGCATAAATAGTCAAAGAATAAAATAAAAGTGAGGTAGCATGTATAAAAAGTATGTATAAAACATACATGCACAATATACTAATATATGTATTAATATGGAGATGAAGATATGTGGTAATATAGATATAGATGTATATATTTTATAAGAATAAGAAGATTTTATTGTCATTGTCTGGTGAAAAACAACAAAATACTGTTTGACAGCTCAGTTCGGGAGAAATAAAAATAGAAACTATAGCAGCATAAAGAAAAAAAACTATAGCTATACTCAGTAGAATACAATATATACGGTAAAAGCACACAGTAGCACACATATGAATGTAATTGGTACAGCGAGGTAAAAAATATCAGCATTTTAAAACAGTAAACAGCCAGAGTAGACAGTAAACAATAGTGCAAATGGTATACTTATTAGTGCAAATATGTCTATTGAATGCAGGTGGACTGGGGAATAAATATGGGGGTTAATGCACAGGATCTATGAAGGAGAGGTGTATAAGATATGAGATATATAAGATATGTAAATGTAAGATATATAAGATATTAAATATGTATCGCTTTATACAGAAAAATAGTCGCAGCAAGAAGTAGCAGAGCAACCACAGCCCAGCTGTGCCCTCACAGGGAGGTGTTGTAGAGCCTGAGGGAACAAACGTCCTCCTCAACCTGTCGGTGGAGCAGAGCGGAGAGACAGCAGCCTGTCACTGAAAGAGCTTCTCCACCTGGAGTTAGTTTGGAGTTTGTTCAGCCGCCACAGATTCTCTAATGTGCAGAAACCCATCAGTGCTGCAATATCCTCAGCTCAGTGTAAATCACCTTCATGAGTGATACAGACTTCCTCCTCTGTGGAAACACATCTCATGCTCTCACTGCAATCAACTCCGCTGTATCTTTCATCTTCAGATGACAGCACTGATGCACTGCACGCATCCAGTCATATATATCTTTGGTTTCATTACTCTTAGGCTCCACCATAGCTGCATAAAAAGACTTTGGAGTTGCTGTTCCGGTGAAAAGAGTAAAGCTTTGATACGCTTTCTTTTATCTGTGTTTTCAGATAATGAGAGGGTATTCGATAAAATCACTAGCCTTGGATGGTGGAACGTGTTAATTAGAGCCTTATAAAATCTCGTTATGAGCCTGCTCGGTGCAGAACCGCACACTTCATATTCCAGGAGATGTAGATGTAGGGATTTAAGTGGCTGCCCTTGACAAGTAAGGGCTATAATCGTGTTATTTTAGACTCACCCGCTAGAGATCAGCATGAGAGAACTTCCACTAAGACTTAATCAATAGCTCAGCTCAGTCTTCATTGATTTCATTTGGCCCTCCATGTTAAGCCAACTGGTGGATATTATTTCCTGTTTGCCCAGGGAAGAGAGTCAGCCGTGTTTTGTGAATAGATTAAAGTTAATAAGGAGTTTCTCTGTATTGCAGCAACTTATATAACACATGCAACGTGATTCTAAAGGCCTATGAAAGACATGAAAGGGCGCCAGCCGTCCTAGTTTTTGCAGTCTCTCCTGCAATGTTAGCACCAGTCTGTAGCTTTCGGGCCAGATGAGCATGTTGATTTGCACTGCGCCTTGCAGTTTTGGTTTTTGAATCGCCTGCTGGGATGAAGAGTTATTGCCTCGCTCATAGGCATAAAAGCATAATTGCTATTTGGCCACTGGCTGTAGTGTTTGCGGTGTGTTCAAGTGCAACCCAAGCTAGAAGCAGCTTGAGGCGATGCCACAATCAGTCTTTGCACGTCCAAGCTTTAAGATAGAGATGGTATAGCGTGAATGACAGTGACTAACCCCTGGAAGCTCCCTCAGCTGTCCAACTAAGCTGATCTCAGATGTCCTCTACATGAATGCCTCACCAGCATGTGGACATATGTCAGCTCCTCTAAATTCCCTTCTCCTGTTTTTTGTTTTTTTTCCTTTTATTCGTTTGTGATCCGGGTCTATTATCCACTCGGGCACATTCTTTTCTTTCTCTGTACAGCCATCTTTCTCCTCTGTATCACACATGCCTTCCTGGTGCTCATGCATTTTTCATGTTGCTATCAGCTGGTCGAAAAGCTTTCTTTGCACCCTCGAGCAGAGGCTTATTTTATTTTTATTTTTTTTCATCCACCCTGAGACCAGTTTTAGTTGTTAAATCACTGAATGTTTTTCCACCGAGTCGCAATGTATCTTCAGGCAAACCTCTATTATTTACTCCTGTTTATAATGCTTTTATAATGAATGGGCAAAGGAGTAAAATTATACGATCAACACACCGAAATGTATTTTTCGTACTTGTTGCTGCGCCATGAGATAAAAAGAATATATTCACTGTGGTGCTCCGGCTCATCTGTCTTGAAAACAGAATTTGCAGGAGGGACCGAGTTTCATTACTCATGTAGTGCAGGTTTTTCTGCTGCCGAGACAACAGAACAGAGCAGAAAGCTCTGTGGTAATTTAAAAGAAGAAAAAACTTATTTTTTTGCACCACAGGGGGGTGGTGAGGTTGACAGGGTTCATTTTCTACAAAAACCGAGCATGAAAAGTTGTGTCTACCCCCAGGAACAAAGGTAAAATACATGGGCTCAAAGGGAAACATTGGGCATTTATAGGCTAAAATAACACTTTTCCTTACATGAGCTTAATCAGTAGCACCTTGTGTGTTTTGCATTCATTAATTATTCATTGATTCAGTGTAAACGGCAAAGATAAATGTTCACAGAGTCGGTGTTAGTGGATTCTTATGTTCCTGTTTGGTTTTAGTAGGTTGGAAATAATGCTACTTATGCTTACTTACTTAATTTTAACACAATGCCTGATTGGATTTAGGTTTTAGTATCAATTTAAAACAGGGAAAGTGCAAACTTAGAAGATGGTTGATTATCTGAGGACCAGCAACAATGAAAAACTGAACCAACTGGATATCTCTGGAGGAAAGAGAACCAGTAACTGAATGAAAATTTTCCCAACATCGCAGCTGATTCTTCTTCACTGTTACCCTCACTCTTTCCCTTTCAGGAGTATCAGGGTTCATCCGTGCTGGGCCAGTTTGTGACTCGCTTCCTGCTGAGGGAAACCTCCACCCAGCTGCAGTCCCTCCAGTCATCACTGGACTGTGCTATGGAGGCTGTTTACGACCATGGCTGCACGGGGAAGAGGATAGTGAAGACGCCCGAGGACCTGCCTATCCAGAGGGCGAACAAGCGGCCCGGCCGACGCATCCAGAAGAACATGTGTCTCTCCCCAACTGACCCCTACTCTGGCATGCTCACCACAGGTACATTTAAGTAGATACTGAGGCTGACAATTAAAAGGACACGTAGCAGCGACTGCTTCTCTTCGGTAAACTGCTCGGACGTCCTGTGCTGTGCTGATGTTATTTTTCTGGGGTCAGGGGTCAGTGTGGAGCCAGACAACCACTGGGGCTCCCAGATCAACCAGCTGGAGCATCTCATAGACAAACTGGACTGTGAGGTTTGTGCATTAGTTTATACCTTTGCCGTTCCTCACTGACCGTACATTTTCACACAACAGACTCTTACAAAAGGAGCCGTGCTTTTAAACAAGGCTTCAAATGACAGCGGGTGAGAAACATGGCAGCAGTTTGTAAATCACGGCAGCTGTTTGCATGCAATTTCCAGTGGGATTGAGAGGGGTGTTATAGACCTTTGATAATATATTAGCGCCTGATAACAATGTAAACACTAGATCCTATTGTGCCTCTCTGATTGGAATAAATACCCTCTTTCTGTGCACGTGTGTGTGTAAACACATATATCGGGTCAGATCATATCATTTAGCATTCATGGCAACAGTTAGGATTGAATCTCTGCTAGGAACGATTTAAATCAACCTGAAGAAATGTTATGTAACATGTAAATGTAACCACAGATATCAGTCTTTTCATCTAGCTCATATATTTCAATGATTAAAGCCAGAGACATAAAGAGCCACACATCCTGTAGTGGCGAGGTTATACAATACAAATATATTTAACTTAAATTTTCTCCAGTGACTATAATCCGAAGCCAGAATGTCTCTAACACAAGGGAGAATTGGAGGTTTGACGACGTGCTGGGCTGTCAGAGATAGAAATATCAAACAAAACCATATGAACCCTGTTGAGTGTAGCAGCCCTGCAGCATGAAACATCCAGCATGTTTCCAGAGAGGATGATATGAGCAAAGTGCTCTGCAGAACAGCACCACACGCACGCTAAATAACATCCATAAGGTTTTGGCCTGGTATGATAAGGTATGACCTGTGAATGCATGATGTGCGGCACACTTTTGAATGATTTAAAATTTGCAAAATGCTGGCAGGTAGGTCTGAAAAAGGAGCACAGGTAGCTTTCGGGTACTCTGTTGGATTCATTTATAATTTTGCAGTTCATTCATTCATTCATTTTCTGTAACCACTTGTCCTCTGAAGGGTCGAGGGGGGGCTTGAGCCTATCCCAGCTGTCATTGGGCGAGAGGCGTTGTACACCCTGGACAGATCGCCAGTCTATCACAGGGCTAGCACAGAGAGACAGACAACCATTTACACCTACGGCCTATTTCGAATCACCAGTTAATCTAACGAGCATGTCTTTGGACGGTGGGAGGAAGCCGGAAAAACATGCAAACTCCACACAGACAGGCCCAGTCGGCCGATGGATTTGGCCTCAGAACCGTCTTGCTGTGAGGCATCAGTGCTAACCACCACGCCAAATTTGCAGTTATGATAATTGAAAATATTCATTTGAAAAGCCAGATATATAAAAAACAAACCTGCTGACACACTTAGCCATGCAGACAAGATTCTGCGTAACTCAGGGCTGTTGGAGGGTCAATGTGAACAACAACGGTTTGTGACAGACCCTAAATTCTGATGCTAACTTGAGCTGAGTCGGTTCTGCTGCCGATTGTTGTTCTGCATGGCTGACTGGTGCATTCATGCTTCCATTTTCAGAGTCCACATCTTGAACCTCTCAAAGAAGACACACTGGCAGGGACATATAAATCGGTGAGTCCACCATGTGCTGAATGCAGCATGTAAAATTATGCCCACACGTTCAGTCCATCCGTACATACACTGACTCTACTTTATTATTTTCTCCAGAACATACTTCTTGTCCAGAGACAAATGTCTGTGAAGGAGAGAGACGTGGAGCCGTTTCAACAAGCTCTCAAGATTTACACAGATGCAACCACCAGCCAGCTCAACAACCTGCAGTATGTCCCTTTAGCCGCCATTCGCTGCCATTGTTTGCCTCAAGAGCTCTCTGGGATTTGATGCAGCCACTTCAGACTGCGTCAATTTTCCCAGACATGTGAGATAACCCCCCTCCCCTCTGCCCTCCTTTTCTCTGTCTGTTTGTTATTTTTAGCGTCTCAGTCCAGAACCTGCCAGACAGATCATGCTTCATCATGTATGAGTTTTGGCAGGACCGTCTCTCCTGGATGAGGTAGGGCGTATTAGGATAGAAAACATGTCATGTGAAGTTCACTGCTGAACCAAAATTTGCCCAGCACACAGATCAGCTCACTGCCTTGCTCTTTTTCTCTCAGCTACCTGCAGTCGTCCATCAGTAAGACCTTCCAGCGCTGCATTATAGACTCACTGGAAGACCCAGAAATGGTCTCCACCATGCTCCTCCCAGGTACAAACTCAGCATTAAAACTGTAGTTTCACCGCATTGAAAGCTTTAATACTCATAAAACATATGTTTAATCATTTTAG
This sequence comes from Chelon labrosus, assembly GCF_963514085.1. Classification (NCBI taxonomy): domain Eukaryota; kingdom Metazoa; phylum Chordata; class Actinopteri; order Mugiliformes; family Mugilidae; genus Chelon; species Chelon labrosus. The sequence goes on from NC_140360.1 coordinate 9,409,630, forward strand.
CTTGAGTTAGTTGATCGTTTTTATGAAGCAATAATATTCTTAGTTTATCTGTAAGAGTAAACGACTTTTCGGCTTTTTCAAGATAATACTAACGATTGTAGATTAAATGAATCAAGGAGCTTCAGTAATCTTTCTGAATAGATCCCTAGACAAATTCGCTATCTGGTGTCTAAAGAACCAGTTATTTTCCTCAGTAGTCAGTGGGAAAATTCAAACAGAGCCAAAAGCCCACTGGACAGCAGAGGACATGCGGTCAGGGGAGGTAGGTGAGGCTGTGCCACAAAACAAGACTTTCAGTCAAAACAGGAAGTGGTAAATAATGGAGGATCTTTTTGTTGAACAGGCTTTATTAAAAATGGATCACATCATCATAATATAAAGCTTAAACAACTGAAATTTGATTAAGGTCAAGTTTTGTTTTCGTGTAGTCCAGTGGCGGGCAGTGCATTTTCCACCAAGGCCTTCAATGACCTCCAACCTTATTCAAAACACCTTTTAGTAGGATCGTTATGACGCTATTGAAACCATCAACATCATACGCAATAAAGGGAGATGAATGCCGTTACTAAAGCAACAAACTCACTTAGAACAACTCATAAGTCTCACCAGAACCGAAGAAACAATTTAAACTTCTCCTCGGATGCTGTTAGCCGAGGGTAGCGCTCATAGTTGCTGACCTGAAAGTGGCGGACACACCCTTTCCCCGACTGGCACAGGCTGGCTAGCTAGCTCCAGGGTTGGGCGGCCTTTCCTCACAATATCTAAGAAGATCTGCAACCAAATCATTACAATGTGTTTCAAGCTTCAGCCTCCTGCAGTTTTAATTGTGAAGGCCCAGGCAGGTTTCTGAAAATATGATTGGATAAAAGCTCTAATGCAAAGTTACACGGCCAGAAGCACCGCAGCTGAGAGAGCCATAAAATGAAAAGAATATGCTACTGGGAATAATTGGGAAAATATTAAAGTCAGTGATTTTGATAAAGTTTAGGCCAACAGAGAAGGCTTTCCTGGCTCTGATGGCGGCCCACCACTGGTGAAGTCTCTGAAATACGTTTTTTAATTTTTTTTGCACACTCTCATTTGTGTTAAAGAGTATGAATTGTGTCTCTCTCTCTCTCTATTTTCCATCTCTCTCTGAACGGCTATGTACCTGAAATAGATGTGCATAAAGAGAGATAAGAAAGATAACTGGTTTGGAAGCATCCAGCTGAATTTAAACTATTCCGTTGGCTTCACATTTGTAAATCTGAACGAGTCAGAGCATTACAAACCTAACCGCACATCACTGCTAGAGAGTGAGAGTTAATATTGGACAATACGTCTCCAAATGTTTGTAAGTATTGACTTATATCAGCTGGATGTGTTAATAGGCAGTTGTCTGTTAACCGTATAAACATTGGAACGAGTCATTACTGCAGTGTAGCTTATTTCCTCCGCCCACAAGAGGACAACACACCATTTAATGCATGTTTTATGTGTGAGATTCTGGACGCCATATTAGATCATAAATTTCAGACTTCTCTAGCTGAGGTAGCTCATTTGTTTGGCTCAAGTAGAGGCCATGGAGCACTGATGCTTAATGCTCTCTTTGCTTTACAGCCTCTTGGTGGATAATGAACAACAACTGACAGAGTGAAGTTGCTGCCATTCAACCCAACGAATGCAGGAGAAGGAGGCGACTGCATAATCGCTTCTTCTTTCTTTTGTTTCTTTGATATTAACTGTTTGTTTGTTTTTTTCCTTGTGGCATGACCGGGATTGCTTTTTGCAAAGCTATGCTCCAGGGTTTAAAAAGAAAAAAAAAGAAAAAAGAAGACTGTTCAGATAGATCAGTCAACGGTGAAGCAAGCTTAAACCTTGGATGGAAAGAACTGAGGTAATGCAGTGTTTTATTGTGCGATCGAGATCTGTGCTGACGTTCATTTCACCGACTCACAGGCACATTTCTTGCATCTGATTAAACAGAAACACAGGGAATGATTTAAAAAAAGAGAAAGATTTGCATGATTTCTTATTTCTCAGTGCTAGTTTGTTTTACTCAGAGCTACATCTTAGAGTAGATATGATGTTCTACAACAATAGAAAAACACAAATAGCAACAAACCTGTTTATCCATCACTTTATCCTTCCTCTCAGATGAAAATAGTGACAGGGTTTACCTTTCCTCTTGTTCTCTCTGTGGTATTGTGCTTTGTCGTCTCTTTCAAAGCTTTGTTACCAATTTGCTGATGGGTTAGAGAGCCATTCGATAGTTAAATGAAGAGTCACGACCTATACTTATATCATCCGTGTCACTCCTGCACTTTAGAAAATATGAAACGTGGACCTTATCATGAAGAGCGGACATTTATCGTAGATCGTCTATTGAAAATGTAGAGTTATTTAAAATTCTATTTAAAAGCCGAGAGCTGCCCCGGGGAGCAGTGAGATGTTAGTGAACGGTAATAATTTACCAAATAATTGTGCAGTTTCCTCGTACTGTTAGATATATATAAAACAAACAAACTCAAAAGCCATTATTTTGCATTTGCCGTGTGTAATCAAGAGTTTAACGGTGCAGCACACACAAATAGAAGTTTATATTTTGAGTACAAGCTGGATCTGTTCCGTGAGAGATTAAGGCTCTGGTGTACAGTAGTCAATAAAAGATGTAGAATAATTGTTGTGGTAAATGTACAGTATTGGATTTGCTCGGATAATGTGAAGAATGAGTGTGTTCACACTTTTGTTGGGTGTTTCTCATTTCTTTTAATGTAGAATATGCAGTTGTTACGTGATGCTATGTTTGTTTTCTGGCATGAATTAAAGTTTGACATGTTGATAACGCGAAAGAGAGAAAGAGTTTGTTCCTCTCCAGTGTGTCAAGAAGGAGAAGCATCAGCAGGAGTAAACGCTTGCTTCTTTTTTTTCGGTGTGAATATTTTAAATCTAAATTCAGCATAAAACTATGTTGAAACTGGGACAGTTTGCTGGTTCTTCTCTGTCCATACCATACACGTTGGAACAGTGTCCGTCTGAAGCCAAAGCAAGTAGAGCTCCCCCTGGTGGCTGGATGCAGTATAGGTCATAAGCTCCACCCCCTCCATGTTAGTGGATGGGACTTGAGCCAAACTAAAACACTAAAATACACTTCAAATAATTTTTTTTTTTTCAAGGATGGTTTCTGTCATTTTATGTAATTAATATAATGTTGATGCATGTTCAAGTGTCAATTATTTGGATGAGTTTCGTTTTAGTTAGTTATTTGACGCTATAGAAACAGGATGTGATACAATGGTGACTACCAGTTGCCATGCCAACCACTCCGTAAAGCGGTCCTGTGGGACCGGTAGAGTTGTAAAAAAAAATTGGAAAACAAGTGCAGTGTATAATCCAACATTTCCTTGTAATTTAAGGAGGCAGAGCAGAGCATAGTATTAATTAAATTAAATTAAATGAGTGAGTCTGGCAGAAGTGTGGCCAGGTCATTGATATAGGGGCTCCGCGTGGGTCCAATCTCGGACCGTACTGCGCAGACTCTGGCTCGCAAGATGGCGCCGCCCGTATCCCCGGGAACATAGCGTCAGTTTGACCAAAACAAGGAAGTGGAGACACGTTGTCCATATTTATATACAGTCTATGGTCCGTACACAGAACTTGAAGCAGCTCTAACCTGAAAGGTCTAAGCCCAAACGTGACTCCAACACAGCTGACAGCTCACATTCACAGTACATTTTCAGCCTTAATAATAATACAGTGGGTTCTGCTGGACTTCACTTATCCCAGAGAGCATTAGCTGCCACAAATAAGCTGATTAAGTTGTGGATTTCCTTTTTTTAATACTTTCCCCTGTAAGAAAATCCTTCTTATGTTTAAGCTTTGCACTATACAACTCACACATGAGGATTTTCTTTCAAAGATAACACTGTATTGTGCACAAGTGGATATTAAGACACTGAAAAGGAGTTGATGTGACATTTTACCACACACTAAAGCAGCTTGATAAGCAGAAGTTCATATTTCTATTCTTGTCTCTCATGATTCTAATAAAAGATAATAGATACGCTTGAAGGCAGTATCTATTATCGCACCAGAAAGAAATCAAACCCTTCAAGTTATTTTTTTTTTTTCTTACAGAATCTGAAATGTTTCTCTGTGATAGAAACTGTAGGAAGTGAACAGGATGAACACAGGAGTCCTTTCACAGCTGCAGCCTCTCGCGGAGAGAAATTTCTTTTTTGCCACTTTAGATCTCAAACCTAATCCCTTCCTGCTGCTATTTTCTTCTCAGTGACAGTGGGGCTTCTTCAGGGATGCTGGCGCCACCAGCTACAGTATGTGGGCTAAAAAGACTTTTATATATGTTCCAGTGTGTGTGAGAGCTTCAAACATGAAGCCAATTCCTCTGCAGTTAAAAGGGTACGTTTAAAATCCCCACGTACAATAATGCACTCATGTATTTGTGTGCAATGTGCAAGAGTAAATTGTGCAAAGAGAAGCATGTTTCTACAGCAGACTGAGCTGACATTTAAAGTGTAGGCGGTCAATATAGTGGTGCATTAATTGCCTGTTAATGGAAGCTGCTTGTGATGTTTGTCTCCCGTTAGCCCGTTCTGTCTATTATGTTAATGCAGTAGTGTCACTACACAGGTTAATTAGGAGCTTGTGTTTATGCTTGTGTTTGATTAAAATTAAGTTGAAAGAAGATGGAGAAGAATACAAAAAGGGCTTGAGACAAACACAGAGGCAAAGTGGTACGCGAAGGGACAAGAACACGCCGGCAGAGGAAAATCAGGGTCAACTGTCAGTGCGCATTGATGTTGAAAAGGAAGGAAACTCAAGCAGAAAAGCCCGAGGTCTGATTTTTGCAGCTTTGCGGTGAGCTATATAGTGTAACAGAAAGACAGGAGAATGCAACGGACGGATACAGTCACATATCTTCTTGCTCTTCTTCCATGCCAGTTTGGTGACAGTTGATCAAGGGAGGATCACTGACGGCCCAGGGCGCAGAATATATTTCTGGAATTAGACGGCGTTTGATGTGTCTTATCAGATGGGCCCTGCTGCCTACTTTCATTGGCCGCACATTCGCTGCAGCATCAGCAGAAGATGACACAAACACGAGCGGGGGAGTGCTTCAGCTCACAAACAGCTCAGTGGTGTACATTTGAAGAAGAACAGAAGAAGTGATCCAAATCATTGGCTTAATTGCATAAGCCATCCTGATTGTGATTTCATTTTATTTTGAGCAAGATCGTTTCACGTCTTGCATCAGTGAAGGGCTTTGTCACCAATGCCGACAAACCCTGAACTTTATAATTACGTCCCTGCTTAACAAGCTTTCAGTATTGCAGCTTGGTAATCATGCACCGGCTGAAAAGTTTGGCCAGACTAAAAACACTTGACCTACCGCTGAGTGACGGAAAGGTTAAAGAGAACGTGAAGCACACAGGGGGAAAAAAGAGTTGGACAGACAGAGATAATGAAGCGCAGGAGAGGAGCAATAAAATAAACCCATTTTCCAGCATTATCGTCTTGCAGAGGCAAGGGGTTATCAGAGGGAAATGTGAGATGTTTTGGGTGGAGGGAAGGTTAATGGAAAAAAACGGGGAAGAAATGATGAGAAGAAATGTGGAGCGGGGGGGATACCGGTGGGCAATGGAAATAGAATGTGAGAAACTCGCAGGGTAAGAAAAGTGGGTGAGAGGAAAGAGGTATGTGCACAGTTTAACATCTATATAGGTTGAAACAGTGAGGACAGTAAGAAGAATGCATTTAATAGAAAGGATGCAGAAGCCTTGAATGAAAAGCAGGTGCACTATCTGGCCAAAGGTATGTGGGCACCCCTGTTCATTTTTGGGAAGCACGTTTAAACCAACAGCTCCACTTCAGGCCATTTAAATCTGGCGCTGCAGTGATAACATATTCATCCTGAAGCAACAGCATCGCCTCCTCTCCTCATTTATACGATGGCAGCAGTAACGAGAGGTGTAGGAAGTGTCGGATGGAGTCCAGGCAGAGGCAGAGATGTGTAGAGAGAATTGAAACGACAGGGCGAGAGAGAATTTTGCTAGCAATAAAATAGATTAGATGGGGAAAAAATGGGGAGAGGATTAAAAGGAGAAGTCGGAGGAGATTGAAACAGCCTGTGAAATAAGATTACACATGTGAGATGACGGTAAGTGAGAAGAAAGCCAGAGGGGAAGAGTAACAAGAGAACGACGAAGAGCAGCGAAAATAGAAAAGCCAAAAATAATAAGGACAGCAATCCAAGACAGAATGGAAAACTATGTAAAGTGGGAATATAGCTGCAGAGATTACTATAATAATAATAATAATGGATAATAATAACTGACACCGAGAGAGACAAGACAGATTAAGGTCTTGGTGCCAAAACTATTGTACTTTTACATCAAATACAGATGTGCTACATAACTGGAATTCAAATGTAAAGTCTGGATTTGAATCCTTCCTCCAGCATCCTGCTAATTTCCGGTGGTGTTACTCTATTTTTAAATTCTGCATCTAAAAATACGCCACTGATGCATGTCCAAATGTCACAAGCTTAAATATAAAATCATGTATTTTTGCCCCCAGCAGGTTGATCCTGTAAGCCTCGCTGATACTGACAGACACTTCCTACAGTGTGGGTTGCAGCACAACCTGTCTTTTATTTTTTCCAGTTAGTCTCGGTTCGGCATGTTTATTTTCAAATTATCCACTCATGCAAGCAATAAATATGTTATAATAATAATAATTCCTGTGGGGAGGGTTTGCACTAACACAGTAAATTGTGGCTAAAATGGCAATGGTCATGCATGCTCTTCTATCTGTACTTCAGAGAAGTAAGGAAAATTAAATTAGAACTGGTTTTGCAGTGTAAAATTGATTTCATGAAACACGAGAGGCTGTTGACTAGCTCTCACAAAGATGGTCTCTGTTGTTCGTAAACAGACAATTCGGCATTTCCAACCTTGAAATCATTTGAGAGCAAACTATTACACATTAACTTAACTGCATTTATTCGATGTGGGCAATAAAATATGCGGTTGGATTGGAAAATATGACATAATATACATCATAGACTTAACTGTATGTGAGAATATAAAGTAGTCATAACTGGCTGCAACTGAACCAGGTACAGCATTAAATCTATTGGAATACACTAGAGTTTGTACTGACAAGTCGACTAGTCGACTAGTCACTTTACTGCTGTGCCATGACGCTTTAAGCAGGAAGTCGACTAGTCGCCGATCACGTGACAATAACAACATGGACGCCTCCTAGAACAGGTGAGGAGCCCAGTGGGTCATTGCAGCAAGCCAGCAGCGGTTCATCAAGTGTCTGCAAATACTTCACCAAAGATGAAACCCATTCTACTGGGACATGCAGAAAATGTAAGTCAGTCCTGAAATACAACAAATATACTACTGCAGTTCACACTAAAAAGGCATCTGCTAATGCTAGCAGAGGAATGGTCCAACTAGTCCTCTTGATGGCAGTGAGTTAACAAGGAGAAGGCATACGCATGTGTTTATGTTAAGTTCTGTTGTGTTCGATTAGTTGACATTATTGCTGTGGTGTTTTTGTTTTTGTGTCTGAGCTGGTGTCTATGGCATTTCACCATGTCTCTTGAATGGTGTTGAGGTATGCTATGGGCTGACAGTTGTTTTCAAGTTCAGGTAAACTTCCAGAAAATCCTCCATAGCTTCTTTTGTGTGAGACTCTCTATATTTTATTCAGGTCAAGAACATAGATTATATTGTTGCAAAACGTTACTTTCGACTGTGTTTTTTGTGTGTGACGTCATCGACTAGTCGACGTTGACTTGACTTTCACCACATATTAGTCGACTTTAGAAAAATCGAAAGTTGTTCAACCCATAGAAAACACTGATCATTAGGAAGCAATAGTATGGAGCAATTGTATAAAACTAATATATAAAATAACTAATTTGGATTTTGGGTTATAAAAGACAAAAAGTGGGAGGAGAGTAGTCTGAATTGGGTTCTGGAGCTGTGCCCCACCTCATACATCGCACTCATTTGCCAGCCGCGAGTGATTCCAAACCAGCGAGCTTCACATCCACCAGAGGAGCTGAGAAACTGCTCCGCCTGGCTTCTCCTGTGAGCACAGCTCGCGTTGGCCCATGATCTCTGTTCACTCGCTCACCCTTGTCAGGTGATACCCTGCGAGGGTAACGATTGGCTCTTGTCTCAGACCTTCCCCGAGGTGATTGGTGGAGTGACGAGCACTCAGCATGTGACCTCTACAATGAGCTTCCGCCCACTGAAACGTAACGAGCGACGCAGATCAGTTTTATGCCAGCACTTCTCAGTGAGCAGACTCTGTTATGGTTTGAGGTATTTACTTTACATTGGAACTGTAGAAGAAAAGTTAATGATACTTTATGTGCGATGTGATATAATTCTCCCCAAAATGTCACATTTAACTCCAAAATGTATTCAAAACATTGCTAGGCATGCTGGAGAGTCGTTATTCCGTGAAACATGGCATGCTGGGAAACAGAGGCGTAGCCAATGAAAACGACTTGTTTTGCTTTACACAAAAACTTGTATTATTTTTTATTATTTAAAAAACTCATCGCTATATACCCCATAGGAAATTATTATTGAATCAAGCACTATCGTAACATTTGCGTGGAAGAGAGAAAACGCTGGTTAGTTCTCGCTTAAATTTATTTATTTTTTTAAATAAATGTAAGCTACCGATAACTCAGCCTAAAAAAAATACCTGACATCGGTCACTCGGATGGAATTCTAATTAAAATAATGCTTTGTCTTGAATTCGTCCATTTTGTCATAATATTTGTTTTATAATTGATACAATTAACAAGAACTTAACAAGAAAATATTATTATTGTAGTCGTGAGGGTCGTCGGCGCTTCAAATCTTCCCATGAGCCTTTGCGGTTACTAAACGTTTTAAATCAAGGATTGGCATAGACGATCTTTGTAAAACTACGTTGAGCTGGAAAAATCGCTTGTTGTATTTTATAAGTTTAACATTGCGCTGCTCAGCCAAATCCAAGTTTTTGTGGAAAACCATGATTTTGAATCCCTGTAAAGTACCCCCCTATTTATACTAAGCTTCCGCATTTTCACATCCGGGCATTCTGAAGGCTTGCACTCTGGGCTACGAGCAGAGAACCTGGTTTCTCCCCCCTTCGCCCAGGGGAAAGTCCCCGGACCCGTGGCAGAAAGTGCCCTGGTTGAATCCAGTGTCGACCTGTGCTCTACCGCCTCGAGCTAAGACGTTCACCTGAACCGAGCTTGGAGATCACATGCCGGCTTTGTCTGCGTTCATAGAAATGCAAGTAAGCAGCTTGAAACGCCTTAACAGAACGGGGCTCATTCTCAGAATGCACATCTTTTTGCTTCACTTACATGTAACTGTATTTTTTATATTTTTACAGAAACAGAAAAGCTTCTATTTGGACCAACGTTGATTACAAACAAAAGAACAAGGTTGTTTTCTATGCACTTTAAATTAAGCTGCTCATTTAGACTGTTACTTCTGCAGTCATTAATCATGCAAATCATGCAATTTAGCAAAGTTTGCAAAACTTTATGTGCAACTTTATAGTTTTTAACTTAAGAAACGAAAGGACAAAAGTAAAATGATGGATATAATAGTACACAGATGACTTTGAATACTTATTTGAATACACATTTTATAAAACATGACTTTTACCTCTCAAAGTTGTACTTCTAGTAATAGTACTTATGTAAAGTATCTAAATACCATGACTCCAGTGGCAAACATAATAAAAATTAAATAATTTGATGCAATGACAAAGACATCTAATGATTTAGCTTTGTAAAGAGAAAGCAGTGTTCTGAAAGAGTATTCACGGCACAACAATGTGAAGAATCAGCAAAAAATAAATATCTACTGAAAAATATAAACCTGCCCTCAGTGCTTGCTTCATTTTTCACTATGTTCATATCCACCGGCGGCTAATGTGCTCTTCATTTTCTGGCATTGGACTAGTTCACTCTGGATTCATTTGGATTTTTTTACTTTTGATATTTAATTCTCAACAAAGTATCTCAAAGTTTTTAAAGCTGGAGGTATTTCTGACAACGTTAGAGTTTTTAAAACGTGTTTAGGTCGCCATCTAGTGGCCATGTAGTGGTCCAGCAGTTGAACCGTGCATGCAGTGTGCTCAACGTTTAAGCAAATCATTCATGATTATGTGTGATTATAACAAAAAAAAAGCAGTTAATAAATATTGCAGCAACCGCAAGAATATTTTACATTTAAATAATTCAAGCACCCAGTCCTACTTTAAGCTCTAGCATCATCCCAGGGATCAAATGTGTTTATTCATGTTGTCAGTGTGCAATCTGAGCACATTTGATATAATAGTCCTGGTGGGTGTGGTCCAGTTTGAACATCTTGTAACAATTTTATCATAAATTTAACCTGTGCACTGGTGGGAAATTTGATATATAGACATAACATTCCTCGTCGTTCTTGTTATTCAGCCCTGTGTGGACGGAAAATGGCCATGCGTGTCTCCATTTTCTCTGTGGGGGGCTCACCTTTCTGGGAGAACAAAGAGGCTTGTTTTCCCCTGTTGCCGTCACTAGAGGGAGCACCAGCCCCACCAGCATCCATCCTAATACCCTCTGACATTAAGGCACACACACAGATAGACACATACAGCTAGACATGCTGTATACCACAGGATTAGGCGGCACAGAAAGATTACAGCGTCACATGGTGGCCCCTCCAAATGGTGCCTTCCACTAACCTACTTCCCCCTCTGAGCTATCCCATCATCCATTTGGAGAAGGCGTAGGCTCACGCAGCAGCAGCAGCATCGCAAAGGTTCGGCTCCTCCCTGTTGTATCCTGGAAACAGATAGGGAGGGAGGGAGAGACGGAGAGGATCAGGGTCAGATGAATTCCAGTCTGAGTGACGGAGGCAGTGTGTGCACATGAAGAGGTGAATGTGTGTGTGTGTGCATGTGTGTGTGTGAGAGAGAGAGGACAAATAAGGGAGAGAGAGAGAGAGAGAGAGAGAGAGAGAGTGTGTGTGTGTGAGAGAAATAGATAGGCACGCAGGAGGAAGGAAGGGGACATAAAGAGAGGAAGTAAAAAAGAGGAGAGGGGGGGCAAGAGGAAAAAGACAAGACAAGAGGACTCACTTTGAGAAGGAAGATGGCTGAGCCGGAGCTGAAATCAAGAGGCAGCCGGGAGAGCGTTGCCAAGGCGGTGAGCCAGGAGAAGATGGGGGGTAGGTACAGTGCATGCTCACGCTCCTGTAAATACCACATGGTGCAAGGGCTGCGTTATTCCGCCATGCGCTCTGATGCAACACAGCCTGATGCAAGAGTAGAGGTTCAGAGTTGATGTGATTATAAGGGATGCTTCAGGCGTGTGTGACGGTAACAGGTGCCAGGGAGGGCAGGTGTGGGACACTGACAGATATTAAATGAAATTAAACTGTAAATGCGTGGATATGGTGCAGGGTTTATATTAAGATTAAGATGAGTCATTTTTAATGTCATTCTTGAGGAAACAGGCTAGTTCCTGTCATTTTGCCAGATCTCATCCAAAGGGAATCCGTCCTGGTCTTGCTTTCGGGTCCTAACAGGAAACTTAAGAACTGTTGATTTTCTGTTGTGCTAACCCAAACGTGAAACTCTCCTGTCTGATCTCCTTCTCCTGGTTTGCTGTCCTCTCCAGCAGCTGAAGCAGACCCAGGCCAAGATGGTCTCATTGTGGAGCAGCCGGAGTCCCCATCTACCCCCATGGTCTCTGCTCCCACTGCAACCAGCCCCACCGACAGCCCGCCTGCGAAAGAGAAGATCGAGCTCAAACGCAGCATCACCCTCTTCAACGGCGTGGGGATGATCATTGGCACCATCATCGGCTCGGGCATTTTCGTCACTCCGACAGGGGTGGTCAAGGAGGCCGGCTCAGCCGGGCTCTCCCTGATCGTGTGGTCCGTCTGCGGGGTGATATCCACCATGGGCGCCCTGTGTTACGCAGAGCTGGGCACAACCATCACTAAGTCTGGGGGGGACTACACTTACATCCTGGAGGTGTACGGCGAGCTGGCGGCCTTCCTGAAGCTGTGGGTGGAGATGCTCATCATACGGCCGTCGTCGCAGTACGTGGTGTCGCTGGTGTTTGCCACCTACCTGCTGAAGCCCCTCTACCCCAACTGCACTGTGCCCGACGGCGCCGCCAAGCTCATCGCCTGCCTGTGTCTTAGTGAGTATGAAGATGTTGTGGCTGTGGCTTCTGTGCATGCATAGAAAAAATACATTCTCTAAATAATTCCCCACGTGCTTATTTGATGCCTTCTGGTTTGTATCTCCCTTCCTCTTGTAGCCTCTCTGACATTTGTGAACTGCATCAGTGTGAGGGTGGCCACCAAGGTCCAGGACTTGTTCACGGCTTCCAAATTGCTAGCCCTCATCATCATCATCCTCTTTGGCTTCATTCAGATTTTCACAGGTGAGTAAGTAGCACTTCCTGCACGGACTCCGAGAACAACAAAGTCACTAAAAAAAATCATTACTTTTCAAAGTTTGTAGTTTGATTGAAGAGTAATTAGTACAACTTAATACAAGCTGATTGACAGTTTATTTCTGCACAATAGACAAGTTTCTATAAAATACAACTCACTGTTTATGGCTCAGCATCCACGTAAATTAAGAAAACACTGGCTTTTCTTCCCTTTAGCATTAAAGCAATCATCCCCAGTTTAAATCTTGACCATAATTCCTATTAATAAAACGTAAAATATAGATTTCTGATCCTGTGCTTTATGCTTTAGGCTTCAAACCTCAAACAGAAATAGTTTTTCCTCATGATGCGTCTGCGTGGAGTTTGTTGAGCCAACACACCTCCCATGTTTTCATGGTTGCTAATTGCAGTAACGACGCTAACGATACAGGAATTAAAACAACAGCATCCTGCAGACCTTATTCGAGGTATATTCTCACACCAGTTATCATCCTTTATCTTCACATTCCTGACGTACGCAGTATTCGACGCAGTATTTCTTTTGCCTCTAATGATCGGCAAACAGAGAGACTAACGCTAATGAGCCTAACGAAGCAGACTGCCCTCCTTTCAGTTTGTTAGCACAGTTGCTGCTGAGTCTGAACACAAGGCTCGCCTGTCTGCAGCCGTGTGATGGAGTCCGGGGCGAGTGTGCGGCCATGTGCATCTACGTGGGTGTAGTTTGGAGCTGAATATTGCTGAGCGTAATTAGTTTCGCTCTTGAGTCGTCTGCACAGCGTGCAACTAACAGAAATGATGGAACAGCTTTAGACAAAAAATAAATAAATAAAGGGGAATTTCAATTCATTTTGTAGGATATTGGCTTAAATTAATGCAGTTATATTCCATTTGATTGTCCTAACCATGTGAGGAGGCGGTCACTTCTTATTAACATGTGCAGGAAACCTCTCCGTCTTCAATAAAAGGAGATTTTTCTCGACGCTTTCCATAATTTGTAGCGGCCTAGTCACGCCATTCAAAATGAAACAGCGCGGGAAGCCAGTGTGGCCATCAAATGCTCCATGCTACATCTGCTGCACCCCCCACCCCTTCTTTTTTTTTTTTTTTTTTTTTGCAAGGCCACACCCACCACCATTGTGCTCTACACTGCGTTGCCATGGAAACTAGGCGGCGAAAGCTTGCCGGCTGTTGTCACAGTGTGGTCTTTCAGAGAGAAGGAGAGAAGGACCGAGTGAGAAAATAATGTGCGCGTAATGAGCCTCTCTGAAAGGACAGCCATTACCATCTGAATGGGACAGGTAGAGGACAGTAGGCTGGACTAAGACCTTAAAAACTATTTAACACGCACACACACACTTCAGTGGCTTCCCTCACTCATGAGCCTCTGGATTTGTCAGGTGCAGCTATGGATGACTGAAGTTTGCTCCTCAAAAAATATTTTTGCCCATTCAAATGTCAGCCGGGCCGTGTGACCGTGCATCAGAGGAGACGCCCGGACACGCTGGATGCTGGCTGAAAATGTCAAACATGTCAGAAGCGCAGGCAGCTGTAGACTGGCCTTGGTTCGAGAAATAGAAATAAAAAAAAATAATCTGCGGCGGCTCTTAACGAGAAGCCACCTCTATAACGTCTTCATGAGTTGCCAGGGAGACGAATCTTCCTCTTCCAGCCGTCTTATCTTTCTCTGTGTGTGTGTTTGTGTGTGCAGGTGATGTGCCGTACCTGACACCGGAGAAATCGTTTGAAGGCAGCAAATTCGGAGTTGACAATATTGTCTTGGCGCTGTACAGCGGCCTCTTCGCCTTCGGAGGCTGGTGAGGCAATTGCGGCCTATTTTGATGCAATCTCAGCCCTGAAATAATAATAATAAAAAAAGATTCATGCTACATTTATGGTGCGATATAAACTAATTCCAGGCTTTTATTGTATTTCCAGGAATTACCTGAATTACGTTACAGAGGAGATGATCGATCCTGAGAGGTGACTTAAATGTGATGAAGGTTGTTTTGTACCGACTCTTCTGTCAATATATGCCCGCAGCATGTCTCAGATAAATGCACGGATCGTATTCTTGCATTTAATTGAACTGCGGCTATTTTATTCACACACTGTCTGAAATGTGACATTTTACAGATAAGCATGCAACACTTACATGCATGACATAACACATCGACTATATATATGTGGAATTGTCACATTTAGCATGAAACTGAATAAAAAATTCTGTCACTAATCTCTGCTGTATCTTCAAATAACCTTTGACCTTTCCCTCCAAAGGAACCTGCCCTTGTCCATCATCATATCCATGCCCATAGTGACGGTGGTGTACGTTCTGACCAACCTGGCCTACTTCACCACCATCTCTCCTGAAGTCATGGTCGAGTCCGAGGCCGTGGCCGTGGTGAGCAACACAATTCGTGTTTAACTTGGACGTCCAGATCGGTTGTTTTGTCATAAAATGTGAACCGCCCGTGTGTGTGTGTGATTTTTACGTTTCTCAGAGTTTTGGCGAGTACCATCTTGGCGTGATGTCCTGGCTGATTCCCGTCTTCGTGGGCCTGTCCTGCTTCGGAGCCGTCAACGGATCTCTCTTCACCTCAGCGCGGTGCGTGCTAAATAATAAAACTGAATAATGGCAGCGCTTTGTGCCAGGAGGGGAAGGGGAGGAGGTCGCCCCAAAATCGGAGGCTGTTGTTGGTGGGAAATTTTTTATATAGGCCAGCTATTCATTGCAAAAATCACAGCTGAAGAGCCTTTTCTCTTGCAGCTTGTTCTATGCTGGAGCTCGAGAGGGTCAGCTCCCTGCTGCTCTGGGACTGGTCCACACGGACCTGTTCACACCAGTGCCGTCCCTCATCTTCACAGTAAGGCCGAAGCTACTTGCTGTTATCATGTAAAGTTAGTCCAATGACATGTTGTAGGGCTGGGACTATGTGTGAAAGACTAACACCTTCTTGTCTTCTTTTCTCGTTTGCATTAGTGTTGTCTGTCCATGTTGTACGCCCTGTCCCAGGACATCTTCTCCGTCATCAACCTCTTCAGCTTCTTCACCTGGCTGTGCGTCGGTATGGCCATCGCCGGCATGCTCTGGTTGCGCTTCACCAAGCCCGACCTCAGAAGGCCCATCAAGGTATAGAAGGCACACGTCTGAAAAACTTGGTACATGCTTGTGAGAACATTTCTCACAACCACAGCCAGTTTCATTGTCTGCCCAAAACATCAACATGACTCCTGGTTTCATAACCAGCCTCCACTATTTTTTTTTTTTTTTTAATGAAAGCGCCATTGTATTGCCGCTCTTGTTATTGAATGGAAGTGGAACCACACTGTGTTTCCATGATAGGAGGGAGTGGTGTTTGACCGAATACGTGGCTCTTTGTTTCTCTTTCATCGTGGGAATATTACCTTGGCTCACCGAGGTCTTTCATCTGTCCTCCGAGACGGACCGGTGCACTCAGCCCATTTATTTCCTAAGATAAACTACTGACAGCAAATAAACAGAGCTCCCTTCTTTATATGTAAACCATTCATGAAACAGTTTCTTAGGTCTAAATTCAGAGTTCCTGTCGGGACATACAATCAAATCGTCCTCATCGGATCATGATGTTCAGCTAGTGAGCATGTGATTTCTGAAAAAAAGTTTCAGCGGATTAAAATCTTATTGTACCTGAATGCAAAATGAAATAAGAAGTATGCCAAAAGTGTGAGTTACATTATTAAGTAAAAGCCCAAATGTAGAAACTGTACCAACAGATTTAAGAACCAAATATAAATGTATTCCTAATTTAAGATGGGTCATTTCAGACTAATGCATCCTCTAATAACAATATTGATTAGCTGATCTGTACATCACTCTAATGTTACAGTCGATAAGCATTCAGCATACTGCTAGCTAGATGGAACATCCACCCAGGGATAAATAAAGTGGTATCTTGAAGGCGCCATTGCACAATCCTTCTGTTTTATTAATCAGTAACTAAAGTTAATACAAGTAAGAAGTACAGTACGTCCTTCTTGTTGTTGAGTAGTATAAAGTGACTACTCTAGTGCACATGCACCGATCAGCCACAACATTAAAACCACTGACAGGAGAAGTAAATAACATTGACCATTTTGTGACAATTCAGTGTTCTGCTGGGAAACTTTTGGACCTGGTATTCATTCATGTGGATGTTACTTAGACATGTAGCACCCACCTAGACCAGACCAGGCACCCCCGCCCCATAGCAATGACACTCCTTGATGGCAGCAGTCATCCGCAGCAGGATGCAGCCTGACACAGACACACACACAAAAACGGTTTAGGAACAACTCAAAAAAAAAAAAAAAAAGCCTGGCTTCAAAATTCACTAGATCCCAAACTGATCAAGTATCTGTGGGATGATCCACAGCGGCCCCTCTCCTCAACCCATAGGACCCAAAGACCCCCACTAACAACATCCTGCATTATAAATATTTAGGATTTAGTTTAGAAGATAGTCTATTAGACTACAGACAGATAGTCCTGCAAAAGTTGTGTAGAACATTTGGCTCAAATATTACAAATTGGAATCTGTTTAAAAAAAAAACAGAAAAATAAATCATTATAAAATCTAGCATGCTGTCTACATTACATGATGCATATGTAATGTGTTCTCATGCTGCTTCCAACAACCGTTTAAGGAAAGGAAACCACAAGGCATAGTCTTCATCTATAAGGCCTCGCTATCTAGACTTCCAAGATATTTAGTTCAAATTTTATGAAGTTCACGGGATCAGACCACAGGAGATATTGATTGACTTTAGGAGCTCTTTACATAACACTAAACTAGGGTTTCCGGTATTGTCATCGGACCACACCAAGACTAGAACTACGTTTTGTGTTTTGCTGCTATGAATGTTCACATGAAGCTGTTGTATCTCCTGCAAATGATCTCAAAGAAACTTCCTGACTAAATAAAATACAGTGCTCTCAGTTGATGATGGTATAGTTCTACTCTCTTCCTTATACATATATATATTTATATCTTCCCTCTGCAGGTGTACCTGTTCATCCCAGTGACTTTTGTGGTGGGCTGCGTCTTCATGATCTGCGTGTCCTTCTGGGCAGCTCCGTTCGAGTGCCTGATCGGCACCGGCATTATTCTCACAGGCATCCCGGCCTACCTACTGGGCTACAAGTGGAAGAAACCCCGTGTGGTGAAGAAGATGCTGGGTGAGTGAGGCTTTTATTTTTTTAATAGTATCTTTGTCTGTTTATTCAGGCCAGGCCTGGAGAAGCATTCATTACAGCGCGTTGTGAAACTCACGTGAAAACATCTGCTCCAGCGGCGCAGCCGTGGGCACTGATACCGGTTCCCTTTGTTTATGTAGTCGGCGTGAAAGAATCTGCCAATGTGATGTTTAATAAAATCCTCCAGCACGACCTGGCCAAAGTAAACAGACGACGCAGCTAACGTGACGAGTTGTTTCTCCTCAGAAATCTTCACGATGTTCTGTCAGAAGATCTTCATGTCTGTTCCTGAAGAGAGGGAGCAACATGAGGCGGCTGAGTAACGCTGGAAAAAAACTGAACGAAGACGAGAGACTGAGTCAATATTTTTCTCTGAACATTCTCGCAATGTTTACATTCATTCACTTGTGGTTTGGCTTTTTATTTTTTTTTATTTTTTACTATTATTCATCCGGTAGCCGTGGAACAATTTCATATTTACTCACATGAGTGGCCTGGTGAGATGGATAAAGGAGGTTTTATGTGAAATTTTAATATCAAAAGGTCCGAAGATCTTGGCCCAGATTTGACATTTAGACATTTTTTTTTTACTGCTTTTTAGTCTAAATGGATTTGACTATTATGTCTCCCTGTAGAGGTGGAACAAGCGTAAATGTTGCAGTCAGGCTTTATTCTGTGACAAACTGTTGTGAGCACATAATTAAGCGTATACTGCAAACACAAAATGAGAAGCTGCACGTGATGTACTCTAGTGGCCTGAAGCGTACCGTTTTATTGTTCACCTGAAGTGTACAAATGAGTAGTTTAGATTTATTTGCATTTAACAGGACTAACAACCAAAACTACACATAGTTTACAGATTTCTAGACGGTCAGGCGTGGAAGAGGAAGGCGTTGACTAGAATAGCACTGATTCCATTAAACTCTTATGCTTACTAATACTTGTGTAAATTAGAATTGATTTTCATATTTTTTTTGTATTGATTTGTAAAAAAAAATGAATCTGCAGCACTATCTGAAAGCACAAAACAGTGTTTGTAATGTTTTCTTAAGATGTGTCGCCGTGAAGCAGGCCTCGTATCCTTTCATTCTGATATTAAACCACGTCAGGGGTCCCTCTGTGCTCGATGAACTCGCGATAACGACAGACACCAGCACCTCTGCTCGTTGGGGATCTGAAGACCTGTGCAGATATCATTGTAGTGCTCGTATTAGGAGTTAGTGTTTGTATTGAATGTGTTTGTTTGCTGTGCCCCGGCTGTACCAGTGCTGATATTTCTTTTTCTTTTATTGTCACTACAAGACCAAAACGAATGTTGCAACTTTTTAGACACAGGCTTGCTTTTCATTTATTTTATTTTACTTTATTTTTTACAGGAAATGTATAAAAATTTGACTTTTAAACTGGATATCTGAGGATTTTTCCAAAGTTACTGCAAGCATTCGTCACACTCCATTTAAGACCGTGCGCACACACACACACAAAAAGAAGAAGTAGTTGTGTAGGTTCCCTTTAAACAGCAGCCACTCTATTCTGAATGTGCTCTACAGGGTATTGTCAAATCATCTGGCAACGCATATATGCTTAAAACTGAACAATAATACATATTGCTTGAAAGGTAAACAAATAAAGTGCAGTGCAGTAAAATAAGTGCCATTGTTCCCACATTAATGGAGCTGACTCCCTCAGACTTCCCTTTTATATAATGGTACAACGGAACAAAGGAAACGGGAAGTTTAAGGAACATTCATTAACATATAAAGGCAAAAGAAGGCACATTTGAAATCAGCACTTAAAGCATCTAATGTTCACAGTTTTTCTAGCATAGTGCACCTTTTCCCATTTTAGATATCAATCTGCAATATCCGAATAGATGCAAGCACAGCTACGAAGAGCACAAGGAGGAATTCTATTTAGCCGGTGTGAAGGTAAATGGTTTCTGCAGGCCTCATCTTATATTTTAATGTCACGCACAACATACTGTTATCTGTCTCTGTGTATTACTGTAAGTATAAATGGATAATGCATCTGTAAGACACTTGATGGGTTTACCTAATGAACAAAGAATTTAAAATTGAGATTACCTATTGTGATTGTTGTATGTCCGTGACCATGGCAGGTACATGTAACAATAATAATAATAATAAAAAATATTTTGTTGAAAGTGTGTTAGTATTTGTCTTTTCATAAGCACACAGACAAACAAACAAACAGAAGCTTTGCTAAGAGTGAGATTAACGCCTCTTGACTCCTCTCTGCTGTGGTGGCTTTTTATATTAGTGTCAGTGAACAAAAGGGCCAGCTGCAGCCTTTTTTTCTTGCAGAACAAGGCACCTTTAAAGGCAAGATAAGTTGGATCCAAATGAGGATGTTTCGCAAGCAACAATTTCTCTCTCTCAAAAAAAAAATAAATAAATAAAAAATGTCGGCCTTATCGTCTCAGCCATCAAGTGTCTGGGGAGTGGTGCGTGCCGAGCACTCAGCCTTTGTTGTTTGCCTTGTCTTGTTTGTTGGCTGTCAGACAGTGATGCTGGCGATGCCCGTGCGCTGTCAGGAGAGCTCATATCCTGTCTGAGGAGGAAATGAGAGGGGTCTGATGGCTGCTGATGGAGCGGGCGTCAGAGATGTGCTTGGCGCAATATTAGTGATGGGAGATTGGACAGGCAACGAGACAATATTGCGCAAGAGAGAGTGTGCTGACAGATGGGAAGGTATGAAAATAGAAGGGGAGTAATCCAGGTTTTAACATAAATCAAAAGTCTGACAAAGTTGTCTTTTAGCAGCTTGGATCATTTTCTTCTTCTTGACATGTTAAAACAAACATTTGCAAACAAATAAAACATATATGGGTTTATTTAATAGGAGATTCATTATCGTCAGTATTAGTTATCACCAGCAGATGGCGACAGAGGAGCATGATAAAGTGGATGGCAAAGCAGCAGAGAGACCCTCCATGCTTCTGTAATCAAGCTGCTTTATATAAAGCTCAGAGCAGCATCTGTATTTAAATTAAATGTGTGTGCTTGGTTTTTATGTTCACACCTAGAAATATCTACTACCCAAGAAACACATTTGCAGGGCTTGAAACAAAGGCAGTCTCTCTGTGCGTCCCTAACAACGCAGAGGTATTTGACTGTCTTATTAAATAATTATTTATTTAGAATTAAGCTTCACCAACAGTCTGAGTCACTGGGCTGTATTTAAATGAGCTTTATGTCTTTGAATAGAGAAGCGAGAAAAAAAAAAAAACTAGTGTGATTTATGAATCAGCTCTAGGGGGCGCTGTGTCATCATCATCATCATCACGAAGGGAGAAGGAGGGGGGGAGAGAGAGAGAGAGAGAGAGAGAGAGAGAGAGAGAGAGAGAGAGAGAGAGGGCTGAGGGGGAGGGATGATAGATTCCATTTCTATTCTACCTTTAATCCAACTGTGAAATTCATAACTAAAAGGCAGTTCTTTTTTTTATTTTTTTCTCTTCTCAGGTAGTTTTCTGAAAGCCTGTGTACTGCTGCATCAACTCTGAGTTTCATCATCACACCTTCACCTGAAAAACATGGCCTGCAGGCAAGAAAAAAACAAACAAAAAAAAGAAATGTTGCTTGATATAATATATTGATTTAGCTGGAGTTTTTTATTTATTTTTTTTTTAAAAAAGAGGAAGGTTAAAGTTCTTTAAGTGAAGCTACACTCGTCACCTAATGAGCCATTTGACAGCAGTCACATTAACTGCTGCAACATCAAAGATAATTCCCCTAATTAACCTCAGACACATGCAGAGGATGAGGGGGTGGGTGGGTGGGTGGGTGGCGGGGCGGGGGGGGAGGCCGGGATGCAAAGTTGTGTTTATGGGCTGCTGCAGCTATCAGGAGCTGCTCGCCAAGAGACCTAATGAATCCGTTAGGGCGATCAGAATGAGCAGAGACGTGCACGTTTCCACTTTAAACATTTTATTACAGACAAAAGAAAAAACAAAAAAAAGAAGTGTTTGTGACACAAAAAAATGAATCTAATGCCGGCGTCATCAGCGGATGCACCGACAACAATTTCTGAAAAAATATTTATTAATCTAATAATCATGTTGTTTAATCAATAATAATAATAATAATAATAATAATAATAATAATGCACCCTGATGAAAATAAGCCAAAATGTTACTTCATATCATTCATAAATAGATGTGAAACCTGCAACCAAATTAAATAGAATGACCATATTGTAAAACATATGATATCCAACAAAAACAAAAAAAAATGGGTCCTCTCGTCACTGGCTTTACAAATTAAAGAAGTACATTTGGCAGGTTTATTCACAAACTTAAAATATCTACCCCCCATGACCGCTCCTCTGAAATGCAAATCCTGCTACAGTGAAAAAAAAAAACAAAAAACAAAAACAAAGGAACAAAATATCTTAAGAATTTTTTTTCTTCACAAAAAAAGATAAAGATGAGTTAAACACAATTTCTAAAACACCTAATAAAACTAGTCAAAAACTTTTAAAACCCACTGTTATGTTTTTTTCTTTAGTAACATTTCACATTTAGCAACTTTTTTTTTTTTTTTTTTTATTTATTTTTTTATTCACCTGTACAAGTGGTGGTTGGGACTAAGGGGTGGCGGGCGGGCGGGGTGGCGGGGTTACCGGTGGGGTGGGCGGTCCTTACTGACCGAGAGAGGGAGGAGCTAAAAAGGAGAGGTTTCAATCTTTGACCCCCTACAGTTCTGCGACGTCCTGAGGTCATGTGAAGAGAGGGGACGCTCCCTATCAGAGCTCCGCCAGCTGGAGGAGGAAATTGAGCATCTTTCGGTCGTTGCGCTTCCCCTCTTAATCGGAGAGATTCAAGACCGGTGAACACAGTTTCAACACGAGTTTTAGTGTGTGTATTCCCTCACTGAATCCGCCTGCACAAAAGTCACATAACCAAACAAAAAGGATGTTTAAAAAAAAAAAGCAAGGGACTGCAGCTAAATACACACATAAAGAGGGATTCCATTTTGGTGATATTTACAATCACTCTGTGATAAATAAAGGAAACGAGGGAGTCCTTTACTAAGGGCGAGGATGATTTACAAATGTGTTTGTGGCTATACCTTCATTAAAATGTTTTGCTTTCACTCAGTCGGGGTGTTTCAGTCTGTCCTGAAGTACATCCACCCCTGATGAGGTGACTATATTCTAGTATCTTGCATTAGCTGTTCTACCCAAGACCCCTACGCTTTGAGTATGCTTTGAGCATTTCACCTCCCCAACAAGGGCAGTCCATGGCAAACACAGAGTAATGGAGTGAAAAATTCAAAACAAAATGAGAAGACATTTTTATTTCTTTTTTGGTCTTCATTTCCAGTATGTTGGCATGAGCTTAGAGCTCGCTGCCCCCCTCAAGAAATGGAAAGTTCGCTGATAAGGAGGAAAAAAAAAACAACAACAAAAAAAAAAAAAAGCAAGAGAAGTGCCTCGGGCTTCTGGCCGATCTAAGTGCTTGGCAAATAGGTGATGTTACTGTAGCAGTCTTTGGGATTTCGAAATCCGTCAGAACGAAAAAAGAAAAACAAAATGGTGTAGAAGCAGAGACATCGATGATGTTGTTGTTATGTTAGAAAGCTCCCTGGAGTCTGACATTTGGAGGTCTTTCAACTTCAAGTGAGGTAGAGAGGCTTGTCCCGAGCTCCCATGCCGCTGCTAAGGAAGACAATGAAAACTGTATTAATGTACGCCCGGATATACATTTCTCCAGGAGATGTCTGCGAGATAATGAAATATTTATCAAGTGAGGCCTAGCACAGAGAGCAGCTCCAAAACAAACGAACAAAAAAAAAAGCTGCAGAGAAACGACAGACGTCAATAAGCATGAAGTCGAAACAGTGATTTGAGGCGAGGGGAGGGGGGGGTGAAGGTTTAAGCAAAGACTCAATCGGCTTCAAAGAGCATCAAACGTGATTTGACCCAGACGTGATCTCATTTGACATACAGATGAATCAGCTCTAAACACAAGGAGATGCCGACTTCCAGCTCCGACTAGCAACACCGAGTTTCAGGTGAGAGACAAAACATTCCCCTTGTACCTGCTTGACTAGCTTGATTCAATAAGGCAATGTGTGCTGAGCGAAACACAGGGAAACTTAATTGGATGTCACACTTTTCCCGAGCTCGGTAATAGCATTGTTCTACTGCTGCATTACTCATTTCAATTTCAAGGAGATGCTTTGCTTTAGCAGGGAAATTGCAGTTTATGATTAATACTGTCGGAGTCTCTGAGTGTGAAAGTGAAGTGGTTTAGAGTTACTCATTTGGAAAATGAGTAAGTGTCAGACAGCTATTTAGTATTCTCAACAATCACATGTCTTGGATTGCACTTATAGAAGGACAGAATCTTTTTTCTTTCTGACCAGATTCTCAGGCAAACCGGTTATGATGAGCTCACCTGCAATGGTTGGGTCCACAGTCCCTGTTGCAGTACTCGCTATCCCAGTCGGGGTTCTGGCCGTGCACTGGATTGGGGGCCCCTGGAGACTGTGAGCCCCCGACGCTGTTCTGGTAATCAGCCTGAATATGGGAGAATCCCTGTAGATCAGAGAAGAGGAGAAGACGTTATATGATCTTAGCCTTGCTATGGGCAGCCATTAGAGTTTGCTGAGCCATGACGCCGTGTAAGGCCAAATGTTGTCAGTTGCTCCTGAAAGATATAGCTTTTCTTTTTTTTTATAAAAGAAATATATATATATATATATCTTTCTCCATTTGCTCTCATTGCCGGGTTAAAATGGTTCTCACAATCACACTTCTTACTGTGACATGACACCCTGCTGCTGGATTGGAGACATTATGGACTCAGGGAAAAGGGGAGAAAATAGTTGGTTTGCCAATAAATGGGTAACTCTTTTAGAAGTTAAAAGAGTGATTGAGGCCTGTTATCTTACAGCCTGAAAGCCGATTTACGCTGCCTGCAAAATTCTTGCAGGGAAAATTGGTCTGGAGTCACTGGAGTTGATAATATTTGTTTTTTTGTCTCTTATAAAGTATGGGATATTGTGTAAAAATTTTAAGAATGGCTAGACCTACCTGTTGGCCGAGAGGAGGGGAGTGCAGAGGCGCCTGGAGCCCCATTTGGTGTGAGATGATTGGCTGCGACTGCTGCATGCGGATTGGCTGGTTGAGCAGGGAGCTCTGGTGCAGGGAGAGCTGAGCGTGCGGGTGCAGAGGCGGGCTAATCTGGAAGGGTGCTGGGGGAGAGGCACTCATGCTGGGCGGGAGCATCTGGGACTGGCTGAGGGTCTGGGCCAGGGTGTGGCGAGGCGGGCCGCCGTAGCTCTGGAGGTCTGACAGGGGGAAGGAGCCCGGCGGGCCCAGGTAAGGTGAGGAGGGCTGAGGGGGCACGCTGTACAGGGGCTGCTTCGGGGGCAGCAGGTGGGATGGCTGGCTGGTCTGCTGGGCACTTTTTGGTTCGGGGTCGTTGTATGTCTATGGAAAAAAAGAGAACAGAAGAAGACAAAAAGCGCTCCATTAATGACATGAAACCTGAAAGCTTCATCAGTCACAAACAAACTAACCAGGTGGTGTCTGCTTGTTACAACACTGCAGGGTTTTCCCAAAGTCCTGGGAATTATTTTCTGTATTTACATCTGTTGGACAGTCTTTTAAAGCAGCAGTTTGGCACATGTGCTTATTTGCTCTTGCAGTAATGACGAGAAGATTATGACAGCCATGCTAGCTGTCTTCCCTATTTTTAGTTTATATGCTAAGATATGCTAAGATACCCTAGCTGTCCTGTGGCTGCACCATTATCTTTAACAGGTACTTTTGATCTAATTCTAAACTGAATAGGCCTATCTCTTTAGGGTTAGGGTTAAATATCTAATCATTCACGCCATAGACAATATAAAGATGGACTACGGAGCAGCTTATCTAAAGTGAAGCCAAAACAAGTAGAGCTCCCCCTGGTGACTGGCTGCAGTATAGGTCATAAGCTCCGCCCCCTCCATGTTAGTGGATGGGAATTTTTCAAGCATAGTTTCTGTCATTTTGGATATTTAATATAATAGTGATGCATGCTCAAGTGTCCCTCTTTCTGATAAGTTTCGTTTTAGTTATTTGACGCTATAGAAACAGGATGTGACCTCATGATGACTACCAGTTGCCAGGGCAACCCCAAAGGACCATGACAATAGGAAAAAGTAAATGAATAAATAACTACAGTGTATAATCCAATATTTCTTTGTAACTGGTGGAGGTAGAGCAGAGTGCGGTATTAGTTAAACAAAAACTCGAGTGAGTCTGGAGGAAGTGTGAGCGGGCCATTGGCGACACGTTGTTCCACTCTCGGACCATACTGCGCAGACTCTGACTCCAAACTCACAAGATGGCGCTGCCCGTATCCCCGGGACACTTGCGTCAATTTGGCCAAAGCAAGGAGGTGGGATGGACGCATTGTCCATATTTATATACAGCCTATGATTCACCCCCTCATGCTGATCAGCAGATAGATGGTTAAATTAGGACCATGCTTAAAAAGAGTTGCTTTTGAAGAACTTGACCTTTCTAAGCCCGGACAGTGTCCCTCTGAGCAGGTGCAGCACCCACAAAATACCCCGCCTGCACCCTCTACCTCCACCGTCCCTAGGCCTCTGTGATGAGCTGTCAGAATACTCATCTCCAGCCATCAGTGTTGATTAGAAGGTAATGGAGCCCATTTGTATGAATAGAGCTGGGGCCGAGGTAATGATCAATAGACACCTTGACAGATAGATGGGGAAAGAAGAGGGACACACACCCACACACCCACACACACACATACATATATGCAGGACCCCAGGCAGAGAAATGAGGCTGTTTGCCTGCAGAACAAATGGAATGACAAAAGGAATCTTCCCCACACTACATTGTGTGTTGTTAATACAAGACGGCACTAAACAATGCAATCCAACAGCCCTCCTCCTTGCCTTTCTTTATCCCCTGTGCTACTATGCCGGGGTATACAACGCGCCATCATTCACTGGGCAAAAAGGATGTCATAGATCTGCATTAGCGGGGAAGTGTCAGAGGAGGAAACAGCGGCAAAGCCAATGATTGCTTGCGTTGATTTTGATGTACTTCCTGTTGTAGATGAAGAGAGGAGGAAATCGATGATCTAATGCATGACACAGGTGTCTGCTGGTGCAAGATAAATTTAGGAGTGCTACTTTCTAAAGATACACGCGGCATATATAACAGAATTATACACGATCTCATGCGCGGCAGATGGGAGAGCAATTATTTTCTATCCTCCAACCCTCATAGATGTTATGGCCATATGCTTGTGTGCTCTCCGACTGCATGACCCCTCCCCCCAACCCTATATAACCATATCAACTCCCAACCCCCAATCTACACCCTATGGAAATCAGGTATTGTTCCAAATATGGTCTGCTGTTTTTGCATCAGATGCCACCCCTCACCCTCGCCGCCGCCACCACCACCACCACTACCGACACCGTCCTCTCATCCCAACGTAGCCCCTCCCAGCCCATTAGCAGGGATTTTTCATCCAATCCATCATCAGTTTTAACCAGGGCCTGTGTGTGTCATAAGCGTTACCTTGGAAACCAGACTGGCTCGGTACGCGGCCAAGGCTTTCAGGTACTCTTTCTTAGCCGCCTCGGTTTTCCTCTTGTACCCCTGTGAAGAAGAAGAAGAAGAAGAAAAAATCAAAACAAGAAGCTTCGGGTGAGAGGGGAGGTTGACGTGCTCGTAAACTTGCAAACACACACACGTCTCAACAACACACACACGTCTTTTTAGCCCGCTAACACTTTCTTAAACACATGCCGCACACACAAACACACAACTATGCCCTTAATGTTCCCTTTCCATCAGAGCCAATGGTACAGAACACCTCTATTTCCTCATCACAGCACTAATACTCCCTCATCTCAATGTGTCTCCCTCCATTGTAGCAACACATCATTTCCATTCCAATCCACCTAGAGAAATGAACTGGAACTTCTCTCTCTCTCTCTCTCTCTCTGCACGACTATCATGACACTGACATTAGGGCTAAACCAGAATGGTTGTTGTCTTTCGGCACCTTAGGGCGTGATCCCTTTGCATGAGTTTTGTTTGACGCTGCCTTCCTTATTGTTAGAGCGATTCCCGAACCTCTACTGTCATACAACTACCTGCTGCTGCTGCTGCTGCTGCTTCTGCGTTTTCAGCGCGTTTGCATAAAGAAAAATGGGCTTCTGAGTGCATATGGATATCTGCACGAGTGTGTACATGCACGCGGGTATTTTTAGTCGGTAAGGTACATACATAAATTTGAGAGTCTGTGTAGGACCGGACTGAAAATGAGGCTATTAGCTATAAGGGGCTGTGAGCAAAATCATTTGTATTATGCAAAACAAGAAGTGCTTTTCTTAGTAGGAAACAAAAATGGGTTTAGGTATTGCACTTCTTCAGTGCTGATACTAGCACATTTAATGATATTAAAATGACGCTTATAAATCCCCTGCAAAAATCCTTCCTTTAAGCCAAGCCACTGTTTAAGAATTGTGTCTAAATAAAGTCGTCTAAAGCCGGTACGCTACTCAATGTACACAGCTAAAGCACCAGACTGAAAATATACAGGAGTGCTTTTTTTCAGTATGTAAAGAACAAGCAGTCTTTCCACAGCCTCCTTCTTTACATACTGAACCTTGCACATCCCATGGGAGTCACTAATAGCAGAGAGAACTAACAACTGTGGTTTCCTCTTGGAGTTAAATACCAATAAAACAAACGCCATGACCTCCCGCAACACTGTCATCATTAGCCTCTCCTGGCTATTACCGCTGAACTGGAGATGATGATGTCAAATTTCAGGAAAAAAATAACAAGATTGCTCTTCCTGGTTAGCCAAGACGCCCTTCAGCTAAATCCAAGGATGAGACGACAATGGCGGAGGGGGATCGCTAATTCTGTATTCAAGGCAGGATCAAAATAGCAGGTGAGAGATATAAATAAAGAGAGTGGAATTGAGAGCTTCACACGTCTCGGCTTGTCAGTGGGCCGGTGACGATACATGGCGTGGTGGCATCAGCCACGGCGGCTGGAGGGACAGGATGAATGGGACGCTGCCTCGGCCCAGAGCTTTGTGGGAGTTTTGCTTTGGCAGAGATGATGTTCTCTCTTTCTTTTTTTTCCGTCACATTTTCAGAAAATCCTTTTTTAGTTTTTGACGGACACTGCGCAGCTGAGAAAAACTTTGCATAGTGAGAGTGGGAAGCAGAGCAACAGCAAGGATTTGAGCCTGTGTGTGTGTGTGTGTGTGTGTATGTATTCATATGTGATTGTTTGCTTTTGCAGGGATGCGCTGGCAACCGTGTGTGCGTCTATTTACCCAATGCATAACATATCAGTCCTTGACTCCTGAAATCTCCCCAGGCGCATTTATATTTTTCCCATATTGACCGTTTCTGGTCTATAAAATGTCCTACTTTGTTCAGTCTCGGACTGTTTTACGGCTATTGTTGCACAGAGCACTCCCCCGCCCTTCCTCCCCTTCCCCTTTGGTAGAATTAAATTTAGAAAGAAAATCATTTTAATGAGAGTCAGGGGAGTGGGGATAAACGGATGGATTATCTTTAGAAAGAGAAGAACTAGCTCATTAAGGTGAGCTGTATCTCACAGCAATGTTCTGGTAATTACACAGCAGATAATGCCAACTAAAGGCTGCCTGCCTGCACACACGCCATCTACTGGTGGGAACACTGAATTGAACCGCACATGTGGGGATTTGTGTCATTGCACATTGCCAAACACCTAAAGATAATACGCCTAGATATACACATTTGCATACAGCCAGAGTCCCTCATGCCTCATGGCCACATGGCGCCCGTCGTGCATGAGTATTAGTGTTAATATGTACGACCAATCAGACTCCTGAACGGTAGATTCAATATTGCCTCACGTCCCCATCACTGGCTATATCTGTGGCACAAGGCGCAGACCATTTTCTTCACCTCAGGTTGATTTATCCTGCACCTTATTCTCTTTCTTTCTTTTTTCATTTATAGTTTTTTGTGAGGGGGACCTGCAAAGTGAGAATTGCACTGCATGATCTAAACTGCCGTGTTTTACTGTGCATATGACTTGGATCTTGACTACATTTAATGAGAAAGAAGAAGAAAAAAGGGGTTCAGCAGCACATGGTGCCATGGCAGAGCCCTGGTTTAAACATCATGGAGTCATGTCTGAGACACTTAGAGAGTTTAAATACACACAGGCACTTGACAAGAAGTTCAAGAAGCTTAAAACAACAGGCCGCCTATGTACCTTCAAAAACTGCATGTATTTCTATAGTTCTATGTTTCTTCGTACCTGCTTCTGTTCCTCTCCTAGGCTGTCCCACATGGAGGCCACGATCTTGGAGACGTCCCCGAAGGTGGCATTGGGGTTCGACCCCTTGATGGCCGCCTGGGTGTCTCTGAAGAAGAGCGCATACGCCGACACGGGCTTCTGCGGCTCGTTGGGGTCCTTCTTCTTCTTCTTCTTCTGAGGTTTGGGTTTGGGCTTCATCATTTCCGCAGAGGATCGCTTCTCGCCGCTTATCTGGAGACAGAAAGAGGGACGGTGAGGCAAAGAATAGGCTGGCCGTCGAACAATTAATAGTAACTCTTTTTCTGCTGCTACTACAGAAAGATGCTTGGGGAGTCTTTCAGTATGCGTTATATTTATGGGCGTGATACATTTATCGGATAATATATGCTAGTTTTTTACATATATAGAGCACATGAGAACACACATATTTGCAAAGAACTCAACTTAAAGTCACTGGAAAACAAGGACAACATTAACGTCAGGGAGAGAGGTTCGTCCTGTGGTGCACCGAGGTAATTTTGAAAAGAAACTGGACAGTTTGGGGATGAAGAGAGCTAATTAAAATTTCATCTGCAGCAGCTCCATTTGGTTTCACGCTGGTGACATTTTATCAGCTGCTGAATCACCGAATTCACGGACATTTGCCTTTTCAGTCCCTTTCAAGTGGACCACAAAGATTTCAATATCGCGTTCTGAGGGAACCATAAGAAAAGGATTAAACACATATATATATATATTTTTTTTTTCATAGTACATGCCCAGTTAGTTCGTCAGCAATACTACACACAAATCTCAGCGCATTCTCAAAACCTGCTCGCGTCCGTGCAGTGTACTCGATCCAATACACATGAATACATTTTCATTTTCCATGCAGGGCTCTGACTGGGAGTCAAATCCAGGTCACCTGATCCTGGATGTGATTCTATATGGAAATTGCCTTCTTTGCAGCAGAAGAGAGAACATGTCAAGCGGGAGGGAGGGAGGGAGGGAGGCGAAGGGAGAGGGAGAGAGAGAAAGAGAGAGATGCAGTTGAGGGTTGATGGAGAAGAAGAAGAAGTGATGATGATGTTGCCATTAGTAGCACTGGTCCTGACTCTCTGGTTGCCATAAAGCCATAAAAAACAATCCAATTTCCATCCATATGATAGAAGATATAATGACATGCTGAATATATAATGATATACGCCGGTATTATACCAGATGAGGGATGTTTGCGTGCACTCGTCATGGTTGCCGGGGTTATGGAGAGTTACTCTAATGTTGTAAGGGGCTCCGAGTGACAGTCAGTTCTTCTTGGCGCGGAGGCGCCGTCTCTCAAGCCAAGCTGCTCCTATTTCATCACGTCGCATTTGAGAAATTTTAAACATCTCTGAATGTTTGCTTTCATAATCCACCGATCCACGGGTTCAGTGTTAATACTCAGCAGGGGAGCGAGCAAACCGTGAAAAAGATTTGTCCCCGCCTGAGTATCAAACAGCAACTTGAGGACATTTAAAGGCGTTGGTTTTCCATCTAATGCATACTTATCACGAGATTAAGCAACAGCCACGACGTTTTTCTTTTTTTCTTTTTTGTCGCCTTTCACTGTCAATTGGAAAACAGGAAATGACTGCCTTTGAAAATTGCATTGTTTTAGCCGAGCATTTGCCAAACAGCACACTGTATTCCACGCAGCATGAAATTAACTAATCAAAATTCAAGGTCCAGGAGCACATTTGGCAGCAAAAGGAAAACTTCAAAATGGCCTTTGTGTTGTGAGGAAATGAATGAATGTTCCCATTCAGGGTGATGTGAAAGTATCGCTTGTCTATTTCACAGCTTACAGGTAATATTCATTTGTGTGTGTGTGTGTGTGTGTGTGTGTGTGTGAGCGTGTGAGTGCGCACGGTTTCATTAAAAAATAATCATCCCTCACTTTTAGGCAATGAGGCAGAAGACAGGCATTTGAAACGACATCTGTTCCACCCAAGCCTTTGAAGTGAAAATAGAATAAACTGAAGGTAGAGCTAATGGAATGACAGAATAGAAAGAAAAAAAAGAAAAAGCTAAATAATCTCCAGGAAAATTCACATGTATTCATACAAAAGAACGAGCAATGACACACAACAGCTTGCAGCGGCAAGCACGCAATCAGCCGGGGAGAACAGAGCGAGTATTCTCTCATTTCTTTCTCTATTTTCTTCTTCTATAATATGAGATTGGTGTTTGAGAGCTCGAGTGTGGAGGGGCTGAGTGGAGGAAAAAAAAAAAAAAGAAAGATGAAATATCAATGAATCTGAAAGAGTGAGAAGAAGTTGAAAAATTAATGAAGATGGCTACTTCTAAAAAAGACATCAATAAAGAAAGACTTTGCACACTCTTTGCACTGTGCTAATAATTTTCTCTCGGGTAAATAAACAGAATAAACACTCGTAGACACTTAATTTGTTCTCATTTCCTTGCAGCACGTTTCTGCTAAACCTAGGGCTCCTTCATATTCAAGAAAAGAACAAACTTCAATTCAAGAAAGTCCTAATTTGTAATTTTTGAATGATTATTTTTCTGATCTAACAAAACACTACCAAACAACACTCAAGGTAAGCAGATACTGCTTTTACTTTTTTCAAAAAAAAGACCCTTGATGACAAACGTATTCACTGGACAGGCTTTACATGCTGCCTTTACAGAATATTGGCGGTGGATAAACAGTAACAGCTACGTAGCTCCAAGCTCACTTTCCTGGGGTTTTCTCGTGCAGGTGCAGAGAACAGTAACGATAGTGACAGCTGTTGTTGTCAGCCGAGAAAAGACACAGTCGCATCCCTTATTCATAATGAAACATCTTGCGGCTCCGCTGCATTCGGGTCTATTTTCTGATACTGTCAGTCGGGGAGATCGGTATCTGGTCCACTTCTACGACGGACCTCGGTTGATGCAAAACGGCCAGATTGTGGAGCTCTTCTGATTCTGATGCGTCGACACTACATCTTGATGATCAGATTAGCGGACGTTTACTTCCTGTCCTGCACCAGTGTTATTGTGCCGAGGATATCTGAAGAGAACGTGGTGTTATTTCGCAAATATACTCAAAAATCATCCCTAAATGATTCTTTTATGCTGACTTCCAGGAACAGGCCCTCATATTCACGTTTATAATTTTGCATGAGGATGCATGCTGTATGGCCCGCAACAGTAAAATGAACTGCAGCAGTGCAGAGGGTCATTCTCTACTTTGGGTAGTCACTTGCAAGTTAAATACTATTTTACACATTTTGCATAAAGATGTAGCAATGAAAAAGAAGTAAATGACAAACGGGCGAAAGAATAAATTGAAAATCAGTCAGCAGCTATAATTGGCAGCCTTATCGTATATAAAACACATTCCTGATGTGATGTTTTCACCACGGTTAAGTGATTGGATGCTGATTTCGTCCACACACACTTGACAGTAAGGCTGAAAAGGAAAGCTCTCTTTTAAAACACTGCAATATAGATTCACCAAAAACAGCACATGGCTGTTGCTAGGTAAGACCACCACGTCCCGTGCAGAGCAGCATAATACACTGAATCTATTTTTCGTACGCAGCTTTCTAGACTGAACTAGTGTCAGCCCTGGCTCGCTCATCCCATCAGCATTTCTGTTGTCTGAGAGAGAGAGAGAGAGCGAGAGAGAGAGAGCTGGAAAAGGGCGGTAGGTGAAGAGACAGATATAGGGAGGAGGAGGAGGAGGAGGAGGAGGAGGAGGAGGGTAGCTGTAATTCTGAATGGACAGCACTGCGCTGGCATGACAAGATTAGAATTGACAGCCTGATAACTGCGTCACTATCAAAACAGCAAGGGGGGGAGAGGAACAGAGAGAGGGAGGAAGATTGAGGAAGTGGAGAGTGAGATGCAAAGAAAAAGAGAGAGACAGAGAGTTGAAAAAAAAAAATGATAAAAGCAAAAGGAGGGCGGAGTGACGTGGAGAAAAAAAAAGAGGACCGATAACAACAACAAAGACGATGCAGGCGCAGAGTTTAAGAGACGTGAATATTAGACAATAAAACTGGGTATTAGTGTCTGAGAGTAGAAAAGTGTTTGTCCAATCACGGCCTCCTGAGCACATACATCACGGTCATCATCATCATTTACTCTGAACAGCAAAGTGGAGAGTGCTGCATGGTGTATCGGTTTCAAAAGGCCATAAAAACAAACAGGAACTACTCTGCGCCGATGCAAAGATAGACTTTCTCTCGACGGCGATGGCCGTTACACCGAAGCATGATGCAGATACTGAGATCTGAAATCTGATCCGAATGCCATCCGCTCCCAAAATCTGTACACGGGTTTCAAAGCCAAACAGCTGTAAAACAGGAGAACACACACAGGGAGAGCACTGATATCCAGTGCGTCGTGCAGTTTGTCCTACACCAAATACACGATAAACCCATTTTTTTATGATGCTTCTTGCAGGTAAATATTGTCTGAATGGGCTCTGGCCTGAAGAATAAGATAATGCACGAACACTCCTCGTCAGCTGATACATACGCAGGAGGCTCTTTAAACCTCTTTAAACCTTTGATCAACGACGGGATAGGATGAAGAGACGGTAAAAGAGATTTAACACGTTCTTCTAAAATGAGTCACCTGGCATTGTTTTTCTTTCCTGAATGCTGTCTTAAGGTTGAACAACATGTTAAAGTGTGCTTTATATGACACATGCTCGAACTGAAAGTGATCTGTGTGAGTAATGTGCCTCTTTGCAGTGTGAAATGTACGCTCTCAGTCCCACGTCCCAGAACGGAAAGAAAAATGCAATATCCATGAAACGCTTCTACTCTCCTAACAATCCCACAATGCAATCTGTTACATTCTCCAGTTGTCCAACACGCATGCAAAACGATGATTAATAACCAAAAGCAAATATATCCAAAATGACTTTACAATCATCTACTTAGTATTTGCTTCATAAGGAGGAGTGAAGGAATAAATAAATGAATAGATTTTGAAGGCAGTTTATATACCGATACACCTTCCTAATATTGTGTAGGTCTGCCTTGTGCCTCCAAAACAGAACAGTTGTGACTCATCAGAGAATGGACATGGGCCTTCTGAGGGTGTCCTGTGGTGTCTGGCAATAGGATGTTGTTAGTGGGGGCCTTTGGGTCCTATGTGTTGAGGGTAGGGGGCCTCTGATACCTGATCAGTTTGGGATCTAGTGAATTTGGAGGCCAGGTCAACACCTTGTGCTGTTCTTCATGTTTTTTTGAGTTGTTCCTAAACTGTTCTTGTGTGTGTGCCTGTGTCAGGCTGCATCCTGCTGGGGTCATTGCTATGGGGTGGGGGTGCCTGGTCTGGTCTAGGCGGGTGCTACATGTCTAAGTAACATCCACATTAAAGCCAGGTCCAAAAGTTTCCCAGCAGAACGTTGTATTGTCACAAGATGGTCAATGTTATTTACGTCTCCTGTCAGTGGTCATAATGTTGTGGCTGATCGATGAGGTGACTGTGAACTAATAGCATATTATATTCAATAATAGGCCGACTTTATTTGTCACTTGAAAGCAGCACATAAAAACAGCAAATGCAGCAAGTCTGAAACAAACTCTGACATACTGTCATCAATTCGACTATTTTATATGAACTTTTATGAATTCTGGACAGTTTTAACGTTCACTCGATGAGTTAAATCAACTGTTCTCTCTCCTTTAAGCTCTCATCTGTCTCACAAGCTCCTTGGAGAACTACAGCTACCTCTTTAGAAGCTAAAATCCTCCGTCATATTCACTAGCTGGTGTGTCTTTCTGGTGCTTTTTGTGCTGAGCAGGAAATGCACTGTGGTTTTGTTTTTTGTTTTTTCAGGTTTTTCCATTGAAAAGCACCTGCCTGGAAATGGCTCTGATGAGAGCAGTGAGAGCGAACCAAAACAGTGAAACGTTGGGCCACAAACTATAAATACAAAAAAAGTTTGGAGTTGAGGTGACTACAAGATCCAGAGTTAAGATTACAGTGGCTTTAAAACATCGACATTAAAATCTGAATTATGGAGCTGATACAGCTGCAGCGAAGTTTGAAGTTAAGCTATATATATATATATCTACATATAGGTGTTTTTAAAAACACAAGAAATTCAATAATGAAAAACATACTTGTTCTACAGTGCAATGCAAAGATCTCTCCAATCGAACGAGCATCGAACTTTACCTCTGCAGCATACTGTAGAGAAGCACAGCTTAGCGTGGCTGCAGCAGACTCTAAGCCTTTGTGGGTTAATAAATAGATTAGGTTAAAGCAGCAGCGGTGAAAATAATGGAATTTCGGGATGCCGGGTGTAATTTTTCTGCAGTTTTCTCTGCAAGCTGCAAGGCAGAAGAGGGTTCCTAAAGGCTGTTTAGCGCAACGGAAAAATAAAAATAAAACTGCGGCACACTTCTATGGAGAGTGGCTGCTTTAAAAATTTAACGACTGGTTTGTCAACGGAATCATTCATCCGGTTACTTGCAGCTTGTAAGGACGCAGGCGGTACAGAAATGAACGATAAATGATGAATACTACCCAAAGTTTTACACACAGCAACATGGATTTAATGTCAATCCTCTGTGCTTGACTCCGTGATCAGAGGATTCTTCTGAAGTGGTTTTTGAGGAAAAAGTAAGCGAGTCTTTGTTAAGTTTAATTGGGGCGGGGATCGAGTGGGCTTTTCTTTTTTTTTCTTTTTTTTTGAAACATGCATTTAGTTGTTTTTTTAGGGTATCGTTTTCAACTAGCATTTCAAAGTGCACCTGTATGTAATGCCGTCGGGACAGATGCCTTACAAAATGTTGGCAGGCAGGATGAGAATGCAAACAAATCTGCCTGCAGATACCCTAAACGCAATCCAAAATTCAAGCTGATCGTTAAAACAGCTCGAATATTACACAATTTTAAATGGAAGTCTGCACAGAGTCTTTACATCTCTTGCTCCCAGACAGTTATTTAAAATCTCCCCCATGCGTTAGCCCTGTCTTTGTGCATTCCCATCATCTAGTACACCGTGAAGTCTTGACGGGCTAAAATATGTCTTAAAATATATACAGTGCCCTCCTCATCTGGAAGCAATTACAGCTCCATGTCGGACTGCCCATCTGTAAGCAATGAGTGGGACTGCATGTCAAAGCGGCTGCACAGATCTCTGAGTAGAACCAGGCTCTTGTTCAGAGAGCAGCACTCATCAAATAAAAACACAGCCCGGCCCAGACAATAATGAACCGGAAGTGGGGATTCATGATCGCGATCTGAGAGACATGAAAGGACGTGAGTGTAGACCTGATCCATAAAGAGGCCATTATGGAATTTGTATCCAGTTCTGGTGCCATTGCAGTATTTCGTTTTACAGACTGATAGGGCAATGTGGATTTGATTTCAACCAGCGTCCCCATTGCAGTTATTATAATTCAAACTCAAGCCCAAAGCCATTGCCGAACTAAGCCGCGTGATTTATCTGACTCTCTAAAAATGACTGACAGCTCTGAGGAGCTCCTCCCTGCAAGCTTTGCCTAACAGCACTGGACCTACTTAATCAGGCTAAATTGCGCAGTCGAGGCCCTTGTATTTGGTAATGTGGTGAAAACAGTGGCAAGTGAGAGCTAATTAGATTAACGGGTAGTTTAACGAGCTGTTGGAGGGGCCCCCGCAGATTGGATTTTAATAAATAGTGGCAAAAGCATCTGCTATGCACTTCCTGGCTCTGCTGGCATCCTAATTGGCCCCAGTGGGTTGCTGTAGCTCAGCACTACACAGCGCAATTTAAAAGGGGAAAAAGGCAAAATGCTATTTTATTTTTTTTTCTCTCAGGTGAGTCTTGGAAACGAAATAATAAAATACATCTTTATGACTCGTAAGGCTTCACGAGAAAGGTTTTTATCAGTGTTAATTTAACGTTTTTAGATTGCTATCACCACAGAACATCCACAAAAGAGAGAGAGAGAATAACGCCGAGTGTAAATAAATCAGAACTGAACATATTCATCCTGTTCCTATTGTTTGTTTTCAAGATGACATGTTCCCATGATGAGGCCTTTGTAGAGGCAACGGCACAGAAAGGAAAAAACAATTAATCAAACATGAATGAGCGACCATAGCAGGGTTATTTCCATGGCAACAGCCCGAGGGGACAACTTGAACCCTTTAATGTGAGCTGGTGATGTCTCTTTGTAAACATCTGCGCAGCGGGGGGAGAAAGCCAATGAGAGAGCCTGGCAACAGAGGCATCACAGGGCAGCAACCTCTTGGTATCAATCGAAGTTTCCATTATCTGGCGCTGAAAGGACCGAAAAGTGCTCTGAAACATTGCATTTGGCAGCATTTGAGGAGCTGATAAGCATCTTTGCACAACTGCTGTTAAACGTCCAAAATCACTGAGGTGTCACTCAGCAAAGCTCGTGGCTGATAAAAAAAAAAGAAATATATGCAAATGATCAGAAGAGAGTGATGTTAAAAGGGATAAGTTAATTTCTGTGGACATACTTGACCTGGGTTTTGCTGCTTAAAGAATCGCTGATATCAAAGACATTTATGCGAACACAGTTTCTCAAAAGTTGTTTCTCTCACACAAGGCAACGAATCAGAGTCTCTCTCATGCTCCTCCTGCCTTATGCAACCTGCAACCAGTAGGCTCTTTCAGCCTCCAGCTGTGACCAACAGCAGGCTTTGTACAAACAGTGCACAAACAGCGCAAACCGCTTTTATCAAGGGTTGCTTTGCCGGTGCCCATAAAGGCATTAGACTAATTGTCATTTTGCAATTCGGTGCAGCAGGAAATCACTGTCAAAGCAATCTGCTCTCTTTGTCCACCGTTGCCATTAAAATGCGCGAGCAAAACGTTCAAATTTAACAAACGAACATTAGAGTTGCAAGAGTGACGCTCGAGCTGAGGAGAAAAGCAGAGCCTCGGGCTGAGAAGGTAACCTGATTGCAGTTTAAAAACGACTAGAGCACCATAAGTATACAGTAGCAGAATAGTAATTCAGTCAACCACAAAGCTCTCGGCATGTAAAAGGGAACATGAGCAGCCTATAGTTCTCAGTGGTTCATGCTCAAAGTCAACAATCCTTGCACAAATCTTCACTCAGTTCTCAGTGAAAGTGCACAGGAACAAAAACCCCAACACTTCAGAAACGACAAAGCCGGGAAAAGAAAGTCTTTGAAAGCTCTAGAACTGATATGAATGAAGTTTTTCTTTCTGCCGGCGCTGAAACGACTCATCAATGACCGAGCTGTGAAATGTGCAGCCCGGCGGTAGCAGGTATCCGTAACCTTCTTGCAAACACTCTTGTCCCAGACCTCACTGGTTCCTTGGGCGAGAGTAATGGCTTCTTTGCGCTGGGCTGAGCAGTGCTATTGTAGAATCACAGAGCGGTTAATTGAAACAAATGACTCTAATAATGGGACATTATCCCCACAGGCTGGCTTTGTGGTGGGCCTAATTAGCGTTGCGGTGGTGGCGAAGAGGACGAGTCACCACGCTGATCCCTCAAAAGGAAGCAGCAGCCGAGGCCCTCCCTTTAAAGTAGCCGTGGTGGGATTCTCCCACTGGCGGCGTGGAAGGATGCCGGGCGTTTTCTAAAGCAGCGTGGTAAACGCAAACATGTTTAGTCGGGCCGGAGGGGCCGGTCTCAAGGTTGAAAACTCGGGGGGCCGTCTGTCTGGAGCTGTGGCTTCTTTTCTTTTTTTCTTTCCTGTTCTTCCTGACTGAGCAGGCTCCGAAGGCATCCAATGATATTTTTATTTCTTGTCATGATAAGATCAGCAAATTAGCACAATTGTGAATTATTATGGTTCTATTAATCAGTATTTGTGCATATTAGAGTTTGAATCTCAAATGCATCAGTTCTCAGGTATAAAAAAGGGAAATTCTTGCATTTCTGAAGTAAGAACGAGCAAAAAAAAAAAAAAGTCAAACTGATGCATGAAATAAGACTTTAATGTCATAACTGTTGTCAATAAATATTCTGTTGATTGACTACTTGATTAATCATCTAATCATTTCAGCATTTATTAAAATTATTGACAATTCTTCACACCGTTGTCCTCCCGCGTGTCATCGAGTTCTCCTCCGGAGCGTCAATGGCCCGTAACTAATGTGACAACATGGGATATTGTTCTCCAGATGTATTTTGATCGCCACTGAAATCTGTTTTTTGCCATTCCTAATTGTTTACCCTTGTACATGATGATCCCAGAAAGTCACTTATAGCGCAGTGTTCAAATCTCTGTGACCAAGCTGTTTTAAATATTCATTAGTCGTAACAGTTGCCTAAGGTTATTTGAATTAGCGGCATGAATATTCATGAGCCGCAATGAATGTGCATTTGTTTTTAATGCTCAATCCGTTAACGCTCATCTTCATTACTCCGGTCCCAACGCTGCATAATAAGCGGCGCAAAAAAAAAACAAAACAAAGCTTTACTTTTTAAAAGCACAATCCTCTTCGGGAGCACTATTTGTTTCCGTTTAAATGAAACAGGAGCGCCCTACCAATTATCTCGCTGTCACTTCTTTTGACAACTACAAGACACATTGTTCACCCCTGTTGTGGAGTGTAGCACTGAAGGGCATCCGTCTTTTTGTGAAATGGAAAGCCACAAAAGAAAATATTTCTACTGTTACTGAAAGTGATTTATCTGGGAACGTCACCAGGATGTCATATCTATCCCAGTGAAAGGCAGCAGAGCAAGCGGGTCATATGAGATACGTCTAAAACCCTACACAGGAGAAAAAAAAAATGAAAGAAAGATTGCTGTTTCAATTTATAAAAAACACAAAACAGAACACACTAGTAATCCAGCTGCACTGATCATTAGATGTCAAATCAAATACTTTTTTAGATAGTCTTTTTTCACATTCTGGACTTAATTCAAATTAATTAAATTTGAATTTCACTGACTGCATATACACTGTTGGCAACCTAACAGGCAGTTTAGGCTTTTGCATCAATTTGACGCCGTAGCTAAGGCGACAGCGCAGAGCATTCGCAAACCTTAACGGCTCTTTTAGAGTACTGTGGGACATAGACGCTGTAACTTACACACATAGCCAGCATCGGTGCAAGCCATTCATGCTTGTGTGCTAGTCGGCGCTGTGTCTTGTTTTTTCAGTCCGGTAAATTTTTGTTTCCACTTCCTGCTTCACTTTCAACAATGGCGACTGAAACTTTCGCCGACAAGTCATACAAATGTTTGTATCTCCGAACCTCCTCAGTTAACCTTTCCTCGATGTCTTCCATCTTTATTGAACAATCAATTCAAAAATTGCACCGATGGAGAAGCAGCAGAAACACGCTACTTCCAAGCGGACCAATCACTCTTGCGGTCTGCGTTCTCGTGGCACATAGTTACATTTCTGGGGAGGTGTACGTCAGTTACAGCGTTAGGATCTGACTCTGTCGCTGTAGCTTCTGCGTCAGCTTAACACAAAAATTAACCCGAATGGCAAAAAAGACACACAGCGCCAACTGTCGTTTGGGTTTTTACAGAGCGAACCAGACTGACAAGCCTACAGCGTTGGCTACATGCGCAAGTTACGGCGTCTATGTCCCGCAGTACCATAAATGAGCCTTCACTCTGACCTGTTTAATAGCTTGATTGCCTTCATATCTAACAACAGCTGTCAATAGCGTTGTGTCACTGCTGTCAAACACCTCTTCCCTCAACGTCCTGAAAGCTAAGTGATGCAAAATGAATCCTTTTGCAGATAAACTGAAGTCAGATTAAAAGTAGCATAACCTTCTAGG
Organism: Chelon labrosus; assembly: GCF_963514085.1. NCBI lineage: Eukaryota > Metazoa > Chordata > Actinopteri > Mugiliformes > Mugilidae > Chelon > Chelon labrosus. The sequence continues at coordinate 9,451,384 of NC_140360.1, forward strand.
GTGACAGTTTCGCTCCTGGCTTAGACAGAGGTGTGCCGGTGTGTCTTATTCAGGATCCGTAGATAAATTGGAAGAAAATACAAGACGAGCAAAACCAGCACGAACAATGCTGCAATATTTGCATGAGTTCTTCTTACCCAAATGCACTGTAATTCATAATTGTTTTGTTTTATTCATTGGTGTTTTAGTTGCAACACAATGCATCCTGGTACATGTAGGCACTGCAATAACAAAACCCAATGCAGCATGCATAAATAAATGAGTTGATCCAACTAGCTACAATTCCCATCAACCCAGATTCGCTATCCACATGAAAAAAAAGACCATTTTTCTGTTCTTCTGCCCACAAGTGACAAAACAAAACGAAAATAAGCAATCACCTAATTAATTAAATGATGTTGGTGAAGCTCTGAAAGTAAATAAAAAGACAGTATGTCCAATTAACAAGCTATCCACGATATTAACAACTGTTTAAACACAGCAGATTGTTACAAACGTCTTGTTAACGGCATGTTAGTCCCACATCAACCTGCCAAAATATTAATTTAGGACTATATCTTTAACAAAACAAAATTGCCACCAGGAGTCTTCTGACTGAATGTTTGCCAGTTGGGGCTTTCCTCCTCTCTAACCAGCCTCATTACAGCGGTAATGAGACAGGGGCTGCTGTTCTGTTTCAATATTTAAACGCACTGGCACCCCTCAAGGCTCCACGTTGGGGACGCTGTACAAACTCCTCCTCGACCTCTCATTACCATCTCCCTCTTCCTTTATTTTATTTTTATTTTTTTCAAAGTGATAGATCTTTCTGGCGTCCCCCCACCCCCACCCCGATGCACCGTCAGCCAGACCTGAACGATCAGAGGGCTTGTTCAACACGAGACCCCTTGAGTGCCACCTCCATCTGAGCGCCGGGGTGGCAGAAACGCTGACAGCTAGGGTTGAGACAGGGATTCTCCCTCAGCAGTGAGCATTCACACGACAGCATGTTACATTTCACAGCATCCAGTCATCCAAGACTTGGCTCTATCTGCCTCAGTTCAGAGAAGCTGACAGAGTAGGTCATCGGCGTGGGGTGGAGCTACGAGAATGTAAGAGCATTTCTAATGGACAGCTCCGGCTTTAATAATGTCAGCGTTCATGCTTCTGCTGCTTCTGCTGGAGTAAACGATGCAAATATCAAGAAATGGTTCAAAGATGGCAGTTAAGACTATTACGAATAACATGCAGCTTCAGCAGAAAGGATCACACCCAAACACCTAAACAAAGTGCTGGATCTGCTAAAAAGTAGAAAAAATAAACCTCAATCTATCACATGCAAAAAGCTCAGATTTGACACCACTTTTCCACAAACTGCTACCAGATTTACCAGTTAATATTTCAGCTGTGGAATCAATAATAATAATTATATGGGAAAAAAAGGAGGTTGTTCAATTTACGAGTAAAAAACTCTTTTTTTGCAGCATAGAAATATCAAGATTATTATACAGTCAACTCTAAGTGAGCTGAAATTGCATTCTAAAGCTACGCGGACAAAATGATGCAAAATTATATGCCCATGCAGCGCGATGATGGTCAATCCACTGCTCTCCCTCCTGTAATGATTTAACTGTGTTTGCTGTAGGATCGATGTGAGCTGAAAAAGAGAATCCCAAAGCAGGGAGAAGTTTACAGAGCTTTAGCCTTAGGCTAAATGTTGTACAAAAACCAGCAACAACATCCCTCGAGATGAAGCGTATCTGTTGCTCCAGCTGAGCTTGTACTTGTAGGAGGTTTTAAATGTGCAGTGAAGGATAGCTGTTATTGAAGAGGAGCGTATCCTTAAGGTAACACTGTCGACTTTTTATTTGCTTCTTCGGCGGCGGTGAGAGCAGACAGTTGAATGATTAGCGTTTTGGTTCTCCAGCTATCTCCTCCAATTTTGTGACTTTATTGTAAGGTTTTTGTCAATACAGCGCAACAAAGGGAAACGCTGGTCTCTTCATTTCTGACCCTGGTTACACAGAGAGCCTATTTCTATCCGGCCTTATTATTTTTTAAGCATGCCGCAGACACAAATTCAATCTTCCTTATTATGCCTTTATCAGTACGAAATTAAGGTTAATTGACTTTGCCGTGGAAACATCAAATGAAACATCCCTAATGGAAACAAAATGAAAATAACGTCATCTCCAATTGCTTTAAAATATTTCTCAATATACAGCCTACTTTCCTATTCCTCGGCCTCAGAAATAAGCTCCTCTTGTCCCAGGAGATAATAAATGAATTGAATCCCCCCCCCTCCAACCCCAACCAGGGCCCCCCCTCCCTCCCTCCCTCCTTCTTTCTTATCGGTCATCTATTTTTCCAGAGTAAGCTATTACTTGCTGGGGTTGCTAGGCAACAAGAAATATTAATAGCGGCTATTATTAGCCAGCCTCTGCTAGAGTAGTACTAAAATGTGGAAGTGGGAAACATGAATGTGTTACATAAATCTCTGGACCTTTCACAGTGTGTGCAAGTCTCTGTTTGTGCAGTGATTTATTGCAATGACGGTTCATTTATGAGAAAAGGGGGTGTGAAATAAGAAAATGGAACATTACCCTGAAGGGCTATTTGAAAATAAATAATTGCAAAGGTGAAACAAAAGCTGTTTAAGAAGCAGGCGCTCCCTTCTCTGTTTGCTTCAGAAATGTTGCCGGCCAGAAAGAGCTGCTCTAAAAAAGCCTGTGTTATCAGGTTTGTCATTAACTAAATCATATTATTGTCAAACTGTCCATCGGTGCTAAGAAGCCGAATGCCTCTAAATGTTCCACTCAGCAGCATCTTTCTCACATTCAGCGCAGTAGCCAGTGGATTGTGACCTAATCCTGAAGTCTGGTTTTAATGGAGGCCTTAGCTACCACCCACGGAAAGAGAAAAAAATATATAAAAATAATAAAAAAAGGAGCCTGCAACTTATGCAGTTTGATTCTGAAAATCACATAAGACCTGATTAACGGAGGATAAATGTCACGGATGCTCACATTAAAGCATAAATATTCATGACGGAGGGCAGAGAGAAAAAAGTAATATTTATGTCAGATGAAAGTATATAACGCTGAATTATTCACCACGCGGGCCATCTATAATTCATCCGATTCGATCCTATGATTAAAGCATTTGAATGTGTTCGCCAGGGGTGTTTACATGTTCGGTCTGAAGCATGTTTAACACAAGAGAAAGTCCTTTAACTGGAGGGGAGGGAGGGGGGGTGAGGGTCCTCTGTATCCTTTTGAAAAAGAAAAAGTAGCTGACAAGGGATACCCACGCACCCCCCTCCCTCCCGCCTCCATCTGGAATTTCTGTTCAAAACCTGCACCACGCCTCACCCACCCATCCTCACCCTGCTCCCTTTTTTCGCTTTGCCGATCGTAACGAATGAAAATGTGCAGCGCCGGGTTTCTCGCTCCCCTTTTCCTAGGCTCACTTTGAGGCAGTGAAACCTTTTGAGTTGTGCAGTTGTGTGGATATTAAAGAAGCTCTCGCCGCAAAGGTCTGGGTGTTAAGGATGGCAGCAGCTCTCTGTGTTTATAAATGTTGCATGCAGCGACTCTGGCCTTGCTAAGACTTCAGTGTCTGTGCTTCCCTGGCCTCCAACCAAGCTCATTAACAGCCTAATAGAAGAGCGATTTGTTATTATGAAAAAATGATCAGAGTACACAGAAGAGTTAGTCATTTTACCGTTTCGTCTGTGTTTATATAAATTTACAGCCTCAACGCAGTATCGTAAAAAAAAAGAAAAAAAAAAGACTGAACTTCCCATGAAACCTTCAGACAAAATGTTCTCTGCGCTGACTTGCTGGCTCACTTCCAACCCTTTGACCGCACAGGCTAATCGCCTACCACGGCGCTTGACTCGTATGATCGTAGAGGGGGCCGCAGCTAAAAAAGAGATAGAAAAAAAGAAGATGTACTCACTGAGTGCATAGGCCCAGAGAGGAGGTGAGTGTCCTGACCCAGCATGTTGGACATCATGAGGGCGGGCAGCTCGGGGTAGGAGTAGGTGTTGAGCAAGCCGTTGTGAGGCAGGGAGTGGAAGGGGTAACCTGACTCGTGCTCCATGAGATGGAGCAGAGACGGATCGGCGTGGTTAGGGGGCGTGATGGGGGGGATCTCGTAGTCCTCGTCCCCTGCTCCTCCTCCGCCGCCGCTGCCTCTGCCCTGATTGGAGTAGCTCTGAGGAAAAAGCAGGAGAAAAAAAAAGAAATCTACTTTTTAGAAGTTGCAAGAAGGTAATCTCTCTCCAACATATACTTAAAAAAGTAAAGAAACACACAAGGCCAGGTCACAGGTAGACAGACACCACCATCTATCTGAACTGTATAGTACGCCCACATTCATTTGCATATCTCTCGGGAAGTGCACAACATAAAACTTGCATTTAAAAACAGTGTCACATATAGAAGGCTTGTTTCAACGCTTGCGTCTCAAAGAAAAAGCCGTACAAAGAAAAGCTTGCAACTGCGCTGCTGCACAACATTTTAATGGCAAACCGAATGTCAGCAACAGTCTGGGAGAGAGACGGCTCACAAAAGATGTTCCGGTTTAATTAAAAAGCTTCGTAATTAGCTTTTTAAATGCACCTGTTGATTTTTTTATTTATTTTTTTAAATTTATTTATTTATTTTTTGTCGCCGTTCAGACTCGCAGCTCTTTACAGGAGCCGAACTGGTGCATTCAGCCTGTTTTGCCGAAAACGAAAAATAATTAGAAATGCAAATTGTTGCGCTCACAAAAGTGTAAAGAACTCATTCGACGCAAATGTACACGGCAAATTAATTAGACAACAACAGCTGCTGTAGAGAATAATTTGCCTCAGAAATCTTGACAGCTTTGAAGCAACAAACTGTCAGCCCCGCGCGCCTTTAAAACACAGTTAATCAAATCCATTAAGTGGAAAAACACCACTGACAGTCAGTTAGTGGCTATTTTATAATCTCATAATTACAACGCCAATCACATTTTTAGAAACGGGAAAAACTGGACTAAACAAACCTCGCAGTCATCATTATGAAATGTATGCAGAATACCCAAATGACCCCCGGCAGTTAAAACAGCACCGATATTACCCCGCTAATAAGGTGATACACGAGCAGTGTCTTTTCCGGGGCCCTATCTCGACATAATACCGCGCTGAGAAATATGGTTTTGTGCTCTCAAAAAGCATACTGAGGATATTCACCAGGGAGTGAAAAGCAATTTTGTCAGAGGCAATCTGATGCCAACTCCCCTTTATAATGACTGAGGAAAATTAATCATCACAAATAATATTCCAGTGTCAGCCATTCAAGAGCTTTTTAATAGAATTTTTATTATTCATGTCTCGTGGTACACATCAACTAGTCCGTTCTGCAACATTTCAGAAATCAATTCAATATCATCTTCGTGTAGGCTGTCATCTCGCCTGCCAGCGCGGCAATTCATCTTGAAAACAAATATTTTTAGCAAACAAATGGCAAGAAAACGCAGAGGAGCAGCTACAACGTCCCCCCACCAGCAGAACATGTGCTTGAAGATAGGATAAAAGTCTCATAATGTGCACTGTCATTAGGGAGAAAATAATAACTATAAAAGGGAGTGTGTTTACTATTAGGGCGTGATGTGCTATTTTCCCTTCCCGTAACGCTCATTGCTCGGTGCTTGCTTAGAAATATTGTTACTGACAATTCCTTTTCCCATGATAAAAGTTTCCTCCGTTTATTGTTGTCATTTGTTATTATTGTTAACAAACGTAAGCCACAGATTTAATTCAATAAAATCCCACTACTCTGTGTATTCATAGCTGCCTATATGCGGTATGGCGCCTGTGTCTGTGTAATATTAACTCCTTAAACTGAGGCTGGACAGATCATCGGGTAACTGGAAAGTGAGAAAGATAGAAAGTTATCCTTTCTATCTTTCTCAGTGCTTAAAGTAGCTTTACAAAATTACTGCAGTGTTTCCCGGCCGTAAAAACTCAAGGCTGCTCTGATTAATTGAAAAATGAACCGGTGAAAACTACACTCTCTACACTAAACTGCATACAGTTCATAGACACATACATGTATTTTGCAGGTACTGCTTTGCTATAAAGAGTATATACATTACACATATACATTCACTATAACACGCATATGCATGTATGTATATGTGAAGACAGATAGACAGACACTTTATTCATCCTGTGAGAAATTCGGTGTCCAGTAGCTTCATCAAATAGAAACAGGAGGAATTACAGTCGTAGATATGAAAGATATTTAAGTTGTATAATTGTATAAATATATACAGTTGTTTCCTCACAGGGAGGCGTTGCAGAGTCGTATGGCCTGAGGGACAAACGACCTCCTCAACCTGTCAGTGGAGCAGGTATGTAAATTGGTATGTATATATGTTGGCGCATGTTTATGTGGGTGTATTTATGTGCATGTGTACTACCTGTCCATTTTGCACATACCAATCTGTATATTAATATTAGTATTACACTTGTTTTGTTTTATATATACTATTATTGTAAAATACTAACTTACTTAATACAATATCTTGTATAATAGTAATAGCTTGTTCCCTACTATTGGGTAAATTGTGCACTTTTTGCTATTTGCACTATTGATTTGAAGCCTAACTGCATTTCATCATGTATGTACCTGTACTATATGCAATGACAATAAAGCTGAATCTAATCTAATCTAATCTAATCTAAATATGTCAAGGGTTACATGTCAGAACGACTGAAAACTATAGTGCTCTAATGCATTGTGCAACCATGGATTGTATACAGCCTATGTGGCGCAACACTAAGTATCTCTAAATGGTTTTGAAGCTCGGTGTGGTGGCTCTGGCCGTCGCCACCTTGCAAATGCAGCAACCGATCCCACCTTACTCCCAGCTAATTCAGTAATAGTCATAGACGCCTGGGCCTGGGCCTGAGCCTGAGCCACCAACATTAGAGGGCACCCAGTTCGGCCACGCCCCTTAATTATGCATACATTTAAGCATTATTACAATTTAAACAGGTGATTTGTGTACAAATCTGCTCCGCTATTTTTTGTACCATGCTATAAATGTGTTTTTATCTAGATTATCTATCTCTCAACGTGGAAGTCTATGGTGATCGACTCACTTCTGGAGCCAGCCTCAAGTGGCCATTTGGCCTGAATTACACTTCAGGTTGGTTTATTTCTCCAAAGCACAGATGTTGCTGCTTGTTTGCAACTCCATTAAACCATTGTAAAGATGTAATGAAACAGAAACAGAGGCTTGTTTGGTATAAACAAGTGATTATTTGCCATTATTGAACTGCGGGGACAATTTCTATTGAGCAATCATTAAAACTCTTGAAAACATTTATGTTTCTTAATGCCTGGTTCAGTCAGAGGCTGTATTCATGCTGAACAGTGAAGCAATGTTATTTCATGAAGCCTCAGTCAAGCTTTTTGTGGGATGTAAGCAATGCAGAAATCAAACACATCATTTGGGACACTTGTTCTCCACGAGATGAAACGTAAATGTGGTCATATGTATGTGCAAAGATTTAAATGCTGTCAAAGGGCTATTTTATGACCGTGGCGTTCATCGCTTTTGTGATTTTTTTTTCTTTACAGCTTTTTCTGATGCCCTTGGAGATAAGGCACGGGACAAGGACATCACAAGTTTAACATTTTCAAACATAGATAAATAATTCATAAATATGCTGTCTTTCAGGACATTGAGAAGAGTGGATGAAAGAGAGGAGGGGGGGTCAAAAAGAAACGCCAAATGTTGATTCAGCCTTCTCTCTCGCTGTAACCTTCACCCCCTCCCTCTCTGCAGAGGTGAAATTCAAGCAAATCTGTCATCTTTCTGGACAAGGACGTTACTTTGGACCTTTGAAGGCTCCACACAGCAATTGTTTCCCCAGCGTTTTTTTTTTTTTTTTTTTTTTCCTTTAACTCAAACATGACGCTGAAAGCCTTTTTTAAAAAAAAAATAATTTGTGACTTGACATCAAAGAACCACATTCTTCACAATCTTTAATGGAGTTTAAAGGTGTGAGATGTTGCTCTGAAGCAGCATACGGACTATCATCATTCATAAATGATTCACCAATTCTTTAGAAAAGCAAACAAACGATAAAATGATTCGCCTCATTGGATAAATGTTTAGTTTAGTTAAATTAGTGCTGTTAAACTGATAAACACACTCAGGGAAACTACTGATCGTTCATCCTGCACGGCTAAAGAAAGAATGTGAAACACAAATGCTGTTCGAATCTGTCATCCAAATAAAACATTAATGAAGCTGATCCACCACCACCGCTGCACAATTTAAGACACTAGTTGGGGTTAGTAAGTAGCCTTAACTCTTCTTTGGTACAAACACGTTCAAGCTCACGGGATGAATCAGTAACACCACAGACAGCAATTCTCCTTCCGTCCTGCAGCTCTCCCCAAAAAAAAGAAAAAGCCAATCGTCTGCATTATAACAGGCAAAACTGAAACTGGGTTAGGGCTAGGGTTTACGTCAAGTCAGTTGCGGTCCAAAACAGGAGCAGGTGTAGACAGATTTCCAAAAGTACGTGGAGTTTCTCACGGTTTAGCAAATCCATAATAAGGGCCCTGGTGGGGCCGGCCAGAGACTTTGGTCGAGTCAGCACTCTGGACAGTACCTTAAATGAAGTCGGTGTCATAAAATCTTGTGCATACATGGCCTTTTAAACCTATAAGGACCAAAAACTACTAAAGCAGTTATTATTAGATTTGAGTGGTGATTCTATATGTACAGTTTTAACTGCAATAGCAGTTATGACCCTCCCTATCCACACAAGGGGCGGCTTGGTTTTGTAAGCTTGGCATAAGCGCCCGAGGAATTGATGGCGGCCAAGTGACAAGACTTAAATATAAGGTCTTGAGTATTTACTGCACAGGGTTTGTGTTGGTTTGCTGTTCAAGTCTGATTGAAATTATTCACACTCAAATCTCTGTTTTTATTCAGACAAATAAGGCATTAAATGCATTGTTACACAGACAGGTTAGTAGGTTAGTTTTACCCTACTTGTTGTTGCAATAGTTAACCGTGCAACAGTAATCCTGTCACATACAGGTTAACCTTGTCTTTCTCTTAGTTCATGGCATTTGAGGATTTGAGCTCAAACTCAAAAGACTGACACGCATGCTACATTAACTGTTAGCTAGAAAAGCCTGAAGTTCCACATTGACATCTACATAAGCCTCTATGTTGGAAAGAGTCTTGTTGAGTTATCTTAAGTAATCGCGTTATTTTTTAAGTGGAAACACATTTATCAGCTTAGCTCAAAGTTGTTTTTTGGGACACAAATGGCTGTGAAGATGAGATGGAGTCATTAGCTTGGCGATGGAGTCATTCGTGGCCTATGAGGTGTTTAGCGGAAGACAGCTCATCTGGGAACAATGATGTGTTCGTCAAAGGGAGGAGAATGAAAACGTTGCACAACATACCGGAGAGACTGTCATGGCTGATGGGGGACAAATTGTCCAAAGACAAGAGCTGTCTAGTCTTTGATGGACTTTGTTATTACGGCTCCAGCTTCCCTGTAATACAAAACGCTCTCAAAAAATAAAACATCTCCTTCACGTCAAAATACCAAATAACTTTGAATGAGTATACGATGTCCTACGGAAAGTCATCCAGCCATATGCTTCTTGGTAAAAAAAAAAGAAAAAACACTGACAGAGCAGCCTGGTTTTGGCGACAAACAACAGCTGGCCATGCATACATAAAGGACTTAACGTCCACTATTCCAGATATAGACGGCAGCGGTAAATCTTTTAAACATCTTATTGAGAATTTCAAAATTCACCTTCAAAGCCGAATCCTGAAGCGGAGGGAGAAAGGGCAGAAATCAAACTCAACATCAATGGGTGTTTGAGCTGAGACGTGCGCCCACAAGTGACCATTACAGAGATGGTGTGCAGGGTCCGCAGAGGGTATCTGACCCGGCTTTGAAATGGCAAGGAACTCCATTTGGATGATGTATTAAGAGAAGCAGACAGTGTAGTACAATAGAAGGAGAACGGAATTGCACAGCCACCGGGATGACTGACAGAAAGACAGAACTGGGATAAGTGAAGTGTGTGTGTGTGTGTATGGTCGGGGAGAGGAGGGGGGGCATTTCACCACGTCCGATAGGAGCTCAGGGTCATAGGTAACGTCCGTCACTAAAGGACAGGTGGGCTGTGGTGAGCTTCAGCCAATGGCAAAGGAGGGAGCTAACCTCTTTCCCTGCTCCCCCATGCACTGGTAATTCTCTCAAATGTCACATCAAAATGGATCTCATTTAGGCGGGTAAAAAGGACCTGACTCTCCATTGCAGATGTGGGTGGACCCGTACTGGATTGTGCATGAACTCTAAAAACATGGCAGCAAAGGAAGCATTTTGTAAAGGTGTGAAAAGAGGCCACGTGCCGAACATTTATGTCAGTTCAATTTAAGAGGAAGAAAAAAAGAAAAAAAAAAAAAGAAATCACTTACAGATCAAAGATGAAGGGTGAAAAAATATCTCTGATCTTTGTGCCGGTTCGGATAGAAGCAGAAAATTCTTTAATATTTTGGACAAAGGGAGCAGTACCGAGGTCCCTGCCACATTTCTTATTCTTATTCATTAGAGGGAATCGTATAAATAAATAAAATATGTTGTCTCGTAGTCACTCATCCCCCCCCAAGGGAACATGGAAGCCCCAGTAATCACATATGGCACAATAGCTTGCTCATAATCCCCTTTATTTTTATTTTCATGATGTCACTCTCTTTAAGCCCCTCGCTTTATGAGTCGCAAACGGAGTGGAGAGGAGAGAGGAGAGGAGAGGAGGAGCAGAGAGGAGAGGAGAAGAGAGGAGAGGAAAAAGCAAGGGAGGGGGTGAAAACAAATGATGTGGATCCCTCATTGTTCTTTCTCTATGCCCTCATTCCAGTCAGGGCAATAAGAGAACATTGTGATTTACTGTCAGTGAAGCGCAAGAGTGCATCAGAGAGAATCCACTGCGGCAGGGGCCATTAAAATAGATTTAACTTCCCACAGTATTAGGCCAGATGTCTACACTTCTATTATATTTCAATCAGCCATGACCTTGGTCTCCATATGATGAGAAAGATCACTTGGAGAGAGGGGAAAGGGAGAGGGGAAAATGCATGCGGAAAACCAATAGAAATATCAAACTACTTAGTCCCACTAAATCCCTGCGCTCCGTTGTGCTGCATACACAGAGAGAGAGAGAGAGAAAGAGAGAGAAAGAGAGAGAGAGGCCGGGACCGAAATAGAGCCAAGGTTTCAAGTTCTCTTGAAAGAGTGTATGAATCATTGAGTGCACTCTTGCCGCTGATAAGTTGCTGTTTTGGGGGGGGAGTGCTGCTTTTCTGCAGGGCATGTGTTTGAGGAAGAAACCGAGGGAGTATGCCAAAAAAGAGTGGGACACACTGGGTCGTTTTGATGCTCCGCGAAGCATCTGATATCACACGACGATAGGAATCTGTTCACGTTCTTCTTATATGAAGGGAAATGTCAACTTTTGACACCATCCCTGACCCACCTCTACGAACGTCTCCTCCATGCTGCCGTTCCTTTAGTCTCTGTTAACGTCTTTCTGCCGTTAATGAATCACTTTCACATAATTTCTGTAAAGTCCTCTCTCTGCGGCATGTTTCTATCCAGTCTAGCTCTATTAATGCAGAGCAGAGGTCAATGCTTGTTCTATTTCAGAGGCCGATTGTAATTGGAATTATTGGCTGACATGCACTGACCTACATAGAGAACTACCAATCCCTGCTCACAACTGCAACAACCTCTCCTAGCATGGGTGTGGATGCGCCTCTGATGCTCCTCCGCTATTGTTGCTCGGATTTCGATTGCCCCAGCGCCGGCTGAGAGTTGAAAAAAACAGTTTCCAGCCTGAATTTGTGATCGTGAAATTCTGCGCTCTCCCGAAAAAATTTAAATAAACGCCGAACAACATGTACCTCCACTTCATTGTGGCGACCTTGCCGGCGGCTGTGCGCTGCCTCAAAGAAGAAGCGAGATGTGTGTTGGCGTTTTCAGAACCCCAGTTTGCCTTTTTTATTTTATTTTATTATTTATTTTTTTCATTCGTTGTCTCAAATGTCCCCCTTTCTTTTCTTTGCAGGGAAAGAATGCAAGGATGGAGGACAGAAAGAGAAGCGCATTCACCGAAGTATAAGGGGATGGTTGGTGCAAAGTGAGGAGAGTGTTGCGGCTGCGGTAGTGGTGGTGGTGGGGGTATAATAGTGCACTGTGAGTCACTATTAAGTAACGGCGCCTTTTCACATCAGCATCGCCCACATCGGGTGCACGGTGCCAGGGTGTACTGAGGTGTCTCTGACTCAGAGAGAGAGAGAGAAAGAGGGAGAGAGACACAAAGATAGAGGAGGAGAGAGGGAGGGTGAGCTGGTCCAACGGGCCTAACAACATCTGGATTTCCACTAATGCTTGGTTCATGAAATGTCATCAGGTCAGCTACTCTTAAAAGAAATATCTCTTTATTTTGTCTGGGGGAATGGTAAAAAAACACAACCCTGGCTCTAAAAGATAAGACAGTCTGTCTTTATTTAACTCAATTAATGGTTTAATCAGCTCTCTATCGTGTTTTTGTGGTTGTAGTTTTAAGGGGGATTTGTATCCAACTATTCCGGTTAGCAAAGCTAAACTGTCTCGTGGCTTTAGCACTTTGTTTACTGCAGATGTTACTGTGGTATCAATCTTCTCATATAATTCTAGACAATTAGTCAGAAAAGCAGCTGGCATATGTCCCAGCATGCATTGCTAAAAATTTCCTGGAAAGTCTTCCTTTGTCATTTCTCGGCATTGACCTTTTTTTGCAGAAAATGAGACGATTGGACAAGCTGGGATAGCCTCACAGCGACCTTTCACGGGACAAGCGGTTACAGAAGATGAAGTTAGGTGATTTTTGTCTCTGATCAGAGTGAAGAAAATGTCCACTTCAACCACTGTTTGTCTTTTAAAAGTTCCATTCTTTGCAAAGGGACTGATTCTGATATGAGTGCGTCTGCTAGCAGTGTGTTATGGTGTGTGTCAGACTTTAAACTGCTTTAAAAAATAAAATTAAACTCTGCTATTAGCTAAAAATGCCTAAGTTTGACATTAGGAAATGATTGACAAGTAACTCACTTAGCTCCAAATTTTAAAGACACTAAGACACTTTACTTGATGTGCTACGTATCATTACTTTGTTTTTGCTTTCGCTGCATCTTCTTGGATTAAAACGTACTGTCAACAAGGCTTCACTGAGCTGAGCTGAGAAAGTGGGTCTGGGTGTACGGAGTTTAGCTGATGCCTGCGAGAGCCATACATTTTCTGCAGAAAGGGGGGTTGGGCTGGGGTGAAATAACGGAGAAAAGAAGCAGAAAGACAGAGAATGTGGAGGAGTGTTGGAGTCAAGACACACGAAAATAAACCACCAGAGCTGGAGCCTGAAACAGACAGAGACACAAAGATGAGGAGAAAGAGAGAGAGAGCCTGTCTCCAACAAGTTAGGTTTCTATTCTGATCTCGAACCATCAGCCGCTGTTCTCTTACAGCCGGCCAAATCAATAGAGGCGCGCGGCTCAGCACAAGGCACCTGGAAGCAGAAAACACAGTGGCTCGAACAGGCTGAAACTTGCTGCCTCTCTGAAGACCAGTGGACCCGAGCTAAATCTCCTCCAAAGGGATGATACAAAATGACTTCCTCTCTTTCAAACTCCATCTTTAATCAGCTTTTTCATCCAAATATAATCTTCTCCTAATCTGTTCTATATGCACACGCTGCAAAATGAGAGGGGAGTCCGGCTAAAACGTACAAAAATATACTTTAGGCAACAAGTCTGTGCAATTACTCAAAGCGATCAGGCATGATATGAATGCAAATGAGGAAAATGTATGTTCATTATGCAAAACAAGACATTTTGCAAGTGGTTGGAGGAAGCCCTTTTGGCTTGGATATGATCACTTTCACGCAGTATATCTGTAAGTGACATGTTCATAATGGGTGAATAGCAATTTACATTTCATCGCTGAGTCTGAATTTCTTTTTTCTTTCTTTCTAGGATCTGGGTTTATTTCACCCTCAGCTGTGACTTTGTCATTTTTCAGTCGGTGCAAAATAAAAGCTGCAGTATTAGTCGTGAAAGCATCTGTTTCTCTCTTTTGGAATATTAAATATGTGGATTTAATAGTTGTTATTGCCGTAAACGACGTCTCTGGATGATCCGGAAGCTGTGAACTCGGGGAATCAGCGCTCAGAGAGCACTGCGTTCGTCTGGAGCCTGCATACTAGAGTGCTTGAAAAAAGTCTGTATTGCTCACAAGAATATTTTCAGTCAATCAGGATAATTGAGATGTTTAATAGTCTTTAATTCAACAAACTATCCCCTTAGTAGCTTTGTGTGTGGGCGGATACAAACAAAGCTGGTCAACAAAATAACCACCCACACAGTTGTTCATAAGCTGGAACCTCAACAGATGAACCAAATGGAAAACATAAATATCATCAAACCGCCTCAGAGCTCCATATGTGCGGCTCGTATGCATATTTCGTACAGAACACATACAGTACTTAAGCCTTGAAAACATCTTGTTTGAATGGACAAATTGTGTCCGAGCATAAAGTTGAACGGCCCCTTTAAAGCTGTTTCTGATTAGCGGTTTTTCTCTTTTTAAAAGCCCGAGATGTTATGTGTAAGGCAATCTTCTGGCTGTGTCAAACTGCTACCTCAGTGTGTACGCCGTTGAAGACCCCGGTCGGCCAAACAAAGGAGTCTCTGTTCTGGCTACATGCACCTTTTTCACAGGCGCACAACATGTAAAGGCTCGGCTGGGCACCTCACCGCAGAGTTAAAGCTCACGTTAAGGCGCACGGGGCGGCCGCTGCTTTCGCAGTGTGCTTGACCAATTGCCACAGTCCTTTTCTTAAAAGGATTAAAAACCTTTACTGCAGAGCTATTCACACAAAATAAAAAGAAAAACCTTATTTTACCAACACAGCTGCTGCATGCTTAAATCCCAATAAAAATTATAAACATATTCAATAAGTAACACAGACATACACGCGGATCAGATTGAAGGCATATATTCAGCTTATTCATTAGACAGTAATCACCGATTCAAATTCATGTAGAAATCATTCCATATTTGAACTCTTTAATTTCTTCTGATTTAACTTCAAAAGCCAAACCATATGTAACCAACCACTGCATACAATTAAGCACAATTAAGGAAAGGATCGAGTCACAGGCGCGGCGAGAAGGCAAGAGTGATGAATTTTGCATGACACATAAAGAAAATGGAGGCATTTCTGGGAAGTGGCCGCTTTGAAGACGTATATATACATATATATGTATATATATATATAGGGTACCCTCTTCGGAGCCTTCACTGTAGTAGCATTCAGTTCGCAGCTAAATTACAAGAAGATGAACAACAGTATGCACAAAAGAAGATTATTATTAGCCAGAAAGTTGCTAAAAACGCCTGTAACATATTCCCAGAGCCAGACGTCACTCCGTTTATTGCACATTTTGTGAAACAAAGAGTCCAAAACCCAGATATATTGGTCTGGAATGTCCAAGGTATCAAGGTCAGTGCTAACAATAAGACTGAAGCTTATGATTATCATTATTATAGCCACAATATATAAAATAATTAAGACAGAAAAAATAACTTGAAAAGGCTGAAACTAAAGAAAACGAATGGCCATGCATTTACTTTGCAGATGTAATATTTTATTAGGAGTTAAGGTGAAAATGTGTGTTGAAAATTCTTTGGCAGCCTTAACTTCTGAGGCGCACATCTTCTCTCTCCTTTCAAATCTCTAAATTAAATGGGTAACCCTTCTTTTTTTTTCTTTGCAGGATCCAAAGCCAAACACTGAACTCTGCGTTCAGGGGGGCTATTCAGAACCGGTGCGTAAGCTTCTATTTGGCGGCACTGACAGAGCATCAACTGCAACTGACATGTTTTGAAAAGCCCAAATTGCCTTATCCACAACACTGCAAACCTGGAGTGGGTGTTGCTGATTGACACATGACCGCGGCAGCAGCCAAACTACAAAGCTGGACATTTATCCCAATTAGCACACGCCCTTGTACACACACACGCACAGTGACATAATTAGGGCAGACCGGGAAGTGTGGCTAACAACGATGGACCTCATAGTCTGTGATGTGTGCTGCGAGTAGACAATAAGCTGCTAAAGCTCCCACTCGACCCCTCATTATAGTCACTCAATCCCAACATCAAAGAAAAGACAACCTCATGGCTATAGGATGATGGTGTGTGCGTCTGCGAGGGTTTATGGGAGCATGTGCGTAGGTTTATGAGTGCGTCAGTGTGTGTTTAGGTGCACGTACATATGTTCCTGTTCATCAGTCTTTGCAAGGCCCAATTTAAATTTTACACCAAGAGAGTAAGCACATTTTTGGAAAGTGAGGACATCTCGGCCGGTCTTCACTTCTTCAAAGGAGTGTTGGGGGTTTATGACTTTATTTTATGGTTAGTGTTATAATTAGATTCATTTAAAAGAGTCAGTCATACAAATGTGCAGACAAATGTGGTTGCGGTGTTTTGTCGTGCTTCAACATTTAAGGAAGCATAACTTTGTTTAGTTACCATTGTGGTGGTTTGGTAGTTGAAGTTACTGCAAGCTGCAACCATAGACTGTAAATAAAGAAAGTGAAGTCAAACCAAGTAGAGCTGTCCCTGGTGACTGGCTGCAGTATGGGTCATAAGCTCCACCTCCTCCATGTTAGTGAATGGGACTACTAAAACAATGAAGTACACAGCAAATAATTTTCTTTTTACGATGGTTTCCAGTTATTTTAGGTAGTTAATATAATACTGATGCATGGTCAAGTTTGCATTTTTCTGATTGTTCGTTATTTGACGTTACAGAAACAGGAACTGGTGGAGGTAGAGCAGAGCGCAGTATTAATTAAACGAGGAGGAAGTGTGGGTGGGTCATCGCTAATACAGCTAAGACGTGGATCCACTCTCGGACCATACTGTGCAGACTCTGGCTCCAAACTAGCAACATGGTGCTCGTCAGTATCCCCAGGGAAATAGCGTCAGTTTGGCCAATGCAAGGAAGTGGGGACGCATTGTCCATATTTATATACAGTCTATGCTAAAAACTGCAGTTGTCCATTTGGCAAATTGAGGCGGACTTGAAACTTTGACTTGACTGAAAGGTTCATCTTGAGAGCAGAAATAAAAATGTTCACAGTGTTTTTGGTCTCTGTTGGTCTCTATTGAAGTTATGCATAATGTAAGGCGTGGCACTTTTGACTGACATTTGCATGCTATGACAGGTCGCTGGTTGTCTGCCTTGGTGTCACTTGGGCTGCACCTGGTTGTCCATTTTTTAAAATCTTTTGCAATTGGCAGAAGCACTTAGATGGCAAATACCAGTGCCACCCACACTGAGATTCAAAACCGCACTTCGGAAATCCTATGAGTGATGTCACAGGGGGCTCGCTCATCTTCAGATATAGTCAATGACACATAAATGAAGCGATCTCAAAATCTCAACATGTAGTGATGAACTGATTGATTCTTTTATTTTACGACTAGGGTTCGGTAGTTGAGATGTTTGAGACGATTACATGGAGAGTCACACTTATAAGGGACTGCCTTACATCAATATGCGTCCTCACAAGTGTATGCAAGCGAGCGAAATCACACTTCAACCTGCACATGTGCTCATGACTTATGAATAACTTTGTGTCAGAAAACGTGTCATTTCCTTTTACAGTAAATGTGTGCGTGTTTGTGTGAAAAAGAGAGAGAGAGAGAGAGGTGGCGCGTGGGAGTTTCTGCGCCTCTGCGTCCTTGGCCTTCTGTGTTTTGTCCAGCGACTTATGCGGCGAGGAGCTAATTGACGTGGGCCGTCCACCTCGCCGCGTTTTGTCAGAACGCAAGCACTCTGCTGCTGGATCAACAAATCCTGGAGCTCCAAAAATTCCGCCATATGTCCGGCCATGTGTTCCCATCGACCAGCTGGGAGCACTCAGCGCTGTTCCTGTCTAACTCGCTGACTGTGTGACTGGGACCGCGGCGCTCCACGCTGGGACCTGTGCTTCGACGAGCTCGGAGCGGAGAAATGTTTCCCGCCGGGTTAGCCGTGAGGGACGTGTCTGACGCAGAGCGCTGACATGTCACCACTGCTGTCAGTGCTGATGGTTTAATCCCTCTGATGTTAAAGATATATGTTAATGTACTTTGGATAAAGTCAGCTATCAAAAGGCACGTGTTTCGTCGTAGAGGATAAAGGGATACTTTGGCTTATGAGGCATTAAATGTTTTTCTTCTTAGTGAAAGAGGGTCAAACCTTTTTTCGACTGATGTTCTTTTCAAGGATGCACGTACAAATAACTCATTTAGTATTTGGATCAGCTGCTCTGACACAAATCATCAGTTGCTCTTATAGTTGTTTTTTTTTATCAAACTCTTAAGCATGAGATCTTGCAAAAGATGCCAATGTAAAGATTTAAATTGTGCATACTTTTACATATTAAGCACTCAGTAGTTAATAAATGCAGTGTTGAATGGTGCCACAACACTGTGACGCATGTTTTCCTCTCATATTAACCAGGAAGAATCCATTTTCCAGTGTTACCTGTCGCTGCCGCTATTTACAACCTACACTGTCTTTACTGGTAAATGCGCTGTATACATTCAAACATTTTCCAGCATAAACCCAAACACGCTGTATATATATATACAGTACATCTATAAACACTTCTTGTTAAATGGTGACACACCGCACATTGTTTATTCAAGGCTGTGGGGTTTATAGGAAAAGACGTTGGCTGTCTTACCTGGTTTGGCGACCGAAACTCTTGGTTATTGTCATTCATGTACATGTTGTCACCATCAAACTGTGGATAGAAACAGAAAGGAGAAATAAACATGGCGTGCAAGACGTGGTTTTGTGAAAGAAAAAAAAAAATAATAATAATGTTGGGGGGTCGGGGAGGAGTTGTGAAGAGGAAAAGCTCTTTACGGGTGGCCTGAAGTGTGAGACTAATGACTTTGTCACTTTGGTTAAACCTCGTGGTGGCATGGCAGCGTGGGTAATTACTGTTCGTCAGCGGGCCGGTAATTAGGCTACATGAGCACAGTGACGAGAGATGGGCTTTTCCCTGTGGGCGCTGCTGTGTGTGTGTGTGTGTGAGAATGAGTGTGAATGAATCTGCGAGTGCACAGTGCCTGTCTTTGAGGCTGTGTGGGGGTGTGTGTGTGTGCATGCGGCGCGCGGCGAGGGCATGCTGTGTCTTCAGCGTTGAGCTAATCAGGCAATGAAAGATCACTTGCTGCAGGTGCCAAAACACCGCTTCGCAACGGGTCGGGGCTCGCGTAACAACAAGTGACCCCTGACCCCCAAGGGTGCCGGGGAAACAACACCGGATCACCAGTTGAGCGCTACGTGCAACATGCTAGCTGTGATGTTACTGAGCTAAATCCCTCAAGAATTCCCCTGAGAGAGATCCGCTTTGAGAGTGCAACAAATGAAGTAAGAAAAAAAAACACAACAACACACATTCTGCTTTTAGCTCCAGAGAAAATGAGATTCTGCCCCACAAACGGCTCAGTGACTGAACCTGTGCGGTGTCAAGGTGACTGAGAAACTGCTACCATGTTAAGAAGAGCTGGATTGTGAAATGCCCTTGGTTTTCCAAAGACATCAAGGTTTGTCATGCCATACTTGCAGCAAATGGAACAAACCTTGACTAGACTGGATAATAACGGTCATGAGCGCGGCACGCACGCAGAAACCCAATCTGTCAAATAAAGCCGCCTTTTTTTGTTTGCTGACTGAGGTCATTCGTTGTAATATCAATGGACAGAAGACCCAGGAACAGAGAGCAGAAGCGACGTGATCAAACCAGACAGGCCTCCATGTCAAATTACCCAGATGTGAAGATACGGGGGAGAAGGGGGGCCATTTTCATTTGGGGTGGTCTGCTCTGTGCCGACGGAGAAAGCGACCAAAGATAAACAAACACTGGATATGGAGTGAACACAAATGGATCATAAGATATACCTGCTGAAAACAATGAGCAAATAGGTAGACTAATGGACGGAAATGGGCAGAATTCCTTTGGGGGGCTGGGGTGGGGGTGGAGGGGTCTAATATCTACACTGGTAGATGGGAAAAAAGTCGAAGTAGCTAAATGAGCATGTGAGTGGCGAGAAAGAGAAATTACTGTACATTATTGGAGGAGAAAGGCCGGGGGAATGAGCGCCTGCCTCGGGGCAATGGTTGGTCAACGATGCATACAGCGGAGGCGCTAGTGAGGATTCACTTGGTTATTCTAATGATTACATTTACTTTCAACCACGAAATGCAAAAAACGAGACAAGAGCTGCCTATACACGGCATTTAAGCCTCATTCACGCCTCGCATGATCGATCCAAAAACCCTTAGACACGCAGCAAATAAGCCATGTTTATTTCAAGGAATGCAGACTAATTGTTTGAGCTACGTGCTGGCGATAAAGACGCAGATTTGTTTAATCAAGCATTGGGGGTGTTTATCACCGGACTAAGCTCTCTGAGAGGGCCACGGCGATGTTGACCTTGGTGACATATCTGCAATAAACTCAACACTCCTCACATGAAAGCCTCTCGTCCTCGCCTAACTGAGCAATTTCATTCCATTGAAATCCACTTTGATATCACTGGTGACGCGAAGCTATTCTGAGAGCTTCTTTAGGATAAGATTCTCTCGGGTGAAGAGAGTCGCCGTAGTCGCCCGAACAAAGCCGCCTCCACCACCACCTCAACGCGGACGGATCTCAGCTAATTTTGCAGGCTGAATTCTTCCAGTGCAAAACCTTAAGTCTGCACTAAAGGAGGAAATTAAGTGAGATAATGCTCATCTTCACCAACTACACCTGCAATGTGATATTCGCCAAAAAAAGAAAACTCCAAAACATGCCTAGAAAGGTCAGCCATTTTGTGCTTCAACATGGCTGCCCATATATTGTAAATGTAAAGCTCTTTTCTCTTGCTCTTCCCTCGACAGCTCTCCTTTGCACTTCCTCGCTCTCCCACTTAAAATGCCAATTTATCCCCAGCTCAATGCTATCAGCTCAGCCATTACTCCGCATATGATGCAGAAGTCATTTTCTCCTTTATTCCTTTTCTTTTCTTCTCTTCATCTTCCTCTTTTCCCTCAATCTCCCCCCCCCCCCTTCTTTTTCACGGTTTCTCACCTCCTCGTTGTTTCTTTCTCTCTCTTCTCTGTTAGCTTTCCCCGTGTTCCCATCATCCCCATCCCTCTCTTTCCGTGTTACAACCTCCCCACTTCTACTTGTCTATCTCCCTCCCTTACCCCCTCTTTCCCCCTCTTTCCTCTCTTTCTTCAGCAGGCCTGGCATCGCTTTCTCATCGGCAGTCTAATTGGGCATTCTGCCTGTGACAAGGGCCTCATTAAGCAGTAATTACACACATGTTGTTTTCGGCAAACATCTCTATTTGGATTGCTTTGCATGGTAATTGTTCAGCAGGGACCACTGCTCGCGATGTTTCCCTCCGTGACACACGTGGTGCTGGTAGAGAGGAATAAAAACATGGAGAAGAAGGAGGGTAAAGAGGCAAGGGAGGGGTAAAAACTGAGAGGGGAGGGGGGGTGGATGTGAGAACTGAGGAAAATAATAATGGCTTGTGGAGGAGAGACAAATTGAGAAATAAAGAATGCATACATGAGAGAGAAGGAGGACGAGGGTAACACGGAGGCATAAAACAGACAGACTAAAACGACGAGGCAGTAAATGGAGAAAGACAATGAATAAATGACAAAAAGGGGGGAAGACGAGATTCAGTGTGAGGGGAGAACGAGGTGGAGAGAGAGCGTGAAAAAGAAAAAGACGCAGAGAATGAGCAAATGAGGAAAAGACGTGAGAAAAAGTGAAAGACAGTGACACAGAAAGACAGAGACACAGAGAGAGAGAGAGAGAGAGTCCCAGAACTAGGTCATGCCTTGCAATCATCGACAAAGCTGAGCGTTTCAAAAATAATGAAGCCACAAGGTGGAAGTAACACTAACTAGCATATCCAGGGAAAACATGTAATATTTACACTGCGCTAATGGTGCAACACAATGCCGGGATCTTTTCATCTCGGACTGCGCCGTGGAGGCCGCTGACGGCAGGATTGGAGGCAAAATTACAGGACTACGCCGAAGATTGTTTTTGACCGACGGACAATTCATATAAGCTCCTTGCTAAGCCTTTGAGGCAACATCTGTTTGCGAAGAGGGCCAGGCGAAGATCAAGTGCATGTGTGCGTTTGTGTCGTCCGGTCATTAGAGAGAAAGCTATAGGAAAGCATTTATCAAGCCCGCAATAAATAGAAATATTAGTTTCTGTGAACTTACATAGCTGCAGCGATCTATATGAAATACAAAAACACATCTTGTATTATGCGTCTGTGAGCTTTGGGTCACTGGTTTCGACGCCTTGGGCGAGCACCTTAAAGTCCCCCAAAATGCTCCCTGGGCGCCTTGCATGGAAGCTCTCTTGGATAAAAGCAGTCTACAAATTCCTTGTATGTGTGCAGATATACAGTGCACGTGGCAAATAGAGCTGATCTGATATTAATAACCGCGCTGCATTTCAGATTTATTTATAAAACACTTGATCACAAGCTTTCCTCAAAGGGCTTTAGAAGTGGTGAGAAGTATATACGTTATTGACATTGGTATCGGGGCTTGTGTTTGATTGGTGCTTTGTGCATTTTCTCCGCATGCTACCTTCTTTTCAGCTATGTTTTAGAGCGAGAGGTGGAGATCGCACTTCTTACTCCACTGCATTTATGTGACACATATAGTTGCTTTACTGCAGATTGAGGTTTTACACGCAGCTTATAGCACGCACATAGCTTAAAATCTATCTAAGGCAGGTGTGATGCTAAAATGCCGCTTAGATTTTGAATTCAATGCACATCTTCACATGATTTTTCATAGGGACAGCAGCGCTTCTATCTTCCGACACTGCCTTTCTACAATCAACGTTCAAGAAGACCACCGCCACGTACCGCTTGCAAAAAGCGCAACACAACACAAAGCATCGCGCCGAGGAACGACCACAACAAACTTTTTGAACTTTTCAATTAATAAAGGAGGAATCTATAAGCGGAATATGTAATACTTGTGACTTTAAAAGCCTTTGCCAGTGCACCAAGCCTCTAAAAATAATTCTCTCACCGAGCGGAATTAATAAGCCCAGAACAGTACACAGCCATTCTGTGAAGAAAGGGGTGTGGTGGAGGGAGGGTGGTGGTGGTGGAGGGGGGGCTCATGCAATATGTATGCCTGTTTGAGCACCCTTCTTCCTCATCTTCCCCCTCTTCTCTTTATTTCCCTTTTTATATCTCTCTCTCTCTCTCTCCCTCTCTCTCTCTCCCTCTCCAGTCCTCTGTTCAATTAAGCTGTAGGAGCGACCTAACAAACCCCAACCTGAGACAATGTGCCACTGAATTTTGATGTTGCCCAACTTGTCACTGCTGGTTCAAAGCCGGGAGAGGATGAGAGAGACAGACAGACAGACAGGAGACTGGATGAGACACACAGGAAGACCCCTCCACACACACACAAACGCACATATATACTTAAAAGGAGTGGAAGAGCGAAAGACAAGAGGGTGAGAATAAAAAAGAGACAGGATGGAAAATAGAATGAAAGAAAGAAAGAAAGAAAGAAAGAAAGAAAGAAAGAAGCAGATTTTCAGTTGCATGGGAGGAGGAGAGAAAAAGAGAGAGCAGAGACTATAGTAACAATTCTGGTGTTGCACCACGCCCCAAGCAAACAATGAACATGGGCAAACAATGAACATGGCACACACACACACACACATGCACGCACACAAACACATGCACACACACACACAAAGCCCATAAAAAGCACAGCCTGTGGCCATGGCGACACATGCTCTGTTGTCGTTAGATAAGGGAAACAGGGCCTCTTCCTGGGTGTGAGAGTTTGATCCTCACACACAAACACACTAAGCACACTGCACCCACACTACATACGAACACCCAGCTGCTGCAGCAGGCACTGGGGTCACATCCAACAACACCGAGCATCTTATAATGTCCCCGCCTTTATCGGTCGCGTGGTTCATTTTCATATGCAAAACCCGGGCTATGTTTATCTGGACACACAGGACTCTGGTCAGTGGAGAACATAGACAGCTTGGTCAGATATTGACAAGATACAGGAAGCAGCTTCCTGTCTCTCTCTCTCAGTTGGATTTAGATGGAATGCTGTTTGGGGTTTTCTGGCTTAGTGCCATCCTAGCTAGAAGTAGAGGACATGAACGGGTGTAATGTTGCATTCCTCAAAGCACAAGCTGCTCCACCTCGCCGGTCGGTTATATTAAAGAAATGTTTAGTTGTATTGTCATGATGATGAAGTGATCTATCTCATCACATATAATGAGATAAACCTCACCGGGGAAACGCACATACAAACACACGACACCACAGAAACAAAAAACCCCCTTTAAAAAAAAACAATACAAGAGTAAGCCACTTCCGACTCCATCTATGCATTTGGACGTGTAAAGATTAAAAAAAAAAAAAAAAGCAGACTGCTGCTTCCATTCATCCTCTTTGCTGTTGCTCTGGAGAGACCACAAAACAGAGCCAACAGTCAGAAGCAGAGGTGGTGAGAGATGGGAGGGCAGATTGCGAGCGTTGGTGCTAAATAAGGTTTTGTTTCCACCGTGAACTTGGGTTCACTCTGACTTAGTGAGTTCACGGCGGGATAAAAATCTAAACGGCGATGGTGACGCTCAGCGGTTCACACCGTTTCAACGGCAACCGCAGGTCAATGGCGTTAAGTACGTGATGAGATTTTCAGTTTTCATTCTGTTTTGTTTTTCGGCGATCAAAATGACATCATAAAGCAGTGAGATATGATTTCTGTATAAATGCAATAACTCGGTAACAAAAACACAAAAACCATTATATCAATCATTATTGTCTCATATTGTTCTGTGATGATAATACTGGTTGTGCATAATCATCATTTTGATTTTAACAACAGATCAGAAGGCAACATGTCGCTGCTCAAAGCGTAAAACCTGCATAGAGTTCCCCCCAGTACTCAAGTGAGTACTTAGATATTTATGCTCATTGCTTTAGTTTAGTTGTGGCAACTTTTCTACCACAGCATTAGAGAAAAACCTAAAGTGTTTAGCAGTGAAAAGGTGGAGAACAAAATAGAGCTATGAGTCAACATTCATAAGTTGAACCAGAAACAGACACAAGATAACTATGCACCCTTAACTTAACTTTGTTTTGCTTGTTTTATAAGAATCCAAGAGGCCAAAACATTTGTTTCTGTAGATCTGAGATCAACAGTCAACTGCTTTTGCATAAAATTATGCGTGCGCAGCTTTAGGTCAAAGGTTTTCTGTCTGTTGAGGTTGTTGCAAGAAACTCCATTGTCTCAAAAACGATGTGAAGACAGTTTGTATCATCTGTATCATCAGTTAGTCTGTGCAGCAACTAGAGCAGAGTGCAAAACAGGTCACAACCAAGAAGTGAGCCACGTGCGACGCTATGTGCAAAGGTATAACAGAAGAAAATATGTCAGACCGAGGTGCAACCCACATGGCCTTCCCTCATCCTGCTGTGGTGTCCGTCAACGGCCTGCCTGCTAACCAGTACTGGGAAACACCTTCTTAGCATCAAGCACAATAGCATCACATGCAATTAGCACCTAGCCCCAGCAGGTGTTGCAGAGCTATACTTAACAGCAGGGCCGCTGCTAGCAGGAAAGTAGTTATCCCACCAGTCTACCTGACACTTAACACTGTCTGGTATGAGAACGTGTATGTGTGTATTTGCGCGTTTCCGTGCACAATGTGTGTGTCCGTACAGTACTGTATGTGGATGGTTCTACGTGAGTCTAAGCGAGTGAGGTTTCTCTGGCAGCACGAGAGGATGCAGAGCACAAGCCACTTTTAACTGACTGGGGTAAACAGTGATGAGAAAAGATAAAGGGCAGAGTGAATGTCACATTACCCCAGCCCTTTGCCTCTGCTCACCGCAGCATCAGATAACTGCAGCAGGAAAAAAAAAAAAAAACTCTGGTTTCCTCTAGCATATAATTGGTTATCTCATTGCAATCTACTGCTCTCTTGCCTCTGCAGAGAATAAAGTATGAAAGAGCAAAGAGAGAAGAAGAAGAAAAAAAAAAGTTTGACTGTTCTGGCAGCGACTGAAATAAATCATTGCGAGAATAGGAAACGCATCAGTCTATTTCCATGTGTGTCAACGTGCCATAGACCTATATATGCAGCACAAAACAGAAATGAACAGAGAGAACTACTGTTAGCGGTGGTGTGCTCATTTTCAATCTACTAGTAATTATTAACTAACACTGCCTACATTGATTAAGACAAAACACGCTTCACAGTTTACTAAATAGGGAAGTGTGCTTCATTATTAGCAGTAATATTTGACAGGCCAATAGATTATCAGTGTAGTGTTAACAAAGAATATTAAATTCAGGAAGTAACATTGCAACATCTTATTCTGATAACGGACTGCCTGAAAAAAAGACGCACTTATTATAAAAAAGATTATTCATCTTTCGTCTGTGGAAAAATAATTTAGCATCATAGGCATTTATCATGTAATAAAAAAAGATGGTAAAGATTAACTCTATCGAAGTTAAAGGTACTTTCATTTTCAAATTTAATTTGTGGCTAAAACGGCATACAGTGTGACCTGACTATAACAAGTACAGAGGCGTATTTCGCACCTTTGCATGTTTTTCACACATATGCTGCTGCAATTAAGAAATGCCTGACATCATCTGTAAGTTCCTGTAAGAGGCGTTTTTATATACATACATGCAATATTTGCGTTTGACGGTGCAGAAAACATAGCCTGTGCATGTGCATGTCATGGATGGTTTCGTGAGTTTAAGAAAATATGTCTACATAAAGAACACTAGACACTCCAAAATTCCTCAGGACCCAGGACGGTACCTTGAGGTACACCTTTCAAACTCAAATGGCTGGCACAAACAGAAGAGGTTTCAGAAATTTCAGAAATTGGGGGCTTGGCTCTCTGTGTATCTCACCACAGCGGTGGGCAGTCTTTTCCTAGATGGATTGATGCCGGGAGGGGGGGCAGTGTGGAGCCTAACCCCTCGTTCACCCACACTGTACCGGGCCTGTGGTTAGAGAGACAGACAGCAGGGAGAGGAAGAGAAGAGAAAGAGTAGACAAAAGTAGGGAAGGAAACGAGATGGCGGGGCTTTAGTTTGCGAGGTACAAGCAGGGCATTTGTAAAGGGAGCATGTCAAGGCCCCCACGTCCCCACCCCCCAATCCCTCATGAACCTTTCCCTCCTTGTCCGTTTGCTCCCCTCATGCCCAGCACACGCGTGCAGGAGGAGGAGTAATGACATGAGACTTGCACAGTGACTCTATGCAGCACCACGCTAGGGGAAGAATGGAGGTTAATGAGCTGACATCCCCTCCACCCCGAACACGCCTCCTCCTCCTCATGCCTACCTCCCTCCTCTCACACTCACACACACTGACAAGCATGTACACAAAACCCTTACAAGACAGTGGGGCAGAACGCTGGCACTGATCCAAGGTTCTGGAGATCAAAAAAACAAAAACAAAAAAACATCATGGGACAAGAGTGGATTTGTCTCCATGCAGAGCACACGCAGTGCACAGCAATAGTTGGTGTATGAACAACTGTGAGCGTAATCTAATATAATTCGCATTACGAACATGACCTGCAAACATCAGCTAATGCAATCAAGAGCACATTATATGGTGCTTTAGCGAAACAAGTCTATATTCAGTCTTGGGGCCCAGTGACGGCATAACGCTCATTAAAACAAGAGAATGAAATATGCCCTGCAGGTTTAGCCCGAGGGCACTGCCATATATCACCACCTCAATCAAAAGGGTTCATCCTCTGCGTACTTTTTGTTCGGGCTGACTGATATTTGCTCATTAGTTTTAGAATTAAAATAAGAAGTTCTGTGCTGCTGCATTATATGACAAGTTAGGGAATGTCATTAGTAGGAATGTCACTTCCAATACATCTGTACATTCTCAAGACTCGTGTCAAAATGGAGAAAGTGTGATTGTCCTTCTTTTTTAAAATGTACTGCAGATACTGAAGGTACTATGAATACCAGAGGACAGCTGGACAGTAACAGCATGTGGAATGACAGTGGTAAGTGCAGCGTATTGGTCCTGACGACCACGTTTCTGGTATGAGTGACATCCATCTTCATAAGAATTCATCCTCTAAGGGACCATAAATATGTCTACAAAATTTCTGACCTTTGACCAAACCACAGCATAAATCAAAGAAGTGGACGTAGCCTTTGGGTCTGAAAGCTTGTAGACTTGCACTCTTTTTAATGATCAGCAGGCGGTGACTCCACTGAAGAAGTCTGATTACACTGATCTCAAAAGGAAAGGTCCCTATTTCTTGCTTGATTTAATACCTCTGTAAACATTCATCAAGTCTTCTTCAGTACAGAATGATGTTCATTTTGCATCCCATTTTGTATAAAATAAATAATAAAGAAGGGCTTGATTTAGGGCGAGGTTACCTGATGATTGCCAAGTCTCTACCTTACAGCTGTGTATGCTTCCTCAGGTTCTCAGTCAGTTCACTCCCCTCCATCTCCAACCCCTGGTCCAAATATTGTCAGTTCTGGCTCACATATATCCCCCCTGAAAACAGCTGTCCACAAACCAATGTCATGGTGGATACGTCCACTTCTTTTATACAGTCCATGAACCAACCTGACAAAGATGGCCAATCACCACTGTTAGCATTGCTAAATGAACTGTACAACCACAAATATCAGCATCTTACCAAACTCTGCTCAAATATACACAACAGTTGATTTATTAAGGACAAACAGCTCTTGTGCCTAGACCACAGACCACAGGCTAAACACATAGCGCTATTGTAGAGAACAGAGCGCTGTGAAGAAAACTGTTAGAGCTTCAGATGTTCCCCCATTTCTTGGTTGTCACGTGGTAGTGTGTGGGCGTATAACATGTTAAATAAACCCTCAGTGGCCTTTAAGTTGCATCACAGGAAAACCGACATGTAAAGGTGACAACTTTTTAAAGATAAGAGCCCATCTGAGCACAAGTATGCACGGACATAAATACACAGAGAGGTAAAAAAAAACAAAAAACTGTTGGGTTAAAAGGAAAGCTTTAGAAACCCTTTCAGCAGTTCATGTTAACAAATGACATTTGCATGAGCCTGTATGAGGTTAAATAAACAAGAGCAGGTGCACGGAGATCAGGCTGATTTTGTCTGTTTGCCAGTGAGACATCCCAGGACTGATGGCATTTAGCCTATGTATCACACAAACCCTTGCTTTCCATAGTGTTCGGCTGAATGTTTTGCTAAGAGCTCCATTACGCTTCCTCACGAGAGACGAGATGCTACCATTAAAGCTTCAAGCTTTCAAAACTGGAGTTAGACATCTTTTTTTTTTCTTTTAGAGCAAAATGTCAGTGGAAGGCACCATGCTGTACCTGCAGTGCCTTAATTACCTCAAATAAAACGAGTAAAAAGCGCAAAGGTAAAATAACAGCCCTCATAAATTAAAAGAACTTCTCCAAAAGCAGAAATAGAATTGATAATGGTGCAGCGAAACACTTTCACAAAGCTGGAAAACAATGGAAGATGGATGGTTAGTCATTAACGCCCATTGTGAATCTTTCGAATGAGTAATTTGCGGGAAGGCTAGTGCATTTTTAATAGTCTTAAAACTGAAGAGCCCCAAGAACACAAACTCCATAAAATAATAACAGACATTTCACCTTAGCACTATCCGAGCCTCTCAATTATTTACCACTAATGAATTGCCTCCAGCAATATTCTTCCTAAGTACAATATCAACCATCCCAGAGAGGCTGAATCAGCTCGCTCAAATACTTAAATACATTTACTCAATTATGCTCACTCTCCCTGATATGAAAGAGACAAGAAAGCTTCCTGCCTGCTGTTTCATGTGCTCCGCTTTATCCTTGATATTTCATGAAAAACCCTACCACGGACAACAACCATTAATTGATTTTTCACAAAAAAAAAAAAAAAAGCAATAACAAGGTTCACGACTTCTACTCTATTTTTGCATCTGTGGTGTGGGAGGATGCAGAGAAAGCATGTTTGCTGTTACTAGTGTCTAGCCTCACTAACGCAGCAGTATTGCAGGGCGACCACATAGCAAGAAATCTGCGCTTGTTGCAACTGTGTGCATATTTTACATCCTCAGTCCACTCGGAGCAAAAAAAACTGAGCATCCGGCTCTACTCTTACAACCATGATGCTTCCACCGCCGTGCAACAGATCAGTTCAGGCCCGACTCGCTTCGGTCAATTCCCAGCTTTCCAGATGTAATCATTAGTCTTTGGCTGTAACTACACCACAGAGAAATTAAAGTGCAAAGGATCCCATTCCTAGACAGCTGGTAGTTGTAAATTCCTATCAGGGAATAATAAAGAAAATATATATAAAAAAAGGGAGGGAGTTTGAAAGAAAACATACTACGACTGTTTTCATTCCAACTGCTTTAGAGATTAAGGCTTGGGGCTCTGAAAAAAAGAAGTGCATTAAAATAATCCACCATTTGCATGTTTTATCTCACAAAGGAGGCTCACATAGACACACATGCACGCCAACCCCCACTCTCCCTCCCTTCCTCCCTCTCCTTCTGCCCCTCCCCCATTCTGGGTGAGCGCACACACACGTACACACACACACACACACTCGTACCCACGTCACACATATACACACTGTCATCATTAAACACACACACACACACCGAGATCAACCTGCTGCCATCTGCTCTATGCGCTCTGTACAATCCGCGCAGAATACATTATTCACTACAATACATCACATCACATTCCCTCAATGTCATAGCCTAGAAGAAGAGTGAGAGAGAGGCAGAATGGAGGAGAGTGGAGAGCAAAACAGCTATTGTACTGTTGAGAGAGAGAGGGAGAATATTTGGCCGGCTGCATGGTACAGTGGTAGGGAAAATTAAAGGCGGTTTTATTTGGCTTTTAGATGAAACAAGGCTGTCAGCGAAACTTGTTCCTGTTACAGCTACCAGGCGAGATTAAAAATCCAGACAAGGAGGTTAGTGCATGAAACTGAGGGATAACAGAGACTTGAGTAAACGGGAGAAAGAGACACGGGGAGAGATTAAAGACGTGGAACTGGCTGGAGTTTACAGGCCTGTTTCTGTGAAGGACATTAGTGAAATGTCAAAAGCGCTATTTCAACGCTCCTCGTCCGGGTGTAAACAAAAACCCACCTACCCGCTACTCTCATTGGACACCTTCAAAAATAAGTTTTGTAGCAGTTCTTTAATCGACAATTAAAAAATTCCCGTCAAGGTTCAGATCACTGCGTGTCGTGTGCGCTGAGTCACAGTGGAGCGTTTATGAGCTAAAGAGCCGTCTTTATCAGGACTTGGTAATGAGGAACAGAGAACTAAAAGCAGAGTAAATATTAGACTTGGGTTCGCCAGGTGCGCTACAGAGGAATTGCAGCAGCAGGACAGTGTGGCTTCATAACTTTAATCATGTTTGGACATAAATGGCACAAAAAGAATTTAGCTCCGGGGGGGTTATATTTGTGAGTCAGATCGGTTCACTGTTGGATTTAGTCTTTCCACGGGATTAACAAGAAAAACACGACTATTCCAGTGGGTTTTTATCAGAAGTCACTGATAAAATGCATCACTGTGTGCATTATTTAGTTTGTCTTAATTGAATTTAAATGGTAGAAATACATAAACAGATTGCTGCTCGGTTTAACCCTCTCCCTGTGTGTGCAAATCACGAAAATGCTTGTGCATGCGTGGTGCGTGCTCCCATTGTGCCCTGGCAATGCAGAGGGAGTGAACAGCTGGCGGTCCCACACTCGACTACGTATTGACCTGCTTTGCATTCACCTGTTATTCAGCCAAACCTAATGTTTCCACTTGGCTCTCCTGCTGCAGCTGAGCTACAATTAACCTCACTGTGAGTGCAAGGCAAGCAAATCTTAAGTAACCTGTCAAACTTCGGATTAATGTTTATTTATTTATTTTTTGTCTACTTGAATATTCATGTTTCTGGTCTCGTCCACGTGAAGACCCTTCTCGCATTTACAGTACCTGTGAAAGCGGCTTATTTTTACGCAACGCTGACACTTTTTTTTTTGCTTTCTCAAGGTGTTCAACAGGGTGCGCGCGATCTACCCAGCGGAGATAATTAGCGTCTGAAAATGTAATTTACCTGTCTAAACCTTTTGAATGGGAGGAAAGTGCAACACTTCCCTTATCTGCGCTTCACTCCTCCACTTTTTTTTTTCCCACCCTCCATTTCCCTCCCCCCCCTCCATTTCCCTCCCCCCCCTCCCTCCTCTTTTCCCAGATGCCCTCTCAGCTCTTGTCTGTGTTTGGGCTGCGACTGCGAGGGGTCACTGGCTGCCTTGTCTCACACGTGGAGCGCTGAGTGCGTTTGTATGTGCGCGTGAAAGAGATAGAGACGGCACCACACGCTCGTCTACGGGTAATTATGTGAATGAGGAAAGTAAAGGGAGTGTGTAAGTGTGTGAATTCCTCCCAGTGTGTGTGCAGTTGAGCCCGAGTGCCTTTCCCACTGTGTGTGTTTCAAAGTGTTTGAATGTGTATCTTTGTTTCTGTGTGTGTGTGTGTGTGTGTGTGTGTGTGTGTGTGTGCCTTGCGAGCTCAGTGCCAGGTCTCTCTAATGAGTCTGTCAGGCGCTGTTAGCGACGGCGTGCTCCCCTGGCTCAGCGCACTCCTACAGACACACTGTGATTAGCCGGGCCAACGGCACGCCACCGGGCCAGATTAAACACTCACCACGCCGCCAGGGAACACACACACACACACGCACACACACACTCAAACAGCAAAGCACAGCACACACCAGAGCAAGCAATACACTCACTCGCACAAGCACCGCGCAGCTTCGCCGCCACCGCGCCTATTAGCTCTGCTCTGATACAGTAACACAAGCTTGCCCTCCAGAGCCAGGTGTTGATGCCACTGGAATTGAAAGCGAAATGTAAACACAACACAAGCCCCCCAAGTGACACGGGGGGAAGAAAATGCCCGACAGATTATTTCATTAATCTGTCCGCCTTTATTGAATTCCCGTCTGCTGCTAATCTTGAACATCATTCAGAATTAAGGCCAGCCCTTCTGGCTCCGACTGCTTTCAACATCTTCATTAAGGCGACATGATTCACTAATTACAGGTAATTACCCTTTAATGATCAGCCCAGATGAATGAGCAGACATGCAGAGGAGGGGCAGGCGTGAGGACACGACGTTTTTCAGTCCTCCCAAGATGCGGACGTCGGCTGACTGAGGGTTACAACTTTGCTGTCGTCTTAGTTTCTAGTTTCAACGCACGGAAGCCCCTTTCGCAGAATCAGACAAATACATGCTTGTGAGTTTTCTAAAACTTTTTGGTCTGTCACGTCTTAATTTAGAGCAGCACCAGCTTGTCACGAGTTACGTGTGGCTATGAATTGTGAGTTTCCTTTGAATACACGCTATGCCCATAAACCAACAATTTTCTGTTCCGTCTTAAAACAACACGACTATTAAAATTCCTTTTCTTGTCACTAGCCGTCAAAATATCTTTCGGGAGTTTATTTGAAGCCACTGCAAGGCTCCAACCTCCAGCTGATGATCCACCGTCATGTTAAATCATCTCTGGCTTCACAGAGCATCCTAAATTCAATCTCGTCGTCAGCCTTACAGCTCTCCGCTATCGTTTCTAGAATATCTTAATCGCTGTCGGCTAACCTGCCGTTGACCTGAGTAAAACGAGCGGAGGTGACAACACATGTGTGTGTGTGTGTTTTCCCTGGGTCAGCAGTTGTTGGAACATAACCGACTTATTACCAGCATTGTTAAAAGGTGAGAAGTGTAACAGATTCAGAGTTATAATGGATTGCAATGGGCAGCTTTTCAAAGTGTGAAGGTGTAGGAGGCGCCGACTGTAAACTCAAAACAGAGGGGCGTTCGTTGTTCCTTTGTTGTTTAACTAGAGGAAACAAACTTTTTTTCCCCCTCCTGCCTGTGTCTGTCACTCTCAGAAAGAGAACAACCGAAAATGAGATTGATCTAACAACTTGCCAGCAGTGAAGTTTCTTATCTCGGGCCAGCAGAAGAAAGTCCCCGTAAGACTTTCTTGTGTGCACCAATTTTCCCCTCTTTTGGACACTTCTCCTCCCCCTCTCTTACCGTCTCTCGTGCCAAGTGGCCTATTTTTACCACTCCGTGTGGCATCTCAGGGTTTTCCTTGTCACCACCACGTTTCCTGTCATCGGTGTGTAGGTACAGTTGAACAGTGCTGTTACTGAAAAGGCCCTGACACTTGTTTGTCAAACTGTTTCTCTCTCTTCTTCTCAGATGTGGTCACAGATCTTTGTCTTCATTTCCAAGACTGCGTGGCCGTGAAAGTTTTTTTTTTTTCCGCCTTTCACCTTATAGTTTAGCAATTTGCCTTAAAATGATCCATACTTTGTTAAAAAAAATGATCTAATCCAATCAGAACGAATCACAACAAAAGTTATTCATGCTCCAGCAGTGACCCCTCCTCCAACCTTCACCCTCATCCACCAAAGCATATTTATCGTGATGCCAGACGCAACAACACATCGTCTTTTCTCCAGCTGAAATGTGCAGAATGTGATTTACTGTACTGTGCTGCACAATGGGGTAATTGTGTTTTGTCCCTTGAGGGAAAGAATGAGTTGGAAGAGAAGAAATATCAGCGCAGGATGTATGCTTTCCAACACTCCAGTAGTGATTGAGCGCAGCTCATGGAGATGTAAATGAGCAGCTTCATATCTAATATGTAGCTGTGTCGCCTGACTATGATTACAGCAAGCTTTAGTGGCTTTCTTTCTTTTTTTTTTATGTCAACTCGTATCATATTTTTTTGCAGCACTTTACTACAACCCTTTAATAACCATTCTCTCTGCAGGGCAATTAGGACTATACATTTCAAACCAGCCAAAATCAGTTCCAGATGCATGTGAGTGAGTAAAATTCCTTTATAAAATACAAATATACGTTTGGGCTTAAAATGATAAACAATGAAATGCCGACAGACTGCATGGAGTTAGCCGTCCTCTTTGTGCTGCACATCTCCTCTTGGGTGACACACAGTGCCTCTTTTGTTCTGCCACTCACTGCTTATGTTACTGTAGCCCTCTAATGCACACAGATCAATAGCATACTTTCCATTTCAACACGTCGACCTGATGTTCGGACGCACAGTTGGAATTGATCCGGTTCTGTCAACACGAAAGTTTTTAGGTGCTCTGCGTCCTGGAAATAAAAAAGACTTTTCACAGTCGTGTTCTCAATCTCGGCTACATCTGTAGACACAGCTGTACGCTACACACTGAAGCCAGCTCTAGCGTTGCTGAGGATGTTGTAAGGCAAGGTGGGTGGGTAGCGGCGCAACCGAGGCACACACACAACGCACCAACATCAAACCAGAACATCTGGCCCATTCATATGAATCAAATTTGTGAATGATCTGTCTCTTAAAATTCATTCTCTTGCACAGTGAAGACATTATGATTGGAAGAAAAGAAATACAGTCCCAAATAAAACTATTCAGAAACAGCTGCAAAGTCATAACTACCATAAAACATGTTAATACGCCCATAAAACGATGAGTGAAGAAATATATAACTACAAACATACCCCAGTGCATGTTGCCTGTCGGCCTAGAGCCAACAAACCGGCCAAATCAATATCATTCCCCCACAAGATGTCCGCAGCATGTTTTTCACACCCACAACCAAAAGGTGCAAAATAAAAAACCAAGCATGCTGCGACTAAGATAAACTATTAATATGCGCCTGTAACAAGCTCTCTGTACAAGTCTGAATACACTGTAGTTTGAATCTTTCACTGGCAAGAAGGCAGAAAACAGGAACTGGTTGTTCTCAGTGAAACAGGTCATTGCGTGCAGCATACTGGAAGACTATATAGAGAGAGATGTTAATCTCGACACGGCAGCAAAATGCACAATGTTTCTGTTACAGGTGGAATTTTGCAGAAATTCCTGTCCTTTACTTGTAATGTGACAATTTTTTAACATCTTCCCGGAGTCACTGAAAATGTCAAAGCATGTCATGTACACTGACAACTTGCCGCAGGCTGTACAGCATGCCTTTACACCTTAGTCAATTAAATCTGTCTCTTAAGACCGCTGATCCTTCCTCTACATGTCTGTTTGAAATGACAAACAAGGAAGAATCAGACTGTGTTATTTCACTGGCTATAAATCACATAGTGGTCTTCTTCTAAAATGATGCATTGTAGGAGGAAACTCTTTAAATTTTGCGAAGCTATCAGCCCACACAACACAGTAGGTGCATCTTAGGCCGAGATAAAATGTTTTCATGATAACAATAAAGCAGCTCTTCTTGATTCGATGAACCAAACCATCAGCTTCTGAGAGGCAGAGATGGGGAGAGAAACAGAGAGAGGGAGAGCACTAATCTTATTACCTTCTCTTCCTGGCATGAGAGAATATTCATTTCTCTGTGGCAATCGGCAGGAGGGTGAGAACAAAAAAAATAAAAAAAAATTCAATCCCACATCCCGGCATTTCATTTTCCATGTAATTAAATCAGTTAAATGTTAAAAAACATGTAAACTCCATCAATGACTTTGAGCCATTTGCATTTTTAATCAGGCCAGATTAATTCTAATAAGCGTGCTGGGCTAAGGCGATGACAGAGCAGGCCTATTGTGTGTCTGTCACACTCATTTAATTCTGTCATTATGTCCCATATCCTATTATGATAATTGGCTTTTTATTCTCAATCAACAACCAGCCAAGGCTATTAAGTAATAATCTCTGACTAAAGCACATTTAACCTTAAACACGTTAGAAGTTTGCTGCCTCAAAAACAAAACAACAAGTGGCTGATAAGAGCGGGGGAAATGCTAAAACAGGACAATGCCTCGGCTTATTCAACCTGGCCACTGGGTCCAAATGAAAAATGACTGTCAAGAAGGTGGATGTTGACACTTTCCATGGGGTGTAGAGCAAACACATTAGACTGAGGAAATAGGTATCACCATCTTCCCCCTGCAAAGTAAGTAAGCAGAGAAGACGAATGTGTCTGAAGTGTTGGGCCATTTCCTTTGCGCCCTCCCTGGGGAGTCACTCAAAAACTAAATCTCTTAAAAAAAACTAGACCTGCGGTTTAATTGAAAGACGGTCTGCAAATAAATAGCGGGATGGCGACAAGATTAAAGGCCAAAGGTCCCTGACAAAGGGTTAAGAACATTGTAAGTCAAAATAGAAACAAATGAGAAAAAATGCTGCAAAACAAATGTCTCTTAATGATTCACGAATGATGCTTTACGAATCTAGCAGTGAGGCCTGGCGGCTATGATGGCAGCACTACTCTTTAGGGTTTGAAACATAGACAGTATAAAGATGGACGACGAAACTGCTCCTCAAAAGTGACGCCAAAGCAAGTAGAGCTCCCCCTGGTGACTGGCTGCAGTATCTGCCATAAGCTCCGCCCCCTCCATGTTAGTGGATGAGACTTGGGCTGAACTAAAACACTAAAATACACGTCAAATCTACTTTTTTCAAGGATGGTTTCAGTCATTTTAAGTAGCTAATATAATACTGACTCATACTCAAGGGTCTGTTTTTCTAATAGGTTTAGTTATTTGATGCTATAGAAACAGGATGTGACATCATGTTGACTACAAGTTGCCATGCCAACCGCACCTTGAAGTGGTTCTGTAGGACCGCGAGAGTTGGAAAAGATAAATAAATCAATAAATAATTACAGTGTACAATCCAAAATTTCTTTGTAACTGGTGGAGGTAGAGTGTAGCACAGTATTAATTAAATGAAAACGCGAATGAGTCTGGCAGAAGTGTGGGCGGGTCATCGATAACGCGGCAATACCACACAGACTCTGGCTCTAAACTCGCAAGATGGCGCCGCTCAGATCCCCCGGATAATAGCGTCAGTTTGCCCAGTGCAAGGAAGTGGGGACACGTAGTCCATATTTATATACAGTCTATGGTTTCAGTAGCCAGCTAAGCTAACCAGCTAATTTGACAGTCAACTCATTTTTAACGCCTTGCCTTTTTTTCCATTTAACTTGATATCTGCCATTGTGATATATTTATATAAATTAAATTAAATTTTGCCTCTATTGTTGTAATTTAATTAACAGGGTCATGACTTGCTGAGGAAGGTAAAATGCATCTTCTACACTCAAATGCTGACTCACAGAGCAGCTAACACAAAAATGCCCCCCAAAACAAATGGCTCAGCAGTTATGCCAATGATGAGCAGTCACATGGAATCTGCGGGTTTAACGCAAATATGTAGGGCAGAGAATGTCAGTCACATCACCAGTCACCAAGCAGGACTTGCTGCATCAAACATGCGGTCAGGGACATTTTCAGCTCAGTCATAATAATGCCTTGGTTAAGTTGTGTGGCATTTCTTTGAAACAGTCGAACAGGAAATGTGCTTTTCAGCTGTCACCGACATTTATCTGGCAACCACAATCTAATTGCAGCGTTAACACGGTTCTCGCAAGACAATGAAAGAGCGCACAGTGAATCTTGGTTAATTTATTTTTTTATCTTGAATGACATTGCTGTAATTTTTGTGAAATGCTGAACACATAATTCAAGAATGACTTCCAGTCTTTAAGTGCTGCATTAAGGTGAACTCCAACTTAAGAAGGAAAGTCAATCACACAGCATTATATAACTTAAATCTCTTTCATATCTGTTTCTATGTAATGAAGCTACTGGACACCAAATTTCCCTCTGGATAAATAAAGTATCTATCTATCTATCTATCTATCTATCTATCTATAAGACCAATGTTGGCTGAAGTTAAATTTCACAAACATGTAAGTCTTCCTCATACTGTCTGACATCTATAATAATTTATCTTTATAACAAAGGTGATATATTTCCCATTAGCTGTCTTTATTCTGTTAATCTACAATGCAAGGTTGACTAACAGCACACTCCTTCATACAATATAATAGGTTTATATTTATCTGTGGCATTGTCAGTGCTTTGGTCAGAAGCCAGTATAATAATGGAAAAAAAATGTCTTCCATTCAGTAGCTCAAAATGTGCTGTAAACAATGCCAGGAAAGCGGTGGGGGCTGAGAGGGCTTTGCTTCAACAGGAGCGATTGACGGTCAGACCTTTAATGTTCACAGTTTCTTGCTGGCTCCTCTCAACAAAATGCTTGTGCAGTGATCTCACTCATATTCTTAACTCTAAAATTAGCCGTCGAGTATGGCGAGCTGTCAGTGCTGATTTGCCTGGACAGGTACAGCTAGGATGTATTCATTTTCTCATACAGGGGGAGAAAAGTGCTTTTTGAGGTTTCCACCCCCCCCCCCCCCCCCCCCACACACACACACACACACATTGTGCATTAGTGTCTTTTTGAGAAGCCACTTTACACCAGGAGAGATTTTTGAGAGATTTCTCCCGCCCCCCCAGACCCGAAAGTCAGATGCAAAAAGTGAGTACGGCCTCTTAACCAATCCAATAACACGTGTTCTGCTTTTTCAAATAGAGAATGCCGCAACTCTCACTCGCTAATGTTATGAGTTATATGATATGAGCGCAGCCGATTCACACTCCCACAAGCTATTTCGCTTTTACTGGAGACTTAATAAACCTTTTCATTTCACAGCCAGACCTCATGAAAGGGTACGTATGGCCCCGCAATCTACATTTTACTCACTATTTATCTGTAAAGAAGACTTAATAAGTTCCCTCTTGAGTACACACAAGGTGAGCGTTACTATGGGGACACTGAGTGCTCGCCTCTGCTCTGTGGCACTAAGGCCTGTTCCATTGTGGCAAGAGACAACAGCTGTCTTTACCTTTTGGCAGGCAAACAGACTCATTAAGGGCAGCCATGTTTGTTTTTGTGCCCGATACCTAGCCCTAAGCAAACACCGCCATATCTCCACAACACAGACCTTGCAGTCTCAACATTTCCTTCCCTATTGTGGAGGGAGGCCCTGGCACGTTGAGCTTGCTGTACATTTTTGTTCCCCCTGCAAGTTCTGGCCAAGCTGCCAATGGCTCTTAAAGAATGCGTGTTTAATTGAGAAATTTAGTAAAGGTTTGAGACGACGAAATGCCAAAACGCTGCTAGTGCACTGTAGTGATGCTATGAATGTTGTGCATGTGCGATATACATAATGCACGTCATTATGCTGCCCGATATCACATCTTCTGGTATGCACAAGAAAGCTGCCTTTGTTTGTAGTGCGGCGGACGTGATAAAGGCGTCATTATTTGGTCTGCTCACAGCTAACAGTAAAATCTGCAGTGAAAGGTTTCATTCGCATATTTTCTCCCCTCTCAGCAATGTCTGGGGCTTGAGTGACAAGTCAGGTTGAATTCATAACGCTTTGACAAAAATTCCATTTAAGAGGGAAAATGGCATTGAATGTCATTCCATTACTGCAGATGGCAAACATGGGAACACTTTAACCCAGGAGGCATTCACATTAACTTATACAAAACAGCAAAAACAGACTATTTTTGGCTTTCCTCTAATATACGTACAGTTTCTAGGTATTTTTATCCGCATCACTTCAAGAGTAGCCTTCCAAAATGTGCGCACTTATTTGATTTCGACCCTTTTCACCATTTGTCAAGACCAAAGTCACAATGCATTGTGAAATGAGTTCTTAATGTGGAGTAATGAGGCTGTCATGGCAAAGCAGTCTCTGCTTGTTTGAGTTTGACTCATGTCGTAGATTCAATTAAATCAGCTGAAGTCAAGCTGGCCCCGGGCCAGATCGGTAATGGTTGACCTCATTCAAACAATGCTCTGACATATTGAAACAATAAGAGGAAGGGCCTTGAGTCAGTTGCAAAAGCAAACTCCACTCAAAACGCGATAAGGTAGAAAAATTACAGTGAAGTCACCAAAGTATTTGAAAGCTTCATGTAAGCATGTGTCTTTTTGTTCCAAATCTTGTTCGAGGTGCTCGAGGTTCTTCTTGTGTGACACCTTAAAGGACAGGGCGACGGCTGAATGTGTGCATATGTTGCCATTTAGGCCACAGACCTAATGGAGGATAATACTTCACGTACATATGTCGTAGAATCAGTCTTACATGGTGAATAAAAGGTTGATGTGCTTCGTGAACTTTCCCACTTCCTTTGCCTGTAATAACTAAAGAAATAAAAAATAAAAAAAATAGAAAAATGTCCGAGCTGCGGAGATAAAACTACATAACAGGTTTTAACCACAGCTGGTCCATTTCTTCTTTTAGAGGTTTACTTGTCCTCAGAAGTCTAAACTGATTTATTTGGATGTTGAAATGCCTGGAATCTAAATCATGACACAAACACTCCCAAGGCTATGTAAACAACCTTTCCAGTTCCAGTCTACAACCATGCTTTCTGAGCAATAACTTGAGTGCCAAGGGCAAAAGCACTTCTCACTTTTGGAATGGTCTCCACTGTCACAGTTACTAAGAGAGGGCACTTGTCAGCTCGCGTAAAAGGGAGTAGGTATCCTCTAAAAGGCTTATTCAGCTTCTACTGTCAATGTACGATCAATTATGTTGCTAATTTTAAGGCACGGTTACCATTCATTATGTGTAAATTTACAGTGTGGGAAGACAGAGACACCCTGAGTGGTGTGTAGAATAAACAGAAACGAGGTAACGGAATCAAAACGGAACATCTTGCTTTACTCACTCTTGTTTCTCTGTTCACCGGGGCAATAGCAGTTACAGTAAACAGATAAAAGAGAACACACTAACTCATACGAGCGCTCGCACAAGCGCACGCACACGGTAACTGCTTCTCATTAAACGGTGTTCCCTCTGGCCCTTATTCCATTAGAAATTAAAACTCGGGACAATTAGCGGCAGATTGGTCTCAGCTCGCTGCGCTACAGTCGCACTCTCAAGGCTCCGAGATGACTTAATTACAGGTACATCTGAACACAGCGCGGTGCTGCGAGCCGGTGTCAGCCACAACAAGGTTCAACAGATGAAAAATGAAACGCTGCAAACAGAACCCGTGCACCTGAAGACGCGAACAAAGTCATCGCAGAGACATCAAGCATTGGCTGCGAGGAAGTAAATGTGATAATAGAAACTTTGCTTGTTTTTCATTGTTCTAAGTTCAGTAGTAAAAGATTACAAAATGCATGCACGAAAGATAATTTCTAAGGATGCTGAACGGGCATGAGAGAGACTAAAGGTCAAAAGCTGGTGAGTTCAGATTTCTCTGGACAGAGCATGAGTAAGGAGTCTTGGTTCTTCCTTTTTAGGTTTTGGTTTGTCCCTTCCTCCAGACAGAGACAAATAAACATCAGATAAAAATGCACATATTCCAAATCTAAGGCATCTCAACCAGCCAGGCTCTTAAGGCTACTAACACCTTTACTGTATATAAATGCAATGCAGCCAAACCTGAATAGAGTATACGGCATGAGCACTTAAAGGCATTTAATCAAAATCATGAAGGAACATGGACAACAAACTTATTTTTTATGTGCTTCATCTCTTCGCTTACGACAAGGACACAAAGCACATTTTTCTGTAATTGAACCAATCCCATTTTATGTAACGGCTGACCGTTCTGCCCTTCAAGCTAGAGAGAGAGAGAGACAGAAAGAGCGATTTGATCGCTCCATGTACTTGCTCTCGTCACGTGACACCGTGTCCCATTATATTGGGATGTTGTCATAGGAGGGGAGGAAATGAAATGCCTTGAAGCCATGAGGGAAATGTGTCTGTGTGTATATGTGTGTGTGTGTGTGTGCATGGGTGGGAATTAGAGGTGTAAAAGCGAGTGAGTGTTTATGACCCTGTGTGTGTGGTCCTGCAGGGTTAAAAATTTGTCTTAAGCGTCTTAATTGTGCAACTTGGGATTTTAGTTGTTATATTCCGTGTCTCCATTCAGTCGTTGCACCTATGTCTAGTCTTTATGGATACCGTCTGTATAGAGTTTCATCAATAAAAGAAAACACGACCAAAGGGAAAAAGCTAACCACAGATTATGACATGACAAGTGCAATCCTACTGTGAAACTGGCATCTCAAACAAGTATTCCTATCATCTCACGTAAGCCCAGCAATCACTAAAAACAACTTACTAGCGCACAAACCAACATTTTGATCTTCATATGAAGATAAGTCAAGACGATCCTCTAATTTATCCCACAGTGGGAAAGACATTAACTGCAATTTTTCAATCCAACTGGCACCTATTCATAATTCGTCCACTAAGGGTTGTGCTGTTTTAGTAAGAGTTGAGGACACGACGCAACACTGAGACCCAGAACTAAGCAGCATATGGCAGCAATGCACCAAAATTGCAACTTAGGTTGCTCATAAAATGTTTTGTAAAAGGATAGTTCATTAAATGTGAAGTTGTCGTTATTTATAGGTTATTATTCTATTATGTTACTGGTCTGAGCCCCTTGAGATGAAACTGGGCTGTACATGTCCCCCGTACTAAGATGAGTTTGACACCACTGCCCTCGATAATACATGGATGATATCATTATCAGTCTTAAAAACTTAAGTAATGTTCATCCCCAAAACCAATGGCCGTGTCTCAAATCACATTTTTCTATATCTATACGTTCTACATGTGCAATCAGACAAACAAGTATTACCAGTAAATGTCTGTGAAGGTTCTCAGTCATCCAGGTCATGGTATATCAACAAAGGTTCAAAAGGAGTAAAGGAAGCCATCTATGTCAGACTGGAAAAAACCTTCACTAAACAGAGGAGGTGGACTGAGATTTAATCTGCCATCTACTTACAATACAGTTTTAACTTCTGTCCCCAAGAAGTTTCAATCTCATTCACACCTTGACACTGGAGCCTCTGACGGACAAGAGTCGTTAGAGAACCATTCATAGGGAAGAGGAGGGGGACAAAAAACAGTCCCCCCTCAACAACAGGTAAGTACCCAGTTGTTAATGGAAATTAGCTGCACCAGTTTCTGGTTATTAGCATAACAAGCAAGTTTTTTCAGGAGGAGTTCCTATTTAAACCTCAGACTTCCCATCAGTCCCCTAGAACTGAAGAAGGTACTCGGATGAGTGGTGAAACGTCTTCTCAAAAAAACTCTACAAGTCCAGTTGCCTTTTTTGAACCTTTGTTGGATATTACCAGTAAAGCCAGTAAGTCCTTGGATGACGGTGTACTCATGGCGTGAAACAATGGACACTTCTCATCCTCAGTGGACGCCATCTTGGCTCCATACATTGAGTACACATCATGTTACGTGGAAGTAACGTGGAGGTAAAGGTTCCCTAGATCTAAAACTGATCTGAGAGCTGATCCTCCTTAACAACTTCACTGTAGCTTTTTAGTTTTTGTCCCTTGGTCGTTTGCAGCCCATACCTACAAAACACCTACACCTGAGATCAGCAGTCACTGGCAGTTAAGTCATAAAAGTCTTCTTGTCCTATCAGTAGCAATGCTACTTGAACACTTTGTATATATATACAGCTCCATTTTGCATTTTACATAT
Organism: Chelon labrosus; assembly: GCF_963514085.1. NCBI lineage: Eukaryota > Metazoa > Chordata > Actinopteri > Mugiliformes > Mugilidae > Chelon > Chelon labrosus. The sequence continues at coordinate 9,496,018 of NC_140360.1, forward strand.
ATATGCAAATATATTCTGCACCTGGTTGGTACTGTATATGTCTGAAGCTTGAGCTTGTTTTCCTACATGCACAATATGAATTCAACAATCTGCCTGAATAAATGATCCATTGTTAGATCTCCTGTGGTGGCTGTGAAGAGGTTGTGAGGGTTAATGAGTTCAGTGCCACGTGTGTGGGTAACCACACATTACTGAAGTGTTGTTGATTATTTGTGACTGGTGTCTATGACAATACTGTAATCATGTGTGTGCAGAGCGATAACAAAGTGTACTAATGCATGGTCTTGAGCGATTCATTTCGTGCCTACTGTAGGATGAGGCCTTATGAATCATCACCGAGATACAGAGGAGATAAATGCAGACGGTTTCTATACAGTTGGTCTTATTATCGCTGTCGTGTAAACGTTATGTGCAATGGGGTTTTTTAGCTCCAGCCGCAAGGTGCTTAAAGAAATTCTATGGGGAAGGCGGCACGAATTCATGTCAGAGTTGGAGTTTAAACCTGCATTTCGTGCACTCTTTACCTTCCGAAGGTTTCACAAATCTGTGACGGGGGCGCAGCGCGTGAGTTTGCTCTCAGACTGTACCAGATTGCATCATTTTCCACCTGAGATATATAAACAGTTTAATGAAACCGCTGTCAAACTCATATGAGTAAGGCCAGTAATTATTTAACTGCGTGTCAAAACATGGTTGCAGTTTTACACATGATAATAGCTGGAGTTGAGATACCGAGAAATGGAAACGCTTCTCGGTTTTTTAACAATGGAAAAATTGGGGACAATGAGCGATGAAAGACGCTGTTGTTTTTTTATAAGTCACTGTGTCAGTTGAGAATTTCCTTTGTGTGTGTCTCTGTGTTCGGGGGATGTTGCATGAATGGGCAGTCAGCAGTTAGGGTTCAAAAGAAAACAGCAGCCTGAGCTCCTGTCTGTGTGAAAACCAAGGCTACGGTGCTCTGTATCAAGTGCCATTGTTTTGGTAATAGTAAACCTGGGGCACTTGCCAGGAGGCATTAGTCATTCATCTAACAAGTTCCACAAAGCAAACCACAAAGTGCTCCACTGTCTACTTCCTCTTATTGAATTTTGAGCACATGTGCACATTTCCAAGTATCTCACAGCAAGGTAGAAACTTTTGGATGGCTAGCCAACCTGGAACATGGCTGCCATGTTTGTTTATTCGTGCACTTGCATGACAGGAAGCTGGCTCGTTTGGATGAAGCACGCAGGTTTTTTTTTAAGAGAGTGACGGAGAGAATGTAGGGAGAGAAGCTCGGAGGTGGCGGGCGAAAGGCGGATAGGAGGGGATTAGGGCGGAGTGCAATTATTCAGCAGTCCAGCCATACGACATGATCTCTAATTACCCACAAAGCAATGTGAAACCCAAGCCACAGATTAGCCTGCATTATCGGGCTTAATAAAACATGACCATCTCTCAGTTTCACTCCTTTTCTCTGCCCTGCTGCCTGCCGCAAACACTCGTTTCTGGTGATGACATTTCCTTTGCAAGGAAACTGGCCTAAAGGTACCTGTTGCTGCTTTACTGTGAGAAAGCTCAACGGGGCACGTGCATTCTCTGGACACGTGCCACAAAAATTAAAGGGTCAGTTCAACCAATTTTGGTTTTATGCATCAGGATTTTTGAATATGTCCTTAAAATATGCAAATACAAATTTAGTTACACTGCATATTGTTGATGCATTCTGCACATTAGAAAAGAAGTTACAAACAATGGCCGTGCTTTCCATTATCCAAACTTTTCTCTGCCCCACAGCTCCAAATTAAAACAGCAACTACAACATGCTTCTTACTCCTTTCACATGATCTTTGCAAGTTTGGTTGACCTTCAGCTGTAAACTTTGCTATAAACTTTCACCAGCTTGCAGCAAACGTGCAACGATGAGCAAAATTAGCATTTTAAATGCCGCTCACACTTTATTAATTATAATAATCTGGCAACGGAACACTTGATATGATAATATTACAGTGACAACAGATACTTGCTGCACTTTTAAGAATCTAAGCACATGCTGCAGTTGTTACTTATAAACAAAAAAACGACCTTTCACCACTGTTAAAGTGCCAGCAACACACACACACACTAAAACAAGCATGCATGCATACACAAACACATATATAGCTGCTTGGTTCACGTGGGTTGTGCCAGTAAGTGCTGCTGTAGGCTATGGTTTTTCACTACTTTCTACTGTGTTATTAACAATTCTATAAAAAGATCTGCTCAAGTTTCCCCTTCCTGTGTGTTAACAAGCTTACTGGGGCTGCTATGTTGCTGAAACCCAGCTAAGAGACAAACAAGAGTCCTCAGTAGCATAACACCATTGACCGTATGTCATAATTTCCAAAATCCTACTTTTCTTTCCTCTGTTTGTTTTTCTTAGCGACATCACTCATCGGCATGGCTCACAGCCAGCTTGAGACTAAATAGGTCGACAACACAAAGAGAGGGCCTCTTTCAGCAGCCTCCCCTCCCTTTTCTCAATCCACAAGTCTCCTTTAACCTCTCCTTTACTAACAACTGCCTTTAAACAGTTCTCTTTCCATAACTCTTTTTATTTGTTTTAGGTGGTTCCCATTACTTAAACGTTGAAAAATGAAAACTATGGCACTTATCACAGCACTTTCGCTGTCTTCCCATTGTAAGCGATCACGGAGCTCATCATTAGGTCTCAAAAAAAGGAAGAATGAGCCACAGTTTGATTACCTCGGTGGCTCTGTGGGCTCCCACAGTCTGCTGACTGAATTGGACGCAGACGATTACAGCCTTGCACAGGCAATTATATCTGCCTGCTAAATATGTCACACATAATAAACACATGCTCCTGACAGACAGGGGACAAGGGGAGGCAGTCAGCTGGGGGAAGGTGGAAAGAGAAGCAAATTCAGGATCATATGGATTTATCAACCCTCCTCGAGTGGAGGCCTCTCACAGCCCAAATCAATGCATGTCAGTGAATTCACCGCTCAGATTATAAGACAAACATCTGCTGGCGAATGGCAGCAAGAAGCAAGAAGTAACTGACAATTTCACCTCCCGCGAATGAGATGAATCCACACAGATGAGGCCCGCTTTGTCAAAATGTTTGTTTGACTCAAACTTTTCACGTCACCGCTTCAGACCCCTGCATTCTGCAATGCACTGCTTCCACGCTAATCTGAGTTTGGACCACTAACCGAACTTTCTTACGGGGGCGCCGTCCCTTCAGACTACAACGCAAACATGGCACTGACACCAGGCCGGTAATATTTGTAAAGGATATTCAGCGAAAACAAGGGAGGGAAAGAGCCTTAAATCCCTGGCAAGGAACTTATATCATGGGCTATAGTGTTTGCACAGGACATACCTCAGGAAGCTGAGACAACTGGGAATGTTTGTCCAGCTTTCAGCCTCCTCCACGCATGCATACAGACAGGACATACGTGCAGCACATACAGCACGGGACACACATACAGTACGTATGTACATACTGCGGAATGCATTCATACATAGAAACTGCATGTAGATACATACAATAGGCTGAGTGCATACACTGTACATATAAGCTGTGCATTAATGCTGATTTTAATTGATGCATAAGTGGCAGATTTATTTAAGTTAAAAAAATCGAACTGCGAGTCATATATGGCGATGTGAGGTTCAGTGCCCAAAGGGACGAAGGGACATGTGGACGGGAGGAGAGTCAAAAAAGCAAAAAGTATCACATTTACAGTGATATAAAAACCAGATGCATGACTTCACAGCCAAAACACTGACCACTAATAGATAGATAGATAGATCACGCCGCCACGCTACATTTCCTCTGAGTGTTGGCAGCCATTAACAAACATAATCAACATTTAACTAAACACCCAGGGGCCTACTCTGCAGCAGGTGCCGCCGCCGCCGCCGCTGTTTTTCTTTTTTCTTTCTTCTTCTGCTGCAAGAATAAGAATGCCATCACTACTGCCCCATGGGAAGGCCCGGGCTGACTAATGTAAGCACACTACAGTGGGGAGGCTGGTCTTAATTATGGTAACAGACGCTGAGGGGGATGCACTGGTGCCCACCAACGGGAGAGTAGCTTAGCACTGCCAGGGCCAATAATTAGCACACGGGCAGCCCCCCACCCCCCCTCTCCCCCACCTCCACCGTCACCACACACGCATTCATACTGCCACTCTGGGAACACGCATCAAACACAAGCGCTGCACTTAAAGGCCAAACAAAGAGAAGTGAGGCATTTAAATAGTGAGAAATTTTCACGAAATTTAATTTTTTACTATCCTGCACGTGTCTCAGTGCCACATCAGTGTAGCTGTTTGTCTGTGTATACCCATCAGATCTGATCTCCAGCCCTATCCATCTAACAAAAATACATAAAAAAAAATGATGTAGACATTACGTGTTTGTTTGGCAAAAGGACTTTTTCCGACAGTCGCCTAGATTTGAAAAATAAAAATTACAAGGCAAGAAATCCCTGTGCCATACACGGGCTCTGTGACTCAGCCGGTGTCAGAGCCAATTCCAGTTTTATTGAAATGATTTCAAATGGTCGGAATCCCTATTAAAATCTCCTCCGTGTTCCCGGGGCAGGGAGAATATGATTTAGTGGCTGTTTTTTTTTGCTCTGCCCCTGCTCGCTGTGTGTCACCGGCCCTTGCTGTGGTATGCATGGCCTTCCTCTGCACAGGGCTATGAAAGCAATTGTGATTGTGATTCCGTAGTCAGCAAAACGCTTGAATGGCCCCGAGTTAGCATGCACAGGCACACACACACACACACTCACAGTGTCCCCACACTGGGCCACTGATTACTTCAACCCATTTGACTCTCGCTCATCCTTTGATTCTCCCTTTCTGCCTCTCTGTCACATACCGCAGAGTTTGTCATTAGCTAATAGTGAAAAAACACCCCTCAGTGTGAACATATACTGCTGCCAGCGTCACGGGGACAGGTTAATTTGCCAGCAATGTTTAAGCAGTCAAGGTATTAAAAATAAACCCTTGGAACGCGCAGAACCAAAGCTAACAGCGAACATGTCGGGCCATTGGAGAGCTTGTTCCGCGCGAGGATGATTCGCTGATGGAAAAGCTCACTGAATATCTTAATGCAAAGTAATCAAACCTTTGCACAGCGTACACAAGGCAGTCCTGTAATAAAAAAATAAAACGGAGATAAGGCATTCAAATGGAGCACATCATTGCCCGGCTTATCAGAGGCAGAGGAGACCACCAACTAACAAAGCCAGCTCTTCAGTCATGCTCTATCTAAGCAGATATCAGTTGTTGGGAGGATATATGAGCTGGGTGGGGCTAGAGTGTATAAACATAGGCCCTACTCTCCCTCTCTCTCTCTCTTTTTCTCTCTTTCCCTCTCTCTCTCTCTCTGTGCACTCTATTGCTATACTGTAGGCTGCACCTCGCCCCAGCAGCAGCAGCAGCAGCAGCAGCAGTCAGCACTGTTTGATTAAGGTATTCAAATAAAGGAGCAGACACTGTGTTCCCATTTCACAGAGCAAACTAAAAGTGCTGGACACGTCAGTAGCCGCAGCACAATTACACGTGGACATGATGTACATATATATATATATAGGAGGAGAAGTATCTGTGCACTTTCAGTGGTTACAGGTATACATGAATTGCAAATGAGCACAGCATATCAACAGTACATCTATATAGGTTATAGGCTGTTAGGTAACTGGCAGCAGTTTCATGTCACCATCAGATCACAAGTGGTATTATTTTCTGTAATTTGGCCGTGGGAGAGCACCACAGTTAAAAAAAAAAAAACAGTCACACACACTGTGAAATGAAGTGAGTATTGAAAGTACTGTGGCAGACGTGTTCACTGTTATTTATAGATCTATCTGAATCATCTCAACTTGAAGTGCCTTCTCTGCTCATTTCTCCCTCTTTTGTTGCGTTCTTACCTTTTTATCGTTTTTTACAGGGCAGAGTATTTCACCAACCGCCGGCCTGAGCACGAGCCGATTAGGCTAGCAGAGTGAGCCGTGTCGTTAAGAGAGTGCAGATTGATGGCAATTTGCTGCCAAATAAGGAAAAAAAAATAAAGTTCCCATTGCCTACTTTCATGTCATGTTTGTCCAACAACACTAATGGGTTTTAGAAAGCGGTCATAGTAGTTATTATTAACACAGTTAGGTGAAAGAACGAATGTGCTCAGAATGACGTGGGATCAGACGCATGCACACGGACAGTTATGAATGAGACGAGCTGAGGCTCCAACAGAGCTGAACAGCGTGACAAAGGTTGAAAGCACAACAGCAGCACGTGTTCCCAAACTCGCTAATTACTCAAACGCAAGCTCGTGTCCGCAGCTCGGGGTTTCGCAAATACACAAGGCTACAAAGCTCAAACACAAACACGCGCTCGTTTTTATCTAATTAAACTTCTGTGTGTGGCTCAAATTAACACAATTAATTTCACTCGTGATAGGAGGAGAAGTGTTTTCTCAGAGTGTAAATTGCACTTTCTTTTTTCTTTTTTCTTTTTTTTTGGAGCAGCCAAAGAGGAATAATGGTGCTGAATCTCATCTGGTGCTTCTTTTTATTCAAATTATATTGAGTCTTTTCCAATAACATTATCCCAGCAGAATACACTCGCGCTGAACTGGGAGCCAGCAGATCCACTGACAAATGCGGCTACAAGCGACGACATCCACATGAATATGCAAAGCAAGCCCTTAAAAACAATAATGCTATGATTAGCACTTTGCTTCCTTGTAGCTTGGACAGAACCCGAAACTGGCCATGTGAGGCTGCTGCCGGGGATGATGAGCAGAAGGCAGATCTGATCTATGGGTACATCACCTACGTAACAAATCAGAAGCCTGCTTTGTGCCACAGTCGGTCTGACAAGCGTTTCAGGGAAGGAACTTGACCTTTGTGCACCGTGTTAACAGGACACCAAATGATCCCTGCTGCTCCCGGCCTAATTTGCATCGCTACTGAAGCTAGTTAGTGTTACACGTGTGATGATGGCAAATTATACCACCCCCTGTGGAAAGAAAGAAAAAATCCCAAGTAAAGGGAGAAAGGGGGTTTTCAATAATTCAAATGAACACTTGTAATTTTTGAGGGGCGCCACACTTTTGTGTCGGCGACAGTGGCTGGTGTCACTTTCTCCCCCGCGAAAGCTCTTTATATCGTCTCATTTTCTCGTGGCTTTGTTTCCAGGATTCACGCGGCGTGCGGATATCAGCATATTCTTGGGATTATCCGCATGGAGGATGATCCTAATTCATCTGACCTACAAAAAAAAAAGATAGCCCTGCGCGGAGAAGACAGTTATACGAGCCTGTTTGTGTGTCACAGGTGTAAACCTGCCTTATCAGTGAACGTTACAGGCAGACCCTATTTCAGTTGTGTCCGAATAAAGCTGCGCCCTGAGCGTTCTGTCTCGTGCACTTGAACAAGTTTTGTGCAACAACGATTAACGACTTCTCTTTCTTTTAAGCTTAAGTGGGAGACGATCTTTTCAGTTGATTACAGGAATGTTCCGTTCAGTCACAGATATTTTCCATTGCCCACACAGCGAAAGGCAAACATCCCCAACTGTCTTTTGCATTATTCCACTCATTCTCATGACTTTCATCTGATACAGTCAAAGTACCATCTTTATCTCGTAAGAACTACAGCTGCAGGTCAGCCTCCTGAGCCTGACGATCTGTAGCCCTCCAGCTATGGTGAGTGACAACAACAAACTCCAATTCAGGGACTGCAGATGGCTGGCACGCTGCTAACACTAGTGGAAGCTGTAAGTCTGTTAATTAAACACTTTAAATTTGTTTTCCTAGCATCTCCACGGAGCCTGTCTTGTGTTTGTGGCACTCCTCGGTGCTTTAGGTCTAATATCCTTTTCGTGGCGTTCTTGTGGCTCTCAGGTTAATGCATTTACATTTAAATTGTCCTTACAGCAGCACAGCATTAGTTGCTTTTTTTATTATTATTTCGGGAGGGCCGGTTTATTTATTTTGGAAAATGTCAAGCTGCGAAACACTCGTACGTTGTTTTAAATGCCACCTGCGCTCCTTCAACGGAGGCAGAGCAGGTCACAAGCGGAAAGCCGCGGGGTGTCAAAAAGTGAGGGAGAGAAAAGAGTGATACTTGAAGCAAGGCAGACTCTGTGCGTTCTCGTTGCAAAGTAATTAACAGTACATTACTGGCACACATCCATTTAATCGTTGAACTCCCCGCGGAAAACCGTGTAAGCTATAAGAAATCATTGAGAGGGAAGATCATGTTGGATCAGAGAGCAGAGTGGGGCAGTATGGATTCTATACAGCCTTTGGTATTTCACATCGGGTGGGACACTTAATGCCAGCTCTGTGCGAAAACACAACTGCACAATCGCACCGGGAAAATAACATAATGTCCATGTTTGCAAGAGAGAGAGAGAGAGAGAGAGGGAGAAAAGTTGCAGTATACATTTTGTTTCAAAGGGAAAACAGAAAGATTGCAGGATTCAGCTTAAAGTATCTTTTATATAATTAACTGTCATGTCCCGAACTAAATTAGAACCACACCATCCTGGTCCAGGTCACTTTACTTGCTGACACTTGACGGTGTTTTTGTGTTTTAGGAGCGCTGTGTGCGTTTGGAGCAAGCGTGGCTAAAAAACGCGTCCAAAACACGCGTTTGCATACGCGTGAAAGGCTCCGGGCTGTAGAGAGACAGGTGAAAGCGTTTTCTGTGCGGAGCGTTATTTACCTTGTTCGAGTGATAATAGTCCAACGAGCTCAGACAACTTGGATCAGTCGGTAGAGAGCATGAACCCACATTTGCCGGGGGCGCAGGGTAAAATCTCACGTCCATCTCAGGCTGTGCGAGACTGAAGGCATGAAATCACTTTCAGCGTCTTTGGCTCACTATTGTCTCAGCAAACACAACGCCAAAGCGGGAGAGACAAAAAGAAGTGGGGGAGTTTTACTCGGTACACACTCTTCCCTCACATCCGTTCGCGGCCGAACTTCGGCACCAACTCTGGTGATGCGCAGTCCTCCTCAGAGCCCCGCACCAGGATGCGAAACACTCACCACTCACTCAAAACGGAGAGAACAAATTCATTGATACGCACGTGTTGGCTGAAAAGAAAAAACAAAAAACAAAAAAAGAAAAAAAAAGAAAAACAAAAAAACAATGCAAACCTCCAACTTAGATCCTGTCTTATGAGATAGACTCGGACAGAAACGTGCAGCCTCTGCTTTTCCCACTGCTCTCAGGACTCCACACAGGCTTTGTTATGGAGGTGCATATTCTTGCATTGGTTCCAGTACAGAAGTGGATGGACTTCCCTCTGCCATGCGACCTCTGCCGATAATAAACGGGAAAGAGGAACGGAGGGAGAAGGGGGAGGGGAGATTGGTGGCTGCCTTGGCAACCGCTCTCCTTTCTGCAACTGCGCGCTTCTGATTAGCTGGAAATGTAGTAGTGTGCACGGCCGTGCATTATAAAGCGCACTCTGCTTCCATCAGAGCTTCATAAAGGCTTCCATTTGGGTTATTGTGCCAAGGCGGATGGGAGGAGGTTGCACAGAGCCTTCGCTATAGTTTCACCATGTTTTTATGTATTTTTTATTGGTCGTTTGGCTGTACAGTCTGAAAAGCTCCCAGAGCAACTTTGTGATTTGTGATATTAGGGTAAATACATTTAAATATACATATATATATAACACCTGATTATATAAAACCCACCACAGCCCCCCAAAAAAGTGTAAAAGCAGAAGTAGACAACTAATTCATTATTTTGCAGACTATGAATAGGTGTTAGGTCAGTTAGTCATATCAGTAATCGTAAGTTGTTGCTTGCGTCGCCTGTGTGCTTGTGCAGTATTTAAAGTGTGTGGTAAACGAATTAAAAGAAGCACGAAAAGCTTTGAACAATGCAAAGCAGCACACTCGCCACTGTGAGCCCTTTCTGAAGTGAGTAAGATAGGGTATTCTCGGGGTGGAATATGTACAAGGAGGTTCAATCTTGTATCGCCGTACAGTTGCAGATGTGTGTGGAGAGAATCTGGGGCTGTGAGGGCTGCCTCTGACAGCTCGCTGAATGTGATGGATAGCGCACCCTTGCCCTGTGATGTGCATGCACATTTGATGTTGAAATGGCCTATCCATGGGACCATTGTCTTTCAATCATGTCAAGGCAAAGTACAGAACAGAGCACATTTTCTGCTGCCTGGCGTTATTACTATGCCACAGTTTACAGCACAATCCATATACACGTACCCTCTGCCTGCACAGAAATGTTTCTCCGCCTCCTGATCCGTTTTAAAGCCACCTAATTTGATCCGTTTTTAGGCCGCATCTGCATTAAAATAGTGATAATATAAACCTTTTATCTGTCTTTCATAGCGTCGCAGGCAGGCTTTCATTAGGCAAACCTGGATGTGAATAAAGGGGCATGTAACGCAGAGAAGGGTGCAATTGTTTTCACACAAACCGTGACAGCAGCATCTGCCCACCGCTGCAGTTCTTACGTTTTTCCGACCTTGTGGAAATTCAAAAAGCCGCTCATTATTTCAACAGGTCTATTATGTTACAGTGCAGCCTCTGTGTTTTTACGGCGCGGGCCTTCACTGGTAGGCACGTCCTGCCACCTTCCCCGGGCCCGGCACACACAGGGTTAACCACATGGCTCCGTGCCATGGCTTCATGGGAATGGAATGTGGAGTGCTGTGTGTGCAGGGCTCCTTTCCCAGCATCCCTCACTGCCCAGGCGCATGCTAATGATCAGTATTATTGAAGCACAATTGATGGGCTAGCAACCAAACAAGAGAAACTAATTACTACTAAGGCTTTATTGTCCTTTAATTACTGAAGCTCTATGGCAATTAGTGCCGCACAAAGACGCAGCCCTACTTTAATCTCAAATAAAAATGCGATGCAGATGAAAAAATTTGGAAGATGAAAGGTAGATAAGATAATTTGGCTTTCGGAGCGTTTCTGCAGAAATGATGCCTGATTTGAGTAAAGCGGGGGACAACAAAAGAACTGCTGAGGGCTGCGCTAATTTAAACCGAAAAATCATCTCAAAACAGATTCAGCGTGTGATATTTCTGTGACCTTGGATGGATGAATCATAAACGAAAAAGTGAAGGCTGAATACCTTTTTGCAAGTTACAGTTTAAAAAAATACAAAAACGTCACGTCATTAAGTGATGACTTACAAAGTTGGCATTTAGATAGAAAGAGTGATTTGTAGAGTAGCACACAGTACGTCGAGGGGCGTCACTGGCTTTTTTAAATCCATTTGTGCTCTCTTTCCTATGCTAAGCAAACAGTTCAGAGCTCGTGTGGGAATGCTGAAGTGAAACATGTATATCATGCAACGTGCAAACTGAGAACTTTGCATGCAAACGTTTTCTTAATTTTAAAAGTGTGATGATCTTTATGCCCCACCGACGCTCTTTCAAAATGACCGTACGACATACAGTAGCTTATACGTGTCCACGAGAGCCTCTACAAATCTATGCCTGCATTAACAATTAAGTCACAGATCTGCACAATCTACATCCCATTCACCAAATGCCATTCAAGCCTCTCTGTCTACAATCATATATATACATAACTGCTGATGAATTTCAATCGCGAGCCACTCAAGCACAATGCAAGTGGATTGCAGTGGAATGCAAAAAAAAAAAAAAAAAACTAGATGAGGAGCATTAGAGATATTTCTGATCTGCACCAGCTGACAAATAACAATAAAACTACACTAAAGTAGGAGTAAGTTATTCATAACATTTGTGGTTAATAGTTTCTAGATAATATCAAAGTTATTTATGTACTTTTAATATTTATTTAAATATGCATCTTTGAAATAGAAACTTAAAACCACAAAACAAAAAGAAAGAGAAAGTGCAGTTGTTGTTAAGTCTGAGGGCACAGGGTAGCGCCTGGTAGCGCGTCTGTGTTTCCTTTAAACATAGACTAGTAATTTAACTATTAAACTGTTGATATGTGGCAGCGCAGCAAAGTTCAGTCCCGTTTCTTGCACTGAGGACTCTTAACCAGCTCACGCAAGCAGCACTGCACAAAAGAAGGCAATTGCACAAAGTTTTAGCACGGGAGAAAGTTTTTTGTGGGCGAACGTGTAAGTGTTACGAGATATTCATTACGAGAAGTCAGCTTTTAAAGTTCTTCCAAAACGAACTCGGGAGGAAGTTATGCCAGGCTTCACACGACGTAAACTTACATGATTCTGAGCAGATGAACTTTCAGATCTTTCTAGTTCCCGGCTGCCAGCTGTTTGAGTGAACTGCCATTCACCTCATTTCTAATCAAACGCTGTTTTTGTTAGAACTCTTATCTCTATGGGAGATTATTTTCCAATGTAATCTAAATTATTTCAGAAAAGCAATGAGATGAATGGTAAATATTCACCTACATTTACTGTAGCTGGGTGAATTACAATGCATAATGTGACTGTGGCCACTTTTATTTACAATTATATGGCACTCACGATGACAAATGTAGGATAATGCAGTTGCATAGACTTAAATAACAATGAACGTCTTTCTTTGTCCTTACCAACAGTTTCTCAGAAATGCTGCTCTCGGTGTATAAATGCCACACCCACAGTTGCAAGGGACATGCTGTACTTTTACCATCGCCCATTTAGCATTTGATCTGTTTATGCAAACTACAGTTAATGCTTAAGGGCATCTATGGTAAGGTGCATGCAAATCATACCACTATACAATGTCCAAGTTGCTCTCGCTCAAAGAATTCGGCATCCTTTGAACAGTCATTCATTTACAACACATGCTGCAGTATACTGTGTGTTTTATGTTTCCTGTTCGGGCTATTTGTATTCGCCAGAAAGGGGATTTAATTTTGTAGTTTTACTACAGTATTGTCGAGGTGCGTATGCAGCCATCGGCAATGTGCATCAGCGAGGTCTGTTTTCTTCCTAATCGCAACACCACCGGGTCTGTTGCTCCCTGACCTGTCTTGCAGTAATGAGCCGTACTGTAAATAACAGCTAACATCCAGTTAAATTCATCCCAGGGCTAAGGGATAAATGTCAAAGTGTGTTAATTTACTGAGGATCAATACTCATTAATTGAGAAACATTTTATAAAATGTCAGAGGACTTGTCTCGCAAAAAAAAAAAAAAAAGAGTATTAAAAATAAAAGACTGTCTTGGATCACAATGATTTCACATCTCTCAATCACCTGAGAAAACCCTAGGAGCGAGTGCTGAGTCCCCGCACCCTGACCTTTGACCCCTCTGCCAGGTTGCACTGACCCTGCTCGTTTCAGAAGGGCATGGGAAACTGCTGTGCGTCCCGAGTGTGTCAACAATCTGATCCCAGAGCAGCAAACAGCAGTTGAGATAATGTGCTCTGCATTGTTCATTTACCAGAGGACAAAAGAATGAGTTGTAATTTTCCATCCGTTGGTGAACGTCTTTTTAAACACGTACTAGTGCATTATGAGTCAGTCTTTTCTTGTTTGTTTGTTTTTTACATTTCTATGGGACTAGACGTAGACACGATACGTCCGGAGTGCAGCTCTGCAGACAAGGGGGTCATGACCTAGTTTCCCCAGGGGTCAGCTCCCATACTCTGTTGCTGGACTTTAAGCCTCTCAAATCTGAAACACTAAAGGATTAAGCCAATGTGTGTGTTTTTTTTCCCCTTGATTTACTCTATACAAGGAAAATGCTGACTCCGTGGCAGAAGTCAGATACAGTATACAGTACAGTACGGCTGGAAATCCAAACTAGCAGCGGGGGAAGAGGAAAAAAAAAAAAAAAAAGCAGAAAAAAGCTGGGATATTATTTGACTGACATCATGTCCTCATTGTGTCATCCACCTTGCAAATCACCCTGAAGCATAATTAAGGAAAATCACCACAGGGCTTACATGCATTGACTCTTGATTTGGTGGAAGAGACGTGTATACCTTTCCCCTCTGCATGAAGGGCTGCATGAAGACAGAGAAGCTCAGTGAGAAAGAGAGCAGACTTGTCAGTCTGACCACGTTTCATTTAGCACTTCATTTCAAGGAAATTCAAGAGACTCTTCTAATTGCCTATAACATTTCAGCTCTCATTTGGAGGAAGAATGTGCTGCAGACTGCTGGAGCTTACTTCAGCGTTATTTTTTTCTTCTTCTTCCTTCTCATATAATTAAAAAGGCCAACATTTGCACACGGCGATAATGTCAAGTGAGCTAAAGTTAAAATTTCACGAACATTGTTTGTGTAAAAACAATGTGCAGGGAAAAAGTGTTTTGATTGCCCGTGTTTTGCATGCACATGCACAACAAGTCAGTGACATTTGCCCCTGATTTCTTCTCCGTTTTTGGACACACTCTATCCGACGCGTACGGCCAAGTGCGTGTTTTGTGAGCTTGTAGGGAAACAGGAGCTATTCTTATTTCTACTCAATGAGGCACATGGCATCATTTGCCAGAGAAAATTGTTTGTCATTCAAGCAGAGGAATTGTGAGTCATTCCTATAGAAAAAAATTCAAGCATCCAATCACGGTCCCTTTCAGATGAGCAATTAGGTTCCTTTTTGAGTAGCTCAAATTACAGATGTCTCTTTTTTTTTTTTTTACGGAGTGGGGGAAAAAGAGAGAGAAGAGAGAAAAAAAAAGATGGCTAATTTCAATTGAGGTATTTTTTTTTTTTTTTAATGTGACCTAACGGCTAAAACAACCAATGAATACATTTTATGTTTCAGTGACTGCACCTTTTGGATTTTATTTGCTCATAAGTCAACATTTTATTATCACACGATCATTTTTCAGGATCTTTCCGTCAGGGCGTTGTCATGAACTGCTGCTTACGTCCTCTGTTTATGCAGATCAGTTAATATGATACGAGGATTATTTCATGTAAAAACATCCTTTTTTTGTTGTCTCTCTATTGAAGTCAAGACATGCAGATTCTACGTCATTTCTACCACGCGTGGTGCTGAAACAGTGCTTTTGTTTCTCATGTTCAATCCTCTGATTAAACCAACATACTTGACCTGTGTCTGGGCTGATGGAGGACACCTTGCACTGGCCTCCACCCAGGTCCTGTATGCTGTGAAATAATAAGTCCATAAATGTATTAAAATGGCTCGTATGGCTTCAAATCTGCACACGAATTCTGAAAGTTTGTTTGGAAGCAAACATTTGGGAAATTAAAGGGATATTTACCCCCAAACTATACTATTTACAGGAGACATACTGCATGTGCAAATGATATTATGCACTGGGTAAAAGGAAAACATTTCACAATTTTACACTCATTGATATAAATCTGAAAGGCAAGCTTTCCTAAAAACTGTACTATTGTCTACCTTTAACTAAGCTTTTTAATTACTGGTACTTTTCACAAGGAGGCCTTAGAAATCGGGGACATGTGCAGTTGTTTAGCTCCTATCTTATCCATCTTCCAAATTTTTTCCTCTGACTAGCATGCAGCTGCCATGTTGAAACCATAGGCTGTATATAAATATGGACTACACGTCCCCATTTCCTTGCATTGGGCAAACTAAAGCTATTTTCCCGGGGAATACAGGCGGCGCCATCTTGTGGGTTTGGATCCAAAGTCTGCACAGTGCGGCCCGAGAGTAGAGCTACGCGGAGCCGCGTTATCGATGACTCGCCCACGCTTCCTCCAGAATCAGTCACGTTTTCGTTTAATTAATACTACGCGCTGCTCTACCTCCACCTACAAAGAAATGTTGGATTATACACTGTACGTCTTTACTGATTCATTTATTCCACTCTCACGGCCCTACGGGGGCGCTTCGCGGAGCGGTTGGCATGGTAACTTGTAGTCCACGTGATGTCATATCCTGTTTCAATAGCGTCAAATAACTAATACGAAACTTATCAGAAAAATGGACAATTGAGTGTGCGTCAGTATTATATTAACTACCTAAAATGACTGAAACCATCCTTTATTTTATTTATTTGACGTGTATTGCAGCCAGTCACCAGGGAGAGCTCTACTTGCTTTGGCACGATAGTGGGCTAGCTAGGCTCTATGGGCTGCAGTGGTCGCACATAGTTAATTGACTCAGTCCACAAACTGGGAAAATACTTTCATTCCAATGGTGTGCATTGAATGCAGGCATTAAAATGTTTATGATCAACACAACTGTACAAGTGATGGGGCCACCACTATATAGCAACACACCAATAAAACATGTCTGTAATTGAACTCTAGATGGCGAGTAACTGACCCAAACTCTGTAATGTATGAGTAAAATAGTCACTTAATATGAAAGAGTAAATGTTCTTAGTGAGTGAAAGAGGCTTTTTGTCCAACAGGCAGCAGTTAAAGAGAGAATTTCATCGTTTAGAGACAAACCAAGGTTATGCAATGTAATGCCTTCTCACCTTGGCTTTCTCAAGGGACAATAATATTATAGTCACACTTCACAGGTTGATTCATGTGTCTGTGATTACAACAGAAATGTGCTTCTTGGTCAAATTCCTGTAAGAATCTCTCTGCTTGTGATATATACTGAAGGCATTTTTTGCAGTTTTACTCAGCGTCTGTATCCTTGTACAATGCTTCGGCTCTAACAGGTTTCAGTGCAGTGCACACACAGTGATGCACTATATATTTGCCAGCAAGCCAACCCCGACACTATATTTTCCCTCTGCGTTGTTTTCTTTTAATCCCCCCTCTTACCTCTTTGCTTGCATTAAACACCTCATTTGAAAGAAATGCTTGTGCAATTTTGACCTATTGTGTAAAAGGTGTCTACAGGGAGGCCTGAGTGCCTTGTGATGTATAAGCACACTTAGTAATGACAGTTTGGACCTCTGTCAGCCTGGTAGGAGTGGCACTGTTGCACAATGGAAAGAAGGATGGAGAAAATAGTTTCTCGGCGGATCCCCTGAGAGATTGGAGATTAGAGTTTTATCGACGCTACCTTGCAACAGGATGGAGATTTTCTTCCACAGAAAGAGACAGCTGAGCCGAAAGTACACGTACTGTATGAGTCTCTGTGTGGGACATGACTGCCCGCATGAATAAAATATGGCCGTTGAACATGCTGCTCAACACTCGCGGAACAACAATATCCTTTTAAGAGTAATTTCACTTAGGCTGTGTGTCCTCGCCAGCCTCACCCCATTCTTTCTTCCTTTTTCTTTTGCAGACACAAACAAACACACACCCAGACTCATATTTTCAAGGGTGAGAGAATGCTACATTGCCATTACCAGTGAACACAGAGGCTAGGAGGAGAGAGAGAAGAAAGAGGGAGGAGGGTGAGGGTGGTGGCGGTGGTGGGGGGAGGATGGGATAAAATCCATCAGATTTGATGGCATGGTGATGTAGATAATGTTTTCTCTTTTTAGCTCAGCTCACAGAAAAGAAGGCAGAACACAACCACTTTCACTGCCTCACACTCTCTCTCTGTTTTGAATGAAAGGGAGCACAATGTACTGAGTTTGTGTGTTGAACATGTCTCTTTGTGCACAAACACCGTGCCCTTTTACCTATCAGAATGATTGCCTCACCATTATGTGATTTAATGGTAAAACACACATACTCTTAATCCGGCTACAACGCTTTGGCAGAGGAGCCGGGCTTATAATCGACGGAGTGGGGACAAAAAAAAAAAACAAAACAAAACAGAAAGAACATGATTATCCAGTTTCTCATCTGTTTGCACAAATAGGAAAGAAAACACCTCAAAAACTGCTCAACGCTACGGTAATTTGCCGCAGAGAAACATTGGAAAACAAATGTGTTCAGGAAATGTAGATGGGTTTTTAAGGTCTGAAAGCCACAGCTGCTTGGCAAGCAGGAGCTGGCTCCTTTTGTCTTTTATCTTCTTCTGTAATGTGCACAGGTGCTGCTTAATTCAATTGGAGAACGTTGCCATGGTTTTACATTAATATATTTCCATGTTACCATTACGACTGTTGTCATGGAGATGATAGGACCTATTTGAACTGAAAGCAGTGATGGTTTTATGGGGGTACTGCTCTCTCTCTCTCTCTCTGTCTCTCTCTCCCTCTTTCTCTCTCTCTCTTGCGCTCTCTCCCTCCTCTCTCTCCTTTTCTCTTTCTCTCTTTCATTTGGTTGCTCCATGTCAAGTCACATGGTATGCAGCCAGATTTAAGGCTTGACTTCACTGTTCATTTTTCCCCCTTCTTCTTTTTTTTTTTTCTTCCCTGCTTCTAACTCGGTATTGCTGGAACAGAAGATGCATTTCAACGGTACCTGGCTACCTGCAGATTCAGAGATAAAACACAGTTCTTATTCTCTCATAATGGGGATTTTCAGCTTTTGCTGTGATGCAAAAATCCAATCCGGCATTGTGCACAAGAACCGTCCTAACATACGGACACTGGGGAGAATTATTTCTTTTTCACTAATGTTCCCGTTGACTTTCATTGCCAATGAGCCCGTGTTGACTGGATGTAATAAACAGGCTAATTAGGTACAAAGGTTGCGTCGCAATGGAAACGGAATTTGCTCAAAAAATCAAAACAACTATATAAAATGCAGACATTTTTTTGAACATCGTCTGCTACGAACGTCTAATCGAGACACGGTTATTCCAATTAAAGTAATTGCACACTTTCATAAAATCAATACTGCTCCTTGGTACCGTAATTGCTTCTTTCAATCAATTTGATGCATTTTCTAGAACAAAAGGCAAAGCAGGGGTATTCAATTTACTCAAGCATACCAAAGTTGATGGAATGCTTGTATTGGCTATTAAAGGCATTGGTTGTTTTCTTCTTCTTCTTCTTCTTCTTCTTAAGGATGCCAGTGGAATATCTTTAGAGGCAAGTTCAAAGTCACCTTGTTATCTCTGGATTTTGTCTTCGATACCACTGTAACTCATTATATCCGCACGCACAAGAGGAGAAACATATTAGCACCCTGCTACCTCTCTCAAATGAGATGCAAAATGTATCACAATATGCAGTAACTTTGTTGAAATCGACCCAAGCTTCTGGTAATGAATGTGCTTGTGCAGAAACACACACGCGCGCGCGTATACCGGCGTGCAGGCTCACACACCTTGGTTGAAGGTCCAAACAAATGTAGAGGAAATCTAACAAAAGCACCCATGAGAAACTGGGCTATACTGACAGCTTTGATCCATCAGCAAACCATGATGCAAAGCAAAGTCAAATGTGCCCTACTTTTCTTTGCATTAACCGAGCCTCAAAACATTTTTCTGAATTTTTACACATACTGTATTTCAGGCTGCAGCCTCCCTCAGCACTGTTTTGAAATGAAATAACTTAGAATTAGAAATGGGTTACAGTCTGTGTGTCTCTGCTTTTCGCTCTATCTCAGTCGCACACGCTCACACTCACACACGCAGATAGACAGAAGAAAAATCCATGTTTAAGGCAACACCATTTTTCTGCATTTCATTCCTTCTTTTTGGATAATGAAAAATGCCTGATATGAAACTCTGGACTCGCAGTGCAGCACCCAGCTTTCTGCTATTCTTATACAAACACAAAGTGACAAGATGGTTACTCTCTCTGCACACTGACAGTTCATTCCGGACTAGGAAAAATGTCAAAAATGTTTAGTCACGGCTGAGTGGACTTAATTACCATCCTCTAGGCTGCCTCAGAACTCAGTGCCACTAATGGTCCCGAGCTACAGATAAAATTCCATTTACAAGAATGTTGCAGCCACAAGATCTGATTTGGGCAATATGAAATATTTACTTTGATGTAATTAAAGTGACAATGCTTATCACCCATTCTGGCCCGAAAAAAAAAGGAACGAATTGGCCTGTTTAGATAAATATGAAAACAATGATTGTTGGTCTTTTAGATCAAGCTGTCTGGGGAGAAATTGGAGGACTGTTAATAGTGTTTAGTGGAAAAAAAAGTGATGATTTTGAACCATCTGGCTCCTAACAAGGTTACTTACGGAGATGAAACGAGCTGTAACTTTTAATTAACTTGTTAGTATTGTTTCTGAAAAGTGTGTTTCACTTTAAATTACAGTACGTACTCTAAAGTCACGGGTCACACCGCAAAGTGAAAATACTGTAATCACTGCTTTCACTGACACTGACAACAACCAAACCTAAATTATTAAGTTTTTATTTTTAGGGCTCTCCAGAAACGTGCAGTCAAACATTTACAGATCTGCCACTTTTAAGCCGAAATACAGAATAAGCATTGCATTCTCAGACTTGAACTAAATAAAAACGACATTTAATATTAAAACTAATCATCATGACTTCCTGCTCAGTCAAATGTGAAGGTGCTACCCCGTCTCAGACAGAAATTGTGTGATTTAATTTATTCATGGCAGCAGGGAAACTCAATCAAACAGCATCAAATGTTTATTCAAGTTTCAACTCATACCGAGCAACAACACTTGGCTGGATGTTCTGTACATATGCAACGCTAGGCTGTTGTTGTTAAGATAGGAAATGTTGTACGAATGTGCACACTTCACATGCGAGTTTCTCTCGTGGGAGCAAGGCTATCATCCGGAGTGCCAAACTCTAGGGCTGAGAAAAATAAAGCAAATCCTCCAGTGTCCACTTGAGGCTACAAAAGCAAGTCGTTCTCGTTAGAGCTTCATGTTGAAATTCTCATTCATTCATTTTATGTAACCACCTATCCCAGCTGTCATTGGACAGGTCACCAGTCTATCTCAGGGCTAACGCAGAGAGACAGACAACCATTCACACTCACACCTACGGCCAATTTAGAATCACCAATGATCCTAACGAACACGTCTTTAGACGGTGGGAGGAAGCTGGAGAACAAGGAGAACATGCAAACTCAACAAAGAAAGGCCCCAATCGGCCCGTGGATTCAAACCCAGAACCTTCTTCCTGTGAGGCATCAGTGCTAACCACCACACCACTGTGCCACCCCAAAATTTTCAACTTAACTTAAAAAACAAACAAACATGTTTCCAGTCTGGTCCAAACAGATAGTTCCTCCTGTCATGGCATCAGTACAAAGGGATGAATCTATACTAATCTAATCTATACTGAATAATGCATAGATGTCATCACAGGGTGCTACCTGTATGCCCTAGCACCACCACCAACCGTTCCACCTCTTTGCCTATTTCGTGGGTCAGCCGGGAGTTAGGTGGTGTCAGGCACAGCCAAGATGGCGACAGCTGTAGCCACCCACACGGGGCTTTCGAAACCACTGTTCAGGAATCTCATGTTGTGACGTCAGGGAGGCTTTGTCCATCTCTATATTCAGTCCAGTACTATATACGGTACATGCAGGCTTAAGCCAGATTTATGGTGGTGCATCACCTCTACGACATATATATGCAACCTGGATATGGTGTAGCTTCAGGCCCTATACCGTAAAAATGCCCAGACATGCTAACCAGAACCACAACAGCTGTGATTGGTCTGAAATGCATTTCCTCGTTCACGTCTCTCGGTGGCTAGACAACCACATCAAATTCTCCCTACTTCTAACTCCTACACCATCTACTCAGACATCTTTTCCGTGTTGCAGTGATTTTAGTAAAAGCAACTGTTGATCAGCACTGAGCTCCTTTCCTGTTGAGAAAGTCAACAAAGCTGACTAACCACCTGGGAATCACCTAGTAAAGCTTTACTCGAGATGTTTGTTAGGACGTTCACACGCACTAATTTACCTAAAATGGTTTCTAAACATAAAAAATAGCCTTGCTTTGTTTTGAGGCACCGTTCTCTGAGAGTTTTGCATCCACTCTGCGGTACAGTGGATGTAAATGGGATTTTGTTTATGTTGCTCAGAGTATTACAACAGCAGCAACATGTCTTTGCAGAATCAGCATCCCTGTCGCTCCGGATCAATGGCTTTCCTCAATGTTCACACTGAGGTCTCTTGATTACCCATCTAAATAGAAATGTGCTTTAGAAAGTCACACCTTTTTGTCAGCTCTGAGAACCACAAATGGATTTCCTTTAGCCTTTATTGCATTTGCAGAAACCTGAGTGACAAGTTATTTATACCTTTAATCAAACCATTAGCATAGTACATAAAAAAAGTACGGATTCCTTTTTTATAATAAGGAGGGAACAGACCTTTTAAATCCGAGTGAGCGGTCGTATTAAATGGATAGTGACATGGTTAGCAAGTATAATATTTGCCATTTTGTAATTAGTACAAAACACAGTGGACATCTAAGGATATCATGACTTGTTGACCAGATGATCAGATATTTTAACTCCAACCTAAGGAGCTTTTGAGGTCTGTACTGAATTATAAAACGTAAGGAAAGCTTCCGGCTAAATTAACAAATACGTGGGCGGTTGTCAAGACAGTGCTGCAAGTTTTCATCCTCTGAGGATCATGAATGTTTCTTAAGATGATTCACAGATTTATATAAAATAATAGCTGTAACAATGTTGTCCACCAACTGGCCAATCACGAATCATGACACTGTGTTTCCTCATAAAACGCACAGGAAGTTGCTGTTTTCACACTTGCAGACGAGCTGCTCTTAAGGCCATTATGCCTCTGCACATCCGTCATGTGAAAATGAGTTCGCATGCATCACCGCTAACATAATGTTCCTAAGAGCATGGAAGAAAGGCTCACCTAACATGCAAGATGGCACAATAAAGCAGCACCCGCTGACATTAATGAAAATGTATACCATTTAAAACTACTAGAAGCAACGGCTGAGAGGAAGACAAAGCATTATTTATTAATAGTCAATGGCTAAGTGACTGGCTGTTGATGGCATGGGCTATTTTAATACAATCACCGTACACTTGGTGTGCTTTGTTGCCAGGTTCCTCCTCGGGGATAGAAACTATAATATCGTGGGCTGATGCTTATTGGGCGTATTCTGCCTTAAATCCACAGAAGAGTCACAGAAGCAGATATTTCAAGATCCTTATTTGAACATCAAGCCAACAAGTCATACTCAAGTAGAAGCATGGTTTTTTAAAAGATTTATGAGATTTCAAACAAATCATTAGAAACACTTTGACTGTAACATATAAAAAAATGCAAAAAGGAGATTTTTATTCCATAATGATAAATATCTAAAGCGTGTAAAACAAATACCTGTGTGCTGTTGTATTCCTATTTCTCATTTCTAGTTTTATAGTCCATATTTACCTCTGTCTTCCTCCCCCCTCCCTCCCTCCCTCTCTCCTCATCTCCCTCAGTTTGTAACCTGAATACAGTCGCGCAGTGGACCAATCGATCACAGGGAGTCCTTTTTTTTCATCCCGGCAATTTTCCTCTGAGGAAAGGGGGAATAATGTGAGCTAACAGTGTGGAAAATCAATGCTCCACTGGCATAGAATAACTTGGAGTCTGGCTGGCAGAGAGTACCGGGCTCCATGAGGCCAGTTTGAGTGATAAAGCCACCCCACGTCCCTTCTCTCATCCTGCATGATATGCAGCTGCCCCTGCAGAGCTACACTCACTCTTAACAGTAGGTTAACAGTTTTATTCCCCAAATCCTGTGGATTTATAAGGTGTACACTCATGCTACGAGGCTTTGAGTGCATAATGGGTGTGTGTGTGAGCGCCGGTGTGTTTGTGCATGATGCATCCGTGCTGCATATGCACTATACGCCCGCGCGCGCGTATAGCTGTATCATGCATGCATGCACGCATAAACCCCTGACATGCAAATCACTTTGACCTGTCGGTGGCCCAGCCATTACACACTCACGCTGCGCAGCCAAACACTGTTCAAAGACTGGAGCTTTATTTTAAATTCAAGTAGAGATCATAGAGTTTCCAAAAAAGCCAAATAAGTCATGCTGAATTTTTGGGGAAATGTGTTGAAAATGATGCACAAAATAGCTTCATTTGATGGAATGATGCAGCTGTAAAAAAAAAAAAAAAAAAAAAAAAAAAAACCTTTTAAGAATTTTGAGTTTGAATATTTCTCTAAAGTCTAAACATCATATAGCTAGAGTGAAGAGTCAAAACAAGCTGGCGCTGTCAGACAGCGTTGGAAGATATTCTCTTAAGTCAACCTAATAAGAAGAGAAAGTGAAGGCGGAGGGGAGTTTTAAAGTATTCCCAATGCGTTTGGCTGCATGGAAGAAACAACCTTTCTAATGAACTGTCAATGAACACCATCACTGCCATTCTACATTCACTGTGTGTGTGTACAAAGTTTGGGCTTATGCGTCACTGCATGAAAGTATTGTTTCGGTGTGTGAAATAGGTTTCATAATCAACAAGAAGCAGTTTGACACCCTGTTATTTTTTTTTTTTTGTTCAAAGCAGCACTGTCACAGTTACACCGCAAAGGATGCTCGTCTGCGTAGATGCATGTGTCCTTTCGGTGGTATGCAATCCCTTCTTCTCCACCACCACCCACACTGACCCAGGCAGCCTGAAACCTGCTGATGTTGCTTTTCAGTGGAGTTTGCTTCCTTTAGATGCGCACAGAGAGAGAGTAGGGGTGAAACACAACTTCAGTCCAGATAGATAGATAGATAGATAGATAGATAGATAGGTAGATGGAGAAAGATGTCAGGTGATGATTTAAGTTTGAGTTTAGTTTTCCTGCAGCCTTGGAGGGCTTATGCATAAGATTTTATATTACAACACAACATAATCAAGCAAGCCGCTGGTCTCTTCATTAAGAACCGCATGTTGTAACAAAGCACGGATCCGCTTGGGAGACACCAGTCACATCTCGTCTTGCCAATTACACTTTGCATGATTCCTCCCCCCAAATTAGGATGAGCCAAGATGGAAAATGATTCTTGGCATGTCGTGGGCCCCTAATTATCCATTGAACAAATGGAAATATCATTGATGTTGTGTTCTTAATCCACCCGTAGACAGAGAGCAACAAAAGCACTCTGACAGCTTTTTGGCCCGTGAAATACATAGTGAGCAGCGCGATGAGCAAACCTCAGAGTTTAAACACACGGCGTGCCTCGTCATTAAAAGTTTATTTCGTGGCCGATGCTGATTTATGACTTTTCTCCCCCCCCTGTCCCGATGGGATAACATGTTCTGTTACAGATGAACAACATGGCAAACGCATCATGAACGCTAATCTGTTCTGTGCTCGGAAGTGCCAAAAAAGAAAAAAAACACAAATAGCATTGTATTACAGGAAGTTCTCAACTGTCCTGTTGTATTTGAAGAGCCGAACTTCAATCATAAGAAGATACTCATTGTGAATACAGGGAAAATGCAACCTTTCAAACGCAGATTGCGAGAAGGAAATATCACCCCATCCAATTTTCAAGCATCACTTTCATGGCGAGGCACAAACGGATCTCTGCAGCTACCTCCAAACACTTTGCTTGTAACGCACATTTACACTCCGCGATGAGACAAATATTATTTTAAAAGAAACTTTAGATATGTTGCGCATCTGCAAATTTGACTTTATAGGAATAGCAGTGAAATAACATTACCATAAGCTTGGTGCAATGCATGCATAATAGATTGTTGTTTTCACTCTGCATATGGTAGGAGCTGGATTCGCTTCAAAGTGCACCAAATTTGCATGATTCGATGTGAGGGATTCTGGGATTAGAGAACACCACTTCCTCCCCCCCACCCCCTTTTCACTCAGCTATAGAAAGGTATCACATTCCCACAGATGGTGGGGAACATTGTGAAAATACTCCCATTACAATACGAAAAAGAGTGAGCACGGGAAACTAAGAAAATAAACACGGCATTTGTTTTCTATTTTCCCAATTTAACAGTTTTAGTCCGATGCATGCTTTTAAATACATCTAACTGAGTCCTGTCACTTTTTGTCTTCATGAAAACCGCGGTCAAAGCTTTCAAATATTATTCCCGTCTCTGTGTTTTGACACTTCCGATACTGTGACTGAAAGGAAAAGTGACAGGCCCTACATGTGCCAGGAGAGACCAGCGTCAGCAGTCGACACACACTCCTGTACAGCTGCTTGTTGCTGACATTCTTCACCCTTGTCTTCGATCACTTAAAAATGACAGAAAACAGAGAAAGAGAGGGGGAAAAGCCTGTTTGACTGTAGACAAGCCCCAGAGGCTGCCACTGAACACTGTCTGGCAAACAAGAACAAAGTGATTCACAAAGCATTAGAGCCGTGGTATTTATGAAAAACAAATGCTACAAGAAGAGTGAACTGCTCACAGACAATGCTTGGGAATTATTTTCCCTCTCTCTCCCGCTCTCTCTCTTTTGTCTTTTGCGATTCTGGCTCCGTGCATTTCTAAACAACATAAACCGAAGGCATATGTCACAGGCGACGGGGGTTTTTCACGGTAATATGTACTTTTATGCAAATGACTCGCCCATCAATGATGAGGTGTCCTTCTTCTCACTGGATAACCTGATTATAATTTAGATCAGGATGTCCATCTGTTAGGTGAACACCCACGCAAGACGTCATGCGTATGGGACGAATGAAACCCCCCACCCCTCCCCATTTCTTACCCGAGAAACAATGTCAGAGAAGGAGTCAAAGAGAAGGTTTTGTTTACGCCTGTCTCCTGCAGTTTCACCGTCTATTCCTGTTAATTTGTGCCCAATCTGGAAAGAGCTGCACTGACTCGACGCAGCGCGAGAAGAAAAAAAAAAAAACGCGCCTGTGCGACGTTGTCAATATTCTTTCAGAGGAACCAACCTTAAACAGGCTAAACCCTGAGTGGTTCTGATGAAACCAACACTTAGTGGTGGATTTTGTGGCGATCAGCACAGAAGTTGTGTGCGTGTCACTGAGGGAAATCGGATAAGGTGGCAATAAAACCAAAATCGAGTGACCGAATCATTCCTGCGTAAGATGGAAGTGTTGGTGGTTGTTGAACACTACAAGTCCGGCTGAATTAACAGACTGATGCATTTCAAGGTTTACCAGGAGATAAATAATTAAAAAATGTATAATACTAAAAAACTACTGTTGGTGTTCACAGTATGAGTAAGTTTAAAGCACCTGGTTGCTTGACACCCCCTCATCACTGGCCTATGTGGGTAGGCAGGCCCCCGATAAGTGAGAGGGTGGTCGGTGGTCTGAAGACAGCCATGCTAATGGTTCTGCACAGCAGTGCTCACGGCTAACCGCAAACATAATCACAGTTTGATTTCCATGCGCTGAATAAAAGCCGGTGTGTTGTCTACCATGTTCACCACTGCATTCAGAGGTGTTAGCATGCTAGCATTCGCTAATTAGCCCAACACCAACCAGTGGTGTGAATAAAAAAAAAAAGTAAAGCTGCCTGGCATGGTTGCACTGATTAAAGGTTTGCTCCTTCTGAAGTGCCCCCAGTGCTATCAAGCAACGCGGATCACCTTTGTTTTCGAAAACCGATCCTTGGCTGGTGAATGGATTTTTTTTATTTGCGGCGACTTTAAAGACTCAGAAATGCGATATTTTAAAAATGTAACAGTTATGTTCCTGTCCCAGTTAAGTTGGAGAATTCGCAGAGCACACTAGCTGGGGACTGCCTGGTGCAACGCCTGTTGCTTCAGTCTGTGAATATGTCTTTCATGCAATGTGGTAGACCTGACCTTCTGATTCCAGTTATGATTTGTTACTGCTTCTTATTAACTGTTGTGTGCAAGCATTTAAAACGGCCTATTTCTTTTTTTTTTTTTCATGCTTTGCAATCAGAAAGTCGGATTGACAGACATTCTTTCCAACAGCCACCATATGTAGGATTAAAAATCTGTTTGAATAGCAAACTAAAGATGTTTACAAATCCACAGGTGACATATCTCCTATCAGCTGCAGGGATAATCTCTTTCTCTGCAAAAATGATTCCCTCTTCGCAGGTGAACCAGAGAATCCTGAGTACGAGACGAGCCGTTGAAGTGTTTTCCTTCTGGCGAAGCGGTGGAGGATCAAGTCTTGTGATGCCCCTGACCTAATATGGCCTGGCCTGGACTATCAGCTGAGAATCAGGTGCTCGCTAAATATTTAGGAGGATGAAGACTTCCCGCTGGGCCGAGGCCTCGTTCATCATACGGCTCGGCTCGGGGGCTCCCTTTCCACTACTGCTCGCGCTCGCTAGCTCAAGTCTCGTGTCCTTGTTCTCCGCCACTACTGTCCTCTGTTGTGCAAATGGACAGGCATCCTAGAGATTTTGTGTGGGAAGAAAGTATTTTTGTGGGAAGAAAGAGAATTAAAAACAAAGGGTTTCAGTTCTCTGAGAGGATTTCAAGTTTCTATCAAACCCTTTAAAATGCTCGAGGTGAAAGCCGCGCTGATCAGCAGAAGTTGTGATAATAATGATAATATAATTCTGTGATTTAATGCTGGCAAGTGTTTATCACACAGCTGTTTGTTCATACACTCGGCTGATGGCTTTTGTGTGCATATATATATATATATATATATATATATATATATATATATATATATATATATATATATATAAAATGTAAAAATATGGTATTAGCGGTTTGAAGCGAATTAAACGCGAACACATTGTTCATTTGGAGAGCTAAATTAGCGCCGATGTTGAGGCTGTCTATGTACGTAGCTGAATCCTCACTGATTAAATTCCACCATAAATGATTATACTTAATGAAATGCAAGCAATTAAAGTAAAAGCCCGATCAAATGGTGGCTCGCTGTCAGTCACATGCGCTGACATGTAATTGAAAATGTCCCCTTTCACTCGCTCTCCACTGCCCCTGTAATACGAATCCGTTTAAAAACGGGTCAGGTTTCCTGACTGCGACGGGGGAGTAGATGATACTTAATCAACTAATTGACACGACAAAGACCTTTTCAAATGTGTGTTCAGTAGCATCTGGTCCTTCTCATGTTTAAGGCTTAAATTATTTACCAGCCACATATAGCATCCAAACTAGCTGCGAACATTTCAGCTGCTGATGAACACGTCGGGCAGCAAAGGTTAAAGGTTGAAGCGAGCGTTGTGCTATATGTGTATATATAGCCGATGTACATCACACTCTCTATGAGCAAATATGACATTAAACAAGCTGGCACTTTCTGACACGCTGGGGTTTTTGTGGCATGAAAAAGCACACAGCCTCAGCTTCATTGATCAACTATAGCATTAAATGTTATTACTCGTCAGGCTTTGTGGATCAAAGGTAATTATTCATAATTCACCTTTCCAAAATCCTGGGGTGTTGCTCTGTACTACAAAAGCAACAGAGAACACAGAATACAATTTAATGGATTACCATTTTTTTTTCTTGTGCCTTATGACACAATGCCACAATTACCTTAAAGCTTATTTTCAAGGCGGGCAAAAGGGGATCGGGTGACAGAAAAATAAGGCGGATAATGTTCTGCGTTGTGTTTAAGTTTGACAAACTTGCAGGCTCAAGGCGTTAACCATTTCCTGCTCCTTCATGTCACACCACAGAGCAGAGAGCCCCCCCCAACCCCTTCGTATACTGTAGCTACAGGTCACCCTTGGCCTACAGATGAACTAAGTGACAATAATTGAGTTAAGAGGGGAAACAAATGATGTCACGAGCGCATGAAGTGGAAAGAGTCGACTGATTTATTTTCCAAAACAATGCATGCCAGAGCAAATCAGTTTTATTAGGAGGAGCGGGCGGAGGTGAGGGGGGAGCTGGGGAGGCAAACTGTAAAGTAGGTTTCTCTGCAGCGCCACAGAGGGTGACTGTGATCAGCAGTAGTAGTAGTAGTAGTAGTAGTGCGGGTGGAAATATTCTCTTACCCAAAGACAATGGAAAAATAAAAAAAGTGCAAGGTTTACTTAAGCACCAGAATATAATTAGCATGTTTTTAGCGAAGCAAAAGAGAGGAGGTACTTTGAAAATATAATATTACCTGTATTATTGTTTTTCCATTTGCACATATTTTATGCAATCACATGTGTACAAAAGCTAACGTTTGTAATTTGGACCGGCAAGTGTCAACTGTAAAGCAGGTTTCTCTGCAGTGCCATAAAGGAAGAGCGTGTGCACCAAAGATTAGCTGCTCCACGATGAGGAAAAAAGTCACTTTTCTCTCTGAATCAGTAGTCGTAGTAGAAGTAGTAGTGCAGGTGGAAATATGAAGATTGACTTACCCAAAGACAATGGAAACGTAAAAAGTGCAATTTTTACTTAAAGGGGAACTTCTGTTTTTTACAACTTAGACCTTAATACTGGCATAAAATACGGTCGTTTACTCACCCATATAACTTTTGTGTAATTCGTATTCCTTCGTGAGATAATTAGATCAGCGTATATCCATGTAGTGGGAGTGACTGGGGCACCGAAACGCAGCCTCTAAATAACGCATTATCTGCCGCGAAACTCATTCATTTCACCAATATTTTGTTATCGTACGCTAGTGCTATTCCCCGTTGAGTCCGGAGTTACCTGTTATCATCATCCGGGGTCTGTAGATTGACCTACAGACCCCGGATGATGTCTCCTGACCTGGATGATGTTGTCTCTGAGCGCCGCGCGCACCTGCGACAGATCGGCTTGTTTAACTGTTATTTGCTACTGCTAGTTTTTTTGTAACATGGCTGAATATTTTTCCAACTCTGAGGTTGTGGACGAACCACCGTACGATGACAAAATATTGGTGAAATGAACGAGTTTCACAGTAGATAATGCGTTATTTAGAGGCTGCGTTTCGGTGCCCCAGTCACTCCCACTATATGGATATACGCTGATCTAATTTTCTCCTGAAGGAATATGAATTACACAAAAGTTTTATGGGTGAGTAAACGACCGTATTTAATGACGGAAATAAGGTCCAGGTTGTAAAAAACAGTAGTTCCCCTCCAGAATATAATTAGCATGTTTTTTAGCAAAGCAAACATGTTTTATTTTACAGTGAGCAGGCCCTTACAAAATATAATATTAATGTATTATTGTTACTACTAACATGAAAGCAACATTTAACATTGGTACAAGTGGACTTAATTTTGCATTTGTTCATATTTTATGCTTTCACATAAAGCAAGCGTTTCTAATTTGTACCTGCAAGTGCCGAATAAATGTGGCAGGCTAAATCAAATACCTTTGACTATGTTTAATGGCCATTTATTTTCTCACTAAGTTTTGACACAAACCACAGGGTCAGTGGATGCACACATTGCATCACCAACAACATTTTTTATAGTGTATTCATTAACACAATGATCTAAATGCATGTTATTGTGCGTTATAACCGCAGTTTCTGTGTTTTGAATAACATAAACATGGTACACGGCGCTTCTAATGGCCAAAGCATGGAGCACGAGTCGATCGTGTCACAGTACCAGCTCAAAGACGAGCGCTAATGATGTGAAATAGGCCTGAAGGACACGTTGACTTGTTGACATTTAACTGTAGGAAACTCATTGTGTTCTTGTGTGTGGAGGGGGATAAAAAAAAAAACAAAAAAAAAAACAGAGGGATGATAAAAGTGACAAAGGTTCTGTGTGCTCTTGTCCTTTAACTGGGTGACGACTTCACAGAAGAGATACTAATTGCGCGCGGGATGAAAGTGGCCGCAATTATTTCTCTATAATGGCACAGGTGCAGCCATTTGAAAGAGAGGTTGCAACTTCAGATGAAGTTTACTTGATTAAGACCGAGTCGAGGGCCTTTGTTCCTGCATGCAACTGTTTGTGCATTTGCGCATGCAACAATCACACGAATTTATATGCAACTTATGATTTAACTCTATTTCTGCTCATCTATCCGTCTACAAAGCGTGCTCACTACTCGACTAGATCTGATCACCTCCGTTGAATATTTGGGGCTGCACTGCAAAAAAGTAACAAAGGCAAATGTCCCAGTTTAGCGTTGTCAACAGGCACACTGCAGTGGCAGCTACTGTGAAAAGTTTCCCAGTCTGTAGGTGTATGTGGTAAAGCTGGTGTTCTTGTTGTAAGAGGTAGAATATGACTCATAATCCCAGATGACTCATGTGGTGAGTTAACGTCACGCCGAGGTTCGCAACATGTCATGATTGTCATTCTGATACAAGGACGGGTACGGTCCTGACAAGATTGACACTTCCTCTTTTTGTTCCACTATTTTTTAATTTATTTTTTTCAGTCAAGGGGGTTGAAGTTCTCAAGACCGACTTATCTTTGAAAAAAGCTTGATATTCATGACTATGTAGAAGCAACTAGAAAGTCTATTAAACATGCACTTAACTGCAACAAGGAGTACAGTCAGTGGAACTAGCTTAAAGGGATATGGTAGCTTTAGATATCACAGCAAATGATGTGCCGTGAACGCACCCTGAATGCCTCAGGCCAACACAGTGACTAATGCATTTAACTGTGATTAAACAGCCTACATATTTAATGTGAAAACTGGTGACATTTTACAAGAAAGAAAATGGAAATCGTCAAACTATTCATTTTGGTTCCACTCGGAAAAAAAAACAAAACAAAAAAAACATATTCATACGCCATAAACATAGCGTTTTTTACTTTTCTGGAGCAGTGCATTGTGGGAAAAGGATGATGCACTTACTTTCACCACAAACTTGCTGTTTATTTGTTATCGTGGGCTAAGCTTTTTCCATTGTTTGCTGCAATCCAATCATATAGGAGAACAAAGGAATGCCTACTAAAGGAGGCTAGAGCTCAAGGAGAATGTATAGCCAGGATGAAATCTACTGTAATTGTGCGTTTCTGCAGCACACACACACACACACACACACACACACACACACACACACACACACACACACAGACCACTATTTAAGTAAATGCAACTGCACATTGTGTGTCTTTGCACTTTTCAAATACCACAGGGGAAAAAAAGACAGTTTCTGGGTCACAGCAGGAAAAAAAAAATGAACCATAGAGAAAAAGCATTTAATACTTTTGACTTTCCAATTCTGTGTGGACACATCACGCATGCTGCACTGTACGCAGTGTAATGCATGACGATGTCAAGAGCACCCTTTGGACAGCACTCTGTGATGCTTTCTAAAACATCCTCCGTGTGTGGTCTTTAGTCTCAGTTTACTGTGTAATTTTTGCAAACGTTTATCTGGCCGCTACATATCAGATTCCACTCTTTGTTTCGCTTTAATAGGAACTATAAATGTGCTCCACTCAAATAAAAGATACCTGTGTGGAAACCTGGCATTTGTCATATTCCAGCGAGCGAGCAGGAAGGAAGGGACAACAGATGCCGGTGTGGACTCATTTATTGATATCTGCTGGCAGCGCGCGCTGGACGGACGCGGGCCACGTTAACACCCGACTTGGAGGAGCTCATTCCCTCAGCATTTTCAGGTCAGTGGTTTTCATCAGATGTAATGGGGTGGCGGTAAATTATGAATGAGGAACCACTCTGTGGACGAAGAGGATGATGCAGATTATTCATCCCTGCTTCCTTCGACGCCACTCCTCAGCGGAGGGATTTCACGCCAGAGGGATGAGGACCGTATTACTCAATAGTGTAAAGTAAGTAGATTAAAGGCCGTAGCCAGCGACTGGTATCAGCATCTGGCTTATGATCTGGATCAGAATGGGGGGGAGTCCCCAAACTTTTTAATGTCAAAGACTTCTAAGTATATATACAGTACATTTCAGCCTCTGGCTCGTGCATGATAAGATTTTATCTTAAGTAGCTTCAGATGAGATTTTATTGTTATTTTTTTGGGAGCTCTTGTATTACTCCGTATCAAGAGTCATTTAAATGTATTTGTTTAGCCTTTATTTTATCTGGATTGTCTCTGAGACCAGGAGGGGGGGTCCTGGTCAAACTGACAGTACAGTTCACAAACTCAAAGTGGCTTGGGATGGCTTAAGATAATAATACTGACGATATATAGCTGGAGGAGCTGATGGAGACGATAATGGGATGGTTAGAGGGCCGTGAACTTCAACATTATTTCCTTCATCCTCACTTCCTCTGTTTGCCATGACTACCAGCGAGCCATTTAGCAGCAGAATAAATGTTTTTAATTTACTTTTAAAACACGCCCGTGTCTGGCGGTCTGTGGCGGGGGCCCCCCACCCCCCGGGGGGCTAAACGCCAGCGACGTGTCGGTGAAGAATGATCGCTGCTGATCCTGCAGTATGCACGCTGCTGACGACTTTATCGGGACAGATCAAGTTATGGATAATTAATTGAGACGCCCGATCGATGCTTGCTGCTGGCTTCTGCGGGGCCTTGTTGCTGACCTTTCAGGCCCCCATTAGGTGCCGTTGAGGGACAAATGCAAATTCAAAAAAAGAAGAAAAAAGCCTTCCAAATGTGTGAAATGGTTGATTACTTTAAAAGAACGTCTCTCTCACAACATCAGCGCTTTTTCTGCATACAAGAAATGTACTTAAAGTCTAGTCTGGACCATCCATCCTGCACGCCGTTTCTCCTTTTAGTTATTTACCTATGCTTCAGCTCAGTGGGCTGCGGTAAATCAGTAAGTAAGCCTGTAAGTCAATCTTTTTCCTCAGTAACTTTCACAAAAAAATAACACCTCACCCGTGTCTGTCCCAATTCCTGAACTCATGATTATAAAAATTTATCAGTGAGCAGCCAGCTGCACAAGGGACCCGGATAAGAAACATCGATGCTGTAGATCTTCAGTTCTAAGATGATCCTGCACTGTTTCCTGTCCGATGGAGGTGCGGGAGGAGGAGGAGAGAGCCCGGCAGAAGAGGAGAAAAAAGAGGGGAGGGGCCCCGGAGAGGAGAAATGAGGTTGAGCTCTGATGAGGATGAATAGTGAGAGAGAAAGGGGGGGAAAAGAAAAAGGAGGGTGGAATAAAGGGGAAGGAGGAGGGGAGAAAAAGGGGCGGGAGGGGGGGAGGAAAGGTAAGGTGCTGAGAGGGGTCTAACTCTGGCATAAAAGTAAATTCAAATGCATTATTCATGGATCCCTGTGTCAAAATATCATTTACGTGTGCTGTGTTGACTCATGGCTCGTAAAATGAGAAGGACATGAAAAGAAAGAAAGGAGGGAGGAAATAAACAACTCGGGAGGCTTTCTCTATTCTTGGCCTGAAAATAAAAAAAATAAAAAAATAAAAAAGAAAGAAAGAAACCCTGGTGTACTCTCCCCCTACTTATTAGGCATCAATTATTTATCGTATCCCTCTGTTTACTATTCTTTATCCAAGTAATAAGGAGCCACCTTGTCACAGAAAGTCTCAAATCAAAGTTTGCAGGCTTGAAAAGGATCGGAGGGGATTCTAGTGTATTTCACAAAGCAATGCAATGAAATAATAAAACGCATCTCTTGTTGTTGACTTTAAGACCACATATACGAGGGTGACGATTTTCAAATCAGCCCTGACAGTGACTCCTGGACTCCTCAGTCACCTGCTTTAAAATCTGGGCCAAGACAACCAGCTGTTTGAGACGCTTTTGCCTCCGTTTTAATCATTTGAATTTCACGTATAATGAGTTCTGCTGCTACTGTACCATCATCAAGCCTCTGGCCTCTCTCTCTCACTCACTCTCTCTCACTCTCTCTCTACGGTTAAGGCTTCATCCGAGTACACCGACACCACAGCGACCCCTACAGCCGCACCGCCGTACTACCACTACCATCAAGCCACTGTCAAGCTTAATTACAGTAATAGCGGTTTCCAAAGTGAGGGTTGATTGCAAGATAAATCCAAGGGGTCATGAGACGATTAACAGGACAGGAAAAGCTGAGAAAAAGCTTTGTACTAAACCAAATTGTGTTCTTTTTTTTTTTCTTTCTTTCTTCCAGATGATCCTTTGGACCTTTGCTTTTCTTGTGAATTATTAGATAATTTTACCTTTGGAATTATCCAAAAATAATAATAATAATAATAATAAAAAAGACAGGACAGGAAAATACACACACACACAAAAAAAAAAATAGCACTTTGCGGATGACAAATGACATTTTAAACCAAAAATGATGATTTACAAGGTAAAAAGGAAGTCTGATTGAGAAAAACTAGGGTAAGACATTCAAGACCAATAATTTTCAGTGCCATTTTTATTTTTGTTTTGTTTTGTAATTACGTGATACATGTCGCCAAAAAAAAAAGGTCGCCATCTGGATTTAACTAAGCAAACAGGTACGACCCTCCTATTGGATAATTACTGCATGGGGGATTATCTTTCAGCTGGCAACAAGTTGTTTAACCCCAACTGATGCAATGAGTAGTTTCTCATTTCTTAAACAACGATGTCGAAAGACACATCCTGTGGTCGTGGGAAAGATGTTAGTCTGTTTGAGAAGGGTCAAATAATTGGCATGCATCAAGGAGATTGCAAAAACTACTAAAACTTATTAAAAAACTGGAAGGATAGTGGGGAACCATCGTCTTCCAGAAAAAAATCCTAAACTTAAACTCAGGGCTATGTTTAATAGTGACAGTAAGAGCACTTCCACACATACAATGTGAAGGGAACTCAAGGGATTGGGTCTGAACAGCTGTGTAGCCTTAAGAAAACCACTAATCAGTGAGGCTAACTGGAAAAAATGGCTTCAGTTTGCTAGGGAGCATAAAGATTGGACTCTGGAGCAATGGAAGAAAGTCATGTGGTCTGATGAGTCCAGATTTACCCTGTTCCAGAGTGATGGGGGCATCAGGGTAAGAAGAGAGGCAGAGGAAGTGATGCACCCATCATGCCCAGTGTCTACTGTACAAGCCTGTGGGGGCAGTGCTATGATCTGGGGTTGCTGCAGTTGCTCAGGTCTAGGTTCAGCAACGTTATGTGTCCAAAGAATGAGGTCAGCTGACTACCTGAATATACTGAATGACCAGGTTATTCCATCAATGGATTTTTATATCCCAAGATGACAATGCCAGGATTCATCAGGCTCAAATTGTGAAAGAGTGGTTCAGGGAGCGTGAGACATCATTTTCACACATGGATTGGCCACCACAGAGTCCAGACTTTAACCCCATCATCAATACAAGATCTTAGTGAAAAATGAATGTAACACTGGATGGAAATA
Source organism: Chelon labrosus (assembly GCF_963514085.1). Taxonomy (NCBI): domain Eukaryota; kingdom Metazoa; phylum Chordata; class Actinopteri; order Mugiliformes; family Mugilidae; genus Chelon; species Chelon labrosus. The sequence goes on from NC_140360.1 coordinate 9,532,785, forward strand.
AATCTTGTGACATTGCAGAAGCTTATCAAAACAATGCCACAGCAAATGTGTGCTGTAATCAAAGCTAAAGACGGTCCAACGAAATATTAGAGTGTCTGACCTCTTTTTTTGGTGCCGACTTTTTTTTTGGCCAAGCAGTGTATTTGTATGCATGCATGTTATATATGAGTGTGTATATATACAGTATATATATACAAATATATATACACATACGTTGTGTGTGTATCCATTGAGGGTGGGGGCTCATATGACCTGCTCCACTTTTATTTTGATTTATAAGGCTGGTAGAGAGCATCATCACAGAATCGCTTCATCTTCCCTCCTTTATTACACCACATTTGTTTTCATTTTACTCCCAAGGCCTGGCTGAATACATTACAGATTTCCCATGGGGCCGAGGGGCCGGCTTCTCCGCCACGGGAGACAATGGGATGACGGGGAGGGATTTCTGAGCATGCTTCATCATTAGAGGCATTAGTATTATTTTGACTTCAAAACATTATCACAGGATTATCATTATTCTTGGTATTAGCACAGTAAGTAGAGACATCGGTCAAGCGTATTGACCGTAATAACAAAAAAGAACAATTTCCTCAAGCCAGTAGTGATAATTAGAGACATTAAAAGTGTCAGGGTGTCAGAGGGGACATTTCTAAAGAGCTAAAAAAAAAATGGCTTCTGTATTTCGAAAGGGCAAATAACAATAACGACTCTGTCTCACACCTCAGTCTGAAACTTTCCACTGAAACTGCAGAAAAACAAATGTCTTCTGCCCCCTTAACTGATGCAGTTTCTACATTTAGGTTTTCAGATGAGGCAACCAGCCGCCCCCACATCCCTTCATATTACCAAGCAGGCAGTTGAGACATATTTTAGGCCCATCAGGGGTAAAGTGGGACACAAAAGCTGATTTAGTCTGAGGAAGATAACTAAGAGTAAAACATTACAGTGGAGATAATACGGCAATTGGGTTTAGCATGCAGAGAGGTCAATGGCAGGTTAATGCACAATGTAATGCATGATTCACTGTGGGGTCCTGTGGGGGAGGGGCCTGGAGGTCAAGGGGTGGCTTTGAGACTTGTTTTGGGTCAGCTGGGGAGGGGGGAAAAAATAAAAAAAATCAGGGCACAGGATGGAGAATTACATCCATTTATCATGTCTGTCATTTGATTTCGGCCCAGAGGATTTGTTTTCCATCTGCACAGGAATTCTTGTAATTTGCAACCAGTCCACTATACATTAATGTATACAGTCCACTATACATGTATAGTGGTGGACTGTATATCAGAAACAATCACCGGCCACTATACGAGTTAAACGAGTTCGGATTCTTTTAAAGTCGACTAATATGTGGTGACAGTCAAGTTGATGACTAGTCGATGATGTCACACGTAAAACCACAGTAGAAAGTAATGCTTTGCAACAATGATAAAGAAACACGCTCTACAACCACAGCAACAATTTCAAATAATAGAACACAGCTGATTAATTCACATCATTTTGTAAGATAATATAATGTAGGTTATATTATATAACGTTGTTAATTGACGCAGATAGGATTTGGACCGTTCCTCTGTTTAGCGGATGCCTTTTCAGATGAGTGTGCATTACAGTAGTACTTTTGTTGTATTTCAGGACTGACTTATTTATCCTGCATGTCCCGGCAGAATAGATCTTTAGTGAAGTATTTCCACACACTTGATGAACCGCTGCTAGTTTTCTGCAATGACCCACTGGGCTCCTCACCTGTTTTCTCTGACGCGTCCGTGTTGTTATTGTCACGTGATCGGCGACTAGTCGACTTCCTGCTTAAAGCGTCATGGCACAGCAGTAAAGTCGACTAGTCGTTACAACCTCTACCGGCCACAACATTAGGTAGGCCTATACTTGTGAAAACAAATGCATTGAATGTTAAACTCGTGTACTAAATCCCGCTATGTTATAATGTTGTAGTAGTTTGTGGTCCAGGTTAAACTGGATTGAATCAAATACTAAAGTGGCCCACTGACTATAATGGGGTAGTAGGAACATGCGAACAAGTTATTTGAAATATATGCTGTATACCATAACCTTCATGAAGCTAAGATTTAGAGCAAGACTGTTATATTATTGGTTTTCACTAGTGTACCTAATGAAATGGCTGCTGAGTGCATACTGAACAAAAACAGTAAAATATGTGGTTGAATTTTTAAGGAGTCAGAAACAAAAGGTTGAGAATCTGTACCGGAAAGTCAGATTTGGTAATACTTGCTGACACATCTTTATTTTTCAGCTGATGTTGAACATATTCATCCGTGATCCATGATTATATCAATTTGCTTCCCTTCATCTCCATAGTCCATCTGCAGGACGCCGTCTTCGGTGACGGCAGAAATGGGACGAGAAGGCCATAAAAACAGGCGATCGGCCTCATTTGAAGCTCTCCACATTCCTCGCAACTCCAGTCATCACCACACCTGCCCTAACTTTTACTTACAGTCAAACTAAGCCACATTTTTTTTTTTCTACCCCCACCTCATTCACATGTTCACCATTCACAGGCACCAGTGAAAGTGATAGCATCTACATCATTTCAAGGACATACAATAACACCCACTAGCCGAGCCCTGTTACATGAATACATAGAGGAAAGGTTTCCAGCAACACTATTCCATGATTGAATTCCCAAGGACACGAGGAAAAAAGGAAAACACTGGGGAAATGAGAAGCGAGGGGATGGAGGAGGAACAAGCTGTTTCTGAGGTTTGGCTACATGAGAGCGTAACATATACATATATATATTTTATAAAACTCCAAATTACGAAACTACAAGAGCTTTGTTTATGTATTCAGAGCACACATGTAGGCACAAGACACACACACACACACCCTTCAGAGCATCAAGTATATCAGATATTGCATGAATGCAATAAGAAGAGATTGTAAAAAAAGCCCACAGATGAGCTCTCATTGGCTACTGAGCTTGCTATAAGAAAAGCAGTTGGACATGTAAATTGCATGGCCTTTCGACTCCAGGGGGTAAAATTACTCCTCAGTGCTCACTGCACCCTGAATAACAACCCCTCTGGATTCTCCCAGTTTGAGGATTTGGGGGGGATGCCTGTCACTCAAATCAAAGCAAGACTGAATACATTTACATAGTTACACAACGTTGCAGCATCTGAGGGGGAGATGAGAGTTCATGACAATGACCAGACCAAAAACAACAAAAAATAAAAAATAGATATGATCTAATTAGATTTTATCATTTAGACATAAATCACACCAAAACCTAAATCCTAAATGTATTGTTAGGAGGTGATTTCTGTTCAGCGGGAAGTGTGCTTCATTATCAAACTTCTGTGATTGGTGGAGGATTTATTGATGGAGATTTTCGAATGGAGACAGCCACCTAGTGGTTTTAAAATGTACTGCAGCTCAGACAGAGTGGGTTTTCAAATAGAGAACATCTTGATAATCATGTAAAGCGTTTTTTTTACAGGTTGGGGCAAAGAAAACACAACATGAATTGCTAGAGCTGTCTTTGATTCATCACAAAGACTCATGTCATCTGCTGCAACTGTTAGTTTAGTCTGTTCATTTATTAGTACTTTGTGTTGGGTCAGCAAACGTTACAAAAAATACAAAAATCACTTACTTGCTGTAATAACTGGTCATGCTGCTTCTTATTTTTGGCCCAGTTATGTGGTTTCATTCATTCATTCATTCATTCTTCTGTAACCGCTTGTTCTGTGAAGGGTCACGGAGCGGGATGCTGGAGCCTATCAGCTGTCATCGGGCGAGAGGTGGGGTACACCCTGGACAGGTCTCCAGTCTATCGCAGGGCTAACACAGAGAGAGACAGACAACCATTCACACTCACATATACACCTACGGCCAATTTAGAATCATCAGTTAACCTAAGGAGCATGTCTTTGGACGGTGGGAGGAAGCCGGAGTACCCGGAGAGAACCCACGCAGACACAGGGAGAACATGCAAACTCCACACAGAAAGGCCCAGTCGGCCCGGATTCGAACCCGGAAGCTTCTTGCTGTGAGGCATCAGTGCTAATACATAGCAGTGGTATCAATTACACTTTAAACACTGAATAATGTATAATTACTACATTTATCTACGGCTATGATTACTTGCTACCGTACAGATGTTACATGTGAACCTCATGAAGCAATTCTAAAATACGTTACAGGTTTACCCAAGGTTTATGAAGTGGTTTAAATTAGCTTCTGCTAGACCAGCTACTACCTAATAATACTATTTACATGTTAATAAATAATCATATGGGGTCTGGAGGCTGTGCCAACCCCTGTATTTTGAGCTGTTCCAAAACTGCTGTCGGGGTGGGGGTGCCTGGTCTGCAACAACGCTAAGGTGGGTGGTACGTGTCTATTAGTCGCTGACACATTGTGTTTTTGGCTGGTACAGCATGACACTGCACGGTAGATTAGTGCGTTGGCACCAGTTTATCAGGATCAGAGGACTGAATCAGATAGACGGTCCACTCTCACAGCAGACTGAGCTCGGCCAGCTGAAAATGTAACTGAGCAGACTATTATTACATTAATTTGCTCCCATCACTACCGTCAGCGTGTATGGATGCAGGGATGTTCCTTTGTCCTCATAAAGAAATAAGCCAGATGCCATCTAGAAGAGAAAGAAGAGGCAATGAAAAGACTGCAAACGTATTCGGGTGCAGAAAGTAGCGCAGCTTATAAGTCAGTGTTTTATATATCTGTGTTTATAAGAAATATAAACGTTCATAATGCATGGTGGGTAAGACGCAGTCAGAAAAGTGAGGTACCAGGCCAGCTCATACTGTAAATACAAGGTGTATCAACATTAAATATCATTAAGAGAAAGTAACATTTGGCATCTTCTAGTAATTATTGGTACCAACAGGTTATATCATAGGACATTTTTGGGAAAATGGCGTTAACAACCTTTTTTTTTTTTTTTTTAATTATTACTCTGTGTTGTTGGGGTTGTTATCTGGTGTTTGATAGAACTACACATCTTAAGTCCCAGTGCTCTAAGATCATTTCTACAAGACAGAAAATTCTAATTCGTTTGTGAGATTTAGAAAACAATACCTGATAAACTGGCAGTTGGCTGTGGATTTTAGGTGGAATAAAACTTTAAACTACCATGGTTTCTTCCTCTGGATCATTAAAAAAAAATGGGGAAAAACATGAGGATCAGAGGAATGAAAAGGAGAAAGAATGGCGCAAGGGGAAGAGGAAAGACACATGGGGTCAAAATGTACTAATGCAGACAAAAGGAGACTCTTAAAATGAGCCCAAAAACAAACGATGATGTTAATAAAGAAAGCCATCCCCTTCATCAAAGCTGGAGAGGAACCCAGTGCACGTCTACAGACAACAACAGGCCTCCTCCACACAGCGACCTGGGAAAACAGCTGGAAAACAGCTGAGGTTCCCGCAGCATATCGCAACTACATCTCTCCGGCCAGACACGATCATCACCTCCGAGGTTTCAAAACACCTAATCATGCTGGAACTCACAGTGCCTTGGGAAGAGCGGATTGAGGAAGCCAACGAGAGGAAACTAACTAAGTACCAGTAACTGGTGGAGGAGTGCAGGGACATTCTACGAGACCATAGAAGTTGGCTGTTGGGGCTTTGCGGGACACTCACTCTGCAAAGCACTTGGATGTTTGGGCGTTACAGGGGCAGCCAAGAAGAGGGCTGAACCAATCCATCGCTGAACCTGCAGAGAGAGCCGCGAGGTGGCTGTGGATTAAGAGGGCTGATCCGTGGGTTGCTACTGGGACGCAAGTCAGGGCTGGCTGGGTCGCCTGGGCGAGGGTGTCTGTTGTAAGACCCGAAACACCTGTTGACCCAAGGAAACAACACTGAAGATGCGTCCCAGTGCATCCAGGAGATGTGTTTTCAAGAAAAACTTGGTGGTTATGGCTTTTTTGATACATATAACTATGTAATCTTTACCCTTCAGTCAAAATAGGAAGCATAATCTGTCTTCATTTAAGATTATCCAGACATTTTTTTGTTTCTATATATATATATATATATATATATATATATATATATGTATATATATTCTTTTTGATATCAGCAGCAAAACGTCATGCAACCAAAGTATCAGGCAGAATATATTGCTAAACCAGCTCTCACATGCATCTCCTGACTATACCTATAGATGGCAGTAGGCCGTGCTACATCCTGTGTGGAGGGTTGACACAAATTAAATTGCATCTCCTTTTTCAGATACATATACATTTGGGATATTATTTTTGCTTCATACTATAAACCACCTAAATGAACCCCCTCTGCATGATGGGATATTTTGCCTAAAACTGAAACCACTGCAGAAGAAAAGATGGCATCAAGGACAGAAAACATGTCAGTAAAGCGCAGATTTATGTAAGAAAGACAATTTTCTAAATAAATATAACATTATATATATATAACTGGGAAAAAAATGCATCCCATCCTGCAGCTTTTGGGAAAAGTGTGTCGGCTGTGATGTTTTGTGAAGGATCTCAGAGAATGAAACTCTACAGGCACCGGGACCCTGCGTCCTGCTGCTCGGCCTACAGGTTGCCTACTGGAATATTTCTCCAAACAGGAGGACATTCTTGAGGTTGACATGGAGAAGCAGTGGTCTACAGTTTGTGCACTGATTTTTGTATTTGGTGCATTTGCACACTTTAACACAGTGCTGTATGCAGAGGCTGATGGCATATTAATAGGTGAGTCCTCTCTTTACTCAGCTGTGTTTAATGTATTGTCTGTCAGTCCATTGTTTCCTTCTGAAAAAGTGCATGTTTGTCTATTTTACATAACAACCAAGTAGGCAACCGGACACCTAGAGTCATGTTATCCCAGTTACCACAGCTGATCTTTATCCTTTTCTGCCTCACTGCCTCTTTCTCTCAGTGATTCTTCCAAAACCAGGCCACTGCCCCCGTCGCCTTAATGTTGTCCCATCACATAAAGGGTGTGTGTGTGATGAAGACTGTCCAGCAGACCACAAATGCTGTGTCTTTGACTGTGGAGCTGTCTGTGTCCCTCCCGCTTTCAGTACGAGCCACACTGTTTAACTTTGTCTCAAGTGTGCAGCTGTTAAGTCCTCTCAGAGAATGAAGTGACGCGTAAAGAGTCTATTAAAAGGCAACAAAAGAGTCACTTCCAGTCAAAAGCTCATATTTTTTTCCAGAACTGTCTGTTCTGGGACTCTTTGCTCATATTGATTTGTCTTCACCTTCAGCAAAGCCAGGAGTGTGTCCTCGCAGGCGCTGGGGCTCAGGGCTGTGTGCCGAGTTCTGCTCTAATGACAGCGACTGCCCCAATGATGAGAAGTGCTGCCATAATGGATGTGGACATCAATGCATTGCACCGTACACAGGTGAGATATATATATTTACAAAAAAGATATAATCCCCCAGACACTCCTTAGAGTATTTTGCAGCCGATATATTTTTGTCCTCAGTGAAGCCAGGTCGCTGCGTTCTGCCCCAGGCCACCCCAATGTGTGCCGAGTACTGCTACCACGACGGTCAGTGTCCAGGAGAGCAAAAGTGCTGCAGGACGACCTGCGGTCACGCCTGCAGTGAACCCTGCTGATCCAACAATCAGCAACCGGGCTGCACCATACTTGTTGTACGAGAAGTACTAGCGTATATTTGTTGGCTATTTTTTAAAAATTTTTTTGCCATGTGAGAATGTGGAGAATTTTTGTGGGAGTTTTTTTCTTTTTTGTATCTCTACCAATAAAAATATTCCATATCCTGTACTATAAATGTAATACAATGCTGGTTTTTATGTTTTGAATTCCACAGATGTTTTTACGGGCTTCTATGCAAGAGTCTGGCTGTGAAAACTAAATGATGAAATACAGCAAGAATGGAAAGTGTTCCCAGGCAGAAAAGACTGCTCCCTCAAATTGTGCTTTTATACAAAAAAATAAACAGCCAAAGTAATTTACAAGGTGGAACCAGATGTGCTCTTGTTCAACTGCAAACACATGCGCCAAATGAATCCAACATTGTGATAAAACATTTATCTGGGATGTGTCCTCTTGGCTGTGTTTTGGAGAGAACACGCAGTTCTCAGCCGACCAGATATGAACATCACTTATGTGGAATGTTACTTTTTTTTTTTCTCCCCCCTTTGTTTTTGTTCCACGCCGTTGGCAAACGTGCAGGGGTGAGAATCGCTGACCGGCCAAACACAGAGATGTCTGTGTTTGTTCTCTCGGAGTCTGCCAGACGTGGGGCCAAGTTTGTTGACACAAAAAAAAAAAAAAAAAAACGTGGGAGCTCAGCGGGAAGTAATAAAGCTCCGGGCTCGGCCGTAACTCAGAACACTGTTTCTCTATTTCACCGCGGGTCATCGGAGTGAAAGACGTTTATTGGAAAGGTAATAATATTCAAGTTCTGTCACAATGCGCGGGTTCAAAGTTTCACATGCTGCTCGAAACAAAATCAAACAGCGTGGACTTCCAAGGCAGACAAGCATGACACATGTTAGGTTTTCATTACAGGGTCCTAAACATGTTGAAACAGCATCAAACTGAGGTGTAAAGGAATTAAAAGTCAACGAGCCGATGGCAATTCATTATGGAGACGTTTAACATTCAAGCAAAATAGTGCAAAATAAATGATCAGTATGTTTTTCTAAAACACATACTTTCAAACACGCAACGTGTTTGCTGAAGGATGAGTCCAGGCTTGAAAAAAACTTGGATTTTGCCCTTTTTCTTTTCTATTTTTGCAGGAATTTGCTCCTTTCTCACATCTTAAAACTAGGACACAATGCATCAGGTAATAAATATGCATCACTAATAAATGGACATGAAATCACTCTGGATTAATTGTGCGTGAATGCCTTAGCTGAGGCATCCTGACCAAGTCATTTTGACCTAAAATGTCATTTTATGTTATCTTACCTCACAGGGAGATGGCAAACAATAGGTCAGGAACACAGCACGATACCAAAAGCAATTATCTTTTCCTACACAAGCTCAGAGGCTTCATACTGCAGTGCAAGACCAAATCTTTCCCAGAATAAGGCTCTCATTTGAGCAGTCTCCTCAGTGAGAGGACACAGTATAGCTGTAATATTACAGTTCCCACAAAACTAAAACAATCAGCCCAGAACGCTGATGCAGTTCACATCGCAGCACACTGGGCAGATTTGGTTCCTTTTACTTGTCAAACAACAGCAAAACTTTCCACCCAGGAAGACACGTGTCGACATTTTTCTGTCTTTATCCCGAAGGAAATGATCATCAATATGTAAACATAAAAAAAGTCCTCTTCCATTTGTTCTTAAAACATTCGTACCAGTGTTTGACTCAGTTTTTTTTTCCCTGGATGTTACACGTTTTCTAGTGGTTTCGTCAAAAGGAAAACTTCCTTTCTAAAAGAAGAAGCCACCGGGAATTCTTGCCAAGCCTCAGAGCGGCGGCACACCCCTCATTTTGCGGATGACGTTGGCTATCCGCTTGGCCAGTCCTGGGTTGGGCTCTTCTATCTGGAAGCTCCTGGTCAGTAGATTGTAGAGGGAGCCGTAGCCCACGGCCACGACGGTGCAGGTCAGGCAGATGACGTTATAAGGCATGCTGAAGTCTGGAGTGGGCAGGTTGACGAGGAGAGGTTCGGTGTAGACGCGCACGAAGTAGCTGGACTCCTCTTTACAAGGAAAACTGGAAGGAGGTGAGGAAACGTGGTTATTATGCTGGAATGGCATTTTCCTTAGGAGAAAGAAACGACTCTGAAATACTCACAAGCTGCCAAAAAGTGGTCGTGTCTGAGTGCTGTTTGTATCCATGGCGACAGTGCTGGGCACCAGAGAACTGATAACTGAAGACCTAAAAGTTGCAGAAACAAATTTAGGTCATTTTAAAACATGAAAAATAAATAGTTAATAGTATTTATTTAGAATCTTAACAATTAATACCCTGGAGGCCTTATAATGAAATCCCAGGCTGAATAATAAATGCAAAAGCTCCAAAACAATACCGTGTGCTCATTTGCCACTCAAAATCATACACCTACCACTTGGCACGAAAAAACAACACAATCGTGCATACCCGACGTAGAAGCCGTGGTTGGGATCAGGCGTGTATTCTGTCCATTTGAGCAGAGCCCTCTCAAACTGAACCGTAACTTCAGTCACAGAGTTGGGAGGAAGCTGCACCATCATCTCCAGCAGGTGGGGCCTCACACGGTCTTTAGACGGCTGGTAGTGGATGTAACCTGGAAGAGGAAGTAGAACCATGTTTATACCAAGTTTATACACATCCTATTAGTGATAATGTTAAAAAAAAAAGTAAGTTTGAGCATAAGCCAGGCAACTAGATATGAAGATCAATATGTTTTCCACTACAGCCTAACAGACAACATGACTCATGTTCTCCTCCTTGAGGCGAAAAGAAGCATCTGCACTGAAAAACATGAACCACTGAGTCCTGTGGAGACAATGGGACTGGACTGTTCCCTGCATGACTAACTCAAGCAGGAAAAATGATTCTACCTTCCTGCGTTTACAAAATATTTCTACAGCATGAAATGTCATAATCAAGAAACTCACGATACTAGATACATTAGCAAACACAACCTGCTTGTCTCAACTTCAAAGACAGTTCAAATTTTAAAAAGGAGAAATGTAAAAAATAACTGCGTTACCTACCATGAAATAGTTGACGCTTACATCGTCAAAACGTTGGTTCAAAAAACAGACGTGCATCGGTTTGTTTCAGCAATGCAAACAAATCCGGAGTGAGATACTTGAAATTACTACCGTTGATAGTTTTAACAACACGTGTGAGGAGTTGGAGTTATTTTGTGTATAAGTTCAGCATCAAACCAAAATAAACAAGACAGAATTTCACTCCGGTTACACAGAAATGGCCTCTTACAGGAAGACATACGAACAAAATCCCTGTTATTTTGCTTCTGTTTATCTCTTAGCTCATCTCTTAGCTAAAGGGACTTTTTGCGTGTGGTTGAGAGACGTATTTCTGAGATAAGAAAGAAATATCTCCCTTTTCGGTCCACGGTGTGCTTAACCAAAACCAGGAAATTTGAGGAAAAAATTAAGAAACAAGTAAAATAAAGTAAACGTAACAATATGTGGATGATTTTATATTTTAGAGTAGACCTAGTTGTAGTTGTATAAAAACTCTGGATGATACTGCGCGTGTTCGGCTCCTGAAAATAGCCTGTAAACGCCACTCTCTGGTTGGTGTGCTCTCTGTGTCACTCACTGGGGCTGTTGTCCTTTCCCTTGCTGGTGACGGTCAGCGTGTGGATGTAGAGCCGGAGGTACCACGGCACCGAGTCGAGCAGCAGCACGGGGAAAGACCTGTAGGGGTGGTAGTTGTACATGAGCGTGTGGATCTCTCCGGTCTGCAGCCCGTATCCAGCCACGTAACGCTCGGCGTGGAGCAACGGGCGCAGCATGGCACCTGCAGGCAGGAAGGGAGAGGAACGATTATGATTAAAATCTTGTAGAATGAGATACAGCTGTTCATCAACAGAACGTCAGACTGGTTGTTAAAACATTATTCTCAACAGATTAGATGTCAGTAAATGCTTTAAAATGCTGCTTAACCTGTCTCCCAATAAAGAGAGCAGGTTTCAGGGCAACAGGCTCTACATCTACATCTTACTGGTTATTAAACGTAGAGCTAGTGATTCTAACTGAATGCACTCTGAGTCAAACTCCAGCCTAGAAGCCAGCCTGATCTCCCTTACCCACAAAATCTTTGTGGCAGAAACCTGGTCTTGATTCGCTCTGTTGGGAATTTGCTCATTTGTGCGACAGCAAGGTCTGTATCTGGTGTGCCGGTTGTTAATGTCGTTGCCATGGTAATGTGCAATCTCTGAATTTGGGAGGCTGAGTTTCTTAAGGAGAACTGAAAGGGAGAGGTCTGTGTGTTTTTTTTTTAGCTTGTTTTTCAGCAGAACCACTAGCTCCACCTTCAATCTTATTATTGCATAGACAGCGAGAACACACAATTGTTCAAACTGACAAAGGGAGATATAACAACCAATTCTTCTTGATGCATTACATTCATGTCCCGCCTTTTCACACAAATCTGAGTCATTATCTCGCTCTTCCCACTCACCTTCAGTGGTTTTCCAGCGGATCAGCAGGTTGAGGGAGCGTGTAGCGCCAAAGGTGGCTTGCTGGGTCAGATCGTACACGGAGAAGGTCCGTCTGTCCCCCAGCACCACTGCCTGGCTCAGCAGAGGAGTGGCTGGGGTGAGCTCAAACTGCTCCCCCTGCGAAAACAAGACACTGTTATTTGTTATTTGTTTCAGATCAAATATCCGACACACTGCGCATGAGGCAGGCAAACAAACCTCAGGGTTGTCTGTGATGTCGATGTATATTTTACTGGAGGAGGCCAGCGGGCACGCTTCCGTCAGAGTCCGAGAGAACATCTTGAACAAAGACCACTCTGAAGGAACAACAAAGATCAGTGATTCAGCTGGGGGGGTGGGGGGTGGGGGGTCATCTTAAGTCAAATGAGGGTGCTTTCGCCCACCTCGTTTACTCTGCCCAGAGGTGTGTAGGTCAAAGACTACATTCAGCGTCTGCCTCAGCTCCCAGGACGTGCTTTTACACTCTGGGTCCTGACACACCGGTCTGATGTGCACTGCCTGGGAATGAAAACTGCTGTGGAAGAGTTTCTCTGACTTCATCAGGACAGCGAGACCGGCCTGCAAGGGCAACACATAGGGATAAAGATTTAAAAAAAAAAAAAGAAACCGAGTTGTCTGCAGAAACACATGAAAAGAAGCCAGATGGTAATAAGGAGACACACAAAGACATTCACCTTGGATCCACACGGCAGGAGTTTCTTCCACGGTGTCAAATTCTCGGTGCAAACTATTTCTCGTGGGAGGGTGGCGTAGCGGAGGAAACGATGGTCTGTCACTTCAAGTTCAACACAAAAGCAAAAATTAGTCCGTGTGTTTTACAGTGAATTATCAACAACAAGCTTGGGAGACACCTACAGACTCCCTCCAGAACAAAAACAAAAGTAAACACAAATTTAAGTTTTAAATAATTGTATGCATTGAAGCAACTTGGTAATTTAATATCTACTGATCTTGTTTGAAAAAGTATTTGCGACTTAAGTTACTAAACCCCCACAAAACTGCATTGGTGTCCCAGGTCTGATCACTAACAACCTGTGAATGAAATCACCTCTTAAATCGCCTATTTTCAAGAGTATGTATAGCATTATCAGATAAAAGTTAAAGTTTTAAACGAGATCTGCATTCTTAGATATCAATTAAAAATATGTTGTTATGAGAGAATGTTTGAATAAAACTTTGAAAGTTTAATGATAGAAGTAAGTGATGGCTCTTATTTAGTGGTTAACTAAAGGACTGACTAACTACTCGGATAATAATCAACTGATTAATCAAAATAATAATAATTAAAAGATCAGTCAGTTGACAAAATAATTGTTTGCAACGGCCCTAATTAAATCAGTTTAATTAGGGGTTACGAAGCTTTTTCTAACGCTGCTCTTACTCTGTTTGCTCCAAAATGAATAAAATGAAAGTTTCATGGTAGCCTAGTCGAAGCCTGAACCTTCAGGTCCCCTGAGATGCTGTGGCGGGACCTGAAAAGACCAGCTCATGCTCACAGACCCTCCTGGGAGCCAATTACTTTTTCACATTGGCAATTTAAAGGTTTTGGTGACCTATTTGCTTCAATATATACAGTTATTATTAAAACTTCAACTCAGTTTGCCGCTTGTATCTTGACTGTACCGTGGTGGTTCAAGCTTGAAACAGAATCTCTCAGTCGGTGTAGCACAAGGAGGCGTGCGTGCTTGAACGATATTAAAGCTCAGTATACCTTAATACCCTGACGGTACTAAAGCCTAATGTACAATCACCTGCATGCTAAAACAACTTAAGGTGTTTGATCATACCATTAGTTTTTACACAGGTTCATCACTAGAGCGCATCATGAAAATGTAGTAGAGGAAAGAAGCCGTACTGTACCGTTGCCTATTCCCAGGGGTTTGAAGGAGGCGCTGGGCTGAACAGTGTTGGTGGAGTCAATGAAGTTCAGTGAAGCACAGAAGATGCCTGACAGAACGTTGGTCAGCTCCTTCCAAGTGGCATCCACACTGCAAATGGCAGAATATAAAAATAATGAAATGTAATAATGAACATTTTATTTATCTTTATTTTTTACTTGAGGTTCTCAGGAGTGTTTTTTATGTGCAACTAAGCTACTGCGACCAAGCAATTACCCTTGCGGATCAATAAAGTCTAAAATATTAAGACGACAGCGGCAACATAAAGCACCAGGAGTTTACAAGTGTGTACTGTACGCTCTTTACGTTTTACAAACTGTATAAAACATAAAGTAAACTGTGTCCATGTCCAATTATATGTATGGATTTATCACAGGCATGTTGCTAAAACAATGCATTTTCCTATGTATGTTGATGCAAAATGGTTAGTCTAGCTTTAATCTGAATGTATGACCAACATGAGACTCACATGAACACCAGTTTAAAAAGTAAAAACTTTCTGCTGTCCGTCGAGCATTGGGTAGAAAATATAAATTAACATCTGTCCAGTGCTTCTGTGGTAAATATTTTTCTCTATTAATCTACAAATCTATTGCATTTAGAATTAGGTCTATGCATATTATTTGGACACTGACACGATTTTTGTCATTTGTTTCATAAAATATTTTTATATATGTGTATTTCAATTGCATCACGATTTTATTTAAAATCTATATGCAGCAGTAACAAAACTATCATGGACCCGGCTGCATTTCACCTCTGCGGCTCTGCAGCCACCAGAGGGCTGCACTTACTCAGTCACAGAGTCCTGGAACCAAACCCAGAGCTCAGCCCCGGGAGGGGACGGGAGGAAGGGCTGGCCCCACTGCATGGTCCTCCAGTAGCCCTGTGTGAAGGAGATGTGCAGCTCCCGCACGGAGAACTTGGAAATGACCTGGCCCAGGGACTTGGGAAACAGCCGGTAGTGGGACACTTAAAAAATAAATAAATAAATAAGTGGGACATAACACAGATTAGGATTAAAACAACATCATTATTATCTGTCTGGACAACAAAAGAGCAGGTGGGATTGATGGGATGTGCATCAAGCCTGTTTAATATCATTGTTGTATATCAGATAAGTGTGAGTAATGTGAAGCTACAAGACAAACCTGAATGGTGGATCAGTACCAGTCACTTTCACTTTTAATATTCATTCATTCATCTTCTGTAACCGCTTGTCTATGCCAGCTGTCCACTTTTATTATATTTTACTTATTTAATACAAGAATAAAAAGGGGTGGGACTAATTTAAACAGGAAGATGACAAAAACTACAGCTAAAAACATGCTATGTAATGTTTATAGTACTTGATGCTACTAGTAGCTTAAGCCTAGTAGCTACTAGTGGCTTAAGCCATTAAATAAACCTGGACAGCCGGTTACTGTCGTAATTGTAGATTTATTTATTTCTAAAAACCCAAAACACATATGCAAATTCAACATTATTTCTGACTTTATAGCATGTTTACTCAATGCTAACAGTTAGCCTACCTTTATTTCCTTTCATGAAATCTGTTTCCCATAAGGTGCGGAACTGGAAGCTGGCATAAATATCTCCAGAGTGCAGGGGTCTGATGACCAGCTCCTCCTGGAAATCGTCTTTAGGCGGTGGTACTGCTGAGAAGACCTCGGTTTCGGGGCTAGAAGCGTCCCGTGTGTGGGCTGCAGCATCACCCGGAGTCGCTCCTTCAACCTCGGTAGCTTCCCACCGCCTCTCCTCCTCCACCACCGCGGGCTTCTCGGCCGTTTGTTCCGCTGCTTGTGGATTATCCACCACGCCGGCATGGTGGTCATTAGTTACCGTCGTTTCGTGGCTGTCCGCGACGATAAACGCGGACAAACTCAGAAGAACGAACAGCCCAGCCGAGTGGGAGCTGCACCTGTTAGCAGCCATTTCTCTTCCTGTAGCGGCGGTTCACTTCCGCATTGAGGCGTCACGCGTGGAACCAGCCAATGGGCGGCTACCATATGGAGTCCTGTGGCACTGACGTGAAGCTGCTGCTTTGTTTTGAGAAAAATATTTTTATTTTTACATTTTTACCGTTAAATACTAATACGGAATGAGCCTTTGCTTGTATTCTTATTAGTAAAAATAATACAATTTTAATACATGCATAAATCGTCAGTTTAATGATACAGTACATTTACTGTACGTAATTTTTTATTATTATTATTATTTTTTATTTTTTTAAAATTTGGGATAATTACGAGTCCATCCCGATTCCATATATTATTTTTTATTCATTTATTCCTCTAAATAAAATAGTATATTATGTATATAATAAGGGCAATTGTGCATCAGCACCTCTCGTATTTTCATTGCAATTAACAGACCGCAGGATATATCATGTAAATTAATTTATCTTATTAAAATGCTCCCCCGAATTAATCTGACATTTTATAGCGTTACTCACGCCGAATGCATCCATAATATATAGCTTTATCTAACCGTAGGAAGGCGTTAAATTATTATTTTTGTATTTTTATTATTGGTATTGGTGTGTTGCCCCAAATTAGAAAATAACCGACATTTAAAAAAAATAAAAATAAATGTCGGATACCAGTGTGTGCAGCATGGTATATGGTGTGTTGATATTTGGCCGTGTTGCTGGACAGGGATGGGCATCAACCCGCTGGCATCATCGGGGGCACATCTCCCCTCCCACATCCACACATCACCGCGCACACAGCCCAGACGCACACACACACACACACCACACACCACACACACACACACACAAATACACACACGGAATTTCAGCTCAGCCATGGCTCCCTGGTAGATGCTCAAAGCGGCTGTTGTCAGAGCGAATTAAATCTACACTCGCTCGCTGCTTTCCTCCTGACCTTGCCTGCCTCCGGTTGGGTTTTCAATATTTTATTCAGGATTCCTGCGCTGTCTCCCCATGGCTACATCGGATGGACTAGACGGCTGTCTGCAACGAGGCAGATCTCAAAGTGACCCGAATATACTCACCGAACCGGGCATCGATTTGGCGCACGGCACAGGTAAGACGGACGTGTCGCTATCTCTTTACATTTGCAAGCATTATAAACATGTGATTTTTTTTTTTTGTTGTGTTTTTTTTTTTTTTTTGAATGTTGCCTCTTCTTTGGCGATGCAAACCTCCTCGCTTGCCCAGTGGGATGTCAGAGCACCAAGGGATAATTAGCGCATATGCTTCCAACATGGGATGCAGCTAGAATATTGACTGTAGCGCCGAATCGAGGGGCTGCAAATTGAAAATGAATGTGCCATATCACCGTCTGCGAATGGCTGCGTCCCCCTCCAAATTTCTCATAAAGACGCCTGTAGCCATTTGGGGCTGATGTGCACGCAAGTAGTATTTCAGAAAAGAAAAGAAAGAAAAAAAAAACGCGTCTGTTATCACGTTTAACGTGTGCAACTTCCACTGTTATCCACCGCCTTGTGCCTCCTGGGTTCAGGACGCACATTTAACATCACAAGATCGGCATGCATGTGTGGCCCGTGATGCCAGGCTCAACGCGTTTGTTGTCTAATCTGAGGCACCGCTACGTCCCCGCTGTTAATGACTCACATGGGTTTATGTTTTGATATGTTGCATTTTTTTTAATTTTTTTATTTTAACATCTTATTCTGCATGCCTATGGGCTGCACTGACATCCCCACCCCCCTTCCCCTCTTCCCATTTCCCCCCCATGCTGAACTGATCACTGTTGTGATCAATGACCAGGCATCCACGTGATCTAGGCTATAGGATGGAAAAACCTCCCAGTTCAGCACAGCCTTGACTCACCAGCTCATATATTGCACCTGCAGGTGTGTCCGTCCAGTGTGGAGCCCCTGTTTGTTTCTCTTTTTTGCATATGAATAGGATAATGAATTGATCTTCTATTAATAACAGAACACCAGGGAGCTGTCCTGTCCTGCACCTCTCTTGCAAAAAAACGTGCTTCTAGTTGATGATCTTGCTGCACCACTATACCTTCACTGAAAATACATAGCTTGATTATTATTATAATTTTTTTTTTTTTACATAAGTGAGTCTATTTATGGTCATATTGTGTGGGCTTGGAAAGAGTCATTGCTCACTCCCACACATGGTGAGTTTTACGCACATGAAGAATGCTTGACTTGAATGATTCAGAAAAAGAAAAAAGAAAAAAAAAACAAAAACGCACTGTCGTTCACCTTTCAACTCTTCACTAATGAGGCCCGTTTCATCGCATCTCCCAGATCACACCTGTCGGCCCTCATCAACAGGCCCTGGCACATTTTAATGGACCCTCGCTGAATCCGCACCCTCCCAAGGATGATTTAATTCACACGTAGGTGAATGTGGTGATGTCACACTGGGCCTCCGACACACCTGAATAAACAACGCAGCGGTCCGGCGGTTCGGCGCGGGCTAGTGATGAGAGCTAAAGCTATCGAGGAGCATGGCCTGGAAACATGCACGGCTGCGTTACTGTATAAGGCGTGACCGCGCTATACAAATGAAACACTGACGGCAAGGACAGTGTCAGTGTCTGGTGACCTAAAGTACACAACGTCGCCAGCCCCTCCTCTTTCTGTGCGGATCATCACTGCACTAATGTCTGGGGCACCAGTCTTTGCCAAAGTAATCCTTTGGCAAAGACTGCCTTTTTTTCTCCAGTACAGTGGGCAGCTGCAGAGGCTGACAGTGTATTCATCCACTTATTACTCAACACTAGGGAGAAGAGTCAATAGAGACAACCGCTACAGCGGACCATCTCAGAGAATCCGAGCCATGTTTTCTCTTGAATTAAGTGCAGTAATCATCTAACTTCAGCCTCAGTCTCTCAGAGAAAAATAAGTCATTGTGGCTCTCTGTTCAAGTCTCCCAACAATCCAGTCCTTCAGATGAATTCTCTCATTCTGGGAGTTCAGCTGAATGGAGACATCAGGCTCACGGCGACATTTCAAAGTTAGTTAAGAACATAAGTCTGATAATAGAGGCCCGCAGTAAAAAGACTTATTTAGTCAGCAGTCTGTTCTGACAATGCTCCCTTATATTCCCCCGCAAATAAAACGTCGCTTTCGCTCAAATTTCCACTTACTCATCGCCGAGTGTCGACCGAGGTAATGGTGTGGAGAGGACACCTTGAAGCCTCGCGGACGGGGAGCTTGTCCGGACACGCTTGGCCCCGTGGCTTCGTTCCACCAAGTAACTCCTCCGTCCTACAGAAGGATGTACGCCGCTAAAAAAGCACGGGGGAAGAGTAGTTAGGAAGTCTGGAAAGGGTTAGATGAGGAATACACAAATGCTGTGCAAATACAGCTGCAGCTAAAGAGCGTAACATTTAAATGGTTTACGTTTTAGTACGAAACATCGTAAAGAAATACACATCACGGTTTACCAGATTCAAGTGGATGCTTGCTTGATCTGACCAACAGTCTGAAACAGTAGAAAGCACTTTGAGAAGTCAAAAATAGTTATTCTGATCAGATATTTCTCCAAAATTTGTTAACCATACCTAGATGCACATGTCCAACTACTCATTTGGCCTCTTGGGTGTTCAGACAGCAAAGTAAATGAAAGAACAGTGTCTCCAGAGACGTCTTCATCGTGGCGGTTCCTTCTCTCACATGGCGTCTTAAACCTGTGAACATTTGGACCCAATTAGCCGAGTTATAAGACAGCGTCTAACCACTAGCACCCACCAGTCAGGGTTTTTTTTTTTTTTTTTTTTTCCTTCCTCTGCCGGTCATACTGATACCGGGATAATCCTCTCAGATCTGACATCAGAAGGATCTCCGAGGATTGCAGGTATAAGTGGAGCCCCCCCCTCTAATGAACAAGGAGATAAATCAGACCCCGCGAAAGCTGATATGGAGCCGTGACGATGACTCACCCCAAAACAGAGCGGCGTCTTGTACATAATTCCTCTATTATACCGCGGCCTTGATGAGTAAATACGGGCAATTCTGAGTCAGCGGGCCTTATATAAGGCGCTCCCCATTTAACAAGGGTTTGTTTAAAATGAAGACGCAACAATGTATACAGAACAGTATCAGCGCCACAGCAATCCTTTGCATAGCAATTCTTAAAGACTCAGTTTTGGATTTGAATGAGACGCTGCAGATTGAAGCCAGCTACATATTCTTTAATACAAAGCTGCACTTCATTCATAAATGTTTGCACCAGTCCAGCTAAGAGCGAACTGTTTTGACTGATCTACTGGGCTTCTATCAATCAGTCTCATATCTATCAATCTGTCCATCTGTCCGACTAAAAACATGTGGAAACAGCTTGCGTTGCTCTGTCCAAAGGTATCAATATCCATCCAGCACATCAGAAGCTCCTTTATTAAAACACTGCACCTCATCTGTACAAAAGCTACTGACGAGCAAAGATGACAGTCGCAGTCGTACAGTTTATGTGCCGAGCTACTTCTTGGCCTTCCCCATGTTTAGAGAATCTGTGCTGAGCAAACGTAACCAGTTGCTGGGAGTAGCTTCATATTTACCACACAGACATGAGGGTGGTGTCAGTTCTCCCTTTTAGGTCTCGGCCTAGAAACGTAATTACATGTGTTTGATTAAATGTGTAAAATGGCACATTTTCCCCCTGATTTGTTATTTTGCGGTTAAAATATAACTTTATTTTTTTTTCTGAATGGTTTTCAACATCATCAGGAGTCTAGAGAACGGGTGTGAAGTTGCTGATCGCATGTGTTGAGGCGATAAAACAACAGAGAGTGCAAGCGTGACTGGGAAGCGAGACTGTTCTCGGTGTAAGACTGCGAAAAAGAGACCAGAAAGTAATCATTCATTATGTTTCAGCCATGTAAATGACAGCTCGGCATGGCACCGGGCTGTCTGTGTCGTGGCCAGGTCAACAGAGCTACAAAAACACACGACGACACATTAGAATAAAGTAAATTGAGGAATTCAAAAGCAAATCACAATAACTTTTAGGGCTTAAAGGGGAACTACCGTTTTTTAACAACCTGGACCTTATTTATGGCATAAAATACATCGTTTACTCACCCATATAACTTTGGTGTCATTTGGACGATATTTAGATCCATGTATATCCTCTAAATAACGCATTATCTGCCACGAAACTCGTTATTTAGAGGCTGCGTTTCGGTGCCCCATTCACTCCCACTATATGGATATACGCGGATCTAAATAATGTCCGAATGACTCCAAATTACACCAAAGTTATATGGGTGAGTAAACGATCTTATTTTATGCCAGAAATAAGGCCCAGGTTGTAAAAAACGTTAGTTCCCCTTTAAGGAGAAAATTTTGAAATTAAACGAAATATTAAATCTAGTTCATAGACAAAACAATGAACCTATTTTTCTAGAAAATATGCTAACAGATTGACAGACGCCAACAGGTTCATAGTATCCGAAAGGACAATGAGAATCCACAGTTCTGCACATAGATTTGGTCTCTTTATATCCTTTCTTTAAGTCCTTACTTCCCGTTTTCAGTAGCGTAGCTATAACTCACGCTAGAGTCACGACTCATTCGTCACATTCAACCTTAAGGGACTACTGTGAGTCAGTAAAGGCCACCTGTTAGTAGCAGCCATTGGCTATTCATCCTCTCCTCCATGATGCATAAAGGTCTCCACGGAGGCACAAGAATTATATATGTTTCAAGAGTCTGGCGTTGCTTAATAAAAAATACATATAAAACGAGAACACATCCCACGAAATGGAGAGTATCCAGAGCAGTCGTGATTGTCAGACTTTATGTATCATGTCCATTGTGAATGTGATGAGCACCTTACTCTGCTTGTGGGCCCTGGCGTGGACTTAACCGATTTTTTATGCATCCACCACGAGTCGCCTTGAAACGCGTTAGTTAAAAGCCGACGCAAAGTGGCAAGCGGAGTGAGCTCAGAGAAAAGGTCAAGCATCATTTATTAAACAAACAAGGCCACTCTATATAAAGAATCTCAAGACTTCTGTCCTCCACATTCATGTAGTCAGAAATATTGAAAAAGGGAAGAGTTGTGAATGAGTACGGAGGGCACAGAGGCAGAGACCGGCAGTGGATGGAGCACATAGAAACTGAGTAATATATGAAGAACAGGTGGGAAAAGAGGTGGCAAAAATGAACGTAAATGACCAGATACTGCCAGAAAGAGAGTAATATGGCGAAATAAGACAATGGATATGTGTTATTTTTGGGTGAATCTTAATTGATCCCACATGGATCTGATGGTAGATGTATGGAGGAGTCCCACCAGACTGGGGGTACAGTAAAGATTAAAGGTGGGAATGTCGACGCCTGGAGCTGTTTTGTTACAGTAGTAAAACAGTGCAGCCACCTGTTGAAAGACAGCTTTGCCCAGGAGATATGTCTTAGAAAAGTCTTCCCAGACCGGTGCATTAAATCCCACAGAGCACCTACCATGGAATACCAGGGAGGAAACTTCCACCGCAGCTATTAAAAAAACTGGGTTATTTAAGCGCAGACACAGTTTAGTGTCTGCACAATGCAGATTCAGTCATTTAATACCTCACTGTTCTTTGCGAAATTGAATAAAAACCATGTTGTATCACAGCAACATTTGCCAAATTGTGGGATAAACCTGAACAAAAGAGCCAAAAATCACATGTGCTTGTGACGTGTGCAAAATGTATTTACGTTACTGACTGACTGATTTGATGGATCGTGTGCTACGGCCTTCACACCGATGATATCCCAACTTTAGTTCTTAGAGAATCAGCTGCAACAAGCATTGCTGCAGTTTTCAGAGTTGGTTTCGCTTTCACTTACCTTTGTGGAAACCTTATATCTCAGGCGGATGGCTGCTAATAGGGGCTTGTGGTTAGGGCTGCAACTGACACTTACTGTAATATATTTTTTTTCTGCATTTTAGAAGAAGGTTGCCCAGTTGTTCCCATCCATTCATCAGTTTTCTAGGGGTTAGGTGCCATGCTCAGAGGTACTTTAGTCCCTCCACCCACATTGATTTTCTTTCTGTCAGTCCAGCAGTTTGAACAAGCGACCCCAGTGATCCCAAGCCTGTGTGGTGGACATTTCTGTTGGAAACTAAGATATCAGAACGCTTTCTGCACATTTAATTCGACACCTGCAGCACTGAGAAAAGCAAATGAGCAAAGAATACACAGTGTAGATCTGTTTTATACCTCTACTGTCACGTTGTTCACTCCTATTAGCTCTCTGTCTGGGTCCCAGACACAGGCCCTGAAAGAACACAAGAACGCTACAGAACATGCACAGATCAGCCACAACATTATGACCACTGACAGGATAACTAACAATACCATATTCTGCTGGGAAACTGTTGGATTCATGTGAATGTTACTTAGATATGGACCACTCGCCTAGTCCAGACCAGGCACCCCCACCCTAGGTGTCATAGCAATAACCCTAACCTTAACCTGGCCTGCAAATTCACTAGATCTCAAACAAATCAAGTGTCTGTGGGATGATCCACAGAGGCCCCTCCCCTCAACCCATAGGACCCAAAGGCCCCCCACTAACAACATTCTGTTACCAGACACCACAGGACGCCCTCAGAAGACCCATGTCCATTCTCTGATGAGTCACAACTGTTTTGGAGTTACAAGGGAGACCTACACAATATTAGGTCATAATGTTATGCCTGATCGGTGTATGACCTCAGTAGACTTATAGTTTAAAGCAGCGTCTAAACCATATATATTGACCCTTGTTTGACTATTCCAAGTCATGTAGATGTTTCTGTGAACGTCACTACTGTACGTTCCATCATTGTTCGCTGGTTAACTGTTTGCTGATCATCTAATTATTTAATTAATGAATCCTGTCAGCTCTGCACATGGTATTAATCATCATATCACCCAGCGCTACCTCTTAATCAGCCTTGATGTGTGTTGTCAATGTGTCTAGCCAGTTCTAAATATTGTGTTGATGGCGGCACATAAAAAGTCTAAGCAAATTAGAGCGCAGACAAACATGGTGTTAGTCTTTTCGTTCCCTTCTCCTCCCTGTCTGCAACAGAACTTGATCTCGTACTGGCTGAGGCGAACGGCGGTAATCTGCATCTGGATGCCTTCGCCGTCTTTTAGTAGCCCGTAAAAAAAAAAAAAAATGGAGCAAGTCCGGCATCACGACTGGCTACGTCGCTTGACAGCGCTTGAGCCATGTGTTGCCGCATCTGTCGCTCGCATGCCCACATCTGTGCGTCTGTGTTTTTCTGGCATGTGCGTCCATGTGTGCATCCATTTGCAAAAGAACTGGTTTGTGCAGACTTATGAAATAACAAAATATATATATATATATATGTTCCAGTCTGAGCTATGAATGAGCTAGAATGAGGCAGACAGTTGAACAGACAGCCCTTGGAGAACAAAAAAAAAACAAAAAACAGAGCACCTGTCAGAGACCTCGGTGCAATGGCAGCATGTAATGGAGCTATTTAGCCTCCAAAGGCTGAGGTTAAATGGAGTTCACTGAAGTTGCATGCACTATGCTGTGAAGGGTAAGGAGCTAAGAGAGGGAACTCCTCTGGGCATCCTGTCTGTGAAACAGTGGAGACACTTTTTTTTTTTTTTTTTTTTTTTTGCAGGAAAGGCAGAAGAAAGGAAGCCAGAGAGGAGGATAGAGAAAAAAAAAAAAAAAGGGGGACAGGAGAGTGAATTAGTGAGGCAGAGAGGAGATGGAGGAGAGGGAAACAGAGCGAGGAGAGGAAGAGCAGCTTTTATTGAAAGAAAGCCAAGATGTTATCCTAATTGAAGCTGGCCACAGTGAGATGATGGATAGCCTATAGGAGACCACTAACAAAGAGGCAGTGGAGCCTCCGCAAGAGCTCCAGTAACTGGCCACTTGTCCGTGGATCCTATGCCGACCTTAAGTTGATAATTAAACCGAGACTACTGGTCTGTCTGACCTTTAGCTTTCCTTTACATCGCTAATTTGATTGCCGCTCATGCCAGCAAACATGAGAACGAAACCTGCTGGGGATGATTCAACCTTCATGGAAGACATTTGATTGGATTTCAGTTCAGTTCAGTGAGCGTGAGCTGGTCTACAAACTCTTCTGTAAGACTTTACATTCCTTTGGCAGAACATTAAACCAGTTGGACGGCTGACAGTGAGAAACCACAAACAACTGTTGTGTTAACTCGAGGGCTGCAGTTAGCAGTGATTGTCAATATTGATTAACCTCTATTTTCTGATTGATTGGTTAATGGTTTCATTCATAAAATATGCAACGCTCTCTCACGGCAGTCGAAACAGCGTCCGGTGCTCGTAAAACGTTCGCGGGCATTTGAAGACAATGTACGACTTGTCCCCATTTCAAGAGACTGTGGTTTAATTCTCGCGTTCTCATTCTACTATTTCACGTTTCTGGATTCGTGTTCAGTCCTTTTTATTTTTTCCTTGCTTGCTTTTAATACCAACTGGCTAGATTTAAATAACAATAACACCTGGTTAAGGTTAAGAATAGATCACAGTTTGGGTATATATAAAAAAATGAAATAAGTGTTTGTATAAGTGCGCAAAGTTACTGAAAATCAGTCGTGCTGTGTGTCACGTCTGAGGATATGAACCACGTTAATTAAATTCTGTGACTATTCCACAAACTCCCTGTGAGATTGGGCTGAAATTGAACAAAAGAGCAATTGGACGACTTTTCTCGTTACAGCTTCGCAAGGTGCACCGTGGCATCTTCACATTCAACTTGTTGTTCAATTTACACACACACAGAGAAAGGCAATTTTTAGATTTAGATATTCAAGATTTTGCAGTGATAATAGAATTTAAAGAAGACAACGATGATGATGATTACTTTTCCCTTGATCCCTGGTTAACTAACAGATTATTTAAGCTGTAGTAAAGCAGGAAATCCACCTACAATCCTTGATATGCTTTAGAAAATGTGGTGTAACGTGTCACAGCTCAGTGAGTTTGTATCTGTTTTCATATTCTTAATTAAAATGTTTCCATGGTCCAAGTTTACCTTCATGACAAATGACCGATGTCTTAATTGAGTTTAAGTTGAACTTCCTTCAGTCTTTACCGTAATAACTTCCTAGTGAGGGTATCTGGATCGTCTCAGTTTGGACTTGCGGACAACTAAAGCAGAAAGGTGGGCACTTTCAACCCGGGAAAATGAGGACGCAGCAAAAATAAGCCATGAGGTTGCATTACGGGAAACGTGTGGCTTTGAAACTTTGCCCGTGCTATTGACTGAAGGTCAGAGCACCTTAGCCTCCGCTCATCAGCCTGCTTTTAAGTTTCACGCATGTGTCAGTTTTTTGCACGGGTCAATTGCGAAGCGCCTGTCTATGTTCTTGTTTCAGTATTACCCTAATGTACAGCAGCCTTTTTAAATGTCTCTGGCGCTTCCTGCTCCTCGCACAGACTTTTATAAATTGATGATGTACCTGTCAGACGTGTTCACAGCCTCAGCGTTCCTCTCTTCTAATGATCTGCCAGAGTGAGTCCGAGGTGGATGAAGAAACGAGTCCCAAGCCCCGCAAACGCTGAAACACTCCTGTCTGGAAACATAGGAGACAGGCAGAAAGGAGGCATAGATTAAGAGAGGACTGGGAAAGTAAAAAAAAAAAAAGGCAGGTGAAGCCGAGGTGTGTATCTAAGACAGGGGCAGTGTGAATATGACAGACGTGCACCGCAGAGACGAGCGAAGGAAAAGTGGCGCGGGGCCTCTTGTAGTCTGCTTGATAGCCTCTTACAGTACACTATTTATCGAACATCTCTGCCAAGGCCTCTGAGGAGTCGGAAAATTAAATACATAGCCAGATCAGATAACTGCACTAGAAGGAATACGGTCATAAAAAGAAAATGAATCGAACCTTTTCATTGTGTTGTTAGACGGGCTGTTTGTGAGTTGAAATAGGAAGTGGAATGACAGTTAGGGAGTGTGTGGCTGGTTTGAAGCCAAGTTAGTGCACACTGATTCGCCAGCCTATTATTTTTTTCCCCACAATGTTTTTGAATGGAAGATAGATCAGAGAAATAGGACACCATAATTGGGCCTTTAAACAAATGCGTACTGTAACATAACAATACTGTAATAAATCCAGTGAGTGATCACAGTTCAAAAGTTGTTTCAACCTTAAAGGGGAATTACAGTTTTTTACAACCTGGACCTTATTTCTGGCATAAAATACGATCGTTTACTCACCCATATAACTTTGGTGTCATTTGGAGTCATGCGGAAGATATTTAGATCCAGCGGAGCACCGCGTATATCCATATAGTGAGAGTGAATGGGGCACCGAAACGCAGCCTCTAAATAACATATTATCTGCATTTCACCAATATTTTGTTATGATACGCTAGTGCTATTCCCCGTTGAGTCCGGAGTTACCTGTTATCTATTCGCGGACGTGCAGCGGTTTGTTGTTCTTTGGCCAGCTGTTCCTCTCTCCTCAGAATTGTAAAAATATTCAGCCATGTTGCAAAAAACTAGCAGTAGCAAACTGCAGCTGAATGAGGTCAGAAGTTAGTAGGTCAATCTACAGACAGATGATGATAACAGGTAACTCTGGACTCAACGGGGAATAGCACTAGCGTATCATAACAAAATATTGGTGAAATGAATGTGTTTCGCGGCAGATGATGCGTTATTTAGAGGCTGCGTTTCGGTGCCCCAATCACTCCCACTACATGGATATACGCAGCGCTCCGCTGGATCTAAATATCTTCCGAACGACTCCAAATGACACCAAAGTTATATGGGTGAGTAAACGATCGTATTTTATGCCAGAAATAAGGTCCAAGCTGTAAAAAAACGGTCATTCCCCTTTAAATATTTTTATTGATGGTCCATTTCGCACACCTTTGAATCATGTCCCTGCGCTGACTGTCACATGTTCACCTCCTGTGATTATTACAAGGCTGAATGTACAAAATTACTGAATATATATGGAAATTACAGGTACTTCTGAGGCCTGGCTCGGCTCATTGGAGAGCCACGTGAAGATGATTGCATGCCGCACTGTGGCATAATCAGGCGACTATACAAAGCAGCCATCTATTACCTATACCAGGATGAGATAGACAGATAGATCATGGAAGGATGGGTGGATTGTGAGATGACTGAAGTACGATATTTCTCAACAGATGCTGAGACAACAACACTCGTACTCTACTAATATTCTTATTACCTTTGTATTTTTGAACATTTTACAGTTTAAATTGGGAGTGAGATGGCCACACGCAAACTAGAGACTTTTCAGTTCGTAGTCAACGCCTTAAACTAGGAGGTTCCTTAGTTTGGTATAGATTTTTTGGGGATAATTCGGTTTGTTTCTGTCAATAAAATGTGAGAAAATGGTAAAAACAAAGCCTATGGTAACGGCTTTAAATAGCCTGTTCTTTGCCTTATCATCATAATTGTCAGTTCACCACGACTAATCATTCAATCAGTCAGTTGACAGACATTTAATCCATAGTTTGATAGTTCATTAATAACTTAAATAATTCAAAATATGTTGATTCGTTTAGAATTAAATGCAAAAAGTAAGGAGTAGTCAAATTAATTTGTTGAAGCCCTGCTAAGCTTGAACTGTCAGATCCCGAAGAGTGACACCTGCAGACACAGCCTTCTATTTTTGCTCTAGTGTTTCTGTGGGCAGCGCAGTGGATGATTTATACACCTAACGCTCCAGCCAATATGGCAGGAAAGAGGAGTAGTGCACCAGTGTGCAAATATGGATGATTTTGGACGGGGAGACTTTGATGTACGACGGCAGAGTGAGTTTCAGCACCACGGACAGAGCCAGCCCTTACATTGCGGCAGGCCTGCTGAACCGAGCTGAGCCCGTGTTCTGAGTACTGATAAGTCTGTCCTGGATCACAGATGCCTTGACTCAACCGGGGCCCTTGATCTGTTGGGAAAGAGGCCCAGCTTCCAGCTTTTTTTTTTTTTTTTCTTCTCACCAATGACACATTAATGAGGAAAGCACACTGTGCAAGATTCAGGCACAAATTCCATTTAATTTAATCATCCCATACATCCATGTAAGCCAAAAGCTCAAAACTAATCCCATTAGAACTACTATTAGAACTGAGGCCTGTGCAGAGCCGGTTGTGGCTTTAAAGCAATTTCTTAATCAACACTGATTCATCACATGGTCCACACCTGTTCCACCACGGGGATAATGTCTTCTACATCACCCCGGCATCGCCGTGGCACGGAGCGGCTGCAGTGAAACTCGAATGCGTTTCAGTAACTGGACAAAAATCAGTCCCACACTGTTTCACCGAAGGACTGATTCACATTGCTTCAGCACAAAAATACAGAAGCTAGCCGGTCATGCCGTGGAGCTATTCGGTGTTTCCATTAACGCGCTGTTTAATTTTAATTTCCATATTTCATGCGTGCGCGTCCCTATAAAACTAACAGGCGCAGAATTTGTTTGACCTCATGTCCCCAGTTTGTCTTCCGTAACATGCATGAGAGCGCTATGGACATGGTTGTTACATGGTGTAATTACAAATACAACCATGCGTGTACAGTAACGTCTGTCCCGTTTGAATCCATATGTCCATGACGTATGAGGTTACTGGACGGTTAGCGCGCTGACTCGTGCTCGTATGGAGTGGCATCCCAAAAAGTGATGTAGGCTTCTGTCCATTACGCATCAGAGGTTCAGAACATGCTGCTTTTTCGGACAATAACATAAAAAAATGCTATTTTTAAATTCAGTTTTGGGACCCCCTCCTTCTCCTCCTTAATGAGTAGCAGCTTTGCACACACTGCTGTAAAGTGTGGCTCCCTGTTCTAGTTCCAGCTACTGCTCGGGCTGTTACATCAAGCTGTTTTCAATGGGCCCGAGCATCCCACACTCGCCTCGCCGCACACTTGAGGGAATCCGAAATGTGAGTGGTGTCCTCGCTGTGAGAACTTGTTTGGAAATTGCAGAGCTAACAGCGGCGAGTTGTTCTGCTCCCCTGCGCGCCTCCCCTTTTCCCTCCCTGCTCTGAGACTACGTGGTGCTCTCCTCCCTGCAGAGCACTGGGAGCACACTGGGATCCTGCTCTCGGCTCCTGCGTCAAGTGTAGACACAAAAAAAGCGCGTACGTAGTCGCGCACATTGACGACACGGTGAATATTTACTCTCGTCTGCTCTCCCTCTCTCTTGCTCATAGACGTGCTCGGTATACATTATATAACTTTCTCGGGCCCTGACCCAAATCAGTGGAAATAACAGGAATAAATTACACACGGTCGCTCACACACCTGACTCTGTTATGGGATTCTATAAACGGCCTCAGTGACCGTGCCCCGCTGCAGACCCATGGCTAATTCTCCTCCCTCACATTTACATTTGCTGTTATTTCGAGGAACTGTTAAACACCAGAGGAAGTAATGCCTCCGAATATTGTTCAGGGACAGTTTTAAAACACTCGACAGACACGCTGGCTGCCACAGAATTGAAACTGCGGCCTCTCCGTCGCAGTGAAAGAGTTTCCAAACACAAGGCTTCCTAGGCGTGTTTTTGGTCAGCAGGGTCTAAAAGTGTAATTTCATAATTAAACCATCTCTATGGAAAGGGAAATGTTTTGGAAGCAGCACTTTTCCAGATATAAAATGAGCTGAATGCGTCAATATGAATCGTGCAGTTTGTTAGATTAATGTGATGGCCTGAGGGAGCTATGGGTATGAAGGGTGAACCAAGACTTCCATTACCTGATTGGAGGGAGCTTTCTTGATGGAGCTGGATGAGATTTCTTGTAATGGGAACAAAGCCCAAAACCTAACTACGGTCTGGAAGTCTTCCTGGACGCATTCAGCATCTCCTTCTTCTTCTTCTTCGTGGTGATGCTGGGAGGGCAGGATTGAATGGCATTTTCCGAGGCTCACCCAATTGTGTGGGTGACAGGAAAAGCACTTTTAGCAGGAACATTTTCAGCCCACTGGGTGGATGCGATGGCTGCTGCGAGGCTTTCACAGTTTGTCAAAGATAGCTCGTCCTTTTTTTGGTTGAAATGCAGAGGCGTGTCGGTGTGTGAATGTGTCCTGTGCGTGTCCAGAAATGATATTGTGACTAGTTCTGTGTGAGCAGTGCGTCCCCCTTTCCAACTACCGTAGCCAGTAACAATTATTAAAGGATGTGAAGACTGAAAACTCTCACCAGTGCTTAGTAACTTGTGTTTTCCTGTCTGCATCTGTATTTTGGAACCATTCAAATTTTCCAACTTGGCGGGTTATTCACCTGTGTTTCCAGCACACAGCACGTGATCGCCTCACAGCTTTGTTGGTTTTGAGTGTTTAATTGTACTATGGAGTTTTTTTGTTTGTTTTTTTATAACCAAACTATGAATATATACTGATCAGCCACAACATTAAAACCACTGACAGGAGAAGTGAATAACATTGACTATCTTATGAGAATACAATGTTCTGCTGGGAAACTTTTGGACCTGGCATTCATGTGGATGTTACTTAGACATGTACCACCCACCTAGACCAGACCAGGCACCCCCACCCCATAACAATGACACTCCTTAATGGCAGCAGCCATCCCCAGCAAGATGCAGTCTGACACAGGCACACACACAAAAATGTTTTAGGAGCAAGTCAAAAAACATGAAGAATAGAACAAGGTGTTGACCTGGCCTTTAGATTCACTAGATCCCAAACTGATCAAGTGTCTGTGGGATGATCCACAGAGGCCGCTCCCCTCAACCCATAGGACCCAAAGGCCCCCACTAACAACATAACCAGACACCACAGGACACCCTCAGAAGGCCCATGTCCATTCTCTGATGAATCACAACAGTTTTGGAGGCACAAGGGAGACCTACACAATATTAGGAAGGTGGTCATAATGTTATGCCTGTTCGGTGTAGCTGCAGCGTAATCAGAAATACTCTAATACACTAAAAAGCTGCTGGGATATCAAAAAGAAGCAAACTTTTCTGTGAGATTCGAGATTGTTCTTTTATATTTGAGCTTGTTTACTTTAAGTCGAATAAAGATACTTTCGTATATTCTACAGAGGAAATGCAGTGATGTAGCATCATCTACAGTTGAACTAAGGTTGGCAGACAAGGAGCGACAAGGAAGTGATTTTGTTTTCA
Source organism: Chelon labrosus (assembly GCF_963514085.1). Classification (NCBI taxonomy): domain Eukaryota; kingdom Metazoa; phylum Chordata; class Actinopteri; order Mugiliformes; family Mugilidae; genus Chelon; species Chelon labrosus. Next base: position 9,564,913 of record NC_140360.1, read on the forward strand.
GCTATGGAAGCATCAGATATCCTGTATAAGCCCCGAAAAAAATAGAAAACACTTCACCGCCTTAACATGTTAAAAATGGGTCTTCTCTCCAAGTCACACCAGCTTGATAATGCCACTAAGGGTACGTTGTTTTTTTTGTCAGACTTGACAAAGTTCCTTCCAAGGCTGCAGAATAAAGAAGCAGCACATTATCTGATCTTGAAAAGAGAGTTTTGCGCTTCACTAAAAACTAGGGCAAATGTACAAATGAAAAAAAAAAAAAAAACATCATAAAGAACAGCAATCTCCACCAAAATATAATAAGTTTGCACTTTTCCTAACATTTGTCTGTCTGACAATGCGAATGGAAATCTAAACAGAAGAGACGCCTTTTAATCGGACACTCAGTCGTCCTTGTTGACGCCGCCTTACAACGACTTACAGCGGCTTACAAGCAAAGCCACCCACTAGTCCTCGCTCTAAACACCAACATATGGTAATAAACAAGGGCCTCGGGCCTTTCCTATTGGCTGCCGGCCTCGCTGACATAATTTCTCGCTCCTGACGCCAGTGTAGCCCACATGCCGGCGTTTTCACACTAAGGCTGTTATCACTTTGATGATGTGGAAGCTTGACCTTTTCAAGACTCATGTGGCCTTAATGCCACGATAACCATGCTTCACCAGAAATTAGCTTCATCCTCGAACCAGTTCCTGTACACATTCGATTGGGACGTCTTAACAGATTATTTTGCTTTTGTGTAGAACTTTTTTATGTTGGAATAACATCATTGGTGGTAGTGTTTTTCCTTCAGCGTAGGTGAAATGAGAATGCTATAGACTGATCTTTTATTCTTTCTTCTCCTAATGAATTGCATTGTTGTTGTTAAAAGTGATTACAACAACAAAGAGAAAACAAGGACATGACCTCTGCGCCCTCAATGGGGGTTATGGGCCGCTGCCTAATGATTTTTTCTTTTTGGGCTGGAGGACTGTACTTCTAATGAAATTAACCTGAAGTGAAGAACAGTCTTTTCCTCATATAGCAGTTTTATCACATGTATTGTTGGAAGTTCAGTGGGAGGGATGTTTGGTAAATCTGTACATTGTGTACATTTCTTTTGGTGCCAGCGACAAAATAAATCTCTCAAGCTGAAGAAAGCTTTATGAGACAAGGGCTTCAAACTTTATGCCTATGCAGATTGGACAGAATAGAACCATTTTTGTGATGCTCGTTGTCTTTATTTTAGCCTTTCTGTCTTATCTCGTCTCGTCGTCGCATGCGGCTCCAGCCCTTCTGCTCCGCACTATCCTCCCCGCGAGTTGTTAGCCGTGTGCCCTCACTGCGCCCGGGGCCCCCGAGGCAGCGGGGCTACGGACAGATGGCGGCACAGTTGCAAAGCCAAGGGGGTAAAGCGGGGAGGTTAGCTGGCGTGGCAGCGGGTAAGAAGGAGGTGCTCCATTCAAGGGCACATTGTCGGCCGCATGGGTGGAAGGAGCGGGCGGCGGGCAGAGGCGAGAAACGAAGGCAGTGTAGGGTCTGCAGGGATGAGTCAAGGGTAGGTCTGGCGTTATTTATAGCTGTGATGAGAGCAGTGAAGCACACATACCGTCTGGTAGAAGTGGCAATACATGATGTTAGGCATAGGTTTCATTGAGAGGTGCAAGCAGCGAGCTAGAGTGCTTTGCGTAAGGCATTATAATGAGATTTATAAATGTCTAAAAGCTATAAGCTATGTTGGCATGCTAACATTTGCTAATTAGCATAAGGCTAAGATTTGAGCAAACGTTTAATGAGATGTTGGCACTATAGAGGTTATTGAAATGAATCCGGAGAAGGTTATTAATACTTGTAGCAAAGTTCACTAGTTGTTAAAAAACTCAATAGATCACAGGTGTCAAACATACGGCCCGCGGGCCAAAAGCAGTCCACCAGAGGGTCTAATCTGGGCCACAGCATGAATTTGCAAAGTGTGAAAATGACATAGAAGACTGTAATCTTTCAATGAAAATAGCTGCTATTCCTGATTAGTCGACAGAACACAACACTGAGACCCAAGACTAAAAAGCAGACAGCAATGTGCCCAAACTGCACTTATTTTTCTTTATTAAATGTAAACATTCTCTTCTTCTTTGCACTAAAACAAATGGGAAAAAAATCTGGAGTTGTCGTTACTTATAGGTTATGCTATTATGGTCTGGCCCGCTTGAGATCAAATTGGGCTGCATATGGCCCCCTAAAATGAGTTTGACACCCCTGCCATAGATCATATATCCAAAAAAAGCTGAATCAAGAGCAATTGGACTCTACAAGGCGTAGCTAGGCATAAGCGCCTTCAGGTGAAAGGACAAAGGACACTCTTTTGAAGACAACAACGTCCACATTTTAGCCAGAGAAGACAGATGGTCTCAAAGAGGAAACACCATCTTCACATCAAGTTTCACCCCTGTTCACACCTTGAGACTGGAGCCTCTGACCAATAATGACAGAGAGAGAGAGAGTAAGGACCAAAATGGTGAACCAACTGATGAAAATATGATCAACTATGAGGAGAATATCACTAAATCATCTGCCTGAGCTAAAAGATCAGCGTAGAAAAGAGTAGAAGTTCTGTGCACGTGCCTGTACTGACTCACCGCTGAGTGTTTTCTGGATTGCTATTCCAGGCATCTGATTGTGTCTGATGTACCTCAGAGAACTACTGTAATAACAGTGGATTGTTGTTTTATTCTGATTTGTTTTTAATGCTGCAGAGCGAGCTTTAAACACTCATTAGATCAGTTCATCAGGTGATTCAGCAAAGCAAGGCTTTGCCTCATGCAACCTCACGGCTGAAACTATGCCACTGATATCATCCTACTACTCTGTGTGAATTCCTTTCATTACAAAATATGAAGAGGTCGCACGCAGACCCAGAGTCGTATTCAGTGCTCGCTCACATTCTTTGCCTTTGTCGTTGTCAGTGTAATAGCAGAACAGCAAAGACTGATACAGTATTTTATTTTAAGTTTTAAAGCTTTTTTATTTTCAGACTACCTATCTCTTAACAGAAGATAATGGTTAGCTCTCACTTTGTGCTCCTGGGAGGGGGATGTGCTCAGTGTGTGTCTGTGTGTGTGTGTGTGTGTGTGTGTGTGTGTGTGTGTGTGTGTGTGTGTGGGGGAGAGATCTTATGCTCCTGAATGTGCTGACAAGCTGGTTAAGTGGGGTGTGGTCCCTGGTGGCACACTAATACGCTCTGTTTTAGTTTTCTTGCCAAGTCACATTATCTTATTGCCCACTTTACTTCAGTGTTAAATCATTTGAGTTCAAACTGCACTAATGCAGCGTGGAGTTCAGCAGGCGTAGGTTATACTTACCTGGGTTCCTGAGGTCATTTTAAAGTCATATTGTGGTTTTTTTGTGTGTGTGTGTAGGGAGTTTAAAGTCGTGGGACCACCACCTGATTGGAATCGCCCTGCACACAGACGTGTGTTGGAGAGGACTGTGTTTTTGTGCAGCGATCAGACTACGGGTCCACTGCATACGCATGACACATGGATTTAATAAATCCTATTTGTATTAGCATATTAATTAGAATTGCACATCATCGCCACATGGTGCGTGTAGTCCATTCATGCTCATCTGACACACGTTTCGATACATCCTCATCCAGCGGATAAAATAAATCTCCATGTGCATGCAAGTGTTTTCACCTAAATCCTGGTCTCTGTCCAGACTCCTGTCATTTTTCTCTGAATAACCACCCCTTCTATGAAAAATGAAGAGTTACTTGATATGCATTATAAATAGCTGCTCCGTGATTGGACAAGGCCAGATTCTCCTGCAAGCTCTTCCGTATAGCAACAGCCCCCTCCCATCTCTTCTTCTTCTTCTTCTTGCCTCTTCTCCCTGGAATCCCCCCTCTCTTGTTTCCTCCCTCCCTCCCTCCCATCTCCTTCCCTCTTTTCAAAACGCAGACGGATCTCGTCCTCCATGTGGCTTCACCGCCTACCCACAATGCACTGGGTGCAGCCACTGGCTTTAGATGTGGCAGTGTCTGCGTTGGGGGCTCCTCTCCTCTCCATCTCCTCTACCCCTCCCCTCCTCTCCTCTAAGCTACAGCCTGACTCGCTCCTCCCCCTGGATCCCGCTGCTGCGGCAGCATCTGGATGTGGTCGCCATGGCAACAGGAGCGGGCCTGACCCCACCTCCTCTCCCTTTCCCTTCTCTGTCTCCACACACTCTCTCTCTCTCTCTGCCCCCCATACACAGACTCCTCTACTCCTCCTGCTCCCCCTCTCCTTCTTTTAAGCTTTTTTTTTTTTTTTCTCTCTCTGAGCGACCGGGTGCGTTTCCTTCAAGCTTGACCTGGATTCTGCGCGCGGCGCCACGTCTGCCACACTGCATGTGTGAGAGCAGTGATGATGATGATGGGTGTACATGGTCAACTGACCTGTTTTCAGGAACTCTGAGGGGTCAAGCACCCAGATTAGAAATTATATCCTTTCATCTCATCAATTCTCCTTTACGTCTCCTTCCATTTCTCTCTCTTGCCTCTTCTTACTTTCCTCTCTTCTGCTTTCCCCATTTTTTCCACCCGCTCCACAATAATTTCCTCCCAAATTCTTTCTTTCCAGCTCTTCCTCTTTTTCTTTCATGTTTGTTTCCCTCTGTTCTCAATCCCCCCCTTTTCCCTATCATTTCATTGCTTCACCCCCTTTCTCCTTATTTCTTTCTCCTCTCCTTTCCTCCACTCCTCCCCCAATCACCGACACCCCCCCTCCGCCTTCTACTCCTTGCCCATGTGCTTCAGGGAAGAAGCAAGGGTTGCAAAAAAAAAAAAGGAAAAAAGCATGAAACAGAGTCAGCTGTATCGTCCCTCCTCCATCACTGCGCTCCACATCACACCCTGAACCTCTCTGCAAATCCCCCCTCTCCCTCCACCACAAATCCCTGCCGCCTCCCACTCCTCAGCTGATTGTTTAAACAAAGATATCAGACGTGTGAAGGCGGACACGGCTTCATTTCTGTCACACTGACGTATGTAGCGCTCAAATATCTCAAATACATGGCATGCACCGTGCACTTCCGCTTTCTTGGCTCTCCACAGGCAACCCATACGCAATGTGCGCACATGAATCTGTAGGCCCACACTTTGCTGATATGAGTCACAGTCACATCATTCATTCAAATATAAGTTTCCTGTAAAGACAGAGAGGAGGGGCAGGGGAAGAAGCACAGTGCACGGGGACAGCTCATCAATCACAGTGGACAAATTAATATCATGGAGTTAGATTTGCAGATTGCTACTCCATTTAACTTCATTCGTATTAGTCAATTGTTAAACTAAATCAGCTGTATCCCACACTTTTAAATGAATGTCTTTCTTAAAAAATAGTTTAAATGTACCTTAATTTGATTTCACAAGTAAATATTTCACCTGCAAGATGAGCTCATTTATTTTCTCACGTCTACGGTACGTTTGAGTGCTTTTAAGCTTCTGCGTATTTTAATTTTATGTGTAACCCCAGAAAATCAGCAAGCACTTTGTGGAAACTAATGGGATTCCAAAAATAGAGGGAAAAAATATTTTTGTTTTTTGAATATGGCAAAAACATGGGAGCAAGGGGTTCAGACAGCATCCGTCGTGAGCAACGTAAACAGGCAAAAGCGCGTCCAGATGATTGTGGCTTTGCAGGTGGAAAGAAACGCGGCTAACATGCACTGTGGAAGATGAGTTGCGACAAATAATATGCATGTTATTGCATGTCTATATATATATATATATATATATATATATATATATATATATATATATATATATATATATATACACACACACACACACATGCAGGTATATGTGTAGCAGAGGAGCAGTATTAGAAAAAGGAAGGCTGCCACCTTGCAGCAGTCAGCCCTGTTTCTGAGGAAGCAGCAAGGCTGACACACCTGTTAATCTCCAGGGAAATGCATCTTGTGTATTCTTATTTGGCTGTCTGTGTGTGTTTTCATATCCCCCCTTAAAAAAATGGATGCTGTGAGGTATTTATTTTGATATATGACATAAGAGGGAGGGGATTCACAGTGAGTGAGTGAGTGTGCCTTGATCAAATTAGTCTTTCTAATTCAATCTGTTCACAGCACTTGGACTCCATCATGGTTTATTCAGTAAGGTGAGCGTACTAATTGGGCCACTGTTTCTCTCTTCCCCCACCTCTTTCTGGGTCCCCTTTCACCTACTTTTGGCACGTTCACCTGCCTCCATCTCCCTCCACTTTTCCTTCACTTTTGACGTTTGTGATCCCGTTTCAACCACACACCCCTCCCGTCCCTCCCCTCCCCCTACTCATCCTCCTGTCGACCCTCCTCCGGGCTTCTTCCGTTGTCTCCACTGTCGCCGCAGTAGAGGTGCTGGACCAGCAGAGGGTGCTGAGAACGGGTTGCCTGGTGAGCAGCGTGCACACTCCACCCATCCGACGCAACAGCAAGCTGGCCACCCTGGGGCGCATCTTCAAGCCCTGGAAGTGGAGGAAAAAGAAAAACGAGAAGCTCAAGCAGAGTTCCACAGGTAGGCGGCGGGGTGTTTGGACGGAGGGTGAAGGGGCTGATTACATTTCCAGGTCCCAAATACACACACACACACCCACACACACACACACACACACACACACACACTTGTCCTCATCTCTCCTAATGAATCAGGTTAGCGAAAGATAATGAGACGGTTTGGGTGAGAAGATGTGGCACGTCCTGCTCGAACGGTTTGAATTGAGGCAGTCTGCATCACTTAAACGATGCATTTATCAGAGAGTTTTACAGACTATTTTATCTCCTGAAGCCACACTGAAGCACAGTTCAAAATAATTTCTATTAAAAAGCTGGAAGCACTGACACATTGAATGTTGCTGTTTCTGAAATGAGTGGCTGAGTGACTACAATATTTTGCTTAGAGCGAGCAGTGTGGGTTCTGGAGATATGTTCACGACAGCTGTAAGTATCTTTAAAAGCCTTCTGAGTGTGCTGTCTAGGACTCATATGATGGCTACTAGCAAATAAGGTTGTTCCATACACTGATCAGCCACAACATTAAAACCACTGACAGGAGATGTGAATAACATTGACCATCTTGTGACAATACAATGTTCTGATGGGAAACCAGACCAGGCGCCCCCACCCCATATCAATGACACTCCTTGATGGCAGCCGGATGCAGCCTGACACAGGAGCAACTCAAAAAAACATGACGAACAGCACAAGGTGTTGACCTGGCCTCCAAATTCACTAGATCCCAAACTGATCAAGTATCTGTGGGATGATCCACAGAGAGCCCTCCCCTCAACCCATATAGGACCCAAAGGCCCCCACTAACAACATCCTGTTGCCAGACACCACAGGACACCCTCAGAAGGCCCATGTCCATTCTCTGATGAGTCACAACTGTTTTAGAGACACAAGGGAGACCAGGACAATATTAGGAAAGGTGGTCATAATGTTACGCTTGATCGGTGTAAAGTGCAAGCGTTGTAGGAGTTTCCACCGTTTGTTGGCTCTGTAACACGTGTGTAATAGTGACACACCAAAAAACGTGAGCTCAGTCTACACCACACAAAAAGCTGTAAAATAAACCTCCACACAATCTATTTAAAGTTGATGAATATTAATATTGATTTCTTTCCCACTCACCTTGCGTGTCCACTTCTAAAAGCTGCATTACATGTGCTGATCACAAGGCTTAATGTGATGCTCTTGCGGTAATGGAGAGTGCCGTTGACTAAAGGTGACTTAAAGAGTGAATGTCATTTAGGAAAATCCCAGATGGTCACATCAGTGTCCAGTCCTCTAACTCTATATAGACACCGTGGCTATTCAAGGGCTGCATACTGATACGTTGAAAAGAATCCTGGATTAAACCGACCTGGCTTAAATGAAACTGTTTGATGGGTGTATTATTTAACAGACGTGTGTTTGTATTTTCACACGAACCGATCTTCTCACGTTCACCGACTCATTCTTTTCTCCATCCACAGATGTAGCATTATCCAGTGGTCTTCTATGCCACGGCCCGGGCTCCCCGACTCAGGGCTGCTGCTCGGATGGCGCGCTCTTGCTCGGAGGATTTGGGGGGCCTTTGCATCCGAACCTCACGGTCAGCAGTGTGGAATACCTGGGTCCAGAGGAGGAGCATCCGCCACCAGGTTAGGACAATCCTGCCGTGTCAGTACAACACAACACAGTGAAAACACAGTTGAATCAACAGCTCTCTCTGTTATTTCACATAAATGACAAATACCAGAACCTTCGTGAAGATAAGCTTTAGTGCAGGGCTGTTATATTAGCATTCATTTTCACTGGTGTACCTAATGAAGTGGCCTATGAGCGTACGCCTGAACCAATTTTCTACACACGCACCATCAGAGGGCAGCAAAGACTATTAAATACTGTGCAACATGCTCATCGTTCATCAGAGATCTATAACGTGTACTTGTGTGCACAAAAATCAGCACAATAGGGGACATTTAGGAAATGCATGGCGCTTGTTACCACCAAATGTGTTCATACTGCTCACTATTCAGAAAGACAGCATCAGGAATTTCTATTCAAACTATCACTCTTCACAATTCACATCAACTGTAACCTGTCTCCAAAGAAACTGGTGCATAAGGGCTCCTTATACGAGGGATTACAACCAGAACGGTCACGTTATACTCTGAGCAGTAAAGCTTACATTTCTTCTTTAACGTCCTCCAGCGGCCGCCCCTCTCCAGGACTGCGAGCGGTCGGAGGAGAATGCGCCGCCGCCGGAGGAGGAAGGAGTGGAGGAGTTGCACCCTGCTGGGGATCTACCTGAGGGGCTGCAGGACATGGGTGAACAGATGGAAGAGAGATCAGAGGAGGAGATTCCTTCAGGAACTTCCCCACCACAAGTACCTCCAAAACTTTTGCCCCAGCTGAGTACCGGAGATGGTGAGTGCTCAGAGGTTGAGTAACGGTCATTTTGAAGTGGCAGCTACATATGTGGTTAAAACATTATCCGTTTTGGTACTTATATTCATTGTTTCACTAATCCTTAAGCTTGTGAAAACATTAGATCAAACACTCAACACTTATATGTTGAATTGAAAGAGTTTAAGAGGTTTATAGGAGAAAATCTAGATCTCTCACAAGTCAATGTGCTTCCAGACCTTCAGCTCAGCACCCTTCCTCTGCTAACAGATATTAGGACAGTGCAACAGCGAAAGATCCTGTGAATTAACCATCTGCGTTTACCTCCTCTCAGATTCGGGCCCCGTGTCACTCCCCACTCACCTGCCCAACTCCTACCTCCCCAAGGAGCCTCCGCCCAGGGCAACAGAAAGCCTGGCTTCAATCCCCCTGCCGCTGAGAGGGCCGCTGGCCAACCAGTCGGGGTCCCCGCATCTAGGTAATATGATGCACCCTCCTATGCCCCCTAGCTGTATTATGGAGGAGCTGCAGAGAGCCTTCGCTTCCAAGAACAGGCAGGAGAGGTGAGTTTTTGAGCTGACCCGTGGGTCTGTTTAAATAAAAGGTCGACTCTTGGCATCAGTTTTGAAGTGCTGCAGGGTTTTCAATTTTGTTGCTTCCCACTTTCTTATTTTAAATGCAGAAAACTGCTGTTACGCCCTGCTGAGTTTACAAATATTTGACTTTCATTCAAGGTTCATTAAACATGTAACTCAAAAATGCCCTTTTAAGCTTTGAGAAATGCCATCTATAAATCATCATCCACATATCATTTATTTATTTTTTTTAATCTCCAACATTAACACTATATTTGCCCCCCTCCCTCAGCGTCCATGAAGGGTGTGAGCAGGGCTCACCTCCGCGGCTGTGGTGCTCCGACGGACGGCTCTCTCGCTCCTGCAGCTCTGAGAACCAGCACCCGTCGTCACTGGGGCTCGGCTGCATCGGGGGCGGAGGGTCCGACTGGCCCAAGAAGGAGGCGGAGGAGAACAAGGAGAACGTGCGGCTGGACCAGTGCTTCTCCAACACCTCTGGCCTCCCCAACGACCTGGAAGGCTGGAATGACTCCGTCATCTCTGGTGCGTCGAAGGGCTCAAACGTTTAATTCAGAGCGGATATTCAGATATTCACGGTCTGCATTGCACATAATGGTTTTTAATTTGAAACAATGACAATGAAGTTGAGATTTGTACATTTGCCTTAATATGCTGCACTGCTGAGGCAGATAGTTTGTAGAATTTAATTACAAAGAACTTGAGTTTGGGAATTTGCAAACTTTAATGCTCCACATCTGTCTGTTAACAATGGGTCATATGATCATGTGTAATATGACAGGGTTTGGCCATAGTGACGTACCCAGACAGAAATGTCACCTAAGTTTCACAACTAATAGTCAGTGTTCCTCTCAGCGTTGCTTCCAAGTAGGCAGCTGTTTTCACCACAGTGCTCTATAAAGTCACAGCATGGATGTATGACACACTACCTGTTCAACACCAAACCACAGATCAACAGATTAACCCTTTAAAGGGCACTCAATGAAATGCTTGGAAATTCCAATTCTAGGGCATAAGAAGACTTTTTTTTTTTCACGTAGAAAATCGAGGTCAATGAAGTTACCATATAAGGTTCCTTGCCCTTAAGTGGTAAACAAATGTAAACATGCATTTAGACCATTAGAACATAAGTGCTGATTCAGGCACTTGTCGACATACACATTATCACATTAGACAACATTAGGACACTTCTTCGTGGTACCTAATAAAGCAGTTATGTTCAGCGTTCATGCAGAGGTGGTGCAGTCTGCATTTGACACTGATTTGACCTGAGAACGTTTCCTTGATCTTCACTGATTGGATGGGTGAAAACCACAGGCTTCTAAACATCACAGAGAGGCACAGGGACGCAATTTAAAATGTGTCCTGAAGTTACCAGATATGGTTCCTCGCCCCATAAAGTGTTAAGATTCACCATATTAACACCAGATAGTTCCTTTAGATGGTAGAGACCAAAACAGAACTAAAAGAGTAAACATTAGGCTTACATTAATAATAATAAATGAAGCTCAACTCCTTATGATGATGCTAAAGTTGCTGCGGCTGCATGTTCATGTTTAATAACGTTATGAAGAGGCACTAAAAAACTGATTGAAATGATTCAAATTTGTAGAATCAAGTCTTGTAACAACATTTTTCACGTCTTCATTTTGGCCCCTCTATGAGAAGAAGCTCTCAATAATGCCTCACATTCCCAATTATGTGTTTTGCATGGTTAGTAATTCAGCCTTGGAAGTTACACATAAAGTTGGTGGGTCATACAATAATATGGAAGCAAACATCTCAACCTAAACCTAAGAGAAGAAAGTAGAAAGTGGTAACGTAAATTAGCTGGAAAGTTGGTCTGGAATCTCTCCGTTGGGAAATGAATATGCTCCGGCAAAGATCCAATCTTTTGGGTGGGCTTTATGTGGAGATGGACTCAACAGTAACAGCAATGTCGAATCACGTCCCGTAATGAAATCCTAGTGGCGTGTTACACCAGAAATGTGTCTCTGCTCAAATACTTCCAAATAAACAGTGATCGGTTAGTGTGGATGTTCGTTGAAATTAAGCAGCCCCTGGTGTTATTAAAACTAAGGACTGGGAGCCACAAATTAGTTCACTCTAAAGTATGTCTTTGCATATTGTTAAGATATCCAAGAGTCCACAAAGGCTCATTTGAGTCTTCTGAGTTTTGATGCGTGTATGCGTGGTTGCAGGCACACTTCCTCGCAGGCTAAGGAAGGAGTTGCTGGCTGTCAAACTACGAAACAGGCCCAGCAAGCAGGAGCTGGAGGACAGGAACATCTTCCCGGCCAGGAGCGACCAGGAGCGCCAGGAAATACGCCAGCAGATTGAGATGAAACTTGCCAAGTAAGCAATCGATCGCTACCTGTTAGAATAATTGGAATCAACCTCGTTATCTTGGTCGATTTTGAACAGCCAGGTTATATGATACATGTTTCGTGTCAGTTACAGAGCTTTTTTTATCCCGCTTGCTGATCCTTCTAGCTCAAATCTCTGCAGTGAACAATTTCCACAGCGCAACAATGCACCTTCATGACAGATCTGGGCATGAACATATTTTTTTGTATGCTAAACCTACTGTATATTGCCTCGGTTACATAATGCCTAAGAGTAGGCGGAGGTGGGGTGAAAAAATTGAACCTATTTGGATTACCTGATGCTTCTGTACAGACTTGATTTATCTTGAGCAATCTGCGGCTTCTCTGAGGAGACTGTTTGGGTGTAATGCTGTTTACCGAAGGCAAGTCCGTGTTCTAGGAAGCCTCTCTATATTCCACCCACATTTTATCTAAAACTGTGAAGCATCCCAAAGGAGAGAATGGTATATTTATTCAAACCAAACAGAATAAAGTGAAATAAAAACTTTTTGGCACATAAAAATGCTCAGTAAAAATCCTGGGCGCTTTTAAACTACCATCGACTGAATCACCAACGATTCTCGCTGCCTCTGTGAGAGCAACAAGTGCAGGCGGACAGCTACAGCTTCCAGGAAATGTCTTTGTGCACGAGGCGCCGCTGATGTTTGGTATGCGAGTGACCTCGCTAGGACATTAATAGAACAACTTGTGTTGCTAATGCGACCAAGAAACGTAATGTTCAAAGACCGACTGCAATGTTCTCTCGTGTGATTGTGTCACAAGACTCGGGCTCTCTAACACCGGTGTATCAAAGACGGGGCTCGCCACGTCGTTACATAACCTGCTGTGAAATAACTCGCAGCCAAGCGCAAGAGTGCCACCCACACTTTCCTAAGAACAACATCTACGATCTGTCTGTGAGACAACTAATAATATCGCGTCCTTCTCTATTCTTAGACTCACTGGAAGAAAATGTTTTATTGTTGTGTGAGAACGGCTGTTTGGGGACTCTCAGGTTTGCAAGGAAGGCGAGGCAGGAGCTTGCATAAGATCTACCAGGGGCAGCGTTGTGAGACAGAGAGGTTCCACTTGTAGCACATCAGTGAGAGAAGCTGCCTGTTATATAAAGACCTTCAGTGCATCACAACACTGGGTACAATTGATTTACTTGCATTGATTTGCTTTCGATTTACAGCTGTTTCAATGTCGCCACGAGTACAGAATAAACTAATGATCTTCGAAGACATTAGGATTTTTAAAGCAGCTTTATTTGTCTGTGCTGCAGCACAACATTAGAAAACGATCCCGGCTAAAAATAGCTCAAGTGGAGGAACAGATTTCCCCTGGGTATTCAGACTAAATGACAAAATGACAATCCATCACACGCCGCGCTGGATGTCTGCATTACTCCCACCTAAGACTCAATCTGCTCTCCTTCCTTCCCTCTCATCTACATCGCACAATGAGAACTTGCAGTTACATTCGCTGCAGATCAAGCAGAAAACGGCACCAGGACTTATGGCGGATATAATAGCACCTCGTCTGTCCACCGTGTCAGTGATATATGACCTTTCTATCTTTAGAGACTCCCCGCCTGGCACTTGTGCTGCAGCCGCACTCCGCTGTTTCTAATCTTAGCTCCTGACATTGTTCAATAATGCATCTCCCCGTGCACCTCCCTTCTCTCCACAAATGTCGGGGACTTATATCAGCAGAAATAATAGCAGGGTAGGAGGAGGAGGGGGAGGAGGGGGAGGAGGGGGTAGGGGCCTGCTACTGTACTTTCAGAAAAAGGAAGAGAGCTGGGAATGGACAAATTTGTTTCCCTGGCTCAGTCTGCAACTGAAACAAAAGACTGAAAGCCTCTGCCACCCACTCATGGGCTTTTCATTCTTTTGTTTGGATTTTTATTTCCTCCCCCTGGCGGGCATACTTAGATTTTCTAGCTCATTTTACTGCAGAAGATCCAAAGTGTGCAACGGAAATTCTTCTACCAACTCGGCGTTTATGCGTCACCACAGTATTCTGGAGGATTCCTTTTAAAACTCAGCAGTGAGTCAATCCCCAAATTAACCAACAAACAGCAGCAGGATAATAAGCTTTTGTAATTAACTTGCCTTACACAGAAAACTAGTGTTAAATGTGGACGTGGACTGCCAATTCATTTACGCTGCCATAAAGTCGTGTGTTTCTAAAAAGAAGAACCTCAGATTCTCTGTAAATCACATGCAGCTCTGTGTAGTAGTAGTAAAATCCCCCTGTCGTGTGTTACTAGGCAGAAGTGAGAGTATCTGCGGGAAGACTCTGTTGTCTGAAAGATACCGAGTGTTGTTGCTAAGCAACTTGGCGATCAGGTCAATAATACGGCGGATGGTGGTATTCGCTGGGGCTTTGGAAGTGATTTTCTGTTTCATCAGTTTAAAATGTAATATAGTCGGAGGTGTGTGTGAACATTTTGTTTGTTTATCAGAGAGTCGTGAAGCAAGAACTGTCGCCCACTGAGCTCCTCTTATCCACCTGATGGGATTTAAAGAGGACGGCATAAAACGTGCCTGATTTGATCAAAAACTGATTTGATCCAAAGGCTTAATGGTTTACAGAAAAAGAAAGAAGGCAATGGAAGTGCCGTTTTAGAGCTCTCTATTTATAGTAATGCAAATAAGAAATTGCCAGACTCTTAACAACAATCTGATTTGTGCAAAATGCTGAAATGGTTCTAGACATCTCCGTCTGTGTTCCTTTTCTAATTGTAGTACTTCTCAGAAGAGAACTCTCGAGGGTAGTCAAGCTATTGAATTATTCCTCATGCTATTCCTGTCTGGCCACACATGTTAATTAAGAAAGACTCATTGCTTGGCTGTGCTCATTAGGCCTTACAGTATTGAGTAGAAACACTGTACTGGGAGACGTGTTATGTTGATATTACTCTATGCGTGTGTGTTGTGGGCGTCAAGGTCTCACGTGTACATGTGACCTAACTTTGATGTTTCACTGGACAAAACTATAAAGTGTCTCGTGTTAGCTTGGGTGAGGGGATAAAGAGGGTCCCGCTGCGTGGCGGCATTCTAGCCTATCTGTCCTTTCCACCTCTGGAGGTGCACCGCGGTGTGTGCCGCATGCTGTCTGAAGCCGGGCCCTTTGTGGAGCACGCATTTATTATTTATACAAAGTCCACATGCACTGGGATTCTGGTTCGGAGACCTTTTAGATGCTTTGATGGAGAGTGAGCGGCACATAACAGCATCAAGCTCATGACAGAAATAAAAACACAAAGGTTATATCAGTAAGTTATAGTGTTTTGAACCTAGACTTCTATTCTGTGATTGAAAGAGGTCGTGTTCTTCCTTTGAAGAAAAAAAAAAATGAATTGGAGTGGTGCACGAAAGTGGGTAATATGACTGTGCCAGTGGTCCAATGTGCATCAGCAGGTTGGGGATGCCGTGAGTGGGAGCCTGATATAGACTCCGCCTCCCTCCACATTATGCATGCAGTAACCAGGGAGACTGGAGGAGTCGCGCCCCAGCAGCCGATCACGACCCACTAGAAAAGCGCCCGTGGCGAATAGTAGAGAGGAGTGTCTGCGCTGCTGCGGCGGTGTACAGTTAAAAAAGAAGCAACACGGCGGCTGAGATGCTGCAAACAGAAACCGAGATATAATAATCTTTTTTTTTTCGGTGGAGAAGTCTCACACGGGAGAATCGCGCTTCTATTGACTATTTCCAGATGTGGGGTGCGCCTCTGCCGAAGCATCACAGCCGCGGTTTGGATGCGAGATGGAAACATAGGGGATTCCTCTCGAGAACGCGCACAGTCAAGAAACTACAGCCGGTTTAAAAAGAAGGACGGGGAGGACGGGTTGAGGCAAAATGGTTCAAAACGTGGTTCTGGTGTTTCTCCGCAGGAGGCTGAGCCAGAGACCGAATGTGGAGGAGCTGGAGAGTCGGAACATCTTGAAACGTAAGTTAACCCCAGCTCTTATTACTGTCAGCAAACTACTGCTTCACATTTAACACTTAAATATATGTCAAATGCATGAAGAAAGTAATAATAATTAAAAAAAAAAAAAAAAAACGCTTAAAAAACAAAGGAAACTGTGATGATGCATTAATGATAGAACAGGTTGTCCAGTGTAGTAGTACATTATTCAGGAGCTAAAGAGCGCATGAGTGCACATTCCTTCTCCTGCCTGTAAAAGGTGCATATAATATATATGCTTTTGCTGATCTACTGTATTTTTTATTGTTGATTTAATATGGATGTCTAAATTTGTCTGTTTATTTATTTTTCCTCAGAGAGAAATGACCAGACAGAGCAAGAGGAGAGAAGAGAAATCAAACAGCGGCTAAACAGAAAGGTACAACCCAGTGTGACTGACTGTTCTCCATGTATTTAGACCAACTAATGAGCAGATATTGTAGAAACCGAGACAACCTGACAGACAGCTCTAAGTGTTCGCCCATTCCTACTTGTTCCAGCTCAACCAGCGGCCCACAGTGGATGAACTGCGAGACAGAAAGATCCTAATCCGCTTCAGTGACTATGTGGAGGTGGCCAAAGCTCAGGACTACGACAGGAGAGCGGACAAGCCCTGGACTCGACTCTCGGCAGCAGACAAGGTGTGTATCTGCGTGGAGCGCGGTCAGATAACACAGTCACGTGTTGACCCGTTTGACCCGCCACGAACCACTTGGACTACTCAACTATTTAGGTCATTCTGCGTATATTCTTTGGCCGGCTGCTCGTCTGTCGGCATGTAGCTGTTATCAGCTTATCTGACCAAATCCCCTGTTCTCTTTAAAATCTTTAGCCCGATGATGTTTTTTTTTTTTTTTTTCTCTCCCCCCTTCCTCCTGCCATCACTTTGCCGTTCAAAGGTTGCAGCTTTCTGTGGCTCGGGATGCACTTAGGGATGTACTGATGCCGTTTTTTTTTTCCCCATCTTCCCCACAGGCTGCGATCCGAAAAGAGCTAAACGAGTTCAAAAGCACTGAGATGGAAGTGCACGCTTCGAGCAAACACCTAACGAGGTCAGTATTCTGGAGTATATGTCTGTGCATAGTGTTTTGAAATGCATGCATGCTCTATTCCGGGCATCCACGGTCTAAATTTAGCTCTCCTTGCTCATCCAGAGAGCTAAGAATAGACACGAGTGTTTCTAAACTGGGGAGGGGGAGGCTGTCCTCTGGGGAGCTTGCACTCCTACGCAGAGAGAAATGATAAAATGCAATGGTGTCCTTGGCTAAGCTTGTTTGGTAAACAGGGGTCCTTATTATGAGTCGTAACAGTGACCCAGAGGGAGGACAGGATGAGTGTCGTGCCCAGCCACTCAGCACATATAATGTCTGCGCTAAAAATAGCAACAGAGAACTGATTAATGGCTGCAATAAGAGCGGTGACAAAGGTGCCCTCCGCTCACATGATTTGTTCTTTTCTCCTTCACTCACGGTTTCCCTGCATTGTTTGTCTCTCCAGGTTCCACCGGCCATGAAAGTGAGGAGTTTCTTCTATGAAGAAATGCTGAGCTTAGAAATTTCCAGAGGCAGCTAGAAGCTGCTCAGTGGGGACAGTTCAAAGAGCCTGGAGCCTTTTCGTCTTCAGCGCCTCTTTAACATTCTTCCAGCACCCTCATATTATCAGTATGAATGCACGGGTGTGGGAGAGGAGACGACGGTAATGTTTGCGGCAGTGTGTCCTGGAGACTACTGGATGCCACATTGGAAGCGGGCAGGTGGAAGCCTCCGACTCTCAGGACAAGAGCGGAGGAAAAGAACAATCTTGTCATTCAGTCATTGTTGTTTTTTTTTGTACTAATTCATGGACTCCTTTGACAAGGCGGTGTGAATCCATGTAGTGGGAAGACGTGATGCATGTGACAAGCTTCACCTTTTCTAAACTGATGAATAATATGTCACTTGGACTGTGTAAAGACTGTGGAGTGTGGGGGAGGTCGTACTGGGGATGAATTTGATATCAACTGTACATACAGTATGTCAGTCGGGATGGGGCCGTCATTGTCTTCACTGAAAAGAGAAATACCTTTGTAAGCACTACTTGTCTTCAAAATACAAGGTCTTTTTTAAGAATGGTTTATCTCATTTTTTTAAACGATTTTATTTCCAATCAAGAATAGTTAATAAAAAGCAATTAATACATTTAAGATCTTGAATGTTTAGTTGCCGAATTTCAATACTTATATAACAATATAAACAATCAATTTGTATTAAAATGTCACATGGAAAGAAGTAGAAAGGCTTACACGTTACCTGTACTTACTAACACCAAAACATCAGAATAAAATTTCTTCTGACGTCCAACATTTAGGAACACATCCAGGTCACAATAACCCAAACACATCCACGATAAAAACAGAACCCAAGATAAATGAACGCTGAATTCAAACCTTAAAATCAACACAGCTGAACAACACAGGGCAAGAAGTCTATCACATGGTGAAATACACAACCTGGTTTGGTGTGTTCGAACCCTTGGCCAGGACTTGCTCGACTCCTGGCTCCATCAGGGGAAAAACAGAGCGTGCAGTCCTCTCTTCACACTCTTGATCTCCCCGTCTAGCTACGAACGAGAGAAAAGGCAAATTTAACACCTTACACAACATCATATGAGTCATAAATTCTTCCAGTGCTTGATGTTATGTGCAGGCTTTCAAAAGGAGCTTTATTCTACTGATGGAGTGGAGGATGCAACATGAAAGACAGTCAGAGAGCCAGCCCAGCTGTTCTGGTCTACTTCCTCCGCTGAAGGATCACCTGTGTTCGCGTGTACTCACCATCTCACCGAGGAGCCTGTCCTGAACTGACTTCATGTCTTTTCTTATCAGGCACATCTGAAAACAGCAGGCAGAGCAGCGGGGTTTTAGGGATGGTGAGGCAAAGTAGCAAAAATATGGTGAAGCAGACAGCTGGACAGACAGAGGTGGCATAATCCATTTAAAACAACAACAACACTGGAAGTTGAGATTATATATTCTTCATTCAAGCTATCCGAGGTTTGGATTTACAAAGATAATTAGTCTAAGACATGAGCGACACCATGAAGCACATATTAGACGTCAGCTGTGAAGTCCAAGTCGGAGGGCGTCAGACCTGGGATGTGAATATTCTCTCCTCATACTCCACGCTGTGACACACGTTGCTGTGGAGGGCTTTCTTCAGGGTCTCGTTTCT
The DNA here is from genome assembly GCF_963514085.1 of Chelon labrosus. Classification (NCBI taxonomy): domain Eukaryota; kingdom Metazoa; phylum Chordata; class Actinopteri; order Mugiliformes; family Mugilidae; genus Chelon; species Chelon labrosus. Next base: position 9,583,960 of record NC_140360.1, read on the forward strand.
GGAGGGAAGGAGACAGACAGTCACACAACCAAGAGAGGGAGAACACAAGCTAACACAAGCTAAAGAAAAGGTAAAGAAAAATATACTGTGGGTTGAAGAGAAACACAGGTGAAAACACATAATCATAAATAAAAATTCAAAAGCACTTGATTTCTGGTTTACTCGTCACACTCACATTAATGGTCATCAACCACTGAGCCCCTTCATTGAATGTCAGTGACTATGCAAAAGTCTGCAAATCTGGGGAAGCATAAGTCTCACAAAGACTGAAAAATAAATCCCATTTTTACACCTTTACGTGTCCATAATGTCAATCACTCAACATGTGACCGGCCAGTCAGATGACAACGCCTACATATAACGATAGACTTTGACAGAATGACGGCTGTCACCTTTCTGTAATCATGTGTCGTGTGGCAGCGTGGTCAAACAGAAGCCACAGCTCAACCATTTAACAGCATCACTTCTCTGAATCATGGAGGCAGCAGGATGCTTTTGAGAGAACCAAGACTCCTGTGGGTAATGAATGGGCTCAACTATTTTATTTTGAGCAATAGTATTTCAGGCATGATGATAGTGAGGTATACAGTGCATGCCGATGCATTTAGGTGCTTTATATTTACATGTGGGTGTTGGTTGTATAATAATAAAAACTGTAACATGGTGTCTGACATCAGTAAACCCAGCTTAGGTATAGGAATAAGCTCTGACTACATCCCCTTTCAATAAATAGCTTGTGCCGTCGGGTGAATATTTAGTTTATGATAATAAGCTGGTGGTAAAAAAAAAAAAAATTAATCCTCGTTCCAAAGAATAAATATGTGTGCTACACAGCATTTGGGTTTAAGCCTGTGGGGAGGTATTGCTTTGAGTGTGACAGGCAGAAAAACAACGTGGCTCTGTCAGTGCTAACACAAACACACGAGACTGAATTTCACCTGCTGGTTTCCTGCCTGTGGTAAGAGCGGAGAGCCATAGTCTGTTTTTTCCAGTACATCTGTGGAAGAGTCCAAACAGTAGTCAGACAGTGATCTAATCAGCAACGCAACATATTGAGCGGCGGTTTCATCATCTAACAGACTCGTACGTCAGACATTTACTCTCTGATAATGTTACTTTCCACGTTCTCCCCTCTAAATCATACACAGCCCGTCTGTGTCAGAGCGCAGACAGAAGCGTAAGAGAGACAGAGTCAGGGTGACCTACAGTCAGGTCTTTCTCCATGTTGTTCAGGACTGTGTCATCCTGTTCCAATTTGTGGATTTCTTCCAGCAGAACCTTCTGAACCTGTTCAAGTCTCTGAGTCCTGTACAGAACAGAAAGAAGTAGAGGTAGTAGCCCATAAAACATACAACCTCAAACTTTACAGTGAACAAGCTGTTTACTGGTTATCACATTTACAGGCAACCAGTCATTCAATTAAATTGCATATCTTTGTGTTACCAAATGTTACAATTTCACATTATTCATTCATAAGGCATACATCATATAGAGAAGATATGTTTAGTGATGGTTTGTTACGACACTTACTGACCTGTATTTAGTAACTTGCGTATTGATGGAGGAGATGTGTTGCTGGACAGTCTTCATCGACTGCTTGTTGTAAAGCTCCATCATCTTGCAACGGTTCTGAACACAAATGAGATTAGATAGCGGCTCAGAATTATTAAAACAGAGCTGAGAAGAGATTTTAAAGTCCAAAACAAAAGCGGTGCTTTCTGAGAACACACATGGTCACCATGCCTAAAACATAAAAGATTATTTTTTAAGTTAAACTTAAATTAAGCTTTCAGAAGCAGGGCACTAACATAACTTAGTGTGTTTGCATATTCTCTTGTCTTGTTAACTTGTTAAGTGTCTGTGTAAGTATGTTGACCAACCTGGAACTTCTTATTTAGCTCAGAGCTCAACTGCTGACACAGGTTACTTGGGCTGACAGCGCTTTCTGGCAACTCTAAATCCTCATCTATGTCCATGTCTCCATCTACAACTTCAGCCTCCCAGTGACTGGAGCTCATGTGAGAAGAAGACATCACCTCATCCACAGCAGACAGCTCGGCAACTGTGAGTAAAAGACGGATGCCGTGATATACTCAGGAGGACAACCTCAAATTTTGTTTTTGTATTGTACAGACTGGAAATAACAGTTTCTCTCAAAACTACAAAAGAAGACCCAGACAACTGAGACATTAATGTAATTCAACATGTAGACATAAGTACCACCTACTGTAACTTAAGCAAAGTACGTCTGTCCAGACTCATAAAATATATGCAGTCAGGACTTTTTATATTCTTAGACCGCTGATCAAATTTGAATGATTTCATCGTAGAGTCTAAGTGAATGCTCATGCACGATTAAATGGAACAGACATACATACAGCTGGACTACGTGAAGGCATAAAAATGTATGTCACATGTACAGATTTTAATTCTATTGCAATACAGCTTTGCACCTTTAGGTATTTTAAAAGGTGAACTGAAATTTGTGCCAAATAGTATTAAAATAATATAAAAAAGGGAAATGTGTACCTGTGCCATGAGCTGCCTCCCTCACAGTCGTATTCTTTGTATTCCTGTATTCCTCTGATATTCTTTCCTCCGTAACTTTGAAAGTTCTATCCTTTGGTCTGATTTCCTTGTTGTCTTCTTCCTCTAAGCTGCTTTTCTCTCCACAGCTATGAGACTTACAGTGAGGTCTAGCTGCTGAAACAATGAGGATATGTGTGTAATATCCCATGTAGAGATACAATTTGTAGTATCATTACAGATGTATTAGTGCCTAACACTACATTTAAGAAGCTAGTAGTATCAAGTAGGTAAATAACCAGTTGAGAAGATGCCTCACAGGATTCACCTTAACGGCAGAATTACAAATTTAAACCAGCACAAGAGTTGTGTTGGTTTATGAAAATAATGATACACATTACCCATCTTATAAAAAAAACACAAAGTAATGTTGTGGCATTCATAATACTTTGTGTGATTAATGAGTTGTTTACGCTGCCCAGTGCAAGAAAAGCACTTATTTCTGGGTAGGATTTATTCCATCAGCACATTTGGAGCTATTATTCCAGACTTAATTCACTAATGTTTTTTTTTAATAAGTAATATGTCTTACAGGACTTGAACAATTTCCTTGGCTTCATCCGAGAAGAACGCTGCCCTCTCATCTTGCTTTTCTTCCTGTCTTCCTTTCCGTCTTCCTCAGAATCACTAGACAAGGCCATGTGGCGCTTGCGAATGGGTCCTGTAACAAGTAACATCATTAATTATAATATGTTTGGTGCAGATGGGACCTAGCTGTGGGTTTAGGTCATAGCAACTAGGAAATTCAAGTCTAAAGCACGATTTGGAAATAAAAGATGTTTTACCTGAGAAATGAAGATCTCTGTCTTGATCTGAGAGTGGTGTTTTCTGTCAGGACGGACAGTAACAAGTTAGTTGTTAACTAAGTATCCATATAGGGCTATTTCAGTCCTCCTTTCCGTTTATATATCAATCCATCCAGTCATAGTAATACAGCCATGAAGAATATAGTCAGGTAAAGAGCCCCACCTCAGTTTTAACAGACACAGCCAGGTCAAAAGTGGGGCTGCCCTTAACTCCGCCAGTTAGTACTGATGACCGAGTGGACGACTGGCTCACTGAAACCCGGGATACTGAAGACACTTTACTGAAGCCATAGTGACGGTGGCTATGGGTAATGGTGTCTTCAGGGAATGGTGACAGAGGAGGAGAGGGCATCGGTGGCTCGTCCAGCTCTAGGAGTGTGGACGTCAACAAGGGCCGAGTGGACAGAGAAGCAGGAGATTGAGGTGTGGAGGACAGGTGCTGCTGCTGCTGCTGCTGCACTGTACCTATCTGGAAACAAATTGAAACAGAAGTACGGCAGCTCAATTTGTGGTTGTCAAATTACCAAGTCTGCCATGAATCAGTAAATGATACAGACGTTATCAACAGTGACGGAAGCGCATATGAAGTGCTGCAGTGCTATTATCTTCTCTGCCAGCAGTTAAAGAGATCATTTGAGTCGTGCTACTTAACTGTTCAGATCATCTTATGCAATTCCTACATTTTCTGCATTACAGCGTGACAAATGTATCGTGAACGGCTTGGTGCAATCTCATGTTAGCCCTGACAAAGGGTAGCAGTGCAGTTACAAATTAATTATATCCAAAGCTGAAGCTGATATTTTAAGAAACATTAAATAAATGTTGTTAAGGGGAGGAAGTGTTGCTTCTTTACTTTCTCTACCCACATTTTCGTGACTTTCCACCTGCTTTGACCGGCTCACAGTCTTGCTTCCTTAAATTCTAGGTTAGTGGTAAGAAAGCCTCGAGTCCTGAAATAATTCACACCCACCACTCACGGCACTCCTGTGATTCTCACATGACTGTCAAGTGATGTCAATGATTTCCATGTAGAGTAAAGGTGTGTGAATAACTCAAAGATGCTAAATATCACAGAACCGTCCACCGCTCATCAGAGTTGATGAAGACCGAGTTTAAGATGAGAAAAGTCTAGCTGCATTTGAAAAAGTACTTTTTTGGTGCATTAACTTAAAACACCCGTTCAATAAAGACAAAAATCTGAATCAAATCAAATCCTGGTGAGACCATCTCTTTTATCTGTTTGAACAGTCTTTCCTTTTAACACAAAAAACCTCAGTGTCTGAACCTTTTGAGCAGGACTGTATATTAGCTGGGTGACGGGGAACATTTATTCTACCACAAATCTCTGAATGTCACTCTAACCCTCCACAAATCCTCCATGAGAGTGACACAGGGTGATGTACCTCAGCAGCATTCAGTTCCCTGGCAGGGCTGAGTGCAGGAGTGTGACCTCCCAGTGAAAGCAGAGATGGAACAGACTGGATGGACTGTGTCTTGTAAGAGCTGCGATTCTTTTCGGCGCTGTAGAGCAAGGAGGGCTTGCATTTCCCTTTGCTGCTAACTGTAGAGCGAGGTTTGGGTAGCAGCAGGATTGGAGACGGGGTGTCCTGGCAGGGAGGGTTAGGCGAGGCAGAGGCTGGGGATCCCCGCGGGGTAAGGAGAGGGGAGAAGGTCAAATCCAAGGTTGGGGCTGACCTCTCGACAGCTGTGAGGGTCCAAAATAAGCACAGATGTTAAAACAGCTGGCTTCAGAAGTTGAACACAGAGTAGAAGGTCAATACGTACATGCTTTTTCATATACTGTATCAAGAGGTTGATGGGTTGGAGAGCAAAAGGGTTCGTTTTGAGAAAACATAGAGTGTGTGTACAAGATGTACAGAATGGAGTTTTATAATAATGGACACTGAACCCACCAAATAAATACTTATTGGGGGTGTAACATTTTAGTTTGTAGGTGAAGAATATTCTGAAGGTATGTACATCAAACCTCGGGCCTTGGAAATAAAAGTGATATTATTTTTATCAACAGGGATAATTTTACTAGACACATAAGGACACGAGTGAGATGATATCAAACCCTAAAACCCTATTTAAACTCTCCAGTGACTTGTGATTATGTTGCTATACAGTTATAATATGCTGTATGTGGCCACTGTGATGAAACGAACAAACTATTCAAACAGCATCAAACAGACTTTAGCTGATGTCAAAGGAGTCAAATGACTGTTATCTAACTTCCACAAAGTCTTACATCTCATCTTCTCGATGGAAGGAGGGGATGGACAGAAAGAGGTCTGGCGTGCAGCCCAGGAATCCTTCAATGCACTCATCTGTTTTTGGGCAGTGATGGCATTTTTCTTATTCAACTTCGAACTTCCTTGAGGAAGATTCTCAGACCTCTGCTGCTGAAAAGTAAAGTGTTTCTCGTATTTTTGATCAGTACAAAAGAAAACCATATAGGACCACAACCCGACAATTTGTATATATTTGTATATTTAATGTAAAATGTAAGCTGGAATGTCTTAGATAGAAGTCTGGACTCCCACCTTGAGACCAGATGGCTTTTTCAGATCTGACTTGTTGCTCTCTTGTCTACTGTAGCCATCTGTGGATTTCTCATTGAAGGTGTTTTTTTTCTTCTTTACCTCTGAAACCTCATAACAGATCTCCTCACTCTTCTCCTGCCGTTGGCCTACAAAATATTTCTGTTGGCAGACAAACAAAAAAAAAAGGAATAATGGGACATTGCGGCAACTGTGTTCTTTTGGTACAACTATTATTATGAATTCACACTGTAACCAGCAACTTATCAGAAGTCAGTACACAAAAAAAGTTCCCTGTTGACTTAAATTGGTTTTCGCTTGACAAAACACAATTCGATTTCCAGGGCTTGTCATCTTCCTGTCAGTGTGACTTGGATGCAAAAACGTGGGCGTAGTTTCACATTTTTGTTTGTGAGGGATGTATGATACCTGAACACAATGCAAACAAGGCCTCAAACAAGAAAGTATGAGTAAGCTGCTAACAAAGCTGATTGCAGTATGAGCCTGTGGTGATATGAATTTGAATTTGCCACACTTGCTGTAAACCTTTTGGGATGCAAAACAAGAATTTCTTCAAGATAACATTAAACATAAAGTCACTAACCTCTAACTTTGAAGAGGGAAGCTTCTCTGAGAGAGAGACTGATTTCATGCTTCTTTTTGTTGTTTGTTTGCTGGCAGTCTTTTTCTTCTTCATCTGAGAAGCTTCATGCGTTTGTTCTGTATTCTCCATTTGATCGGTGGAGGAACACTATTTTTGGGAGACAAAAAGCGATTACTTAAATCTACTGGAAACCGCTTTACAGAATGAATAAAACAAAGATTTTTGCGTCAGGTCCAAGAGATGTATGTAGAATAAAATAAGATAATCCTTTAATTTATCCCATGTAACATACTTGATGACTTCCTGGACATCAACCATTGTTTTTAAATTTTTGTCCTTCAAACATATCAAATAGTTTAATATTATTTTTTTTTATATATATATATATATATTACAAAGAATCTAAATCTTAATAAAGTGAGTGATCTAAATTGTGTATGTCAGTGTTAAAGCACAGTCAGTGAAAACAAAATGTTTCACTAGTTTCAAAGTCTGTCTCTCTATTGTAATACTTTGATCATATTAATATCTACTGCAAAAAAAACACAACGGTAACTAGTACGGGCTGATCTGAATACTTAACGTATAGGCATATGCACACAAAATGAGATTATTTACTCATCATTTCTTAAAATGGAGACAAACTACTTATGTATGCTTAAAAAAGAAAGTAATATTAGAAAAAAGGAGCAGTTTTTTTGCCTTAAGAGCAGGTGGCATCTCTGGTTCAGATAGGTTGTCATCAGTATCTGGCTCCCTGTAGCTTCTGGTAGAGATGGCTGCAGCTCTTTTTGGCCTCTTGCTTGTTGCATGTGATTTGCTGGCAGCTGCTGCTGCTGCTGCTGCTGGCTGCTTCACTGTCTTTGGCTGATCCAGTTCGTTCTTCATTTTGGGCTTTTTCAGATACAACAGTGACACTCTGTGGCTGACTGGGGTGGTGCATCACAAGCTCATGGCACATTATTTACAAAAAGCAGCAGTACTCCCTTACCTTTTTGGGTTTGGTATTGCCCTTTAATGCTTGCAGTGAGAACGGCAGTATATCTGGGGATTCACCTGCAGTCAGACAAATCACACGGTCTGTACGGGATTTACTAGTGTCTTTAAACAACTGCATTAACATCTAGTCCTGATGTGATGAATTTCAGATTGTTTGGCTTTAAAGGCTTACATGAAGTAGGAGGTGGTACAGTGGTACATTTCATGTGTGCCTGCCTAGAATATTTGGTGACTTGGGGTTTGGGCTTCCTAGCCGACTCTCTCAGCCAGCTGATCTCTGTTGTGTCTCTGTCTGTGTCTGTGTCACTGAACAGACGTGCTTTCACGTTCCGCCTCTTCTGCAACATAAAAAGCAGCAGACACGTAGATATTTATAGACAGAGATAAGGTTGTCATTGATTAAATGTGTGCGGTATATAAAAAAAACAAACACAGTAGTAGAATTAAATTCTACTTTTTCCACAGGTTGTTCTTGCTTGGCTGTGCTGAGAAGTACTGAGGAGTTGTTGATGTCACTGTCAAACGATGTGAAAAATATGACATTAGAGAGATTTAAATTTACAGCTTCAACAAAACTTGACAGTTTCAGTGGCTGCATTCCTCGACAGATATGTCCACAGGCGATAGGCCTACCTGTGCGACGTGGCAGAGGTGTCAGTTAAGAATTTGCCGCGTCCCTAAAGTGCAATGAAACTGACTTTAAACACAGTGGCATTCGAATTGCTCAAGTATAATAAACGCTAAACATATAAAATAATCAACATTATCAATGTTTACCCCTATACTCGATGGTGTATCGATGTTAAAGGAAAAGACGTCCGACCTGCACAACAGAAAAAAAGGATTCAATAGACCCTAAAAGCCAATCGTTTCTACAGTCGTCTTTCAAATCTTTTAACTTACCTCTGTCTGACAGAGTTTGTTGTGGTTTTGCTGTGGGATTTTATTAGACTTACAGCTCCGGATAGTTCACCCTGTAGCAGATAAAAATCATCTTTAATAAGTGGGGCAAAAGTAAGTTCAAAGATGTAATATTAATACTCAAGACAAATCAAGTAATGTTGACTTACTTTACCAGTTGAAAACCAGCTCATATTGAAGCTTGGTCTATTAAGAAAAAGCACAGTCATTAAAATAATAAAAGTTTCATACTAACAATAAGATATTTTTACTTGCTGCAGTAAAAGAAAGTAACCCTTCATGTGTATACCTCTTGAAAAGAGGGGGAATCCAGCACTGACTGATATTTTCTTTTACAGTGGAATGGGTGTCAATCTTATAACGGCTAGAGATGAGCTTCACCATGCTGCCTGCAACCTCTGCATCTCTCTGGGAGACAGTAGAAATAAAAAGTTATACAAAACTTTGGAATTAACGTTAAGCTGTATAAAGTTTACAGCATCCATACCTTCTCTTTGCTTGAAGTGGTGTGCTTAGTTTCACCCTTAACCTTGGCTGGCATTCCCTTCTGGAGAGTTTTGGTGATGGACGTGCTGACTGAAGCTTTAATTGGAACAAAATCTGTCTCAGCTGATGTCTGGCCTTTGCTCTTCAATTTGCCATGGCTGGTTCTCTGGGCTCCCTGCACTTTGGGAGTATGCAATGAGGAAACCTGCTGGTCTCCCGGGTCTCTGTCTTTAGAGTTGCCTCTGACATTTGACATTTTTCTCTGGGGTGCAGCTGGCTCCTCGCCTGCAGGATCTTGTTTCCGCTCACGGAGGACCTGCTGCAGGCGCTGGGTAAGTTCTTTATGGAGTAGCTTTTGGTGGACTAGGCTCGAGTCTGAAACTGAAAATCTCTGTGGTACGGATGACCGACACTCCGGCTGTCCAGCCAAACTTAAATGAGGCTCTACAGAGAAAAAATATATAGTGTATTTAAAAATAAACATTAGAACGTCTAATTACATTTAAGCACACAACTAAAACATAAATTTGTTGTGTTCCATATTTACCAGGTCTTTGGAGACTCATTTTCTGTGTAGGCATCATTAGCATTTCAGAAACTGACGTTTTACTCCAGCTGGAAAATCTGCATTTTTAAAACATAAACATATTTACATGCACTCTTTTACCAATGAGAGTATTGACTGCCCTGATGGCAGTAGATTTGCAACTTACAGGCTTTTCCCAGTTGTGGGTTGGGTGTCCGGCACAAAACTAGGATCTGTAAGTAAAAAGATCAGTGACTGATTAAGGGGCAGCTTTACTGCACTTCTGGGATAAACTGAAGTCCGTTTAACTATACCAGACCTTGCGAGTCTTCTTTTCCCTGTCCAGACAGAACCATATCTACTGCTTTTGCCAATGGTATGTTCTGCAAGACAAGCAAAGACAAAAAAGGTTACAAATTACTATGCTTTTGTTTGGCCTACATCAGCCTACACAGACAAATGCAGGAGAAACAGCTTGTGAGACTGCAGATTTGACAAAATAAACTCTGTACTGTCTCAAATGATCTAACCAATAAAGAAGGGTAATGGAAACTGAGAAGAGCACAACACCAAACAGTTTGTAATTTGAGTCATGAGTTTATTTGCTGCTCTCACGTTTAAAGCTCCAGTGCTGTTTGTTGATCAAGTAAACTACTTTTGAATCTTGTGCATCCTCTGTATTGTTACCACTGTCAGCAGCAAAAGGGGAAAGATAACCAGCACATTGACTTTGTCTGACAGATGTTTTCATATCACATGACCATGAGCATATTGCAATAAAGTCCCCTATGCCACCCTAGCACCTGCTCCCTATCTCATCACTTCTGTTTTTCTTGCTCTGTTCCTCTTTCTTGCTCTGTTCCTCCAGAATTAGGGCCACAGAGTGACAGCCCGATACAGGAGCCGACCATTAGCTTGGTGTGTCATTATACACGAACACATGGGACATGGGACATTACTAAAATGTCCAATGGTGTCATACTCATACAAAACAGCGCACAAGTAGTAGCAGTAGTAAATATTGAGAGTGATTATACCTTTTTGTGTTCGTCAACTGTATTCTTGGCAGCGTGTTTGGATGCTGTGCTCTGTAGAGATGTGTTAAAATGAGACAAATACCATGAATTTCTAGGTCAGATTACAAAAGTAAAAAGAGAATCATATTTTACAGATGGTTGTATAACGTCACATTTGGTCTTGCCCTGAGAGAGAATTCAGAACTTACAACAATGTACCAACATACCTGCTCATTCACGGCAGCTGCATTTGTGCTTCCAGGTGTTGTGCTGTAACTGCAGGTCCTAGCAGTTGCGACATGCGAACGAACCATCTCCAGAGATGGCCTGTTTTTACCCTTTGCTGGAGAGTTTAAAAAGAAAAAAAAAACTAATTTAGCTTTATGAATAATAAATAAACAAGAACTGCCTGGGAGGGTTCAGCTTGAAAACGGAATACGGATTGATGAAAATCTAGACATATGTGAAACAGACGTGTCAGTGGAAAGATATAAGGCCTCAGTCTCCTCTCTTGTCTCAACGTAAGTCAAAACCATCAAGTTAATAAAAAAAAAAGTCTTAGTTTAGTTTCTTTTCATATAACCGTTTCTTTTTCTCACTGGATGATATGGCTGAGAAGGCTTCTGTCTAAACTACATCAAATAAAAATCCAACCCAAACTTAAACTGGTTCTACTACAAGCAAGCTAACATTTTTAGTACATTTCATTATTATAAGAATTGTATATATTTCAAGGGACTGCTGACACCTGGGCAAGAATATAATAATGGAACTGGTGTGACGGTAATTCTTGAAACACTTTCTATTGTTACTTACTTGATGGCAAACCCGAAGAGAGGGAACTGCCACCACGCACACTTCCTGCACTGCCGGTAATGAAGGTGATGGACTCTGAAAACCTCTTTTTGGCTGGCGTCACCAACTGGATGGAAAATAACAATAAAATGCGGCATTCAAACAATTCTGTAATTAAGTATTTACTCCAGATAAAGCAAATAGCACATGATCATCCGCAGAACAGAGATACAGAAATTCTGGAGTCAAGGGAGATTCAGGGTCTTTGGTGTCAATGCTAGTCTTGGTGGGGCAAATGCTGGTCAGCAGAGGCTTCAAACTGATAATGTGAGTTCCCACATTTTTACAGACTGCCAACAGTTCAAGGTGCAGACAAACATAACCGACATCAAAGATCTACCGGCAATGGCCAACTATGACATCGCCTCATGCTACCTGTGTCTGACTCTGGACCAAAAGGTTGCACTTGGAACACTCACAGAGAGCATAGCCAACAGGCAGCTAGTACAAAATATATTCTGCCCCTGTAGCTGTGGCCCAGCAGGTGGCAGTAGTATGCATCCATCGTTCAAAAGGGGGACAACCAGAAAACCCACTGTTAGCTGAGAGCCTAGAAAGCTAGGAAGAGCTATAAACCATTAGGTATCTCCTGATTCAAGATGATCGGTTGGTCTGCAGTTTTGAATTTTTGAACTTTTGTTTCAGTTCTCTGAAACTGAACGGCCGATCAGAGTGATCTTTCTGACTGACTGCTAAATCATCAGCAAAAATTAGGGCCACAGATGCTTGATATTTCACAGCCGATTAAAAATAATGCATTTGTTTGATGCAGGCATAACACAGGACGAGAAGAACAGCACCACAATGAACACAATTTACCTTCTCAAAACCAATCCACTGTTGAGTCATCTTTTGTAGGCATCAAACATAATATTGTTATGCACAGAATACAGTCTAATAAGGAGCCTCTCTCTGTGTGTATCTATATGCTCACTGACCTGTGATAGACTACTGTCACTAACAAACGTCTGTGCTCTGATAATGGAAGCTACACATCTACATATTTGATTTAATATAAAATACAGAAATATTTTACCTGTCCAGGTGTATCACGGGTAGGTATAGTGTAGGGAGCAGTGGTTTTCTCACTTTCACCAAGGGACACCTGGCTCTCTGGAACAACCTGCATAAATGTTCAGAGGATTTCTTACGCATTTAAATAGCATTCATTTATATTAATGTGATTAAAGGCTTGATATCATTTCAATTTGCACCATGTCAGTTTGACCTTAGACCATCTCAAACCAGAGCCAGTCACAAAGGTGTGCAGCTGCCCCAGCTGTTATTAGCTTAATACACTCTATGATCATCTATGATGACCATAGTATTTTATCATAGCTGTGCACTGAGAGAATCACGGTAACAAAACAATCGTTACCTGGATGCTGCTCTGCTCCATTGTAGTATTAACTACAGACGTGTCCTGACAAAAAGAGACATTATTAAAGCAAATTGTCATATTCACCATGACCACAGTCTCTGCTTGCTGTGGTTTCACAATATTTTTTTCAAGGGGTGCCGAGTTCTTCTTAATGGCGTTATTAATGTCATTATTGTACGTCTTATTATAGTCGTGTGTGGTGTGGTGTGTTGTGGAACAATCAGAAAATATAGTGTGAGTAGGCCATGGCTTCTCTACTTGGTTTTTGCTGTGCCCGTAGACGTTCTGAGCAGCCTGCAAGATGTCCAGGGAGGAGCTGAAATGGATGGTAAGAGTGGAGCCCTCCACTGCACCAACAACCACCACCTCTGACATGTTTATCTGTAAGACTTTGGTCTTTCCCTTTTCTGTAGGTAAAGAACAAACAGATTCACATACCTGTAAGTCTATCAAGTTAATGTATGCATCAAAAATGTATGTGACTTATTGAATGCAAAGAATAATACCATGATACACAACATATGATTGAAAAGACAATGTTTTGATTACCTGCAACAGTGTAGCTTTGGACTTCATTCTCATTGATACATATCGTCTCCCAGTGGCTCTCCTACATGAAGATTAAACATGTTGTTAAGATTCTCACAGATGTTGACGGTTGACCTAGCTCAAGAATGAGATGGTTTGTACTGTATGTAAGTGATGCTGTTTTTTTATATGGACACTGATGATCTTGAGGTACCTGTACCCCTTCAGTAGTCAAGGAAAAGTAAAAGGAGATGCTGCGGCTGCCAAGGTTGAAGTCAATCCAGAATTCCTCAAGCTTCTCATCCAGGGGCATCAGCAGCTGACAACATAACCACAATCTTTCCAGAACACCGACTAACAGAGTACATTACAGACTGTGACATTCAAACTCACTGGCAAACTAGTTCAAAACAAACAAAAGGAGTTAATTGTGTACTGACCTCATACTTGTCCAGATAAACTTCCAAACTAGGGTACGAATACACTCTATGGTATAGAAAAGACACTGTTATTCAGTTATTGTGCATCGTAAGCAATGCATGTGTGCCGTGGTCTAATGAAGAATAAAAGATTAAATATGTTATAGTTTTTTAGGCCTGAATTACATAAATATTTATTCTGTGGGTGTGCGACATTGCTGGGAAAAAGAGGAACACATACGAACCAAACAGTCATCCTTATTTATTCTCTAAAGTCAAAAGGGCAAAAGAAGCATTTAAAGAGAATATCATTGTGTGCACCTTCTCTTGTCTCCCTGCATCCCGTTCACCATGTTCAGGAACTTGCGACAAGCCTGAAATCAAACACATTTACATTCAATTCTCTGTAATCACTCATAAAAGTATTTTAATACAATGCCAAAGTAGTACCCCAAGGTGTGAATGTAAATGTTTAACTGAGCATAAACTGTCCAGTTTACCGTCTCAAACTCTGAATCACGGATCTTGGCAAATGCACTGGCCACATGCCCCATGCTAAACCATCGATCTGCTTGTTGTTTCCTCTGGTTAGGAGTAGCCATTCTGCACAGTGCCTCCATCAGGGATGACTGAAAATCATAATCTGACAAAAACACATTATGTGGAACATATTTTGTGGCTCTTTGTGATTATGAGTGAACAGACATTGTACCAAACACAACAAACTTACCACCACCCTCCACTATTTGACCAGCCAATTTGACCCTGTAAAACAAAATAAACAAAAAAGCTTCAACAGTGTGTGGATATTGTAAATATGGGTAATAGTGATTCTTACTACGAGGAAACTGGGACATACATGATATCCGAAGCCTGCTGTGAGGTTAAGATCTCCCTGTCTCTCTTCAGCTCCACTGGGATTTTGTCCAGAATTAAATTAAATTTACGGATTGCCTGTTAGAACATTATTAGGAAAGTTGATTTAAGAGCACAAACACATCAGTCTTGTACCAAAAAAAGTAGTTGTTAAAACAATTTCCAACCTCTTTTTGAATCTGGATGTCAATTCTGGGGTCTACAGCCAAGTGGCCAACAGGATACAGGAAGGACTCTGTGATTTTGTACGTTCCTGCAAAAATGTTGTGACAAAACTGTTAAAAGAGACAAAACTTACAGTCCTAAGAAGCTCATCTTGATAAGTACACGCTCTATTCCACCTAAATTTGTAACTCTAACTTTAAAATTACACATTTTACTACTTCGATGAACAATAACATTTAAACATTTATGTAGCAATTCAGTTGAAATATGTGTATGCTGGTTTTAATTTCCTTTCGGATACTAAAAATGACCAATTGAAGAAAAAACACAAACTGAGAACAGAATGGAAATAAAAAGTAATATACAAGCGCACCCTCTTTGCACGCTTCATGGACCGCCTGTGACACAAAGAAAAGAAAAAGAAAACACTTTTACATCAGGGACACTAATTTGTTTCATTACAAAGAGTGTGTTTGGGAATAGACATCAGCTCACCATTAAGGCATTTAGGAAGTCCTCGGAGAGAGTGAACAAGGTTTCATCCCACTGAGGGCCACACTGGATCCATAGTTGCCTGCATTTCTCAAACCACTGCAACATGTGCACAAACAGGTTCAGTCAACAACTGAGTCCATTTACTTATACCACACTAACAGACTGTGTGTGTTTTAGATGTATACTCATCTTCTGAATTAGGCCTTGGGCTATTAGCCCTGAGAGTCCTTGACCACCATCAGGTAGTTTCAGGTTTTTCCCATACTTGTGGAGGCTAGCAAGAGCCAAACTGGCTGATCTGAGATCATATTGATTCAAACTCTAAGGAACATTGATAAGGTTTAATAAATCCACAAACAACAGACCATCATGGTGTGCTCATAAGTGCATGGGACTTCATCTTACCTCTCTGACAAGTTTATCCAACTTAGTGAGAAACTGTTGGGAACATTTCATGGAGGCCTCTACACATATGTCTCTTTGCAAGAAGACATCCAGCGCTTGAACGTCCCCACTCTTTAACACCTCATCGATGACACTCTCCAACTGCACATAAATTAGGGGTTTAATGTTCTTCATTACTATAAAAACAAACATCTGAGTGAGATAACCAAGTTGTCAATGCTGTACGTTCCCACCTGAGTGGCCTGACCCGGGGCCATTCTTGTTTCTGAAGACTTTACAGCCACTTGGTCTCTGCAGTCTCCTCAAAATGACTGCAAAGAATAACTGGAAGCATAAACCTACCAATCTTGAAATTCTCATTTGCCAGTTCATTAGGTACACTAGTGAAAACGAATGCAATTGAATGTAACATGCACTAAATCTTAGCATCATGAAGGTTATGGTATTCAGCATTTGATTAAAATAACTGAGAGAGATGTTGATTCAACTGTTTTTTTTCTCTGTACTGTATAATTGTATTGTTTCTCTATTATTTTACCTATTTCAGTCAAAGGGCTAGGCTAAATAACAAGTTTAACAGCACCACAAACTACATCCCCCAAAATGATCTTTTCTGTTTAATTGAATACAATTAACCTTAACATCCCCTAAAATGTATTGTTTGATGATTTTTTCCCCCTTACTTTAATTGTACCAGCCACCTCAATCAAGACGGTTCTGAATCTGATTATTATTTATTTCTTTTTGCTAGGTGTACTTAATATTTTGTCAACTTATGGAGGATTGGACACTACACACTGACTGACTCATTGATTTAAAAAAATAAATAAAAAAATGTTAGTGAGGACAGACTGTATTTTAACACGCTACTTTTGTATATTGTAATCTTAGCTAACATAAACTATTCCTAGCTAACAAACGTTGACTCTTCCCAGTTAGCTAGCTTAGCAAATAATGGCTTTCCTTGCTAATGCTAGCACTAACTCGTAGTTAATGCTAATTAGTGACAATAACTGTCAACGGAAACTGAATAGCTGAAAGCGGTTGAAGAAAAAAAAGTTTGTGATTTAATAATCCTATGTCTTTACTTACCATGTTGTCAATTTTCGCACAAAAACAGGACATGATACTATTTCTTTCTCAGCTTTTCAATCGCTCAACTCCGAAACGCGCGAACGGTCGCCACGCAAGCGCATGACGTGTTTCAACCAACGTCTCACGTCATGCGTGCCCTCTGAGCTAACACTTTTAATATAACACATTGTTATTACACATTTCGTTTCAAATTGATTAAAAAATAAGTAAGAAATTGCACCTCACTAACATTCTCCAAGTTATGTGGCTATGAATTTATTCGTGATCTGTGATTACACGCTCACTTGCCAGAATATTAGGCACACCAATGAAAACTAATGGATTCTAATAGCTTCATGACTGTATTAATGTTTAATTGAAGTTGAAAGAACATCCTAAGGGTGGCATTTCTGTATAATAATAACTACATAATCATAACTGTATAATCATGTTGGAGGAGGTAGTTGGTGGTGCTGTTAAACTGGATTCAATTAAAGTGTTTCTATTATTTAGTCCAGCTCCCTGACTAAAATGGGGCTGTCAAATTAATAGAAACATGTGTCAGTACAACACAAATACTACAAAACCACAGCCCCTAAAATTAAAACACAGTTGAATCAACAGCTGAAACAAATGCTTCATGAAGATAAGATTTTGTCTAGGATGGTTATATTACCAAGCATTCGTTTTCAGCAGCGTACCTAATGATCTCACAAGTAAAAAATATAGATAAAAGAGATGCCCCTAAAACTGTCCCACTTCCATCAAACGCTACCTGCCTGGTTCTTCCCTTACAACCATGTTTTATGAACATATAAAAACAAGTCACCATTTGAAGACAACTGGTTCTCATAGTATACCTGCAACACTAAATGAATATGCTGTAGATGTAATTCCCTGTGGATCTTAATTCACTTTAAACACAGTAAAACTGGGCCCTATGGACTACAAGATATGCTTTCTATTATTCACATACAGCAACAGAAAGATTAGCCACTTATTCCATTTCACATCAACCAAATTCAGAAACAATAAACGTTTATTCAAAATTAATAAGAATGAAACCAAGCAAGTATTTCCTCCTCCCAGAAGAAAGGGACAATGAAAGCAATCGATTAGTGAACTTCCTTTAATATTTTTCTCTAAATTAATACTCATGTCTGGTTTGCATTATGCGGTGTATTTTGCTGTTAGGTGTATCGCTTCAGTCATACTGATCTCATTCGGTTGTCGCTCTGTCTGTTGAAATTAAGAAAATGGAGAGAAGGAAAAAGTCTGTACTGAACTTGGAACAAGTCCTCACTTCCACAAATCACAAATAAATCAGTTATTTTGTCAGTAACAACTACAGTGCATGTCCCTTGAGCAAACAATATTTTATTCCTGTTCAGCCGAAAACATTGACAAAAACATTTGTGTTATATTGTGTGAATGTTTTGTCACAGGAAATTAGAAAGGCTAACAAAAGAAAGCTACAGCGAACATCTGATGATATTCATATCACAAAATGTAGCTTCATTTATTAAACAAAATAAGCATCCATCTCATGGTTTATTAAAATATCTATTATATGTTTTAGTCATTTGGCTTTGCAAGGTTTGACCCAAATATAAACTCTGAACAAAGAGGTAAAGTGGTTCAGCAGATCAATTCTCAGCATTGTATAAAATTATTCTCTACGTGAAATATCCATCTGGAAGAAAACAGTGGACTCAAGTGCATTCATTTTCCTTATTATATAATGATGCAGTGCTCTGTGGGTGTCACTTCAATTGGATGCTCCCACACTGAAGAGCATTTTTTAATATAGATATGAAAATCAATAATTTTGTGCAAAAACACAAGCATAAAAAAGTGGCACTAAAAGTGGCATAGTGTATAAAGTGCGCGTAGTATTTCAGTTTGCCCAGATTTGACACTTTATCTTGAATCTAACTTGATTCAAAGCGTTCCTCCGTTGGCACTACTAAAAAAGAAAGTTAAATGATATGTCACTATTCAGTTATACCTTTTATATGCTACGCTGCCAGCAGTCATAAAGTGCTCTTAACAGATTTCGTCTACATTTAGTGTGCATCCTATATGAAGTGCACCATGCTATCCTCACATTCTTTAGGCACAGTGAGTTTGTAGTTTTGGCAAACCAACTTATAATTATTTCCATCATTGTTGTCCCAGTATTCAGCACCGCCAACTTTGTACTGAATGGCAAACTCTAGCACTGCTCCTGGATGCAGGAATGGAGGGACGGGCAGATGGAAGCGAAATGTATCACAACTGAGTTGGCGCCCTTCTCCTTCCCAGGTACTGGTGCTGGTGGACACCCAAGAGGCTTTTGTTTCTGTGCAGCTCTTCCAATTTGTAAATGAATAACGGGCTGTGACATCTTTCACAAAGTCCAAATTGAGGACCTGCGTAATTCCGACGACCCCCAGTTCAAAACACAAGACTCTCTCCAGACACACTTTCTGCACATGAAGACGATGCAGGAATCCTGGCTGGTCTCCCGGTTGTTGGGCAAAAACCGGCTTCAGGTATGGCAGGGAAATCTCCAGATGCCTTCCATCTGCCATCTCTGCGCCCATCAACAACCTAAATGTCACATGATGTGGCACAAATGGGTCCTCCCCTGACTTAAAAAGCTTGACGTCTTCCAGCTCCAGACCCAAAGAATCGACAAACCGCACACCAACACTCCTGCACTGCTTCCTCTTAGCAGTGGCGGACGGCAGAGAGTGCGACCGTTGTCGGATGATGGGCTTGGGAGTGGGTTCACAGGAGAGACTGCGATGGAGCTCTTGTTTTCTGGGCTGGGAAACTCTGGGGCTCGGGGGTCGGATTGGAACCGGCTTTTTCCCAGCGTGAGGTTTGTCAGCTCGAAGCATTTCAGTCAGATTGATAGTCATGCAGGGCCTGGATGCCATGCCGCAGCTTGACGTTGGCTGCTCAGATTTTGTAGGAGTGATCTTCTCCGGTCCAATAAACCACGCTCTATCCATGTTCAGTTCAGTGTTCTGCTCACCTGTAGTAAGTTGTAAAGCATAATAATGTGTTATTATGTCACATTCATGCCCCTATTTTACTCAAATCAAATTCATAGTAACTTGGCTGTAACATGTGTGTACTCTTTACACCAATAACTCACGATACTGCAATGCAACTTTTAACGAGAACAACAATTTAAAGTGTGGACATTCACAGTCACAGCAAGTGGGCGTGTACTCTTGGAGTACGTGCCTGAATGCATACAGTACATTTCCCTTTCTGTGCAGTTGTAGCATGACTTAAATTTCCTCAAATATGTCTCAGTAAAGCGACGTGACCTCACCATATAAAGACACGAAGCGCTGGATGCATCTAAATCTGCAGGACGTAGCCTAAAGCCCGATCCTCCATGTACAGCAGTATTTGACAGAGCTGCGCGTTTCCGTGCGTCACATAGTCTCCGCTATTGGGAGCAGACTGCGTAAACTGATTTGTAAACCTGTGACCACAGACTCAGCTCCCCAAAAACTCCCCATGTCTCCAGCTAGGAGTAGATGGAGATCGGCTAACATACGCGCAGTTAACAGGAAACTGCACACGAACCTGAACGTCGCATGGGTGATTGAGTAGTTTGAGATTAACTGTTACGCTCGCAGCTGTTGTTTTTAACTCGTTTCCCCAGAAATTATACGGGCCGGCCCCCTGCTTGTGTTCCCCATTGTTTATCGACTGTAAAAGGCGTTTAAAAATGCTCCGCAAGAAAGGCACTAAAGAGCGACTGGTGTGGTTGTACTACAAGTCCCATAATGCACCCGTGACGCTCATTTCGACACAGGCTGCGAGCCAGTCAGCAGCAGGTAAACAAACCTATCTGACAGCGACGGCGAGCCAAACAAAGCGTTTGCGCCGTTCGGCCGTGTTGCATTTGTAATGGCGAGAAGGACGAAAGTGGAAACAGAGATACGTCTGCTGTCTTTAGTCCTTTAGGTTGAACGCTGCGTTGTTATTTAAGAGCGAGGCAGGTCGACGACAAAACCAGAGGGACGCGTTTAACCTGCAGTGGAGGAGACACTGTTATCTGCGCATGATGCATTGCAGCACTCAGGAGAAAATGGGTGTTTTTAACCCCATTTGCAGACTAGAGTATCTGATTCGAGATGTCGGCTGGGTTCTTTAGCTACCGTGTGATTTATCAGCGTTGGACTCAAAGACAGCATACCCCCGGTGGCGCATCATGGGGCCCATCATGCAGGAACGCACAGCATCCACGACACTGAAGCGCGTCGTCTCCAAAGAGAAGATACGGGTAAAAAACACTGAAAATAGCGGACCGGCGACCAGGTAGGCCTTTATTTACAGTGACAGATATGTTTATGGCAAATACATAGTTAAAGGGACGAGCATGGCAAACCGCTATCATGTTTCTGCAGTGCAAAGAAAGGTAACAAGACGAAGAAGGCAGGTGGACAAATGAAAAATGGCCTCCCAGGGTCAGGTCAAGATAAGGACACAGCAACACCTATGTATAGGGTATGTGAATGACATCCTTAATAATCAAGCAGAGATTATTTTTCAGCAGTATAGTCTATGTGTGTCTTAAAATTAAAAAAAATAATCAAACAATTCACATTGTTTTATAGGGTGCACAGTCTAAAGGTGGCAGGGTCAAATCTGGCACTGCGCGGAATACAAGCAAAGTCTCCAGGTAAGCGCTGCCTTCTCGAGTTTTGCTTCAGAAAACAGTAAATCCCTAAATCCCCACAAGTGTTTCCTCAAACTAATCTGCCTCTTTGCAGTCCTGAAGAAGAAGGAGATCGGAGACCTCAACTCCGCAAACACTCATCTGCACACAGGAAGGAGGAAAAGCTGGAAAACCAGCGGATGTTACAGTGCAGCAGCGAGCTCCACCAAAACCGCGGGGGGATGGGGAAAAATCGCCGAGCCCTCTCCCTGCCTCTCTCTCCAATATCGGGGCTACGGCACATGCCCGCTCACCCCCTGACGCACTCCCCAGCCCCCACCCCGGAGGCACTACAGCAGCATTACAATCACAAGGATGAAGACACTGACAGTGCCAGCGATCTGTCAGACTCAGAGAGACTGCCTGTGCTGCCCTCTCCGTGCACCCCCTGCACCCCTCCTCACCTCAACCTCCGGGCCGAGGTCATCAACAGCAATGACTTTCCCCCGGAAATTCCAGGACCATATGGGGCAATGGCCGATGAAGACGGGAGTGAAACGCCCAGCTACAGTTATCCAGACTTTCTGCCTCCTCCCTTCAACAGCTGGAGTCTGAGACAGCTGGCAGTGTTTCTTCATACGGAGGGCCGTGGTGCCCCCCGGCCCAAGCCTGTGGGGCCCTTAGAGAAGTACCTGGAGAGGCTGCTGCAGCTGGAGTGGCTCCAGATCCAAACAGTGCAAGCAGAGAGCAGCCGTCAGCCCGGGAGCCGTCCAAGGCCTCAGAGTTTCCCCGCTGCCGCCGCTGCTCAGCCACCCAGGCCTCACACGGCTCCACCATCCCGACTCAACTCCCCTAAAGGGCTGCGACACACCCAGCGGGCCTTCCCATTTGCACCTGTGAACAACCCCCCGTCACCTGCCCCAGCTCAGCACCAGCTATCCCGCCTTCCAGTTTGTCCCCACTGCCACATCCGCTTCCCGTTGTGTAATGGAAGCTGCTCGGCGTATGCCTACCAGCGCCACTCGCGGCTCAGCCCACTGCTTGAACGCAGAGCCCGACCTGGGGCGCCAGCGAAGCGGAGCAGCAGCGAGACCCGAGCAGCATCCACAGAAGGTAAAAGCCCTGGAGCACCAGGCGGTGGTGGTGGAGGAGGAGGGGCCCAGACCCCAGTCAGCCCCTCAGCTGGAAGGAGTCATCTCCGGCAAATGCAGGCCACAGGCAATGCTCGTAAGCAACCCCAGGAATCTGGCACTAACCCAAATGGCAGAGGTCCTGCGAGGAAGAGCCGTGTCAGAGCCAACTCTGAGACAGATGTTAAAAAGGAGCCTGTTGGCGTTAAAGCAACCGGTGCAGAGAAGCGTGCTTTTGCTGCAAGTAAGAGAGAGATCATCACGTCCAAGAGAGAGGAGAGGGACTGGCAGAGGACGGAGGCAGGAGCTCAGGCCTCTAAAACTGCCATGAAAAGAGCCGCTAAAGACCCGTCGTGTTCCTCCAAAGCTACGCTCGGCACCAAGCAGAATGGCAAAGCAAAAAATGTGCACTTTGTGGCAAAGTAACCCCCACAGGCCTGCAGTATAGTGCTTTACTTATTACTTACCTGGTACAGGAGCTTGAACCTACGCTTGCTTTCTGTGTGATCTGTGTTATACTAACTTGTTGTAACTGTTGTACAGCAATCTAAATCCAGCAGTGGTGTACAGCATTCAAAAGGTCAGAACTACCTGACAGCAAAGTGACACTAGGACTAGAACAACAGAATTATACACTCATCCTAAAAGTTTTAGTCATAATGCTGGACTGTGCTTTGATAGAAGGCTCCGTATGACCCTAAGCACTGCTAGGACTCTACAAACACAGCTTTTATGTAAACTAAACTCTATTGCACTGCAGTTATCTCTCAGTATTGTACTAATGTTAACATAGGCATAAAATAAGCATCTTCTGAACCGCTGGACAGTTTTCACCATAAGTTGTCCACAGTGAAGTCAAACACCGGTCATTACATTTTAGTCACCATATACAACCGTAGCTGTTACTAGTGCAATTTTTTGATGTTGGAATGTACTTGTTTTCAATGTTCTTACTTTACTTGACGTTGAGTTTTCTCATTTTTCTTTGGTGCCTCATGTTTTAAAACATATGCTTATTTAAAACATCCCAGCTGAAACGAAGGAGGCACGCTTAAGTGGTGGGGTACGTCAGTGGTGAACTTAGATATGGATGTATTTCTGCTATAATTTTACTTTTTATTTATTTATTTATTTATTTATTTTTTACAAGGGCTTTTCATGTTTGAACAGCTTCAACTGTAGTCTACGAGAATAAAGTGTATTTTGCATAGAGCCGAGCTCTTCCTACCATTGAGGACGGTGTAATGTTTGCTACGAATGTAAATGCATATTTTTCCAAATTTTCTATACCATAGTTCTATTTATGAGAAGTGTCACCGTTGACTCGTCATTGTCATTATTATGTTTACATCGTCACGCACAAAGAGGAAAAAAATAATAAGTAAAAGAGAGCTGAATGTAACTTTATGTCTGCCGTGCCGTCATTCCTAGGATTCAGTGCAATTTCCACACGTCACCGCTGTCAGGCTGTGACATGGTAATGATAAACATATCACCTCCGCATTCCACCGCATACTTGACGTCTTTGAGTGTTTTTATCTGTTTCTTGTGATTTACCATGTGCACTTGATTCACAAGGACACTACATCGACGTAAATGTGAGACTGCACCTGTGTACTTATTATCCATGTATCAAAGCCATAGATAAGTGGCCAGGAGTGGCAGTATTATTATAAATGTGTACACTGACATTGACATGCACGCAGAAAGATTGTGGTATTTTCTCAGTGTTGAATGCAAGTATTTGTAAGGCATAAAAATAAATGTTTTGCACACAAGGGAGCACTCGTCTGTTGGATGTTCTTTGGAGCACCTGAAAAAATGCACAGTTATCAACTGACTATGGTACTTGCACGTCGTAAAATAAATTCTAAAATCCATGGATGCAAAGAGAACTACGGATGTCCTGATCGGTATTGGGGCCAATCAAGGCAAGTCACTTCGAATCGGAGTGAAAATCCCCCAGTGCAGGATCTTATCTTAGAGTCATAGTCATTAAATCATGCCAATTACTGATTTCATAAGCAAAGCGTTTTTATACCAGAATACTTCTCCTTGAACTCTATAGACTCATAAATGTTTGTAGTACATTGAAGAAAATGTGAACTTCATTCATTTGCATATTCAGACTTTTCACAAACATCTAATTTAGTGTGAAACGATTACTAATACTGTTGTTAAATGTTTTGTCAGTCACTCTGTGTTCACTGGAGCCTGTCTACTCCCACCATGATGATTAAGTCTCTCTCCCGTCCTGTGCTGTGGAGGCAGGACAAGAATTCTGACGGTGATTACATCTTCTTCTGGCATGGAAGTGGTTTTAGAAGTTGGCGAAGCTGCTTCTCTCTGTCATTCACACACCCTGGAGAAAAAAAAAAAAACAGGTGTGTATTTAGAGTGATTAGTAATGATGGAACAATAAATGCTTTGATTTTTCTTTTTTTTATAAAAGCAGTTCTATTACCTAGATGTGTGTTGGCGGTGAACCCTAAATTATCAAATGTTTGTAGATTGAAATCTTCTCTATAAACAGGCCCATCATTCCACATGAGATCATAGCCTCCCACCCTTTTCTCCTTGCCAGTCAGCCTAAAGAGAGAAACAGTCGGTTAGAAAGCATTACAGAAAAACAGAGATAAAATACACAGCTTCTCCAAGGTGCTTCTTTACATCAGATATGCTTTAACTCGGGCTCAAAAGAACAAAAAAAAAAAATAAATGAATAAAAGTAATGAATGCGATGTCTGTAATCAATGGAGGGACAGAGAGCTCCCACTTTGTTCACTTACAGCAAAAGGGAAAGAGTTGAGAAAGAGGCCTTTACCTTCCCTCCATATCGACAACATTCAAAGTGTCTTCCAGCAGTCTGCACTTCATCTCGTAATCCTCTTGACTACTGGGTGTGTGTGACGGCGAGGCATTCACCTCGATTAACCACCTGCAAAGGTATTTAATCAGCCCTTTGAACCTGCATTAAGCAAGTCCAAAAGGAACAGCAAACAGTGCAATAATGTGCGTTGGCATTTCCTTTCAATACTGGCACAGTGGTGAGTTTGTGTGTTATTATTTACAGCCAAATTATTGCACGCCTTGCACTTTTTCATATATCCGGGGCAGATTTATGGGGTTCTTTATACATGGTTATTTCTGGAACGTAACACTAACAGATTTACTGCTTTGTTTTCAAGTATCTAGGAAAGCAAGCACAATGTGTGCCATATTTGCATGTCTCTGCGTGCCCTTTTCTGTGTTTATTTGTGAGCATGCACGCCTTAGAAGTGTGTTTGAAAGCAATTGTTCTAGGGAATGAATGTGTACACTGTGTGAGCACTCACGGCTTGAGGTTCTGATCAAGTAATATGTCGTAACCGTAGAGCTCAAAGCAGTGCTTGTCATTTATAATGACCTTTTGCACACTCTGTAGACTGCGGACAAAGATGTTATCCATCTCTTTAAACAAGGTCTCTACCATCTCTCGACCATGCTTTGCAGTCAGGTATCTTCGAAGCTGTTGCATCTGCCACTTACATCCCTATTTGGAGATGGACGAAACAATGCAGGAATAGAGAGATGATACTGCTGATTGACAGGGAGACAATTGAGTAAACAGAAATACAACACTTAAGGATTTCTTTAAGGATTTGAATTACACACCTTTTCAGGATCATAGTCTGGGGCCGTTTTTTGAACAGACACGTTGGTGAGGTGCATATCTGAAAAGGGATGCTAAGGAGAATTTTAAAACTTTAATGATGTGATCACATCAGGCTCAGAAATTGGGTCAAACTGAGCTATTTAAAACTGACTTTGCCTGAATATTTGATTAGACAAAGGACAAATGTGTTGGGAATTACTTGTGCCAAAAGCTCAAAACTAGACTATCACATATAGTATCAACATTCAGATGAATGGCCACAAAACTTAATGAAACCAAAAAAAGATACACTTGTCATCAATGCTGCTAAGGGAAAAGCGAGTGCTTGAGAAGCGGGCAAAGCCGTCTCGATACAGCCAGGCCTTCAGGGGAACATACTGAAACACAAACACACATGCAGATGCACTGATGTCAACGTGCAGACATTTTTTTGCATGTATAAAGCGTTGTAAATAAAAGACTCAGTACGTACTGATGTGACCAGCACGTAGACTCTCAGGTCAAATTTTCTGCCTGTAGGGACAAAAAGCATAAAAGTAATGAAGCAAGGATGTAAAGCCTGCGGTCTGTCACTGGCCCTCTAGTGTACAATAAGTCTTATTTTTTGTGTTCTACATGTGTTTTTATCTCCCACTTGGTTTTTCAAGCCTGTTGCACAGTGGAAAGTTGGGGACGACTCCTCCAGCAGCTACCTTTAAACGGGTGTTAACCCACAACCGGCTTCCTTCCTCCGGAGCCAAAGCCAGTAGTTCGATTTCTCTGCCTCTCTGCCCTTCTCTTCACATTCCTTTACTGCCTTCTGCAAATTTAGCCACGTCATGGCAGCACCACGAAGCAGTTGTACCACTACTCTACTGACAAAGCCCCAGCATCCAATTTCCAAAGGGTAAAACCTGGGATTTCCAAAATGCCTCCTGGCAATCCTCTGCAAGTTCGGAGTATTCCAGATGTTTCCCATCATGGGCTGCTGTCATGCCCACTTCCCAGGGAGCAGTGGGTTCAATAATGAGGATCCTTTCTTTCACAAGATGTTTGCCTGGAGAGTGGTTGTAACAATCTCTCTTGGGAAGACCAGCTGCCTTTTAAGTTCAACCTGCATTTCGTGTCTTTCCTGGATGGATCTTGTGCTGGTACTTGGCGGACAGAGCCTGGCTTCAGGGTGGGGACTGGTACTTATGGGGCATGATTTGCAGCCACCCTGCAGCTCTCCAGGAGATCAGTCTGCTTGCCCTGTACTTGATTATGAGGCCGTCTGAAATGTCCCCGAGTCAACACCCCGTCTGATTCTTCCCAATTCTTAATTTTTTTGTAAAATTATTTGTTTGCACATTTGACGATTTCTTTCTAAATGCAATGTAATCAAAATGTATTTTTCAGTGTGTGTGTGATTTTTTTTTTTTACCATTAATTAGGTAGGGGTTCTCTATGTAGCGTTGTGCCACATAATTTTCCACTTGGGCTGCATCCTTCTGTTCCTCAGAGCGGGTGCCATCCTGTGTAAGCACACTATTATCAGTCTACGTGGGTCTGCGTGCACAGAGTCTATCCTTAGCGATTTAACATACAAAAAATAAATTAAGGTTACCTTCTTCCAATCCATGATGTCTTTCAATTTCCTGAACAAGAAAATGCCTCTGCCTTGAGATTTTGCCACCTAAATGAAAAGACCGGTGCATTTTTGTGACTTCTGAGCAATATGTCGATAAATTAATGTTAGTTTCTGGTTTTATCTAAATGTGGAGTTAAATATATATTTTTACTGCACTTCAGCTAACCGGCTTCATGATCCAGGTGCTCCCAGGGCTTCTATTGAACTCTTCTACAAACAGGTGATACTCGCTGGGCAGTGCAAAAGTGCAGGGGAAGAAATCGCATCTGGCAGCCTCCATGCGGCCAATATCCCTTTCCAGATTCTTCTGGTATCTTTTGAGGTTTTTCACCATGAGGTTTTTCCGGGTTAGCTATGACATAAAACCCAAAATCATCACATACTGTATTTGACGTCTCCGGTTTATAGTCTCACAACAAGCAGCTAGACAGATGCTACCTCACCTCATAATGGTTGCGAAAGTGGTTTATCCTCACATGTTCCTCCATGTATGTATGATCAAAATTCTCCCGGAGCCAACCGACATCACACCAGTTGAAGTCCCACTCTCCATCACTGTGAGAAGGACAAAATGTGTCATACACATACACCGCCCATCTTTTTGTGGAATAAACATCTACTCACTCTTTGACTTCTACCCAGTTGGGTCTTTGGCGTAGGACATCTTGTATGGTGTTGAGCAGGCCACATTTGTAACGCACACAACTTCTTCCCTCCCTGAGGCAACATTATAACACAGTCAGCATTGCGGCTAAGTGTAAACAACTTATAATTCACAGCCAACTCGAGAGCAACACACACCTTTCCTCACTTTTGCCATAGTCGCTTGAACCTTTGTATCCAGATGTCTGTGGAGACGAAACAGCAAATAAAAATCTCCAAATGTGTTTAAGGTTAAATGTAAACATTATACAAATTACACATCAAGGTCATTTATAGCTGACTATAACTAAATGTGAACAAAACTGCATGCATGACATAGGCATCAGTGCATATGTTTATTGGGACCATTACAAAGCCTTGTGTTTATACTGATTTTCTGAATTTCTTACATTTAGCGCTGACACATGCCGACATACACTCACTTGCCAGTTCATTAGATACAGCAGTGAAAGCAAATGCATTCTAATATATCAGTCCTGCACTAAATCTTATCTTGATGAAGGTTATGGTGTTGAAATAGCTGAGAAAGCTGTTGATTCTAACCGTATTTTCATTTTGGAGGCTGCAGTTTGTAGTACTATTGAAGTATTTTGACAACCTAATTTTAGTTACATGACTTTTAATTCAATCTAGTTTTACAGCACAACAAACTACTGACAAACTGTCAGCATAAATTGAACATTAGACCCGGCACAAAGCTGAGATGTACTGCAGGGCTGTTATATTTGTATATGTGTATTTGCATTTGTTTTGTACCGAATAAACTGATATTAATAATACAAAAAAAAATATTGGATGTAACAAAAAATGACTAAAACTAAAGCTTTTTAAAAAACAAAATAAAAAAATAAAATAAAACTGAAACCCATCTCTAGAAAATAATAAACACATCAGTTAGCAACTAGCTTCCTACTAGTTAATGTTATCTAAGGCCACTTACTCCAAACTTTATCCCAATTTGTGTTATGTATATACATTGTAATATATAAGAGGCACAAACTGGTGCTAACCCATTACACACGAATTATTTGCAAAGTCTTCTAACCAGACAGTGGGTTGAGTTCAATGCAGCTATGAACCTGGGTCCTGTTTTTCCTTTAGGAATTCATAATGAAGACCTAAGCTAAGCTAACGCTAGCAAACCTATATCACGTCCCATTTTGTTTTGGTAAAATAAATCCCTCAGGGTTTCCTGTTTACCTTATACTTTGACATGGATGCGCGCACAAATAAAACAGTCACAAAGTATGATAGTGAAGTTTATCCAAAGATACGTCCAAGTAAAATTAAGCTAGCAACAGCCTCCGAAGATAGCAACGAGTGTTTGACAACAGCTGTTGTCATGGTGACCGCGCAACCGACTAAAGGAAGATTGTCCCAGTTTATTTCCCGTAGCGTGTGTAGAGGCCTTCAAGCTAAAGTTAATGAGGTTGTAATGTCGTGCAGAGCAGTAAATCCTGCCTTCATTAAAGTTATAATTATGGCTCTTTTGAATTATAGGATTGACACTGAGCTACCTGCACTTTAGGAAATCAGAAAAATACAAAAACAAAAAGAGACAAACACAAATCTATGAATTATTTGAAGGTAAATATATATACTATCTGTGTATATAAATATAGACACACATATATAATTGTTTTATGCATTTTCTTGTGTATTTATTTGCTTCTATCAATCCTCAACCGTAATATCAAATCACCACTTGGTGGCGACAAATCCACATCTAACTGAAGAATAGAAAGGTGCAAATACTTGTAGCTAATTCCCACTATTTTTCTTAAATAAATAAATAAAATAAATAAATAAACATAAAACATTACCTTGGTGATGAAAATCAATCAACGTGTCAAATGATTTACCCATTGTGAATAAAAATTCTGAACATGCAGAGAGAATTTCTTGTTCCATTGTTTAATGTTCTCCAGTTAGATTGTTTTGCTTGAATTAGATTATTATTTTTTTTCATATTTCACTAAACTGTGACCCATCGATTAAAAAGAACACACGTCAGCGTACTTCTGAACACAGCACACACGTTGAATGAATTCATTTCGCAACCACTTATGACTGCACTCAGTGACGGGAAGATTATGAAAACAAGGAGGGGAGAGGACCTGGCTCACACTTGATATTTGATCCCTTTCTGCAAAGATTAAAACCCTCCATGGCTCATTGAGTAAACACAGTTCCCTGCACATTCACCCCTTCACACATCAGCAGATGGTTAATGGATTGTGTCTAATCTTTTAATGTTTCTTTGTGACGGAGGCCCGTTTTGGCTCAGAGTGCATAGCTTTCCTCAAAGAAACGTGCAGGTAGGCCTACACCTCGATGTTTTGGCTGTTGTTAATGTGAAATTAACAATAAATACATATTTCAAATATATAGAGAGAAAAAACAAAAACAGTGAATCTAGTGAAATTGTGAATGGTGTTCTTTTAAACTTGGGTTCAGCCAAGAAAACATGTATATGCATGTTTGATGCAGTCTCCAAATGCTAATAAATATTTCCATTTGCTTCGGCTACATGTCATATGACTAAGCACACATGAATCCTTCACAGAGTTCAAGAGGCAGACACATCTCATCACATCAGCTGTTCTACAAATAGATAGATAGATAGATAGATAGATAGATAGATAGATAGATAATTTACGTTGAAAGTTTTATTTTCTAAGTTGCTCACCATTACTCCAACCTAGTGTGTTCCCCCTTTTCCATTTCATTCAACCTGACATTATTGTTTTTCAAATTACTACTTCACCCCATCACAAATGGCAAGTTTCCCCCCCACACACATCAAATCCCGTTGCCAGTAGTTCCAAATTTACATTATGGCAGCTGCCTTACAAATTCAATTTCCAGGTTTAGTGCTTAATGATTTATTAGAGACTGTTTAGTCCTTAAAAAAAGTTTTCTCTCTCTCTCCCTCTTTCTCTCTCTGCATTGTAGAACCCAGCCTCCACAAAACTTTATATCTTAATCCCAAAACAATCGTTAAAAGCCATCAGAGCCAATCAGAGGTCAACCTCTCAGCAATCTTTTAGGGTGCATGTGTCTTTGCAACAGTTTTGGTTTGGCAGCCATCCCTCCAGAGAATTTCTATCAGTCTCTGGTAGCAACTGGATGTCTCATGCCTATAATTATGGCTAACCACTCATGTTTTTCTCCTTACACAACATGGAAAGGCAGCTCCATGATCACCAGCATCTTGGAATGTAAATTGTTTACGAGGACTCACAATGGGGTTGTCTCTTTTCACCGTTCTCTACGGATGTGAAGGTAAAGTCCAACTTTATCGTCCAATTGTAATTGTCATTTTAAATCTGGGTTTTCCTCTCTCACGTCCCCCCCTCTTTGACCGGCTTAGTTTGGCAGTCCCGGTTTCACCACCGTGCAAGTTTTGCATAAATCCCAATATCAGCACTTAATTTGAAGACCGTGCAGTTTCCATTGGGTGATGTTCATATGTCCTGGTGAACCGTACACGCTCCTCCACAACAATACCACAGCGCAGGAACGCTGCGGGATCCTGGGGATCTGATGGTATTAATTTGAGAGGTGTCAGTGTGACAAACCCTGCCATGGAAGGATTTTTAGTTTGGTGGAAAGTCCAGAGATTTTGCTGTAGTTAGTAAATAACATCAAAGCCGTCTCCACATGCAGAGGAAATATCTAATGTCTGTCAATGATTCAAGTCAAGACAGGAAGGTAGTAGGGGTTTGAACTGTGACAGAAAGTCAGTGAGAGTCCATGTGTAATGTAAAGTGTCCAGGAAGTACTTATGACAATATTCCATCAATCATAGGTGAGCAGGTAAATATAAATAATGACCACCATCATGTCTTACAATATGTAATCAGATCTGATATGAACGTAATAGAGGAAATACTTTACTTATTTATTTTAAAAACAAATGGGACTCATCAGAGAATGGACATGGGCCTTCTGAGCGTGTCCTGTGGTGTCTGGCAACAGGACCTTTGGGTTCTATGGGTTGAGGGGAGGGGCCTCTGTTGTTCCTAAACCGTTTTTGTGTGTGTGCCTGTGTCAGGCTGCATCCTTCTGGGGATGGCTAAGGGGGTGCCTGGTCTGATCTAGGTGGGTGGTACATGTCTAAGTAACATCCACACGAATGCCATGTCCAAAAGATTCCCAGCAGAACACTGCATCGTCACAAGATGGTCAATGTCATTCACTTCACCTGTCATAATGTTCTGGCTGATCAGTGTATGTAGAACTATTATACACCAGTTCATCATATTCATTTCAACAGGCTTACCTATCTGCAGCCTCTGAGATGTTAATGCCACTTGTTTATTATTTCTCCGCTTCCTACCTTAGTAGCGCCGGAGCCCTCCAGGGGTAATGACCGCGCAAATCCCCGTGCCTCACACACACAAAGTGTTTTCTAACAAAACATGAGAGGAGGCCAAGAATAACAGGACAAAGTGGTAGCTGGAGCCCGCCTGAAATGCACTGCATTCCCTTACGTCTACCGGTGCAGGCTACGGTGTGTCACATAGAGTTTCCCCTCTGAGCACTTCACGAGCACATGTTGGCTACCGGAGAGTGAACATATAGCACATGTGTTAGAATGTCGGATAATATGTCCGATTTTTTGAGCCAAAGTGAGAAGTACATGAGATTCTGAGGAGTTCGGCAGTCTGGGGAATACAAGAAACCTCCTTTTGGGAAAACTTACTGGGTCCTGCATGGATTTATATAATTTTAATAAACACGAGGTAAACAAGTGCTAAAATGCGTTGCACAATGCAGCAGGCGCTAAGTGAAAGAGATTTAATTATATGAGGCCCACAGTTACGTTTTACTCCCTAAATTTAGTTTATTGCTTTGATAGCCCATGCCAAACCAGATTTTGCACCATTCTCATATACTTTTGACTATCTACTCAGATTAAATAACCAGCAGTGATCATATGAACCCACATTGCAACATCAGACTGAAGAGACCAGGTTGCAAGAGGTCCCTGGATCCCCAGAGAAGACTCCAGAACGATACACTGAAGGCACGCACACATCGTGCGACCGCACACAATCAACTCTCTGATAGCTTTCTGTCTCCATAACTCTGGTCAGGAGAAAGAAAACAGAATATGGTCTTAATTTATCTGGAATTCTCTCCGTTTCCCAGCTTGGGGATGGTGCCAGAGAATTGAGGTATGGCACAAAACCTTAGCCTTGGGGAATTTGGGAAGCAACCAGAGGGCATTCATGAGCCAGACAGATTAAGGTTGCCTCTGAAGATAAGTGCAAATCCAGGACACTTATTGTTTGTAATCCCGAGAGCGAGAAGGTAATCGGTTCAGAAAAACATTAGATCATTACGGCTACACACCCAAGCAAAACCTCCAAAACTTCTGTCAGAGTACACACCGATTACATGTATGTATTTTTATTTATTTTTTATGTCTGCAGGAGGAACTTGCACTTGCGTTATCCTACATCTGTTAGTTCACCCTTGGACAATTATTTCAACCTATAACAGAGACACAGCGCAGGCAGGAAAAATATTAAAGAACATGCGGAAACATTAACAGGTTTCCTCTTGTTTCAGGCAGCTATGACATTCTGCTGTTTGGAAGCAATGATCACGCCAGGAGGCAACACAGACTGAGCGGAAATTGGAGTTAGAGGCTCAGTGAGCAAAGTTTGTTTTCATGAGAATGATCTGAGCATGGCGGCTGTAGGTGCTACCCCCGCCCACTGGTAAAGGTCTGATGGTTTTCTTTTTGGGTTTTTTTTTTTTGTGTGTGTGTGTGTGTGTGTTTTTTTTCTCGTCTATATTGATCACATTCCAACACTGCACGAGTCACCTGAGCAAACATCAGTATCAATGCTTTAATGATTTGCGTTCGTAAATAATTTCATGTCATTAATAATTTACTTTTTTTTTTTTAACATGAAACCTACGCTTCCTCTACTCTTTTGTCTAAACTGTGAGACAATTCATGACAACTTCAAATCGCCAGAGATGTTCCTGTTTAACTTTGATTAATTAATTACCTGTATATATTGTGTCTTTTTGGATCAACTGTATTCGTGTTTGTGTGCTTTGTGTAAACAAATTGTATCTCTAATTTGATCCCACGTGCATTTAACCCATCCACTGATATGCATAGGGAGCACACCCAGGATACATGCGACCCAGACCACCTCCAAACATGGTCACCAGATCAGATCTCTCAAATGCGATGTCAGTGCATCTTGGGGGTGTTCACACCTGTTGTTTACGTAATCGAATCACCCAGATCGGATCTTAATGCAAGGTCTGAACAGGCCCTTATACATGTGGGCTGCCACCTGTAATTCAGGGATTACTCAGGGTCATGTCGAACCACTTGTTGCTCAGTATTACTATGTTCTTCTCTGTATTGTTATGCATTTTTTTAATTTTTTTTTTCTGCTGGGAAACTTCTGGACCTGGCATTCATTCATGTGGATATTACTTAGACATGTACCACCCACCTACACCAGACCAGATACCCCCACCCCATAGCAATGACACTCCAGCAGGATGCAGCCTGACACAGGCACACACAGAAAAAACGGTTTAGGAACAACTAAAAAAAAAACATGAAAAACAGCTCAAGGTGTTGACCTGGCCTCCAAATTCACTAGATCCAAAACTGATCAAGTATCTGTGGGATAATCCACAGAGGCCCGTCCCCTCAGCCCATAGGACCTAAAGCCCCCCCACTAACAACATCCTGTTACCAGAAACCACAGGACACCCTCATAAGGCCCATGTCCATTCTCTGATGAGTCACAACTGTTTTGGAGGCACAAGGGAGACCTACACAATATTAGCACAACGTTATGCCTGATCGGTGCACATATGTGCTCAAAAACAGAATTAAGTCATTTTTTTCTTTTTTCTTTTTAAAGGTGGAATCAAAGGTGAACTAACTAATGATTTGATCGCCTTCAGCTCCAAGCCTTCACAGTTCCTTAAACATCCCAGACACTCTGAGCCAGCAGCAGGGTAGGGTGTCATCCTCACCGAAAGCTGACTGGCGGGTAAAAATCCATCACCCGCTGCTTGACATATATCTCATGTTCCCCTCTTCTTCTTCTTCTTCTGGTGAAGCTGAATTTCGCTGAGGTTGCGTGACTGACTGGATCAGTCAACAACATTCCACTGAGAACCGATAAAACATCTTGGTTGCTTTGGCTCTCCGCCCACGTCTGTCAGACGAGGTGGTATGCTGTGGATTATGAGCGGATCTATACCTTGGACTCATACGTTCCGCCATCCATCAAACAGGGACAGATGGATCTTTATCTCATTTGTCCATTATCGGTTTCTAAATTCTGTCTGTGGAGGACAGTTAGGTAGTCCATCAGTCCATACGTCCACAGTCAACCAGGTGTTTACAACGGCTAAATTCTCTAGTTCCTATCCCTCTAGTTTGTGTAACTCCTTTAAGCGTGACAGCATTAAGAGAGGAAATACACCTGAACATGTACCTTACAGGTGCATGAGCTGGCCTTCCTAAACTTACAATTAGGCTTCATGTGAAGGAAAGGAAAGAGGTTGTACTATGTGGAAGGACAATGAAGGCATTCTGATTCTGATACTCTCCCCCGAGTCTCTGCCCCTACCTGGCCCCCATTGTAAAACAACCCTAATGCATGCAGCTGTGGACCAGCACAGACTCCAGCTACACACAGGTTACAAAAACGCACAGTTTTTTCTTAATCCAGAGAAAATGCTCCAGCAATCATACAAGTCATTTACTGAAACCACAAGGCCACCGTGTAATTAGAGAACTATAGGTGTTTCTGCCGTATTACAATGTCCTAACCTTTTCGTTTGCTTTTTCCGTACACCGTATATCTGCTTTGTAATGCAAGAAAGGCGCACAGTTGCTAAAACTAAACATACAGACTTAAATCATTTACTGCAACTGGCTCCAATTTGTCTCCACGAAAAAAAGGTGAAGGAAAATACTTCTGGCTTCACACATATTTATGCAAACTACACCACTTTACTCAGTCTAAAGCTCCTCCTTAAAGTCAAACTGCACATAGCTAGGGAACATCTGTGTTAGATGGAAACTGTTGGATGGATGAATTGGTGCTCAGAAATTATGGGCAATGTGTGGCATTTCTGTGTGGAGTTTGCATGTTCTGTCTGCGCAAGTTCTCCAAAGACATGCTCGTAAACAGATTAACAGACTGGCGACTTGTCCAGGATGTACCCCTGGGATAGGCTCCAGGCTCCAGGCTCCAGGCTCCAGGCTCCAGGCTCCAGGCCACGTGGCCCTCCAGAGTAGAAGTGGTTGCAGAAAATGAATGAATGAAATTATGGACATGTTTTGGACATGTTTCATACTAGCTCTGATCAAATATAATACAAACTCATGGAGGATATGGTACCATCTCTAAGTCAATGTCAGGAAGATACACACCGATCAGCCACAACATCATGCCCACTGACAGGAGAAGTGAATAACATCGACCACCTTGTGACAATACAATGTTCTGCTGGGACACTTTTGGACCTGGCATTCGTGTGGATGTTACTTAGACATGTACCACCCACTTATACCAGACACCCCACCCCAATGACCCTCCTTGATGGCAGCAGCCATCCCCAGCAGGATGCAGCCTGACACAGACACACACACTAAAACGCTTTAGGAACAATTAAAAAAAAAAAAAAAAGAAAAACAGCACAAGGTGTTGACCTGGCCTCCAAATTCACTAGATCCAAAACTGATCAAGTATCTTTGGGATGACACACAGAGGCCCCTCCCCTCACCCCATAGGACTCAAAGGCACCCCACTAACAACATTCTGCTGCCAGACACCACAGGACGCCCTCAGAACTGTTTTGGAGACACATGGGAAACCAACATAATATTAGAAAGGTGGTCATAATGTTATGCCTGATTGGCTTGTATAACTGAGGATCTGAGGGACTGCTTCCTTGCATTTAACACACTCGTGGGATGACCTACATAGATCATGGTGTGAAGTGTAAGTGTGTATATCTACCTATAAACTTCTGCTTTAAATAAATACATTATTATAACTTCACAAAAAAAAGCCTCGACACAAACTCTGTTTAAGATAAATATTAATGACAGAAGAATGCTGCAATGTGATGATAATCTCTTTTACTGCATTTAAACGTGTCCTTCACAAGGCACGAATCACAGCTAAGGTGGAGAAAGCTTCATACGCGCACAAACTGTAGTCTTATGCTGCTGCATCTGACAGAGGGGGGTGGTGAGGGAGGCGTGGGCGTGAACCCGAGCCTCCCCAAAGCCTCGTATCTTTAATTTCGGCTTTTAGACGGCGAAGTGACTTTATGACGATCGCTCCTCATGGTGCTCCAAAGATTTACTCTGTGACTGCGGCGTTTTACATTATTTTTTTACATTCTTTCTTTTTTTTTTTTCATCAGCCTAAGGAAAACCACAGTTTCCTCTCACTTCAGTGCGCAATTTGCAGGTAGGATTTATGTCATGAAGCCGTACATGTGAGCGGCACAGCGCGTAAATTACGCACCGACACTTTCCTTCCACGTCTGGTCCGGACCACATGAGCTGCACACGGACTTCTACCACAGTTGATGGATTTTCACTCCACGATGGTGGGAGATTAATTTGCATCCTGATCGGGCTATGATTCGTTTTGGAGCTATCTGACATGGCAAAGACACTGCCCATCCTCACGAGAATCATGCTTTTCAAAGTGCTGACGTTCATTCTCTTACAAGGTACGTCTGCGGCATTCATTAATATATCCAGGCTGTTTAATATCATTTAGCACTTTCTCCTTTCGTTAATACTCAGCTTCTGCTTCTTATAAAGGTGTTTTCTCGTCCCATGATTCCGTCAAATCCGAGGTCAACCCCGGAGGTCTCCCAGACTCCAAGGTGTTTGGCTCCGGGGGATCCACGGGTTCCCATCTGTCAGAGACCACGAAGTCCAGACAAAAGCGCTGCACCTGTTATTCCTATAAGGATAAAGAGTGCGTCTACTACTGCCACTTGGATATCATCTGGATCAACACTCCCGAGTAAGACGCGCTCTGTTAAAACACTTTAAGATATCCATAACTCTCCAGTAATCTGTTCTCCTGCTTGCGCAATAGCCCGTGCTGTCCTTTTGTTGGTGGGGATAAAGGCTAGCAATTAAGACAATTTCAAACTCAGATTGGCATGTGGATGGGTTCATGCAGTCACGCCTAGTAACCCCCTCCCTGGGGCGGCAGACGCCGTCACGGTTCAAGTGACGACAAGCCCAACAGAAAGCAGCTGAATGATTCGCCAAAAAAAGTTGTCATGCTCGTATTTCCCGATCACATGGTACGGGTCGTGATCTGTTATGTGTTCATATTGACCAGCTTCAACTACGAGTTCAAACGGAACGAGATCAAGGGCAGACAATTAAAACACAACCATGGCAAAATCACTGGTTATGAATTATGTGTAATGTTGACGTCTCTATGGAAACAGATGCTTGTTTTTGTTTGGTTGCACTCAATTAATCTGCACGCATGCACTTTCTATGTGCAAAAACCCCCATGCAACTGAATGCTGCACCACCTGAAAATAAGATCCTATTTCAAAGGAGCGTCCATTTCAAGCATCCTCATCAGTCATGGGCTAGCCCCGTGGAGACCTGAGATATGAGGGGAACTTTTTTAGGCACTTAAAGGAAAGTGGGAGGAAAAACTAACGCCATAAAAAGCTAAGTGTGCCCAGTGAGAAACAGGCACATGTTTCCTTCTCCCCGTGGTGGACGTCAAACTAAACCGCTCTATTTACAAAAGATCTTTTACTGTGCCAATAAATTTGGACCAAATTAGATTTCTTTGTGGCAGCCTCGAGTCTGCTTATAGAGGTCGCTTTAAATTGCACGCAGCTTAGCTCCATGAACCCATTCCGAGGCTTGAGGCATAGACGAACACTTAGCGAGGCAACATAATGAAGGCGTTATTACCATTTTGGAGGTAATTTGTGACCACCAATGGGAACAGGGCCCTCCCAGCGACATGCTCGCTGTGACTGGTTTTGCTTGTTCCACAGGTGAGGAGGATAACGTAAGAAGCAGTTTTTTTCCGAAACGCACAGTGTGTTCAACATGTGGGCAGGCCCACCGCATATTAGTAGCAATGGCTTAAATTATTATTCCTGACACCTTTTTATTTCGAGGATTGACACGTTCTTACCGCATATTAAAATCCTTGGCAAGGCGGTAGGAAAGCATTCTTTCTTCCTCTGTCTTCTAATGCCAAGTTTGCTGTTGGCTGTTTCAGGTAAACAAGTCATTATGTTACTGCCTAACGTGCTGGGACAAACTGACATAGTTTAAACGCTGAGCGGTAAATTCACATATAGCCCAACATGAATTAAAAAAAAAAAATAGTGAGTGGGGAGCACTGGACTATAGCTGGAAGATAAACTTGTTTCCTTTCAGCTCAGTTCACAGAATCTCAGTAAAGATAATATACAAGAGTGCGTCTCCTCCATCCCAAATGTCCCATACGAGCCACACGTTTCTCTTGTTTACAAGACCAGGTGAAAGGTAACTTCCAACTCATAGCGCGTATGACCTCCCCCCGAGACTACAGTTGCAATTAAAATGTTTTTCGTCAAAGTCAGTGTCTCAAACGGCTCTTCCACAATCGGGTAATTACCCTCAGCTGACAAAAGATTTCTTGCGCTACATCATGACAGGACTCTGGCTCCCAGCCACCACTTCAGACAGAGGCGGTTTAAGGTTAAAGGGTCGTTCTCTCTGAAGTGAAACAGTCAAAATCGCCGCAAGATCTAGCTAACCAGACGCAGAGAAAGCAGCAGCAGGCCGTCAGCAACACTCCAGGTATTCTGTCAGATACAGGCAGCAGGCCGTCCGACATGATCTGACAAATCTCCAAGTGAAAGCCATTTATTCGCACTGTCGATGGGTCTTATAATTCAACTGTCAGAGAGTTGAAGGATCAAGGCAGTCTGTTCACACGTATGGGCTGACCGTCCTCTCACCCACTGCGATTTTTTAAGAGCAGGCTTTGACCCCCGAGGGCCTTGTTAGTCCTAAATCCACAAACAGCCTTTTCTCAACAAAATCTGTCACAGATGGGCGAAAACAGGTGAGTTGAAAGGGAGAGAAAACAAATGATGCCCGTCTGACACTCCGCTCAGAAATGCTGGCGGGCAGATGGAAGGATTACGGGCGAGAACAGGCAGTACGGTGATGACTTTGTAAATTTGATCTATGGAAGTCATATTTCGAGCTTTTTCACTCTCACTGACCTCTCTGGGAGCCTTTGATTTTCCATTACCTGCTTCCACTGGTCATTCTAAGAACTTAAAACAAATGTTCGCAATTGGTTCAAGCCATAAAATAAAGAACCTGTACCCTATAACCTATAACATGCAAATCTATAACAGATTGTAAAAATAGCACTTATGATTGTGCAGGCATGCATCGTGCAACTTTTAGAAATTCTTTTGGAATCTAAACTTATAAAATAAAATAAAAAGTAATTATCTTGCAACAATTCTCTTTGAATTCTTACTTTTACCGATAACCGGCCTGTGTTTGTTCTTACCAGGCGCACCGTGCCCTACGGGATGTCCAGCTACAGAGGACCTCAGCGAAGCAGACGCGCTGCCGGCGAGCAGCCACCCGAACACGTGGGGGCAAGGACGCCACGCTGCGTCTGCATTGTGACCGACGCGGACCACGAGTGCCACGACTTTTGCCTCTCGAGGTCAGTCTCTCCGAAGCTCTCTTCTCATTAACTCCAAGATCGCAGTTTTCCCTGTCATTTTGGTTTTTATCAGAATCAGGTTCATTGTAGGCGGGTGCCCCCGGTTAAGCAAATTTATATGCATTTGTATGACATTTGTAATAGTTTTATATTTTCATATTTGGATTTACTGGCATAGAAAAGCATTCTTTAGAAATTAAAGATAAGTATTTCAAGCTGTTAGGTGTCCGTTTAACTAGAAAATTTGACAAAAGAGTCCTTGTAAGAAGACTTTAAATTTAAAATGAATTAAAATGATTTAAGATGTTACATATAAAAGAAAGGACACACATTTGTTTGGCAGAATGCACCAACTAAAAAATACTTTTCTAGTGAGGAGTTAAAGAAAACTTCCAACATATTAAACCTATTAGAAACAAGAATAGTAAGACAAGGCACGCTTTATCTGTTTTGAATACGTTTCTATTCTGTAGCGATGTCAGTGCAAGGCTTTGATGCCGCTTTGATTTTGAAATCATTTGTCTCTTGGGACTCAACAAAAACCTTATCAGGGTTAGTCTTTTAACATCACAGATTTAACATGAAACGTTCTCTTCAAAGGCCCCTCCAGACTCTGCCAGCCGGGAGTCTCCACAGAGTCCCGGGCCTTGGATGACCCGTTTAACGCCCCTCCATCTGCCGCTCCTCGGGTGAATGGACCCTCCCCTCCTCCTCTTCGGCCCCTTCACTCTCCGTCAGGCACCTTGCCTCCCCGGGTACGCACAGTCAAGGAAAGAACTTTGGAGTTTAACACTGCCGACATTCCTCAGCATCATAACTCTTGGAGCAAGTTCCATCAGGCCGAGCGGTTTCAAGAACTCTTCAGAAAATTCGATACAGATCCCTGGAGGCTATCCCCCCTCCCCCCCCCTTTTTTTGTTCCCTCTTGAGCACGAGGAGTACTTTCACCATAGCATAATAGCCAGTGACCATACCTATGTCGAGCTCGGTCTTTCTAAACCTTAGTATTTGTACCGAAAGGTGTGGACGGCGCTGGACTCAATCTGACATAAAGCTTGTATCATTCTACCGAGGGACCACAAAAAGACATTTCCACGAAAACGCTGAAAGGCAAAATGGAGCCATGGAGAATAGGAGCAATGTGGGATACTGAGATATTAATGCTAATAAAAAAAAAAAAAAAAGAAAACTGACAAAAACAGAGCCACCTGTGAAATGGTGCAAACTGTATGACTGAGCTGAGCTTACTGAGCAACAATATGTCATATTCGCTGTGCTTTCACCTCACCGCCATTGGCTCGGCTCGACCCTGTACTTCCTGTATGACAGCTTCAGCTGGAGGGAAGTCTATATCGAGCAATCCATTATACCCTTTAGCCCGAATCAGCTACTAACGTCGCGTCCTTCAGCTGTTGAAAGCTATTAATCGTCTTCATCTGTAGTTTGCTGTGTTAATGGGTAAGGCAGTAAGGCAATGGGAATATTCTATAGTTTTAAACCAACAAAGAACTGAATCTATTGACTGGTATTCCCTGTACTGCACCAATAGACATGTGTCTTCATAACATAACTCCTACAAGTTATCATGAGTGCACCAAACGCATCCGCAGTCAATCTGCAAATGAAAGGTTCT
This sequence comes from Chelon labrosus, assembly GCF_963514085.1. Lineage (NCBI taxonomy): Eukaryota > Metazoa > Chordata > Actinopteri > Mugiliformes > Mugilidae > Chelon > Chelon labrosus. Next base: position 9,626,756 of record NC_140360.1, read on the forward strand.
CCAACAAATGCAAGATAAGATGCAAAATTTGCAACTCTTAAAAATTCACATTTTCATTGGAAATAAATGCCACAGTCATGGTAGGAAAGATAAGAACTCCATCACAATATGTCGCCTTGTAATGGTGATACGTGACTATATGAAAAACTAAGTGGAAGTACAAATACCCGATTATTGCCCGAGAGGCACCTTGAACCTCAGAAGTAGTTTTTCGTGTGACGAGAAAAAAAAAAAAAAAAAAGGCACATAAACTACAGAAAAGCTATTGTGCGGCCTCTCCTCTTTTAGTTGGACGGCATTGTGAAAGCGGTTAAATTATGCTCTAACTATGCCGTCTCCTCTAGAAAACAACAAGAGGCCGACGCAGTGTGCCTTTCCACAAAAGTGGAATTTTAATATGAGGAGACATTTTAGGACAAAACACTTGTGTTTGGCCTTTCCTTTGGGCCTCGTAGCTTAACGTGGGATTATGGGGTCTTTCTGTATTTACAGGTTCAGCAGGGAATGTAATGCATGCTCTTGTCATAACTGGCATGTGTGAGAGAGAGAGAGAGAGAGAGAGAGAGAGAGAGAGAGAGAGAGAGAGAGAGAGAGAGAGAGAGATGGGGCGCATAAGGGAAGCAGAAATAGAAAGAGCATAGAGATGAAAAATGTGTGTGTTTATGGAAACTGTTGATCGTGAATGCAACACTAGAAACAATGCACAAGAATATTGTTTACTTAACAAAAGAAGCTATTTTTGTATGAGGAACACACGAGTTTCTGATGCAATGAGTCACTGCGGTGTTCAAAAAGTTTTCGTGAGCACACGGAGCATGCCCAAGAATCCGACAATGATCGTAACGGTGGTCTCATGTGAAATGACAAATGTACAGCTACAGATTACAACAGCTGCCTTCTCACTGTGTATACTGTGTATATTTATGTATGTATGACATGTATGTACATTTAAAAATCCCATATTTTATATATTAATGCATCAAGACATATGTATGGGTAATATAAAGGGAATATGTATGGAATTAGAGGTGGAGGATTTTTTTTTGTATTACCATGATCTGTAATAACGCTTGTATTTATATGTAACAGTATGTTTTCTCATCACCAGCCAGTAATAGTGGTTTCATCGTCGCTGTAGATTAATAATCACTTTTGTCCCTTTGACTTGGACCTTAATGCACACTACTAGAATCTATTTTGACATTATTAGAGACTTTCCACTAAAACCTTTGAGATTACTGACCTCTGTAGGCGATGCATTGAGGAGCATTAAACGGCGTCATCTGCATGCAGTGGCGTTCCTTGGTTTCTAGGGGGCGCCGCGCGATCAGAGACCACCCTTCACGCCCCACCACCCGGCTCAACAATCTGTCGGAATACAAAAGGGGGTCGTTAGAGTTGTGTTGTCGAGTATTGTCGATGCACTGTAGGTTTTGTGGCAAAATACGTCAAAAGGTTTCCGTCGGGCTGGTAATTCACGGGGCCACATACAACCTGACGCAGTGGCGCCCCTGTCTGCATATTCTTATAGATCATTTCACTTATGAGCCCTATCCCTCTGGTTGGAAGATCAGCACCAAAAATAGTGACTAATATGGTAACTTTTCTGTTTTTACCACTGAGTAAATTCTTTGTTTTTTGTTCGTACAAAAATGACACATCCTTCTCCTTTCCTTTTGATTTTAATTATATTTGCCTGCAGTTTAAATCCCTTCGTTGACAGTAACTCAGACCAAATACAGCTCAAATAAGCAGCCAGACTAAGAAGAGTACAGCTCTTTTTACGGGAATATTTAAATTTCTCTGGTCTGGAGAAAATTTGCGGTTTAATATGGAGAGGCAGCCAAGAGGAGCCAGGTAGCGGTGGGTTTTTATTGTCTGCTGGGTGTGTACGAGGTCAACCACAGCCTTTTAACCCCCATTTGCCCTGGACTACTTGTTCGCAGCTATATCGTGTTCGGAGCTGAATTTATGATCGACACTTCAGACGAACCCATGTTCCCGTTGTGAGCTGTAAGCATCTCTGGGCTACCACTGCTGTTCGGTTTTATCACTCATGCGGGTCTGTTATGCAGCGCAGTCATAAATTTAGAATGTCTTATCCCCGTACAACAAAATTTAAATCAGCAATTTTCTTTTTACCTTGCCACGAGTGGATTACTCAACAAAACCAAGAGAAAAAAAAATAAAAAACTGGCACAAACCCGTCCAAAAGTATCCTAGAGACGTTTCGTGAAACTGAAACCAGCTGCGGTTGTGATGATTTTCCACTTATAACAAGTTTATTATCTTGTTATCCTTAGATAGCCAAGTCATTTCTCTTTTTCGTAATGGGACAAACACAAAACTAAATATTTGTTTTTGATCATGAGCTAATTTTCTAATTTGAGAAAATGAATTTTTGTTTCGTCAAGTTAAGGAGAAAAAACAACAGTGTAGTGTTAACCTGAGACTTTGAGATAATTTATCTGGAGAGAACAGATTTTTATTATAAACAGCTGCATCTATAGACTCTTTAAATAAAAAATAAATACATATATGTGTGTGTGTACATCGGTTATTTTGTTGTCATTTGCATTTCTGTCGTCCAAACACCTTTCCCCTTACAGAAAGAATGTCAGATCAGCTGGGCCTTTTGAAACCTTAATACCACCTATCATCCTGGAATGTCGCGCTAAGTCTACCCTAAATAAGCCTATCCTGGAGCCTCAGCGTAAACCTTTCTCCAGTGAGCGAGGCCGTATTCCCACAGTACACCCTGGGAAATATGTCCGCGCAGACATCCTGACCGTGCAACGGCAGGTTCAAGGCCCCTGCTGTGGCTTACAGTTTGTTGTTTGTGTTCTGGTTGATTAAATGAAAAGACCTCTTGTAGCACACGGTGAACTTTTGCTTGTTACAGACAATTGAAATGACAACAAGGGTTGCTCTCGTCACACAAGCACATCCAGATACAATAATACCGCGTGGCTATCTTGCTTATTGTGTATACTGCTGTGGATTTGTAGCATCTGCAACTATCCACTGCAGTGTATTATGCTTGGTCTATAGTGTGCTATGCCAGTTGTGAAAGACCTGATATAATATTATGACGCTCAAAAACTGTTTCTGATAGTCTGTGTCTTCAGGGGATTGGTTCAGCCACCACCCTCATGTTTGTAAGTTCCTCGAAGTAAAGCTTCTTGTTAGCAAAATGCAATGCAGTGTAACTAGGATGCATTAAAGTCTATTGTCCTTTCATTGCAACATAGCGAGCACCTGAGTTTTATTGCATGTTAAGTTCAGGAGAAACATTTATACACAATGGAGTGAAACCTTATGTCTGAGTCCTGCTACCTTCTAGCAGAGACAGTATAAAGCTAGATTCTTTGCACATTAATGCGACATTTTCCCTTTAAATGCTTCAAGTTGCCCACTTAGGCTTCATCTCACAAATGTAAACTTAAGAAAGACCATATGTTGAAGCCAGCCTCAAAGATGCAGGAGGTCTGCAGCCGACGTGCATCCCAGCGGTAATAAACATGGTGATTTATGACAAACTGGCTTCTGATATGACTGCTCAAAACCTGCTGCAGGTCAAATGCATTTTGAGGGATACTCACGTGTCATCGCTCTACAGGGAGCAGACCCAAACTCAAAATTCATAAGTCACCACGGTGAACTGCTGCAAAGTTAGGGCGTAATGCATTGAATGCCATATAAGAGTAACTTTCTGCTGCAGAACAGCTTTGGCGCTGAGCTCTTTCAGCACTAAAAAATCCCCCAAATCCAAAGAAAATATGCAAAATGCACTGACAATGAGAAACAGGCTCAATTTGAGTGGAATCTGACAAATGCTGGCATCTCGCGTATTATCTTTTATAACCAGACTTCGTTGCGCTGTTTGCAGTTATGATTTATTTCCTGCAAAGTTTAAAACATTTATCACAAAGTATTAAGAGTAAATTTACATCTGTTCCCTGTAAGGGGTTTAAATGAAATCTCCTCAGCTGCTGTCCGTCCAGTTTAGAAAAGATCAAAAGTGAACTATGGCTAATGTCTTGATACCAGCACTCATGATCTTATCTTATGAGGAATCACTCTATAACGTGTTCACCTCTTTTCCTAATGTTAACAAGGTGGGACTGGTGGAGTTTTGAATCTTCTTTGAAAATGCTTTTATATGCTGTTGGAGTGACATTTGCTGGAATAAACTGCTTGTATAAATAAATTCTGATGCACATATCATATTAAAACATAAAATAAGATATGCTTGGGTTAGAAGGTACAGACAAAGGCACTGTCTTTTTGAACTTTAGTCCATTGGACTGGAATTATTTCAATCACACTTTGGACAAAATTAAAATTGCAAAAAGTTTTTTGCCTTCTAAACAAATATTAATTAATAACTAAAGTCATATTATATTAAATATTAAAAACTAGCCACAGGAGTTCATGCAATGAACTTATTCTTTCAATGGGACGTATTTGCGATTTGGAAGTCAAAGGTACTTTGAAGATTGACATAAATTTACTAAATGTTGCTGCTGTCGCCTTGGTCAAGGATGGGGAAAGGTCCAAAAGGTACACAAACTCGATTCGGCTTCCGGCCACTGCTCGAGAATGGGAGCTGAGGGTCGACAAGGGGAGTCAGCTCAAATTCAAATTCGCAGCATAGCCAACACTTAGGCCAGACATGCTTCTCGTGTCCACAAGGCAGGCGGTCCTGCTGGAACTGACTGCGCCCTGGCAAGATTTGAAGGAAGAGGCTTTCGAGAGAAAGAAGTATGAAGAACTAATGGGTGAATGCCGAAGCTGGAGATGCTGCCGAGGATTTGCTGGCCACTCACTCTACAGGGTGGGCATCGCAGGACTGCACACAAAAAAAGCAGTCAAGAACACCACCGTTCCCTGAGTGAAGACATCAAGATGGCTGTAGACCAGGAGCAGTGATCTGTGGACCACAAAGGCTACCAAGACAGAAGCTGGGGACTAACAAGCCCAGACTGGGTACGATACGAAACTGTCCAATTCACTGACTGTTGACTAGATCCTCTAACTGAAACTTACTGACGTTAACTTGAACGACAATGTTTGTTTCTGTGTCTCAACCAACATACAAATAATTTTAGACGTCCGCACACATCTGCAACAGCCAGTTTCATTCCAGCTGAGGATGTTCGTACTGCAGTGCCTTCCTTATGGAGTGTCATCCTCACCTCGTGGTAGAGGAGCAAAAAAAAAAAAAAAAAAAAAAAAGAGAAAGACAAAGAAAAACAAAAGATTATTCAGGGGCAAAGGTGAGTTTAGAATACACTCAACTGGTTAATCTGTCAAATTCCAAAACATATAAAATGACCCAGCTAGGAGAGGAAATACTATCACTGACTGACACTGGCTTAGTTTTCTTTGAAACACGATATAACCCATGGTTTTTATTTATGTACGCTACCGGTCAAAAGTTTTAGAACACCACACTTTTTCCATTTTTTTACTGAAAATTATTCAGTCTAGTGTCTCATTGCACTCTGAAAAGAAAGCATAGAACAAATAAGGAATTTGAGTTGAAAAAGAAATCATGGAATCAATTTATAGACCAAAATGTATTCGAAACTTTTGACTCATCAAAGTAGCCACCTTTGGCAGATATAACAGCTGAACACACTCGTGGCATTCTTTCTACAATAGAAATCAAATATTCTTCAGAAAGTTCTTCCCAAGTCTGTTGCAGAAGTTCCCATAAATGTGCGGCACTTGTAGGTTGCTTGGCTTTCACTCTTCTGTCCAGTTCATCCCAAACCAGCTTGATGGGGTTTAAGTCTGAAGACTGTGCTGGCCACTCCATGTTTTCAAGCTCACCATCTTGTTCTTTTTTCTTGAGGTAGTTCTGGCATAGCTTGGACTTGTGTTTTGGGTCATTATCTTGCTGTAGGATGAACCTCTGACCAACTAGGCGCTAGAGCCCGACCGATATATCGGCCGGCCGATATTATCGGCCGATATTAGGCATTTTCAAAACTATTGCATGTCATGAGTGTTGGCGTTGTATAGTTTAATTTGTCCACCAGAGGGCACTCTACACCGTCCCTGTTGGCAACACTCGTGTATAACTCGTGCTGATCCAGCCAGAGTCGGGCAGAGAGAACCAGTTATCCGCGAGTAAGATCATCGGTGAAGTGTGTTCATGGTGAGTTGGTCACGAGACATACATTGCTTGAATAACAATTAAAAGAACATCCCCATCAGTTCTCTTAACTCAAATAAGCATGACAAAATTCGTGACTATCATGTCCAGTTTTGCTGCTGTTAAATAAGTCGAGGGTGAAGCGGAATTAGCTAATTACGTTACGTTGTTACAGTGTAGTTGACTGACTGTCCTTTTAACTTTTGACAATGTGACTGAAGTATTTCTTTAATAGCGTGACAGTTATAGCAATGAGACGTATCATCTCTCCTTGGCCTGTTATATTGAAAATGTATGTTTTACAATTTGCAGTATGACGTTATCCATTGCTAAATTATGGCTCATCATAGACTAGCTACCCACAAAGCTAGCTAATGCCACTATCAGTGGAAGACCGCTAACGTTAACATTAATGAGCTTGGAAACCACAACGAACTTATTCTGTCTAAATAAAGTACTGTAATGATTACTGTATTTATAACTAGCATATCTCTAGTTACAGTCCCTGCATTGTAAAATGTAAGTTAGACTTGCGAGGAGTGAACATTTAGACATAGAGAAAAAGTATCAAACGTAGCTTGTGCAGCTTTTCTTTTACACGTGTGAAATCCAATGACGCCAAGTGTGCGTTGCAGACTGTCGTTCAGCCGCAGCATTAACGAGTCACATAATGGATTTAGATCCTAAATAGTAGGTTTTAGAAGGCAGGCAGCAACTGATGATTGAAAATGGTTTGATGAAGCTTGATGGAAAGAATTTAAAAAGTGCAGGTAAAGGGATGCATTATCATATTATTTTAGTTAAAACTCATAAATAACTACAAATAGCTAATGTTAGGGAAATCTGTTAATGTTTTGTTGCGCGTTTCTGAAAAAAAAAAATATCGGCCGATATATCGGAATATCGGTTTTTAAAACCAACAAATATTTGTATCGGTATCGGCCTTCAAAATCCTTTATCGGTCGGGCTCTACTAGGCGCGTACCAGAGGGTATTGCATGGCGCTGCAGAATGCTGTGGTAGCCGTTTTGGTTCAGGGTGCCTCTCACTCTGTACAAGTCACCGACCCTGGATCCAGCAAAACAGCCCCAGACCATCACACTTCCTCCTCCATGTTTGACAGTTGATGTCACACACTGTGGAACCATCCTCTCGTGTCCTCGACGGCGTACAAAGATCCTGCGTGATGAACCGAAGATTTGAAATTTTGATTTATCAGTCCATAATACCTTCTTCCAGTCTTCAGTAGTCCAATGGTGGTGTTTCATGGCCCAGGCGAGCCTCTTTGTCTTAGTCTCACATCTTAGCAATGGCTTTCTTGCTGCAACTTGTCCTGTCAAACCTGCAGCTCGAAGTCTTCTCTTCACAGTTGAAACCGAGACTTGCTTACTACGACCACTATTAAGCTGTGCTTGAAGCTGTTGTCCTGTGAGCCGCCTATCACGCAAGCTGTTAACTCTCAGAAACTTGTCCTCTGATTCAGTTGTGGCTTTGGGTCTGCCAGATCTCTTCCTGTCAGAGTTTCCCCCAGTTTCTGAGTGCCTTTTGATGGTGAAGAAAACTGTACTCACTGACACCTTGACTTTCTTTGCAATTTCCCTGTAGGAAAGACCTACATTTTTAAGTGTTATGAAGGTCTGTCCCTCTTCCATTGTTAATTGCCTTTTTCTCGCCATTTTTGTTGCAACACACTACTTTCTGCAGTACAGTACTGTTCACCTGATGCTCATGAGGGTCTGGTACCACATTAATTATATTAATTAGTAGCACCAGCTTTCAAGGCTGATTCAACCTTCACTGCTGCAGAACAGCTTTAAATTGTTAACCCACTCCGTGTTCCCTGAAAGAGGACTTTTTGTATAATTCTGAAATGCACATTATTTTTCAGATTTGGGTAACCAAACCTTTTTTTTTTTTTTTTTAAACCTCTGGCTGTTCAGTACTTACCTTTGTACCATTTCAAGCTATTTATTGGACTTGCACAACTTGAATTGCAATAAATAACTGGAAAAATTAGGGTGTTCTAAAACTTTTGACCGGTAGTGTATATGTCAGAAACACAATTCAAAAGACAGGCAAGGGGAAAAACTGAGACATTATTACAATGAAAATGTTTCGGAATAAGTTGCTAGCGTTTTCTCCAAATTGTTGGATTTTGGTATATAACATGGCGAGCAGGTTACCACTACAACCTTGTTTCCAAAAAAGTTGTGACACTGGAAAATGTCAACAAAAACAGAGTATAATGAACTGAAAATCTTCTAATCTAGGGAAGTCCCAATCGGTATCGGCAAGGCATTTTTTTAAATGTTCGGATCGGGATTGGGCTTCAGCCAAGTCCTACCTTTTTTAATTATTTGTTTTTGGTCAGCCATAAACCAAAACCTGTTCTTTTTTTTTTTGTTTTGTTTTAATGGCGGATGGTTAGCGCCAAAGCTGAAGAAGAAGAAAACGAAGAAGGGTTAGGGTTAGGGTTAAGAACCAATATCACGTGACTAAATATGTCTGCTTCGTGGATGTTTACTCCGGAAAATGAAGTCAGCAAGACAGCAGTTTGTAAATTGTTCATTGTGGCTGTTCGGCAAGGTGGTAGAAGGAGATCGTTTATCAGTACTGCCAACTTGATTCACCAAAAAATAGCACAAAACAGCTGGGTTCTGAGCCATACAGAAGTAAAGATGGTCTGTGATAAACTGTGTGAGCAAATAGTTCCACTGCTTAAGAATAATGTTTCTCAAAGTAAAATGGCAAGAAGTTTGGGGATTTCATTATCCATGGTGCATAACGTTAAGATTCTACAGAAATCTCCTTATTGGCCAAATCAGAAAACCAATCCTGAATGACCGTGATCTCCAGGCCCTCAGGCATAGATAATGAAATCCCCAAACTCATTAAAAACAGACATGATTCTGTAATGGAAATCCCTACATTGGCTCTGGAGCACTTCTAAAAACCTTTTTTCAGTGAACACAGTACATTGCAGTAGCCATCTACCGTAGGATGCAGCCTGACACAGGCACACACACAAAAACGCTTTAGGAACAACTCAATAAAACATGAAAAACAGCACAAGATGTTGACCTGACTTCCAAATTCAATAGATCCCAAACTGATCAAGTATCTGTGGGATGATCCACAGAGGGCCCTCCCCTCAACCCATAGGACCCAAAGGCCTTTGGGTTGTGGGGAGTCCTTACTCTGATGAGTCAGAACTGTTTTGGAGGCACAAGGGAGACCTACACAATATTAGGAAGGTGGTCATAATGTTATGCATGATTGGCGCATATAAAACAAGTTCCAATTCCAAGTGGAAAACTGTCCTGTGGTCTAAAAAATCTAAAGGTGAAATTGTTTTTGGAAATCCCTCGGCTGTCAGTGCACTGTTTAATAGCTAGCAACTGCGATGTTGTGGGGGTGCATAAGTGCACGTGGCATGGGTAATTTGCACATCTGTGAAGGCACAATAAATGCTAAAAATATAGGTTTTCTCCATCCAGCGATGTCTTTTTGTCTTTGCTTATTCTAGCGAGACAGTTGCCAAACCACATTCTGCACGTATTGCAACAGCGTGACTGCGCAGTGAAGGAGTCAGGGTGTTAAACTGTCCCGCCTGCAGTACAGACCTGTCAAGCACGGAGAACATTTGGAGGGTTATGAAACGTTAAATACAGTAAAGGAGGCCCCAAAGTGTTGAGCAGCTGAAATCCTGTAATAAGCAAGAACGGAAAACATTTTGTTTTCAGCAAACTGCAGCAATTGTTCTCCTCGGTTCAGTGTTGTTAAAATAAAAGTGTAGCAAAACAGTGGCAAACTTGCCAGTGGCAAAGCTTCTTGAAACATGTGGCTATCAAGAATTGTAAATAAGCATGGATTGAAAGGAATAATAACAAAAAACACTGACTATTTTGAATTTAATACGTAATTTAAATGATTTGCAAACCATTGTGTCCCATTTTTAGTCACGTTTTAGCCAAACCTTTCTGGATAGAGGATTAAGGGAAAGTAATATAAGACGCAGAGTTTATTAACATAAATTCAACACAGATGTGAGTCAAGCTAAGCTCATAAAAGGTAACACTAAATTTAACACACAATAAGCCACCATTAACAAGAGATGTGCCACAGTAACATTTTGTGGACCTTGTTACACAGTTTATTAATGCTATGCACTGATTTCATCCATTGCATTGTCCTTTTCAGTTCAGACAGTTACACAACATCTATGCAGCAGCAGAAAAGGTAGTGTGGAATAGTGCTGCAGTGAATGCTCCACATATTAATTGTAGCATGTTGACAGTATGTGGCTGAAACATGCTGAGATTTCCAACTGCATTCACTCCAAAACACTTCATCGCCATACTTCTGGTTACACACAAATGTGGTAGTGTTTGTATTAAATGGGAAATGGGGCCCAAATAGTAAGCATATGTTTAGGTACCGGGATACTCGTGCTAATATATGCGTGTTCACTTCTGCTGACATCAGCATGCCCGGATAAAATCACTGCAGCCTTTTAGTGACACGGTTCAAAGCAGTGTCTTGTGGCAAAGTTATTGTTTAGGTGTTTATGGTAAAAAAAAAAAATAATAAAAAAAATAATAATAATAATAATTTTACACGTACGTAAAAGTTACTGTCGAACTAACTTTTAAATCCATTCTGTTGTTATAATAATACAAATAATGTATGTAACTTCAGTTTTTGCAAACATCAGGTTTGGATTGTTTTAAAGATATTGTTTTATTCTTATAATTTATGTTGTGCGATATTATTTTAGGACTATGCAGGATTAATCTTAAATTATATAATTATTTCTTTATCTGCACTGTATTTACATGCGTATCATTTTAGTAATTTTCCAATCCCCTTGTGTGTTAACTGTTCTGTCGTGTTGGTGTCAATTGCTGAAGACTCAAAACTGTAACCCATACAATACCCACAGCCCAGACAGGGTTGTGGAGAATGCTACGCCAAGAAAATATAGCTGGGGTATAAACCGATCACCCACAACATTAAAACCACTGACAAGAGAAGTGAATAACATTGTCCATCTTGTGACAATTCAATGTTCCGCTGGGAAACTTTTGGACCTGGCATTCATTCGTGTGGATGTTACTTAGACATGTAGCACCCACCTAGACCAGACCAGGCACCCCCACCCCATAGCAATGACACTCCATGATGGCAGCAGCCATCCCCAGCAGGATGCAGCCTGACACAGGGACACACACAAAAACAGTTTAGGAACAACTAAAAAAAAAAAAAAAACATGAAGAACAGCACAAGGAGTTGACCTGGCTTCCAAATTCACTAGATCCCAAACTGATCAAGTATCTGTGGGATGATCCACAGAGGCCGCTCCCCTCCCCTGCTGCCAGATGCCACAGGACACCCTATTTATGGACAGTATATAGGTTGTGAGTCGTACCTTGTGCTACATTTGTAGGCCAGCGTGGTGATAAAATTCCCTCTGTTACTAATGTATTTCTGGTTAAACTGCCCGTGGAACCTGCCACCTTCAACATTTTATCAACCAAAGTCAAAGTGAATGATGTTTATGATGGTGCCACTCTGTCTGCCAACAACATGCGAAGCTGTCCCCTGTTGCTCTTGGAATTTGTTGCAGTTAAGGTGATTTTAAAGTAAAATAACACCAATGAACACAGTAGTCCTAAATTCTTCTTCACCGAAAAAGTTCCAGATTTAAGCAGTTTTTTTTTTTGTTTTATTAATACTTAAGTTACCCAGTATAAGGTCTTCCTAAATTCAGATTATAGCTCAATAAATCATACATACTCCCTAATAATAGAACAGAAACCCAGTAGTTAAATAGTAACTACCAGATAATGGCTCAGAAAGTCATACCTAACCTGTAATAACAGGGCATCTGGACAACATATTTCCTCAGATATGTGACAGGAGAAGTGACGACAACAGCACTCGAGCTGATGACAACTCAGCACGTTAAAAGCTTTCCTAACAGCCTGTCTGCTGATAAGGCCGACTTTGACCCCTCTTTAACCCTCCTTGACTGTCAAACGAAGAAATACTCCTCTTCGCTCTAGGATACAGATAATGCACCTTTAATTCAACCTCATACACTTTGTAGCAGGACGCCCTGTCTTATGGCAAAAAAAAAAAAAAAAAGTTATGACAGTCTTTTAAGCTAAGCTTTATATGTTGTATGTGCAACAAACCTGCTAGAACTGTTTGCTAACAAGATTCAACCGAAAAGGTCGTAATATGTCAATAGTACCAAGAGGCCCAAGACTCCACTGACCTCAAGTGACAACAATAAATTAGCCTGCATGTTTAAAACCGGAAGGCTGTTTCCTCTGTTCTCTTGGTTTCCTTTCATAACTTAAAGATGGACGGGTTCCCTGTGTCTCCGTGTTTTCTGAACACTAAAACTTTAAAACCTGAACTTTAAAGAGGCAGCATTAAGAGAAAATGACCCCCTCATTAGCCTTCTAAGGTGTGAACAACTTTACAGGTGTTGACTGGTTCAGTTCGGCTCACCTCAGAGAGACGCAGCTCATGTTCAGAAGCGGCTCTTTTTCTCCTCGTAGCTCACGGGTGAATTACTTTCATTAGCAGCTCCCCAAGCAACTGTATCTCGATGAATTTTCAACATGGAGCCCACAGGTATAGTGCAGATCTAGGCATGACTGAGGGAAAGCCTGAGATTAGAGGTAAACTGACCACAAACTGCACCACTGCACCTGTGGAGAACATGCAATGCATCTGGAAGGTTGAGCCCAAACGTCCGGACCTTACAGGATGAGGAAGAAGGGTGAAGAAAAATGCACCCCCGGCCTGGGGCATGATTCTGTAGAATTCTTCGCTGCGAAAGTAAATCACAAAGGCCTAAGTCTTTCATAACATTTGACTTCTTAAGCAGCCACGAGTCAAATATCACCCCAAGGGACAGAGGCAAACACTGGTTGGTTCAAGTGTGGAATGTGAGGAGTGTTCTCGTTTGAACTCGGTGACCTCATCTTGCAACTGTTGCTTTATGTTCATTATTACAATCAACAAACTGTTGAAGCTGTTATTATGAGACTTGGAAAGCCACACATCCCTCAACTTTCCATGCATTTAAGTGGAATTACAGGCTAACCATTCTGGAGGAAACGATTTGGAAAATTTAACTTCAAATTAGCCACCCAGGAGATGCTTAATATATGAGTGATGGGATTCTTCGTGGACACACTGTAAAGGTTTGGACCAGGGGTGCCCGATACGTCGATTTACTGGTAGATCACGAAGCTAGCGAGGGTAGATCACGCGCCATTGAAAAAAGTTTTACATGTTAGTCGTTTATCTGTTGCACCTCCAGAACGTAAGGCGAGACAAACTTCCATCTTCTCTTATTTACTTTTTATTGCAACACGCCCTCAGTCATGCACAACATCAACAACTCAAAAAAGTGCAGGCAACACTGGTTTGGACTGTTCAGGTGACAGGTTTATGGTTTACATTTACAGTTTGATGAGTCATTACTTCCACTTTCAGTCCTGATAAAACTAGACCCAATCAGCCGCAATAAACCGGATTATGTGTGTGCGGCACCTTTTTAATTAAAAAACTATTGTAATAATTGCCGCCACATTTCCGAAGGGCTGTAAAAGACTCATATGTTGATTTAGAGCCAGCTGTTGGACACATTTTTTTCCATATGCTAAGTTAATAATGGAGACTGTATGTGAGGAAAACATTCAGTAAGTCTTATGGGAAAAGAGCTAGAGAGGAGGAGCAGCAGTAGTAGTGGTGTGTGGGCCTCTTCCAGGGGTATCTGTTTATTTAAGCCTGCAAATTAAGGCAATGTCTAGATTTTGAAAGTGCAACATGAATAATGACACGTTTTTATTTTACATGTAGTTTTGGACAGCAAGAATGAAAGCTATGTGTCAAAGGGAATGAATAAGAGTTGATCAACTGCACAGTTAGAGACACAGGAAAATGACAAAGTGGGCTAATGACATCCACAGTAATGCATTTGGCTTCAGCACCACATGTCCTCCGAGCTCCACCAGTAACGTCTTTGACAGGCCAGTCTTGTCTTTTCTCTATTTATGGCTGCTTGGTTAAGAGTGAAAAGCTCCATCTGCTGCAAAACCGCTGCACGACTATGAATCAAACATGTTTAGCGATAACACACCTTAGCAGGCGGCGCAACAGAGGAAAAACACAAGCAGTGAATTTAATACGTAACTGAAGCAAAGCCATCATTAACTGTAATAACTTAAATAAACATGTTTTCTCAGCTGCATTAAAAAAAAGAGGTTAAATGTTTGTACGTGCATGAAGCAAGTTATTTTGGATGATGGTTACGTTCTCATTTATCAGAGTAGGCTGGTCTGTCAGGGCTTTATTTGATTATATGCCCACGGGGAACAGAGAAGTGTCGTGTATCGGAGCATGTTGAAGCACCACACCTGCTTCAAGTCAGTATAATTATGGATGAGGATTCCTCAAAGAATTTAGCAAAATGAATTAATGAATTGTTGGCCCTTGGGCTTGTTTGATGTTCTCCTCTAAGACAACTATTTACACTGCAAGCCTAACACCTAACACCTAACACTTTCACTTGAGCAAGACTACACAATGTACTGACTTTATAGGAAGTTATTATAATTTAAGTTCAGGAACTAGGACATGCTCCATATCGTTCTATTTCCCGTGCCTACCTATAAAAGTGTGTTCTAACCCTCTTTCATCCCACCCCCTTTACCCTTTTCATCCCTTCTGACCCCTTTTCATCACTTCCCTTCGACCTTTTTCATCCCATACCCTTCGACCTTTTTCGACCTTTTTCATCCCATACCCTTCGACCTTTTTCATCCCATACCCTTCAACCCTTCTCCATGCATTTATCTTAGGACCTGTCAACCAATAAACTTATTTGGATCACTTAAGGTGTGGTCTTTGTTAGTGAACATCCCATTGTGGTCAAGTTTTTTTTGTTTTTGTTTTTAACAGTATTCATCATTTTTGAGACAGTTGTTATGGAAGAGATGGACTTTTTACCTCCCTTTCCTCTTCCTCTCTGGAACTGAAGCCAAAAGTAGCGAGCTGGGTGCAGGCCAGAGGCTTTTACTCTAAGTGACAAGGATGAACACACTTATTATGTGGTTAGGTGAAAATACAATTTGCATAGGAGCAGTCTACGTATCTCGACTATTTTTTCCCCAATTTATCTTTTTCCTGCCTCCAACACTGTCGTGTTGTCAGTCTTTCAACATCTGTGCTTGCAGTTTTGGTGTCTTGATGTGTGGTTCTACAGTGGCCTCAGCCCAAATCCTCTGTTATGTCCAAGCTATGTAGATTATCCACGTTTTCATATCTGGCACAAATAATGTGGTATTACTGTTTTTTTTTTTTTTTTAAGTGATTAATGGAAAACAGAGAAATCAAAATGTATCTGTGTTGCTTTACTGGTGGGCTACATTTATAACATCTGTGGGTGGTGCTGACCTGAAACTCACTTGAACTAGGGTTGGTTAAGAACCCAACACTCGCTGGCAATCAGAGAATGTTGTCCAGATAGACCTTGGCGGCGTCTTCTTTTCACAAATTATGGTTTCTCATTAATGACAAGAGGCTCTCACTGGGGATGTTATGGCTGTTTTGTAAGTGGCTCATAAGGGAGCCACTTGGATGAGTGGTGCATAGTCAAGCAAGTCCAGATGCCTTTGTTTTACCTTAGTAGTACATTCAGTCACAATTGAGGCACCACCAGAACCTTCACCACTGTGCCGTAACAGTACGAGTATCAAGAGTGCACCAAGTGCAGATGTGCCAAGTTAAAACCTACGAGCCATGTCGAACTGAAAAAGCCAAGTTTATGACGTCTTCATGGAAACTCAACAAATCCAGTTGCCTTTGCTTTATTTTAGATTTTTGCAAAACATAATTGTATTTGACTGCTTTATTTCACATGCAAAACATAGGATGATATTGATAAAACTGGATGTACTCCTATAAAATACATTGTCCAAGATTGTACTGATGATTTAAACATGAGAGTTTCACACCAATCCGAGCAACAGTGCACCAACCAGCGAGTCATCTAACATTTCCTGTGAGAAAATGAAGAGAACCTGTCAGGAGGCACTCCCTAAACGCTGAAGTCAGGGAATAAAATTAAGTGTCTATGGACAGTAAACACTCCAGATCAAGGCTGTAAGATCTAGGTCATGTAAGAGGTCTAGGCCATATACCTTCTAACACGCACCACAACTGACACATAGATGTAAATATTCTTGGACAGCCATAGTTATCTGTTTATTGCCAGGGCTTCTGGTCAGACCGTATAGTCAAATCCCCGAACAAGCCCTGAGGACACATTTTGCTGTCATACATCATCACGTGTAACAGCGTATTGCACTCGTAAATCAATTCGCACCTCTAGCCATCAAAGACTATTGGCAAATTTCAACACATGCCTCTTCCTGAGTGAGTTCTCTGTGCAAGAGGTGGAAAGAAAAAACCCAACATAAAACCTGTTATTCCACAGCTTTCACTCTCTGCGCAGGGCTAAGCTTACCCTACGACTAAATAACTTCACACATTAGAAACAAAAAAGCTTGTCCTGTTTTTTTTTTTTTTTTTTGTGTTACATTAAAAAAGTCTGCAACATCACCTGAGTGGAATGATTTACTTTTTTTTTCTGTATGACATGTAAATTGGCGAACAAGCCTTCTGGCAGATTTATGCTTCCCTAAAGACATACTTCTTTGTTACCACTAGGTAGCAGAGGTTCGCGGAGGAGGCAATAGACGCGCCTCTCACATCTCAAAAGCTAATTGGTTGATTCCTCTCCTGCCAGAATAAAAAATATGAGCAGCAATGAATCCAGGTTAAGAATCCATAGATAAAGACATCAGGTTTTATTTTTCTTTTTTTCACTGCATGGCCCTGTGTGCTT
Source organism: Chelon labrosus (assembly GCF_963514085.1). Taxonomy (NCBI): domain Eukaryota; kingdom Metazoa; phylum Chordata; class Actinopteri; order Mugiliformes; family Mugilidae; genus Chelon; species Chelon labrosus. Next base: position 9,643,848 of record NC_140360.1, read on the forward strand.
TGAGCCAACTGGTTAACATGTGGACCTTCAGCGCCTCACATCCGTCAGCGTGACACAAACAGTGAGCGGTTTAAATGCAGATGTTTACCTGGTATGACATGTTCAAGCATCTTAATTTAATAAAGTTAACATTTTAGCAGCTAAGGCTGATGGGAATGTCATTACTTCTGTGGTAATTTCGTAATAAATCAATGGAAGATTTAGCAAAACAAATTAGAGGAACAACATTAAGCGGATGTAAAATCTTAATCCAGAAACTATTATCACTATAGTCTGGAGAGAAAAGTAGAAAAGTGGATACAGGTATACTCTAAAGCTGCATAAAATGAAATGAACCAACTGAATTTAAAGTGCCCAGAAAATTATACTGAAGTACACGTAAAGGTTGTTTAGTTTGCTGATGCTGTTAAAATGGCCAAATATCTATCAAATTTAAACCATATTAAACCAAGAAATAAACAAAAGAAAAATGCTATTTAATAACTACAAGGAAGAACTCCTCATGAGAGGAGCAAGTCTCCTTCCTCTCATAGCTACTTGTCTGCCTTTTGCACCTGCAGTGGATTGATGGTGATTTGTTTATTGGTTTCTAACCACTTATTTTTACTCAGGGTCACAGTGAATCCATCAAAGCGTAGCAAAAGAAGAGCCTCTGTGTCTGCAACACAGTTTAAAGAATGAGGATGTGTATTTGTTTTCTGTTCGAGGCAGCTACCTGCAGAGTTGTCTGGCTCTCTGACAGATAAGACATCTGGAGGCCAAACTTGAATGTGGGAGCGTGCCTCACGGAGGACTACAAAAGGTGCACTGACTTTGATCCTCGGCGCTTAGCAGCTATAATTAGATCCATGGCAAGAAACGTGGCCTTCTCTCACTCCTTCAGCGTTATTACTTACAATTTTCTGCCCGTTCGTGCCACAACTTGAGAACAGAAACACTTTTTTTGTGTACACACATTACATGTATCTTCTATAACAACAGTCTGGGGTGCTGTGACAGCATGCATTGCTACATAACGTTTCTCAGAATTTAGAATCGGATAAAGTTGCAATAAACTTTATAATATAACTTGACATAAATTGACACGCATTTCCTTAAGTGTGAACTGTTTGATTGGAATATCTGCAATGTCTTAGGAACTATGTAAAGGTAAAATTACTAAAATATTAATTACAAGGGTATTTTTAAAGCCCTAATCGTTATACTTGGTTATACACAGACTTACTTTTTAGGTGTTTCAATACAGACAGGCACACGCATTAAAATGTTCACAAACTTTGCCGGCCTTGAAATACCTTTCACAGTACAAAAACATCAGCATTCTCGATTATGAGGAATTAATGGACAATGGGGACGGTTCTGGCCTCTGTGACATCCATTTATTTCACATAATGGACACCTCGAGTATTATCTTAGGCCCTGTTCAGACGTGCTATTAGCCGTTATGTGTCCTGGGTGATCAGATCACAAGGGAACAGCTTTATGCTTCTTTGGCGCCCACTTGAGATCCGATCCCAGCTTTCCACTCCGCATGGAAATCAAGATATTTTCAGACTCACCCATCAACCGAGTGATCACGCGTAATTTGTCTTTCCCTGTTTCGATATGCAGTAACCGCCAGGCATCTGTTGCTTTTAGTGCTTCAGTGCACATCGACAAAATACTTAATTCAAGTCACTGGGTCTGAGTCTGAGCACTGTCTTTTGGTTGCATTCGAAAATCCCCATTTGTCTGTATAGTTATTCATCAACTCTTCACTTGGTTAACATTTGGCAAAGAGCAAGAGTGCAGTTCTTTTTGTGTCCAAGCCGTTTTCAGTGAAATATAGAAGCAGCAGATGTCTGTCAGAAGCACTGTGAGTCCAGCCAGAATCCTCTCTTCCATTACTACATTCATTGACATAATTAGGGCAGCTGCAGAAATACTGCAGAAAGCATTTGTCTTGTAATTTAGTAGTAGTTGTTGTATTTGTTGTTGTATTGTAGAATGATCTCCGTGTTGAGGTATTGAGGAACACCAGGACATTTATGTCAATTAAAGTCACAAGACATCATTAATTTGCTCTGGAACATCATACTTGTGTTTTCATAGTTTACATTTTCTATGCATTTGGATAAATGCTCCCAGTGTGATCTTAAAAAGCCCTTTAGCACATTAAAAGCTTTTGTGCCCCTCAGAATTTTCCACATTTCTGCATGAAAATTTCTCCAAGTCACTGTAGACGACTGATCACCAGTTACCGGAAATACTCACTCGCTGTTATTACTGAATTAGGGGGTCACAGCAAATACTGAAAACAAGGAATCATGCTTTTGCAACTCACATATTTGTAGAAATGATTCATTTTCCTGAATAAAAAAATGCAGAAGAAGAATATCTGTTTCATTTGTTTGATTTGGTTCTCTTTGTCTACTCTCAGGACATGTGCCGAGTCATTTCCGTGCAGAAATGTAGAAAATTCTGAGGAGCACTGTATATTATGTCTCTATGCAGAGCACAACATACACTTGCTGAGATCCAGATGTTTAATTCATTTGAGTTTCGGGCCATGGGAAGTGCCATAAGTGTCTGTGGCTTTGCCCAATTTGCATGGGGCCTCATCGGCTGCACTCGGATGAAGCGAGCAGGATCATATACCGCGGTGTCACGTAACACATAGCCTCTCAGATAGGACCCGTGATGAGCGGCACTTGAGGGTGAGAAAAAAATGCGTGTATGTATACTGTGTGTGTTTGTTTCCACAGGTGTAAGTTCCAGGTTATGCTAAGCGTTTCCACTGACAAGAGGTCTGATGACACTTGACACTGTGTGAACATACCACACGCATACTGCACTCATGACCCCAGTGCACCGACCTCAACAAGTTACAATCGGCCCCGTGGTTTACATTTTCCTCGCTCCCTCACACCTTCATCTGGTTATTATTATTATTGTTATTATTGGAACAAAGACGGCATACAGTATATTGCTGCCTCCAGGTATCTTGGTTTGGAATGACTTAACCATGGTTCCGTGTTTCCCACAAAATTGGCAAGACCCTTGCTGTTACTTTTTAATTTATTCAAGTTTTTTGGTGGTGGTGGGGTTCTACTGTCTTAATAAATGACCCCAATTATGATGCTGTCCCAAACATTAAAAACTATTGATACGGTATATGACACATAAAATACGATCATGCGTTTTGTATCAGTTTGTCTTTAAATTACCGTAATAATGCAGATATTGGATTTAGCGACAAATAGCAGCAGTCTGTGCAGTTTGTATACAGGGAAACCGAACATAAGCTGTTGAGATGTGGCATTCTATGGACAAATGTATGTAAGATTAAATAAAGTATCAGCAATTAAATCTAATTTATAGTAAGCAGCTGTCTTACAATCTAACTTTGCTAGCTAGCTCTTATAGCATTAAGCTAGCTCACGTTATGTCCGAGTCGCTTCCTCCGGAGCAGGAACAACTCTCTTTAAATAATTGTAAATTTCCATGGTCTGACAAATCAAGAACACAAACATCGGTGTTAACACTGTATGGGAGACACTGGTGATTTACATTTCTTTTAGTACGAGGAGATGCAACCAAGACTTGTCTGTTGTCTGGGGAGTTTTAACTCTGCTAAATGATCTGATTGGTGTTATGGCCAGAATTCTTGTAACTGTGTGAAGTTATCTTGGTCCTGCTGCAACTATTCTTTTTATTTTTCCCAGCAGAGGACTGCATTGTCACAAGATGGTCAATGTTATTTACTTCTTCTGTCAGTGGTTTTAATGTTGTGGCTGATGTGTGTGCTGTATATGTTACAGAGTCCTCTGAAGGGTCGCGGGGAGGCTATCCCAGCTGTCATTGGGCGAGAGGAGGGGTACACCCTGAACAGGTCGCCAGTCTATCACAGGGCTAACACAGAGAGACAGACAACCATTCACACTCACATGCACACTTACGGATAATTTAGAATCAGCAATTAACCTAACAAGCATACCCGGAAAGAACCCATGCAGACGCAGGGAGAACATGCAAACTCCACACATAAAGACCCCAGTTGGCCGGTGGATTCAAACCCAGGACCTTCTTGCTGTGAGGCATCGGTGCTAACCACCACACCAGTGTGCCATCCCTTTAAAAAAATCTGTAATGTATATGTGTAATGCAACCCGGACAAAAGCTAGGATAAAAAAATGTAATTCAGGGAACTGAATTAAACAAAAAAAAAAAAATGTGGTCCACTTATGATATATATATATATATATATATATAACTGGTAAGATATGACAGCAATCAAAAGGAGGAAATTGTCAAAATCCATCCCATGCATCTATGCGGAGAAAAATGAAGTGTTACTCCTTCCCTGTGGTTCCTTCTTCCTTTTTGAGGTTGAAAGACAACAATAATTTCATTCAGTGGGAAAAATCCTTCATCGCGCTCCTCATATATAAAGCCTGGTTTCCCATTGATAGCGGTCCCGCGGATTTCTGCCACCACTTCATCACCCTCCAGAGCCTCAGTCAAGCCAGGGCAGTGATAGCTCTTGAACGCTGTCGCCAAGCGGACCACTACAATGTTGCCAGCATGTTGAGGTTTGAGGTCTCTGGCTCACTTCTGACATCTTCAGAGCTGTCAGACTCCGAGGTGTCAGCCAGCAGAAATGGAAAAGCATTCTCCTCTGAACTCCTGAAAACAATCATCTTCTTTTATTTATTTATTTTGTTTTTATTTGAAATTTCCTCACCTTTCCTTGACACATTTCCCTTTGTTTGGCTTCTGCTTTTCCTCATGAACCTTTTTTTTTTGTTACTGGTTTTCACACAGTAGTATTTCTTTTGCGCCCTGGGATGCTGACTTGTAGACAGCGGGATGATGTGAGCAGGAGACGTGCATCCACTGCAGCTGGGCTGTATATTTGCCTCTCTCTGGATGCTGGCCGTCAGCGTAGCTGGAGCTGGTGGACCACTTTCAGCGGGAGATGGTGCTCCTGGGTTCTGGGCCTGTCATGAGGGATGGATGGCTTCAAGTCTGCATCAGAAAAAATACCTCTACCGTAAGGGGAAAATCCCTGCGGACCTGAGTCTGGAGATGATTTTCTGAGGTGTGATGGCTGATAGAAAGGCCTTATTCACACATCCTTGGATCTGGTATGTGCCAGTAGTTTTCATTTCCTTCTTCTTCTGGGAGTATATTGCATCCAGGTGAACAGAACAGGTCTTGAAAGTAGGTTTTGAAAGTAGGTCTTGAAAGGACCGAACATGTTGAAGTTGATGTGACATGTGACGTAGGATTGCAGACATGTCATCGCCATTGCTCCTTGCCAATGTTAATGCCCTCAAGGAGTATTGTGAATAGGATGGTAAAAGGTAGGGCTGGGTTTAAAAAAATCGATTTTTAAGATTCAAATCGATCTTTTTCGATTGGAAATTTCGCTGCCGTCTTGTGGGGTTAGTCATGCTCGCGTCATAACCTCGTGTCATGCTTTCTAACGAAAAAAGATTGGTTTGAATCTTAAAAATCGATTACCAGAGAACGACATTAGTCTACGTGTGAAGGACGTACAAAACACGACAGGAGCTACAACCCTGAGCGCACTGTCAGGCCTGAAAGCTGATGGATTTAAAAAGTATGACGACAGATAATCAAAGACATATCCAAGATGTGAAACTAGAAGTGAAATGTTGTTCCAGTAAAACCAACGTATCTCCAAATGAACTGATATCGAATTCAACTGAATTGGAATCAGAATCAGTTCAGGAAATCAGCAGCGACACCCAGCCCTGGTCAGAGGAAACTGATTTTTTCCATTTATCCATCCAGAGCTAGCGCCGACACCGACCGATCCCGCAGGTGCTCCTTTCATGACAAACTCTTTCAGTCTCATTCTTGGGAAAGTCCACACGGATAGGAACACGCTCCCTCCCTCGCAGCAGTGACCACACACACACACTGCTGTCAACAGCGTTCCTCAGTCAACAGATTTAATGAATCTACAGTACTCTCTTCTTCTGCTTCCCTTCCTCAGTGACTATTTGTTCTGACACTTTCACCGAGGTCACACCTGTTTTCTCAAGGTTATAAATCATGTTCGGTTGGAAACCGCGCCTGACAAAACAGAAACGCTGGAATGTTAGAAATGACGATGACACGACTGAATAATTTATGAATTTATTTCTTCCAAATTTACTGCACTGGAGTTCACACCCTATATTCTACACGTGCTGAAATGAAATCATTAAACTATACTGAACAATAAACGAGCTTGAATCTTTAAGTACGCCATGTGTTTTGTCCTCGTACCTATCCG